>NW_027211670.1:0-1326250 GCF_022749685.1 Semicossyphus pulcher
TGTCTGAAATTCTCAAAGCACGTTTTTAGCTTCTCTAACTGAATTAGGCATCTTTCGACAAGTATAACAGTACACGCTATATGAACTTTACTGCATCTTTACCAAAGACGCTCAAATGCTGTTTTCGACCTCCTCTCGCCAAAAGAAGTGCATTTTAACACTTTTCATAAGTTGAGGTGCTATGTCCTTACCCAGGATTCAAAAATTATTTAATAGGTCAAATTTACTAAAAATTATGATTAAGATGAGAAACCTGTATTTTATGTCTCAAATGCACTCATTGAAACAATAAAGCACGTTTTGAGCTTCTGTCGCTGAATTAGGCATCTTTCGAAAAACAGTCCAAGCATTCCTCACTTTACTGCATCTTTACCAAAGACGCTCAAATGCTGTTTTCGACCTCCTCTCGCCAAAAGAAGGGCATTTTAACACTTTTCATAGGTTAAGGTGCTATGTCCTTACCCAGGATTAAAAAAATATTTAATATTTCAAAATTACTAAAACTTATGATTAAGATGAGAAACCTGTATTTTATGTCTCAAAGGCACTCATTGAAACAATAAAGCACGCTTTGAGCTTCTCTCACTGAATTAGGCATCTTTCGACAAACAGTACAAGCAATCCTCACTTTACTGCATCTTCACCAAAGACGCTCAAATGCTGTTTTCGACCTCCTTTCGCAAAAAGAAGTGCATTTTTACACTTTTCATAGGTTAAGGTGCTGTGTCCATATCCAGGCTATAAAATTTTTTTAATATTTCAAAATTACTAAAAATTATGATTAAGATGAGAAACCTGTATTTTATGTCTGAAAGTCTCAAAGCACGTTTTGAGCTTCTCTAACTGAATTAGGCATGTTTCGACAAACAGTACAAGCAATCCTCACTTTACTGCATCTTCACTAAAGACGCTCAAATGCTGTTTTCGATCTCCTTTCGCCAAAAGAAGTGCATTTTTACACTTTTCATAAGTTAAGGTGCTATGCCCTTATCCAGGCTATAGAAATGCTTTAATATTTCAAAATTACTAAAAAATTATGATTAAGATGAGAAACCTGTATTTTATGTCTGAAATTCTCAAAGCACGTTTTTAGCTTCTCTAACTGAATTAGGCATCTTTCGACAAGTATAACAGTACACGCTATATGAACTTTACTGCATCTTTACCAAAGACGCTCAAATGCTGTTTTCGACCTCCTCTCGCCAAAAGAAGTGCATTTTAACACTTTTCATAAGTTGAGGTGCTATGTCCTTACCCAGGATTCAAAAATTATTTAATAGGTCAAATTTACTAAAAATTATGATTAAGATGAGAAACCTGTATTTTATGTCTCAAATGCACTCATTGAAACAATAAAGCACGTTTTGAGCTTCTGTCGCTGAATTAGGCATCTTTCGAAAAACAGTCCAAGCATTCCTCACTTTACTGCATCTTTACCAAAGACGCTCAAATGCTGTTTTCGACCTCCTCTCGCCAAAAGAAGGGCATTTTAACACTTTTCATAGGTTAAGGTGCTATGTCCTTACCCAGGATTAAAAAAATATTTAATATTTCAAAATTACTAAAACTTATGATTAAGATGAGAAACCTGTATTTTATGTCTCAAAGGCACTCATTGAAACAATAAAGCACGCTTTGAGCTTCTCTCACTGAATTAGGCATCTTTCGACAAACAGTACAAGCAATCCTCACTTTACTGCATCTTCACCAAAGACGCTCAAATGCTGTTTTCGACCTCCTTTCGCAAAAAGAAGTGCATTTTTACACTTTTCATAGGTTAAGGTGCTGTGTCCATATCCAGGCTATAAAATTTTTTTAATATTTCAAAATTACTAAAAATTATGATTAAGATGAGAAACCTGTATTTTATGTCTGAAAGTCTCAAAGCACGTTTTGAGCTTCTCTAACTGAATTAGGCATGTTTCGACAAACAGTACAAGCAATCCTCACTTTACTGCATCTTCACTAAAGACGCTCAAATGCTGTTTTCGATCTCCTTTCGCCAAAAGAAGTGCATTTTTACACTTTTCATAAGTTAAGGTGCTATGCCCTTATCCAGGCTATAGAAATGCTTTAATATTTCAAAATTACTAAAAAATTATGATTAAGATGAGAAACCTGTATTTTATGTCTGAAATTCTCAAAGCACGTTTTTAGCTTCTCTAACTGAATTAGGCATCTTTCGACAAGTATAACAGTACACGCTATATGAACTTTACTGCATCTTTACCAAAGACGCTCAAATGCTGTTTTCGACCTCCTCTCGCCAAAAGAAGTGCATTTTAACACTTTTCATAAGTTGAGGTGCTATGTCCTTACCCAGGATTCAAAAATTATTTAATAGGTCAAATTTACTAAAAATTATGATTAAGATGAGAAACCTGTATTTTATGTCTCAAATGCACTCATTGAAACAATAAAGCACGTTTTGAGCTTCTGTCGCTGAATTAGGCATCTTTCGAAAAACAGTCCAAGCATTCCTCACTTTACTGCATCTTTACCAAAGACGCTCAAATGCTGTTTTCGACCTCCTCTCGCCAAAAGAAGGGCATTTTAACACTTTTCATAGGTTAAGGTGCTATGTCCTTACCCAGGATTCAAAAAATATTTAATATTTCAAAATTACTAAAACTTATGATTAAGATGAGAAACCTGTATTTTATGTCTCAAAGGCACTCATTGAAACAATAAAGCACGCTTTGAGCTTCTCTCACTGAATTAGGCATCTTTCGACAAACAGTACAAGCAATCCTCACTTTACTGCATCTTCACCAAAGACGCTCAAATGCTGTTTTCGACCTCCTTTCGCAAAAAGAAGTGCATTTTTACACTTTTCATAGGTTAAGGTGCTGTGTCCATATCCAGGCTATAAAATTTTTTTAATATTTCAAAATTACTAAAAATTATGATTAAGATGAGAAACCTGTATTTTATGTCTGAAAGTCTCAAAGCACGTTTTGAGCTTCTCTAACTGAATTAGGCATGTTTCGACAAACAGTACAAGCAATCCTCACTTTACTGCATCTTCACTAAAGACGCTCAAATGCTGTTTTCGATCTCCTTTCGCCAAAAGAAGTGCATTTTTACACTTTTCATAAGTTAAGGTGCTATGCCCTTATCCAGGCTATAGAAATGCTTTAATATTTCAAAATTACTAAAAAATTATGATTAAGATGAGAAACCTGTATTTTATGTCTGAAATTCTCAAAGCACGTTTTTAGCTTCTCTAACTGAATTAGGCATCTTTCGACAAGTATAACAGTACACGCTATATGAACTTTACTGCATCTTTACCAAAGACGCTCAAATGCTGTTTTCGACCTCCTCTCGCCAAAAGAAGTGCATTTTAACACTTTTCATAAGTTGAGGTGCTATGTCCTTACCCAGGATTCAAAAATTATTTAATAGGTCAAATTTACTAAAAATTATGATTAAGATGAGAAACCTGTATTTTATGTCTCAAATGCACTCATTGAAACAATAAAGCACGTTTTGAGCTTCTGTCGCTGAATTAGGCATCTTTCGAAAAACAGTCCAAGCATTCCTCACTTTACTGCATCTTTACCAAAGACGCTCAAATGCTGTTTTCGACCTCCTCTCGCCAAAAGAAGGGCATTTTAACACTTTTCATAGGTTAAGGTGCTATGTCCTTACCCAGGATTAAAAAAATATTTAATATTTCAAAATTACTAAAACTTATGATTAAGATGAGAAACCTGTATTTTATGTCTCAAAGGCACTCATTGAAACAATAAAGCACGCTTTGAGCTTCTCTCACTGAATTAGGCATCTTTCGACAAACAGTACAAGCAATCCTCACTTTACTGCATCTTCACCAAAGACGCTCAAATGCTGTTTTCGACCTCCTTTCGCAAAAAGAAGTGCATTTTTACACTTTTCATAGGTTAAGGTGCTGTGTCCATATCCAGGCTATAAAATTTTTTTAATATTTCAAAATTACTAAAAATTATGATTAAGATGAGAAACCTGTATTTTATGTCTGAAAGTCTCAAAGCACGTTTTGAGCTTCTCTAACTGAATTAGGCATGTTTCGACAAACAGTACAAGCAATCCTCACTTTACTGCATCTTCACTAAAGACGCTCAAATGCTGTTTTCGATCTCCTTTCGCCAAAAGAAGTGCATTTTTACACTTTTCATAAGTTAAGGTGCTATGCCCTTATCCAGGCTATAGAAATGCTTTAATATTTCAAAATTACTAAAAAATTATGATTAAGATGAGAAACCTGTATTTTATGTCTGAAATTCTCAAAGCACGTTTTTAGCTTCTCTAACTGAATTAGGCATCTTTCGACAAGTATAACAGTACACGCTATATGAACTTTACTGCATCTTTACCAAAGACGCTCAAATGCTGTTTTCGACCTCCTCTCGCCAAAAGAAGTGCATTTTAACACTTTTCATAAGTTGAGGTGCTATGTCCTTACCCAGGATTCAAAAATTATTTAATAGGTCAAATTTACTAAAAATTATGATTAAGATGAGAAACCTGTATTTTATGTCTCAAATGCACTCATTGAAACAATAAAGCACGTTTTGAGCTTCTGTCGCTGAATTAGGCATCTTTCGAAAAACAGTCCAAGCATTCCTCACTTTACTGCATCTTTACCAAAGACGCTCAAATGCTGTTTTCGACCTCCTCTCGCCAAAAGAAGGGCATTTTAACACTTTTCATAGGTTAAGGTGCTATGTCCTTACCCAGGATTAAAAAAATATTTAATATTTCAAAATTACTAAAACTTATGATTAAGATGAGAAACCTGTATTTTATGTCTCAAAGGCACTCATTGAAACAATAAAGCACGCTTTGAGCTTCTCTCACTGAATTAGGCATCTTTCGACAAACAGTACAAGCAATCCTCACTTTACTGCATCTTCACCAAAGACGCTCAAATGCTGTTTTCGACCTCCTTTCGCAAAAAGAAGTGCATTTTTACACTTTTCATAGGTTAAGGTGCTGTGTCCATATCCAGGCTATAAAATTTTTTTAATATTTCAAAATTACTAAAAATTATGATTAAGATGAGAAACCTGTATTTTATGTCTGAAAGTCTCAAAGCACGTTTTGAGCTTCTCTAACTGAATTAGGCATGTTTCGACAAACAGTACAAGCAATCCTCACTTTACTGCATCTTCACTAAAGACGCTCAAATGCTGTTTTCGATCTCCTTTCGCCAAAAGAAGTGCATTTTTACACTTTTCATAAGTTAAGGTGCTATGCCCTTATCCAGGCTATAGAAATGCTTTAATATTTCAAAATTACTAAAAAATTATGATTAAGATGAGAAACCTGTATTTTATGTCTGAAATTCTCAAAGCACGTTTTTAGCTTCTCTAACTGAATTAGGCATCTTTCGACAAGTATAACAGTACACGCTATATGAACTTTACTGCATCTTTACCAAAGACGCTCAAATGCTGTTTTCGACCTCCTCTCGCCAAAAGAAGTGCATTTTAACACTTTTCATAAGTTGAGGTGCTATGTCCTTACCCAGGATTCAAAAATTATTTAATAGGTCAAATTTACTAAAAATTATGATTAAGATGAGAAACCTGTATTTTATGTCTCAAATGCACTCATTGAAACAATAAAGCACGTTTTGAGCTTCTGTCGCTGAATTAGGCATCTTTCGAAAAACAGTCCAAGCATTCCTCACTTTACTGCATCTTTACCAAAGACGCTCAAATGCTGTTTTCGACCTCCTCTCGCCAAAAGAAGGGCATTTTAACACTTTTCATAGGTTAAGGTGCTATGTCCTTACCCAGGATTAAAAAAATATTTAATATTTCAAAATTACTAAAACTTATGATTAAGATGAGAAACCTGTATTTTATGTCTCAAAGGCACTCATTGAAACAATAAAGCACGCTTTGAGCTTCTCTCACTGAATTAGGCATCTTTCGACAAACAGTACAAGCAATCCTCACTTTACTGCATCTTCACCAAAGACGCTCAAATGCTGTTTTCGACCTCCTTTCCCAAAAAGAAGTTCATTTTTACACTTTTCATAGGTTAAGGTGCTGTGTCCATATCCAGGCTATAAAATTTTTTTAATATTTCAAAATTACTAAAAATTATGATTAAGATGAGAAACCTGTATTTTATGTCTGAAAGTCTCAAAGCACGTTTTGAGCTTCTCTAACTGAATTAGGCATGTTTCGACAAACAGTACAAGCAATCCTCACTTTACTGCATCTTCACTAAAGACGCTCAAATGCTGTTTTCGATCTCCTTTCGCCAAAAGAAGTGCATTTTTACACTTTTCATAAGTTAAGGTGCTATGCCCTTATCCAGGCTATAGAAATGCTTTAATATTTCAAAATTACTAAAAAATTATGATTAAGATGAGAAACCTGTATTTTATGTCTGAAATTCTCAAAGCACGTTTTTAGCTTCTCTAACTGAATTAGGCATCTTTCGACAAGTATAACAGTACACGCTATATGAACTTTACTGCATCTTTACCAAAGACGCTCAAATGCTGTTTTCGACCTCCTCTCGCCAAAAGAAGTGCATTTTAACACTTTTCATAAGTTGAGGTGCTATGTCCTTACCCAGGATTCAAAAATTATTTAATAGGTCAAATTTACTAAAAATTATGATTAAGATGAGAAACCTGTATTTTATGTCTCAAATGCACTCATTGAAACAATAAAGCACGTTTTGAGCTTCTGTCGCTGAATTAGGCATCTTTCGAAAAACAGTCCAAGCATTCCTCACTTTACTGCATCTTTACCAAAGACGCTCAAATGCTGTTTTCGACCTCCTCTCGCCAAAAGAAGGGCATTTTAACACTTTTCATAGGTTAAGGTGCTATGTCCTTACCCAGGATTAAAAAAATATTTAATATTTCAAAATTACTAAAACTTATGATTAAGATGAGAAACCTGTATTTTATGTCTCAAAGGCACTCATTGAAACAATAAAGCACGCTTTGAGCTTCTCTCACTGAATTAGGCATCTTTCGACAAACAGTACAAGCAATCCTCACTTTACTGCATCTTCACCAAAGACGCTCAAATGCTGTTTTCGACCTCCTTTCCCAAAAAGAAGTTCATTTTTACACTTTTCATAGGTTAAGGTGCTGTGTCCATATCCAGGCTATAAAATTTTTTTAATATTTCAAAATTACTAAAAATTATGATTAAGATGAGAAACCTGTATTTTATGTCTGAAAGTCTCAAAGCACGTTTTGAGCTTCTCTAACTGAATTAGGCATGTTTCGACAAACAGTACAAGCAATCCTCACTTTACTGCGTCTTCACTAAAGACGCTCAAATGCTGTTTTCGATCTCCTTTCGCCAAAAGAAGTGCATTTTTACACTTTTCATAAGTTAAGGTGCTATGCCCTTATCCAGGCTATAGAAATGCTTTAATATTTCAAAATTACTAAAAAATTATGATTAAGATGAGAAACCTGTATTTTATGTCTGAAATTCTCAAAGCACGTTTTTAGCTTCTCTAACTGAATTAGGCATCTTTCGACAAGTATAACAGTACACGCTATATGAACTTTACTGCATCTTTACCAAAGACGCTCAAATGCTGTTTTCGACCTCCTCTCGCCAAAAGAAGTGCATTTTAACACTTTTCATAAGTTGAGGTGCTATGTCCTTACCCAGGATTCAAAAATTATTTAATAGGTCAAATTTACTAAAAATTATGATTAAGATGAGAAACCTGTATTTTATGTCTCAAATGCACTCATTGAAACAATAAAGCACGTTTTGAGCTTCTGTCGCTGAATTAGGCATCTTTCGAAAAACAGTCCAAGCATTCCTCACTTTACTGCATCTTTACCAAAGACGCTCAAATGCTGTTTTCGACCTCCTCTCGCCAAAAGAAGGGCATTTTAACACTTTTCATAGGTTAAGGTGCTATGTCCTTACCCAGGATTAAAAAAATATTTAATATTTCAAAATTACTAAAACTTATGATTAAGATGAGAAACCTGTATTTTATGTCTCAAAGGCACTCATTGAAACAATAAAGCACGCTTTGAGCTTCTCTCACTGAATTAGGCATCTTTCGACAAACAGTACAAGCAATCCTCACTTTACTGCATCTTCACCAAAGACGCTCAAATGCTGTTTTCGACCTCCTTTCGCAAAAAGAAGTGCATTTTTACACTTTTCATAGGTTAAGGTGCTGTGTCCATATCCAGGCTATAAAATTTTTTTAATATTTCAAAATTACTAAAAATTATGATTAAGATGAGAAACCTGTATTTTATGTCTGAAAGTCTCAAAGCACGTTTTGAGCTTCTCTAACTGAATTAGGCATGTTTCGACAAACAGTACAAGCAATCCTCACTTTACTGCATCTTCACTAAAGACGCTCAAATGCTGTTTTCGATCTCCTTTCGCCAAAAGAAGTGCATTTTTACACTTTTCATAAGTTAAGGTGCTATGCCCTTATCCAGGCTATAGAAATGCTTTAATATTTCAAAATTACTAAAAAATTATGATTAAGATGAGAAACCTGTATTTTATGTCTGAAATTCTCAAAGCACGTTTTTAGCTTCTCTAACTGAATTAGGCATCTTTCGACAAGTATAACAGTACACGCTATATGAACTTTACTGCATCTTTACCAAAGACGCTCAAATGCTGTTTTCGACCTCCTCTCGCCAAAAGAAGTGCATTTTAACACTTTTCATAAGTTGAGGTGCTATGTCCTTACCCAGGATTCAAAAATTATTTAATAGGTCAAATTTACTAAAAATTATGATTAAGATGAGAAACCTGTATTTTATGTCTCAAATGCACTCATTGAAACAATAAAGCACGTTTTGAGCTTCTGTCGCTGAATTAGGCATCTTTCGAAAAACAGTCCAAGCATTCCTCACTTTACTGCATCTTTACCAAAGACGCTCAAATGCTGTTTTCGACCTCCTCTCGCCAAAAGAAGGGCATTTTAACACTTTTCATAGGTTAAGGTGCTATGTCCTTACCCAGGATTAAAAAAATATTTAATATTTCAAAATTACTAAAACTTATGATTAAGATGAGAAACCTGTATTTTATGTCTCAAAGGCACTCATTGAAACAATAAAGCACGCTTTGAGCTTCTCTCACTGAATTAGGCATCTTTCGACAAACAGTACAAGCAATCCTCACTTTACTGCATCTTCACCAAAGACGCTCAAATGCTGTTTTCGACCTCCTTTCGCAAAAAGAAGTGCATTTTTACACTTTTCATAGGTTAAGGTGCTGTGTCCATATCCAGGCTATAAAATTTTTTTAATATTTCAAAATTACTAAAAATTATGATTAAGATGAGAAACCTGTATTTTATGTCTGAAAGTCTCAAAGCACGTTTTGAGCTTCTCTAACTGAATTAGGCATGTTTCGACAAACAGTACAAGCAATCCTCACTTTACTGCATCTTCACTAAAGACGCTCAAATGCTGTTTTCGATCTCCTTTCGCCAAAAGAAGTGCATTTTTACACTTTTCATAAGTTAAGGTGCTATGCCCTTATCCAGGCTATAGAAATGCTTTAATATTTCAAAATTACTAAAAAATTATGATTAAGATGAGAAACCTGTATTTTATGTCTGAAATTCTCAAAGCACGTTTTTAGCTTCTCTAACTGAATTAGGCATCTTTCGACAAGTATAACAGTACACGCTATATGAACTTTACTGCATCTTTACCAAAGACGCTCAAATGCTGTTTTCGACCTCCTCTCGCCAAAAGAAGTGCATTTTAACACTTTTCATAAGTTGAGGTGCTATGTCCTTTTCCCAGGATTCAAAAATTATTTAATAGGTCAAATTTACTAAAAATTATGATTAAGATGAGAAACCTGTATTTTATGTCTCAAAGGCACTCATTGAAATAATAAAGCACGCTTTGAGCTTCTCTCGCTGAATTAGGCATCTTTCGACAAACAGTCCAAGCAATCCTCACTTTACTGCATCTTCACCAAAGACGCTCAAATGCTGTTTTCGACCTCCTCTCGCCAAAAGAAGTGCATTTTAACACTTTTCATAGGTTAAGGTGCTATGTCCTTATCCAGGCTATAAAAATGCTTTAATATTTCAAAATTACTAAAAATTATGATTTAGATTAGAAACCTGTATTTTATGTCTCAAAGGCACTCATTGAAACAATAAAGCACGTTTTGAGCTTCTCTCGCTGAATTAGGCATGTTTCGACAGCCAGTCCAAGCAATCCTCACTTTACTGTTACCAAAGACGCTCAAATGCTGTTTTCGACCTCCTCTCGCCAAAAGAAGTGCATTTTTACACTTTTCATAGGTTAAGGTGCTATGTCCTTTTTCCAGGATTCAAAAATGCTTTAATATGTCAAAATTACAAAAAAATATGATTTAGATGAGAATCCTGTATTTTATGTGTCAAAGGCACTCATTGAAACAATAAAACACGTTTTGAGCTTCTCTCGCTGAATTAGGCATCTTTCGATAAATATGACAGTCCAAGTAATCCGCACTTTACTATTACCAAAGACGCTCAAATGCTGTTTTCGACCTCCTCTCGCCAAAAGAAGTGCATTTTTACACTTTTCATAGGTTAAGGTGCTATGTCCTTATCCACGCTATAAAAATACTTTAATATTTCAAAATTACTAAAAATTATGATTTAGATTAGAAACCTGTATTTTATGTCTCAAAGGCACTCATTGAAACAATAAAGCACGTTTTGAGCTTCTCTCGCTGAATTAGGCATCTTTCGACAAGTATGACAGTACACGCTATATGAACTTTACTGCATCTTTACCAAAGATTCTCAAATGCTGTTTTCGACCTTCTCTCGCCAAAAGAAGTGCATTTGAACACTTTTCACAGGTTAAGGTGCTATGTCCATATCCAGGCTATAGAAATGCTTTAATATTTCAAAATTACTAAAAATTATGATTAAGATGAGAAACCTGTATTTTCTGTCTCAAAGTCTCAAAGCACGTTATGAGCTTCTCTCGCTGAATTAGGCATGTTTCGACAAACAGTACAAGCAATCCTCACTTTACTGCATCTTCACCAAAGACGCTCAAATGCTGTTTTCGACCTCCTCTCGCCAAAAGAAGTGCATTTTAACACTTTTCATAATTTGAGGTGCTATGTCCTTACCCAGGATTCAAAAATTATTTAATATGTCAAAATTACTCAAAATTATGATTAAGATGAGAAACCTGTATTTTATATTCGAAAGTCTCAAAGCACGTTTTGAGCTTCTCTCGCTGAATAAGGCATCTTTCAAAAAGTATAACAGTCCACGCTATTTGAACTTTACTGCATCTTTACCAAAGATGCTGTTTTCGACCTCCTCTCCTCAAAAGAAGTGCATTTTTACACTTTTCATAGGTTAAGGTGCAATGTCCTTACCCAATTCAAAAATGATCTAATATGTCAAAATTACTAAAAATCATGATTAAGATGAGAAACTTTTATTTTATGTCTCAAAGCACGTTTTGAGCTTCTCTCGCTGAATTAGGCATCTTTCGACAAGTATAACAGTCCACGCTATATGAAATTTAATGCATCTGCAAAGATGCTGTGTTCGACCTCCTCTCGCCAAAAGAAGTGCATTTTTACACTTTTCATAGGTTAAGGTGCTATGTCCTTACCTAGGATTCAAAAATGATTTAATATGTCAATATTACTAAAAATCATGATTAAGATGAGAAACCTATGTTTTCTGTCTCAACGGCCCTCATTGAAACAATAAAGCACGTTTTGAGCTTCTCTCGCTGAATTAGGCATTTTTCGAAAAGTATAACAGTACACGCTATATGAACTTTACTGCATCTTTACCAAAGACGCTCATCTGCTGTTGTCGACCTCCTCTCGCCAAAGAAGTGCATTTTTACACTTTTCATAGGTTAAGGTGCTATGTCCTTACCCAGGATTCAAAAATGATTTAATATGTCAAAATCACTAAAAATTATGATTAAGATGAGAAACCTGTATTTTATATTCGAAAGTCTCAAAGCACGTTTAGAGCTTCTCTCGCTGAATAAGGTATCTTTCAAAAAGTATAACGGTCCACGCTATATGATCTTTACTGCATCTTTACCAAAGATGCTGTTTTCGACCTCCTCTCCTCAAAAGAAGTTCATTTTTACACCTTTCACAGGTTAAAGTGCAATGTCCTTACCCAGGATTCAAAAATGATTTAATATGTCAAAATTACTAAAAATTCTGATTAAGATGAGAAACCTGTATTTTATGTTTCAAAGTCTCAAAGCACGTTTTGAGCTTCTCTCGTTGAATTAGGCATCTTTCGACAAGTATAACAGTCCACGCTATATGAACTTCACTGCATCCATACCAAAGATGCTGTTTTCGACCTCCTCTCGCCAAAAGAAGTGCATTTTTACACGTTTCATATTCTCAAATACAAATTTTAGGTCGATTTTTGACTTCAGCTTTTGACCCCGGTTTTTGAAGAAGGGGGGGTGGATTCTCAAATACAGATTTCAGGTCGATTTTTGGTAATTTTCTGACTTCAGTTTTTGACCCTGTTTTTTGGTGGTTTCTCAAATTCAGATTTCAGGTCGATTTTGGGTCATTTTCTGACTTCAGTTTGTGACCCTGTTTTTTGACGATAGGAGGGGATGGTTTCTCAATTTCAGATTTCAGGTCAATTTCTGGTAATTTTCTGACTTCAGTTTTTGACCCTGATATTTCACGACAGGGGGGGTGGTTTCTCAAATAGAGATTTCAGGTCGATTTTTGGTAATTTTCTGACTTCAGTTTTTGACCCTGTTTTTTGACGACAGGGTTTCTCAAATTCAGATTTCAGGTGGATTTCTGACATCAGTTTTTGACCCCGATATTTCACGACAGGGGGGTGGTTTCTCAAATTCAGATTTCAGGTCGATTTTTGGTAATTTTCTGACCTCAGTTTTTGACCCTCTTTTTTTGACGACAAGGGGGGTGGTTTCTCAAATTCAGATTTCAGTTCGATTTTTGGTAATTTTCTGACTTCAGTTTTTGACCCTGTTTTTTTGACGACAGGGGTGGTGGTTTCTCGAATGCAGATTTGAGGGTGGATTTCTGACTTCAGTTTTTGACACCGATATTTCACGACAGGGGGGGTGGTTCTCAAATACAGATTTCAGGTCGATTTTTCTTAATTTTCTGACTTCAGTTTTTGACGACAGGGGGGGTGGTTTCTCAAATTCAGATTTCAGGTGGATTTCTGACTTCAGTTTTTGACCCCGATATTTCACGACAGGGCCGGGGTGGTTCTCAAATACAGATTTCAGGTCGATTTTTGGTAATTTTCTGACTTCAGTTTTTGACCCTGTTTTTTGACAACAGGGGGGGTGGTTTCTCAAATACAGATTTCAGGTCGATTTTTGGCAATTTTCTGACCTCAGTTTTTGACCCTCTTTTTTTGACGACAGGGGGGGTTTCTCAAATTCAGATTTGAGGGTGGATTTCTGAATTCAGTTTTTGACCCCGATATTTCACGACAGGGGGGGTGGTTTCTCAAATACAGATTTCAGGTCGATTTCTGACTTCAGTTTTTTTTTTTTTTTAGATTATTTTTTTTTGGCCTTTTTGGCTTTTTATTTACAGGACAGCTGAAGATAGACAGGAAATGTTGGGAGTAGAGAGTTGGGGATGACATGCACAAATGATCGGCAGACCGGGAGTCGCACCTGCGATCAGTGCGACAAGGACTGTAGCCTCTGTATATGGGGCACCTGCTCTACCGACTGAGCTAAACAGCGCCCCTGACTTCAGTTTTTGACCCCGATATTTCACGACAGGGCCGGGGTGGTTCTCAAATACAGATTTCAGGTCGATTTTTCTTAATTTTCTGAATTCAGTTTTTGACCCTGTTTTTTGACGACAGGGGGGGTGGTTTCTCAAATTCAGATTTCAGGTGGATTTCTGACTTCAGTATTTGACCCCGATATTTCACGACAGGGCCGGGGTGGTTCTCAAATACAGATTTCAGGTCGATTTTTGGTAATTTTCTTACTTCAGTTTTTGACCCTGTTTTTTCAGGACAGGGGGGTGGTTTCTCAAATACAGATTTCAGGTCGATTTTTGGCAATTTTCTGACTTCAGTTTTTGACCCTGTTTTTTGACAACAGGGGTGGGTGGTTTCTCAAATTCAGATTTCAGTTCGATTTCTGACTTCAGTATTTGACCCCGATATTTCACGACAGGGCCGGGGTGGTTCTCAAATACAGATTTCAGGTCGATTTTTGGTAATTTTCTTACTTCAGTTTTTGACCCTGTTTTTTCAGGACAGGGGGGTGGTTTCTCAAATACAGATTTCAGGTCGATTTCTGACTTCAGTATTTGACCCCGATATTTCACGACAGGGCCGGGGTGGTTCTCAAATACAGATTTCAGGTCGATTTTTCTTAATTTTCTGAATTCAGTTTTTGACCCTGTTTTTTGACGAAAGGGGGGTTGGTTTCTCAAATTCAGATTTCAGGTCGATTTCTGACTTCAGTTTTTGACCCCGATATTTCACGACAGGGGGGGTGGTTTCTCAAATTCAGATTTCAGGTCGATTTCTGACTTCAGTTTTTGACCCCGATATTTCACGACAGTGCTGGGGTGGTTCTCAAATACAGATTTCATGTCGATTTTTGGTAATTTTCTGACCTCAGTTTTTGACCCTGTATTTTTGACGACAGGGGGGGTGGTTTCTCAAAATCAGAATTCAGGCCGATTTCTGACTTCAGTTTTTGACCCCGATATTTCACGACAGGGCCGGGGTGGTTCTCAAATACAGATTTCAGGTCGATTTCTGACTTCAGTTTTTGACCCCGATATTTCACGACAGGGGGGGTGGTTTCTCAAATTCAGATTTCAGGTCGATTTCTGAATTCAGTTTTTGACCCCGATATTTCACGACAGGGGGGGTGGTTTCTCAAATACAGATTTCAGGTCGATTTCTGACTTCAGTTTTTTTTTTTTTTTAGATTATTTTTTTTTGGCCTTTTTGGCTTTTTATTTACAGGACAGCTGAAGATAGACAGGAAATGTTGGGAGTAGAGAGTGGGGGATGACATGCACAAATGATCGGCAGACCGGGAGTCGCACCTGCGATCAGTGCGACAAGGACTGTAGCCTCTGTATATGGGGCACCTGCTCTACCGACTGAGCTAAACAACGCCCCTGACTTCAGTTTTTGACCCCGATATTTCACGACAGGGCCGGGGTGGTTCTCAAATACAGATTTCAGTTCGATTTTTCTTAATTTTCTGAATTCAGTTTTTGACCCTGTTTTTTGACGACAGGGGGGGTGGTTTCTCAAATTCAGATTTCAGGTGGATTTCTGACTTCAGTATTTGACCCCGATATTTCACGACAGGGCCGGGGTGGTTCTCAAATAGAGATTTCAGGTCGATTTTTGGTAATTTTCTTACTTCAGTTTTTGACCCTGTTTTTTCAGGACAGGGGGGTGGTTTCTCAAATACAGATTTCAGGTCGATTTTTGGCAATTTTCTGACTTCAGTTTTTGACCCTGTTTTTTGACAACAGGGGTGGGTGGTTTCTCAAATTCAGATTTCAGTTCGATTTTTGGTAATTTTCTGACTTCAGTTTTTGACCCTGTTTTTTGCCGACAGGGGGGGTGGTTCTCAAATACAGATTTCAGGTCGATTTTTGGTAATTTTCTGACTTCAGTTATTGACCCTGTTTTTTTGACGACAGGGGGGGTGGTTTCTCAAATTCAGATTTGAAGGTGTATTTCCGACTTCAGTTTTTGACCCCGATATTTCACGACAGGGCCGGGGTGGTTCTCAAATACAGATTTCAGGTCGATTTTCCTTAATTTTCTGACTTCAGTTTTTGACGACAGGGGGGGTGGTTTCGACGACAGGGGGGGTGGTTTCTCAAATTCAGATTTCAGGTCGATTTCTGACTTCAGTTTTTGACCCCGATATTTCACGACAGGGCCGGGGTGGTTCTCAAATACAGATTTCAGGTCGATTTTTGGTAATTTTCTGACTTCACTTTTTGACCCTGTTTTTTGACAACAGGGGGGGTGGTTTCTCAAATACAGATTTCAGGTCGATTTTTGGCAATTTTCTGACCTCAGTTTTTGACCCCGATATTTCACGACAGGGGGGGTGGTTTCTCAAATTCAGATTTCAGGTCGATTTCTGAATTCAGTTTTTGACCCCGATATTTCACGATAGGGCCGGGATGGTGCTCAAATACAGATTTCAGGTCGATTTTTGGTAATTTTCTGACTTCAGTTTTTGACCCTGTTTTTTGACAACAGGGGGGGTGGTTTCTCAAATACAGATTTCAGGTCGATTTTTGGCAATTTTCTGACCTCAGTTTTTGACCCTCTTTTTTTGACGACAGGGGGGGTTTCTCAAATTCAGATTTGAGGGTGGATTTCTGAATTCAGTTTTTGACCCCGATATTTCACGACAGGGGGGGTGGTTTCTCAAATACAGATTTCAGGTCGATTTTTCTTAATTTTCTGAATTCAGTTTTTGACCCTGTTTTTTGACGAAAGGGGGGTTGGTTTCTCAAATTCAGATTTCAGGTCGATTTTTGGTAATTTTCTGACTTCAGTTTTTGACCCTGTTTTTTGCCGACAGGGGGGGTGGTTCTCAAATACAGATTTCAGGTCGATTTTTGGTAATTTTCTGACTTCAGTTATTGACCCTGTTTTTTTGACGACAGGGGGGGTGGTTTCTCAAATTCAGATTTGAAGGTGTATTTCCGACTTCAGTTTTTGACCCCGATATTTCACGACAGGGCCGGGGTGGTTCTCAAATACAGATTTCAGGTCGATTTTCCTTAATTTTCTGACTTCAGTTTTTGACGACAGGGGGGGTGGTTTCGACGACAGGGGGGGTGGTTTCTCAAATTCAGATTTCAGGTCGATTTCTGACTTCAGTTTTTGACCCCGATATTTCACGACAGGGCCGGGGTGGTTCTCAAATACAGATTTCAGGTCGATTTTTGGTAATTTTCTGACTTCACTTTTTGACCCTGTTTTTTGACAACAGGGGGGGTGGTTTCTCAAATACAGATTTCAGGTCGATTTTTGGCAATTTTCTGACCTCAGTTTTTGACCCCGATATTTCACGACAGGGGGGGTGGTTTCTCAAATTCAGATTTCAGGTCGATTTCTGAATTCAGTTTTTGACCCCGATATTTCACGATAGGGCCGGGATGGTGCTCAAATACAGATTTCAGGTCGATTTTTGGTAATTTTCTGACTTCAGTTTTTGACCCTGTTTTTTGACAACAGGGGGGGTGGTTTCTCAAATACAGATTTCAGGTCGATTTTTGGCAATTTTCTGACCTCAGTTTTTGACCCTCTTTTTTTGACGACAGGGGGGGTTTCTCAAATTCAGATTTGAGGGTGGATTTCTGAATTCAGTTTTTGACCCCGATATTTCACGACAGGGGGGGTGGTTTCTCAAATACAGATTTCAGGTCGATTTTTCTTAATTTTCTGAATTCAGTTTTTGACCCTGTTTTTTGACGAAAGGGGGGTTGGTTTCTCAAATTCAGATTTCAGGTCGATTTCTGAGTTCAGTTTTTGACCCCGATATTTCACGACAGGTGGGGTGGTTTCTCAAATTCAGATTTCAGGTCGATTTCTGACTTCAGTTTTTGACCCCGATATTTCACGACAGTGCCGGGGTGGTTCTCAAATACAGATTTCATGTCGATTTTTGGTAATTTTCTGACCTCAGTTTTTGACGCTGTATTTTTGACGACAGGAGGGGTGGTTTCTCAAAATCAGAATTCAGGCCGATTTCTGACTTCAGTTTTTGACCCGGATATTTCACGACAGGGCCGGGGTGGTTTCTCAAATTCAGATTTCAGGTGGATTTCTGACTTCAGTTTTTGACCCCGATATTTCACGACAGGGCCGGGGTGGTTCTTAAATACAGATTTCAGGTCGATTTTTGGTAATTTTCTGACTTCAGTTTTTGACCCTGTTTTTTGCCGACAGGGGGGGTGGTTCTCAAATACAGATTTCAGGTCGATTTTTGGCAATTTTCTGACCTCAGTTTTTGACCCTCTTTTTTTGACGAAAAGGGCGGTGGTTTCTCGAATGCAGATTTGAGGGTGGATTTCTGACTTCAGTTTTTGACCCCGATATTTCACGACAGGGCCGGGGGGTGGTTTCTCAAATTCAGATTTCAGGTCTATTTTACTTAATTTTCTGACTTCAGTTTTTGACCCTGTGTTTTTGACAACAGGGGGGGTTGTTTCTCAAATTCAGATTTCAGGTCGATTTCTGACTTCAGTTTTTGACCCCGATATTTCACGACAGGGCCGGGGTGGTTCTCAAATACAGATTTCAGGTCGATTTTTGGCAATTTTCTGACCTCAGTTTTTGACCCTCTTTTTTTGACGACAGGGGGGGTTTCTCAAATTCAGATTTGAGGGTGGATTTCTGAATTCAGTTTTTGACCCCGATATTTCACGACAGGGGGGGTGGTTTCTCAAATACAGATTTCAGGTCGATTTTTCTTAATTTTCTGAATTCAGTTTTTGACCCTGTTTTTTGACGAAAGGGGGGTTGGTTTCTCAAATTCAGATTTCAGGTCGATTTCTGAGTTCAGTTTTTGACCCCGATATTTCACGACAGGTGGGGTGGTTTCTCAAATTCAGATTTCAGGTCGATTTCTGACTTCAGTTTTTGACCCCGATATTTCACGACAGTGCCGGGGTGGTTCTCAAATACAGATTTCATGTCGATTTTTGGTAATTTTCTGACCTCAGTTTTTGACCCTGTATTTTTGACGACAGGGGGGGTGGTTTCTCAAAATCAGAATTCAGGCCGATTTCTGACTTCAGTTTTTGACCCCGATATTTCACGACAGGGCCGGGGTGGTTTCTCAAATTCAGATTTCAGGTGGATTTCTGACTTCAGTTTTTGACCCCGATATTTCACGACAGGGCCGGGGTGGTTCTTAAATACAGATTTCAGGTCGATTTTTGGTAATTTTCTGACTTCAGTTTTTGACCCTGTTTTTTGCCGACAGGGGGGGTGGTTCTCAAATACAGATTTCAGGTCGATTTTTGGCAATTTTCTGACCTCAGTTTTTGACCCTCTTTTTTTGACGAAAAGGGCGGTGGTTTCTCGAATGCAGATTTGAGGGTGGATTTCTGACTTCAGTTTTTGACCCCGATATTTCACGACAGGGCCGGGGGGTGGTTTCTCAAATTCAGATTTCAGGTCTATTTTACTTAATTTTCTGACTTCAGTTTTTGACCCTGTGTTTTTGACAACAGGGGGGGTTGTTTCTCAAATTCAGATTTCAGGTCGATTTCTGACTTCAGTTTTTGACCCCGATATTTCACGACAGGGCCGGGGTGGTTCTCAAATACAGATTTCAAGTCGATTTTTGGTAATCTTCTGACTTCAGTTTTTGACCCTGTTTTTTGACGAGGGGGGGGGTGGTTTCTGAAATTAAGATTTCAGGTCGATTTCTGACTTCAGTTTTTGACCCCGATATTTCACGACTGGGCCGGGGTGGTTCTCAAATACAGATTTCAGGTCGATTTTTCTTAATTTTCTGACTTCAGTTTTTGACCCTGTTTTTTGACGACAGGGGGGGTGGTTTCTCAAATTCAGATTTCAGGTCGATTTCTGACTTCAGTTTTTGACCCCGATATTTCACGACAGGGCCGGGGTGGTTCTCAAATACAGATTTCAGGTCGATTTCTGACTTCAGTTTTTGACCCTGTTTTTTGACGACAGGGGGGGTGGTTCTCAAATACAGATTTCAGGTCGATTTTTGGTAATTTTCTGACTTCAGTTATTGACCCTGTTTTTTTGACGACAGGGGGGGTGGTTTCTCAAATTCAGATTTGAAGGTGTATTTCCGACTTCAGTTTTTGACCCCGATATTTCACGACAGGGCCGGGGTGGTTCTCAAATACAGATTTCAGGTCGATTTTACTTAATTTTCTGACTTCAGTTTTTGACCCTGTTTTTTGACGACAGGGGGGGTGGTTCTCAAATACAGATTTCAGGTCGATTTTCCTTAATTTTCTGACTTCAGTTTTTGATGACAGGGGGGGTGGTTTCTCAAATTCAAATTTGAGGGTGGATATCTGACTTCAGTTTTTGACCCCGATATTTCACGAGACGGCCGGGATGGTTCTCAAATACAGATTTCAGGTCGATTTTTGGTAATTTTCTGACCTCAGTTTTTGACCCTCTTTTTTTGACGACAGGGGTGGTGGTTTCTCGAATGCAGATTTGAGGGTGGATTTCTGACTTCAGTTTTTGACCCCGATATTTCACGACAGGGCCGGGGTGGTTCTCAAATACAGATTTCAGGTCGATTTTTGGTAATTTTCTGACTTCAGTTTTTGACCCTGATATTTCACGACAGGGGGGGTGGTTTCTCAAATACAGATTTCAGGTCGATTTTTGGTAATTTTCTGACTTCAGTTTTTGACCCTGTTTTTTGACAACAGGGGGGGTGGTTTCTCAAATTCAGATTTCAGGTCGATTTTACTTAATTTTCTGACTTCAGTTTTTGACCCTGTGTTTTTGACAACAGGGGGGGTTGTTTCTCAAATTCAGATTTCAGGTCGATTTCTGACTTCAGTTTTTGACCCCGATATTTCACGACAGGGCCGGGGTGGTTCTCAAATACAGATTTCAAGTCGATTTTTGGTAATCTTCTGACTTCAGTTTTTGACCCTGTTTTTTGACGAGGGGGGGGTGGTTTCTGAAATTAAGATTTCAGGTCGATTTCTGACTTCAGTTTTTGACCCCGATATTTCACGACTGGGCCGGGGTGGTTCTCAAATACAGATTTCAGGTCGATTTTTCTTAATTTTCTGACTTCAGTTTTTGACCCTGTTTTTTGCCGACAGGGGGGGTGGTTCTCAAATACAGACTTCAGGTCGATTTTTGGTAATTTTCTGACTTCAGTTTTTGACCCTGTTTTTTGCCGACAGGGGGGGTGGTTCTCAAATACAGATTTCAGGTCGATTTTTCTTAATTTTCTGACGTCAGTTTTTGACGACAGGGGGTGTGGTTTCTCAAATTCATATTTGAGGGTGGATATCTGACTTCAGTTTTTGACCCTGTTTTGTTGACGACAGGGGGGGTGGTTTCTCAAATTCAGATTTGAGGGTGGATTTCTGACTTCAGTTTTTGACGACGGGGGGGTGGTTTCTCAAATTCAGATTTGAGGGTGGATTTCTGACTTCAGTTTTTGACCCCGATATTTCACGACAGGGCCGGGGGTGGTTCTCAAATACAGATTTCAGGTCGATTTTTGGTAATTTTCTGACTTCAGTTTTTGACCCTGTTTTTTTGACGATGGGGGGGGTGGTTTCTCAAAATCAGATTTCAGATCGATTTCTGACTTCAGTTTTTGACCCTGTTTTTTGCCGACGGGGGGTGGTTCTCAATTGCAGATTTCAGGTCGATTTTTGGTAATTTTCTGACTTCAGTTTATGTTATGACCCTGTTTTTTGACGACAGGGCCGGGGTGGTTCTCAAATAAGGATTTCAGGTGGATTTCTGACTTCAGTATTTGACCCCGATATTTCACGACAGGGCCGGGGTGGTTCTCAAATACAGATTTCAGGTCGATTTTTGGTAATTTTCTTACTTCAGTTTTTGACCCTGTTTTTTCAGGACAGGGGGGTGGTTTCTCAAATACAGATTTCAGGTCGATTTTTGGCAATTTTCTGACTTCAGTTTTTGACCCTGTTTTTTGACAACAGGGGTGGGTGGTTTCTCAAATTCAGATTTCAGTTCGATTTCTGACTTCAGTATTTGACCCCGATATTTCACGACAGGGCCGGGGTGGTTCTCAAATACAGATTTCAGGTCGATTTTTGGTAATTTTCTTACTTCAGTTTTTGACCCTGTTTTTTCAGGACAGGGGGGTGGTTTCTCAAATACAGATTTCAGGTCGATTTCTGACTTCAGTATTTGACCCCGATATTTCACGACAGGGCCGGGGTGGTTCTCAAATACAGATTTCAGGTCGATTTTTCTTAATTTTCTGAATTCAGTTTTTGACCCTGTTTTTTGACGAAAGGGGGGTTGGTTTCTCAAATTCAGATTTCAGGTCGATTTCTGACTTCAGTTTTTGACCCCGATATTTCACGACAGGGGGGGTGGTTTCTCAAATTCAGATTTCAGGTCGATTTCTGACTTCAGTTTTTGACCCCGATATTTCACGACAGTGCTGGGGTGGTTCTCAAATACAGATTTCATGTCGATTTTTGGTAATTTTCTGACCTCAGTTTTTGACCCTGTATTTTTGACGACAGGGGGGGTGGTTTCTCAAAATCAGAATTCAGGCCGATTTCTGACTTCAGTTTTTGACCCCGATATTTCACGACAGGGCCGGGGTGGTTCTCAAATACAGATTTCAGGTCGATTTCTGACTTCAGTTTTTGACCCCGATATTTCACGACAGGGGGGGTGGTTTCTCAAATTCAGATTTCAGGTCGATTTCTGAATTCAGTTTTTGACCCCGATATTTCACGACAGGGGGGGTGGTTTCTCAAATACAGATTTCAGGTCGATTTCTGACTTCAGTTTTTTTTTTTTTTTAGATTATTTTTTTTTGGCCTTTTTGGCTTTTTATTTACAGGACAGCTGAAGATAGACAGGAAATGTTGGGAGTAGAGAGTGGGGGATGACATGCACAAATGATCGGCAGACCGGGAGTCGCACCTGCGATCAGTGCGACAAGGACTGTAGCCTCTGTATATGGGGCACCTGCTCTACCGACTGAGCTAAACAACGCCCCTGACTTCAGTTTTTGACCCCGATATTTCACGACAGGGCCGGGGTGGTTCTCAAATACAGATTTCAGTTCGATTTTTCTTAATTTTCTGAATTCAGTTTTTGACCCTGTTTTTTGACGACAGGGGGGGTGGTTTCTCAAATTCAGATTTCAGGTGGATTTCTGACTTCAGTATTTGACCCCGATATTTCACGACAGGGCCGGGGTGGTTCTCAAATAGAGATTTCAGGTCGATTTTTGGTAATTTTCTTACTTCAGTTTTTGACCCTGTTTTTTCAGGACAGGGGGGTGGTTTCTCAAATACAGATTTCAGGTCGATTTTTGGCAATTTTCTGACTTCAGTTTTTGACCCTGTTTTTTGACAACAGGGGTGGGTGGTTTCTCAAATTCAGATTTCAGTTCGATTTTTGGTAATTTTCTGACTTCAGTTTTTGACCCTGTTTTTTGCCGACAGGGGGGGTGGTTCTCAAATACAGATTTCAGGTCGATTTTTGGTAATTTTCTGACTTCAGTTATTGACCCTGTTTTTTTGACGACAGGGGGGGTGGTTTCTCAAATTCAGATTTGAAGGTGTATTTCCGACTTCAGTTTTTGACCCCGATATTTCACGACAGGGCCGGGGTGGTTCTCAAATACAGATTTCAGGTCGATTTTCCTTAATTTTCTGACTTCAGTTTTTGACGACGGGGGGGTGGTTTCGACGACAGGGGGGGTGGTTTCTCAAATTCAGATTTCAGGTCGATTTCTGACTTCAGTTTTTGACCCCGATATTTCACGACAGGGCCGGGGTGGTTCTCAAATACAGATTTCAGGTCGATTTTTGGTAATTTTCTGACTTCAGTTTTTGACCCTGTTTTTTGACAACAGGGGGGGTGGTTTCTCAAATACAGATTTCAGGTCGATTTTTGGCAATTTTCTGACCTCAGTTTTTGACCCCGATATTTCACGACAGGGGGGGTGGTTTCTCAAATTCAGATTTCAGGTCGATTTCTGAATTCAGTTTTTGACCCCGATATTTCACGATAGGGCCGGGATGGTGCTCAAATACAGATTTCAGGTCGATTTTTGGTAATTTTCTGACTTCAGTTTTTGACCCTGTTTTTTGACAACAGGGGGGGTGGTTTCTCAAATACAGATTTCAGGTCGATTTTTGGCAATTTTCTGACCTCAGTTTTTGACCCTCTTTTTTTGACGACAGGGGGGGTTTCTCAAATTCAGATTTGAGGGTGGATTTCTGAATTCAGTTTTTGACCCCGATATTTCACGACAGGGGGGGTGGTTTCTCAAATACAGATTTCAGGTCGATTTTTCTTAATTTTCTGAATTCAGTTTTTGACCCTGTTTTTTGACGAAAGGGGGGTTGGTTTCTCAAATTCAGATTTCAGGTCGATTTCTGAGTTCAGTTTTTGACCCCGATATTTCACGACAGGTGGGGTGGTTTCTCAAATTCAGATTTCAGGTCGATTTCTGACTTCAGTTTTTGACCCCGATATTTCACGACAGTGCCGGGGTGGTTCTCAAATACAGATTTCATGTCGATTTTTGGTAATTTTCTGACCTCAGTTTTTGACGCTGTATTTTTGACGACAGGGGGGGTGGTTTCTCAAAATCAGAATTCAGGCCGATTTCTGACTTCAGTTTTTGACCCGGATATTTCACGACAGGGCCGGGGTGGTTTCTCAAATTCAGATTTCAGGTGGATTTCTGACTTCAGTTTTTGACCCCGATATTTCACGACAGGGCCGGGGTGGTTCTTAAATACAGATTTCAGGTCGATTTTTGGTAATTTTCTGACTTCAGTTTTTGACCCTGTTTTTTGCCGACAGGGGGGGTGGTTCTCAAATACAGATTTCAGGTCGATTTTTGGCAATTTTCTGACCTCAGTTTTTGACCCTCTTTTTTTGACGAAAAGGGCGGTGGTTTCTCGAATGCAGATTTGAGGGTGGATTTCTGACTTCAGTTTTTGACCCCGATATTTCACGACAGGGCCGGGGGGTGGTTTCTCAAATTCAGATTTCAGGTCTATTTTACTTAATTTTCTGACTTCAGTTTTTGACCCTGTGTTTTTGACAACAGGGGGGGTTGTTTCTCAAATTCAGATTTCAGGTCGATTTCTGACTTCAGTTTTTGACCCCGATATTTCACGACAGGGCCGGGGTGGTTCTCAAATACAGATTTCAGGTCGATTTTTGGCAATTTTCTGACCTCAGTTTTTGACCCTCTTTTTTTGACGAAAAGGGCGGTGGTTTCTCGAATGCAGATTTGAGGGTGGATTTCTGACTTCAGTTTTTGACCCCGATATTTCACGACAGGGCCGGGGGGTGGTTTCTCAAATTCAGATTTCAGGTCTATTTTACTTAATTTTCTGACTTCAGTTTTTGACCCTGTGTTTTTGACAACAGGGGGGGTTGTTTCTCAAATTCAGATTTCAGGTCGATTTCTGACTTCAGTTTTTGACCCCGATATTTCACGACAGGGCCGGGGTGGTTCTCAAATACAGATTTCAGGTCGATTTTTGGCAATTTTCTGACCTCAGTTTTTGACCCTCTTTTTTTGACGACAGGGGGGGTTTCTCAAATTCAGATTTGAGAGTGGATTTCTGAATTCAGTTTTTGACCCCGATATTTCACGACAGGGGGGGTGGTTTCTCAAATACAGATTTCAGGTCGATTTTTCTTAATTTTCTGAATTCAGTTTTTGACCCTGTTTTTTGACGAAAGGGGGGTTGGTTTCTCAAATTCAGATTTCAGGTCGATTTCTGAGTTCAGTTTTTGACCCCGATATTTCACGACAGGTGGGGTGGTTTCTCAAATTCAGATTTCAGGTCGATTTCTGACTTCAGTTTTTGACCCCGATATTTCACGACAGTGCCGGGGTGGTTCTCAAATACAGATTTCATGTCGATTTTTGGTAATTTTCTGACCTCAGTTTTTGACCCTGTATTTTTGACGACAGGGGGGGTGGTTTCTCAAAATCAGAATTCAGGCCGATTTCTGACTTCAGTTTTTGACCCCGATATTTCACGACAGGGCCGGGGTGGTTTCTCAAATTCAGATTTCAGGTGGATTTCTGACTTCAGTTTTTGACCCCGATATTTCACGACAGGGCCGGGGTGGTTCTTAAATACAGATTTCAGGTCGATTTTTGGTAATTTTCTGACTTCAGTTTTTGACCCTGTTTTTTGCCGACAGGGGGGGTGGTTCTCAAATACAGATTTCAGGTCGATTTTTGGCAATTTTCTGACCTCAGTTTTTGACCCTCTTTTTTTGACGAAAAGGGCGGTGGTTTCTCGAATGCAGATTTGAGGGTGGATTTCTGACTTCAGTTTTTGACCCCGATATTTCACGACAGGGCCGGGGGGTGGTTTCTCAAATTCAGATTTCAGGTCTATTTTACTTAATTTTCTGACTTCAGTTTTTGACCCTGTGTTTTTGACAACAGGGGGGGTTGTTTCTCAAATTCAGATTTCAGGTCGATTTCTGACTTCAGTTTTTGACCCCGATATTTCACGACAGGGCCGGGGTGGTTCTCAAATACAGATTTCAAGTCGATTTTTGGTAATCTTCTGACTTCAGTTTTTGACCCTGTTTTTTGACGAGGGGGGGGGTGGTTTCTCAAATTAAGATTTCAGGTCGATTTCTGACTTCAGTTTTTGACCCCGATATTTCACGACTGGGCCGGGGTGGTTCTCAAATACAGATTTCAGGTCGATTTTTCTTAATTTTCTGACTTCAGTTTTTGACCCTGTTTTTTGACGACAGGGGGGGTGGTTTCTCAAATTCAGATTTCAGGTCGATTTCTGACTTCAGTTTTTGACCCCGATATTTCACGACAGGGCCGGGGTGGTTCTCAAATACAGATTTCAGGTCGATTTCTGACTTCAGTTTTTGACCCTGTTTTTTGACGACAGGGGGGGTGGTTTCTCAATTTCAGATTTGAGGGTGGATTTCTGACTTCAGTTTTTGACCCCGATATTTCACGACAGGGCCGGGGTGGTTCTCAAATACAGATTTCAGGTCGATTTTTGGCAATTTTCTGACTTCAGTGTTTTACCCTGTTTTTTGCAGACAGGGGGGGTGGTTCTCAAATACAGATTTCACGTCGATTTTTGGTAATTTTCTGACTTCAGTTTTTGACCCTATTTTTTTGACGACGGGGGGGTGGTTTCTCAAATTCAGATTTGAGGTCGATTTCTGACTTTAGTTTTTGACCCCGATATTTCACGACAGGGCCGGGGTGGTTCTCAAATTCAGATTTCAGGTCGATTTTTGGTAATTTTCTGACTTCAGTTTTTGACCCTGTTTTTTGCAGACAGGGGGGGTGGTTTCTCAAATACAGATTTCAGGTCGATTTTTGGTAATTTTCTGACTTCAGTTTTTGACCCTGTTTTTTTGACGACAGGGGGGGTGGTTTCTCAATTTCAGATTTGAGATAGGATTTCTGACTTCAGTTTTTTACCCTGTTTTTTGCAGACAGGTGGGGTGGTTCTCAAATACAGATGTCAGGTCGATTTTTGGTAATTTTCTGACTTCAGTTTTTGACCCTGTTTTTTGACGAGAGGGGGGGGTGTTTTCTCAAATTAAGATTTCAGGTCGATGTCTGACTTCAGTTTTTGACCCCGATATTTCACGACAGGGCCGGGGTGGTTCTCAAATACAGATTTCAGGTCGATTTTTGGTAATTTTCTGACCTCAGTTTTTGACCCTCTTTTTTTGACGACAAGTGGGGTGGTTTCTCAAATTCAGATTTGAGGGTGGATTTCTGAATTCAGTTTTTGACCCCGATATTTCACGACGGGGCCGGGGTGGTTCTCAAATACAGATTTCAGGTCGATTTTTGGTAATTTTCTGACTTCAGTTTTTGACCCTGTTTTTTTGACGACAGGGGTGGTGGTTTCTCGAATGCAGATTTGAGGGTGGATTTCTGACTTCAGTTTTTGACCCCGATATTTCACGACAGGGCCGGGGTGGTTCTCAAATACAGATTTCAGGTCGATTTTTGGTAATTTTCTGACCTCAGTTTTTGACCCTCTTTTTTTGACGACAAGGGGGGTGGTTTCTCAAATTCAGATTTGAGGGTGGATTTCTCAATTCAGTTTTTGAACCCGATATTTCACGACAGGGCCGGGATGGTTCTCAAATACAGATTTCAGGTCGATTTTTGGTAATTTTCTGACTTCAGTTTTTGACCCTGTTTTTTGACGACAGGGGGGGTGGTTTCGACGACAGGGGGGGTGGTTTCTCAAATTCAGATTTCAGGTCGATTTCTGACTCCAGTTTTTGACCCCGATATGTCACGACAGGGCCGGGGTGGTTCTCAAATACAGATTTCAGGTCGATTTTTGGTAATTTTCTGACTTCAGTTTTTGACCCCGATATTTCACGACAGGGCCGGGGTGGTTCTTAAATACATATTTCAGGTCGATTTTTGGTAATTTTCTGACTTCAGTTTTTGACCCTGTTTTTTGCCGACAGGGGGGGTGGTTCTCAAATACAGATTTCAGGTCGATTTTTGGTAATTTTCTGACTTCAGTTATTGACCCTGTTTTTTTGACGACAGGGGGGGTGGTTTCTCAAATTCAGATTTGAAGGTGTATTTCCGACTTCAGTTTTTGACCCCGATATTTCACGACAGGGCCGGGGTGGTTCTCAAATACAGATTTCAGGTCGATTTTACTTAATTTTCTGACTTCAGTTTTTGACCCTGTTTTTTGACGACAGGGGGGGTGGTTCTCAAATACAGATTTCAGGTCGATTTTCCTTAATTTTCTGACTTCAGTTTTTGATGACAGGGGGGGTGGTTTCTCAAATTCAAATTTGAGGGTGGATATCTGACTTCAGTTTTTGACCCCGATATTTCACGAGACGGCCGGGATGGTTCTCAAATACAGATTTCAGGTCGATTTTTGGTAATTTTCTGACCTCAGTTTTTGACCCTCTTTTTTTGACAACAGGGGTGGTGGTTTCTCGAATGCAGATTTGAGGGTGGATTTCTGACTTCAGTTTTTGACCCCGATATTTCACGACAGGGCCGGGGTGGTTCTCAAATACAGATTTGAGGTCGATTTTTGGTAATTTTCTGACTTCAGTTTTTGACCCTGTTTTTTGACGACAGGGGGGGTGGTTTCGACGACAGGGGGGGTGGTTTCTCAAATTCAGATTTCAGGTCGATTTCTGACTTCAGTTTTTGACCCCGATATTTCACGACAGGGCCGGGGTGGTTCTCAAATACAGATTTCAGGTCGATTTTTGGTAATTTTCTGACTTCAGTTTTTGACCCTGATATTTCACGACAGGGGGGGTGGTTTCTCAAATACAGATTTCAGGTCGATTTTTGGTAATTTTCTGACTTCAGTTTTTGACCCTGATATTTCACGACAGGGGGGGTGGTTTCTCAAATACAGATTTCAGGTCGATTTTTGGTAATTTTCTGACTTCAGTTTTTGACCCTGTTTTTTGACAACAGGGGGGGTGGTTTCTCAAATTCAGATTTCAGGTCGATTTTACTTAATTTTCTGACTTCAGTTTTTGACCCTGTGTTTTTGACAACAGGGGGGGTTGTTTCTCAAATTCAGATTTCAGGTCGATTTCTGACTTCAGTTTTTGACCCCGATATTTCACGACAGGGCCGGGGTGGTTCTCAAATACAGATTTCAAGTCGATTTTTGGTAATCTTCTGACTTCAGTTTTTGACCCTGTTTTTTGACGAGGGGGGGGGTGGTTTCTCAAATTCAGATTTCAGGTCAATTTCTTACTTCAGTTTTTTTTTTTTTTTTTTGGATTTTTTTTTTTTGGCCTTTTTGGCTTTTTATTTACAGGACAGCTGAAGATAGACAGGAAATGTTGGGAGTAGAGAGTGGGGGATGACATGCACAAATGATCGGCAGACCGGGAGTCGAACCTGCGATCAGTGCGACGAGAACTGTAGCCTCTGTATATGGGGCACCTGCTCTACCGACTGAGCTAAACAGCGCCCCTGACTTCAGTTTTTGACCCCGATATTTCACGACAGGGCCGGGGTGGTTCTCAAATTCAGATTTCAGTTCGATTTCTGACTTCAGTTTTTGACCCTGTTTTTTGCCGACAGGGGGGGTGGTTCTCAAATACAGACTTCAGGTCGATTTTTGGTAATTTTCTGACTTCAGTTTTTGACCCTGTTTTTTGCCGACAGGGGGGGTGGTTCTCAAATACAGATTTCAGGTCGATTTTTCTTAATTTTCTGACGTCAGTTTTTGACGACAGGGGGTGTGGTTTCTCAAATTCATATTTGAGGGTGGATATCTGACTTCAGTTTTTGACCCTGTTTTTTTGACGACAGGGGGGGTGGTTTCTCAAATTCAGATTTGAGGGTGGATTTCTGACTTCAGTTTTTGACGACGGGGGGGGTGGTTTCTCAAATTCAGATTTGAGGGTGGATTTCTGACTTCAGTTTTTGACCCCGATATTTCACGACAGGGCCGGGGGTGGTTCTCAAATACAGATTTCAGGTCGATTTTTGGTAATTTTCTGACTTCAGTTTTTGACCCTGTTTTTTTGACGATGGGGGGGGTGGTTTCTCAAAATCAGATTTCAGATCGATTTCTGACTTCAGTTTTTGACCCTGTTTTTTGCCGACGGGGGGTGGTTCTCAATTGCAGATTTCAGGTCGATTTTTGGTAATTTTCTGACTTCAGTTTATGTTATGACCCTGTTTTTTGACGACAGGGCCGGGGTGGTTCTCAAATAAGGATTTCAGGTCGATTTTTCTTAATTTTCTGACTTCAGTTTTTGACCCTGTTTTTTGATGACAGGGGGGGTGGTTTCTCAAATTCAGATTTGAGGGTGGATTTCTGACTTCAGTTTTTGACCCCGATATTTCACGACAGGGCCGGGATGGTTCTCAAATACAGATTTCAGGTCGATTTTTGGTAATTTTCTGACTTCAGTTTTTGACCCTGTTTTTTGACGACAGGGGGGGTGGTTTCGACGACAGGGGGGGTGGTTTCTCAAATTCAGATTTCAGGTCGATTTCTGACTCCAGTTTTTGACCCCGATATGTCACGACAGGGCCGGGGTGGTTCTCAAATACAGATTTCAGGTCGATTTTTGGTAATTTTCTGACTTCAGTTTTTGACCCTGTTTTTTGACGACAACGGGGGGTGGTTTCTCAAATTCAGATTTCAGGTCGATTTCTGACTTCAGTATTTGACCCCGATATTTCACGATAGGGCCGGGGTGGTTCTCAAATACAGATTTCAGGTCGATTTTTGGTAATTTTCTGACTTCAGTTTTTGACCCTGATATTTCACGACAGGGGGGGTGGTTTCTCAAATTCAGATTTCAGGTGGATTTCTGACTTCAGTTTTTGACCCCGATATTTCACGACAGGGCCAGGGTGGTTCTCAAATACAGATTTCAGGTCGATTTTACTTAATTTTCTGACTTCAGTTTTTGACCCTGTTTTTTGACGAGGGGGGGGGTGGTTTCTCAAATTAAGATTTCAGGTCGATTTCTGACTTCAGTTTTTGACCCCGATATTTCACGACTGGGCCGGGGTGGTTCTCAAATACAGATTTCAGGTCGATTTTTCTTAATTTTCTGACTTCAGTTTTTGACCCTGTTTTTTGACGACAGGGGGGGTGGTTTCTCAATTTCAGATTTGAGGGTGGATATCTGACTTCAGTTTTTGACCCTGTTTTTTTGACGACAGGGGGGGTGGTTTCTCAAATTCAGATTTGAGGGTGGATTTCTGACTTCAGTTTTTGACCCCGATATTTCACGACAGGGCCGGGATGGTTCTCAAATACAGATTTAAGGTCGATTTTTGGTAATTTTCTGACTACAGTTTTTGACCCTGTTTTTTGACGACAGGGGGGGTGGTTTCTCAAATTCAGATTTCAGGTCGATTTCTGACTTCAGTTTTTGACCCTGTTTTTTGCCGACAGGGGGGGTGGTTCTCAAATACAGATTTCAGGTCGATTTTTGGTCATTTTCTGACTTCAGTTTTTGACCCTGTTTTTTGACGACAGGGGGGGTGGTTTCTCAAATTAAGATTTCAGGTCGATTTCTGACTTCAGTTTTTGACCCCGATATTTCACGACTGGGCCGGGGTGGTTCTCAAATACAGATTTCAGGTCGATTTTTCTTAATTTTCTGACTTCAGTTTTTGACCCTGTTTTTTGACGACAGGGGGGGTGGTTTCTCAATTTCAGATTTGAGGGTGGATTTCTGACTTCAATTTTTGACCGCGATATTTCACGACAGGGCTGGGGTGGTTCTCAAATTCAGATTTCAGCTCGATTTCTGACTTGAGTTTTTGACCCTGTTTTTTGACGACAGGGGGAGTGGTTCTCAAATACAGATTTCAGGTCGATTTTTCTTAATTTTCTGACTTCAGTTTTTGACGACAGGGGGTGTGGTTTCTCAAATTCAGATTTGAGGGTGGATATCTGACTTCAATTTTTGACCGCGATATTTCACGACAGGGCCGGGGTGGTTCTCAAATTCAGATTTCAGCTCGATTTCTGACTTCAGTTTTTGACCCTGTTTTTTGCCGACAGGGGGGGTGGTTCTCAAATACAGACTTCAGGTCGATTTTTGGTAATTTTCTGACTTCAGTTTTTGACCCTGTTTTTTGCCGACAGGGGGGGTGGTTCTCAAATACAGATTTCAGGTCGATTTTTCTTAATTTTCTGACGTCAGTTTTTGACGACAGGGGGTGTGGTTTCTCAAATTCAGATTTGAGGGTGGATATCTGACTTCAGTTTTTGACCCTGTTTTTTTGACGACAGGGGGGGTGGTTTCTCAAATTCAGATTTGAGGGTGGATTTCTGACTTCAGTTTTTGACGACGGGGGGGTGGTTTCTCAAATTCAGATTTGAGGGTGGATTTCTGACTTCAGTTTTTGACCCCGATATTTCACGACAGGGCCGGGATGGTTCTCAAATACAGATTTCAGGTCGATTTTTGGTAATTTTCTGACTTCAGTTTTTGACCCTGTTTTTTGACGACAAGGGGGGTGGTTTCGACGACAGGGGGGGTCGTTTCTCAAATTCAGATTTCAGGTCGATTTCTGACTCCAGTTTTTGACCCCGATATGTCACGACAGGGCCGGGGTGGTTCTCAAATACAGATTTCAGGTCGATTTTTGGTCATTTTCTGACTTCAGTTTATGACCCTGTTTTTTGACGACAGGGGGGGTGGTTTCTCAAATTCAGATTTGAGGGTCTATTTCTGACTTCAGTTTTTGACCCCGATATTTCACGACAGGGCCGGGGTGGTTCTCAAATACAGATTTGAGGTCGATTTTTGCTAATTTTCTGACTTCAGTTTTTGACCCTGTTTTTTTGACGACGGGGGGGGTGGTTTCTCAAATTCAGATTTCAGGTCTATTTCTGACTTGAGTTTTTGACCCTGTTTTTTTGACGACAGGGGTGGTGGTTTCTCGAATGCAGATTTGAGGGTGGATTTCTGACTTCAGTTTTTGACCCCGATATTTCACGACAGGGCCGGGGTGGTTCTCAAATACAGATTTCAGGTCAATTTTTGGTAATTTTCTGACTTCAGTTTTTGACCCTGTTTTTTGCCGACAGGGGGGGTGGTTTCTCAAATTCAGATTTCAGGTCGATTTCTGACTTCAGTTTTTGACCCCGATATTTCACGACAGGGCCGGGGTGGTTCTCAAATACAGATTTAAGGTCGATTTTTGGTAATTTTCATTTATGTTTTTGACCCTGTTTTTTTGATGACGGGGGGGGTGGTTTCTGAAATTCAGATTTGAGGGTGGATTTCTGACTTCAGTTTTTCACCCCGATATTTCACGACAGGGCCGGGGTGGTTCTCAAATACAGATTTAAGGTCGATTTTTGGTAATTTTCATTTTTGTTTTTGACCCTGTTTCTTTGATGACAGGGGGGGTGGTTTCTGAAATTCAGATTTGAGGGTGGATTTCTGACTTCAGTTTTTCACCCCGATATTTCACGACAGGGCCGGGGTGGTTCTCAAATGCAGATTTCAGGTCGATTTCTGACTTCAGTTTTTGCTCCTGAGGTAATGTGTTGATTGGCATGGAAAATGTAGGCATAATTAAGCAGACAGTGTAATTCAGTGTAATTAAGCAGACACAGTGGACAGCTAGAGGATTATAAGGAGATATTCACTGAATTTGACAAAAGGGTTTTGGATGACAATTGTGGACTACCCCTTTGAGTAAGAATGTTACAATAGATCAGAGCAGGCCCTGACCAACTTGGTGCCCTAGGCAATATTACAAAACAAAAGTGACATAAATTGAATTATAAATACAATATAAATAAGGTACACAGGCCCAAATTCCATGTCGTCTTTAGAGCGTCATAACTCTTTGATGGATTGACAGAGAGTTTTTTCCGCATAAACTAGGGAAATAGAGCTTTTCAACAAGCCCAAGCTTGCTTTTGTCTGGATCTTCGTTTCGTTAGTAAACTAAAACGGTAAGTTGTAAAAAGTGTGGATACTCTTTGCCTGGCGCTTTGCTCATTCTCTCTGTATGTTTATAGATCAGTGCTCATCAGCCATCTTTGTTGTTGACGTAGAGAGTCACGTTTCCGAATCAGACACTTTGATTTGCCCCAGTGGGTGCCATCAGCCTGTGTTTTACTTTTATTAATTTTATTTCAATGGTACAGAGGCAAAAACGGAGGAGTACCAGAGCAAAGCGAGACAACAGAGAGAGACGAGATACGTTTTCCAAAGTTTAGTTTTTAAATAAAAAGAAAAACAGTTCAGTCAGACAACTCACGTTGTTTTAGTTTGAAATGTTTATTGCAGCAGAACATAGCTTGTTTGGCGTCAGGCTCCGACCTCATCACTCCTCGCTGATTTATTTTACATGCAGAAATTGAGGGGTGATGAGATAATATCTTAAACCCCCTATTCGGAGCCTACAGGTGGATGCTGGGGTGGTGGTGGGGCTGAAAGTAGGAGCGCAGTACTGGTGCAGGGCAGCGATGGCAATGACAGAGCAGAGGGAGAGACAGGAAATCTTGCAGCTTAAATAGGCCACCAATTGGGAGGAAGTGTTTGTCAGGTGATGTGGAAGTGACGTATTTCAATTATTCAATCAGTGCAGCTCGAGTTGTCTGCCTGAACTAGCTCGCAGGCGTCGCCCCATTTCAGTCAGACAACTCACGTTGTTTTAGTTTGACATGTTTATTGCAGCAGAACATAGCTTGTTTGGCATCTAGGCTCCGACCTCATCACTCCTCCCTGATTTATTTTACATGCAGAAATTGAGGAGTGATGAGATAATATCTTAAACCCCCCAAAACTGCACATATGCGGAGCCTGACGCTAAAGCTGTGAGGATCTTCTATGTGTTGGCCTAGGCACCCCGCCTTGTGGCCATTCCTCATAAGCACCGCGGCTACATGAGAAATATACTACCTAGTGAACTGCTATGTGTGAGCCTATCAATCAATCAATCAATCAATCAAATTTTATTTGTATAGCGCCAAATCATAACCAGAGTTATCTCGAGACACTTTACAAAAAGAGTAGGTCAAGACCGACTCTTTGTTCTGTTATTTAAAGAGAGGCCCAACATGAATCACCATGAGTAGCACTTAGCAATATTCGGCACATTGGCAAGGAAAAACTTCCTTTTAACAGGCAGAAACCTCGAGCAGAACCAGACTCATGTTGAACAGCCATCTGCCTCGACTGGATGGGCCGAAAATGGGATAGAAGGAGATGCAGGCAAAGAGAGCAACAACAACATATGTTCTTGTTACAACAACAACATATGTCCTTGTTACATGAACAACAACAGACACATACTTATGGTTACAATGTCAATAATAGTGGTACACTAGTGTGAAGATTAGCAAAATAAATAAATAAATAAATTAGCGAGAGAAGCAGAGTAATGATAAAGGCTGAGGTAATCGTAATTGTAACAGTTGAAGTCAACAGGTCTACTATTTAGCATTAGCAGCAACAATTATGATACTATGGGGAAGGCTGATGTTAGTAGTTGTTGCAGTCGAGCAGGTCCACAGCAGCAGGTGGTCTGCAGCAACGATCCCCAGGAACCTTCAAGACAAGGGAGCACAAGAACTCCCGGGAAGATATGTGGTTAGTAATGTTAATGGGACCAGAAGATACAGAGTTAATGAGCTGCATTAATATGACAGAGAGAGAGAGAGAGAGAGAGAGAGAGAGAGAGAAGCTTGGTGTGTCAGATCCCCTCGGCAGTCTAAACCTATAGCAGCATAACTATGGGCTAGTCCAAGCCTGAGCCAGCCCGAACTATAAGCTTTATCAAAGAGGAAAGTTTTAAGTCTACTCTTAAAAGAAGAGAGGGTGTCTGCCTCCCGGACCTTGACTGGTAGATTGTTCCAGAGGAGGGGGGCCTGGTAATTGAAGGCTCTACCTCCAACACTACTCTTAGAGACTTTAGGTACCACAAGCAGGCCTGCATCCTGGGAGCGCAATGTTCTAGAGGGGTAATATGGCACTATGAGCTCTTTAAGATATGATGGTGCCTGACCATTAAGAGCTTTGTAAGTAAGAAGAAGGATTTTAAATTCTATTCTAGATTTTACAGGAAGCCAGTGCAGAGAGGCTAATACAGGAGAGATGTGATCTCTCTTCCTAGTTCTTGTCAGCACACGTGCTGCAGCATTTTGTACCAGCTGCAGAGTTTTTAGTGACTTATTAGGGCAGCCTGATAGTAACGAATTACAATAATCCAACCTGGAAGTAACGAATGCATGGACTAGTTTTCTGCATCGTTTTGAGACTAGATGTGTCTGATTTTTGCTATGTTGCGAAGATGAAAGAAGGCTGTCCTTGATATTTGTTTTATGTGGGAGATGAAGGACATATCCTGATCAAATAGAACTCCCAGATTCCTAACAGTAGTGCTGGATGCCAGGCTGATGCCATCTAGGGCAGTTATATCATTAGAGATATCTCTAAGGGGTTTTGGGCCGAGCACAATAACTTCAGTTTTGTCTGAATTAAGTAGCAGAAAGTTTCTAGTCATCCAGATCTTTATGTCCTTAAGGCATGCTTCTAGTTTAGATAGCTGATTGGTTTCGTCTGGCTTCATAGATAAGTATAATTGAGTATCATCCGCATAACAATGAAAATTAATGGAGTGTTTCCTCATGATATTACCAAGAGGAAGCATATATAAGGTAAAAAGAATCGGTCCGAGCACAGAACCTTGTGGGACTCCATGACTAACTTTGGTGTGCATAGAGGACACATGAAAATGCCAATTAAATGTTCTAGTCTCTGTAACAGGATGTGATGGTCTATCGTGTCGAAAGCGGCACTAAGATCTAACAGGACGAGTACAGAGAGAAGTCCTCTGTCTGAAGCAGTAAGTAGATCATTTGAAACTCGCACAAGTGCTGTCTCAGTGCTATGATGGACTCTAAATCCTGACTGAAAGTCCTCAAATAAGCTGTTGTTATGAAGAAAGTCACCTAATTGATTAGCGACTGCTTTCTCAAGGATCTTTGAAATAAAAGGAAGGTTAGATATAGGTCTATAGTTAGCTAAGGTGCCTGAATCAAGGGTAGGCTTTTTAAGAAGTGGCTTAATTACAGCTAGTTTAAAAGACTTGGGTACATAGCCAGTCGATAAAGACATATTGATCATATCTAGTAAAGAAGTGCTAATTGAGGGAAAGACTTCCTTAAGCAGCTTGGTTGGAATCGGGTCTAAAAGACAGGTTGATGGTTTAGACGAAGATATCAGAGAATTTAGCTCAGGAAGGTCAATTGGAGAAAAACAGTCAAGGTAAACATCAGGTTTTTGAGCAGTTTCCAAAGATACTTCTGCACCAGTTAACGGCAGGAGGTTACAAATTTTGTCGCTAATCTTTAGGATTTTGTCATTAAAGAAGCTCATGAAATGATCACTGCTGAGGCCTATAGGAATACTTGGCTCAGTGGAGCTGTGACTCTCTGTCAGCCTGGCTACAGTGCTGAAAAGGTACCTGGGATTGTCTTTATTTTCTTCTATGAGGGAGGAGTAGTAGACACCTCAAGCATGCCGTAGGGCCTTCCTGTATTTATTAAGACTATTTTGCCAGATTAAACTAGACTCTTCTGTTTTGGTGGATCGCCACATTCTTTCAAATTTACGCGACATTTGCTTCAAGTTACGAGTTTCTGAGTCATACCATGGAGCTAGCCTCTGTCCTCTAATAATCTTCTTTTTTAAGGGGGCAATCGAGTCTAGAGTACTTCTCAGCAAACCTGCAGTGTTATCAACAAACTGATCAAGCTGAGAGGGACTAACATTAGCATCAGAGCTTTCTGTAGTAAACAGATGTGGTAAAGAATTAAAAGCAGCTGGTATTGTTTCCTTAAATTTAGCTAGAGTCCTATCAGACAAACATCTTGTGAGTACATTTTTGTTAACTGGAGAGTAGTCGGTTAATAGGACATCGAATGTTACTAAATAGTGATCTGATAAAAGAGGATTTTGTGGAAAGACAATTAAGTTTTCGGTTTCAAGGCCATAAACTAGAACAAGGTGGAGGGTGTGGTTAAAGCGGTGAGTAGGCTGGTTTACACTTTGAGTGAAACCAATAGAGTCCAAAAGGGACATAAATGCCATGCTAAGATTATTATTCATTATCAACATCTACATGAATATTGAAGTCCCCTACAATAATTATTCTATCTGAACTCAGGACTAAATCTGATAAAAACTCTGAGAATTCAGTTAGAAAATCAGAATATGCGCCAGGAGGGTGGTATACTATCACAAATAAAACAGGCTGTAAAGTTTTCCAAGCTGGGTGTGAAAAACTCAGAACAAGGCTTTCAAAAGAGGAGAAACTAAGTTTAGGTTGAGGGTTGATTAGAAGACTAGAACTGAAGATAGCTGCCACTCCACCACCTCGACCAGTGTCTCGAGGAATATGAGTATTAAGATGACTGGGAGGAATGGATTCATTTAAGCTGACATATTCTTCCTGACACAGCCAAGTCTCAGTTAAAGAGAGTAAATCAATATGATAATCTGATATCAGATCGTTCACTAATAGAGCTTTAGATGACAGGGATCTGATATTTAACAGACCACATTTAATTCTCATATTTTTTGGCATAACTTCGGTTGTTGTTTTAATTTTTATTACATTTTTTTGATTTACTCCTTTTTTATTTAAGTTTGAATTAACTGTAATAAAAGGCCTGGGTTGGGGGGCAGACACAGTCTCTATAACATTAACATTGTGGCTGGGAAACTGCTTACAGGGAAGCTCAGAGGAGTGTGTAGGACTACAGCTCTGCCTCCTGGTCTCAACTCTGGTTTGTCAGGTTTTACGACGAACAAACGTAGCCATATTACGAGACAAAAGAGCTGCACCATCCAAAGTGGGATGAATGCCGTCTCTTCCGATCAGACCAGGCTTTCCCCAGAATGTCCGCCAGTTATCTATGAAGCCCACATCGTTTGCTGGGCACCACCTCGACAGCCAGCGGTTGAATGATGACATGCGGCTATACATGTCATCGCTCGTCAGATTGGGCAGGGGTCCAGAGAAAACTACGGAGTCCGACATCATCTTTGCAAATGCACACACCGACTCATCATTAATTTTAGTGACTTCCGATTGGCGTAACCGGGAGTCATTAACGCCGACATGAATTGCAATCTCATCAAATTTACGATTATCCTTTGTCAGCAGTTTTAAATATGACTCGATGTCGCCCGCTCTGGCCCCAGGAATACATTTCACTATGGCCACTGGCTTCGCTAACTTCACGTTTCTGACTATGGAGCTGCCAATAACCAGAGTTGGTTTCTCAGCGGTTGTGTCGCTGAGAAGGGAAAACTTGTTCGAAACGTGAAGTGGTTGGTGGTGAACCGTGTGCTTCGTCTTGCGGCTATGCTTCCCTCTGAGAGTAACCCAGCCACTGCATCCCGGCTGCTCGGGAGTTGCCGGGGGAGAAGCTACGCTAGGTCGGCCCGCACCGGCTACTGGCCCTGGGGGCTTGCTGCTGACTACAGCAGCTAGCGATGCTTGGTTTTCCAAGGTGCGGAGCCGCGTCTCTAATTCCGTGATCCTCGCCTCCATAGCTCCAAAAATACCACATTTCATACAAGTACCCTTATCCGTAAAGGAGGTCGAGGTAGAGCTAAACATCTGACACACCGAACAGGGCAGATCAGGAGAGCAGGAGGGAGAAGGAGAAGCCATTTCAATTGATTAAGCTAGCTGCTAAGCTAACGGCTAAGGGAGTATAAAGTTAAGGATTTAGCAGATATGACGCTAATGGAAAACGAGAGTGCTTGATGAAAACTAGTGTCTGTTTAAGTACACAGCAGCTGAATAACCGCAGTGATGATAATTACAGCAGATTAATCGATTTAGCTCGAGCTCTAGCAACAGCTACAAACAGCACAGGACAACACAGTAGCAGCGAGAAAACAGGAAATGACGCAATGCGCTCACCTGACTCAATACGCTCACACACGGGGGATAGACAAGCCACAATCGCGTTTTGGCCGCAACAAGACAGCCTAGGCACCTGTCTTGTGGCATTCCCCATAAGCACCGCGGCTACATGAGAAATATACTACCTAGTGAACTGCTATGTGTGGGCCTCGGCACCAGCCGCCTTGTGGCCACTCCCCATGAGTACAACGCCTACATGAGGAGTATACTACCTAGTGACAGTGCTAAGTGTGGGCCTCAGACCCCGCCTAGTGGCAATTCTCATGAGCACTGCGCTGCATGATAAATATGATTCCTAGAGAAAATTGTTATCCTACAAGCATATTGCAAATGTTAGTAAAGATATGACTGCTCTAAACCCAGCAAACCACCTGAAATGCAATGACGGAATTATGCAGCAAAGCTGTTACAGATATTAGTTAGTAAAGATATGACTGCTCTAAACCCAGCAAACCACCTGAAATTTAATGACGGAATTATGCAGCAAAGCTGTTACAGATATTAGTCAAGCATCAAGGACTGTAGGAACTTTGGGCAGCCAAGATTTCCTTCTTGGGGCAGGCCACAGCTCAGGTATAGATCGTACAGCTTTCAGGGGAACCAGGATCTCATCGTTTCTTTGCAATCATCAATGAAGAAGGGGGTAGCCAACCCATGGGTCAGGGAGCGGTGACATGGGAATTTCATCATGGAAGAAAAGGTCAGAAAGAGGCGTTAGCATTAGCAATGATTATTTGAGTGTCTTGACAAGTTCTTTCAAAATTAAGTGTTTCAGAAGTATTAAAGTGCTCTTCTGGTTTAAATCGAGAAAGGTGAGATCATGCCAAGGGACTGAATCTGGTCGTTGATCACCACACCTGCGAAACCCATAGAATGCCATTCCGAGAAGTGCCATACCAAAGAAGTGCTTCCGACTAGTATTACTAATACTAATATATAGAGTAAAACAATCCTGCCTTAACCTTGAAATAACTGATACACCAGTGATAGTGTAAGTAGTTTAACACACGTAGAGGATGAACCTTTAAGGCTGTATGTGAAACTAAATACCTTCTACAAGCTTGGTACTTTGCATTTGAAGATGGCAGGATTCAAAGGAAAATTCAGAAAGCTTTAGCTACACAGTTTCAAGGCTCAGGATGAAAGCAGTTTGCAAGATGTTATATGTAAAACAGAGCAGAGAACCAAGTTAATCACATAAGACTATTCATTATTGGTATTTTTGAGAGGCCTGTGGAATTTGAACAAAACCTAATCTCAGAAGGCCTTTCATCTGCAAGCCACTTATTATTGTAAACCCCCCAAAAAACAACAGAAAGTCTACATCAGTAAAAACTAGAGTGAATCTTAAGTAGGTCATTAGAGTAGTAAAGAATGACATCCCATTCATCAAATAGCATGAACCAGAACCGCAGATCTGAGCGACAGCTCTCATTTAAGACAACAATGTTGACATTTTTTGCAGAGTTAGCCAAATAGCAAGTGTGAATCAAATGAAAGACATTGAGGGATGATAAATTTATTTTACTTGTTTTATATACAATTATATTATTTTAACGTATTATCATTTAAATTATGATGATTATTATATTATTATAATTAGTAAAATGGATTTATTTTATGGCAGCTACAGAGCAAGATTTGATAACTTCTGAAGCGCAAGCACATGTTCAACAGAATTCAGCAAAGGCTTCTGACAAGGTGTCAAAGGACTACTTCTGCATCCAAATATCAATTTAACTGAAAGTATAAGAGTACAGGCCATTTACACCGAAAAGATTCCATTGTGATGAGTGAAGTGGCATGACTATGAAGGCATTTGTAAAGTCTGCCTTTCCCCACCATACCTGTTGCCTTAATCATCTGCACAGCATAAAGGACAAAGCACAGAATACGAAAAGGGGCTCCTGAGGAATTAAGGTATTTACACATACCCTTTTATAACCTCTTGCTATGAACTTGTTGAATGAACAGGAGAAGTTGCGCAATCATAGTGTTCTGTTTCATACGTCCTTTGGACAGGCCGTCTTTAGGATGGGATGGCTTATAAAACTTGATTGTTGAATCTTCATCAATAGTTGATTACAAAGAAAACTGAAATGCCTAAAATACCAAAAACAAAATAATGTAAGGAGGAAATCTCCAGGAGTTTAGTACTGATGTTTAAGTCATCTGACAGGTTGAATCTACCTAAATATGCTTAAAAGATTGTTTGCTCATAATATTACTTTTTAAAAATGATTGCATTTGCTTGACAACATAAAATCTGCTTGGTGTGATATTAGACAAAGATACATTTTTACTTTTTTAAGTAAGCATTTTATACCGGCAATATTATTTGGTTTGTTATATCTTGTTACAAAAAAAATAAAAATAAAATACGTATAATACGTAAATACGATTTTTATAAGTTTGCATTTGTTATAATCAACATATTGTTATGCTTTGTTAAAAGCCTCTGTAACTGCTGTAAGAAAGTGTGTGTGTGTTTGTGAGCAGGAAGCAACTGTAGCTGCACAGGAAGTCACACAGAAACATGCCAGTTGTGACGTAGACAGAGCACATGTCAAACTTTACCCAGAGATGGAAAGTGTTGAACTTTTGTGACCCAGACATAGCAGGTGTTTAAACTTTTTTTAAATTTTTTAAAAATTATTATTTATTTATTTATTTATTTTATTTTTTGAGCCAGCAGGTGTTCACCCCTGTTTGACCCAGGGACTTTCCAGCTAGAGTGCAGGTGCACGGTCCTGGCGAGTTCTTGATATGTGCGTGTGCGCAAGAACGGACTGTTCAACAGTTTTACATGGTGAAAAAGGTCTGTTCGTGCGCGTGTTGTACGAGGACGGAATGGTTAGGTACTTTCCCCTTGCAGTATAAAAGCAGCTATCTCGTGCTGTTCGCGAGTCTTCTCACAAGACTCAAACCAGATCTCATTTGGCTTGCGAAGTCATACAGCATGAGAGTTTCTCAAACAAACTCAAAATGTTGGTATTATGACTGCAATTTTATCAGATATAGGGATAGATAAATCACATGGTACGAGAGCCTCTTGGACAAGTGTTAGTTATATGGTGTATAGCACACTGAGATCTTTTAAACAGATCAATGTGTTAGTATAGAAGTGTTTAGGTCATGGAGATCTTTTAAACAGATCAAAGTGCCTAGCATAGGGGTAAAGCACACTGAGATCTTTTTAACAGATCAAGGTGTTAGTATAGAAGTGTTTAGAGCACTGATTTCTTTTAAACAGATTGAGGTGCTATATGTTAGGGAATGTGTGAATCACTGATAGAAGTGTGGAGCACAGTTGTGAAGCTCAGAGTTTATTAGACGACTCGAAAGTGAAGCAACAAACGTTTGTCTGAGATGGCTTGACTGCAAATATGTGATTAAAATCTTAGGAGGGACAGAACAGTAGGAAACTAGATGAGGGAACTTTTGGTGCCCCTTCAGTTTAGAGCCCCCCGTTAATCTCTTTTTTTTTTTTTTTTTTTTGAGACTAAAATGAATATTGACGATTCTGACTTAATAAAGACCCTTTAAAACCTTTATGGAGATTCTGTTTGTCTGTTTCTGTGAGTTGATCACACAATGACACACATAAGAGTTTTCTTAAAAGATCCTCGTGAAGCCCCCGAGAGGTAAGCTTATGCGCACCCACACTACCGCTACATGACTGACGACCGTAGGGCACACATATACACATATACATCTGGTAGAGAATCTGTCGGGGCCCCTCCCTGGGCTGGGGTCTGGTTAAAAGCTTCTAACTGTTATGCTTTTTGAGGTTAGGGATCCTTACAGGTTCTTCAGACGGAGAGAAGAGATAACTGTAGGTTTCGGAATTCCCCTTGGTGACCCTGGGGAGGTCCAAAGAGAGACTCCTATAGGGGCTAAGTACTAGACAGCAAAACTAAGTGAGTAGTAAAAAGTTTGTCAGGGATTCGGGAGACTTACAGAAGCCAGTGGGAGAGAATCACATAGGGAAGCCTTACTCTGCCTTCCCCCCCTTCCTGTGTCCGCACGCCTCCAGGCTCATAAGTGTATCAGGTCGAGGACGAGGCCAGTGAGCGATGAGCGAACACTAGGGGACCCACGGTGGTAACCGGACAAGGGGATAGCGAAACTAGCCGAGATTGATGTTAAGATTTAAAGTAATACGTTGTTATTGATTATCTGATAGAGGTAAAGTTAAAATTAGTCTTTAAAGATAGAGATTAAAATTAAGATTTAAAGTGAATTTTTTGAATGCCATAGATTAAAATTTAATCTTTTAAAATCTATACTGAGGTTATTTGACGTTTATTATTGATTAAAATAGAGATCTTAAGTCAATCATTCCTCGAGGGCTAAGGGCCCGCTAGCATAGTCCCATCAATCCGTGAGTGCCACAGGCGGAAGATTAATGAACGTTCCGTCACTAGCAGGAAAGTCTCGGGATTGACACCCCTAGGGCAGCCTGTTTAATCGCCTCGGATTGTAAGAGTGGCAACACTCGCTTCAAACTCATCTACGACTTCTGGGTCTTGAGACTGCAGGTTTGCCAGCATAGACTTGCTAAAATCCTTACTCTTAGCCAGTGATGATGAATTGATAAAGCATTATAATGATTTGACAGTGCTTTGAGAGCTGGCACATTCACTGATTCCAAGGATGTTTCTTTATATTTTATTTATATATTTTATATTTATTGTAGGACAGAGACTCCTAGGACACTCAGAGTGTGGGTGGCTGTCTGCACACCAACTACACACATTTGTCAAATTTGCAGACAATTAAAATATTTCACTTTCAAAATGTATTTATTAATTTAGTTATTTATGTAGTTAATTATTTATTTTTCCAATTACATTTTATTTGTATAGCGCCAAATCACAACCAAGTTATCTCCAGACATTTTACAAAAAGAGCAGGTCTAGTCGTATTCTTTGTTATGTTATTTAAAGAAAGGCCCAACATGAATCACCATGAGTAGCACATTTTTCATTCATTTATGTATAGGCCTATAAAATATGAGGTGTGGAAATCAGTAGTCAGTAGTGTATGATGTGCATGAGTGGAGAATGTGTGTGTTGTATAATACAAACAAAGCAGAAGGTAAACTCAAACCAACGTCACCAAACGCATGTGCCTGTGGAGAGAGCCAGAGAGGAGAAGGAAAGGCTTCCTGCCGGGGCTTAAGTAACCTCAGCACACTGGGCCCAGGTGAGCTGCGTTACTCTGATTACTGATCTGCAAAGACACTTTCAGGATGACAATAGAAAGCACATGATGACACAGGGGAATCACAGTACACATGCGCAGAAATAGGAAATACTATTATATTATTTAGAGGGAGACCCAACAAGAATCCATAGAAGCAGTACTTACATGTATTCATTTTAATTAATTCATAATTTTCTTTTATTTATTTATTTATTTTTAAATGTACATTTAATTTAATTTAATTATACATTGTTTTCATTAGAAGATTTCATTTCACAGATATCCACTGATACTTTTTTTAATACATTGAAGCTTCATATAGTCCTTGAAATGTCAAATTGCAGACATGAATATTTATTTTATGAATTTTTAAGTGATATCTATAATTTGATTATTTCACTTATTTATTTATTTATTTATAAACGTGCACATCTGCTGAATAAGAGACAATAATACCTGTTAAAATTAGACTCCTGAACCTGGAACCCATAATCTGAGCTGGAACTGCAGTTCCCAGGGTCCTGTGGGTAGTGACGTCAGCAGGAAGCGGCGCAGCTTGAGCCGTTTATTTTGATTACAGGTAAAGGAAAAAGAGTTGTTTCGAGGGAATGTGTTCTGGCCTTTATGACACTTAGTGCGGATTTCATCTCGAGGACGCAGGACAAGCTAGTAGCTTCAGCTGAGAGACCAAAATCAGAAGGCATGTCCGCAGAACGGCACGCCGTCTTGCCGGCCGGCGTTTTACCTTTGATTGGAGCGCTGTGTGGATTACCGGTGCCTGGACTGATCAGGACATTGGCGTGGCTTCCTGAATTGGGAAGCAATTAAAAGGCTCCTCATGTTTAATACCGGAACAACTGAGATGTTCGGCGAATGGCTCCTCCAGAACGGTGCATAAGGCATGTCAATGTGGGAGATGCGGAGTTATGGCGCAGGGATTGAGCCTAGCTTCGGGGATGAAATCCATTCCTTCCCCTGAGAACCGTGACTCACTGCCGAAACATTGCAACCAACATGACCAAAAAGAAAAGGTAAAATGACAATCACATGGTACGATACCTAAGGCTGAAAGTAGGAGCGCAGTACTGGTGCAGGGCAGCGATGGCAATGACAGAGCAGAGGGAGAGACAGGAAATCTTGCAGCTTAAATAGGCCGCCAATTAGGAGGAAGTGTTTGTCAGGTGATGTGGAAGTGACGTATATCAATTATTAAATCAGTGCAGCTCGAGTTGTCTGCCTGAACTAGCTCGCAGGCGTCGCCCCATAAATGGCAAAAAAGAGGTATAATACAGCTGAGGCTTTGCAGTTTATTTTTGACGGAGATGTGGAGGAAAAATCTGACGACTCTGCCCCCGATAAGGAAATGCACTAGCAGGGAAAAGTAGACAATTCCTGGCAAAAAAACACCCAAATACTCTGCCCAAAAGAATGGGCATAACTCATGAACAGTAGGAGCTAGAAGCATAACGTTGCGCATAGCCGTGCACACGCTCCAGTAGGCCTGTCCAAACCCGTGCACTAGAACAACACTAAGAATACAACAGCCTAACAACCATAATATTATTTTAAAGTAAATTAAGAAAGGCTAGATGCAGAATACAAGTAATTTCCATGTAGCAGTGAATACAATATTTAATAAGGTGATGTCTGTGAGAGTGAAGAGCAGCAGACACCTACATTGTTGCTTTCATGTGCAAAAATACATTTTAGAATTTTTTTTACACGTTATTTCAACATTAGACTCACCTAATGAGATGGGTGGGCAGTGGGCACAATGCATGGAGCAGAGCAAGTCTGTGGGTTAAATTTTGGAGCCGGCCACTCAGAGATCATCATCCATGTTTAGTCCGGAACTGTTTTATTTTTTTATGTAAGTCAGTGCTCAAAAAGTCATTTGACATAAGTACGTAGAGCCAAAGTGTATCAGGACATCCATAGTGACCCTGGATAGCTGCGTGTATTCCCTTCCGACGGAAATCCAGAACTCGCAGTGTCTTGGTATTAAACGCTGTCTGTAACTTTCAGTCACTTGACAGTTCAACTAATGCGTCCTCCAGGTCTGATGTCAGATGATTTTCCCACGCAACAGTGAATGGTGATCTTATTCAGTTGTATTGTTCTGGAACGGTTTCCTCTATGAAATACTTGTGAAAGTGTTCAAGGAGGAACTGGAGTTTGCATAATGATATAGACTTGTTCACTGTGTTAACACTCGTGTTAACAAATGGTGCATTTTCCTCCATGAAGTCTTCCAATCTAATAGAAACCAAATGAATCCTGCCCATTTCAATTTGGCAGTCTGTGAATTATACAGTGTCTGAAACTTACGTGAGGTGCCACTTATGAGACTCTTGCTTCAGTCGTTTCTTCTTCCTTAATCATTGCTCCACCACTGTACGCACCAATGCAATCATCCCAAAGTTTATTGTCAAGTTCAGTGAAAATGTCCTTACCTGTGCTTGTCCTGTCCAGCACTACAGTCAAGGCAGCCTCCACTTTGAATAACAAATAACCCTCTCTGGCAGACCAACCACCAACCCGTAACGGGGGCGTGGCCTGTACGTGTAACATGGGCATGGCTTGTTTATGGGGCATGGCTTATGCCGGTGACGGGGCGTAGCTTATGCCTGTGACGGGGGCGTGGCCTGTACCTGTGCCATGGACGAGGCTTGTTTTGGGGGCATGGCCTGTTCGTGTCACATGGGTGGGGCTTGTTTTTGGGTGCGTGTCTTATGCCTGTGACGGGGGCGTGGCCTGTACCTCTGGCATGGGCGGGGCTTGTTTTGGGGGGCTGTCTTATGCCTGTGATGGGGGCATGGCCTGTACCTCTGGCATGGGCAGGGCTTGTTTTGGGGGCGTGGCCTGCTCGTGTCACATTGGCAGGGCTTGTTTTTGGAGCCTCGGCTTATGCCTGTTTTGGGGGCGTGGCCTGTTCGTGTCACATGGGTGGGGCTTGTTTTTGGGGCGTGGCTTATGTCCGTAACGGGGGCTTTGCCTGTGCCTACCGCAAGGGCGGGGCTTGTTTTGGGGGCGTGGCCTGTACGTGTCACCTGGGTGTGGCTTGTTTGGGGGGGCGTATCTTATGCCTGTGACGAGGGCGTGGCCTGTACCTGTGGCATGGGCGGGGCTTATTTTGTGGGGCGTGGCCTGTTTGTGTCACGTGGATGGGGCTTGTTTTTGGAGGCGTGGCTTATGCCTGTGATGGGGCGTGGTCTGTACGTGTCACCTGGGTGTGGCTTGTTTTGGGGGCGTGGCCTGCTCGTGTCACATTGGCAGGGCTTGTTTTTGGAGCCTCGGCTTATGCCTGTTTTGGGGGCATGGCCTGTACGTGTCACATGGGCGGGACTTGTTTTCGGGGGCGTGTCTTATGCCTGTGACTGGGCGTGGCCTGTTCGTGTCACATGGGCAGGGGTTGTTTTGGGGGCGTGGCTTGTATCTGCCGCAGGGCCTGTACCTGTCACAAGGGTGGGGCTTGTTTTGGGGGGGATGGCTTATGTCAGTCACATGGGTGGGTTATAGTTGTGACGGGGCAGGGCTTGGCTATGGATGAATTAATATCCTTCCACTACAATTTTACTTAATTAAATATGTGAAATTCATCATGTCCACATTAGGGCTTGAACCCCGCTCCTCCAAGTCCTAGGCTGTTACACTACCCCTACACTACGTCATAGCTATAACCATGGGAGTCTTTTCTTCCTACACTATCTTAGTACAAATACACTTTTGATTGCAGCTGGCTTGTTTGACAGCCAAATTTGCAGTTTAGCAATGTAACCTAGGGTATTCTCAGTACAACGAAGGTTGTGCTTGTTTTAACCGGGGTACATCACCAAGGTAACTTAACAAGCCTCACAATTCCCCCTTATAAACTCCAGAGCAGGCTGTTCAAGATAAGCCTCAAGCTGCATAAAAGTACCACCAACTGACTGACTGGCGTGGCCTGTTCGTGTCACATGGGTGTGGCTTGTTTTTGGGGCGTGGCCTGTGCCTGTTGCACGGGCGGGGCTTGTTTGGGGGCGTGGCTTATGCCGGCGACGGGGCGTGGCTTATGTCCGTAACTGGGGCGTGGCCTGTGCCTGCCGCATGGGCGGGGCTTGTTTGGGGGGCGTGGCTTATTTCCGTAACAGGGTCGTGGCCTGTACCTGTGACATGGGCGGGGGTTGTTTTGGGGGAGTGGCTTGTATCTGCCGCGGGGCCTGTACCTGTCACAAGGGTGGGGCTTGTTTTGGGGGGGATGGCTTATGTCAGTCACATGGGTGGGTTATAGCTGTGACGGGGCAGGGCTTGGCTATGGATTAATTAATATCCTTCCACTACAACTTTACTTAATTAAATATGTGAAATTCATCATGTCTACATCAGGGCTTGAACCCCTACTTCGCTCAGGATAGTCGGTCTCAATTCCAATGACATCGTCCAATGACGATCGTCACTGTCCATTGTCACATTGGACGTAGTGCCAATCAGACCTCGTATTCACATTGGAACTAGCCAATCGCGGCGCTCCATTCCATTGTGAGGACCGGAGACTTTTTTTTTGGCCGTCTGCAGAGTCGCGGAGGAAAACTCTTTACAGTAAGTAGTTTTTACATCTTTATTTTAGTTTTTCTTACATTGTTAGTGGTTAGTCACATAGTTGAAGCTAAATGTCGTATTTCCATCCGTCACGAATAGCCATTTTATCATAAAATTGTCCCTGCAAAATTACGGCAGGTGTATAAGGAGTTAGCTAGCGCCAGTTCCGACAGAGTAAAACGGTTACCGTTACAAGATGACAGATTATAAACATGAATTTAGAACGATATATCCGAATTAGCCACCGTATTTTATTTAAACTGTCTGTTGTGCTTGTATTAACATCGAGTTTAGAACTAGCGAAACATGCAATGTTAGCGGTAATATTACAGTGTGTGGAAAACGGCCAGTGTAACGTTTACTGTGCTACTCTGGTTAACATTGTTATTCAAACAGCTACCGTGATTTCCATACTTTTTATGCTATATATTACGGTTCAATTAGACGAGTGTGTGTTTCAGTGATGCAGTCATGCGTTGTATTATTAATGCACGTTCAGATTTAGTGTTTATTTGCCTACTATGAGCTGGGTTTGTTAACAGTACGTTTAATTTTACTGTAAGAGTTCACTAGTTATCAAGCTACTTTGCCAATGTCGATAATTTAAACAACATCCAAGGAATATTGGAATTTATTAGTTTACCTCCAGCCCAAGTAAGAATTACAGCTGTTGCTGGTTGTAGTAGATACTGTATATACATGTCATTACTGTATTCATAAGCAAGAATGCACTTGTTCATCACACCATGTTTATACTGCAATACATATTTTTAATTACTTGCACTGTTATAATTTTTATTTATTTTTCGGCTTATTTTTAGATGAGCCAACCAAAGAGCCACAAGGGGATGGGGGATGGGGAGTGGATGGCCAGGCTGAGAGCTTTTGCCAACACTGGGGTTTGGCCCTCTGGAGGAGGGAATAGGCCTGCCCCAAGGCAAAAAAAGTGGCATGACCTCTATCAGAAGGTAAAGTATAGCAAACTATGTACTTATTTGTTAACTAAGGTCATTTATATGCAGGTCTGTGTGGGAATTATACATATCACACATTTGAAAGTCCAGAATTGGAATTGAAAAACTGTCAAAAGGTCTCTTCATAGAAAAATGGGGAAATTACATGGTGCAGATAAGATCAGCCAGAGCATGGACTGTACACTGAGTGACTCAGTCAAGGCTAATATTGATTCTGATTGTTTCAGATTGAGAAATGCCCCATGCAGGTCCGCGGGCAGACCACTCCCTTTGGAGGGTCCACGGCCTGTAATTGTGGATTCCACACTGTTAAGGTGATTGTATTCTAAAATGATATCTCACTTTTCTTCATCCTGCATCTTATGTTCTTTCCATGCTGTTGATGTTATAACACATGTTGTAATGCTGTTGTTTTAGCAGCCTGCCACTCCAGCTCCACCGGCTCCTGCTTCAGCCCAGCAGTCTGAGGCCTCAGACTCAGCCCAGGCTGGGACTGCTGCAGCCCCTCGTACCTTCCTGCGGCCCCCTCTGAGTTTGTCCATGGTAAATGTTTTCTTCACACTTAACATTTGGGATGAATCATTTTGTATGTGTTGCATCTAAAAAAACGTTTTTTAAAATGTTGTCTAATCAATCCAGCTCTGTTTATCCTTTCAGTTCAACAAATCACGCTTTGGTGGGGCTCAGTCTGCCCAGCTGAAGCCCAATTTAGTGGCTAGGAGGACCCCCAGCCCTGTTCCCGCTCTATCCTCCGTGAGGACCCCCAGCCCTGTTCCCTCTCCATCCTTTGTGAGGACCACCAGCCCTGTTCCCTCTCCATCCTCCGTGAGGACCCCCAGCCCTGTTCCCTCTCCATCCTCTGTGAGGACCACCAGCCCTGCCCCATTCTCTGCGAGGACCCCCTCTATGGCCTCTGTGAGGACCACAAGCCCTGCCCCATCCTCTGTGAGGACCCCCTCTATGGCCTCTGTGAGGACCACAAGCCCTGCTACGTCCTCTGCGAGGACCTCCAACCCTTCTGTAAATACCAGCTTAGTAGCCTCTTTGAATACAGCGTCTATTCATTGCTCTTGCTCTCTTGTCTTTAGACTAGCCTTTAATTATATGATGAACTTATTCGTATTTGTTGTTTGTTAAACAGGATGAGTTTGGAGGAGTTCAGCCAGCTGCCGCTGGGGCTGCAGCTTCATCCTGGTTGCCGGGAGAGATGAGCAAAACCATCCCTGTGCAGGACCAGAGGTGGATTGCCAACACTCTCTTCCACACCGGCAAACTGCGGCCAGACTTGAAGCTGTGGTATGAGCCCCCTGTCCCAGCCCTCATTTATCACCAGGCACCGACACCCGACCGCTTCTTCACCCATCGGCTGATGGTGTGGATGCCCTATCACCTGTGGAGGTGAGGGTGTCCTGCCCAGCTTGTGGCAAGCAGCTGACAGGCTACGGTGTCCACAAGAGGGCTCGGAAGGTCCTGGACGTTGACAGGTATTACCTGATGGTGACAGAGACACTCAGGTGCACTGTGTGTTCTCTGAACTACCTGTCTACCAGCCAGACTGTCCGGGACCAGCTGGACCTGCCACACCAGAAGATGTTCCGGCTGATCGTGACCCACAAGTGAGTAAAGGAGTTGAGAAAAGATTTGGGTTTGAAAAACTTGAACTACCTAAATAACCCCTCAGTGCATATGTAACTAATCATTGCAAAAATCTACATTACAGGTATGCCTGTGACATTCGTGTCATTAGGCTGCTTCGGGACCGGACAAACAACTCTCGGCAACAGTCCAGCAAGACTGGTGAAGCAGCTGAAGGAGAACCACGGGGAGGAATGGCTGAACCGGTTGGCACACTACCTTGGAGAGTGTGCTGACTTTGTGGATCGGCCAAGCCTCTTCCCAGTGGTCTGCCAGGAACCCCCAGAGCCCATCGAGATCCCCACCAGTCGCTGGCTGCTGTCTGTGTACGGCAGGGACATCCTCTCCCGTATGGACCACATAAAGGCCAGCATCACCTCCACATTTGGTTCCATCTTAAAGATGGACTCAACCAAAAAGGTAACAAGTAATCAAAATGTATGTAATAGATGTAATCCATGTAATACATACTTCTTATATACACATAAGATTGTTAACAAGGATGACATTACATATGCAGATATTATGATTGTGTGTGGTGTAGTAAATCTACATACACTTAAAAAATGTGTGATCGTAAACATTACTGTTGTCAAATTTCAGATCACCAAGAAGCTGGCTGGTCATGGCAAGGGGACAGCTCTCTGGGTGGCCTCCATCAGCAATGAGGTCGGCCAGATCCTCACCAGTGTCCTGTCGGTGCAGGAGGGGCCGGGACTTGACCCTATGGTGGAGGGTGTGGTGGAGCGTTACCGCCAGGCAGCTGTTCCACCCCCAGTGCTGCTTTATGTGGACTGTGGCTGCTGTGTGAGTGATGGGACAAGTAAGCTGCAATCCAGGTTTGCAGGCTGGCCAGACCTCCACATCCGGCTGGACATCTGGCACTTTATGCGGAGGCTGGCCGTCGGCTGCACCACGGACGCCCATCCCCTCTACCCCACCTTCATGGGCTGTCTCTCTGCTTGCATTTTTGAGTGGGATGCGGAGGACCTCACTCTATTGCGGCAGGCAAAGAGAGAACAGCTCAGGCAGGAGGGCGTTCCAGCCCTTACTGATCTCCTGGTGGACAGGAGGATCAGTAAGAAGGAGCTGAGCACGCACTGCCGGGGGAGGACGCGTGGCGAGGAGGCCACCATCAGCCTCATTGAGCAGCTGCTCCAAAAACTGGGAGGGGCAAATGGGAGAGACCTCATGAGGGTGCCGCTGCTGGACCAGGTGCGCATTGAGCACATCTGGCGTGTACAGAAGCGGCACGTCAAATGCATCCAGGATGTGCCTGGTGTACAGCTGTACACTGAAACAGGCACTACTACCAAGAGCCGCGTCGTCCTGACCAGGTACCGCTATGCCAGAGGGTCCACATCCCTGGAGTCCTTCCACTGCCACCTGAACAGGTTCATTCCAGGTAAGTGTCTCACTTATGTATATCAGAAAGCTAAATCTTCATTTTATTATTACATTTTTTTTTTAGATTAAAAAGCATTACCCTTTTCATTAGCATAAAAACTTTGTTCTCCCAGGAACCAGTGCAAATGCACTGAACTTCCAGCTGTACCTCCTGGAAGGCCTGAACAGGTGGAACCAGGACCGGGGGACTGCGGCAGTGACCAGCAGGCCGTCGTCTCTGCTGACATACTCCGGGGATGTGGCCCACTGTGTCAACACCAACAGCTTGAAGGTGTTTGGCAAGACCTTTGTGCCAGCCTACAGGCCACCTGCCAAGTACACTGGTAGGTCTGATTGTTATTTTGATACATTATACTCTTGCTTTATTTGGCTTTTAGATTTTCAGCATTTTAACCTAAGTTTCACAAGGGTGTATTAATACAATTTCCAGAAAAATATAGAAATAATACAGATATTATTGATGTTAAAATGAAATTGTTTCTCTATAAAATGCTTTGAATACAACTAATTATTATAATAATAATAATAATAATAATAGTATTTTTGTTTTTTTTTATCTGCTCTTTTTCATAGGAGAGCTGCTTGGTGTTGACTACCTGCTCAGTCAGACTGGACAGCCCCTCAAGGTGATCCCTGACTCAGAGGAGACAGAGAACATGTTGGAGGATGTGGACGAGGGTGGGGCAGAGGAAGACGAAGGCTTCGAGGAAGACCAAACATCTGACCATACTGTGTCAGGTCTCCTCGATGACCCGAGCTTCTCTGTCTGCTCCCAGCCTTGTCCCTCCCCAGAACATCCCTCCATCTCTCAGCCTGCTGCCACCTCCTCTCTGGCTGCTCCTCCCCTGGCTGCTCCTCCCCTGGTTGCTGCCTCCTCCCAGTCTGCTGCTCCCCAACTGGCTGCCACCTACTCTCTGGCTGCTCCTTCCCTGGCTGCTCCTCCCCTGGTTGCTGCCTCCTCCCAATCTGCTGCTCCCCAACTGGCTGCCACCTCCTCTCTGGCTGCTCCCTCCCTGGCTGACACCTCTCTGGTTGCCTCCTCCTCACACTACATTACACTACTACTTATCCCACTAAAGATAATAGCTGACAGCAAAGAGCAGGGCATCCACTCATTTATGGAAGAATGCAGCCAATAATAGTTAAATTGTGCTGCCCTTATTACATTGTGTAAATAAATAAAATTACTGTAAATGTGTTTTAACTCATGTCATTGTCCTCAAATATTGCTGCTCATCATCTCTCTTTTTTTCAGGCTGTGTATGATTCTGGCATGCAAGGCATGGACAGAGTTGACAGCTTGGCAGAGTATCTGGTGGAGCTCAGGAACCAGCCCTCTGGTGCCCTAACAAACCAGCAGGTCAGGATTGCTTATTGTCTTGTTAGATTCATTGTGTTTATTGTCTTACTCCTTACCCTGTGACCTGTACACAATTCCAGATGTTTTTGTATTCTAATTTTCTTTTGTGTTCTTTCTCTGCTCAGGTGAGCAACATTGTTGCTCTGTGGCAGAACCTGCTGGATTATGACAAGCAGAGGGTTGTGTTTGCTGCCAGGTACCAGAGCAGGCTGAACACAGGGAGGTTTAGGTCTCCAAAAAAGAGGCAGGAGTTCACTCCAGGGGTGGAGAGTCTGAAGAGGCATGCACTCACCACCACTGCCCCGCTTGCCCAGTGGCCAGATTGCTGCCGCCTGATTGAGAGCATCTTCATCCGGCTCTGTGAGATCCACTGCAGTCCTAAAAAGAAGGGGACTGCCTCAGTGTCCAGATGGGATCTCATCCTGGAGGACTACAGGAGAATCAGGCGGCGTATTCTGGCCAACGGGACAGTGATGCAGCAGACTACCCTGCAGCTTGTGGATGTTAGCCACACCACACTGGTGCAGTGGCACAACAGGAGGGTAAAGAGGCAGGACACGGCAGTCCTGATGCAAGGTCTGACCTTGCCTAGCCGCTTGTCTGTGGCGTCTGCTCCGCTCCTCCCTGCTAATGTGCGAGCCCCGACTGCACCCCCCCTGCCAGGCCCCATGCATGTGTACACCCTGCCCGAGAGCACTGTGGGCCAGGCACAGGTGAAGAGGAGAAAGATCCTGCCCGCAGTCCCAGCACAGCGTCAGCTCTTCCCTGCTCCACCCTCAGGCTCTCAATTTTTTATGCTGACTCCAGTGACATCACAGGGGCCTGTACTGATGGCAGTTCCACCGGCCATGGGAGTCGGCCTCCCCTCTGCCCCTCCTGCTCCTCCTCCTGCTCCACCCCGAAAACTGACCCGCAAAGTCCTACATAACACCTGCAAGAAATGTGGGCAGTTCAGGACAGCAGAAACGGGACACAGCCAATATAAGGGCATTGTTTACTGCCCCTCTGTAGAGGCTGTGTCCAAGGAGCAGTGGTTGGAGAACATTAAAAAACAATAGTCTACCCCCCCCCCCCAGAGGCCTGGACACTGCATTAGTGCCCCTCTACCACTCCTCCCTTTCCCCAAAAGACTGTGACACTGTGAATTTGTATATAGTTAGTTTATTCAGTGGTAAAAATTATAGTTTTAAGAAGTTGTGTGGTTCCAGTTAAACTGGCTATCTGTTGCTTTTGTTGTTGTTGTTTTTATGTTATTGTTCATGTTTTCTGTCATGCACATGGCTATTACAATTGCATTGATAGATCAATTCATCAATAAGTCGACTGAAACACTTGAATCTGTTTATTGGCTCTTACTGACTTTATTCCCTCATGTCTTGATCGTTGCTTGTGTTGTATTGACACTCAGATGTACGTCGCTTTGGACAAAAGCACCTGCTAAATAAAACTGTAACATTGTATTTATTTGATTTTATTGTTTTCAAGCAGAAACATTCTCTTTTATTTGCTGTTTCTAGCTTCTTAAATATAGATTTTCTGTATTTCTTTGTCCTCTATAGCAGTTGATGAAGAGTCTTTGGATTTTTTACTTTTATTTGGTAATGTGTAGTGTAGTGTAGTGTAGTATAATTAGATAGGGCCTTTTCCTGAATGTTCTTAAGTGCACTTTATTTGTTTGGTTCTCCAAATGTTTTTTTTATTATATAATAGTAATATGCTGGAGGAGTTCTCAATAAACATACTTGTTTAAAAATTAAATATGTCTGCTTTTTAAATACTGAAACTTACAATAGAATTATGAATAAACTGTGAATGGGCCTATCAGAGGACTGGAGCATAGTGAGCAGCAAACCATTACTGTGAATCGAATATCAGTCGACACCATAAAGAGGATGCTTGTGCAACAGTACAATGTGGATTTTCCGGAACGTCACTGTATCGAAAAAATGGAAATGTCAATCGAAGACAAAAGGTTTATGGATAAAGTGTCAAATTCTGTGCAACATAAGGACGGACACTACTACATTCAGTTGCCAACAAAGGATCCAGAGATCAGGATGCCAAACAATCGGGATGCAGCAGTCCAGCGCGCACTCACCCTCAAGAAAAGGCTCAGCAGAAATCATGATTTTCACAAGGAATATTCTGACTGCATCACAGACATGTTGGAAAAGGGATATGCAGTCAAAGTTCCAGAAACACAACTGAAGCGACAGGATGGGAAAGTATGGTATACCACACCATGGAGTTTACCATCCACAAAAGCAAAAGCTGCGTGTGGTTTTCGATTGTGCTGCCAGTTATCAGGGTGTGTCTCTCAACCAAAGGCTGCTTCAGGGTCCAGATTTGACTAACACACTTATAGGAGTGCTGACTCGCTTCAGACGGGAGAATGTGGCTGTGATGGCTGACAGTCCTACACACTCCTCTGAGCTTCCCTGTGAGCAGTTTCCCAGCCACAATGTTAATGCAATAGAGACTGTGTCTGCCCCCCAACCCAGGCCTTTTATTACAGTTAATTCAAACTCAAATAAAAAAGGAGTAAATCAAAAAAATGTAATAAAAATTAAAACAACAACCAAAGTTATGCCAAAAAATATGAGAATTAAATGTGGTCTGTTAAATATCAGATCCCTGTCATCTAAAGCTCTATTAGTGAACGATCTGATATCAGATTATCATATTGATTTACTCTCTTTAACTGAGACTTGGCTGTGTCAGGAAGAATATGTCAGCTTAAATGAATCCACTCCTCCCAGTCATCTTAATACTCATATTCCTCGAGACACTGGTCGAGGTGGTGGAGTGGCAGCTATTTTCAGTTCTAGTCCTCTAATCAACCCTAGACCAAAACTTAGTTTCAGCTCTTTTGAAAGCCTTGTTCTGAGTTTTTCACACCCAGCTTGGAAAACTTTACAGCCTGTTTTATTTGTAATAGTATACCGCCCTCCTGGCGCTTACTCTGATTTTCTAACTGAATTCTCAGAGTTTTTATCAGATTTAGTCCTGAGTTCAGATAAAATAATTATTGTAGGGGACTTCAATATTCATGTAGATGTTGAGAATGATAGTCTTAGCATGGCATTTATGTCCCTTTTGGACTCTATTGGTTTCACTCAAAGTGTAAACCAGCCTACTCACCGCTTTAACCACACCCTCCACCTTGTTCTAGCTTATGGCCTTGAAACCGAAAACTTAATTGTCTTCCCACAAAATCCTCTTTTATCAGATCAATATTTAGTAACATTCGATGTCCTATTAACCGACTACTCTCCAGTTAACAAAAATGTACTCACAAGATGTTTGTCTGATAGGGCTGTAGCTAAATTTAAGGAAACAATTCCAGCTGCTTTTAATTCTTTACCACATCTGTTTACTACAGAAAGCTCTGATGCTAATGTTAGTCCCTCTCAGCTTGATCAGTTTGTTGCTAGTACTGCAGGTTTGCTGAGAAGTAGTCTAGACTCGATTGCCCCCTTAAAAAAGAAGATTATTAAATGACAGAGGCTAGCTCCATGGTATGACTCAGAAACTCGTAACTTGAAGCAAATGTCGCGTAAATTTGAAAGAATGTGGCGATCCACCAAAACAGAAGAGTCTCGTTTGCTCTGGCAAAATAGTCTTAATAAATACAGGAAGGCCCTACGGCATGCTCGAGGTGTCTACTACTCCTCCCTCATAGAAGAAAATAAAAACAATCCCAGGTACCTTTTCAGCACTGTAGCCAGGCTGACAGAGAGTCACAGCTCCACTGAGCCAAGTATTCCTATAGGCCTCAGCAGTGATGATTTCATGAGCTTCTTTAATGACAAAATCCTAAAGATTAGAGACAAAATTTGTAACCTCCTGCCGTTAACTGGTGCAGATATATCTTTGGAAACTGCTCAAAAACCTGATGTTTACCTTGACTGTTTTTCTCCAATTGACCTTCCTGAGCTAAATTCTCTGATATCTTCGTCTAAACCATCAACCTGTCTTTTAGACCCGATTCCAACCAAGCTGCTTAAGGAAGTCTTTCCCTCAATTAGCACTTCTTTACTAGATATGATCAATATGTCTTTATCGACGGGCTATGTACCCCAGTCTTTTAAACTAGCTGTAATTAAGCAACTTCTTAAAAAACCTACCCTAGATTCAGGCACCTTAGCTAACTATAGACCTATATCTAACCTTCCTTTAATCTAAGCTAATCAATTATGTGACTTTCTTCATAACAACAGTTTATTTGAGGACTTTCAGTCAGGATTTAGAGTCCACCATAGCACTGAGACAGCACTTGTGCAAGTTTCAAATGATCTACTTACTGCTTCAGACAGAGGACTTCTCTCTGTACTCGTCCTGTTAGATCTTAGTGCCGCTTTCGACACGATAGACCATCACATCCTGTTACAGAGATTAGAACATTTAATTGGCATTACAGGATCTGCACTAAGTTGGTTTAAATCTTATCTATCAGATCGATCTCAGTTTGTTAATGTTCATGATGTGTCCTCTATGCAAACCAAAGTTAGTCACGGAGTTCCACAAGGTTCTGTGCTCGGACCGATTCTTTTTACCTTATATATGCTTCCTCTTGGTAATATCATGAGGAAACACTCTATTAATTTTCATGTTATGCAGATGATACTCAATTATACTTATCTATGAAGCCAGACGAAACCAATCAGCTATCTAAACTAGAAGCATGCCTTAAGGACATAAAGATCTGGATGACTAGAAACTTTCTGCTACTTAATTCTCGCTAATTTATTTATTTATTTAGCCAATCTTCACCCTAGTCTACCACTATTATTGGCATTGTAACCATAAGTATGTGTCTGTTGTTGTTCATGTAACAAGGACATATGTTGTTGTGGTAACAAGAATATTTGTTGTTGTTGCTCTCTTTGCCTGTCTCTATCCTGCATCTCCTTCTATCCCATTTTCGGCCCATCCAGTCGAGGCAGATGGCTGTTCAACATGAGTCTGGTTCTGCTCGAGGTTTCTGCCTGTTAAAAGGAAGTTTTTCCTTGCCAATGTGCCGAATTGCTAAGTGCTACTCATGGTGGATTCATGTTGGGCCTCTCTTTAAATAACTTAACAAAGAGTCAGTCTAGACCTGCTCTTTCTGTAAAGTGTCTTGAGATAACCCTGGTTATAATTTGGCGCTATACAAATAAAATTTGATTGAATTTGATTGATTGATTGAATGTAGTGTATAATTTGCACCTGTCTGTATGCTGTACTTTAAGGGTTTGTATGTAAGAGCAGACATGTCCTGGAAGTCCTGCGGCGCCCATAAGTCATACATCCTGGCTGTGTGTCGATGCTCTACTCTGGGGGTCGTTGTCACATCGAGCTATGATGGAGAGGTCATCATCTGGAGGCTGGAGACACAAGGAACGCTGCTGAAGCTACAGAGGCCGACACAGAGAGGGTGAGGAATCACAGCAGTGTGTGTTATAATAACCATTGTTTTCATGCTAACACCCCAATATAAGCTCAATTTGAGTTGTCTCCTGACTTTGACAAGCCCTTACATAAGTGTTTCCATATAATTCTTCCTTATACTTCTACACAACACACAACAGGAGAAAATATTTGACGTGTTGCTTCAATTAAAAAAAAACCATATGCTTGACAGGACTCAAAAAAAGGACCCAGGAGCACGACTCAAAATTCAGAAAAATCAAAAGGTTTATTTTAACAAAGGAAGTCCACAAAAATTCCAAAGAAACACAAAGTACAACATAAAATCGCTGCTAAGCAGGAAAACTAAGATCAGGTTGAGAAAAACACAAAATCACAGCAATGCTGGAAAAAAGGCTTGACCAAAGTACAAACAAAAAATCACAGCTAAGCTGGAACTAAAGACCAGAGCAAAGACCACACTAATATGAACAAAGCTTACTTGGACAAGAGGGATCAGGACGAGACTAGAGACAAGACGATCTGACACAGGACACAGGTAGACACAGACTTAAAATACATGAGGAAATGGGAAACAGGTGGACACAATCAGGGGTGGAGCAGACAATCACACTGACGAGGAAACACCAGGGCAGGAAATAAAGTTTCTGAAACGAGAGAGGACAGTTACTACAAAATAAAAGCGGACATGGCAAACATGGAAGACAGGACTAAAAACATAAAACTTAACATAACCGACGAGACATGACAGTACCCCTCCCTCTAGGGACGTCTCCAGACGGCCCAGGGTTCTGTGAGCGTTGTGCATAATAGTCTCTAACCAAGTCCTTGTCCACAATGAAGCTAGCAGGGATCCAGGATCTCTCCTCAGGACCGTACCCCTCCCAGTCAACCAGGAACTGTTGTCCCCGACCCCGACTCCTGACATCCAACAGTCTTTTCACCGTGTAGACGGGACCCCCGTCCAACATACGAGGAGGAGGCGGTGGTTTGGCAGCCGGAACCAGGGAACTCTCCATGACGGGCTTGACCTTGGAAACATGAAACGTGGGGTGGACCCGGAGAGACCTGGGGAGGCGGAGACGGACAGACACAGGATTAACCACTTTGGAGATGGTATAGGGACCCACAAACCTGGGAGCCAGCTTTTTGGAGGTCACACGAAGGGGTAAATCCTTGGTGGATAACCAGACGTTTTGACCAGTCCTGTACTCCGGGGCCGGACCCCGCCGTCGATCGGCCATCCTCTTCATCCTGGCCGCGTTGCGAGTCAGGACCTTCCGAGCTGCCGCCCAGACCCGGTGACATTGGCGGATCAGAGCATGAGCAGACGGTACCTCCACCTCCTTCTCCCCCTCAGGAAACAGGGGGGGCTGATAACCATAGGCACACTGGAACGGAGTGAGTCCAGTTGCCGAGGTAGGGAGGGAATTGTGGGCAAACTCCACCCACATCAGACGGCGACTCCAGGAGGCCGGGTTCTGGGACACCAAACAGCGTAGGCAGGTCTCCAACACCTGGTTGAGTCTCTCCGTCTGCCCGTTGGATTGAGGATGGTACCCAGAAAAAAGGCTCACCGTGGCTCCAATGAGAGTGCAGAATTCCCTCCAGAAACGGGAAACGAACTGTGGGCCCCGATCAGATACAATATCCCTGGGAAATCCATGCACTCGAAAAACATGTTGCATCATGACCTCCGCCGTTTCTTTAGCTGAGGGTAATTTAGGTAAAGCTATGAAATGTACCATTTTGGAAAAACGGTCAACCACCGTCAATACGGCAGTGTTACCTTGGGAAACCGGGAGTCCCGTAACAAAATCCAGGGATATATCCGACCACGGTCTGCTGGGGATGGAAAGAGGATGAAGGAGTCCCCTCAGAGACAAGGATGAAGTCTTGTTCCTTGCACAGGTGGGACAGGCAGCAACATATTCTCCCACCTCCTTCTCCATGGCCGGCCACCAAAACCTCTGCTTGATCACAAACATAGTACGCTTCACCCCAGGATGACAGGTAAGCAAGGAAGTGTGAGCCCAGTGAATGACCTGTGACCTCACCATCTCCGGCACGAACAGCCGGTCCGGAGGGCAGCCACTAGGTGCTGGAACCTCACCATTAGCCTGCTTGACCACAGTTTCTATCTGCCAAGTCACCGCTCCAACCACACGGTTAAGTGGAAGGATGGGTTCAGGCTCCTTGGCATTAGATGTGTGAGGAAACATCCTAGACAGAGCATCAGGCTTGATATTTCTGGAGCCAGGTCGGTAAGACAAAGTAAAGTTGAAACGATTAAAAAATAGAGTCCATCGAGCCTGCCGAGCATTCAGTCTTTTAGCCTTTCTGATGTATTCTAAGTTCTTATGATCAGTCCAGACTATAAAAGGGTGCTCGGCTCCCTCTAACCAATGTCTCCATTCCTCTAAGGCAGCTTTAACAGCTAACAGTTCGCGGTTTCCTACATCATAGTTCCGCTCAGCTGTGGAAAACTTACGTGACAGGTAAGCACAGGGGTGGAGTTTGTTGTCGCTGACCGAATGTTGGGATAAGACAGCCCCCAACCCCTCGTTGGAGGCGTCCACCTCCACTACGAACTGCCGATGAGGATCAGGAACGATGAGGATCGGGGCAGATGTGAACATCCTCTTGAGGTTCTGAAAAGCTTCCTCCGCCTGGGAATTCCACTCAAAATGTACATGATTAGAAGTCAGGGCATGCAAGGGGGCAGCAATAGAGCTGAAGTTCCTGATAAAACGTCTATAAAAATTGGCAAAACCCAAGAACTGCTGAACCTGCTTCTTGCAGATGGGTGTTGGCCAATTGGCCACCGCACTGACCTTAGAAGGGTCCATCTTGATGTGGTCCTCCTCAATAATGAAGCCCAGGAATGACACCTTTTTGACATGAAAGTCACACTTCTCAGCCTTTACGAACAGCTGGTTGTCCAATAGCCGTTGTAGAACTTGTTCCACGTGCTGGATGTGGGTTTTCTCATCAGGAGAGAAGATCAAAATATCATCCAGATATACAAAAACGAACACATTCAGGAAATCCCTTAACACGTTGTTTACTAGGACCTGGAAAACAGCTGGTGCGTTAGTGAGGCCAAAAGGCATGACCAGGTACTCGTAGTGTCCAGTGGGGGTATTAAACCCCGTTTTCCATTCATCCCCCTCCCGAATTCTGACCAGATGATAAGCATTACGTAAATCCAGTTTGGTGTATATTTTAGCATATTGTAACTGTTCAAATGCTTCTGTCATGAGTGGGAGGGGGTACCTGTTCTTAACCGTGATGTTATTCAGCGGGCTGTAGTCGATACATGGTCGGAGTGACCCATCTTTTTTCTTGACGAAGAAGAATCCGGCCCCTGCCGGAGACGAGGATGGTCGTATTAGCCCTGCTTTTAATGAAGAAGAGATATAGTCATTCATGGCCTCTCTTTCCGGCCCAGAGATGGAGTAGAGTCGCCCCTTGGGAATGGCCGCCCCCGGCAACAACTCTATGGTGCAGTCATAGGGTCTGTGTGGAGGTAAAGAAGTGGCTCGAACCTTGTTAAACACCTCTTTTAACCCATGATAGCAAGCAGGTACTTTAGAAAGATCAGGGAACTGTTCTTGCTTTTCCTTGAAGTCAGTGGTGTCACTGACCATGGCAGGACCAGTCTTAGGAATTTTTGCAAAACATCTGCCTCCACACTTCTCCCCCCACCTCAATATCTTACCAGACTTCCAGTCAATGTGAGGGTTATGGAGGGTGAGCCAAGGGTAGCCAAGGATGAGTGGATTTTGAGCTGAGTCAAACAAATGAAATGTAATCATCTCATGATGTCCTCCCGACATCGTCAAGCTGACAGGTTCAGTAACATGGGTTACATTGAATAAATGGTTTCCGTCAAGAGCTCTAGCAGTTAGTGGTTGCGTCAAAGGTGTGCACTGAAGTCCCCACTTCTTAGCTAGCCCCCAGTCCATCAGACTCTCGTCTGCCCCCGAGTCAATTAATGCACCTATAACCTCGGTTAGTCCATGCATGTCTATGGTCACTTGAGACAAAAGGCGAGAAGGGTAATCAAAAGACTGAATTTGACTCACCAGTGCCCTTCTCTTCACTGATGAGCCTGTTCTTTTACTGAACAGGCAGCGAGCAGATGTCCTAGTTCCCCGCAGTAAAAGCACCTTCCTTCCCGTAGACGTCGCTGCCGCTCCTCGGGAGTCAGCTTGGCCCGTCCCAGCTGCATGGGTTCCTCCGCGCTGCTAGAGGGCGCTGTTCTTTCCTTGGTGTCTGAAGCAGCAGAGAAAGGTAGCCTCCTGGTGTGCTGGGGAAGAGTGCGCCCCCAGTGCCGAGATGAGCGTGGTGCAGTCAATTCTCTGTCTCTGACCCGGTCCCGGATACGGTTGTCAATCCTTGTGGCCATGGCTATAACAGAATCGAGGTCAGCAGGAATGTCCAGAGGGGCCAGTTGATCCTTAATAGGACCGGAAAGTCCATGTAAAAAGGCATCTAATAAAGCTGATTCATTCCACCCACTGTCGGCAGCCAGAGTGCGGAATTCAATGGCGTAGTCAGAAACACGCCGCTGCTGCTGTTTTAACTCCACCAGGGCTCGAGCAGCTTCTCGCCCCGGAGTCGTGTGATGAAAACATTTTTTAAAAGTGTCACTGAATAACTGAATGGAATCACATACATTAGAGTCTCTGTCCCACTCAGCCGTGGCCCATGCCGCCGCTCTTCCCGTCATGTGGGAAATCATGAATGCCACTTTGGATCGCTCGGTGGGAAATGAGGCGGGTTGGTGGCTGTAATGCAGGCCGCATTGAACCAAGAATGGCCTACAATCCCCGGAGTCGCCCGAAAATCTTTCTGGGGCAGCCAGGCGGGTCGGAGCCAGGAGGTGAGGGTCCGCCTGGGCCGGTCTGGGGGTCGTGGGCACCGGTGAGGTCTGTGGGACAGCTCCCATCTGGGTCAGCACCCGGTGAAGCTGCTCAGACAGGAGGCCAACTTGCTGAGAGACTGAGGCCTGGAAATCTCCCTGTTGATTGTGCAGGTTGCTGATTCCCTGATTAATCGCCGACAGCTGCTCCTCGTGTTGATGCAGGCGGCTGCCTTGTTTCTTTAAGGCATTTCTGAATGTCTCAGAGTCGGCTGGGTCCATACTGGTCAGATCGTACTGACAGGACTCAAAGAAAGGACCCAAGAGCACGACTCAAAATTCAGAAAAATCAAAAGGTTTATTTTAACAAAGGAAGTCCACGAAAATTCCAAAGAAACACAAAGTACAACATAAAATCGCTGCTAAGCAGGAAAACTAAGATCAGGTTGAGAAAAACACAAAATCACAGCAATGCTGGAAAAAAGGCTTGACCAAAGTACAAACAAAAAATCACAGCTAAGCTGGAACTAAAGACCAGAGCAAAGACCACACTAATATGAACAAAGCTTACTTGGACAAGAGGGATCAGGACGAGACTAGAGACAAGACGATCTGACACAGGACACAGGTAGACACAGACTTAAAATACATGAGGAAATGGGAAACAGGTGGACACAATCAGGGGTGGAGCAGACAATCACACTGACGAGGAAACACCAGGGCAGGAAATAAAGTTTCTGAAACGAGAGAGGACAGTTACTACAAAATAAAAGCGGACATGGCAAACATGGAAGACAGGACTAAAAACATAAAACTTAACATAACCGACGAGACATGACAATGCTAGGCTTAAAATAAACTACAATGCATTGTTAAAGAAACCCAGTGGTCTCTAATCTTTTTGGCTTAATTCAAGAGGCAGACTTATACAATATTACCCACAAATATGCAAAGATTTGTTTAAACGTGTCATGTTTCGGGTATAAACAAGAGGGAGAGAAGGAATAGAAGGGAAGATTTATTTAATAAAACAAAAGACAAAAAAGGCAAAAACCTAATGAGCCCCTAAGGGGACATAAAAGGAAAAAAAGAAAAAAAAATTCCCAAGATCTTTTGCGAGATCTCGCAATAGTTGTCACGCGGGTCATAGGTCAGCGTATTACTTCCGGTTCAATTCAACCGTCAATTATAACCACAGACTGTACAGTTTATGGTTATAACCGTCATGGAGGACGATTTAAAAATATTCCTGTGGGCAAGAAAATGAGTTCAAACATGTTATAACTAAAAAACTACCTGCCGTTAATGTTACGCATGTTATGTCGAGCTTTGTGTCTTTTATCTCCGCCAGTGGTAACATTGCAGACTACAAATACTAAAGAGTAGTAATATACATGTACATCAAAATATTTTGCAGTCAATTGGATGAACCAGCAGAACACTGACAAAAGTACTGCATTTTGCTGAAGCATTAAAACAGGTTCTTAAGTCCTGGCCCTGGAGAGCCATCTTCCTACAGGTTATAGGCATCTCACACCTGATTTGAGTGATCTGCTCGTTATCAATCAACTGAGACACGGCTGTAGAATGATAACGAGCAGATCACTCAAATCAGGTGTGAGATGCCTATAACCTGTAGGAAGATGGCTCTCCAGGACCAGAACAAAAGAACCCTCTATTAAAATGAACACATTCGTCCAGTAGCATATATTAAATGCGCACTGACTAGCAGGGTTGTGTACAAATTACACCCAGTTAAGTGAAAAGTGTAACAATCTGCCTGGACAGTTGAACCCAAAAGCACGACACAGGCAAAGATACAAAACAATTTAGAAAGATTTATTTAAGAAATAAATCCAACAATTCAATAAACAAAAAGGGAAAGAGGAAAATCCCTCTACACTCTCCTTATTTATACTAACCTGAAAAGCCTATCTAGACTGAAAATAGAAAGAAAAGAAAATCACTCTTAACGAGGAACCTGAAAGCTAGAAACAAAAGGTCAAAACCTGAACTAGAAAAGAAAGTCACTCATAAAGAGGTAACCTGAAAACTAGAAACAAAAGGTCAAAACCTGAACTAGACAAGAAAATCACTCTTAATGAGGAAACAGAAAACTAGAAACAAAAGGTAAAAACCTGAACTCGAAAAGAAAATCACTCTTAAAGAGGAACCCTGATCAAAACAAAGAAACAAGAAAAGCTCAATCAAAAGAGCGCAAAAAAACAAAATCTTTTCTATGGCTCCTGACGGCCCAGGAAACTCCAGATGCCTTCTGTAAAAGTCACTGATCAAAGTCTTGTCCACAATAAATGATGGCTTGACCCACTGCCGCTCCTCCTGTCCGTAACCTTCCCAGTCCACCAGGAACTGTTTACCTCTGCCTCTGTTGCGGACCCCCAGCAGTCTCTTCACAGTGAAGATTTTGCCGCCGTCAAGCATGCGAGGTGTAGGGGGGGGGGTTTGGATGGAGGCACCATGGAGCTCTCTTTATTGGGTTTAACCCAACTTACGTGGAAGGCAGGATGGACCCTCAGAGAGCGGGGAAGGCGCAGACACACAGCAGCAGGACTGATCACTTTTGAGATGGGGAAAGGTCCCACAAACCAGGGACCCAACTTCTTGGATGAGACGTGAATGGGTAAGTAGATAACCAGACCCTCTGGCCAGTCTGGTACTCCGGTGCAGGTCTCCTCCTGCGATCAGCACTCTTTTTGCAGCGGTCCTGACTTCTTAAGAGGACCCTCCGCGCAGCCTCCCAGACCAGATGACACCTCCGAACCAGCGCGTGAGCAGAGGGAACCACAACCTCCTTTTACGAGTCAGGAAAGAGTGGAGGCTGATAACCATACACACAGTGGAAGGGGGAGATACCGGTGGAAGCCGTAGGGAGATTGTTGTGGGCGAATTCAACCCACACCAGCAGCTTGCTCCAAGAGGCGGGGTTTTGGGCCACCAAGCAGCGAAAACAGGTCTCCAAAACCTGATTCAGGCGTTCAGATTGGCCGTTAGACTCAGGATGGTATCCTGACTTGAGGCTGACAGAGGCGCCAATCAGGGAACAAAACTCCTTCCAGAACCGGGAGACGAACTGGGGCCCGCGGTCTGAAACAATGTTAACAGGAAAACCGTGAATCTTGAAGACATGAGTGCACATGATTTCAGCCGTCTCTTTAGCAGAGGGAAGTTTAGGCAGAGCAATGAAACGAGTAATTTTAGAAAAACGGTCCACCACTGTGAGCACGGTGGTGTTACCTTCAGAGTCCGGCAGTCCCGTAACAAAGTCCAAAGACATTTCCGCCCAGGGTTGCCCCATCTGCGCTCTGGAAGAAGTTTTATTTCTGGCGCAGATGGGACACGCCTCCACGTACTCCTTGACATCTTTTCCCATAGCCGGCCACCAGAATCGCTGCTGAATAACAAAGAGTGTACATTTAATCCCAGGGTGACAGGTTAACAACACGGTGTGAGCCCACTGCACCACCTGTGGCGGCTTAGTTTCTGGCACAAACAGATGATTGGACGGACAGCCAGCAGGTGCCGGGTTCTCACCATTAGCTTGCCTAACCTCTGATTCTATTTGCCATGAGACCGCCCCTACCACACAGTTCAGTGGTAGGATAGCTTCAGGCTCTTTGTATGATCCTTCAATTATTAACCTTGACCAGTTGTCTTTTTTTGTTATGTGTATTTTTTGTTTTTATAGGAGGACAGCAGACTCTGATGTGCCATTAAATTCAAGCAACCAACTTTCCCCATCAACCTCAGCTGGCGACCCAGCAAATCCAAGCCCAAGACACGCATCGATTTGCAGGGTAAAGGTTGTTGAAGATCTTTTGGCTGTGTTTATGGACATCAGCATAATAAAACTGACTCTAAAGATGGACTTTGTAAATGAAAAAGCCATTGATGATGCTGGAGTGTCAAGGGGGGTTTACACTGCATTCTGGGAGCAATTTCTTGAACAGTGTGAAGGGGAAACAGAGCGGGTTCCAAGACTAAGACCAGATTACAGTGAAGCTGAATGGCAAGCAGTTGGACGGATCTGGGTAAAAGGTTTCCTAGATCATGGTATTATACCAGTGAGGCTTTCATTTTAGCTTGCATTCATGGAATTGACTCAGTTAATGCTGACATCCTGATGACATCATTTCGAAACTACCTTCCTCCCATTGAGAGATCAGCTGTTGAGAAGGCTCTCCAGGGCACAATGGAGGAAAGTGATGAGGAGGACCTGCTCGACCTTTTTACAAGGATGGGCTCCCATTTCTTACCATCAAAGAGCAACATGGAGCCTGCCATTGAAACAATGGCTCATAAGTCCATTCTCCAAGAGCCAAAATGTATTGTTGATTGCTTCTCAACACCCATGGAACATGTAAAGCTTAAACTGCCAGACAAGGACAGTTTGATGTCTCTGTATGAGTTAAAGAGGGCCACAGGTAGAAGAGTGTCACAGCTGTTTGAAACAACAAAAATGGTGCTGTCTCAGAGAGAACAGGCAACCTTTAACCATTTCCTACGTTATGTGAAAAACGTGACCAAAGCAAAGCTGAAAAAATCCTGGAGTTTCTGCTCTGGCTCTTCTGTCATTTGTGTTGAAAAAATTTTGGTATGCTTTAATGCTGAAACTGGGCTCAACAGAAGGCCTGTTGCTCATACTTGTGGAGCTACCCTTGAACTACCGTGTACTTACAGTGCTTACCCATAATTTCGCACTGAGTTTGACAACATACTGTCCAGCAACTACTTAGAAATGGACATCTTTTGAACCAAGACATAGAGCAGTCCTGACCAAGCCTAATAGTAACAGGGTTTGTCTGTATGGCTTAGCTTATTATCTTCTGTTTAGAATTACATTTTGTTTAATATTTTTCTTTACTGTTTTTTAGGATCTGATGCACTTAATGTGTGGGAAACAGTCGTATTTATTTTGTGTAAGTGCAATAGTACATCATCATTGTTTTTATGAGGACGATTTTTTTATATTCTTTCAAAATGGCTGCTCCTTTCATTTCTATCAGTTGTCATTCTAATCCAGCTTCAATGCTGAGCTTAATGTCGTGTTTTGTTGCTAATAAGATAAGTGAAATGTGCACTACTGGCAATATTGTTAATTCATTGCTGATGTTAAGGTGTTCATACCTTTTTGATAATTCAGGTAAATACGTTTGAAAAGTGATGTTGAAGATACTTGTAAGATAATGTTTGAATTTTACAAGCTGATGTGGTCTTTGTGAAATTATTATGATATTATGTGCTCCATTATGCTCAATTGGCCTTCAAAAATGTACAATTTCAAATATTTTACTGTCTTTTCTCAGCACTACATTATAACTTACTTCCATTGCAGATTGTTTTCTCCAGAAATAGACTGTGGGCAATTATACACATATGTCCTGTCTACGGTATGTGTAAGTTTAAATAAACCTACCGGTATGATGGAATTTTAAGTTTCATTTGGACTTAATAAACAAACCAAGCTGTTTACACAACATTTAATAATTAATAAACAGTATGTCACACTGTTAACAAGATTAAGCATTTGTGCAGCTTTTTTCTACTCTCAAACATTGGTGTTGACAAAATCGTGTTCATGCACAGATATCTTCCATGTGCTTTCCTGACCAAGGCAGCATGTTTGTTCCTAACCCTACCTTTTAAAGCAACATAAGCTAAGGCTCAGTAATGTGGTATGTTGATCCATACATCAAGCCAAACAAACATGTTTTTTAAAATTTTTTATTTTTAAACCTGAGCCCTGTTTTTATAATTTGGTGGTCAAAATGACTCATAAGAGCAAAACTTTTGGAATGGCTCCACTAGATGGCCTCCACTATAACCTCGATACGGCCGCAACATAATCGCCTGTGAGTCCATGTAGATTCTCATTCTGACCCCTTCAGGACACCACCAAATACTTGAGCTCATTACAAAGATGCACTTATGGCCACTCTTAGGTGCATATACAAGTTCAAAGCTCAAAGTTCAGATATGGATCTGTTGGTATAGTCAAATGGGACTCAGCCATAAGCATATTGCATAGATGATAAACATCTGGATCGCAGGGGATGGTCAGGCAAAATACACATTCATCTTTGCACAGTTGAACATTTTAACCCCTTACTGGGGAAAGGAAGTCTCTTGTCCCGTAGAGTTCAGGTAATGTGTACATCACATTGGGCCGACCACTGGGTTCATTCCTGTTATTAGATGGCCTGATAGTGTGTGCGTTCCACACCTGTGCAGTGTCATCCAACTCATCCTGTTAAAAGTAAACAAATAGATTAAGGAAGAACATACATTTCTAGTACATAATGTATGTATCAGTTTAAATACAGAGCTAAATTATGGCCATCACCCTCACATCATATCTTTCTTTCCCTCCACTCCCCACCTTTCTTTCTCTGCCCTTTCCCACCTTTCCTCCTGTCTGTCCTTCCTCTCTTCTCCTCTATCCTTATTTCTCCTTCTCCTCTTTCTCCCTCTCCTCTTTCCCCCTCCTCCCTCCTTCTTTCTCCCTCTCCTCCTCTTTTTTCTTTTGCCTCCTTCCCTCCTCCTTTCTGCCTCTCCTTTCCCCCTCCCTCCTCCTCTTTCTTCTTTTCCCTCTCTCTCCCTCTCCTCTTTCCCTCCCTCCCCTCTCCCTCCCTCTCCTCTTTCCCTCCCTCCCTTCTCCCTCTCTCCTCCTTCTTTCTGCCTATCCTCTTCCCCCCTCCATCTCCCTCCTTCTTCTTTTCCCTCTCCTCTTTTCTTCCCTCTCTCCTCCTTCTTTCTGCCTCTCCTCCTCTTTCTTCTTTCCCCTCCCTCCTCCTTCTTCTTTCTCCCTCTCCTCCTCTTTATTCTTTCCCCTCCCTCCTCCTTCTTCTTTCTCCCTCTCCTCCTCTCTTCTTTTCCCTCTCCTCTTTCCCTCCCTCCCTCCTCCTTTTTTTTCCTCTTTTCCCTCCTTCCCTCCTCCGTTTTGCCTCTCCTGTCCTCCTCTTTCTTCTTCTCCCTCTCTCCCTCTCCTCTTTCCTCCTTTTTTCCCTCTCCCCTTTCCCTACCTCCCTCCTTCTTTCTCACTCTCCTCCTCTTTCCCTCCCTCCCTCCTCCTTCTCTCCCTCTCCTCTTTCCCTCCCTCCTTCCTCCTTCTTTCTCCCTCACTCAAGTACACACAGACACATAGTAACAACAATATAATTCAGTAACTCACCTGGATGAGTCCCTTTTGTCCAAAAAGCCACCATCAAAGAATCTATTGTCTCTCAGGTCTGCAAACAAGGATAGCCAGAACTCGACACACTGCTTGTGAAGAAAGAAAACCCCACCAATATTCAATTATTTGATTGGCGGTGCTTGCTCCCTCCAAGTAGCTATCAAGGGTCAGTAGGAACAAGGAAGAGCTGAAAGCCTCGAACATAGCCATTTTCGGTTCCAAGATCGCCTCTCATGACTCTAGGGCAGCCTCCCAAACGCTGCACTGTTTCTATGCAATACCCTCCAATCAACTTTGGGTCACTGTTTGTTGTGTAGGCGTTAAGCCAGATTATTTTCCTCGAAAAGCCATCAATACTCCCATTTACACAAATACCATATGGCTTCAGTTTATCATACTGAGTCCAGGTGCCAGATGAAGTTCGGCCCTCTTGACAAGTAGTTAGACGTCTTGCCTGCCTTAGTGACACCCCTCTGGGATCCAGCTCCTTCAGCACCAAGCGCACATCCTCTTTCTTCACACGTAGTCCATGTTCCCTGCATTTTGCAAACATCCACCTGTACCCGTGAAGCTGCCCAGAATACTGCAGTTGGTTGCTAATGAATTCAACCATAACCGCCAGGTCAGAGTAAGCTCTGCGACAGGATAGTCCCCTTGCTTTAAGTATTCTTTTCAGATGTCTCTCGCTTAAATGAAAACCTGCATACATTCAAGAACTGTTTTAATATCTTTATATTTGAGGCCAATCTGAAAATAAAATTCTATAAACCTATCCCACGGATGCGTGCGTTCCATTGTTTTGGTTGAATTGAACCAGAAGTAATACACTGACCTATAACCCCTGTGACAACATTTGCGAGATCCCGCAAAAGATCTCTGGAAAATCTTTTTTTTTGGTCTTTTTCTGCATGTCCCCTTAGGGGTTCCGTAAAAACCAAAATGCTTACTTCTAGTACTACAAGTAAAAAACCCAGGCAACAAAATTCTAAAGAAACAACTTAAAAAAGCTCCATCAAAGATCCAACACAACAGGTAGAAAAAAACACAGGAAGCCAGGAGAGAACTAGGATCAGGTTTGACAAAGGTTTCAAAGAGATAGATGATGACGAAGTGGCACAGAGACATGGGAAGACAAATGCTGTTTTCGAAATCAGATACTACATATTGCTTTTCCAAGCTTTCAAATTCATTTTGCAGTATGCTACGCCATGCGAAAGTAAATAATAACCGCTGCTTCTTAAGCTATAGTGCCCCCTCCTGCTGTAATGCTGCTGCTGTTCGTCATTTCAACTGCCGTTGTGACGTTCCAGCGCTTTGCATTGTGAGATATAGTAGGTGAGGTAGACTAGTCTGATGCATACTGGAGATTATGCATACTGCACATTTTGCTTACTGAATACTACATTTTGGCCATATCAGTACGTACTGCTAGTGTAGTACGGAATTTTGAACACAGCCAAAGACTGAATATACTAGTGTTGAGGGTAATTAAGCACATGTGAGACTAATCAAGGAGCAGGTGAAAACAATAAGGGCGGGGCACATGATTAAACAAGTGGGAAAACACACAAAGGCAGGAAGTGGATCAACACGAGAGACAAAGTGACAAAGTAAAACAGGAAATAATATCCGAACAAGAGTATAAACTAAATACAAAATCGAAATCGAAATCAACTTTGAACCCAAACCTACTGGGAAATGTTTTTAAAATGAAAATCATCAAATCAGCTTCATTCATAGCGGTACAAGTCAGTTCTTTCCTACTTATTCCAGGCCACTTCTGTGCTCTGGAGCAGCCAGGTGAGCATGTGCTTTCCCTGAGCTCAGATCAGTCTAAAAACACCATCCTGGTCTGTGGAGACACGGCAGGCTGGCTCCAGATCTGGGAAATCTCTAATAGGAATGCATGTGCACATTACTGCTTAAGCCTTGGTTACTTGTCTTATTTGTTTTGACCATAACTGTATTACACATTTTGATCTTCATTATAAGCCATTCATCGTGGGATTAAAAAGCCTATAGTTATAGCTCTTTTTAGTATAGAATTCGAATTGATGATTGCGTTATATTTGTTTTACAATGTTGTGTGAATCTCTCTGAGCACCTCTGCCCGTCACAGGACACAGACACTTTCCTGTGATAGAAGGAGCACTGATAAGATGACTAAAGCTGCCTTGGCTTCACTTTATTATTGTCATCTATGTTGTTGTTGAAATGGTTTAATTCTTTATTTCAATTGATTAAGTTTTTGTAGTGAGTGATATCAAGTATTTGGATTAAATTCAAAGGAGAGAGAGCAAAACTTTCAAATATGGAAGAATTGAAAAGCTGAAGCGAATTAATATCAAGTTTGTAAAATAAGTTTAACTGAAAGAATGAACAGATGGTTTATGATGGGGACTGGGTCAGCAGTTCCTGCCAGTGACAAAACACGCCTCTCAGAAAGAATAATACCCAAGGAGAGGTGATAAGGTGAGCTTCTTGTGCTGTGGCTCTTCTGCTCAGACCCCAAGACTGATGTGCTGTTTCTCCCTTCCTCTGGTCTAATGGCCGAAGCACCGGAGAGAGGGGGAAAGGCCTGCCGCCTGGCCGCCTAAGGACCGCTGCAGAGTTCAAGCCACACTGACTCTGCTACAAAGTTGAGGTTGTGGAAGACAGTTTCATGGCACAGGTCATACATCATGGCAAGACTGAGCACAGCAACAAGACACAAGGTAGTTAAACTGCATCAGCAAGGTCTCTCCCAGACAAAGATTTCAAAGCAGACTGGGGTTTCAAGATGTGCTGTTCAAGCTCTTTTAAAGAAGCACAAATAAACGGGCAACATTGAGGATCGTAGACACAGTGGTTGGCCAAGGAAACTTAGTGCAGCAGATGAAAAACACATCAAGCTTATTTCCTTTTGAAATCGGAAGATGTCCAGCAGTGCCATCAGCTCAGAACTGGCAGAAACCAGTGGGACCCAGATAATGAGTGTCTGCAGGCAACAGTGAAGCATGATGGAGGTTCCTTGCAGGTTTGGGGCTGCATTTCTGCAAATGGAGTTGCAGATTTGGTCAGGATTAATGGTGTCCTCAATGCTGAGAAATACAGGCTGATACTCATCCATCATGCAATACCATCAGGGAGGCATATGATTGGCCCAAAATTTATTCTGCAGCAGGACAACGATCCCAAACATACAGCCAATGTCATCAGCGTAAAGAAGAACAAGAAGTCCTGGAAGTGATGGTACAGAGCCCTGATCTCAACATCATCGAGTCTGCCTGGGATTACATGAAGAGACAGAAGGATTTGAGGAAGCCTACATCCACAGAATATCTGTGGTTAATTCTCCCAGATGTTTGGAACAACCTACCAGCCGAGTTCCTTCAAAAAACTGTGTGCAAGTGTACCTAGAAGGTATTGATTCTGTTTTGAAGGCAAAGGGTGGTCACACCAAACACTGATTTGATTTAGATTTATCTTCTGTTCATTCACTGCATGTTATTAACTGATGAAAATAAACTATTAACACTTCCATTTTTGAAAGCATATTTAGTTTACAGCATTTTTTCCACGACTAAAACTTTTGTACAGTACTATATGTATGCAATACATTTTGATTAATTAGTCAAAGAGTAATTCATTAGGAATTCATTCAGAACTGGACTCAGTGGTGACAGTAGAAGAGAGAAGGAACCGATAGCCATCCTGTACAACACCCACTACCCTCTGCACAGCACATTCACCAGCCAGAGGAGCGTGTTCAGTGGCAGGCTGCTGTCCTAGTTCTGCTCCACAGACAGACTCAGGAACTCTTTTGTCCCCCTGGCCATAAGACTGTACAACTCCTCTCAGTGATGGCAAGGGGGAAGCAAGCAAAGAACAAATAGATTGAGTGAATTTAAAAGAATATTGGAGAGAGATACACAATGCCTTGCAAGACATTTTTGAACATGTTATGCCTCTGTAGATAAAGATGTTATATTTGGGGATTATACCTCAGAATTGGTCAAAAGGAGACACATATTTAATGAACATTTTGCTGGTTGCAGCTAAAAAGACATTAACTAAGAAGTGGTTGTCACAGGAGAGCCCAACTCTAAACGGATGGATGAACATTACAATGAACATTTACAGTATAGAAAAGACTACGGAATTTGATAATCAAAAGTTAGAGCAATTTACTGCACACTGGAAAAGATAGGTTAATTTTGTAACTTCCCATAAGCCTGATTTTATTTTCACTGCTTATTAGTTTTATTGTAAAGTGCTCCCTAACTGTACATAGTTTTCTATTAGTTTTGTTATGTTATGTCATTTTGTCGGTATGTGTACCTTTGGAACAATGGTTTTGAGACTCATGATGAGAATATAGGGATGATGAGTACACAAAAAAAAAGAAAAGTGAATTTTCTCCACGACTTAAAGCATTTTATTATCAGCCTTTCATTATGCTGTTCTTGCTAATCTTTACACTTGTGTACCACTATTATTGGCATCATAACCATAAGTACGTATTATTTGTTGTACTTGATGTAGCAAAGACATATGCTGTTGTTGCTCTCTTTGCCTGTCTCTATCCTGCATCTCCTTTATCCCACTTTTTGGCCCATCCAGTCGAGGCAGATGGCTGTTCAACATGAGCATGGTTCTGCTCAAGGTTTTGCCTATTAAAAGGAAAGTTTTCCTTGCCAATGTGCCGATGTTGCTAAGGGTTACTCATGGTGATTCATGTTGGGTCTCTCTTTAAATAACAGAGTACAGTCTAGACCTGCTCTTTTTGTGAAGTGTCTGGAGATAATTGGCGCTATACAAATAAAATTGTATTGATTGACTGAACTACACATAGTAAGAAGTCTGAAATTTCCTAACCCTGTAACTTGCTTTTGTTTTTGTTATAAAGAATTGAGTTACACATAGATGAACAAGTCAATACAACAAGCCTATGTGTGTGTAGCATGTTCGAGTGAAAAAATGTTATTTCCCCTCAGGGATTGATAAAGTATCCCTTCTTCTTCTTTACTTACTGCTGACATATACACTTATTTGCATTAAGTATTACCCAGTTTTCTTTTAAAGAATACGTTCAAAAGCTGTTGATCTTAGACAACCACAGATTTGGCTGTTGTAAGCTGCCCCATGAAAAGCATGCACTTTGTTATGCAATCAATGTTTTATTTGACATACCTCAATAAAGCAATGTAGTTTTTCTTTGTATGTTGAGCCAAAAACTCTAAAGTGTTCTCTGCTAATAGCATGTATTGCTCCAGTATATGAGATGCATGCTTACCAGAGTTGAATAAAAAATGGCATACACTTGCATCGCTAAGTGATGGCAAAAAATATATTGTCAACCATGCTGTTGCTGAATTCAGATAATATTAAAATATAGATATATCAGAAATCTAGTTTGTTATTACATAAATCTCCTCACATTAACATAGAGTAAGAATGGGGTACTGGTTTAGCTTATTTGGTAGAGCAGGTGCCCCAGAGGCATGCCCTTTTCTAGCTTTGTGGGGGACCTATGCAAGATGCTGTTTGGGGGCCCCCACTTTGTCAAACTGTGATGGGGGGACCTATGATCCGAGGAGATGCATCAGTCTAGTACAATTTGAGAGCGAAGCAGATTCATGAAAAACTATCTCAAATTCAATCGAAACATCTCAAGTTGACCCGAGCAGTTTAACCCTGCAGAAAATTATGATAAAAGGTAACCAATGACACTCCTCTACCTCAATAAATGAAACAGATCCAAAGTCCTTAAACATGAAACATAACTCAACAATGGGGTGGGGGATATGATCTAAAATTTATATCACAGTTTTTTTCCCCTTTTGGCGGTATTAGTGTTATATTGTATAATTAGGAATGAAAAGGGGTACTCTGATCAAAACATGATTCTAGCTCTTTTTACTCTATCGTCAATGTAAGGGAACACATCTTAGCAGGGAAAACGATTTTTAAGATGTTCCTTGTGCAAAATATGAAAATGAGGTAAAGGCCATCATGTGTTTTGGGAGGAGTAACCTGCCCTGTTTGGAGCTGTGAGTCACTCACAGCTTCTGGGCCAGAGGCTACAGTCCTCAATGCACTGATCACAGACTCAACTCCTGGTCTGCTGGTCATTTTTGAGGACGTCATCCCCCAGTCTCTGCTTCTCACATTTCCTGTCTATCCTATCCAATAAAGGCAAAAGTCAACCTACTGGTAATAATAATGATAAAAAAAACATAAAGTACTTCAGAGGGCAGTGTGCTTTGTTAAATTAGGAATGTTTTGCACACTAAGATGCAATTATTTTAACAGTAAAGCTCTTCTGATATTTAAAATGATTCACATTTAGAACCTTTAAACTTTTGTATAACACTGCATGATGTTTTACGTGGAAAACTGGTTAGATAATGGGAATGTTGAAGGCTGTTGTTTCTTTAGATTGTTTTTTTTCTGATCTAGGCTTTTATTTTTGTTTGCCGTTAAAGGACACTGAAAATGTCTCTCACAAAAAGATTGTCATTTTACAAAAAAGCAAAACAAACAAAAAAACTGGTTAACCGTCAAACCCAGCGAAGTATTTTAATTAAGTCATTTCATTTTAATTTATCATGTAAGGTTTTTATTAGTATTATGCCATTATAGATATATTTTGGAATTTGTAGAAGTAAATGAACACAAGACAGTTTGACTTGTTGAACACAGGTGTAATGTTGGACATCAATATTGATCATTCCACTCTGGTGTATCAGTAGAAGAGTGCTGATATTGTATATGGTGTATCACTGCCATGACTCAATGGTTTATCCGAACAGAACAAAGTCATTGTTAATGTTGAAAAGTATACGTGCCGTTCCTCCTGTGGCAAGACCAACATCCTATATCTGAGAAACAAGATTTTTGCAAAAAGTAGTGTCAAGTTACTGTGAAACATGTATTATTATATGTAATTCTTGGATTTCTATTTCTTGTCATACAGTGAGGTCAAGGTGGCCATCAGCATTGGTGGATCTAACTTTCTCTGGAAAATGTATACGCTCTGTAGAAGGCAAGTTTCAATTTAGCTCTGCATCTTCAACTCTCACCTGCCACAAAATTTCTGTCCATTGCAATATTGGAGATGAATCTGAAAAGTAGGCTAAGTGTAAAACATCCCAGTTATGGTTCATATGATCCTATTTTCAGAGGCAGATTGTAATTGTGACTCTGGTTTTTGGTGGTGTTTTTTTTAATATACAATATATTCAGTAGAAATCTATTGTAGTACAGCAAGTAATAATTTCAAACCTTTTGAAATACTCTTTCTTGCATAGAGTTAGATTACAAGATAGATTACACTCTATGAAATTAAGTAGTAGAAATCCTTCTGATAATTCTCAACAGGAGAGTGAATAAGTGTCTAGCTCATAAAGTTTGCCATGGCTACACCCTTAAAAGTAATGACAAGATGGCTCTAACTTCCATCACAAAATAACACAAAATCAAAAATGAGCAGATGCAGTGTGATTGTAGCCTTTGAATCCAGATTGGAGGTGGAATAATGACCAAGGTGGAGATGATAGGTCCGTCTGTCTTTCAGTCACTCTGTCTCTTTTGGTGACAGGGTGCAAATCTTCGACCCAGCCATAAGTAGGAAGTGCCTGTTAGGGAGGACATTATTCATGCTTGCAGTGATGACTCCTCTCCTGATAGATCTGTTCAGTGAATGGTCTGTAAATTAAGAAGAACAAACATATATTGAGAAAATAAATCAGGGACTGGAACACCATACCACTCTGTGCCAGAATCATGTGTGTGTTTTGAAAACATAACATATAGATTTAATATTGTGAATGTTGAATGCAAAGCAGGGCATGTTTTACAATTAATTGTCATGTTTAATTTATCTTCATGTTTGCTCAGAGATGCCGATGCCAATGTTTGGTAGTGCCCTATTGCCCTTAGTTTAAACACTTTCATCACAGTATAGCAAGTGGAAGAATAATCCAAAAATGAACACGCTGCAACTAGCAGTTTCAATCAACAATAAAGTTGGAAACTTTAGTAAGCAGTGAGTCATTTGTGTCCATATTGGCAATCTTTTGCTCACACCTCCCAAAAAATAAAAAGAAGAATTAACTTTGTTTTAATAAGCTGTCGAAACTAAAAACCGAGCCTTTTAGGATTACAAAAGTAGATACAGGCAATAAGACATGAGGCAACAGAGGAAGAATCGAAAAATCTGCACAAAACTTTGCCAGACAATCTGGTTGAAGCTAAGCAATATTAAATATACCTTGTGATTTGATAGAAATATCTAAAAAAAATCAATGTATTTAAATTCTGGACGTTAGGTGGCATAGGTCCCTGGTTAAGCTCAGCAGATAAATCGGCCCATGGTCCTCGATGCGGCAGCCCCAGGCTCAACTTCCACCCTTGGCCCCCTGCTGCATGTCATCCCCAATTCTCTCTTCCCATGTTTCCAAGACTACCCACTGTCCTCTCTATCAATAAACACATAAGGCCAAAAATAATAATCTTACAAAAAATAAAATAATAATAGAAAATAACAATAAAGTGGGATTATAGTTTTGCTCGACTCTTTAAAAAAGGAGTTCTGAGGGTAGTAAATTAACTCCAAGCAAATTGTGTAAATTATACTAAAAGAATGTAAGTCATCGAAATGAGTAAAGTTTACTTGCATTACATAATTTTCAACAGTAACAACTGCAACCCAAAATAATATAAGAATATCTACCCAAAGATATTGGGCCTGTGCTGCAAAGTGTGCATGTGTTCTTGGCTGCAGGCCAGGGTTGGATTAATGGGTGCGGGTTGAAGGTAAGATTCCTGTTTAACATTTTGATGTGTATCGTAGAATTTATATATTTATTAGTTAGAATACCAAACGATTTGTAGTCAGCATGTCTGTATATAACAAGAACTGTAAATTAAAATTCTTGGCGACTAGGCTATATGATTAGAATGTATTTTTATTTGAGCATCTTGAATTCCCTAAAGGCTGCACGGTAATAGAGATGCATTGGTTATCCTTTATCCCATTGGTGTCAAGGTTGGTGCACTGAATGTAATACATGTTAGATTCTTGAATTTAAGAGCTTGCTTCTAAGTTAGCCGGAAGTGATATAAACCAGTTACTTCCTTTTACAAAATACAAAAAAAAATAATGCTATTGTTTTGTAAATCAGTCATTATTTAAATTAATATTTAATTATTTGCACACGTTAAGAAAGGGGCACCCCCTACTGTTGGAAACATTTTGAAACTTTATAATCAAATGCTTTAAAGTTGAATTTATATAATCAAAAGTTTTACAATTGAATGTTTTAGTCGAAACGTTAAAACCAAATGTCTTAAAGTTAAAGTTTTTATAGGCAAATGTCGTAATAGTTAACGTTTTTATAGTCCAATGCCTTAAAGTTAAAGTTTTACAGTCAAATGTTTTGAAGTTAAGGTTTTATAGTCAAATGTTTTAAAGTTAAGGTTTTATAGTCAAATGTTTTAAAGTAAGTTCTTATAATCCAAAGCTTTAATGCTCTAAAGTAGAATCCCAAGCTGAGAAACTCGCTGAATGAATGCATGAATAAACTAGGGACTAAAAAGATAATATTAAATGAATGAGAGACTAACAGAGAAATGGTGATTAAAGCCCTATAAATTTGGAGGTTGCGAGAATTTAAGGACTTTCCTACATCAACTTTGACCACACCAGCATCAGATACTTTCGGCCTTGTTGCAGAGTTGTCTCAGAGGAACTTTTTCCAAGGGGGGTCCAGCAGCCCGCCTTGGCTACATCTAGCGATACCAGCTCTCTCTAGAAAGTCCCTGGAGTTTAACAGCTTTTCAGTTCTTTAAAGAAAGGAGAGCAGACTGCTCCAGACTCTATTCTGTCAAAAGCTGAAGTTGAATTAACAAAAATCTTCACCAATCTTGTCTAATTAACTTAATAGTAACGCCGTTTGGCTTAACGAAAAAAACTTTGGATCTGTAAAAACAAGATTTCTTCAGTTGCAGAAGATAGGAAAAACTGGCTTGCTTGGCAGTTGTGTTTAACGTAAATGTCAGGTTTAAAATTCTTAACTTGAATAAGAAAAAAAGAAAGTTGTGTGAGCAGTGAAAAATGCTGCTAAGAAAATAAGCATAAATCAAAGATGCAAAAGCAGGAATGAGGAACTCAATTAAACTTAATAAAGAGTTACAGAATATTAAAATAAAAAGAAAGAGGTTCAAAGAGATGAAGGACAAGAAAAAAAGTGAAGAGGAAAAAAAGAAGGGCCAAAAGGGCAAGTAGAAGAGGCAAAAAAGGATAGCCGTTTTTTCAGTGATCCAGTGATTGGAGGCCGTTTCTGGTCACAGGAAATAACTTCTTCAACGTTAAAGTTAGTTTTCAACATTACTTAGTGGAATAAAAGTTGTTCACTGCATTTTATAGCAATGTGACTACATGGAAAATGTGGCATTATAATCATTCTTTATAGATCTTTGTCATATAGCTTCTTAGAGAGGTGCTGATAGAATCAATAATGATGAATAATGATGAATCATGAATGATTCGATCAGTACTTAATTCATACTTCGTTCAGAAAACCAGTCTTCAAGTCTTCTTTTATCTCATTAGGTTTTACAAGACGTTGGTCTGGTTTCCTTTATTAGGGAGAGAGAAAGAGGGGGTGTTCAGTTCTTTGCTGTTGCCCAGTGTGTTGACCCAGGTTATAGTCCATTCATACATCCTGCTGTACATTGTCTTATCAGGTCAGACGATCTCTCTCTAGGACACTGTGGAACCAAAGTCCTGTGGAACCAAAGTAGACGGTGCCATTGTGTCACATTTAGTATGTGTATTTGTAAGAGGAACCTTTTAAGATGTTCACTTTGGACCCCCATATAGAAAAGGGGTTTAGGGTCTGACCTGTACTCATGCAGATTCATCATTAGTCAACAGGCATTTCCTGATCCGTCCATTGTCGCTACACTATAATGATAATGATTTAATGCCAAAGGTACACCTGGATGAATTTGACCAAACTAGTTGTTAAGCGTAATTTATAATAATATTTACTATTTGTCAACAGTACACTGTGTTAATGAGTTGAATCTCACATGCATAATGTCGAAGATGTATTTGAGAAAAACAGTCAGGGCTAAGTGATGAAAAGCAGCCGCTTAGCCTACCCTCTCTGGCAGACCAACCACTGCTGGGTGATGGAAAACATGTTACTAAGTCGGTGCTGCTTGTGACTTTTTTCCGCGAAAGTCGCACCAGACACCCAATCTCAAATTCTGCAAATGCAAAGGCTTTCATCAGTGGGCCATAGGCTCAATCACCATTGTGTTACATAATTTGGCGATACATAGTGACTTAACAATTATTGAAATAAAATCTTGTCGATTATTACTTTAAATAGAATTAGATAAAAACAGACAATAAGAATAAGATTTTAAAAAAACAATAGCTCTTTAATTACAAAATATGGTATTAAAGAGCTGTACAGATGTGCAGGTATGTGCAAGATAATGTTCGTGCAAATATTTAACAATATGAAAATAAATACAGGTCAATGTAAGCAGACAGTATGTAGTCCAGTCTGCATCAATGTAATGCATAAATCTGATTTAGAGACTTAACATTAATTTCCAGGCGGGGCTGGGGAATTATTGATGAGGCTGGCAGCAGAGGTGACCAAACTGTTTTTGTGATGGGTAGTTTTGGTCCTGATTGACTGCAGCCTCTTGCTGGAGGGGATGGTCTCAAAGAGACTGTGTCTGGGGTGAGAGGGGTTGGCCACAATCTTACATGCACGCCTCAGGGTCCTCGAGGTATACAGGTCCTGGAGAGATTGCAGATTGCCAGTGTACAAGACGGTGATGGAGCAGGTGAGGATGGACTCAATGATGACTGTGCAGCATAATTTTCTTTGTCAGGTTGAATTTCTTCAGCTGCCACATCCTCTGCTGTCCCTTTTGAGGTCCTGGGTGATGATGGTCCCCAGAAAGCAAAAAGACTCCACAGTGGAAACAGTGGAGTCACTGAGGCCACAAACTTCAGGAGCTTGACGGACTGATGACTTGAGGTGCAGCCATGGGTATACAGGGAGAAGAGCAAAGGGGAAAGAACGCAGCCTTGAAGGGAACCAGTGCTGATGGTCCTGGAGTCAGAGATGTGTTTCCCCAGTTTCATGTGCTGCCGTCTGTCAGACAGGACGTCAGTAATCCACCTGCAGATGGAATGTGGGCATTTGCCGACTTAAGTCGGTTACGACGACGAACTGAAGTCAGGTCAGGACTCAGATGAGGACGACGAGCATGAAGATGAGCTTCCCTGAGACGGTTTCTGACAGTTTGTGTATAATAATGTGATCCAGCAGTTAAAATCATGCAATGCAGATCTGTGTGTGTTTCTCATGCTCTGCCCCTGACTCAATAGGGTTGCGATCTGTCCCGTATTTCTGCGAACAACCTTTTTTAAGCATAAAGTACATGTCCAAATGCTGCGAATGAGATGAGCCGTAGGTGATCCACGTGTAGTTTATCAGAGTTATTAGAGTTCATGCTGTGTCGGAAGGCAACAGATGTGAGGAGAGGAGCAGATCTCTGTGTTTGTTTCTCATGCTCTGTACCTTGCTCAATACATTGTGATCTGTCCGTATTTCTGCGCACAGTTACTATGAAGCATAAACTCTATCTGCACATGCCTGGACAGAGGTCGACTGCCAACTGAGAGAGCTCTTGGAGTGCAATGTGTGGAAGATGACAACTTGACATTCAATGTCACCATCAAGCCACAGTCACACACACGGAGAGGGATCTTGTCTGGTCAGCTCCATCTATGACCCATTAGGGTTTCTGGTACCCTTCACTCTGCCTATTCCACACGGTTCTTGGATCCTGGGAAGAGTGTTGCAAGCTATGGCAGACTCTAAAGGATTGGTGTGAACAGTAAAGGTTAAAACTCAGCCAATAACCAAGATCTGTCTGCTGCTCGAGAATACAGAGTAATGATGCTCAGTAGTGATGACATAAGGACATCTTCAATATAAAGATGAGTATCACCCCGCACACCTCATATTGATTGTTGATATGAATTAAATTAACTGAACAAAAGTTCAATAAAAGTGATATAGTGACATAGGCTCCTTTTGAAATATACATTGTAATTGTTGCCTCAAAATAAAATTAGGGGCCGGTTATGTAGGAGCCAATTCCTTAGTTTGTATTTGTAGTTATATTACCAGTTTTATATTGTGTGTGGTGTGTGTTTATTAAGGATTTTTGAGTATGTGTAACCCAGCAGCTTGGGCTTAAAAAGAACGGTGCTGCAGCCTAGTGTGGCTGACTGAAAGCCTAGAGTCTTTAAACCTTAAGCTGAGCAGCTTGCATGACCCCCACTCACATTATTATTTAGTTTATATTGTTGTTTTCTTTATGTAACCCACTTTAAAGTTGTTTAATTAAACAAGGATCTTTTGATTTAAATCATATCCGGACATTCTTCTTTTTCTCAAGCAAGTTATGCAAGTGTTTAATATAATCAGTCAGCCCCAGAGTGACCTTCATCAATGGCACAAACAAAAGATATCATGGTCACTACAAAGTTGGTCTTTGAGAGGCCTGGGCCCCTGCAGTGGTGGAGGAGGTGAAGGTGATAAGCTGTGGCTGTTGACTGGAGTCAGGGGGATGGTGTCAGGACTCAGTCTCTCAAAGCAAGGTCATTGGCAAGATGCAAGTCATTATCAGAGTGAGGCTTGTAGCTCTAGGCTTGTAGCTGAGACCCATCCAGACTGAGCCAGCATCCCTGAGAATGGAGGGATGAGAACTGTTATTGTAGTTTCTCAGATTACAGACACTTAGTTTCTCTCACAGCCTGGCTGAAGGTGTATTTAGTCTGTTTGAAGCTGTCTCTGTCCCCACTCCTAAATGCCTCCTCCTTTAACTGCCTCAGCCGTCTGAGTTTGGCTTTGACCCAGGGTTTGTCATTGTTGTAACTCACCATGGTGCGTGCACAGCAGTCCTCACAGAAGCTGATGTATGACATCACAGCCTCTGCAAACTCATCCAGACTGTTGGTAGCAATCCTGAAAGCATCCCAGTCCGTACAATCTAAACATGTCTGTAAGTCTTCCACAGCTTCACTGGTCCACTGCTTGATGTCCTCACTACAGGTTTGCAGAGTTTTAATTCCTGCCTGTACGAAGGTCGATCATGATGTAGTGTCCCAGTGCAGCACAGGGGACTGTGTGATAAGCGCTGCTCACTGTGGTGTAACAGTGATCCAATACATTCCCCTCTCTGGCCTTAAACTCCCCAAGGACAATAACTTAGGAGTCCATGGAGCTAAGCTGTGGCTTAGTGGTAGAGTCAGTCGTCTCTCAATCAGAAGGTTGGTGGTTCGATCCCTGAATGCTACAGTCACATGTCAAAGTGTCCTTGGGCAAGACACTGAACCCGGAATAGACATCGAGTATGAATGGGATTGGCACTTAAGCCTTTGCCATCAGTGTGTGAAAGGGGGAATGTGACATGCAGTATAAAAGTGCTTTGAGTGGTCGGAAGACTACAAAAGCGCTATATAAGTACAGTCCATTTACAACTTCTAGTAAGTTTGTTTGTTTGATTGTTTATAATATATGTAACTGCTGACAGTGGCTTGATAGTGGATAGTGACTTTGGATCACAGATAAAAACTGCTATCCTCCTTTTTCTCACTCTTTCTCTCTATCTGCACTCATTTTTTCTTTTCTTGCAGTCTTTTCAGATCTTCATGCCTTTTTCTTTTTCTTTAAGTTTTTGTAACTCTTAAGTTTTAGTGAGTTCTTCATTTCTTCTTTTGTGTCTTTGATTTAGGCTTTTTTTCTTTAGAAGCATGTTTCACTGCTCACAACTTTCTTTATTCTTATTCAAGTTGTTAAGAATTTAGAACTTTTCCTGATGTTAAGTTTAAGTTAAACCCACCTGCCAAGCAAGCCAGTTTTTCCTATCTTCTGCACCTGAAGAAATCTCATTTTTACAGATCAAAGGTTAAGTCAAACTGCATTCATTTTGAGATAATCAGATAAGTTTAGTGAAGATTTTTATGAATCCAACTTCGGCTTTTGACAGACCATCTGGTGCAGTCTGTGTTCCTTTAAAGAACTGGAAAGCCAGATTGCAGCCAAAGCAGACTGCTGGACCCCATTTGGAAAAATTGCCTCTGTGAGACAACTCTGCAGCAAGTTTGATGTATTCCAGAACCTTCAGCCCAGGAAATTATAATGATTATGACCAAATGTTTATTTGTTTAATTTCCTCCATAGCGTAGATGGTGCCCCTTTCTTAACAAGTGCAAATTATGAAATATTAATTTTAATAATAACGTATTTATGCTACATTAGAGCGGGGCATACTGAAATATATCTTAGGGAACCGAGAAAGCACCTCAGGAAGACCTGGTCTGACAACCACAGCCGTTTGCCAGTCACCATTCTGGATGACAAGTCACCAATAAATGCACTTGACCATCAAATTAAGTCAAAGCCTCCTCTGTGGAACAAGGTGGAAAACAGTAAAAAAGGAGAACAACATCAGCCCCAGGGCTGAATGGCATAAATACAGTCTCTACAAGAACACCACTGGCGTCATGAAGTACCTCTGGAAGCTGGTGAAAGTGGCATGGGTGAATTGAATTATACCTTGGGCATGGCCAAGAACAGGATTCCCAATAGAAAAAAATCGTTAGAAGAATGGGCTGCGTTTTTCTTCTGTCACAGCATACATGGATGAAATGACCACAGGAACAACAACAAAAGCATGCACCAAATGCCTGTTGGATAAACTCCAAGGAAACGGTAAATGGGCAGAAATCAAACCCAGCTAATTCTGCAGTTTTTACATTGTCATAGGATTTCAACAATGAGCCAAAACCAATTTTTCCGGAGAAGCCCATCAAGAGCCTTGGACCTTGGTACTGAGATATCAACTGTGGGACACAATGTAATGAATGTCAGGAACAAGTAATTGGGTACAGGTATGACTGATTGGGAGTAAGAGAGAGACACTCAAAAAAGGTAAAAGACTGTGCAGTGGACAGACGAGGGAGGAGCACCACACTGCTGGGGCTCGACACTCGTTTTGGAGGGAGGGTGTCGTTCACAGTTTTTTAGGACTGCTGACGATGGGGACAGTCAGGACAGGGGATTATTTGCCTGTGTGCCAGGAGGGGAGGTTTGCTGCCTTCTTTAGAAAGTCAGGGCCAGGCCAATAGAAGGGTGAAGAGCTGCCACCAGTCCCGAAGTGCTCTTTCGACTGCCTGGTGGATTTGACTAAACTTAGACTAAACTTAGTTAGCCATATGCTCCCATGTGATTTTAAATAGTGTGGGGAGGGAGTATTAGGAAGAGGGGTACGTGAATTTAAGCTGTAGGCAGGACATCTATATGGTTTCTCTTGCAGTGGTTGTGGTACCTGCATGAAATTGCAGTGCCTCCTGTTTAGAGGGTGTTTGCACGTGTATTGTGTGCTGTGCCTTATAGCGCCTGTGAGGAACTTTCGTTTTGTGTTGATGTTGGCGCCCTGTGGACAAAGCCATACCTCTTATCTCTTTGATACATTTTGTCCTGTACATGCTTAAGTGGTACTTTTTAACAAAAAAAACACTCATATGTATCACTCACTTTAAATTTTTGACACCTGCCCCCGACCAGAGGTTTCAGGCATTAAAAATAACTATATAGAAATAACCAATCTTGTTGCTGATGGTCTGTTTTGGTTTTTTAGGTCATATAAAGTAATCAGAATAAATTAAACCAGCAAAACGTAAAGTTCAACTTTACTTGTAGTGGTATTACACACACACACACACACACACACACACACACACACACACACACACACACACACACACAAACACACACCTTTTAGAGGGATGAAACATCTATGCTGTGACTTAATAAAGATTGTTGTTTTGGTGTTTTGTATTCCTAAACTTTGCCTTGTGATTATTCAAAGGCCCTGACACAAATTTCAGCAACAATTTCTGCTAAGTACTAATAATGACCCACATTTTATCACAGTACAATGCAGACCTCAAAGACACAGAGCAGGTCGAACAACTCAGGCAGGATACAGTCAGCAACCACAAATTAACAGCACTGCTCTCCCGGGTAAGTTAAATGGTGCTTTCAATTTGGACTTCTGTCCAGACTCATGTGGCCAACACATGACCTTGGTACATATTTGAAAATAATGATTTACCAAATGCATTTTCTTGACAAATGTCAACAGTGCCTGAACCTAAGAAAAACTTACCCCTCAAATCGTATTGCAACACTGTAGGCCACAGCTACCATGGCAGACAGGACAAGACCAACAGGACTGGCACATCTGAAAAAAGAAATGTAGATTAAAAGAGTCAGACAGTTATGTTATATTTTTTGTACAACACTTTTCAGTGGAGTAAGAGTAATGCATACTATTACTCCACTATTATTACACTGTAAAAACAATTAGTCATAGTAACTTATAATTCATTGGCAGTTTAAACTAGCAGTTAGTTTAAATCAGCAGTCCCCAAACGGCGGACCACGGTCCAGATCCGTACCCAACTGCCGTCGTCTCCGGACCCGGACCTATTTACAGTTTGGACAAGCGCATTTATTTTAACCTGCACAGCTTTTTTGTTTTTGCTGTTGCGATTTGGGGGTCCAAGAAAATCGCATACCAATGAATGCATTGTAAACGACTAACCCTAATCATGTGGAGGCTCCTGGATGTCTTCGGCTACACTGATCCCGTTGACCGTGGGATTTGGACTTAACTCAGACCCAACCCAATATCCAGCGTTCTGCGCTGCTCCAGAACAGAAAATTCTTGGAGCTGTGAGGAGACTGTATACTTACTTACTGGAGGATAAGTGGTCTTAAACGGGGAGTCTGTACCGGGAGAGGACGATCGGCCAGTGGCTGAGCACCGGGACCACAACGTCAGATAAACGGTTAAACACTACTGAACCGTTTAAAAATCCAACAGCAAAAGTTAAATCGAACCCGGTTGACATCCATCTGTTGCCTGTAAGCTTGCTAGCGGTTAGCTACTGGGAGTAGACTGGTTAATAAGGTAAACACCGTGACTTCCACTTTTCAAAATAAACACATCCGGTCCTCTTCAAAGTAAAAGTCTATGGGAACAACTCTTCGTTCACATGGTTATAAGGGGAAAGTTAAATAAGATGGGACCAAAGAAGACAACCACTATTACAGAGGAAGAGGTGGAAGACATAAAGAAGTCTCTAAACTCCATGTCTCAAGAGATTTCCAAAATATCAGAACAGCAAAAGCTCATCATGGACTTGGTGGGAGAAATAAAAGAACTGAAAAAACAAAATGTTGAAAAGGATAAAAAAAATATTCATGCTGGAGGGTCGGGTGGCGGACCTGGAACAATACTCAAGTATGAATGATGTAATTGTCAGTGGGTTGGAAACTATGCCCCGCTCATACGCCAGGGCAGTCCGAGTGGATGGAGAGCCCTCGGAGCCTGATCTGGATTCCATTGAACAGCAGGTGGTCAACTTCCTTCACAGAAAGGGGATAAGAGTTGACAGCCAAGATATCGAGGCATGTCATACTCTTCCCCAAAAAAAACAAAAGTGTGAAACCTGCCATAATAATTCGCTTTGTGAGCAGAAAACAGAAAACTGCACTGCTTAAGCAGAGGAAGAAGTAGAGAGGAACTAATGTGTATCTTAATGATAACTTGACAAGGAAAAACGCCGACATTGCCAGACAGGCACGCATTATGAAGAAACAAGGCAGGATACAATCAACATGGACATATAACTGTAAAGTCTTCATTAAACTGAATGGGCCGCCAGAGGAGGCCAAAGTGCTGGCCATCAAAGACACCACAGAGCTGGACAGGTATCAGTGAAGTCAACCCATGGGAGATCAAAAAGGTAGGCTGCCAACCATAACACTGGCCTACATAGCCCATGACAAACCACAATAACTATACTTCAGCTCCAACTGGACACTTTGGTCAACAAGAACTGATTCCAGACTTTGAAACACTTGGACTAAAAACTTTGGAATTTACGGAGCATAAAGGACATGATATTGAAAACGATGTTGACCCTGACAATAACTTCTACATCAACACACAGAATCTTTGTGAATACTTTACTGAAGATGGAAACAATGGGATTGGGGAACAATCAATTATACACTTTAATAGTAAGAGCCTGAATTCAAACCTTTTTAAGTATAAAACATTGTTTAAGACTATTAAAAAAGCAATTCACTGCTATAGCTATCTCGGGGACCTGGCTTAATCTGGAACAAACTGCCACTGTCGATATAGACGGATATGATATGTATTTTATAAATAGGAAGCAAAAAAAGGGTGGAGGAGTTGCACTATACATCGACAAAAAATGCAGAAGTAAAAGCATTGAAAGCATGTCACTAGTAGTGGATAATATTGTGGAATGTGTCACAGTGGAAATAGAAATAAATAAATCCAGAAATATAATGATGTGTTGTGTGTATAGAACTCCAGGGTCATGTATTGACACCTTTAGAGATCAGCAGCTAGATATGTATGAGAATACAAATAACAAGAAAATGCTATTCGTTTGTGGAGACTTTAATATTGATCTGTTAAACCCACTGGAACAAAAAACACTACTGAATTCCTTAATTCAATGTACAGTATAAGCTTATACCCCTCAATCACACGCTCAACGAGGATTACAACACACAGTGCCACACTAATTGATAACATCTTTACAAATGTAATTGATAGGAGGGTAAATAGTGGGCTAATTATAAATGACACAAGTGATCACCTGCCAGTGTTTGCAACAATACAGAGCTCCACAGGGACAAAAGAAGAGCCTGCTACTTATAAAATAGTAAACATAAAACTGAGGAGGCAATTAATTCACTTAGAATAGATCTGATGGGCCAAGACTGGAACGAAGTCTATGTGGAAGACGTGGATGAAGCATATGACAAGTTTCTGTCAATAGTTACCGCTCTTTATGAAAAACACTGTACTCTAATAAAGAAAGTTAATCAGAAAGCTGTTGAAAAGCCATGGCTTACCAAGGGAATATTAAATACATGCAAGAAGAAAAATGTGTTATATAAAGACTTTTTAAAGAAGAGAACAAATGAAGCTATATAAAGATATATAAGAATAAATTGATAAAAAATATAAGAAGTAAAAGGGATTACTACAGTAATTTAACTGGAAGAAAACAAGAGTAACATAAAAAACGCATGGAAAGTGCTAAATGAAATGGTCAGGAAAAGAACAGGGAAAACAGGATACCCAGACTATTTTCAATCCAAAACTAACAAGACTATCAATGATATGAATTTAGTTGCAAATGAATTTAATGATTTTTTTGTTGGTGTTGGTCCTAGTCTGGCAAGAGAGGTCGCTAGCATCAGTATTAGGAATGAAGTAGAAAGTAAATATAAACATGTAACAGAGACAATATATTTTAAAGGAACAGATGAAAAAGAAATCAGTGACATTGTCAAACAATTTCAGAGTAAAAATTCTATGGACTGGACAATATTGACATGTCATTGGTTAAAAGTATAACTGACTGTGTGGTGAAACCCTTTACATATGTATGCAATCAATCCCTGAAAACAGGTTTTTTTCAAGTAAAATGAAAACCGCTAAGGTCATACCCATATATAAGGCGGGAGATAGACACATTTTCTCTAACTACAGACCGGTTTCTTTGCTATCACAATTCTCTTAGATACTGGAAAAAATATTTTATTTAAGATTAGACAGCTTTATCATTAAACTCAATATACTGTATGATCAGAAATATGGATTTAGACAAAATAGGACTACTTCGATTGCACTTATGGAATTTGTCGAACAGACAACAACTACTATGCTCTAGGAGTCTTCCTGGATCTAAAAAAAGCATTTGATACAGTTGACCAGGACTTATAAAACTTCAAAAATATGGAATAAGAGGAGTAGCACTCAAATGGCTAATCAGTTACCTACACAATAGGAATCAATATGTTCAAATAAATCAGGTTAAATCACAACTGATGACGGTTAAGTGTGGGGTTCCTCAAGGTTCAGTGTTGGGGCCATTGTTGTTCATATTGTACATCAATAATGTATGTGAAGTCTCAAGTATCCTAAGGACTATTTTATTTGCAGACGACACAACTTTACTTTGCTGTGAGGATGACCTGGAAAAACTTCTGGATACAGCAGAAAAGGAACTGAAGAAACTGAAGAGTTGGTTTGACTTGAATTTGACATTAAATTTGAGCAAGACTAAATTTATAATATTCGGACATCGATCAATCAAATCAAATCAAATTTTATTTGTATAGCGCCAAATCATAACCAGAGTTATCTCAAGACACTTTACAGAAAGAGCAGGTCTAGACCGACTCTTTGTTATGCTATTTAAAGAGAGGCCCAACAGGAGCGTATTGCGTCAGGTGAGCGTATTGCGTCATTTCCTGTTTTCTCGCTGCTACTGTGTTGTCCTGTGCTGTTTGTAGCTGTTGCTAGAGCTCGAGCTAAATCGATTAATCTGCTGTAATTATCATCACTGCGGTTATTCAGCTGCTGTGTACTTAAAAAGACACTAGTTTTCATCAAGCACTCTCGTTGTTGCATTAGCGTCATATCTGCTAAACCCTTAACTTTATACTCGCTTAGCCGTTAGCTTAGCAGCTAGCTTAATCAATTGAAATGGCTTCTCCTTCTCCCTCCTGCTCTCCTGATCTGCACTGTTCAGTGTATCAGATGTTTAGCTCTACCTCGACCTCCTTTACGGATAAGGGTACTTGTATGAAATGTAGTAGTTTTGGAGCTATGGAGGCGAGGATCACGGAATTGGAGACGCGGCTCCGCACCTTGGAAAACCAAGCATCGCTAGCTGCTGTAGTCAGCAGCAAGCCCCCAGGGCCAGTAGCCGGTGCGGGCCGACCTAGCGTAGCTTCTCCCCCGGCAACTCCCGAGCAGGGCGGGATGCAGTGGCTGGGTTACTGTCAGAGGGAAGCACAGCCGCAAGACGAAGCACACGGTTCACCACCAACCACTTCACGTTTCGAACAAGTTTTCCCCACTCAGCGACACACCCGCTGAGAAACCAACTCTGGTTATTGGCAGCTCCATAGTCAGAAACGTGAAGTTAGCGAGGCCAGTGGCCATAGTGAAATGTATTCCTGGGGCCAGAGCGGGCGACATCCAGTCAAATTTAAAACTGCTTACAAAGGATAATCGTAAATTTCATAAGATTGTAATTCATGTCGGCGTTAATGACTCCCGATTACGCCAATCGGAAGTCACTAAAATTGATGTTGAGTCGGTGTGTGCATTTGCAGAGACGATGTCGGACTCCCTAGTTTTCTCTGGACCCCTGCCCAATCTGACTAGTGATGACATGTATAGCCGCATGTCATCATTCAACCGCTGGCTGTCGAGGTGGTGCCCAGCAAACGATGTGGGCTTCATAGATAACTGGCAGACATTCTGGGGAAAGCCTGGTCTGATCGGAAGAGACTGCATTCATCCCACTATGGATGGTGCAGCTCTTGTGTCTCGTAATATGGCTAAGTTTGTTAGTCGTAAAACCTGACAAACCAGAGTTGAGACCAGGAGGCAGAGCTGTAGTCCTACACAATCCTCTGAGCTTCCCTGTGAGCAGTTTCCCAGCCACAATGTAAAAGTTATAGAGACTGTGTCTGCCCCCCAACCCAGGCCTTTTATTACAGTTAATTCAAACTTAAATAAAAAAGGAGTAAATCAAAAAAATTTAATAAAAATTAAAACAACAACCGAAGTTATGCCAAAAAATATGAGAATTAAATGTGGTCTGTTAAATATCAGATCCCTGTCATCTAAAGCTCTATTAGTGAACGATCTGATATCAGATTATCATATTGATTTACTCTCTTTAACTGAGACTTGGCTGTGTCAGGAAGAATATGTCAGCTTAAATGAATCCACTCCTCCCAGTCATCTTAATACTCATATTCCTCGAGACACTGGTCGAGGTGGTGGAGTGGCAGCTATTTTCAGGCACTTAGTTTCTGCTCTTTTGAAAGCCTTGTTCTGAGTTTTTCACACCCAGCTTGGAAAACTTTACAGCCTGTTTTATTTGTGATAGTATACCGCCCTCCTGGCGCATACTCTGATTTTCTAACTGAATTCTCAGAGTTTTTATCAGATTTAGTCCTGAGTTCAGATAAAATAATTATTGTAGGGGACTTCAATATTCATGTAGATGTTGATAATGATAGTCTTAGCATGGCATTTATGTCCCTTTTGGACTCTATTGGTTTCAGTCAAAGTGTAAACCAGCCTACTCACCGCTTTAACCACACCCTCCACCTTGTTCTAGTTTATGGCCTTGAAACCGAAAACGTAATTGTCTTTCCACAAAATCCTCTTTTATCAGATCAGATTTAGTAACATTCGATGTCCTATTAACCGACTACTCTCCAGTTAACAAAAATGTACTCACAAGATGTTTGTCTGATAGGACTCTAGCTAAATTTAAGGAAACAATTCCAGCTGCTTTTAATTCTTTACCACATCTGTTTACTACAGAAAGCTCTTGTGCTAATGTTAGTCCCTCTCAGCTTGATCAGTTTGTTGATAATACTGCAGGTCTGCTGAGAAGTACTCTAGACTCGATTGCCCCCTTAAAAAAGAAGATTATCAAACGACAGAGGCTAGCTCCATGGTATGACTCAGAAACTCGTAACTTGAAGCAAATGTCGCGTAAATTTGAAAGAATGTGGCGATCCACCAAAACAGAAGAGTCTCGTTTACTCTGGCAAAATAGTCTTAATAAATACAGGAAGGCCCTACGGCATGCTCGAGGTGTCTACTACTCCTCCCTCATAGAAGAAAATAAAAACAATCCCAGGTACCTTTTCAGCACTGTAGCCAGGCTGACAGAGAGTCACAGCTCCATTGAGCCAAGTATTCCTATAGGCCTCAGCAGTGATCATTTCATGAGCTTCTTTAATGACAAAATCCTAAAGATTAGCGACAAAATTTGTAACCTCCTGCCGTTAACTGGTGCAGATGTATCTTTGGAAACTGCTCAAAAACCTGATGTTTACCTTGACTGTTTTTCTCCAATTGACCTTCCTGAGCTAAATTCTCTGATATCTTCGTCTAAACCATCAACCTGTCTTTTAGACCCGATTCCAACCAAGCTGCTTAAGGAAGTCTTTCCCTCAATTAGCACTTCTTTACTAGATATGATCAATATGTCTTTATCGACTGGCTATGTACCCCAGTCTTTTAAACTAGCTGTAATTAAGCCACTTCTTAAAAAGCCTACCCTAGATTCAGGCACCTTAGCTAACTATAGACCTATATCTAACCTTCCTTTTATTTCAAAGATCCTTGAAAAAGCAGTCGCTAATCAATTATGTGACTTTCTTCATAACAACAGTTTATTTGAGGACTTTCAGTCAGGATTTAGAGTCCACCATAGCACTGAGACAGCACTTGTGCGCGTTTCAAATGATCTACTTACTGCTTCAGACAGAGGACTTCTCTCTGTACTCGTCCTGTTAGATCTTAGTGCCGCTTTCAACACGATAGACCATCACATCCTGTTACAGAGACTAGAACATTTAATTGGCATTACAGGATCTGCATTAAGTTGGTTTAAATCTTATCTATCAGATCGATCTCAGTTTGTTAATGTTCATGATGTGTCCTCTATGCACACCAAAGTTAGTCATGGAGTTCCACAAGGTTCTGTGCTCGGACCGATTCTTTTTACCTTATATATGCTTCCTCTTGGTAATATCATGAGGAAATACTCCATTGATTTTCATTGTTATGCAGATGATACTCAATTATACTTATCTATGAAGCCAGACGAAACCAATCAGCTATCTAAACTAGAAGCATGCCTTAAGGACATAAAGATCTGGATGACTAGAAACTTTCTGCTACTTAATTCAGACAAAACTGAAGTTATTGTGCTCGGCCCAAAACACCTTAGAGATTCTTTCTCTAATGATATAGCTGCCCTAGATGGCATCAGCCTGGCATCCAGCACTACTGTTAGGAATCTGGGAGTTCTATTTGATCAGGATATGTCCTTCATCTCCCACATAAAACAAATATCAAGGACAGCCTTCTTTCATCTTCGCAACATAGCAAAAATCAGACACATCTTGTCTCTAAACGATGCAGAAAAACTAGTCCATGCATTCGTTACTTCTAGGTTGGATTATTGTAACTCGTTACTATCAGGCTGCCCTAATAAGTCACTAAAATTCATGGTTCGTGATTCATGTTGGGCCTCTCTTTAAATAACAGAACAAAGAGTCGGTCTAGACCTGCTCTTTTTGTAAAGTGTCTCGAGATAACTCTGGTTATGATTTGGCGCTATACAAATAAAATTTGATTTGATTTGATTGATCGATGTCCGAATATTATAAATTTAGTCTTGCTCAAATTTAATGTCAAATTCAAGTCAAACCAACTCTTCAGTTTCTTCAGTTCCTTTTCTGCTGTCTCCAGAAGTTTTTCCAGGTCATCCTCACAGCAAAGTAAAGTTGTGTTTGATTGATGATTGATTGATTGATTGATTGATTGATTGATGAATCACCATGAGTAGCACTTAGCAATATTTGGCACATTGGCAAGGAAAAACTTCCTTTTAATCGATCAATTAATTCAAGCAAGAAACTGATGATTAATGAGGTACAAATTGAAAGAGTGTCTGAAATCAAATTTCTTGGAATAATAATAGACAGTAAACTATGCTGGAAACCACACATAAATTATATCAAAGCAAAAGTATCAAAGTCAATGGCAATATTATATAGAGTGAAAGGTCTTTTAAATCAAAGATCACTTTATACTTTGTACTGCTCTTTCATACTACCATACATTAGCTACTGTGTGGAAGTGTGGGGGAACACATACAAAACAAACACGGACCCAATTTTCATCCTTCAAAAAAGAGCCATAAGAATCATTAAAAAATCAAATTATAGAGAACCAACAAACCTACTCTTCATCAAACTAAATACACTGAAATTTAAGGACCTGGTTGATTTCAAAACGATTAAAATCATGTACAAGGTAAAAAATCAACAGGTACCAAACTGGATCCAGAGGTTTTTTCAACTGAGAGAACCGAAACACAATCTAAGAGGAACATATATTTTCAAAAAACAATGGTTAGAACCAATGCTTAACTTCATTGTGTTACAACAAACGGGGTTAACCTGTGGAACAGCTGTAGTGCAGAAATGAAAACATGTAAAACATTAAACATGTTCGAAATAAACAAACAAATAAATAAAATAAGTAAATAAATCATCACACGTGACGCTACTCAGCCAATCAAATCTGTCACTCAGATCGCGACTGACCCAGTAGGTGTGTGAGAATACAGATACAGACTGAAAAGCCAGCCGACAAGAGAGTTACAGAGACACAGTGGGAGAAAATAAGTGAGTTAGTGAAAAGTAGACATGGCATGCTCTAAAATGAGAGCAGCAGAGAAAACCAAGATTTTAAGACTGGAGAGAGTCGTATATGTTTCATGACTGTGGCGATTATTAAACGCGGACATTGTCTGACACTGTCACTCTGTTTGTCTCTGTTAACAGAGACTCCAGGCTGCAGTTTAGTTCAAACACAAATTTATCTTAGCTTATCTTCTCAAGTTAAGTCAACTTAAAATTTTAAGGCAGCCCAGACACAAACTTTTTTAAATTTAACAACTAGTGTTTACAGTGATATAGTATAAGTAATAAAATTAAATGTAAAAACAATGTAGGAACAGTTTTACAGGAAGGAAACATGTTTAAGGAAAATAAATACATTGAAAAAGATCATTTTAAAACTTTTTATATTGAGTTTACAAAATGGTTTACCCTATAGTTCATCCTTGTGGGGGACAAGACCCTATACTTAACACACTGACCTACATTTACCTGATCACAAAGTGGCATAGTGACACACATTTCTTTGATAAAGAAACAAAACAAAGATATCATGTTGCACATTTTCACACATAAGCACACACACAGACTTGCATGATCGAAGTGATGGACTACTGTTATTTGAAATCACTGTAGACACATATCACATCATTGTATATAAACACTATACAGTCTCTCCAGGAAGTTACGATATTTTGCAAATTCAATTATTTGCTGCAACTTTTTTTCGACCTTGCAATTTTGGCCAATTGCCAATTTTTTTTCCACAGATCATTCGATTTTCCCACGCACATTATATAATTTCCGTCACCAAACTTAATTCTTTAATATTCAAAATACTGATCCATGAGGTTTACAATGATGTATAAACACAGAATATTTTACTCCATCTTTCATATCTTTGGAAGGCTACATAATAGAGATATACTTTTTTGATGTGAAGCAGACAGATGCAGCGTTTTAATAAAAGTTCTGATGTGATCGCCTCTCTTAAAAGCTGTAGTAGGTAACACTATTAAAACTAACTTTTTGTCAAATTTGCTCAAACTATCACTTTAAACATGCAGTAGTACATGAGAGAGAGAATCTGTAAAAAAATGTTCCTCTTGCTCCTTCTACTGCTCCTAACGGCATTTGTAAGAATCCAACGCTCCAAAAACACAACAACCAATCAGAGCCGAGCAGTCTCTCGGGCTGCTGTCAATCACACGTTGCACAGCACCACTACTCCGCGCATGCTCACACGGTCAAGCTCAATTTCTTCAGTGTGTGCAGCGTCGGTAGCGTTTGTGACCACAAAGGCTTAAAAACAATCACCAGGAATGAAAAAACTGCCCCTCCCTCCATTGCCAAGAGTTGGGCCGAGTCAGAAATTAAATGAGAGTAAACACTCGGCATTTCCGAGGTGGAAAGAGCTTAGGGAGCTGAAAGGATTAAAAAGCGATGCTGAGTTAGACAGCTCTGCTCGACAGGTAATCACCCCAGCTTAAGTTCTGCTGTGTTTGTTTCACATTGCTGAGATTTCTGCGGTTACTGTGACGCTGTGTTACGCTGGTGTTGCAGTCCCGCTAATGTTAGCTTGTTCTCAATGTGGCTACTGTTCAGCGTTGTTTCATGGCTGTGTGGCTGAAAATATCTTTGTGAAGTGCCCAGGCAGTGTTACCATTTCAGACTTTCTCCTGATAGTTCTGTGTGCCTGTGCTCTCACGGCTAAATATTCACAACATCAGTGAGATACTGCTTAGTTGGCGCTGTTTTTTCCACAGTCTCTGTTAGCAAACTAAGTGCTACTGGTTTTGCCGCTGGTTTGATGTGTATCTGCTTTGATAGTGATGGTGGTGTAATACAACAGCTGCGGTTGTTGTCATTTCATGTTTTTACATATTGTATATCTGGTTCCTTCAGTTGCTGTGGTTACTAGCCTGCATGCGCATGATAGCCTCCTCTGCAGGGAGTGCTTTTGAGGCAGGACCAGGGTTGCCAGGTCTGTGTGACAAAACCAGCCCAATGGCCAATCAAAACCAGCCCAAAACCAACCCAATGGCCAATAAAACCAGCCCAGTACTAGAACTCAAAGTGTACCCCTGTCAAACCATATACACTGCTTTTAAAGTCAAAAAGCATTGCTATCATTGCCAAATGCATTATAAAATACACAGATTAATTAAACTCAGACGGTCATAGAGGTGGGTGAGAAGAGGATGCTATCAAAACTGGCATCCATCACGGACAACTCTTCTCACCCCCTGCGATCTCGGTTTTATAGTACCGACAAAAAGCTTTTGTATTATCTCCAGCCACACGTCCTATCCATTCTTTGATTCCGTTTTGTCTTTACCAGTCCCTTGTGTATTTCTTCCTGTATTTTTCCCACTTACCGGGCGTCATGTTTCTCCCGGCCGGCGTTGCTAGCTTGAATTGTCCGGCGTGTTCACGGATTCCGCTTCAGGTGTCACTGCTGACAATAGTTGGCTAGCTGACTGCACACAGTGCACCAAACGGATGCGGACTGTGTGCAGTTTAAGTTCGCTAACTGTGTCAGGCAAAGTAGAGTCTGTGGGTTTGTTATGCATGTCCATTGTGTGTAGTGCTGAATGATCTGGAGTCAGTTTGGTAGGATTTGGGTATAAATAAATTATTTAATCTAAAATAATTGATAAAAAATAAGGATTTCTATTTATAGATAGCCTATTAGTCATGTAATTTGCATGCAAAACAGGTCTACCCAACCAGCGGACAAAAATTTCCACCCGTGGCAACACTTAAAGAGCAGCCCAATTCAGCGGGAAAACCGCAGACCTTGGGCAGGACTGAGCGCTGGGGAGGGACCTGGAGGTAATTTTGTAATCTTTCAAATTTTGAAGCATAGTCCACTCTCTTCTCCATCTTACCTACTGCAGCATTAATGAACTCATCTAACCACAGTGCAGTAATGTTGATGGGTGTAATTCAATGGTATAATAGGTATAATTCAGTTCAATGTAGTGAGTCCCCGGAATGACTGGGTTGTGATTTCAGTGGGTCCCTGGGAAATTAAAAGGGTCCCCAATAAAATGTTTGGTTCTTGAGAAATTGCAGTGTTAAACACATATCTGATGTTGGTATGGTATGGTACGGTTATAATTAACAGATATATTCGTGTAGTTTCAAAATATATCTTAAAATGAGAAAGCTAAAAAAAGAATAAAATTGCAAATCTGAAAAGTTAATTAATTTCTAAAACTACTTTTGCGTGGCATACAAAATTCTAATAAGCTTTCTGTAGCACCAAAATAAATTAATAGGAGTATTGACTTGAACAAAACATTCTAATCACCCTGCCACAGTCTACAAATAAACATCAAAAGTCTGAACATCTACTTAAACAAATGTGATTATAACATTCAATCACTGTTAAACTTTTAACACAAAAATGAAATGTAACTAATACAGTGGAAAGTCTGGTAAAATAATAATAATACAATTATTTACATTAAGGCTACTCACAATGCACTACAAACATATCTGCATCAAGTCTATAGCATTTGTCAATGATTACTTGTACTTAGTGAGTGGTAACGGGATATGTGCGCAGACAACGTCTGAGCATAAGAAAACGGTGGCCGCCATTGGGAAGTATGTTTTAGTATACATAGGGTTGAAACAGCAGTACTCAGCCAAGTTTCCCTCACTGATTACTGTGACTTAAGCACGAGTTTCACTACAAATCTAATTCATAATGTATCATTCTGTATGCAAAAGATTAAGTGCGTCCCTGGGACGCATGGATAGTGAGTTTACTGCGTCCTTTTAAATGTTAATGTAGTCCTGCGCTTCTGACGCATTAAAAGTAGCAACATCACTAACATCTTTATGGAGACACATTGATATTAATGTCTATAATTTAAATGCGGGTGTGTTTTCGGCATAACATGAAGAGAAGAGAGATACTGTGTACATTTATACACGAGGCACAGCAGCGTAACTTCATTAATTATTTAAGTCTCCAGATACACCGTCAGGATCGGACAGGACCTTATGGAAATTAAAGTTCTGTGTCCCAACAATCAAAGAATGGTAGGCTGTTAATGTTTATTTACTTATTTTTGCTGCTGGATCACATGGTTGCATTCTCCATTGCGTATATAATGGACACTGGACATTAGAGTAATATCTGTGGGCACAATTGTTGGTACCACAGGTAGTGTTTGAGGATTGTAATAAACCTCTTAAGCCCAGATCAATGTTAGATGTCAATGTTTAGAATGTTGCAGAGAAAATTGCAGTGGTGTGAACTGGTTAGTTGCAGAGCGCCTGAAGCCATTGCATGGAGTGGCAAAAGATTTGACTTGTCAATTCTCCAAATGCAGTTTTAGAACAGAGTGATGTAGCTATTTCACTTCAGCCAATCAGGAAACAGCATAAATTGGCATAGGCACCAGGTCTATGGCACTGCAGTGGCCAAAGGCGGCTCCTCTCTTTCCAAAGTCTTCAACGTTTATTAATTAATTTTACAGCTAACATTGCGAGCATGTCACTGTCATCCATTTCTTTTTATAACGATAACAGAAATAACAGAAATGCAGTTAGTAAATACATGTAACCTAGGCCTTATACTAACGTTATACTATTAACTAACTTTATAGTATTAATGCAGAAGTAGTGGGGTATGTCAGTGTGTCATTGCTATGGAGACGGTCAGCTGTGTATGTGTGCATTGCGATACGTTGCTTTGCTGTGAACGGCCCAGTTTTAGAATGTTTACGTTTAGTTTTTGGCCTGTGCGTGGCTCAAGCAGGAATCTCCGCAGTATCATGATTTGAGGAGACAAGGGAAACAAAAGCTAAGTTTGCTGTTTCACAGTCCTCTGTCCCATAAACAATGTTAATTTACTGTTTCTGCAAATACACTTCTTTTTCCTTATGAGGAGAAGTGCTGCCGTGCGTCCCCATGTAAGTGACAAGCAGAGCCTCGTGTTGTGAATTGCCAATGTATGTCCATAACGCGGCCTTTAAATACCAGGAACATTAGGTCATTATATAATTATATTAGGTCAGTTTAAAGAGTTACAAGCCAAGACCACAGACCCAAAAGCTTTGGTCAGTAGGACCTTGACATTTAGCTGCCAGATGAGAGGAAGCCTAGACTTCACGTCACAGGGCTTGTTGTAGGGACGGGGCTTATATATGTCACAGTGTCAGGGCTTGTATTTTTGGGGGCGTGGGCTTAACTGTGTTGTGAAAGAGGCGGGGCTTATAGCTGTCACAGGGCAGGGTTGGGCTCTGTTTTGTTTTTAGGGGCATGGCTTATACCTGTCACAGGGCGGAGCTTGTTTTATATATATATTAGTGCTGTCAAAATTAACACGTACATTTTTGTGATTACTTTGAAATATTTAAAGGGGCTATATGTAAGATTTTCCGTGTATTCCTCAATCAAATATAATTTTTCATTGCCAACGTGTGAAGGGATAATAGAGGAACTGATAAATTGAGACATTCCCCAACTTCCTCCATTGCCCCTAACAGCCTGTGGGCTGATTGTTATGTAAAGCACTTGGGACGGTTTTTCCGCGAAACAAGAGAATGTGACGTATCTGCGCATTTGCGAGTACCTCTGCCGAAAGCTCATTCTCCGCCACTACAACACGAGACAACGCAAGCTGTGAAATGGAGAAGGATAATGCCAACAAACGACCGGCACCCACAACAACACTAACACAAAGTACACACAAGAATATAAACATAAATAAGTTTTATCTAGTTGAAGGCCATCTGACCAAACAGGAATATGACTGACATCAAGGGGAAAACTAGAGTCAACATTGGCAGAGCATGGGGATCATGGAAACCTTCGATTGCTTTTGGGGATCAAAACAGACCCACAGGGAGGACTGTTCAAACCATGCCCACTTTGAACTCTAACTTCTCTTTCATACTTTAAGCTTTAAACGGGTCACCACTTTTAGTACTTTATTGCACCTATTCACCTTTTTCATACCTTTTGTACCTTGCAAAATCGCAGTTGAATTTTTATAGTTTTTTCAACCTTTATAATGGGACCCTAGACTGTACAGGCTTTTTTACTAAATTCTGGCATATCAAACTGTGACAGTTCACACAACTTTATACACATATTATATATCCAACCATTCTACAATCATATAATACCAAATATCAGACGTTTCTGGGAATGAGACATCCAATTTTGAACTTATTTTGTAATTAACCTTAATCAACTGGGGTACTCGCAGACCCCAGAGGTATACTTTTATTTATATCTCACAGGTGTTTTTATTCTATCATTCAGAATGTTAATGACTTTGTCAATCAATTTGTTCCTCATGACTTAATAGCATTGTTTTCTGTTTTAATTAGTGCTTTTCAAAAATACCAATGTATTGGGGTCCTGGGGAACCTCAGTCACGCCCCCGTTTTTGGGCGTGGTCTGTTTTTAGGGGCGTGGCCTATGGATACTACGGGGCGTGGCCTATCTATGTCACAGGGGCGTGGCTTATGCATGTAACAGGCCTATAAGCTTATGGCTTATTATGGCATGGGGCATGGCCTGTTTTAGCGGTGTGGCTTATTTCGTAGGGGGGGGGGCTGGGCTTATGTCAATCATGGAGGCGTGGTATATTTTGGGGGAGTGGCTCATTATGTAACAGGGCGTGGCCTGTCTTTTTGGGCGTGACTATACCTGTCAAAGGGGCATGACTTTTTTATGTCACGTTGCGTGGTCTGTTTTTGGGGGCAGGGTTTATGTCATAGTGGGGGCGTGGCTTATATCTGTCACGGGGGCTACTTCTGCATGCCCTTACTTTAATTTATGTGCAAAGACAAAGACTTAGCGACTGACTGCTGTTGAGACATTACATCAAAATACACTTTTTTGATCATACACAACAACACACACACACGCACACACACGTACACGCACACATACACAAGCTTACATGAGTGCCAGGCCTAGGTAGTTGGCAGTGCTACCCCAGTACATTGGGTTCTCTGTGATGTTGAAGGGAAAGCCTGTCACCTTCTTATCCATTAGGATGCCAAAGTAATCACCTGGAAAACAAATATGACACAGACACAGTGGATTAATGCTTTAAGAAGCTGGGATGAGAGAATTTTGGCTGCAATTTTTACATCTTTGTATTACCAAATAACTTACATCACTAAAATCTGATATTTTTTCCTATACAGTGATGCAGGTGTCTAGAGCCTATCCCAGCATGCACTTGGCAAGTGGCATGGGACTCTAGAGGTGTAATAATTCAACATTTTGCTCAAGGCACCACTTAATCCACCATTTCAGGTGGGATGGGAATTCAGTGTCAAACTTGGTGCTGTCTTTCATGCTATAGAAATGATGTGAACACCTATCAACCTTGATGTCTTGTTTTAACCTCAAATAAGACAGATTTTGGTTCAAGTGGTTTGCTTAAAGCTGCTGTGAGGAGTTTTTCGCTGGTTATGAAACAAACTGAAATTAATTCTGTGTAGCGTGGTATCAGGATGGGCCTGATCCATCATTTGACCCCACCAGGAAGAGAGCTAGGCCACTAGCTCTGCTCTGGATCAAAGTGGACACTAATGGAATCAAAGGGGGGTTTACAACCCTCTCCCCTTATTTGTTCAACATTCCACAGAGACAGGATGTCAATTTTGGGACACACTCCAATGAACTGAGTTGAATGTGGCTTTGTTTTATATATTTGCATTTAGAACAATATGTATATGATTATTAAACAGAATCAGAATCAGAATCGGTGTTTATTGCCAAGTAGGTTTACACATACAAGGAATTTGTTTTGGTGATTTTGGTGCAGAACAATTAACACAGAATTAACCAAATGCTTCATTAAAGGACTGTGACACAGCAAGAGAGAACTTGCACCCCAAACTCCCGAAAAGACACGCAGGAGTGTGTGAAGGTCTCTGTTGCCCAGCTCTTCCCCCTCTCCCTCACACAGAGAGGAGAAGGGAGGGGTGAAACAGAGCTAACCCAGGATAGACAAAATGTTGATTCATCAATGTGTCTCTTTTATTTGGTTTAATAGTCTGTAAACACACACACACACAAACACATACATATATATATATATATATATATATATTTATATATATGCATATGCACACACATATCCACACATATACATTCACATATAAATGTATGTTCCCCATGATATGTTTATTGCTGAATTAACTATTACTTTCATGAACTGTTTATTTAATCTCATTCTGTGTATCATAACCCAGCGATGTTTGGAGTCTACACACAGCTGATAGCCTTTGGTTGAGAGCGTTTTGCTTGGACATTGCCTCGAAAAAGGGGCCCTTTAAATACGACACCCCAAGATCTCGCTCTGACGCTCTTACCCGTTTTCTTCTTTTTCCACCCTTCGTCCTGGCAGCTGACGAGCGCCCACCCCTGCCTCCGGAAATGTTTAACCCTTTCCTTATCTTTTAAGTTTTGCCCCGCAATAAGGCCCAGAGCCTGCGTGCGCCTTGCCGCGCTGAAGACCTCGCGAGTAAACATTGCTCCAAGTAAACTTCAAGCTGTTCTAGCCCTGTGTTCCAAGAACTGAAGACAACAGCTCTCTTTTTGCTCCAATCCATGCACTCTGACAAGCCTCAAACCCAGAGCCCAGAAGACGCACCCAGCCTCCATCCAGTACCAGTCACAACACGGAGTGACCTGCACATCGTCATCTAGAGAGACCGAATCGGCTGTGCGGCGCCGCTCCGAGGGATGTTCCCCGGGTTAAAGCCCAGGGCACCTGAAGCTCCAGGCCACACCGGTCAGACGGCCTCCACACGTCCCGACAGTGCGGTTGACCCTCTCTCCTCCTTTAGAATAGGTCTAACTTTGCTTTACTGTATATCGGAGTTGATGTTTTATTTAATTTTTTATTGATTAGAGTAGAACTTTGGCAAAGATACCTCCCAATATCTCAGCTGCTGCACCATGCTCCCTTTACAGGTTTCATTTTCAGTCCATCTTTTCATCATATTCATCCTTGTATTAATCGTTTTCATGCCTTACCATATTCATTTTTCTCATGTATATTTAGTAGTTTAGTTAATAAATTCTTCATTTATAAAGATCTGCATTATGTGTTTTGTATGTGTGAAGTTCTAAGCCTCTGTACACCGCGAAACGAACTCAATTCTAGACTGTAGCAACCTTCAGATTATGAGATTGAATTACAATAATTAGGTAACTAATTATAAGTTTTCCACATAGTTGTGACATCCCTCTTTCCCTGCCAATGTTTTATTGTTGTTTTTTGTACAGATCCACTGATCTTAACGTATTGTGTTGGGTTGATCTTGGTTTTTGCATCATTACTATAATACATAGGACATTAAAGTTGCCTAAGTTACGAATCACATTGGAAGAAGACAAAAAAAGAAGAAATAATAATGTCCTGAGTATCATAAGGTCCTCCCTCCTTGTGGTACTCAAGCCGTAAATATTAATATTCATGATAATGATATTGATAATATTGTGATTGATTCTTTGAGGCTAATAAATAATCTTTCTAGTTCATGAAAAACATAACAGTATTTGGGCTCATTAAAAAATTATTTCGCAATCAGATCATCAGTAATTAAAATGCAAATAATGACGTCACAATCGCAAGATGGCAGCGGCCGTCACAGGGGCTATTTTGGCATCAATTCCGTACCATGAGAGCAGATGGAGACAAGTTGTCAATCTATATAGTCATTGGATTGAACACATCCTTAACTATGCTTAAGAACAAATTGGAACTCTGATGCCGTTTGCATGTAATTTAATCTTAAAGTAATGTGAGTTTTTTGTGCCCAGCCAAACGGTAGTTCAGAAGTCTTAAGTAAAAAAGAAAGAAAACCTACAAAGGTTCAAACATTTCCCATATGCCTTCCTTTTCCCCCCACCGGCAAAGGCCTCCAGGAAGTAGAACCGAGCCATTGAATTACATATCGTGCTGCCTGCCCTGTTTTCTGTCAAAGAGAGGCCATTAATGGCAAGTTATACAACAATTGTCATTATCTGTGCTCAATTTAAAACCACAAGTGAGGCAGGAAAAAGATGAGATTATCTGAAAAAATGTTGTTGTTCTGAATCCAAAAAACAGCTTTAATTTGCCTCAGAACAATCATTTTGTGCAAGCAATTTTTTTTGGAATTTTAATAATTGTAGAAAGGACAATTCTCACCTTAAAGCCTGTTTTATAAAAAAAAAAAAAGTGCCTTGTTCAAAATTAAATTCAATACAACATAAAAGATAATGTCTTAATTTGCACTGTTAAAAGCAAAGTTGTTTAAAATTAAATAAAATAAAACATAAGCTACTGTTCACAGTGGCCCTCTTGCATTGTAGTTTCACATAAATATTTTAAAAAATTACAAAAAAAACTTTTTGGAGCTTTCATTTACACATTCAACAATCAGCAATATGTGGCCCTTTTATAGGGAGTTGTTGAACATTAAATTAAAGTTTTTCATTTTATAAAATCTCTTCATGCACTCCTTGTAGTCCGAGGCCTCCTGGTCAATCAATGGTCACCTTGCAACACACATCCAAGTGCCTTGCCTTTAATCTGTTAAAAAAAAAAAATGCATTATGAAACTTTGTATAAATCTTATACATATATAAATAGTGATAGTGTTCTCAACCATATACCAAAATAGCCTCCCAACATTCTGTGTTTTGGAAAAGATTTAGGAGGGTCATTAAGAACTGCCATATAAAATCATGCAAACATAAGCTTTGTATAGACTCCTAATGACTTGGATACCATGTTCCCACGCCTTGACTCCTGGTCCTGTCCTGCACTCTGATCCACGCAATGACTGTTCCCTACCATTTCTTGTGCTTGTGCTCTAGTTACAGAACTGACAAATTGACCGCATCCTGGCAGTAACATAAAATATTTTTAGTAATTGCTGATTTTGATTGTTTTTTGCCATTTCTGCAAAGCTGAAAACATTACACTGGTCGGACGTAACATTTAGGAAAACTTGGAAAACACTGGATGTACTTAGAGGCAAAATAAACAACATTCCAATGTTTATTAAAAAAGCACAATATGATACACATGAGACATATTATATTTTTATACACAATTTATAATAATAAATCTTATAAATAATAATAATAAAGCACTGCCTTACCTGTTGCAAAAAAAACACAGATGCTGTCTGTGGAAAACTTTCCACTTCTTTCACTTTTCTTCCTCTTTGGCAGTTTTGTTGGCACCTTTTCTGCTGGACTGGACTGATTAAAAAATTCACCAAGTGCTTACCTTGATGGAAACAAGGTTATAATTGTTAACGAAAACTAATGAAATAACAAAAAACTAGATTGGCAAAAACATGAAAAACTGAAATCAAAATAAAAAAAAGGCTTTACAAAAAACGCTAACTAATTGAAACTGTATCATGTTTTTGCAAAACTAAAATAAAATTATAGAGGAAAATGTCTTTAGTTTTCGTCTTCGTCAATTAATTTCATACATATGCCGATTATTTAAGGTGGACATTTAATCTATCTTCCAGTTTTTTTCAATACTGTGGCTGTTTTACCAGCAGACGGGAGCACATGTTATGGGCCTGTGTTTTCAATCAATCAATGTCTGGCATCATGCCGGCGGTGAAAGAAAGAAACAGGCAGGCAGGTAGGCATTACTTTGAATATGACTGTCTTGTGGTGGAAAAGGATAACATAAGTGGAATGCTTACCTGACTTACCTTGACATGGTAAGGAAGAACGCCCAGCACCCCCCCTCCTGAAACAGGTTAACAGGCTAACTCCAGGCCACGCAGCATGATACAGCCCGCAACATCCATATCCCCAAAGAAAACACGTATGCAGTGCTTTCAACAGTGACCTGATAGTTGCTGGTTAGTAAATTCACTGGAACACCACAAGCGGGAGGAAGCATTGGTGAATATTTTTATAGAGGGTGGGATGTCTAAACAACTGTGTGAGTCGATTGCCTTCAAAAAGTTCAGCACTTTGCTTGTACAAAAATTCAAAACACCTGGAGCTGCAAGAGTCGAAAGCCTTATTGGGTCTAAGATGGACACGGCAAAGCAGAAATTGAAAGAGATACTACGAGAGGCGAGGAAGCTGAGCATATGAGTAGATGGTTGGAACATCTTTCATGGGTGTGTCAGCGTGTTTTTACATCCACCCGGAGGCCAGGTTCACCATGCTCTGCTTAACCTGCACCGAATGGTGCAGCCACACACCGGTGAGGCCATTGCCCACTACATTGATCAGACATTAGATCAAAGTGGCACCAACATCGTCAAGGCTGTGAGGCTTCTTAAGGATAGAAGGGGAGCAGAAGATGGAGATATTTCTCAGGCTCAGCCAAGAGGCGCTGGAGACAGACACGATGAATTGTGGATGGATTCAGAGTCTGAGGACTCAGACGTGGAGGTGGAGGAGAGCGGAGGCCTTGTTGAGTTTTGTTTTAATGACACATTTTTTTCTTCCTAATCATTTCCTTTTGTATTGTGGATATACAATGTCACAATAATACAAACAGCATTGTTAGCTTTCAATTGATATTTCCCCATATAGTTCAATAAAAATCAAATTTAGAGGAAAAAAAAACCTTGTCATTTCTTTTGTTTATTTTAACTATGTACTCCATACACACTGCACAGTATGTATGTAGAACCTGCTGAAGAACCTGTGGTGAGTACAGCGACAATTCCTAATTTATGAATCTGTTTTTATTACATTAAACACACTGACTAAGTGGGATTAAAACTGAACCGACTATTGTTTGTTTTACATTTGCTGCTTAAATTATCTTATTGTGTATTTTCTCCTTTTTTTCTTTGCTAAGAACCTCACCTGCCAGAAGATTGAGAGAACAAGTTCCAGAGAATGCTGTGCCTGGCCCACACCAGGTGACACTGAAGGATGCCATGAAGCACCCAAGTGCAATCAGTCATATCGAAAGCAAGAAGGCTGGTACACGCCATGAGGAACTCGTCAATGGCAAATGAAAAAATGATTAAAAGGTGTGGCAGATTAGGGATTGTAACACGCCCTGTGCACTGCCTGTCAACACCTGTGTCCGGTTGCACTTGAAGCTGTTTGTTGGCACTGAGGTCATTCCCTCCTGTCTTGCTTGTGTTGTCTTAACTCAAATGTATGAAGCTTTGGACAAAAGCGTCTGCTAAATGAAATTGTAACATTGTAACATTATAACACATGCTGGAACAGCACTTTAGATATGCTTTAAAGACCCAGAGCTGAACTTAACCAACTGCTTGAAGAGTTAGGTATGGACACACTTCTCACAAGTGATTGGGCTAAGCTGAAGAACATTTTCAAGTTGTTTGAACCTCTTGCCATTCACACAAACCAGCTTCAGAATGACATCCACTCACTCTCACAAGTAGTGCCATGCCTGCTCAATCTTAAGGCACACCTGCTGACGAGTTGTGTTTGCATTCAGTTAGCTCCAGTGCTGCTAAAGTCCTTGGGGACTGGCCATGAAACTGGTATGGCTGAGCTTTGAGGTATGGAAGTAGCATATGCTGGGTTTGATGGCACATTCATTGAAGAAGTGGAAGGTAATGGGCTTGTGGGTTCCTGGTCTTCTGTACTATATCTTACCAGGGAACTGTTTTTCCTTGTGTCCATAAGTCCTCTGAAGTAGGTCATTAAAGCCCACTTTCTGCAAAAAGCATGTGAGACGTTACTGACAGACAAGTGTGAAGATTTGGAGGGGAGGTCGCGGAAAAACAAATCTAAATCATCTATTGGGAATCCCTGAGGGTTCTGAGGGTCTGCGCCCAACAGAATTCATCAGCCAACTGCCAAAGGACCTGCTAAACCTGGATGAGAAGCCCCTGCTTGATAGGGCTCACCGTGCCTTGCGTGTCAAGCCGAGGGAGGGGGAGGCGCCGCAACCATTTATCATCAGGGTCCACTTCTTTAACGTTCGGAATTAGATCTTAAGTCGGGCCGGTGAAACTTCTCGAGACACCCCTCAGGGTAAGAGGCTCTTCATTTTTCCGGATTATACCACCGCTGTCTCTAAGAGGAGAGCGGCGTTTGGATGAGTGAAGCGTGAACTGCGCGCCTGTCCCAGTGTCAAGTTTGGGTTGTTGTTTCCAGCGGTCCTGAAAATCACTCTACTGAACAATACCACGCACATGTTTGAAGACCCGGCCACCGCCTCCGCCTTCATAGACAATAAGCTAAAAAAAGTGGCCCTCCCGACAACCCCTGTATAGGGGAAAGGGCAAGTTTACTACCAGTGTCCAATTTACACAATTTACAGTATTTCTTTTCAGATAGGGGACTGTTTAACAGCATAAGACAGTCATTATCCTGTCACTTAACTCCAGTAGTAGTAGTGTGACTTTGTCTCATCTACAAGAATAATTTAGGTGTGTGTTAAAGGACCCATATTATACTCCTTTTCAGCAAGTTCACGCAGGTCGCAGAGGTCCCAGAACAGTCAATTTGAAGTCTGTTGCCTAAAACCCAGTTTGTTCCTGGACTTCAGCCAGCCTGTAACTCCCTCTACTGAGCTCTACTGAGAATAAGCTGTTTCTGTGTCTGTAGCTTTAAATGATAATGAGCTGTGCCTGTCCACGCCCCGTTCACGCCCCTCTCTGGAAGTGGTTGTAGCTTGCGCTCCGGTACCATGCGCTAATTCGGTTGCTATAGGCCGGGTCTGCCTTCAGTCAAAGAGGGACAGGCACCTTCCTTCAACACCGACTCTGGTTGGCTATTGTAGGTTGAGAATCAGTAATGGAAGCTCCTATTGGTTCAAATGAGACCTCTATAGAAAGCTACGAAGCTGGCCTCCACATTGATACTGGAACGGAGCAGCAGTTCAAAGGGAATATGAAGTTATTACAGTAAATACACGGGGAAATGCAGCATTTCTGATGGCCGATTAGTAACGACGAACGGCGATCCATGGATACTTATTGATGGAATAATGCTTTTGGACTAAATACTTTACTGGATTATATCATCTGGACCGTTAGCAATGTACCAGGAATGAATTTATGAAAATAATATGCATCAGTGGAATACAGCGAGCCTTCATCGGTGAGTTACGTCAATTTTGTAAATGTTTGTTTATGTTCTGTTGCTGTTGATTGTACCCACTGTGGTGATTGGATCTTTTAATGGTTAATATCAATCGAATCTTGAGCTTGATCGTAGCTTTCCAACAATGTGACACATGAGTGGCAACATAAAGTTATCAACGTAGCTGCAGGGCAAATGTAGCAATTGCGATGACGGCCCGCCGGCAGGTTGTAGAGTGGTAAAGGGTTTAAACGTAGTATAAGGAAACTATGTTACCAACAGTAACTTATGTTAGCTGCTATGCTAAAACCACATTCAACAGGCTATCACGCTCGGTAGGCCTATACAGTAAAGCAACATAACCTCAGACGAAGGAGGTAAAAAAAGACCCCTATGCTCGTTTGTGCAGCCTACAACAGAGCAACTGCCATGCTTTGCCCGTACCATCACCATGTTTATTTTACTGGAGCAGCTTTTGCGAGAGGGAAAAAATAGCGCCTGCGAGGAAGTTTCAGACCAAACATATATCTGGGGCGGGGTCACCAACCTGGAGGAGATGTTATTGGCCTTCATGACGTCATGTAGGGAAAAGCTGCAATTGGGCTGTTACAGCACACATTTTCTGAAAAGTGGAGCAAGCAAGGGAGGGAGAGGATAGACTTAGCCCAATTCTCATTTCGGGGGGGTTTGTAGACAGGCAGGGGCGCATATTATTGTTAGAAAACCATTCCAAATTGAATTTTGCATAATATGGGACCTTTAATGTTCATTAGTATGCGCGCGTCCGGGAGACTCATTAGCAGGGGTGGGTTTGTTCACAGCTCCTTTCAAGTGATGCTGCTTGTATTGTTTTGTTCATAGCTTGGTTGCTGCACTTTAAACCCCTTCTTAAAGTACCCTTTATGATGCAAACATTTATTTTTCTCTCACCCAGCACCAATCTGTCATGGCCAATTGTATTATATATTCTTTATTTATTTAATCCTTTATATACTACACTTTTTTCACCTGCTTTATGAATCAACCTAAAGTTTCACGGCAATTCGGAGGAGTGACTACATTTTCCAGTTGGAACTGCAAAAGCTTAAACCAGCCAATTAAACGTAGTAAAGTACTTGGACACCTCCAACATTTAGGGGTTCACATGACTTTGCTCCAGGAAACCCATCTTAAACCATCCGACCATGTCAGGTTACGGAGAAGGTGGGTTGGTCAAGTGTACCACTCTTCATTCCAGAGCAGATCTAGAGGAGTGGCAATTTTAATTCATAAATCAGTTAATTTTATTTGTTCTGATTTCATTGCAGATCCAAACGGTAGGTATGTACAAGTGACTGGGAGACATTATTGCTCCCCAGTGATTCTGCTTAATATTTATGGCCCCAACTGGGACAATGGACATTTTTTCAGATCAGTGTTTTCCTCTATACCTGACTTGTCCACAAGTCACCTTATTTTAGGGGGAGACTTTAATTGTTTGCTTAACCCATCATTAGACCGCTCGTCTATCAAAGATGCAGCCCCTTCAAGCTCAGCTAAGATCATTAATTCTGTTATGGAAGAGTTTTCGCTGTCAGACCCGTGGGGCATCCAAAATCCATCTGGGAAGGTATTCTATCTTTTTTCTCACGTTCACCATACCTTCACTCGTATAGATTACTCCTTGACAACCGGCTTATCCCATCAGTATTGTCCTGTCCATATGATGCTATTGTCATATCAGATCATGCTCCAGTCCTAATGGAGCTACAACTCAGGGGATGTGATAATACCCGACCATCCTGGCATCTGAATACTTCTTTACTATCTAACAAAGATTTTGTTACTTTTATTTCTCAGCAGATCGATTTCTTTTTGGAAATTAATAAAACTCCAGGGATTTCAGCCTCATTACTATGGGAGACAATGAAGGTATATTTACGCGGTGAAATTATTTCGTATTGCGCTCTTGAATCTAAAATCAGAAGGAGGAGTTCGTCAGACATATCAAAGCAGATCATACAAATTGATGAGATCTATTCTGTTGCTCCAACACCAGATTTATATAAGGAACGGCTCTTACTACAAGCAGAATTTGATGTTCTATCTACCACCTGTACAGAAGAACTATTATTCAAATCCAGATGTGCATATTACGAGTATGGGGACAAAGCAAGTAAGCTTTTAGCCCACCAGCAGGAGTTGGCTTCACACCAAATTCCAAAAATTCAAACTCCATCAGGTATAACCACAGACCCTAAACAAAATAATGAACAGTTTAAACAGTTCTATATCTCTCTTTATACTGCTGAACAATCTAATGACCCTGCAGCTTTTGACAGTTTTTTTGCTCCACTTGACATTCCTAAGATTGACCACAATTTGGCCGCAAGACTGGATGAGACCATCATAGAGGAGCTTGAAAAAGCTGCACATGCTCTGAAATCAGGTAAATGTCCAGGCCCAGACGGCTATCCGGTTGAATTTTATAGGACATTTTATTTCAAATATTTTTTTATTGAGTTTTCACATACATACAAATACAAAATACAAAACACAATAATAGTTATAATAAAACATAGAAAATAATATTCCTCATGTGCATAGCGAGTAAGACAAACAAGTCTTTGGTATTAACAATAACACCTGGTGTAGTGCAAGAGCCCTTCCCACCCTCACATCCCCAGCTGTCCTGAAAAATAAGGCGTGATATCCAAGAGTGAGTTCACAGCGCACCACACCGAGTCAGACTCTTCTTTTTATGTCAAGGGCCAGATCAATGCTCATCTCATGATTTAGTTTGAGTGTTATGAAAGTAGGTTAAAAAAGGTTCCCATGTCTCGTAAAATTTCCTCTTCGAGCTACTGATAGAGAAACGTAGCATCTCGAGTTTGAGACAGGACATTACATCCTGACACCACTGGCCAAGCGTGGGCAGGGCAGCACCCTTCCATTTCAGCAGGATTGCACGTCTGGCCAAGAGCAAGGCAAAAGCAACCATGCGGTGTTCTGTAGAAGTCAGTTGGGGGTTATCTCCACCAGCAACACCAAACAGGGCAAGGGTAGGGCTAAGGCTTAGATTTTTCTTCAATACTATAGATAAAGTATGAAAAATATCCGGCCAGAATTTCTGCAATTAAGGGCATAGCCAGTACATATGAATCAGGGTAGCATCACTTTGATTGCATTTATCACAGGTTGGAGTTATATCGGGGTAGATTCTGGACAATTTAGCCTTGGACATGTGAGCCCTGTGGACCACCTTAAATTGAAGTAAACAGTGTCTAGCACAGATTGAGGATTTGTGTATTTTTGAGAGAATGGAGTCCCATTGGTCATCAGAGATATGTCCCAAATCCTGTTCCCAGGCCACCTTAATCCTGTCCAGTGGTGAACATATCAGCATCGAAATAATGTTGTGTAACTTGGACAGCGCACCTCTAGACAGTGGGTCAAAGGAAAGAAAGGTGTCGATTGGGTTAGCTATGGGTACTGAGGGGAAACAAGACACGTTTGAGCGAACATACTGTCTGACCTGTAAATATCGAAATAAGTGCGTTTTGGGTAGATTGTATTTCTCAGTCAGTTGATTAAAGGAAATAAAGCAGCCGTCTTCAAACATGCCCATGAACGATTTGATGCCCCTTTCATGCCAAGTCTGAAAAGTTGAATCAGAAAGCGAAGGAGTGAAAAGGTGGTTAGAGGCAATCAGACTTAAAAGAGAAAAAAGTTTATATCCAAAGGATCTCCTAAATTGGGTCCATATCCGGAGGGTATGACGTACTACTGGATTATCCAATTATTTTGGTAAGGGGCAGTTGAGCGGCGCACCGAGGAGTGCAGGGAGGGAGATGTCTTGGCATGAATTTAACTCCAGAGATGTCTGGACCGTCAGAACGGAGATAATAGCGAATCCAAAAGGCAATACAACGAATATTGGCAGCCCAGTAGTAGTGACGGAAATCAGGAAGCCCCATACCTCCATCCCTTTTGTGTCTCTAGAGCAGGGCTTTGCTAATTCGAGGCCTCTTGCCCTGCCATATATATGAGGAGATAACGGAATCCAGTGAAACAGAAAACGATTTTGGAACAAGTACTGGGACACACTGAAACAGATATGTAAATTTGGGGAGTATATTCATTTTTATGGAGTTTACTCGCCCAGCGAGCGATAAAGTGAGGGGGGACCACTGTGATAATGATGTTCTGACCTGGTTTAACAGGGTGACAATATTTTCTTTCAGAAGGTTCTAAAATTGCCGGGTAGCAACCACTCCCAAATATGTAAATTGTCTCTTTTCAACTTTAAATGGAATGCCGCTGTAGTTTAAGTCAGACGCCTCTCTGTTAACTGGAAAGAGTTCACTCTTGTGCGTATTGATCTTGTATCCAGATATAGATCCAAATTGCTCAAGCATCATATAAAGTAGGAGATCGTCTGCATATAAAGATACCCTATGCTCCGTGCCCCCTCTCCAAATACCAGAGACACCCCGGCTTTTCCGAAGAGCCATTGAGAGTGGTTCAATCGCTAAATCAAAAAGAATCGGGCTTAGTGGGCAACCCTGACGGGTTCCGCGACCTAGTGCGAAGGGCTGAAAGATTATGCTGTTTGTTTGAACTTTAGCAGTGGGAGAAGTATACAATAATTTAATTGAAGCTATAAAAAGGGGACCTAAACCAAAATTTTCTAGAACTTTAAATAAATATTTCCACTCAACGTGATCAAACGCCTTCTCAGCATCTAGTGACACAACACATTCGGGGACATTACTAGGGCTTGAGTATAGAATGTTAAATAAGCGTCGGACATTGAAGAAGGAGTGTCGGTTCTTTATGAAGCCAGTCTGATCTTGCGCTATTATCAAGGGGGCAACCTCCTCCAACCTGTGTGCTAATACCTTAGCGAGGACCTTCACATCTGTTTTCAGCAGGGAGATTGGCCTGTATGAGGCACAGTGTGTGGGGTCCTTACCCTTTTTAGCTGTAAGAGTTATACGAGCCTCATTCATCGACTGAGGGAGTGAGCCTCGCCTGAAAGACTCGGAAAATACAGTACCAAGGCGTGGAGAGAGGAGCGCTGAAAATTTCTTAAAAAATTCAGCTGGGAAGCCGTCAGGGCCAGGGGATTTCCCGGATTGCATAGATGATATAGCCAGGGCGATCTCCGCCTGGGACAGAGGAGCCTCCATTTTCCCCGCCATCTCTGAAGGAATGGTTGGGGTGGGCAGAGGGTCAAGAAAGGCCCTAATAGCTGCATCGTCACCATTTAATTGTGAGGTATATAGTTGGGAGTAAAAACATTTAAAGGTATCATTTATCTTAGTGGGATCTAAAGTAGTATCTCCACTGTCTGTGTGTTCTTTTGTTATAAGTTGTTTAGCCCTTAGTCCCTTTAGTTGATTAGCTAGTAATTTACAGTTTTTTCACTATGTTCATAGTAGGTGCTTTTACTTTTTAACAGGAGATTTTCCGTTTGGTAGGTGGTGAGAAGGTCAAATTTAGTTTTTAGTTCCGATCGTTGGTTATATAATTTTGGGGTTTGGTTAAGTGCATATTGTCGATCAGTTTCTTGAATTTTAGATATCAGTTCTAGTTGTTCCTTCTGAGACTGTCTTTTCTTATTTGCAGTGAACGCTATGATTTGCCCTCTCCAGTAGACCTTAAATGTGTCCCAGACCACAAGAGCAGAGACATCCGGGGTGCAGTTAGTTTCAAAGAAAAAGCTAATCTGTTCTTCTGTATATTTAACAAACTGGGGGTCTGAAAGTAGGGTTGAATTAAGACGCCAGTGCCTTGTAGGCCGCGGAGCATTGGGAAAAAACATTGACATCACAACAGGGGCATGATCAGATATGACGATACCGTGGTATGTGCAGGAATGGACCTGAGGGATTAGTCTGCTGTCAACAAAAATATAGTCTATTCTGGAGTAAGTGTGATGGACATTGGAAAAAAAGGAATACTGTCTCGCTCTATGGTTGAGGAACCGCCATATATCCGAAATCCCAAACTCAGCGATAAAAGACTGAACACATGAGGCAGATCTACTCACTACCCCTGGTCTGCTGGAAGAGCGATCCAGGGTTGGGTCCCCCCCAAGTATTAGATAATGTGTGTCTAGTCCATTAAGAAGAGAGAAAAAACCATCAAAAAAGTTAACATCATCAGCATTCGGAGCGTAGACATTGGCGAGGATGACTTTTGTATTAAATAGTTTCCCTGAGACAATTATAAATCTCCCATTCTTATCATCTGCGATATTGTCAGGTTCGAAATGTACATGCTTGGCCACCAGTATAGAAACCCCCCTTGCCTTGGCCTGAAAGGTAGAATGGAAATGCTGCCCCGCCCAGCCCGCCATAAGCCTAGAGTGTTCAGAGGCACGCACGTGTCTCCTGTAAAAAGACGATGTCTGTTTTAAACTGTTTGAGATGGTTAAATACCTTCCTTCTTTTTACCGGATGGTTTAGGACCTTGACATTCAAACTTACAATATTAAGATTACTACTCATTCATCGTATAATCCAAGGAATGTGAACCAGCGGTCTTTATGTAGTATGAACTCTGTATGTTAGCACTGCCGCAACTTCCCAGAGAAAGAAAGATCCCAAAAAGTGCCTGAGTTCAAGCATAACTGTCTGCCTCTTAATTCCCATCCCCCAAAACATTTCAAAAAACAAAAGAACACAAAAACAACTTCCCAAAAAACAACATCACAGATAGCAACTGCAACAGCTAGTTGCAAGCTCTTCCTAACTTTCCCTATACCATACATGTACTTCCTATCTACTCAGCCTCAGTCCCATATTTGCATAAGTGCCTCAAAATAAGTGATCCTAAAGTGCAAATGATCACTACACCTTGGATAGAGGTTTTGAAAAAATAAGATTTCCCAAGGAAAATAAATATACTTGTGTACAACCAACCAATGTGCAACGCACAGTGTGTAATAAGGTAAAAAGGAGTCCAGGCTCAGTTCTGTGTACGGTAGTTTGCCCGTGGCGCATGGCGTTGTTGCTATGCAACAGCGTAACAGAGTCCCTCATGTAAACAAACCAAGTAGGCCCGTGTTAGCTGGGCGAAGCTATTAGCACAGCTGCATCTACTATATAGGTCAATTGGCAAATGGATACACAGACAAACAACAGTTTTAGCATGCATGTGGAACTCGTATGAAAAACAAAAACAAGGCAGTACTCTACAGTCATTATGCTGTAACTGAAGTGAGAATACGAACGCAGAGAGCACTGTGGCTACGAACACTAGTTGGTTATGCTAAGGCAACAAACAGAGGTAGCCATGTGTAAACCCGGACAACGATTCTGTCACGAAAGTTACCACTGATCCCCGGTTGAGGATTACACTGCATCTCCACTGTGCGTTTTCAGGAAAGTTGTGGCGTCCTACACCGAAGTGAAGAACCTTTTCTATCCATCTGTGGTCGAGATCCGTAGCCTAGCTGGGTACAGGAGCGATGGTTTACAGCCTTGTTGGTACAGCCTCGACATCACCTCCCGGTACGCCATGCGTTGCTCGATTATATCAGGGCAGTAGTCCTCAAAGATTGCGACAGGTTTCCCCCGGTAAGACAGCTTACCCCTCCTCTTTCGGGCTTCCTGGATGATTGCCGTCTTCGTTTGGTAATGATGAATGCGTGCGATTACCGCTCTAGGCCTGGATCCTGGGGCTGGCTTGGCTTCAAGGGCTCTGTAGGCACGGTCAAGCTCCGGAGCCTTGGGGAGAATCTCTTCGCCGAGAATCTCCTTCAGTAGTCCAGAAAAGAAAACTGTTGGCTGCGTACCTTCAATCGACTCAGGGAGGCCAACTATCCTTATGTTATTGCGGCGGCTACGTGACTCGAGGTCGATGGTTTTAGCCTTTAGCTTGTTAGAGCTATCTTCCATAGCCGCGCATTTAGCTTCCAGTGCCTCCAGTTTATCACTGAGTTCATCGGCGTTTGCCTCAAGTGAGGTAATACGGTGACCGTGGTCTGTGACCGTTGTTTGGACAAAGTCCAGTTTAGCCTCCAGCGGTGTTATCGCTGATTTAAACTAGGGATGCACCGATCCAGCTTTTTCAGTTCCGATCCGATACCGATACCTGGGCTCAGCGTATCGGCCGATACCCGATACCAATCCGATACTACTGTTGAATGAATGAACTATATCCCCACATGTGAGTGAAGGCATCAGGCTTGACATAAACATTGCATTCTAACCTTGTTAAAAAAAGGTAACAAATTAACACAGATATAAATGTACTTAATGTTATTTATTAACAAATAACAAATTGTGCATTAGCAGCAAAAATAAATCACACTTCTGTGTAAACATTTAGTGCAAACAGATATTCAAAATCTGATATAAAATATAGCAGCTGAAACCCAACAAACAAGTAGCTTAATGAATTTGGTCAAAAATACAAAATAAACAGAAGTAACACTTTCATGTAAACATTTAGTACAGACAGATATTCAAAATAATATAAAATATAGCAGCTCTGAACAAACAATTGGCTAAATGAATTTGATCAAAAATACAAAATAAACAGAAGTAACACTTCCATGTAAACATTTAGTGCAGACAGATATACAAAATCCAATATAAAATACAGCAGCTGAGAACACACAAGTAGCTTATCAGAATTATAACTAACTTAAATAAAACTTTGTAAACATTTTGTGCTCACACTACTCAGTGACCTGCTCAAAATACTCACTTGAGCAGCAACGGCAGGTTCTTTCTCATGAAAACAAGCATTTCTGCTCTCTCTGGTGTCAGTCTGTTTCTCTTCTCATCCACAATGTTGGAGGCTGTGCTGAAGAGTCTCTCACTTTCTACATTAGTGCAAGGGGCACAGAGGTACTTTATGGCAGTGGCAGCAAGGTCAGGAAACCGATGTCTGTTGACTCCCCAGTACTGGTATGGATTGTCTGAGGTAGCAATTGTTCTCTCAGTAAAAAAAGTATGCACTTGGACAGCAGTGCTTGAGCTGCTTGCTTCACCGGGATCCTCATACTCCTCCAGAATCTGATCAAATTCCTCCATAAAGCTGCTCGTACTTGGTGGTGGTGCTGCTGCTGCTTCCAACCGAGGGGCCTTTTCTGCTGGCTCTGAAGCTTCTGATGCTTGATGCATGATAGCTGTGCTGCTCCTCAAGTCAGCTTCCTGAAGTTCCTGAGTCAGTATGTCTTTCACATGCTTTGTAGAGTCTGCACCTGTAAAGTATCTGAAACAAAAATAAAACATAGGTGAAATTATGGGCTATATATACACAATACAATGCACACACAATTGCTGTTTAAAAAACAATATAATAACATGGTTTATATTTTATATGTTCTACTTATACTCACTTTAAATGTACAGTACATAATGGCATCTTATCACATTCAAATTTGCACACAACTGAGTGTTACTATGGAGAGAGATAAAGATTCTATAATGTAATGTTAACAGGTTTACTATCTCACCTGTCTTTATATCTCGGATCCAGCAAGGTGGCAAGTGCGTACAGGGGTTCATCTTCCACAGTGCTGAAGCGTTTGCTGACGGCTTGTAGCAGCGTCGTTTTCATTGTTTTAATACCAGAATCAGCCTCATTTTCCTTAGCCAGGATGCGCCTGAGGACGGTGACGGCTGGAATGACATCTGCGGCGGAGGCGGTGGATGAGCTGACTTTCCTAGTGAGCTCTTCAAATGGCGCTAAAAAATCATAGTTTTTTCCAGCAAAGTCCACTGGTTGACTGGCAGTGTCGTGGGCAGGCAATGATCAGCAACATAGGCACCAAGGGCTCGCCTCTGCTCCAGAAGACTCTCTATCATAAAATATGTGCTGTTCCACCTCGTCCTGACGTCTTGTTGCAGGCGTTTAGGTTGCATTTGCATTTGGATCTGGATATCATGGAGCCTTGAATATGCAAGTGGGGAATGTTTAAAATGTCCCACAATGTGTCGGCAGCTTGCAACGGCATCACTCACGCTCCGTTGTGACAATAGTCCCTCGTTGACTACGAGCTGCAGCGTATGAGCAAAGCAGCCTAAACTGCGCACTCCCATGTTGTCCATGGCTTTTTTCATGTTGCTGGCATTGTCCCTCAAAATGACATGCACTTTTGTCAACGGAATATGCCACTGATCAAGCATTTCCTTTATAGCAGCCGAAATCGCGTCTCCGGTGTGTGATCCGTGGAAGTTTTTTGCCTGGAGCATTGCGCTGTGAGGTGAACAACTCGCGTCTAACCAGTGGACAGTTAAACTTAAAAGTGTCATGGGGCACACGTCGGAGCTCCAGATATCTGTGGTGAAGCTCATTGATGTTACATCATTTAATTCTTCAGATATGTGTTTGCACACTGTCTTGTACAGTTCAGGCAGAGCGGTCTCGGAAAAATATTTTCGAGATGGTTAACTGTACCTTGGCTCAAGATGCTCAACTAGGCGGCAGAATCCTTCGTTATCAACAACAGAGAGGGGCTGCGAATCCAAAACAATAAACTCCATGACCTTCTCTGTTATGTTTGTTGCTTTCATGCTGTCGGCTGGAAGTTCGTCCCGTCTTTGCAGTGCACCCACCAAAGTTAACTTCTTCGTTGTACTCTCCTGCTTCGTTTGAAGGAGCTCTGCATGCTCTTTAGCATGGTGCTTTTGGAGGTGCTTATTTAAGTTTGTGGTATTGTATTTAGCAACTTTATCACCACCCCTCGCAATATTCACGTTGCAGATATTGCACGTAGCAGTCAGACTTGTTGGCGTAACAAGCCCGAAATACTTCCAAATCGCAGACTTGGCTCGCTCCATGTTGCTCTATGTTTGCTTATCGGCATGCTGTGCATGCTGCCGTCACGTGACGTAACCAGCGTTACAAACATAGATTTGAAGTGAATAGATCGGCATCATGGATTGGCCTCATTTATCCGATGTCCGATCCATCTATTTAGTCAATATCTGAGCCGATATCCGATCTTAATATCGGATCGGTGCATCCCTAATTTAAACTCTGCAGAGAGGGCAGTTTTGTGCTCCTCGAGTAGCTTCGTGAGGGCTGCCAAGTTTTCTTCCATGGTAACCGGAGCCGGGGTATCATATTTCTTTTTGGAGACTTTTGTCGACATTTTCAGGATCCTTTGGGTACAAAATAGTGAGCTACCGGTAAATTGCCGGGTTCCACCTTACTAAACGTGCAGACGAGGCTTAAAAATATAGTAATGTATAACATTGAGTGGGATCTGAGGAAAACACGTCTGCTACATATATGACCCCTTATAGGACATTTTTTGGTAAACTAGCACCAATTGTCATTGATATATTTAATGAATCCTTCCACTCCCTGAAATTGCCACACACACTTACTCAGGCTTCAATTTCTTTAATCTTAATAAAGAATAAAGACCCTCTTCTATGTGGGAGCTATCGTCCCATAAGTTTACTGCAGGTCGATTTGAAACTCCTCTCCAAATTATTAGCCATGCGTCTAGAATCTGCCTTGCCCTCTATAATTTCTCCAGAACAGACTGTTTTTTATACAAAATAGGCATGCCTTTTCCAACATTAGGCTTCTCCTTAATGTCATGTATAATCCTTCTACTTCTTCAGTATCAGAGGCTATAATTTCACTAGATGCAGAGAAAGCCTTTGACCGGGTGGAGTGGGGCTATCTTTTCCATACCTTCCAGAGGTTCGGTTTTGGCAAATCTTTTATCAGCTGGGTGAAACTTCTCTATACCTCTCCTACAGCCTCGGCCAGAAAGAAAAAAACACCCACTGCGAATATTTTCCTCTTTTCCGCTCCACTCGTCAAGGCTGCAATTTGAGCCCATTACTATTTGCAATCGCAATTGAACCGCTGGCCATTTCCCTTAGATCAAACCCTTGTATAACTGGTGTCTTTGACGTGGAGCAAAGGACCTCCCTTAATGCAGATGATCTGCTTTTATATGTATCTAATCTCTCTGTTTCGGTACCAGCTGCCCTTGAAATTTTCAGGTCATTTGGTAATATATCAGGGTATTTTTCAATTCAATTCAAATAGTTTATTTCAAACCAATCAGACGAAACAAATACCAACCAACAACATAACAAAGACATTACAACAACAAACAAACAAAAACAAACAAATAAAAATAACACCAAACAATACAACCACCATGGTTTGAAATGGGGATGGAAGAAGCAGAGCTTATCTATATCCAACCCCAGTCATCACAAATAAATAACCAATACAACAAAAACGAACCCACACTTAACTTGCTCTCTACAACCCTCTTTCCCAAGCTTCTCATTTCCCCTCTTCCTTGTTATACCTTTCTAATACTCCTTTTCTGAATTTGCGTTTAAATTGATATAGATTTTTACTGGATTTAACCTCAACATCTAGACCATTCCATAACTTAACCCCGCAAACTGAAATACACATACTTTTCAGTGTTGTTCTTGGACTTTGTTGCTGTAAATTAAAAATGCCTCTTAAATTATATTTTTTACAACCCTCCCTCTCATAAAACAAGTTTTGGATGTTGTATGGTAAAAGGTTATTTTTTGCCTTGTAAATTATTTGTGCTGTTTTGAATTTTACCAGATCCTGAAACTTAAATGCAGATGTTTTCAAAAACAGTGGATTCGTATGATCATTGTATCTCGTATTATGAACGAGTCTCATGGCTCTTTTCTGTAGTATGCACAGAGGGAGCAGGTTGGTTTTATAGGTATTACCCCACACTTCGACACAATAGCTCAGGTATGATATTACAAATGAATAATACAAAATAAGTAAGGACTGATAATTAAGCCACTGTCTACATCTCCACATCACACCCACACTCTTTGCCAATTTTGAGCATACATAACTTATATGGGGTTTCCAGCAGATTTTTTCGTCAATTATCACACCTAGAAAAGTTGTTTCTTCCACTCTACTAATAATTACATTATCTATTATGATTTGAACTTTGATATTATTTTTACGTCTTCCAAATAACATAATTTTTGTTTTGTCCAAATTAAGTGACAATTTGTTTATGTCAAACCAGTTTTTGAGTTTAATCATTTCATGTGTGATTTCTTCCAAAAGCTGCTGTAAATCCTCTCCAGAGCAAATAATATTAGTATCATCTGCAAAAATGACAAATTTCATGAATTTTGACACTTTACAAATATCGTTAATATATAAAATAAATAGAATCGGACCTAATATTGACCCTTGGGGGACACCACACTTGATTTCCCGACCAGTGGAGATATAATTCCCAATTTGGACAAACTGCTGCCTGTAACTTCTCAGCCAATTCAGTGCAATTCCCCTAATGCCATATTTCTCCATTTTCTTAAACAAAATTTCATGGTCTATGGTGTCAAATGCTTTTTTTAGGTCAATAAAGATTCCTATAACAAACTCTTTTTTATCAATACTATTTGTGATTTCCTCAATTAAGTCAATTAATGCAAGGGAAGTTGATTTGTGTTTTCTAAAACCATATTGACACTCTGTCAGCAAATTATGTTTTTCAATGAAGCTTTCTAATCTGGCAGCAAAGATCTTCTCCAATATCTTCGAGAATTGTGGGAGTAACGAAACTGGCCTATAATTTGTAAATTGATGTCTGTCCCCTGATTTGAATATCGGAATTACCTTAGTAGTTTTCATTTTGTTTGGAAATGTTCCCGCTTGAAAGGACAAGTTACAAATGTGGGTAAATGGTTTCATTATTCCGTCAATTACCTTCTTTATTAATATCATATCCATTTCATATGCGTCTGTTGATGTTTTATTAGAACAATTCCTTACAATAGCTAGGATTTCGTTTTCATCAACTGGTTTCAAAAACATCGTACGAGGATTTCTGTCTATTGATCCTCCCACTAACCCATTTTCCGAAGATTCCCTCTCTGTAATGTTTTTTGCCAGTTTGGGTCCAACGTCAACAAAGAATCTATTGAATCCATCCACCACATCCTCCATGTTACTAATAGTCTTATTGTTATCAATAAAGTACTCTGGGAAGCTTACACCATTTAACCCATTATTGCTAATATTGTTAATCACTTTCCAAATTCCCTTGATGTTGCTTTTGTTACTTTCAAGTAATGTAGTATAATATTCCTTTTTACAATTCCTCATGATGTTTATTAGTTTGTTTTTGTACTTTTTATATTTTGATTCAGTCTCCTTAGTTCTATGTTTAATGAATTGTCTATATAATAGATTTTTCTTTTTGCAAGCATTTATTATCCCTTTTGTTAACCATGGATTTTTTGCATATTTTTGTTTCTTATTATGTCTTTTGATTGGAAAGTTTTTATCATACAATCTCTTAAATATTTCCAGAAAACAATCATATGCTGTGTCACTGTCATTTTCTTGATATATTGAATCCCAATTTTGAGCAGATAGGTCAACTTTGAGAGCATTCATTGATTCTTCCGTTCTTACTCTTATATATTTGTTGTTATTTGTATCCAATACCTTTCTGTAAGTGACATCATACACGACAAAAACAGGTAAATGATCACTAGAATCATGAAGCAGTAGCCCACTGACTGTATTGTTATTCAAAATATTGGTGAATATATTATCTATCAATGTAGCACTATGAGAGGTTATCCTGCTTGGTTTGGTTATTTTAGGGTACAGACTCATGCTGAACATTGTATCAATAAATTCTTCAGTTGCTTTGTGATTTTTAGCATTAAGAAGGTCTATATTATAATCCCCACATATGTACAGGTCCTTATGGATGTTTGTAGAAAACAATTTCTCCATCCAATCATTAAATAATTCTATGTTTGATCCCGGTGCCCTATAAATACAACTTATAATAATATTTTTCCTCTTTTCCATGTAAATTTCGACTGTTACACATTCAAATATATCTTCCACAGCCATTGTCATTTTTTCCAATACCTGACAGTCAAAATTTTTGTCAATATATAGTGCAACACCACCTCCTTTTTTGTTTTGTCTGTTCATGTAATACATTTCATACCCACGCATATTAAAATCCGTGCCTTTATCAGGGTTCAACCACGTCTCAGACATTGCTATTATATTGAATGGTGAATTAAATTGATCAAGATAGTCTTTAATTGAGTTATAATTTGCATATAGGCTTCGGCTGTTGAAATGGATCAATGATATTTTATTTTCAGTATTAATCGTACTATTAAATTTTGTTTCTGTATAATAATTACAGTCATATTTAGTGTTTGTAAAAAAATTATTATCTGGATCAATTTCATTCATCATGCTATGGGATTTATAATCTGTATAAACGAAAGTTTCCAGTTCTAAACTGACACTGTCGTCATTAATAGTAGTTTCCTTGTCAACATCATCTCCAGATGATGGTGAGTGTACCTCATCAACACAAGCCATGAGAAACCATTTCAAGGAGTTGGTAATAAGTGGAGCAATCAGGGATCTTGGTTAGTGGGTGAGAGCAGCACATAAAACATACAACAAAGCACATAAAACATAAATACATATGCAAACACACACACAGCCACATAGAGGTGAGTGGCATGTTAACTGGAGTTAAGCTCACAGCCACAGGTTCAGACTGCTGCATACTTAAGTCCTACTAATAGAAAGATAGGAGGGCCCTACTTATGGTAGAAAAACAAATACTAAATCAAACAGACAGAAGGGCCAATAGAACCAAGTTATATTACTAAGTAGGCTATCTCTTAAGCTGCTTACATACCTAAACATGCTCATATACATGCTTACATCCCTACCTACAATTTACCCACATACGCATACCTACATGTATGCACACACGCATACATACAGCCCTACAAGTATAGGCATACACCTAATCTCATATCTAGCTGACTTGATAAACCAAAGATCATGCAATTTTTTATGCAGAGGTACGTTAACGGAATTTATGCAGTTCTTTATATCTTTGTTTTATATACATCAAGCAAGTGTCTCTGCTTGTGTTCAGTTACTGAAAATGAAACGTCTATTGACCGAGCGACAGTCATTTCTGCAGTCGTTGCGACAGTTTTGACAGGGACTGACGTCATCAACGTCACATTTTACGGCAAATAATAATCATGGCTCGCAACCTCCTTCATTCCACCGTACGCTCATTTAGACAAAGTAAAAAGTTAACTAAAGTTGATTACTAACAAAAAGTAAAGAGCCAGTCCAATAATCATGATTAAGCTGGACAGAACCGGGGAGCTGACAACTTTACCGGCTGGGCCACTCACGACTTTATCCAGGGGAAGAAGAGGATGTGGACGGGGAGGAAAGATGTCTACAGAAGGACTTCGCTTCCTCAGAAGATGTGAAGACTTTTGCCTTTCCCTCCACTATCACTCTCAGCTTTGCCGGATACAACAGGGAATACTTAATATCCGCGGCACGGAGATCCCTTTTGACATCGTCAAACTGTCGATGTTTCTTCACCAAACCGGCACTGAAGTCAGGATATATGTAGACTCGGGTCCCCATATAGGTGATCTCACGTTTCTCCCTGGCCAGTCTTAAGATCCTTACTTTGTCCTGGAATTTTAAGAACTTCACCAGGATCGGTCGAGGAGGAACAGATCTGGTGTTGGAGCTAAAGGTGGGGGAGCGGTGGGCTCTTTCAATGACCGGCAACGTGGGAAAGTTTTCTTTACCGAACAGCTGAGGAATCAGCTGGTTCACAAAGGCGATCATGTCTCTTCCTTCCTTTTGTTCCGGAATATTAATGAAGCGAAGGTTGGAGGACCGACTTCTGTTCTCGGCATCCTCAACTTTATCCTTCAGGTAGGCATTATCCTTTTCCAGAGCTTGTACAGGTTTTACCAGGTCGTCAATGTTGTCTTCATTAGCGGACACCCGCTGTTGGATCTCCGATATTTGTTCACTCATTGTTGACAGAGATCCCTGAATAAGACTCAGGCCAGCTTGAACGGTCTCGATTTTTGAGTCAAAATGAGCCGTCAGATCAACTTTGACTTGTTGAATGGCTTGGCAAATAGTTTGTAAGTTGACTTCGGCCATGACGCTGGACAAACAATTTACTACCCGAGAAAAATCACTCAAAAAAAGAGGTCTTCCACGGGAAAATAAAATTGAAGATAAATTGTATTGATGTAATTGATGTAATTATCTCAAACCTTGCGGTTGGGGCAATTAGAGCAGTTATAGCAGCTCAAAATAGAAAAGCAGTCTGTGGCCTGAGACAGACGCTCATGCAGCTGTGGCCATCTTGAAATGAAATGAGTAGGGTATAAACCTAATCTGGACAAAAGCGAACTGTTTCCTTTAAACTCAGAAGTTCGTAACTATCCATTACATACCTTGCCCTTTAAAATTTCTCTGCTTGGCTTCACGTATCTAGGAGTCTACTTTATTGATAAATTTGAGAATTTGTTCAAATGTAATTTCTTGCCACTACTGAACAAACTGCGCAAAGACTTTGAACACTGGTCATTATTACCCTTGTCATTATCTGCACGAGTTAACTCAGTTAAGATGAACACTCTACCAAAACTCTCATATCTCTTCCAATGTCTACTCATTTTTCTTACACAGTCTTTTTTTCCGTAAAATTGAATGAAATTGTTTGGTGTCAGAGTTCATTTGGAATGGAAAACCCCCCAGACTTGGTAGAACCTTGTTACAGAAACCAAAATCTTTGGGTGGCTTAGCTCTACCAAACTTTAAATTTGACTACTGGGCAGCTAACTTCAGGATTCAACACTGGGTCAGGTTTGATGACGCTCCCTCACCTCCAACATGGTTTGTTTTGGAAAATTCTTTCTCTAATCCAGCCTCACTATAGGCTATTATACATGCCCCTTTAAACTTCCCTCTTTCTCCCTACTCCAAAAATATAATTGTTAAATCAACCCTCAGGATCTGGAACCAGTTTTGACGACACTTCGGCTAACAGTCCCCTTCTCTACTGGCCCCCATTGTAGCCAATCCGGTGTTCCCTCCCTCTCTGATGGATAATGGTTTCCTCTCCTGGTCTACTTTGGGTATCAAATCATTTAAAGACTTATATATAGAGAACATATTGGCATCATTTGAACAACTATCTGAAAAATACTCACTTTCTAAATCGCACTTCTTTAGATACCTACAAATCCGTGGTTTTATCCATACTAATCCTAATCTTCCAGAAACCACCCCTATAGATTCACTCCTGAAACCCGCACCTTGCATAAAAGGTACTATATCTTTTTTGTGTAGTTTGATCTCCTCAATGCATTCCCCCTCTCTACAAAACACTAGGAAGAAATGGGAAAAGGACCTGGATGAAGTGATTACAGATGACCTATGGGAGGTGATTCTAAGTGAGGTCCACTCCTCTTCAATCTGCGCCAGACATGAGCTAATCCAATGTAAGATCATTCATCGTACACACCTTACAAAAGTTAGACAAGCCAGATTTTACGGAAATATTGATCCCACCTGTGACAGGTGTCATCAGTCCCCAGCTTCATGTATTCAAATGTTATGGTCCTTCCCTTCTCTTAACAATTTTTGGTCAGAAATTTTCAATACAATCTTTAAAAGTATTGAAGTCCATATCAGACCGACCGCTATAACAGCTTGCTTTGGTGTTCCTCCTACTAACCTGCAATTATCACGATATAAAGCAGATCTGGTGGCCTTTGTAACTCTTCTGGCAAGACGCCTGATTTTGCTGCACTGGAAATCACCCACTCCTCCTTCTCACTGTACGTGGATCAGGGATATTTAGTATTTTATTAAGATGGAAAAAATAAGATGTGTTACAAGAGGATCAACAAAAATATTTTACAAAACATGGGATCTCTTTTTTGACTATGTTAAGGGGCTGCATCTACTTGATGTCTCATAACGAATTATATTTTTTACTTATTTCTGTTGACTGGGATACTGTATATACTGTCTCTTCTTTTTAATTTATTTTACTTTGTATTATTTCCTTTTCATTTGAAAGGCAGCCAAGCTATATGTTATAGTTGTTGCCTTTGTTAAGGCTATACCTTACATTACATTTATATTCCTGTACAACTTACTACACTCTATTGTATGTCAAAATTTGAAATAAACAAAATTGTGAAGAAAAAAAATAAAAAATGTAGTATTCATAATTTATAAATTAAATCATTCCACCATGAAAAAAAACACCAACAAACATGTCAGTTTACTGTAAGTGCACACTGAATTTTATTTTTTTTGTCACTGCTTCACAGTGACGTCAGACAGCCCCAGGCATGCAGCAATCTAGCTGTTTAGGTCAGCAATTTGTAGAAGAGACAACAAACAAAATATAACATTATGGAAACAACGATGTGTCGTTCAAGGTGGAAACTACAGGATATTGTTTTCTTAAGCATGCTGTAAAGTGTATTACGCAGTATTTCAGCTGTTGGGTCAGAAAGTGCTGCAGCTAGCACAGACTTAGATCAAACTTCACTTTTCTGAAGATATCACAGTAGGTGCTAGTTTTTTTCCCCAGACTGTTTAAACAAAGAGTGTCCTGGTTACCTTATAGATTACACCGAGTTCTACTGAGTGATAATGGCCTTAGATAGCAGTGGCAAGCTGCGCTGAATGTCACAGCAACAGTAAGGCAGCTCCACGTCTGCACTGATCATCTTTCTGAAGAGGATTATGCAAAACCAACTCTGAGTAATCCAGTTAGACTCTTGCTTGCTCTTCATGATGGAGACTAGAGGATTTAATAAACCAGAGGACAGTACACACAAGGAAGTACTTTTATAGATGAGACTGGTCGACAGAGACAGGGGAAAACTGGTGAGTTGTTTTCTTCATGTATTTTTTTCGCGCTAGCTTTCCTGATGGTTGAGTACAGTAGTGCTCAGTAGCGGGAGATACCAGCAGTTCCAATGAAAGGTCTCGGTAGTCACCATAAGTAATAATATAACTATTACTAACAATATAATTAATGATCATTCGTTCTGGTAGATTCAAGAAGCTCCATGTAGTGAAGGAAATGGTAAATGAAAAAAATAAAATAGGTGCTGATTGGCCAAAAAATGAGTTCTGTGAATCTTCACTTGATTCCTTATCAACCAGATGTGTGTCTCAGTAAACTGAAATTGAATTTCAAGAACTGAATTTGAATTGTGAAAACTGAATGTGGAATTTGAAGTTTTAGAGAAACTGAATTCAATTAAAAAATATTCCACTCAGTTTTACTGGAGTTCAATTTCAAACAAATTAATTCCATTTCAAATTATGCTATTTCAGATTCAATTTTCCGATGCAATTATTTAAGCTTTACATTCAAGCTGAGCAATTCAAATTCAAATATAAATAATTCGAATTCAGTTTCTACTGATACATATTTTTGTCCATCGTGGAAAGTATACTTATTTTAAGTCCAAGATCAGTACTATATCCTACACACTGTGTCTAATACTTACCAAGGAAAGTTCCAGTGAATCCAAGAGCCAGGAAGCTGCTGACCACCAGCACAGTGCCCAGAACCAAGAGAGCTACACCAGCATAGAACATTTCAGTTCTCTCCATCATGTCCCACCTGGCCTGGGCCTTCATTGCCACAGCCACACTGCAAAAAAAAAAGAAAATAATCAAAACCAACATATAACCACTACACATGCTCTTGTGATTAGTAGTGCAAACTGCAAGGACCTACGTTTGTAGAAGACCTTACATTGGAAGTGATTACTCTGAAATCAAATGGTAACAACAAGGGCAGAGTCTTCTTTTAACAGAGGAGAGGGGAGAAAATTAAAAAGAATGAGAGGACAAAGTCAATTTAAGTTTGAGAAATTGAATTCCAACAGAGGAAGTTGTTAATTTACTTTTATTTGTCTTATAAACTGCTTTTACGTATACATTTCAAAATGGGTCAAAAGGATCATGTTGTTTTGCAACAGATAAAGTTCAAATTAATCTACCACGACTGAAATAGAGAAGCCTCTCTGAACTTAAAGGAAGAATATGCGACTTTTAGAAAAACAAGTAAGATAGATGGTGCAATTGAGCCACAGCATTTTAGACCAAAACAAACTTTCTCTTTGGCCAGACCTTCCCCCTAACACACCAAGTACAATATGCTTTAGGGGGGGGCTGAGAGTACAGTAATATTACATTTCTGCTGTGTGTTTCACGTTACAGTTGTAACTCTTGATTTTCCTTTCTTTTTTAGACTGTTTGCCTTCATCTGAGCGTTGAAATTTAATTTTTTTTTTGGATTTTGGACTTATTTTTGAAGTTGTATCTGTAGTCATCGATCTTTTCTTTGTTTATTCAGCCATAGTAGATTACTGTTTACTTGCAACACTTGCAGAGACCAGAAAAGCAGCCTCTTAGCTCTGATTAACCTCCCTGGTAAGCCAACCACTGCTGGGTGATGGAAAACGCGTCACTAGTTTGGTGCCGCTTGTGATTTTTTTCCACGAAAGTCGCACCAGACACCCAGTCTGTAATACTGCAGTGTTTCCACTACATACATTTTGTAGCAGCGGGCTGCCGCTCCAGAATATTTGCCGGTGCTGCTTCAGATTTATATAACGCCCTGAAGTTGCTATTAAATGACAAATGAACGGTCTTTTGCCCTCTCTCCTCATTGAGGAAGAGCACTGAAACAGTGACAGGAGTCACAGGACATCAATCACACGTGAAGTCGTGGCAACCAAATAAACAACAGCGGGACAAGTTTTTCTCCTCACACAGTGTTCTAACTGCAAAAGAGGGTCGGCTCCGCATCACTGACATTGGACGCTCTCTGTCCACACACAATCATACGTAGTTCTATTACGCAATGTAAACAATCCACGTGCCTATATCAGCTGTATCAAACTCTGCATGTCCCTACTCATAAAAATTCATTGATGGTTGCTGTTTCTAAACCTTATAAAAGGTGCAGATGTCATATGGTAACGATCGATCATTTTGATCGCTTAGTCATTAATGACGTCCCTCGTGCGCATGCGGCTCACATGCTGTGAGAACTGAATTGCGAGAGAAAATATTTAACTTCTGTGACATAATTTAACAAACTGCTGCTGAAAACAGTCAACACAGCAGACAGAGAGACAGACAGAAAGAGGGGCTAGAAGCTGTGCAGAGAGCAGAGGTGCAGGTGTGTTGGGGAGACTGAAGCAAAGCAAAGTGATCAGATTAAAGTAGATTGTAAATTAAAACTTAATAAGGTGAAGTACAGAGTACAATTAAAGTGTGCAAGTAAGAGATAACCATCTAGAAAGTGGGTAACCCAGACTGAGTAAGTCTACATGGGATGTGCTTCTCACAGAAATCATTGATAGATTCCATCAATTTTTTAATTACAAAGCCTGTAATTAATGAGATGAATTTTTATGTAAAGCACGTTGTAACTCTGTTTTGAAAGGTGCTATACAAATAAAGTTTATTATTATTATTATTAATATTTATTATGATTATACTATGATTATGAGCTTGCCAGCTAAAGTAATGTTGCTAATGCTAGCTAGCTAAAACCCAGAGTGAAATGTGCTTTAGGTAGCTAAAGTCAGTCCAAAACAATGTTTTTTTTTGTAAATAATACTAAGAACTTCTCCCACACGTCTATCTCCATCACAGCTGGGTGGAAATAATGTGTGCTTCCTCCAAGTATGGTTCAGGTATACGCACAGTTATCTCAAAATTGTGTAGCGTGGCATCAGGATAGGCCTGATCCAGGCCTGACCTGGTCATTAGACCCCACCAGGAAGAGAGCTAGACCACTAGCTCTGCTATTAATCAAGAGGACACTAATGGAATCAAAGGGGGGGTTTACAACCCTCTCCCCCATTTGTTTCCACATTCCACAGAGACAGGATGTACATTTTGGGACACACTCCAATGAAGTGAGTTGATTGTGGCTTTGTTTTAGATATTTGCATGTAGAATAATATGTGTATGATTATTAACCAAATGCTTCATTAAAGGACTGTGACACAGCAAGAGAGAACTTGCACCCCAACTCCTGAAAAGACACGCAGGAGTGTGTGAAGGTCTCTGCTGCCCAGCACTCCCCCCTCTCCATCACACAGAGAGGAGAAGGGAGGGGTGAAACAGAGCAGAACTCGGGACAGAGAAAATGTTGATTCATCACTGTGGCTCTTTGTCTGTAAACACACACATATATATATGTACACAAATATCCACACATATATCCACACACCATGATATGTTTATTGCTGAATTAACTATTATTTTCATGAACTGTTTATTTAATCTCATTCTGTGTATCATAACCCAGGGATGTTTGGAGTCTACACACACTAGAAATAGTTTATTTGATAAGAAAGTTTTAGACTAAGGAGTGGTCAACTTCGCGCCGTTTTGCTTGGACACTGCCCTCGGGAGAAGAGACCCTTTAAATACGACACCCCAAGATTTCGCTCTTACGCTCTTACTCTCTTGCCCTCCTGCTTCTTCCTCTTTTCCACCCTTTGTTTCCCTGCATCCTCTTCGACCCGGCAGCTGACGAGTTGCAGCGCCATACCCTGCCTCCGGTCGTTTAATCCTTTCTTTATCCTTTAAGTTTTCCCCCGCGAGAAGGCCCAGAGCCTGCGTGCGCCTTGCAGCCCAGACCTTGCGAGTAGACATTGCTCCAAGTAAACTTCAAGCTGTTCTAGCCCTGTGTTCCAAGAGCTGAAGACAACAGCTCTCTTTTTTGCTCCAATCCTTGCGCTCTGACAAGCCTCAAACCCAGAGCCCAGAAGATGCATTAAGCCTCCATCCAGTCACAACACGGAGTGACCTGCACATCGTCGTCTAGACAGACCGAACCGGCCGTGCGGCGCCGCTCCGAGGGATTACCTGGGTCTAAGCCCAGGGCACCTGAAGCTCCAGGCCATGCCGGTCCGACGGCCTCCACACGCCTCATCTACAGCGCGGTTGACCCTAACTTTGCTTGACTGTATATCGGAGTTGATGTGGTAGTATTTAGAGTATTAGGGGTTAGAGTAGAACTTAAGCACAGATACCTCCCAATATCTCAGGTGCTGCACCGTGCTCCCTTAACAAGTTTCAATTTCAGTCCATTTTTCCATCATATTCATCCTGTTATTAATCATTTTCACGCTCATCACCATATTAATTTATCTCATGTATATTTAGTAGTTTAGTTAATAAATTCTTCATTTATAAAGAACTGATTACATGTTTTGTATGTGTGAAGTATTAAGCCTCTGTACACCGCGAAACAAACTCAATTTTAGACTTGTAGCAACCTTCAGATTATGAGATTGAATTATAATAATTAGGTAACTAATTATACGTTTTCCCTGTTTTATCAAAATAGGGTGGTGCCCCGATAAATACCCACAATAGGTTAAATCTTTGATTAAAGTTAAACTTTAATTTCCAAAAGTCAAAATAGAGTGCAGGCATTCTACGACTAATTAATTATTAAATAATTAATCCACCAATTAACGCTACAATTGCTTGGTCAACTTATCCACTGGCTCAACGTTTCTCACTCTCCCCTAACCAAAGTTTCTCTCCTATAACCTTATTTATTGTGGATCTCTTCCCTATATTCTCCAGTTAGCTGTTGACAGGTAGCTAGCTGCTATTCATTTAGAACTTTTACTTGCTGAAAATGACAACTATAAAATAAAAAAAAGATGCAAAAATGTTTTCAGACCTCAAATAATGCAAAGAAAACAAGTTCATGTCTGTGAAGGTTCTCATTCATCCAGGGCATAGTAATTCTAAACTTAATCCAAAAGGCAAAGTCAAAGCAAGTTCATGTTCATTTTTGAGTTTGAGACAACTTTATTTATCCACCCAGAGGGCAATTTAGTTTCACAGCCTACCAAGTCACTTAAAATATAAAAACAAAAGAAACACAATCTCAGCAGCATTCAGAAATAAACAACAAAATGTTAGTGACAACTTAGACTGTATATATAGATGGATAACCCGTCTCCGTCTGCTCTTATTGTACGAAAGCGATGCCAAAATAGCCCCTGTGATAGGCGCTGTCATCTTGCGATTAGAGCCTGACCGATTTATCGGTCGACCGATTTTATCGGCCGATATTCGCAGATATATCGGTATCGGCGTATTTGTCCTCTAATATGCTCCGATATTTATTAATTAATTTTTTGCAGTGCTGTGGGTTAAAAGCCATTACACCTCCTAACAAGCAGATTCATCATTTTTGTTTTGACAGCATGAAAGCCAAGCTCTCAGTCTTTTCAACAAAATACAGCTGAAGTCAAGAAATGAAACAGCCACCTCACTCATGGTTACAGCTATAAACCAGCACAAAAAAGACAATTACCAACATATGCAGAACATGTGTTCTAAACAGACACATTAAAAACACTAAAAAAATATTTTTTTGCTTTTTGGAACATAAATAGCAAACTTAACAACTTAAACTACTCAGTCAGCACCAGCGCGTCAAAACTGAGCAGAGTAGCACACACAGCGAAGGGAAGCATTATCTTTCCCATACAGAACAAATCACAGTAATCAGCCAAAGAATGCTTGCTTTCAGAGCACCACTATGTCTACCCTCTGCGCATCTAAACTAGGGATAGACCGATTATCCGCCGGGCTGATTATCGGCGCCGATATTCCGCATTTTGACGCATGTCGGCATCGTCCTTTTTTTAAAATCAGACGGCCGATAAGAGATCAATTTAAAACTGGGTTATTTTGGCTCTGATGCAGCCGCGCCTCTCTGTCTGCAGTCGCTACTCTGTCTTCAGCATTGTCCCACCCACAGCAATGATTGGTAACTTGCAGAGCCATGGCACAGGTAACAGCCAATCAGCAGTGAAAGCTGTGCATGCAGAGTGCTCACACACACGGCGGAGAGGAGAAAAAGTTCATTTCTTTGCAAATTTTATTTAACTTTGTTTTATTTTCTTTATAAAACTTCAGGAAGTTATTCATGTATTTATTTAAATTTTCAGTTAACTTTATAAGAGATGCTGCTGACCCTGGGAACTCCCTGCGCTTTTTGTTTGTTTGTTTAATAAACATATGCTTAAAGGCATTTAAACAAAGTTAAGTGTTGGAGTTTGTATTATTCAAAAATTTTGACGCCAATATTTTCACTTTTACTGCAAATGAATATCGGCTCCAAATATCGGTTATTGGCCTCCTTGACTACTAATAATCGGTATCGGTATCAGCCCTGAAAAAACCATATCGGTCTATCTCTAATCTGCACTGCGCAGACGAGATCCCATGTGTACAGTCTGTTCTCTCAGTTTGCAGTTCGATAGTAACGAAGGCACAGGAGCTTTAAGCTTTATTGTCTGCTAGATTCACAGCAGTTATGCTCTAAACAACAAGCTTACACGTCTACACCTCCGTACAACCCCGCAGGAAGATACAGGGTTTTGTTTTAATAAGCAATCGTCGCGCTGCTGCCAGGTGTGTGCGTCTGTCTACTCCGCCCTCCGTCACACCTGCAGCTCCTGACAGCAGTGAGACACGCACGCAGACTGTTCTCATTCACAGAACAGCAAATGAAGACGTTTTGTGAAGTCCCTTTCACGTCTCATAAAGATGTTAAAGTTACGATGTTACAGTGTTACAGACAGACAGAGAGCAGAGCAGAGAGACAGCCATGTCACTGTGATGCTACGTTTTGATTGAGTCCCGACCTGCGGACTGTTGGCTGAGCTCCAGACCTCTGCCCCGCGACAGACTGTCCATAGATCGTCCAAAATGCCCCAAACAGAGCAGAATAATAAGAATAGAAACACAGACGAAGGGCAGATCCTCTGCAGATACAGACACCAGCTCACACTTCTCCTGGATTATAATGTTGATTAATAGGGAATATTTAATATGGAAAATCCTGAAGCCTTTTATTACTATCATTAACAGTATATGTCAAATGTGCTGGTCTGTGTTTAGTGACTTTTATCTTCAGCAGCACTGTGTGAAGGTGGGAAAAACAAGAAAATCCTTTTTGTTCCTACTTCCTACGTGTTTTTGCGTAATACTCACTTCTATTTCATTTGATATTTTATTTTAGTGCAATTTAAGTTGCTACAGAAACACTATTTTATTTGAATTTTTTATGTCATGCAAATGTGACAATAACTTTTCCGATTTGGAATTTTAATATTTTAATTTCAGGTACATTTTGAACATATGTGAATATATCGGCCGATATATCGATATCGGAATTATTTTACTCCCTAATATCGCAATCGGCATCGGCCCCAAAAATCCAATATCGGTCAGGCTCTACTTGCGATGTTGGCGTCATTTGGAGCCGGGCGGACCAGCCGTAGCCACTTCCGCTAACCAAAACACACACTTAACTTTCCGAAAAACAGCAAAGATCGTGTTGGCCGATTTAACAGCAGAACAGCTGTGTTGGTCTGAGGCAAATGTTCACAGGTATGGAAACTTCAATGACTGAAGTGATTGTTTTTGTTACATTTCCTCTCGCCGATCGTCCTACACTCTGCTAATCTGGAACTGATGGGCTGAAGGAGCAGTATTTGTCAACAGAGCTGTCAATCATCATTTTTACAGCATCAAACATTCCAAAAATCAATTACTGCTGTCAGCTGTAGCGTGGTATCAGGATAGGCCTGATCCAGGCCTGACCTGGTCCTGTGACCCCAGCAGGAAGAGAGCTAAGCCATTAGCTCTGTTCCGGGGACCAATAAGTTAAAGATTGTGTCCACAGGGGAAACTTTATAACTCTTCGTCCGCAGGACCAACATTCCACAGACACCAGATAAAGGACGTCACCTGATAAACCATGGGATTACAGTCGGTTAATGTTTGTCTTAGTTGATTAGCTGTGGGGAAATAAGGAACCACATGTTTTGATCCAGGGACGGTGGATCAACAGAAACAACTCACACTCCAGAGCCCTGGGGAGAAGAAAGAGTTTTGGAGCATCCATTTGTTCCCCCCCCCCCCTAACACCCCTCTCTCTGCCGGACCTGCAGACAGGCAGGGGAAGGGGGGGTGAGACTGAGACAAAGGGATGTTGATTCAGTCAGGATATCTATTAATGAATTTAGCAAAGTTGTGTGTCTGTGAATACATATATGCCCTACAAGTATATATATATATATATATATATATATAGAGAGAGAGAGAGAGATCCAGGTGTCACATTCACACGGAAATGCATAAAGACTGTGGAAGGTTGCTATGTGTTGATCTGGACATTCATCACTAACTTACTTTTATCCTCAGGAATCTGCCATGTAACCTCATTCTGTGTATTTTCATCCTGTGGTGTTTGGAGTCTATGTGCAGCTGAGAATCCAGAGGTATTACATGTTGGGAGGTTAGATGGATAAGGATAACTACTTTGGGGTAAAAATAAGTTTAATAAGTAGAGAAAGTCTCGGATATGAGGATTGGTCAAACTCGCGCCACTGCCCGGACGCCCCCCCGGGGAGGGGAGACCCTTTAAATGAGAGGTGACAACTTCTCTCGTTCTCTTGTTTCTTCCCTCCTTGTGCTACACCCTGCGTCCCGGCTGCTGACGAGCGCCTCCGCCTCCCCCTTCCTCCGTAACTTCTTCCCTTTCCCCTTTTTTAAGTTTTGCCCGCGAGTAGGCCCAGAACCTGCGTGCACTCTGCCATGCTGAAGACCTCGCGTGTCCATATTGCTCCAGCATTAGATCTGACTGCTCAAAATACAGACTCTAGCTCTCCTGGTGCTCAAGCCCCGGTACTCGGACAGAATCTCAGTCCCGAACCCAGAAGACGCATTCAGCCTCTATCCGGCTCAGGCCGCAACGTGGGACTGACCAGCACGTCATCATCCAGCGAGAACGAACCGGCCGTGCGGCGCCGCTCCGAGGGAACCCGGGTACAAGCCCTGGCATCAGAAGCTCCGAACCACTCCAACCTGACGCTCTCCACACGCCTCATCAGCAACGCGGTTGACCCTCCTCACCCTCCGAGTAGGTCTAAACTTTGGTTTTACTGTATATTGGGGTTGATGCTTTAGTCACAGATTTGTTAGGAAGGTTAGGATAAGGTTTTGGGCAATATACGTCCTAATATCTCAGCTGCTACACTTCACTCCTTTGAACAGGTTTCAATCCATCTTTCATCATATTCATCCTGTTATAATCATTTCACGTTCATCACCATATTTAGTTATCTCATGTATGTTTAGTAGTATTAGTCAATAAATTCTTCATTTATAAAGTACTGATTCAAGTGTCTTTGTGTGTGTGAAGTACTAAGCCTCTGTACACCGCGAAACGAACTCAATTCTAAACTGTAGCAACCTTCAGATTATGAGACTGAATTAAACAATTAGGTAACTAATTATATGTTTTCCCTGTTTTCTCAAAATTGGGTGGTGCCCCGTTAAATACCTATGATAGGTTAAGTCTTTTAATTAACTTTAAAGTTAACTTCTCATCAATATAGAGTGCAGGCATTCTATGACGAGTTTAATTAATTATTAAATAATTAATCGACCGATTTACGCTACACAGCATTTAGCAGACTAATAGCAGAAGGAATACAAGAGTTGGAATATCTGTTTGCTGTCTTAGGTTGGACAAGATAGCACCGCCCTAAGGGCATTAAAGAGAATTCAAGAGAGAGAATATGGTTAGATTGACTTATGATGCTTTTGGCTTTCTTGACCACACGTTTCTTTCAGAGGGAGCTCAAGTCACTTAGCTGGACACCAGCAATCCTGGAGCAGACTGTAGTTAAGACTGTTCTTGTCCTTCACAAACAACCCACTAAACCAGCAAGTAAAAGTGTTAAAAGACTTTCAATAGAGAATAATACAAGCTACAAAAAATTTTCACAGAGAGACTAAAAGTTCTGCCTCTGAATCAAATGTTGTGTCTTTGTTGTCCATGTTTAACAACTGACTGGGTTTTCACCAAACTTCAGTTGAGAGTCAAACACTGTTCCTAGATACTTGTATGTATCTACTATTTTGACATCTTCTCCATAGTATAACACAGTAAACAGTCTGTAGTGGAGCCTTAGGTTACAGCATGTCCACAGTTGATGGAGTTAATGTTTCCATTTATTATTATAAATGGTTGCCAAATCCTGAAAAAATATCATTTTTTTTAGGTCATACAGTTAGACATCTCTGATATGTCATGGGTTGTTACATGCACTCCTAGTAGCCTATAGCTGTATGTAGATGTAGATGAAAGGATATCCAGTGACACACAACAACAAAAGAACAGCAAAACTCTTTGGCATGGCTTTTTACAGCAGACTTGCTCATGTTGCCTACATTAGTTGTTTTCTTGCATGTCATGGAGTAGGGATAGGGTCAAATATTCGAGCTCTCAAGTACTCGTTAACGTCATTATTCGAGTAACGTTACACTACTTGCACACATGCGCAAGCGTTGTATTCAGCTGAAGTAGCTTAACTTAGTTACATTCACCATGTCAGCCGTGACCAGGAAAAGTGATCTGGAAGTACTTTGACAAAAAAGACGAAGATAACGTGCTGTATAAGATATGTAGTGTTAAACTTGTATATCATAGAAATACTAGTTCAATGCTTAACCACATGCACTTAAAGCACAAAGAGAAGCCAGCGGAGACATGCAACAGGCTTGCATCACATAATTTGCACACGTCATTGTGATGATACCGGAGAAGATTAGCTTGCTAATAACGAAAATGGTGACTGGAGATATGCTCCCAATAAGTTTTGTAGAAGGAGAGCTGATGGCGTTTGTTGAGCCGGGGTACAAGCCACAATCACGCAGGACAACAGGTACGAGCGTGGAAAAAATGTTCTGTTTTGTTCTGTGTTAAGCAACACAGAACAGAAGTCCATAGAGTCTGCTGTGATGTTTGACAACAGAATACAACTACATTAATTGAAGGGCCTGTTAAGGTTGTTCAATAAATGCATTTGAAATTGATCTTGCTTTGCATTGTTGGCTATTTTATTTACATTAATGTAAAAGTGTTAGATAGTAATATTCTCTTACAGGTAGAGGTCGACTGATTGATCGTTTTGGCCGATTAATCGGCCCCGATAGGACTTAAAACTGTCCTCATCGGTGGATCTGGGCTCCGATAGTGGCCGATGGCTGTGCAGCCTCAGGTAGGGATGTACATCGCGTGCATTCGCCTTTTTAATGGAGTCTCCATACGTGACATACAGGTGCCTGGGATACTTAATGAAAGTACACTTTATAACACAGCTTTATTCACAAATTATGATCATGATAAGGTTGTTGTTTATAGTATTGCATTATTAATGAATTAGACTGTCGTTAACTTTCACTGCTTTTCTGCCGATCTCATGCTGCTGTCTCTGTTTAGCTAGCAGGCTCGCTATAATTTGGCTTATTTGGCGAAGGTCTGGAACATCATAATGTCTGACCTGCGTTATGATTCAGTACCATACATTTATACATTTTAAATGTTTGTCAAATCAAATAAAGAAAATACAATTAGGATTAGAGATGGACCGATATGGTTTTTTCAGGGCCGATACCGATTATTAGTAGTCAAGGAGGCCGATAACCGATATTTGGAGCCAATATTCATTTGCAGTAAAAGTGAAAATATTGGCATCAAAATTTTGAATAATACAAACTCCAACACTTAACTTTGTTTAAATGCCTTTAAGCATATGTTTATTAAACAAACAAATAAAAAGCGCAGGGAGTTCCCAGGGTCAGCAGCTTCTCTTATAAAGTTAACTGAAAATGTAAATAAATAAATAAATAACTTCCTGAAGTTTTATAAAGTAAATAAAACAAAGTTAAATAAAATTTGCAAAGAAATGAACTTTTTCTCCTCTCTGATCGGCCCGGCCGATAATTGGTCTATCCCTAATTAGGATAAATAGTTTTGACAACAACGCTAATAACTTGTACACAGAGCTCTCATAATTTAACAATAATAATAATGAATACTTCAATATTGGTAAGGAAATATAGTATGTATGTTGGGGGGTCTCCCCCAGGAAATTTTGAGTGTCAAAACCTTTATTTCCTGTATTTTTGGTTTATTTTATGCCCCAGTTTGTGATGGAAGTGTCTTTATTTGTAAATGAAAACAAATAATATAATATCTGGTACTACTGGTAGTATAATGTTGTCCTTGCAGAAATCAAATGAAAGAGAGAGACAGCTTTACCTCTTCACTTAAGCTGCTGTCTCTCTGCCTCCCGACAGAATTATAAAAAAATGACCATAATAGGGGGATTCACTTTATATTTTATTGCCAAAGTTTGCCAGATTTTATTATATGTTTTGCCGAAATGCCGTTGCATTAGACTTTTTCTCATGGTGAGTCATAGTGAGTTTGAACGGGCAATGACTATGAAATAAATAACATTTAAATGCACTGTACACTGACGGACTGCTGGAGAGAGCGAGAACGAGGGGGAGAGAGAGAGGGCACATGCCGGTACATATAAGAGCAGAACTGCGGAAATAAGAGGAAAACTAGTCATGATGATGAAGCCTGATGTAGCTCTGTGTAACTCTCAGGTTTATCAATCAAGTGTTTGAACTAAACTGCAGCCTGGAGTCTCTGTTAACAGAGACAAACGGAGTGACAGTGTCAGACAATGTCCGCGTTTAATAATCACCACAGTCACGGAACATATACGAGTCTGTCCAGTCTTAAAAGCTCAGTTTTCTCTACTGCTCTCATTTTAGAGCACGCCATGTCTACTTTTCCCTAACTCACTTATTTTCTCCCACTGTGTCTCTGTAATTCTCTTGTTGGCTGGCTCTTCAGTCTGTATCTTTATTCTCACACACCCACTGGGTCAGTCGCGATCTGAGTGACAGATTTGATTGGCTGAGTAGCGTCACGTGTGATGATTTACAACGCATTCACTGGTCTGCGAGTTGGACCCCCAAATCACTAACGCAACAATAACCACTCTCCGTGATACAAGACAGGCGGACAGGGAGGAAAATGAATCGTTTAACCATGACTTAAATTACTCACCAATTTGGCAGTCTCTCTTCTAAATAATCCAATCACGTAACTTCAACTGCCCATTCATGACATGAAATCACACTTTTTATGATCCTCCTCTCTCCGGTAATGTGCACAAACACTAATAGTTTGTAAGAGTGGTATTTAAAAATGTAACTGGATGGCAGCATCTGGCCTGATATACGCCATCGACATGTATACAAATTCAACATATTTCCAACGATGTAATCCAGCTGATCACACTTCAGGATACTCTCCTTACTCATTATCAAAGTCCAAGTGGCAAAAAACAGGTTTATTCAAAAACGGCATTTGCATAAGGCTGCTGTAGGAGTAAAGCACGTCACGGCGTCAACACAAATTGAATAACAATGTGTTGGTAAAGTTTAATGAAAAGAGCGAGAGACTGACGCAGGGGTGATACATTCACTTTTTAAATAAGATTCTTACTTAGTAACTGAGTAACAAAGTAACTTCTTTGACGCTACTTGAGTTGTGTCTACTGAATTATATGGTGTTTTTGTTTTTTTCTCCCAAATATATGCCAGACAGCTTCCGTGTTGATTATAACCATTCATTTAAAACTTTAGTAAAACTTACTACTTACTACTTTATCAGAAAGGTTTTATTAAACCAACAACTTGAAGAAAACATCTGCAGTAACATTTCAATATAAAAATTATGAATAAAGTGCAACTTAAATCATTCATGTAGATTTAAATTAATATTAAATATATTAAAGTAAATAATAAAGTTATATATATATATATATACATTTTTATATATATATATATATAAATATATATATATATATGTATGTATATATATATACACTGCTCAAAAAAATAAAGGGAACACGTAATCATTACAATGTAATTCCAATTCAATCACACTTCTGGGATATCAACCTGTCAAGTTAGGAAGCAACACTGATTGTGAATCAATTTCACCTGCAAATGGAACATACAACAGGTGGAAATGAGAGGCAATTAGCAAGACAACCCCTATAAAGGAATGGTTCTGCAGGTGGTGGGAACAGATCATTTCCCTGTCCTCATCCTTTCTGGCTGATTTTTGGTCACTTTTGCATTTTGCCAGTGCCCTCACCTACCACTCATGCTAGCAGGTAGCATGAGGCGGTGTCTGCAACCCACAGAAGTTGCTCAGCTAGTGCAGCTCATCCAGGATGGCACATCAATGCGCGCTGTGGCAAGAAGGTTTGCTGTGTCTCCCAGCACAGTGTCAAAAGCATAGAGGATATACCAAGAGAAAGGCCAGTACATCAGGAGACGTGGAGGGGGCCGTAGGAAGACAACAATCCAGCAGCAGGACCGCTATCTGCTCCTTTGTGCAAGGAAGAACAGGAGGAGCACTGCCAGAGCCCTACAAAATAACCTCCAGCAGGCCACTAATGTGCATGTTTCTGCTCAAACTGTCAGAAACAGACTCCATGAGGATGGTATGAGGGCCCGACGTCCTCTAATGGGACCTGTGCTGACAGCCCAACACTGTGCAGCCAGATTGGCATTTGCCAGAGAACACCAGGATTGGCAGATTCGCCATTGGCGCCCTGTGCTCTCTACGGATGAGAGCAGGTTCACACTGAGAACATGTGACAGACGTGACAGAGTCTGGGAACGCCGTGGAAAACGTTCTGCTGCCTGCAACATCCTCCAGCATGACCGGTTTGGTGGTGGGTCAGTGATGGTCTGGGGACCCATTTCCTTGGAGGACCGCACAGACCTCCATGTGCTAGCCAATGGTACCCTGACTGCCATTAGATACCGGGATGAGATCCTCAGACCCATTGTCAGACCATATGCTGGTGCAGTGGGCCCTGGGTTCCTTCTGATGCATGACAATGCTCGGCCTCATGTGGCTGGAGTGTGTCAGCAGTTGACGAGGGCATTGATGCTATGGACTGGCCTGCCCGTTCCCCAGACCTGAATCCAATCGAGCACCTCTGGGACATCATGTCTCGTTCCATCCACCGACGCCACGTCACACCACAGACTGTCCAGGAGCTGACTGATGCCCTGATCCAGGTCTGGGAGGAGATCCCTCAGGAGAACATCCGTCGTCTCATCAGGAGCATGCCCAGACGTTGTAGGGAGGCCACACACACTACTGAGCCTCATTTTGAATTGTCTTGAGGAATTTCCACAGAAGTTGGATCAGCCTGTGATCAGATTTCCACTTTTATTTTGAGTATGATTCTGAATCCAGACCTCCATGGGTTAATAATTTTGATTTCCTTTGATCATTCTTCACACATTCCACTGTGTAATGAATAAAGATTTTCAACTGGAATATTTCATTCATCAAGATCTAGGATGTGTTGTTTAAGTGTTCCCTTTATTTTTTTGAGCAGTGTATATATATATATATATATATACATATATATTTATTTTTATTTTTTTTCTATTTGATTTTTTAGGTAAAAGCTAGATTGAATTGATTGACATGTTTCTTGATTCTTACATTAGATGGCAGCTGGAGGAAACAGTCCCTGTATGGAACTATTTTGCTGAGATAGCCCCAGGAAAGACACAATGTGGGCACAACAATTTGAGTTTGATGTTCATTTCCAGATTATATTTTCTTTACTACTTAGTTTATTTTTATAGGTATTCATTACTCTTTGAGATTCATGTTCTGCTCCAGATTTATGTTTTTATTTTGTTATTTAGTTGACACAGACTTTAAGTTCAACAGTTATGTGTAAGGACGTGTAATAAAAATAAAGATTGTTCATTTACATCAGTTTCATTTTTTGTTTTCGTGGGGTAGGGAGTTAACGGCCAATTAATGTGCTATTGGCTTTTTCCTGCTACAAACTATCGTTATTATATCGACCTTTAAAAATCCACTATCGGTCGACCTCTAGAACACACAGTGGTAAGTGTCCAAATTTAACATAGACAGGCTGCAATATTCACACAATTTACACCACAAATGGAAGTTGTAAAAACTGCTTTGCATATATTCTGCATGCACCACCAGTTCCCTCCTATTTATTTAGAATAATACAAGTGTTTTGGATAATGTTTGGATCTTTTGATGCTGATCAAGACTTACTCATGCAGCTAAAAATTTAATTGATCACAACCGAGTTAGGAGGTTAATGATGAGGATCAAAATTGCTAGAAAATGAGTTGAATAAGTTAAGTATGTACTTCACCTGTGGCTGCGATACATGTTGAGCAGAATGATGACAAAACCCAGACAGTAACAGGCCAGGTAGGGGCTACCAAAGAGCCGGGAGAGTCTATGTGTATGATGCTCCCATCTCCCCACCTGACAAGTAACAGAGAAAAGAAGCAGTGAACTTGAGATCATGGTGTTTTCCATTAAATATCCCACTGAGTAGTTATTCAAAATGGGGCATGGAACGGGAGGGAAGACTTCTTAACAAACTGGAACTGTCTGGAAAAAATAGCTGGGGGAAAAAACTGCATAAACAAGAAGTATGGTAGTTGCTGGTAGATACTAGGCAAAAAAAATAATGATTTAGTATTGAGTGGCTGGTAAATTTCAACATTTATCCGTTATGCAAATTTTTTTATTTCCATCTCAAAGACAAATCTGTTTTCAGTTATTTCTTGTTGTTTCTTCCCCCGTGAGAGCAACAACCTGAAAACATGAAACATTGTCACCTTTTTAAGTAATAGACTGGCCTGAAAAAAAGTGTGGTCTGTGTCAGCCCAAGCCAAATTGAGTTGCCCCAGGTTGTAGTAGTTAGCACTGTTGCCCCACAGCTATCAGGACTTGCCTGCTGGTTGGTGCTTTTTTCGTGTGTAGTTTGCATGTTCTCTGCTTGCTTAAGTAGGTTTTCTTCTGGTACTCCAGCTTAGTCCAAAAGGTAAAAACTGTTATTTTCCTGTGGTTGTGCATGTGAATGGTTGTCTGTCTCTATGTGCAAGCCTTGTGATTGACTGGCAACCTGTCCTTTCGTGTTCCACTTTTCCCAATGTCAGCTGGGATTTGGCTTCAGGCCCCTATAACCCTGTAGGAATGAGTAGCATATATTTTTCATTTTAATTGTATAGGAACTATACAAAGATGGATGGCAGCTGGGGCAAGGACTGTATGCTGCTTTCCCGATAATAAACCCTGGATTACCAGTGACATTAAGAAACTCCTCAACCAGAAAAAGAAGGCCTTCAGGGAGACAGGGAGAAGCACAAGCAAGTGCAACATGAGCTAAAGAGGATTTTGAAGCAGGCCAAGGACGTCTACAAAAGGAAAGTGGTGAGTAAGCGACAGCACAACAAAATCAGGGAGGTGTGGAGGGGTATGAGGACTTCCATAGGCTATAAGCAGAGGAGCAGCCAGGCATTAGTGGGCAATGTGGACAGGGCCAATGACTTCAGCCAGTGTCTACCCTGCACCTACCGGTACACCCTAACCTATCCACTCTTCCACCAACTCAGCGGCACTCAGAGCCACGTAATGACATCACTCTATACGTGACCGCTTTTCCCAGCAGCAACTTTCCCTCACAATAACAACAATGGCTGACTACATGGCATGTTTGGCGTTGTTGCTCCTCTTTTCGAAATCACATTAGATCCCAAAGACAACTTGTCCAACACATTTGTGCTACTCGTCATGCTTTCCAACGGATGGTGACTTCTTATGAGAAAAAAGGTAATAATCCACCCATTTTTATTCTTAATAAGACTGAATGTAAACTGGTGTCTATTACATAAATCAGTAATCTTTTTACTACATTTTCCAGGGAGTGTACACAACGACAGAGTTCTTAAACACTCTTATCTGGATGCCCTCAGCAACGGGGATTTGTGGGGGCAAAACAATAAGACCATCTCCGGCTGTAATGTTGGACATTACCTGATCGGTTACCCAACGCAGTGCTTGCCTAGAAGTCAAATGTTAAGTGACATTACTTTATGGGCCAGTGGCAAAATGTAGCACATCAGTAGCATGCTAAAGCTAGCTAGCTAGCTAGCTGTTGGTGAGCTGACATTACCCAAATATAACTACAGGGTCTGATGTAACATCTATTTGAAAATGAGTAGCATGTCAAACACAACCTAGTAATGCATGTCTGGTAACAAGGCAAACAAAAACACAACTTAACATTATCAGTAGAGCTCTGAAAATGTAATGAGTCATCCACCATCCACTCACACCATCACCGACTTTAAACCCCCCGTGAGTCAGCACAGCAGTCTGTCACCGAGCACCAAACTGCAAGGAGGCAGCTTGTCTCCTCAGCCAACCACTGCTTCGCCTTTGGACCCATAACCTTCCTTGTTTTGTGCAGCTGAATGTAGAAAAACGGACACTCTCGCTTGGTTTGTCTTTTTGGTCAAGGCAACCTCGCCACTCGCCCCTGACGTAAGCGGTTCGCGGTTCTAGACCAGCAAAGAGTTGGGGCCACTCTGGAACTAGTTTTCTTGGCCGAGAGCTGGTTCATTTTAAGTCAAAACACAAAAAACTGCCTTGGTGGAAAAGGGGTAACAGCAGATGAGGTGAGAATGGAGCTCAAAAGAAAGGTCCAAGAAAGGCACCTGGCCTGGATGGTGTGTGTCTGAAACCGCTGAAGGACTGTGCAGCCCAACTGGCTGAGCCTCTACACAGGATGTTCAAACTGAGCCTGCAGACAGGGAGGGTCCCGGTTCTGTGGAAAACACTTCCAAGACCAATGAGAAGGTTGTGGACTTTCACAGGTCTAACACTTCACCCAGTCAACATCCGAAGGAAGGGCAACAAGGTGGTGCAATCCTACAAATATCTAGGGGTGCACCTGGACAACAAACTGGATTGGTCCCTGAATACAGATGCCCTCTACAAAAAGGGACAGAGCCAGCTATTTTTCCAGAGTCATAGTGCCACCTAGTGGAAAGATATACATAGTTTAATCTGCTCCAGATTGAACAGGTATGATGACAGTCTCGGCCTGAACAGATCTACACATGTATTGAGGTTATGCACGACCTACTGATGTGCAGCCTGTGGCATTAGCACATCATTACACTCATGCACACCCTGCTGCTGCAACGTACCCCACGGACGCGACACATCCCAGCCTGCACAAAGTTGTGAGGGCCAGTTCATCACCACTTGCAGCTTTAATTATTATAATTATTATTATGGGGGCTTTAATATGCCCCAAAACTCACCAAACTTTGCAAGTGCATCAGAAGTGAGGGCTATTTTTTGTATGATAGTGCTCTGTTGCATTGGTGTGGCAAAAAGTCAAAAGTGCCCCCTTGAAATATTCAAAAATTCTGCCCCTGGGGTAGGCTTACCTACAAGCATGAAAATTGTATCATGTCAGGACCTCCAAAAAAGCTAACGTCATGGTGAAAATCCAACAAGATGTCAGCCATTTTGAATAGATTTTGAGATTAAGGCGCATTTTTGGCTATTTACATGGTCCATACTTTAACCAACTCATCCTACGGACATCCAATCCTCTTCAAATTTGATCAATGTAGTGAGGAGACATGGAAAATAAAAATGAAAGAAAAAATGAGAAATTTATTTGAACACTCATATACAATCTAAAATTTTCTGTAAAGTATGTATGGTACGAGTCCCATACACAACTACATTTAAATATTTGCTTAAGGCATAGCATCCCTTACTGGAAACAGGAAATGTTTCACTACAAGCCCCTCGCCCAGGGCAATAAAGGATATCACCTCAAATTTTGGTCAGTAAAGCCTTAAGACCTTGATTAATGTTTTTTAGAATATTCTGAGGGTTTTTTGTAATAGTGACAGCGCCACCTACTAACAACAGAAAGTTACTGCTGCTATATTATCAGTTACAATACCTACAAAGTTGGCCTTATTCCCCTAAAATTAGGCCTGCAACATACTAAGACCTTCGCCATGCTCTGTTCTCAACCATTTAAGTCTATGTCTCACACGGTTTCCATGGCGACACATTGTTCACCTTGTAACAGGACGTTGTTTTTCAGGGACTTAAAATACTTGTACAGCCACAAAATTTAGTAGATATGACCCAAATGGGAACTTTATAAGTTTGTTAGTGGTTTTTTGAGTGACCATGGTGAAACAGCTCAGTCGTGCACCCTAGAATTTTTCAGCTCATTCAACCCAGATGTATGAAATTTTATTTATATATCAGAAGCCAAGAAAATATAATACCAATATAAATACCAATTTTTGCTGAAGCAAAAACCCGGGTGTGGAGGAGTTTGGGGAGGCTATGGAGAATGACTTTTGGTTGGCCTCAAAGAAGTTCTGGCAAACCGTTAGATGGGGAAGCAGGGATTGGCTCAAGCTGTTTTCAGCAGGGGTGGAGAACTGCTGACCCGGACTGGGGATATCGTCGGGTGGTGGAAGGAACACTTTGAGGAACTCCTGAACCCAGCAAAAACGTCCTCTGATGAGGAGGCAGAGTCTGAAGGTCCAGAGGAAGCCTTACCTATATCAGTGGTGGAGGTCGCTGAGATAGTCAAGAAGCTTGTTAGTGGAAAGGCGCCAGGTGTAGATGAGATTCGCTCTGAGATGCTAAAGGCTCTGGACATTGTTGGGCTGTCGTGGCTGACACGCCTCTTCAATGTCGCGTGGAGGTCTGGGAGAGTTAGTCCATGGGCCAGACCAGATATCGGTACCATTTGAGTGGGCAAAACCCTATAGACATCCCAAATTGTCTATAGGGTCAATATAAGTAAATTAAAATATGATAGCCTTTCTATAGGAGCTTTTCATATCTTTGGAACATTTTATTATTTTCCCCTATATATGCCTTTGCATGATTTGCAAAAAGCACAGAAACAGCCAATATCATATAAACAGTGATGTAATCTTGAACCTAAGGCAACTGAAACATGAATAAAGGTTGTTCACAGTATTTTAAGCAATGTATTTGAATGATCATACGCATTTTGTTGTTTTGAAATGAAAAAATGCTGTTTAAATAAGTACTATAGGGTGAATAAAGTGGGACATTAAGCTTAATCATTTACATCTGCATGGATATACTAACATCCTACATACTAAAAGTCAACACTGAGCTCATCATAAGCAAATATGTGATAACAAAAAAAAAAGAAGCTATATAGGTTCTGCGGCCATAACATCTCTTCAGGGAGCGTAGAACTATTTAACTCTGCAGTGAACTGTGATGGTAAGTAGCTACATAGTGTTCTGTGGGTACCAATTGGTAGTATGTAGTTGTTATATAGTTATGAGATGTAATGGTAAATTAGAATTCAAAACAAATCACATTCACATTAATCTTTTTTTTATGTGATTCTGTTGAAGTTTTACCAGCCACTGAAGTCATTTGAAAGATGTTGCAGAGGTGATAGGAAGGATAGAGAAGTCAGGCCTACCAGGCACGCTAAAGTTATGGTGTTTGCAGTTCGGACTATTCCCTAGGCTGATGTGGCCACTGGCAGTTTATGAAATACCGATACCCAAGGTGGAAAAACTAGAGAGGTTGGTAAATTTGTATATTAGGAAATGGCTTGGAGTTCCTCGTTGTCTCAGTAGTGTGGGTTGTACGGGAAAGGCATACTCCAGCTACCAATATCTAGTATTACAGAGGGGTTTAAGTTGCAAAGGTCAGAACAGAATTGTTGTTTTCAGGGAGCAAAGACATGGTAATGAGTTAATTTGTCCCAAATCCAACAAGAGGGAGGAAATGGAACCCAAGACAAGCAGACCAGGAAGCAGGCAGCTCTAATGCATACAGAGATTGTAGGCAACCTGCAGCGAGGCCAGGGGGGCTTGGGGCTTAGCTCTAGTAAACCAATGTGGAACAAAGCAAGTCCCAGAGAAAGAAGGAAGCTGGTAGTGGAGCAGGTACATGGACACCAAGTTGTAAGATAATAAGGCTGTGGCTCAGGCTAAGCAGGGACAGTGGATGAACTGAGAGAGTGTAGAGAATAGGAAGCTTAGCTGGGGGGACCTGTGGAGTAAGGAGGATAGTCATACCATGTTTCTGATAGGGGCTACGTACAATGTGCTGCCATCACCCCTGAACCTAAAATGTTGGATAGTCGTCCCACCTTGAGGCATATTCTGTTAGGTTGTAAGATTAGTCATTAGACATAACCAGGTTTTGAAAAGTTTAGCAGCAGGAATTGAAGGCAGAAGGCAACTCTCTTCTCTACTCTCTTCCCTCATGAAAGTGAGGGAGTAGGTAGAGCTTACAGTCCGATCCGGCGGGGGTGAGTGCTCGCCCCAGACAGGGCACCTCACCCTGGCTTTGCTTTCCCCGTCTTCTTTCTAACACACCTTTCTCTACAAACTCTTCTCTCTATATTTTTCTCCTGGAGCTTGTATGAATGGAGCCTGGGTCTGTTGAAGTTGGCAATGCTGCTTGGGTTGTGGTGACGACTAAGGGCCATGTGGTAGATTAATTATAAATATTGGGATGAGGGCACAAGGGGAGGGGTTTCTTCACTGAGCGCTTATCCTTATCATCAGGGCACAGGTATCTTGTGTTTTATTCGTGTTTTAGGCAAATTCAGACCTAGCCTAGCCAGGGACTGCTGAGAATAGGGCAGCTGACGGGCAGTATATATCTCAACCTAAACAATTTTGGATGGCCTGCAACAAACAATACATGCGTTAACTATTAAAGTAATTCAATAAGCAATAAAAATTGTAATAAACACATTTTTTTACTTTAAAGCAAAATATTTTGGCTCTACACAAATTAAATAAGGTATTAGGAAAAAAAATTATGATTTGTGAAAATACAAAAATACATTGCACTGATTCAGACCTGTAAATATGCCAAAGGTAGCTTAAATATCTGTGTATTAGATATTGTTATTTCAAAAAGGACTAAGGATTTCGTTAGAATCTATAGATGGCCAGCAGTCCAGGGAGAGGATATAGAGAAAGAAAGATGATTTTGAGATTGTGAAGGCACTTTCCTGATTTTGAATGACAGCACTCCATTACTTTAAGAGGTGATAATCACTAATAAGCTGCCAGTCAGCAAGGTCTATCATATCAAAACATAATCTAGGGATGTATAGGAATTAAAAAATCATAACTAGAATTTGCCCACCCAGATGGTACTGATATGTTAAATTTTGGGTCTTGGCCCATGGGAATGGCAGACCGGGGTGGTGGTTCCCATTTTCAAAAAGGGGGACCGGAGGATGTGTCCCAACTATCGGGGTATAACACTACTCAGCCTCCCAGGTAAAGTTTATTCCAGGGTGCTGGAAAGGAGGCTCTGGCCAATTGTCAACCTCAGGTTCAGGAGGAACAATCAGATTCCGACCTGGCCTTGCCGACCAGTTCTACTGCTTAGGGGGGCATGGGAGTTTGCTCAAGTTAATCAAGTGTGTTTGCACCTAGCCAAGCCATAAGCACCACTGCCAGGGATTCATAAGATTTCGTGCTATTCATCATAGGTTATACTATTGCAGCTCAGGGAGGAGACAGATGTTTCATAGCACAGATCTGTGTGATCTGTGTTAATCGTGCAGATCTCTGTGACTGTAAACAGAATGAACACATTCCTAGCCATACCTTTTTTTTTTTTAATTTAAATTTTTTGGTGTAATAATGTGACAACAGGATAGTGAGAGTGAGAAAAAACAAAACAAAACAAACAAATTAACAAACAAAACAAAGCACATGGAAAAAACTAAAAACAGTGTAATTCTTGACAGTATAGGTGTTGATATCGTAACCTAGCTATCGTAAGTTTTTTACTGCTTGCTCATTAAGCAACCACCTCTTTTGCAGAGTAAAATCCAGATTTCCCCAATGGTGTGTGGGTTCCCCATTTTTGCTATCTGCTTTGTGACTCTCAGCTTCTTTTCAAAAAATTCTTGAGGCTTGGATGACTATTGTCCATACTTATTTTCTGGGTAGTATCACTGCTTGCTGGGTTTCAGGGCCTTGTTTGCTTGCACCTCAGAGCAAGGCACAGACTCCTTCCTGGAATACTTTCTATGAGTCCTTTAACACATTCCATTTTTTTTTATCATTCACTTTTTGAGGTTGAATCAGCATTATCCACAGATTTCCTTTTGCACCTGAATAGCCACCGCTCCAATGTAACTCATTCCCCTACTTATAAGGTATTCCGTCAATTACGTATTCATGCCAATTACAGGATATTGGATACATTCTAGATCAAATGTAGATCAGATAAATGGAATGATAAAAGGGTGATATGTTATTAGTTATTATTAGTCATTAGTTATATAAACCTTATATCGGAGGGTTGATGTTAATTCTCTTCACCAGGTGCCACAACCAACCAGTAGAAATCATTAAAAGGATCCACCACCAGCTTGCCCCCAATTAATCAAGTGTGTATGCACCTAGCCAAGCCATAAGCACCACTGCCAGGGATTCATAAGATTTCTTGAGTTGATAAATGCAAACAATATCCACTGATGGCGTGTTATGAGTTCCCTCTAATTATTTGCTAATTACTGAATGGCATAAAAATTAGCAGTGTTTTGCTATCATCATCAAAAAAAAAAAAATACTTAGCTGAAAATATTGTGTCAGAATGCTGTCTCAACAAGCTCACAGAACCCTAACCAAATGCAACCAAAAGTAAGTTTGCTTGAAAATGGTAGAGACAGACTACTCCTGTGCACTTTCAAACAATCAATCTGCAGTTTCATCTAAATCTATTCAGAAATATGGCTCCTAGAAAATATATACTTTAAGCAACTCCAGTCCTATGTTTTGGTTGTTCCAGACCTCAGCTTAACAATGCAAAGTTACTGGCTACACATGATTTCAAATATATAGGTATAGTATACTAGTATTGTTGTATTTATTGTAAGTATACAAGATACTACACAAAAAATATGATGTAGGTACATTTTCTATTGTATGATCTACAGTACTTCCTACCACATTCCAGAAGAAAGGGTTGAAAATGATGGCAATCACAGCGATACAAAAGCTGGAGTCATGAAGGAGGATGTGTTTTAGCAGATCTTCCATAAAGGTGAAGTCCATCTGAAAGAAAAAAATATGACAAAAATAGTGTTGGGTGAAAAAAATATATAAAACACAATTTCCCCAAAGGAAAGATAGTTATATGAATCAAGCCCGGAATACCATTTTTACCTACAAAAAAGGTGTTGTAATATTGCCAGTTATCTATATTTCCAATGTAACGCTCAGTCAGATTTTAATTAGATATAGAAGGATAAAGAGCTTCAGCAGATACAGCTGTTGATCATTGAGGGTTTTTGTTTTCAGGTTCAAAACTTAAAAAAAGAAACACACACACACACACACACACGCTATGTTTTGGTCAAAAAGAACTTTTTATATATTTGAACATGTTTTGGTCAGATTGTCTGCACTGATCAATCACTGCGTAATATATCTACTCTTGACTCTACTCCTACTACTACTTGAACTGCTGTATCAAATCACAGTCACAGGCTTTGACAAAACATTTTTATTCTAAGTAATGGGGGAAAAGTGATGAGTGTGACAGAGAGCTTTTTAAAAGTGAAGCAAACTCGCAACGATATCAGTTCAACTGAAGAAAGACAAATACCCCCTGGTTTGTGGGTCCTACCACTCTATCAGTCTTGTGTTGCGATTACAAAATCCTCCCAAAGGTGTTGTGCGTCATTTGAAACAATGATAACTAAAATTATTGATCCAGATCAAACAGGCCTCATACCAGGGAGGCAATCATTCTATAATATGCAGCAGTTGTTGAATATACAATAGGCCTACAACTCAACCGGGCAGCCAGAGGTTGTGCTCTCTATTGATGCAGAGAAAGCCTTTGGCCAAGTGGAATTGTAAATTGACTGTATATAGCACTTTTCTAGTCTTTCGACCACTCAAAGCTGTTTTTACACTACATGTCAGAGTTACCGATTCACACGCACATTCTCACACTGATGGCCTAAGTGCCAATCTCCTATCAGCATCTATGAACATTCATACAGCCACCGGGAGCAATTTGGGATTCAGTGTCTTGCCCAAGGACACTTAGACGTGTGACTGCAGCAGCCAGGGATTGAAACCCCAACCTTCCGATTGAGAGACAACCTACTCTACCACTGAGCCACAGCCACCCTCCTGGGGTTTATTTATGATATTGAACAAATTTGGATTTGGTTCGTCTTTTACTATGTTGATGAAAATATTGTATGCCTTGCCAACAGCTTCAGTACACACAAACTCCATTAGATAAAATGATTTGACACTGCACAGAGGGACATGGCAGGAATGCCGAAAAAGAACATGTGGAGAACACATGTTCTACCGCTTTGATTTTCTGAATATGAAAAACAAGAATTTGTTGTGATTTGACAATGTTATATGAGGGAAATGCTGAATAGGTTTGGTGCTTTTTTAACTAAAACGGCAAGCTTAATTGCATAAGTGGCTGCACAATTATTGATACAGCTCAGAAACTATCACACAACAGCTGTAACAGCAGTAGAACGCCTATTCCTGATATGTCTGTGACATGTCTGCTTTAGTTCTGCAATAACTTTTCAAAACCAAAAACCCAAGTCAGAGATAATAGTATGAACTTTCTTTGTTGACCTGAATTTTGTTGTTAAGACTCCGATAAAAGTGGGTGTATATCATGTCATTTCACTATTGCACAAAAATAGTGATCCACCTACTTAAGTCATGAGGAAATAGAAAAAAAAAGTAGAAAAAAAAAAAAGTATTAAGAGCACCTCTGTTGATGCAAATATGACAAGAGTGGCCACTTCTTTAGCTATAACGGCCCCTTCTGCTGGAATGCTGCTGCTGTCCATCATTTCAACTGCCGCTGTAATGTTTTAGTGCAGCGGTCCCCAAACGGCGGACCCAACTGTAAATCATCACACGTGACGCTACTCAGCCAATCAAATCTGTCACTCAGATCGCGACTGACCCAGTGGGTGTGTGAGAATACAGATACAGACTGAAGAGCCAGCCGACGAGAGAGTTACAGAGACACAGTTGGAGAAAATAAGTGAGTTAGGGAAAAGTAGACATGGCGTGCTCTAAAATGAGAGCAGTAGAGAAAACCGAGCTTTTAAGACTGGACAGACTTGTATATGTTCCATGACTGTGTCGATTATTAAACGCGGACATTGTCTGACACTGTCACGCCTTTTGTCTCTGTTAACAGAGACTCCAGGCTGCAGTTTAGTTCAAACACTTGATTGATAAACCTGAGAGTTACACAGAGCTACATCAGGCTTCGTCATCATGACTAGTTTTCCTCTTATTTCCGCAGTTCTGCTCTTATATGTACCGGCATGTGCCCTCTCTCTCTCCCCCTCGTTCTCGCTCTCTCCAGCAGTCCGTCAGTGTACAGTGCATTTAAATGTTATTTATTTCATAGTCATTGCCCGTTTTCAAACTCACTATGACTCACCATGAGGAAAAGATTAAAGCAACTGCATTTCGGCAAAACATAAAATAAAATTTGGCAAACATGAAATAAAATATATAGTGAATCCCCCTTTTATGGTCAAATGTTTGATAATGTATTTCAGGAGGCAGAGAGACAGCAGCTTAAGTGAAGAGGTAAAGCTGTCTCTCTCTTTCATTTGATTTCTGCATGGACAACATTATACTACTACAGTCCATTTACCATTTACCATTTACTACCAGTAGTACCAGATATTATATTATTTGTTTTCATTTACAAATAAAGACACTTCCATCAAAAACTGGGGCATAAAATAAACCAAAAATACAGGAAATAAAGGTTTTGACACTCAAAATTTCATGGGGGAGACCCCCCAGACCCCCCAACATACAGTACAAACACACACTATATTTCTTTACCAGTATTGAATATTCATTATTATTATTGTTACATTATGATGTTCCGGACTTTTGCTTGAGAAAAAAAAACTCTAACTGGACCTCTTTCAAGTTTAATTAAGTACACCTGTTCTAGTGCTTTGCATTGTGGGATACAGTAGGCGAAGTAGACTGGTCCGATGCATACTGGAGATTTTCTTCGAATCAGTACGATATCCGGGCATTTTTGGTATACTGCACATTTTGCTTTTGTTTGCATACTGCATACTACATACTACATACTACATAGTACATTGTGGCCAAATCAGTACGTACTGCTTGTATAGTATGGCATTTCGAAAATAGCAATAGACCGTATAAAAAAAGATGGACGACATGACAGCTCCCCAAAAGTGAAGTCAAAACATTTCGAGCGCCCCCTGCTGACTGGCTGAAGTAAAAGGAAGTTTTTCCTTGCCAATGTGCCGAATATTGCTAAGTGCTACTCATGGTGATTCATGTTGGGCCTCTCTTTAAATAACATAACAAAGAGTCGGTCTAGACCTGCTCTTTTTGTAAAGTGTCTCGAGATAACTCTGGTTATGATTTGGCGCTATACAAATAATATTTGATGATGATGATGATATAGGTCATAAGGCCTGCCTCCTCCATGTTATCAGATGGGACATGAGTCAAACTATAACATCAAAATACATGTCAAATAACTCAAGTCTCAATCATGGTTTCTGTCATTATAACTTGTTGTTATCATGCTGATTTAGGTCCAAGTATTTTTCTGACAAGCTTCGTTTTAATTAGTTATTCGATGCTATGAAAAAAATTATTGACAGCTCTGTTGACAAGTACAGCTCCTGCAACTGATATGCTCCAGATTAGCAGAGCAGAGGAGGAACGTCGAGAGGAAACGTAACCAAAACAATCACTACAGTCTTTGAAGTTCTCATATCCATTTGCAACCAAAAGCCTGTCACTGGGTATTTTGGCTTCAATTTTGTCAAATTAGAGTAGATGGAGACGCGTGTGTGTTCCAAACAGACACATTAAAAACACTAGCAAAATAATTTTTTGCATTTTGGAACATAAATAGCATACTTAACAAACTACTCAGTCAGCACTAGACGGCAGGCATGATGGGAAATGAGGAGTCCCTATCGCTGCCAGAGTGCGCGACACAGCTGAGCAGAGCAACGAAGGGAAGCATTATCTTTCCCATACAGAACGAAACATTGTGAACAACAAACTCATGTTAAAATCACAGTAATCAGGCAAAAGAAAGCTTGCTTTCAGAGCACCGCTGTTCTGCGCTTCTAAACTGCGCAGATCCTGTGTGTACAGTCTGGCTCTCAGTTTTAAGTTCGATAGTAACGAAGGCACAGGAGCTTTAAGCTTTATTGTCTGCTAGTTTCACAGCAGTTATGCTCTAAACAACAAGCTTACACGTCTACACCTCCATACAACCCCGCAGTAAGACACAGGATTTTGTTTTAATAAGCCATCATTGCGCCGCTGCTGACTGTGTGCGTCTGTCTACTTCGCCCTCAGTCACACCTGCAGCTCCTTACAGCAGCAAGACACGCGCAGACTGTTCTCATTCACAGAACAGCAAATGGAGGCGTGTTGTGAAGTCCCTTTCACGTCTCATAAAGATGTTAATGTTACAATTTTACGGTGTTACAGACAGACAGAGAGCAGAGCAGAGAGATAGCAAGTCAATGTGATGCTACGTTTTGATAAAGTCCCGACCTCTGCCCCGCGATAGACCTCTGCCCCGCGATAGACAGTCCATTGTCCAAAATGTCCCGAACAGAGCAGAATAATAAGAATAGAAACACAGACGAAGGGCAGATCCTCTGCAGATACAGACACCAGCTTACACTTCTCCTGGATTATGATGTTGGTTAAGAGGGAATATTTAATATGGAAAAATCCTGCTCATTAAGCCTTTTATTACTATCATTAACAGCATCAGTATGTCAAATGAGCTGGTCTCTGTTTAGTGACTTTTATCAGTAGCAGCACTGTGTGAAGGTGGGAAATTAAAAAGAAGTGTGTTGTTGTGTGTTTTTATGTTATACTCACTTCTATTTAATTTGATCATTTATTTTGGTGCTATTAAAGTTGCTACAGAAACACTATTTTATTTGAATTTTGTGTGTCATGCAAATGTGACAATAACTTTACAGATTTTGGAATTTTATTCTTTTAATTTCAGATACATTTTGGACATATGTGAATATATCGCCCGATATATCGATTTCGGATATCGGAATCGACATTGGCCCTAAAACTCCAGTATCGGTCGGGCTCTAGTTTTAATAAGTATTTTTGTAGTACAAGCAGTGTAATATTGACTTGGCAGAAAATCCGGATCAAGCGTCAAAACATTATGCAAAGTAATCTGTCGTAGTGTTGTCAAAATTTTCGATACTTCAATACCTTTCGATACTACGTGTTTTAAAACGATACAATCTTTGTCATTTTTACGTTTGATAGTATCGAATGTTACCGACGCTTTAAAAAAAGATATACAGCAGATATTTAACCCAAAGCTGCCATGAGAGAGAGCAGCTGTGGTTGGGCGACATAGACGGGACTCGAAGAGAGCGAGTGCCATTAATGTAAATAAAGCAGCGAAACAGAGAAATAAGATATTTTTCTGATTCTTTCACAGCCGTTATGCTCTCCACAACAAACTAACATGCCTATCCCTCCAGGAAGGCACAGGGTTTTGTTTTTATAGGCTGAAGGCACACTTAATCCTGCCAGCTATGTGTGTCTGTCTGCTTAGTCCTCCATCAGACCTTGAGCTCTTATACAGCGTCACAGCAGCGATTCTCATTCACAGAATGGCAAATTAAGACTTCTTGGAAAGTCCCTTTCACATCTCATGCAAAAGTTAGAGAAGTGTCTGTTGCAGACAGACATAAAGCAGAGTAGAGAGACAGCCGTGCCACCTAGTATGCAAGTTTTCATTTAGTCTCAACCAATGACTGTATATATAGATGGACGACGCGTCTCCATCTGCTCCCATTGTACGAAAGTGATGCCAAAATATATTAAATAATATATATTTAATCAGATATTGCTTCTGTTGTGAATAAATAAAACATTAACTTCAGTCTGTTTCTTACTAAGGGCATGAAATATTCCAAAACTCCATAATGTTATGTTATACTCCAGTGTCTGTCCTACTGAATTTCAGCTAATTAGAAATAGATTTGTGTCCGTTCTGACGGACAAACACATGATTACAAGGTCATTTAAACACAACGTGACGGACAGAAATACTCTCCGTCAGTTTTCTCTCCATTTTGCGACGGTTTAATGAAGCTGGGCATTAGCAGCGGACCGTCTATGGGCCCATCACAAAACGTATTTCATTCCATTACGTTTGTTTTCAATTGAATGATTAGTGTCCGGTAGAGTCCGTGGAATTTACAGGAGGCGGACACATCATCAGCACTGCACAACAAACAGATAATGTTTATCTCAAAGACTGACAGTCCTAACTTCCTGGTGAGAGGATCCAAGATGGCAGAGTGAGAAGCAGCTTTTTGCAGGCTCTGTAAAAAAAGTATCATTTTTGCCCCAGAATAACGAACTTATACGCAACAACCCACAACCTCCATTAGGGTTTAACCCTACGAACTATTTCTACCGACAACAAAGTTTTTGGACATTTCTTGAAGGACAACATTGATGCTAACATGACAGACCATGACTACAACTGAACTGCCCTCCGCGAGGCTTGTGAAGACAGCGACATCGAAGACATTTAGGTGGACGAGAGTTTTTCCAAAGGAAGTAAGATTAACCTGACTCATACACCAATTAAAAGCCCAAACCCCAAGAAAATGAAGGGGAAAGACAGCAGTGAAAATATTGAAAAATATCGGCGCCACCATTCTCCATGCAGTTCAGGCTCTGACTGAGAAAGTGAATGAACAGACTGAACTGTTAAAAAGACTTGACAAGCGCATCAAAGCTAATACTACGGCCACAAGAGAAAACAAACAAGAAATTATTCTGCTCAAGAAAAAGATTGAAGAGCTCCAAAAAGAAAACGGCACGCTTAAAACCGCAACAGAGGAACAGGCTCGTTACAAAAGGAGGTGGAACCTGAGACTGACCGGTGTACCAGAAAAGGATGGAGAAAACAGGAGATAAATCATCATCGGGATACTCACAAGAGTTGTGCCTCTCTCTGTGCACTGGCTGCGAGACAGCGTGGATACAGTCCACCGCCTGGGTAAACACAACACCGCGGCCGCCTCTAACAACACGCCGAGGGCAATCATCATCCAGTTCGGGATGAGAACCATACGGGATGAAGTATGGAAAAAAATTGAAGGAAGTACGAGTGTGTAGTGAAATGGTGAAATGCATATTCGCTTCAGAGAAGACTTCTCCACAGAAGATCGGGAGGCTCGTTCCAAGCTGTGGCCACTGGCTCAAGAGGCCAGGAACAAGGGGAAGAGAGCGTTTCTGAAGGAAGGATTCGCTCTGATCGACAACCGTCGTGTGGATCCTAATTGATCAGCTCTATATTGCTACAAATTACAATGGTCTGTAACAGGTACCGTGACTTAATTTGACAGTTCTATAAATGTTCAGATACCTCAAGGGTTGTTACAGTTAATGTAAATGTTGAGCTCTGATAGGGACATATAAGCTACTCATTCCTGCGCATCATTTTCTTCGCGAATACTTGTTATCTAGTGAATGCTATCTTTTTTTTCTTTAAATAATAGGGGATTAAAGAACAATGTAAAACATAAGGCAACATTTCTTTTTTGTAAGGAGCAGAAGAGCAATATTATTTTTTTGCAAGAGAATCATTCAGTGGAAGAGGACACTAAATTCTGGAAACCCTTGAGTAAATGGGAGTGGTTTAAATTTAAGATTAAAGAAGTTGCCATTAGAAAAAGTAATTGCATCTCTAAAGCTAAAAAACAAAAACAACAAGACATTATTAATGATATGAATAGATGAACTGATTTATCTTTAGAAGAACAAGTTGAATTAAATAATCTACAAAACCAATTAGACTGTCTATATCTGGAAAAAGCAGGAGCATTCATACGTTCAAGAGCTCGCTGGCTCGAGGAAGGTGAAAAAAATACTTCATATTTTTTTAGTCCAGAAAAACAAAGACAAACAAAAAAGAAAATTAATAAGCTACTTATTAATAATATGAACATTGACAACCAAGACCAAATAAATGAAGAAATAAGACATTTCTATAATAAATTGTATGAATCTAAATTTTCAATGAATGATTGTCAAATGTTTTTTGAAAAAATTAGGGAATGTAACAAAATAATAGATGAAAATTGTGGGCAACATATGGAGGATGAGCTTAGAATTGTGGAGCTATATAGCAATTGGGTGTCAAAAGGAAAGTCACCAGGACTGGATGGGCTAACAGTGGAATTTTATATGCTTTTTTGGAATGATCTTAGAGTACTGCTTTATAATGCTCTTTTGGAATGTATTTCATCTGGTCATCTGTCCCCTACCATGAAAAGGGGTGTTATCACCTTAATTCCAAAGCCCGATAAGGATAAACTATCGTTGGATAATTGGAGGCCAATTACCTTATTATGTAATGATTACAAGTTGCTTGCTCATATATACTCTATTAGATTGGATATGGGGTTATCGCAATTAGTGGATGAGTGTCAGTCAGCCTTTATGAAAGGTAGAAACATACATAACCATACTAGACTAATTCTTTACCTGGTAGATTATAGAGAGTATATCACAAAAGAAAGTTGTGTTGTGTGTTGTGTTGTTTTTAGACTTCTTCAAGGCTTTTGACACGATTCAACATCCCTTTTTGTTGAAAACGCTACAATTCTTGGGTTTCGGGAGTAAATTCTGTGACATCTTTGAAATGCTGTACACTGACATCAGTAGCATGGTCTCCCTGAACCCAGGAATGACTCCTAGTTTTAAAGTGCTACATGGTATTCGACAGGGATGCCCCATTTCCCCAAACCTTTTTATTGGCAACACAACTGTTAACATTACTAATCAATAATTCAAATGACATACAAGGAATAACAATTTTTAACAAAGAGTTTAAAATAAGTAAATTTGCAGATGATACATCTATCTTCTTAAAAGATAAATCAATGGTAGATAAAACTCTCAGTATTATTTCAATCTTCTCTAAAGCGTCTGGTTTATCTCTTAATATTAAAAAAATGTGAACTACTCCCTATTCATACTAGCTCCGACTCCTCTATTGCCTCAATTAGAGTTGAATCGGAAGTTAAATATCTAGGACTGACGATATCTAAAAACTTAATTAGAAGAGAAGACCCCAATATTTCTAACCGTATTATGGACATGAAGAAATCACTCAGTCACTGGTTAACCAGAGACCTTACTATTTTTGGCAGAACTATTCTATCTAAAGCTGAAGGTATTTCCAAACTGATCTATCCCTGTCACTCCCTATATATTTCCTCTAAAAACATAAATAAAGCCAACACAGTTATTTTTCAATTTTTGTGGAGGAATAAAACCCACTACATTAAAAGGTCGCAGCTTGTGAAGGAGTATGATAAAGGTGGTATCAAAGCTCCAGAATTTGAATCTTTGGTTGGCACCTTTAGAATTAACTGGATACAATCTTGTCTGTCACAGCCAAACTCTATGTGGTTTCACATCCCGAGGTCCTTGTTTGATAAAATAGGAGGTTTGGACTTTATTCTGAAATGTGATTTTGAGGTGAACAGGATCCCGATAAAGCTATCTAATTTTCACAAACAGATGTTGCATTTTTGGAAAATGATATTTACCCACAACTTTCTCCCCATAATTCAACCTTATGGAACAATAGAGTAATAACACTAAATCGAAAATCAATCTTCAAGAGCGATTGGTTTAAGAAAGACATTATATATATAACAGACTTAATGGATGATAACGGTGCCATTTTAAGTTACACGGCCTTTACAGAAAAATATGATCTGAACTGTTCTCAAAGAGAATATAGCAAATTGTGTAAACTGATTCTGCTGCCTCTGATTCAATTGATTAAACATTTTATGATGTACAATATTTCCTTATCAGTACTTCCAAATCTATTGATAGGACATTGTTATCTGACTGATGAAAAATGTAATAATACATTTATTAGTAGTTTTTTGAAAGCCAAAATGTTTCATGGTTATGACAGAAGGGTTATTGTCAGGGTTATGATTCTGTCACTTCGAGTACATTAGACAAAGCACACTCGAAATGTATCAAATGGCCTATTTCACCTAAAGTCAAAGAAACACACTTTAAAGTCATTAATAAAATGTATCCTGTAGCAGAACTTCTCAAAAAGAGATTTGGTTTTGAGGTGGATCAGTGTTCTTTTTGCAGTGATGAAAATGAAACTCTGGAACATCTGTTTTTTGTATGTCCTATTACACAACGTTTTTGGTGTCACATAAAACATTGGATTTCTCTAAAAATGAATGATGTGCCGCCATTTGAATTATATCATATTATTTTTTATATGGATCATCTAACCTTGTCTGTTTCAGACACTATCAACATTATCATACTATTGGGTAAATATCATATCCACTGTGCAAAATGGAGGAACTCTAAACCTTCCTTCCCTGGTTTTATAAATTAATTTAATTCTTTTTTTCATCGCTTAAAAAGATAAAAAGCAACTATGCCAAGAAATTAAGCCTGGACTTTTCCCGTCTTCTCCTTTTCTAAATTAGAACTTGTTTTTATTGTATTGTTTCGCTGCTTCGTTTTTTGTTAAATTTTAATGCCTGTTAAAATGTATCTTTCATACCTTATTCAAACTGCTACTATGTGGCGTTGATATGCTTATGTTTTGTTTTTGCTTTTGTTTCATGAATACAAACTGCTATGTTTTTTGCACTTTATGTACTAAATTTTCATCTGTATTGTTGTTATTATTAGCCTCCTTGAGAGTCTGTATGTTCAATTGCTCAATAAAAAAAAGATTAAAAAAAGTCCTAACTTCCTGTAATTCATCACGTGAGCGACACAAGCATTGGCTGGCTGCCCCCAGTGACGTTTTCACAGTGCATGACGTGCAACAAATCACCAATCGACCCAACCAATCGATGATGAAATTTGTTGCCAACTATTATAATCATCAATTTTAATCGATTAGTTATTGCAGCCCTAATCATTAGATTATCATTATTATAATTAAAATTATTATTAAGCATATTACATTCTAGTCATATTACATATCTAGTCTAGTCATATCTGTGGCTCAGTGGTAGAGTTGGTCGTCTTTCAATCGCAAGGTTGGAGGTTCGATCCCCAGCTCCCTCAGGCTACATGTCGAAGTGTCCTTGGGCAAGACACTGAACCCCAAATTGCTCCCGGTGGCATAGCCAACGGGTATGAATGTGATATCTGATTGACAGTTGGGCACTTTACGTAGCAGCCTCTGCCATCAGTGTGTGAATGGGTGAATGTGACATGTAGTGTAAAAGCAGCTTTGAGTGGTCGCAAAGACTAGAAAAGCGCGGATCGAACCTCCGACCTTCCGATTGAAAGACGACCGACTCTACCACTGAGCCACAGCCGCAGAATTATCTCATCTAATTTTATCTTAATTTTACTACAAACAGGGACACTGCAAGGCTTTGTAACTGCAAGGGTTTATCATAGTACAGTTAAAAAAGTTTGCATATAATGGATTTAATTTTGCGGCAAAGTAAAAAAAATAGTCAAAAGGATGGTACTATTTACAACCAGCTTAGTTTAAATTCGAAACCTGCATGTCGTCATAACTGTTAAATTACCTCAAAATAAGAAATGCTACATTTTATTTCAATAGGAGCACTTTCCCTGCACAGAGGTAGCAGTTAGTCCAAAGATCAAAGGGTCATGCCATGTTGCACCACTGTGTTTCGACAGTAACTCAGAATAGACAAACCAAACAATGGCTCAAGAGAGGACCTTTAGAGTGTTTTTCCCCCACGACTTTCATGGCCACTGTAGGTTCTCCTACAAGTTTGAAATAGGGGCAATTGCAATCTGCACTCTCGCTGCCAGATGACACTAAATCCCCCACATTGCTCCTCCCATGAAATGAACAAGTTGTCACTTTTCCTAATTTAGTGAACTTTTTTTGCCTGCATGGGACCACATAATTTACAAAGCTTTGCTTTATAAGTAGTACCCTACAGCCCTATGATTTATTGTTTTGTATAATCAAACAGAAAGTTTAAAATATATTTTTTGTTGCATAATACAATATATAACTTAATTTTATAAAACGTTAAAAGTGTTACTTTAATTATTTTTGTATTGAGTTGTTTTGCTTTAGTTAACAGGGTTTGCAGGAAATACATGCTTTTACTTTGAAAGAGTGTCTATACAGGCTATTTTCCGGCTGTATGAAAGTCAGCGAAGAAACGGACTTATTACATATGTCAAACCGGTTGCTTCGCTACAAGTCGGAGTTCTTATACTGATTCGTAAAAAAGTTTGACATGCAGAACAGTTCGTCATTTCACATTTTTAGTTCTACCTCTGAATAGTCGACGTTGTTGAGACCTCCGCAGCAGTCCAATGGCACAGAATGCTTAATTCCAGCAGGATTCTTCCTTCGTACAGCGGCGTTGTCGCTGACGGTCATCCACACTGAGTGAACACTGGCAATCTGCCAGCACTCGTATGTGTGGGAGACAATGAATATTGCACAATATTTAGAGCAACATGGTATTTTTTCACTGAAAGGCGGGAGGGGTTGCTGCAACTACACAAGCCCAAATAACCTTTAACCTTCCTCAATGCATGTTGGGAAATGTAGTTCACGGTTGACGTTTAGAGATTGAAGCAATTGTATCTCATAAATAAAGTCAGAAATCAACTGAAATCTTTTTACTTTTGGACCTGCTACTTCAGATGACAACTTGTAGGATTTATTTTTTGCAGTAGTTTCTTTCTCTGTTGTAAATCGATTAATCTGTTGGTTAGGCTAAATAAAATTTAATTTGTTATTTTGGCTGTATCCTCTATATAGGCTAACTCGCCTATTATTTTCAGAATAAGCTTCCAATTAAATGTGAATATTCAGAATACATGTAGGAATTGCTTATACATTGTTTCATTTGTTGTAAGATATGGAGACAGTCATGCTGTTTATTGATGCCATTTCTGCCATCCTAATGCATGTGGCAAACTCCTTATTTAAGGTGACCTCTCATTGTTACAAACAGTTGGCCTGAAAAAGGTCTAGCACTGAAATTCAAACAAAGTTATTTGTTTCTTATGCAGCCAGTAGGTCCTCAAGATGCAGAAAAACAAACAAACCCTGAAATACAAACATACATTTAATACACAAACACACACAATGTCACATGGTGTTCAGCACTGTCTTTTAAAACAGGTTGGTAGCATAATTTCCTCCAGCTTGCTCTCCTGTTTACAGTTAGATGCTCTAAAGAAATTTTAGAGTCAAACAAAAACATTGGGGGAAAAAAACAAGCAGAAAGCTCTGTGTTTGCTTTCCCATAACCCCCCTGTCCAACTAAACCATCAGAGACGAAAAAGAAGGTTGACGTTAGTCAGAAACTTATTACTTACTTAAACAGATGAGCTTTCATGGACACAAATTCATGAACATGTGTAGCACTTAACAGCTAATATTATGAATATCATGCCGTGTTATGCAGTATTGCTAGTAAGAACATTTAAAACAATCTACACTTTCTTTAGAGTTTTTCTTGGTTGCTTTAGTTCAATTCTCAAATGAAAATAAAAAACTATTTGTTACCAGTTGTAAACATTTTATAAAATGAAGCTAAATTACAATGCATCTGTGTCTATAATTTAAAAATGTATTGGTTGTGTATCATGACAAAGGCATACACAGTGTATGTCTTTGCCATGTCTTTAGTTTTACTGTCCAAAATATGTTAGAATTATTTCATGGTGTAAGTCAAATGCAGAATGGTCTGTCTAATTGTCATAATCTATTGAGCCCATGTTTCATAAATTGCACTTATATCCAGTCCCCTGACTTTGGCTAGATAAATTGATCAATATATTAATTTTAAGTGTGGTCAAACAGACAGGAAGAACAGGAAGTCTAGTGGTTCCCAGCATTGCAACATTCATGTTCATTCATGTCACTGTGGTACACTACTGCATAGTATGCCTGTTTGGTTTTGCTACTTTTTTTTTTCATGTTCAGTGTTGTATACCTTTTCATTCATATGCTGCATTTCTGCTGTTTAGCTTGCACTCCTGAAATAACCATCTGAAAATTCTTTAGTCCACCGTTGTGTCAAAACATTTAATGATCTTTATGGGGGGTTTCCTCTCCTCTTTATACAAGGGGTGTTACTTTCATTTTAAGAGCATGACTTATTGATTTTGCTTTAAGATTTTACAACACTTACTCAAATATCCCCTGTTTGTGCTTAGATTTGATCTGTTTCTGCTCAAAATGTATGCTTACACTCAGATATGTTGTTGCTGGCACAAATTGCCTGTGCTCCAGTTTCAACCCGTCTACTCTCACTCAGGTGACTTCTGTACGCTTCTGACACATTGGCTCTCAATTCTTCTCTGCGCTTGGATTTTTTTCTCTGCTTTTGGTTGGGGAATTCTGACAGGGTTGATGCCAAGAAGTCCAATATAAAAAAATTTACTTTTTAGAGAGTCCTGTATGAGAGGCTACTCTGTTTGTCCACTCCTGCCCACCAAGGCTTTACCAGATCAGATTCAGATCAGATTATCTTTATTGTCCCACAAGGGGACATTTGTTGTTGTTGTTTTTTCTCTTTTTGACACTTCCTTTTTATTGCATTTTTCTTTAGACATAACAAAGCACATAACAACATATAAATAATGAATAAAATAACATCACTTTTTGCATCTTGTTTGCAGTCACAAGCTTGTATCTTTGTGGTTACCCACTACATTTTCTTATCCACTTACATTGGTGTCATTTCTTTGGGCTCTGTACATTGCCCATTTTTCCCATTTTTGGGAAAAATGGGAAAAATTGGCTTCTTGCATTGTGCTTCAAATTGTGCTTCTTGCATTCTTAAAATGTGTGTTAATTTCTCCATCACAAACATTTTCTTTTACTACATCTAGCTACTGTCTTTGTGTATGTGAGTTCTTCTTATACCATTTATTTTGTGATCATTTTCTTATTATCAGCCAGTAAAACTCTAACCAAATATTTACCTTCTCTTTGTACAGTTTCAGCTGTTAGATTGCCAAGGTACAGTACTTTACATGTCCTGGGTATTTCGTATCCAAGAATCCTTTTTAAGACTTCACAGAGCGTATCCCAATATAACAAGATCTTTGGGCAGCTCCAAAATATGTGCTTGTGGTCATCAATCAATTGTCCACACAGCCTCCAGCAAGGCTTCTGTGTGGCGAGATTTCTATTGACTCTTGGAGTGATGAAAAAACGAGTACAATTTTCCAGCAAAACCCCTTCAACATCTGTGAACTGGTGGATGCATGCTGTTTTGCACATGTTAAACATTCATCATCTGTGATTTTACAATTCAGTTCAACTTCCCATATAGCTTTAATATAGAGGCTCCTTTTCATAACAATCCCTTAATTTTTAATACCCCCCAAAAAAGTCTTGATTCTCAAGATCAAATTTCTACTTTAGATTCTGAAAGTTCTGGAATCCCCCATTTTTAACTAAATTGCATAATAATAGGGCAGCATTTAACAACTATTTTGATCTGAAGATTTTTACTTTGATTAATCGATTAATAATTGGATAAAAACAAAAAAAGCAAAATTTTAGTATTTCAAGCATTGTATTCAAAATATATATATTTTTATATCTTGTGTTCTTGTACAATGCAATGTTAACATATCAATAATGTAACTCAATTAATATCTTAATAGTGTTGGTTTACTTAACAATTACTTATGTAAAAGGAAAGTAAAGAGAAGGCCACTACAATAAAAAAAAAAGGACATTGGGGATGCACCCATGAACTGAGTATAGTAGGGAAATGCAACTAACCAATATACAGTATATTCAATTAGATATTGCTCAAGTTTCCGTTGAAAGTTTCCAGCTTAGCTGAGCAGGGGGGCTCTGCCCCCGCAATTGGTCCACTCCAGGATTTATACATTGTCATGAGTTATTCTTGTTTAGCTATGTTTTTGACTTGTATTTCAGGGTTCAGATATTATTTCTTTTACCATGTCACTTTGTCTCCCTGTCATGAGTTCTCATTGTTTAGTTTTGTGTTTAGTGTACTCCATGTCCGGGTCACACTTGTCTCTTTTGATTTTCCTTTTTTGTCTTTTGTAGGAGTTTAGATTTTGTTTGTGCATTTTTGCCTTTTATTTAATTAAACCGTATATCTAAGTCTGCTTCTGGGTCCTCACCTTTTTGGTTTAAACGAAACTGTAACATACATACATCCTTTAATATGCGTGTCCTCATCTTACCAATATATTAAACATACAAGGACTACTGACTTGGATTTACTCTGGAATCCAAGAATAGCTATCGTAAAAACCAACCATCATAAAAAAATGTTTAATATTTTTCTTCTCATAACATTAATATTTATATAAATAATGTAATCAACAGGGGACAAAATGTTATACATGACAAGTTACAATTAATTTTCACATTTTGTAAAATTAAATTATGGGAAAAAAAAGCAACTTGTGAAGAACTTTGTTTGCTGCTTATTTTAGATTCTCCTTCAAAATGATTGGCAAGGTACCATACCCCCTGACTATCTGTTAAAATCAAGTCAAAATTGGTTGTATGATTTTGTATATAAACTAAACTTTGTATGTGGGATAAATAATAATAATAATAATAATAAATAAAAAAATAGAAGCATTGATTGAAGTCAGACAGCCAGGAATCTAGAATGGAGCATATTTGTACAATGCCACAGTCAATGTTGTATTAACAAAACTCTGCCTGATGGTGGCAGTGTAGATCCATACCTGTGCTTCAGCACCGGTCATCTAAAGATAATATTATACAGTATAGACTAGAATCTATCACAGGCAAGAATCACTCATAAACTGTAGGCTGATTCTTTGTGAACACTGGAGATTGATATGATACAAATCGTTTCACTTAAGATACAATATACAGATAAGTTAACACTAAATTAATCACCTTTTATTTATTCTGAAAAATGTGTGTATCAAGATTAACTTCAACCTTTTATATTTAGATAATTGGTTTGTATTGATAGTAATCTTAAAATGTGTAGTACAGGTAACATAAGCAGACAGCACTATTAACCATCCTTGGTAAAATATCTGACAAAAAAGATCAATTTTGAAAAAGTCTCATTTGTAAGTGAATCCTGAATCTTTCCTGCATCTGTTCTGTAGAGCACTCTTCAGGGAAACCAACACACAATAGAAGCATCTCTTAACCCACTACCAACATCATATTATCATCCCTCTTACCTCCTCTTGGGGTTAAAACCTTAGCACAAGCTTTAGGCCAACAAAGATCCACTATTAATGTTTAGATGTCTACAAGACAACAGAAACTACAAAAGCAGGCTCAGTATATCTGTGAAACACATTCCAACACTTCTTGTAGTAGTCTTTTGAATTAAATAATCGTGAATAAAGAGAGTAAAAATGGTACTTTGATTGTTTCTTGGGTTCATATATGTTGTACTACACTTATACTTACTACTGCAATTTAAGCTATTGCAGTTTTATTTTATGTTGCTTGAAAATGTGTATGCACTGAACTAAGTCTGAACTAAACATGTTTAGTGTGGCAGTTTTAAACATTTATACAATATTGTTAAATTTAAAATTCCCTGTGTACTACTCTCAAAACTTGAAACACAAAATCAAACTACATTAACAAAACCCCTGACTCTCCTAGCAAAATGAAAATGCTTTCAGATCATACACACAGCAAGTCAAAATATAAACACTACAGAGCATTCATTAGACACTACATCAAAAAAATGAGAACACAGCTTCCAGGATATGTAATTACAGAAAAAAGTTTATTGAAGGCCTATAGTAAATGCATTTTGTAAAAAAAAAAAACTCAGTGAACCCAGCGGAAACTGAAATTAAAAGCACATAAATGTTGTACAACTGCAACAACAGTCATAGTAGTATAATAGTTCAAATTGTAGAAAATTCTTCAGATTGTTCACATGCACAGAAATATTTGCAGATACACACACATGCTGTACAAACATTTATTTTTTTATTTTTCACCAAAAAAGTCAGTGCAACATATGCACAGCAGATATATTTACATTGGAGTGAACAAAAATATGCTCACAAAAAACAGTTAACTGAAAAAGAAAATTGCAGAACAAATGGGAAGAAAAAATATATAGAGAAAAAAAAGAGGCAAGAAAAATAATAAGGCAGCATCTTGCTGCACAGCTGGGTCTGGCCACAATGCCTCGTCCACATCACAGGCAATATCTTCCCTTGCCAGACATCGAGGGGAAGAAGCGCCTTGAGTGCCTTATCCATCCCTGAATCGCACCCACATCAATTTCATCACATGCCTCTTCCATAGCCTGCACAAGCGGCATGTGCACAAAGGGCTGCCGGTCGTATATACCTTCCACCGCCATGCCGAAAATAACTCTTTTATGGGGTTCAGAAATGGTGAGTATGGTGGAAGGTATTGCACAAGAAATGGTGGGTGGTCAGCAAACCAGTTTTGGACTGGGGCTGCACGATGAAAGCTCACGTTGTCCCATACTACAACGTACCGGTTTCTTTGATGGTCTGCATCATTCATACGCTGGTGGTATGAGAATGTTGTGGAGTCTGTCCAGAAATGTGAGAATATAGGCTGTTTTGCATGGTCCAAGGTTGGCATGACGATGGAGGACACCATGCGCATTGGAGATGGCAGAGCACATTGTGATGTTCCCACCACGTTGACCAGGAACATCTATAATGGCTCTGTGGCCAATGACATTTCTTCCCCTTCTTCTGGTCTTTGCTAGGTTGAACCCATCTTCATCCATAAAGATGAACTCATGTGGGATTGCATGAGCCTCCATTTCCAGTACAGTCAATATTGTACTTACATCCACATATGCTTGTCCGAGCTCTTTGTTTCTTTTAGAGTTTCTCTCAAAAGGCACCTTATAAAGTTGTTTCATTCTGATTTGGTTTCGCTTGAGAATGCAAGCCAATGTGGACAGACTGACTCGTTGAATGTTGTTGAACATGGTGTTGTCTTGAAAGATGTGGCTTTGAATTTCTCATAATCTGATGTCATTATTTTCCAAAACCAAGTTTACAATGGCAGCTTCCTGTACCCCGGTGAACATGTGGCCCCTTCCTCCACCATGGTTGCGTCTCTCAGTCCTTGAGAAGAACAAAAAAACAAAATTATAGATATATATAAGATAGAATATATTTCCCCCACAGTAGAGTAAATTGTACAGGAAACATGTAAAGTTAGTGTATGACATGACACAACAGGTATGACATGGGGTGTACTACATAGTGTGAAAGAAATTTTGGTCACATACCTGTACTCCAGTCTAAATGTCTGGATGACAGGCAACAGTAAAACGGCTCAAGTTGGGCTGCACTCTCTGTCCAGCCTCTCGCATTGTCAGCCCATGGTTGATGACATGATCAACTAAGGTTGCTCTGATTTCATTTGAAAGTAGTTGTCTTCTTTGGCCATGAACTCCTCTACCAGCTCTACCCCTACCTCTCACTCTTTCTCCCCCTCTCATTCTCACCCTCCCTCTTCCTCTCCCTCTCTCTGCAACGTCTTCCATTGTTGTTGTAAAAAAAAAAAAGGTGCTCACCTGTGGACTTTTTATAGTGCTTACTTCCTGATTGAATTGGTAACAATTAACCATTGAGGTGTTTGGCCAAGTGGCTCATATATTGGCCAATTAGCTCATGTAGTGTCATTTTGAATGGCAGTGTTTTGAAATGGCAAACATGTGACTTTATGTCAGATTGTTGTGTCTTATGCAGAGAACCTTGTTCAGTGCATTTAATAAGTGCCATTTTGAATTGCAAAATGTGTGTAAAGCAGAAAATGTGTTTAGAGTTTTGAGAGAGACTTGAGAAGAGGTTTTGCTCTCTGTGTGTCAGTTTAAATAATTGTGCTATGCATGTCATTTTAGTGTGTTAGCAATTGGAAAAAACTGTAAACAGACTGCTGATGAGGTCAGTCAACAAAGCAGACAGAGAGACAGACAGATAGAGGGGGCGGGGCAATCAGCTGTGCAGAGAGCAGGGGTCCGTTTCCGAAAGCGGGTTTAGTGAAAACCCAGAGTTTGTTAACCCTGAAATGAGGGAAACCTCGGGTTTGCCGTTTCAGAAAGAGAGGTAACTTTAACTCTGAGTTGGTTACTATGGTAACTGAGTCTGTGAACCTAACCTGGTCGCGAGCAGGTTTTCTTCAGGAAACTCAGAGTTTCGCTCTGTTTCCTCCCTCTAGACTATAAAACCCTCATTCGACTTCCTCATTCATTCAGCCCATCTCACGCGTGTGTTTGAGCAACAAATTTTAAAAAAAAAGTCTTTTTGTGTCATCATTTTTAGATTTTCCACCACCACTGCTGAGAGCGCTCAGATAAGACGTCGTAAGTTATTGAATTTTTTTTTCAAACTAACACAATTCAGTTTAATCAACATGAATTATAATGTATGTGAAGTCAGCATCATGTTAGGGATAAAGCTAATGCACATTCAAACAGCCACTGAATGATATTTAATCTGTTTAATATTTAAAATATGATTGAAGTGAGGTTCAGCCATGAGCCTGTTCTGCCTGAGCCGCACCTTTGAATGATGTTCTGGTATTTTATTTTAAACTGCTTCCATGTACGTTTTTCTCCCGCTGGATTGCTCCTAAATTAATATAATTTTAGCTTCTGGTCGTGATTAAGTATTAAAAAAATAGACCAGTTCAAACTTGCAAATTTACTCGAGTAGCAGTTTCTTCCCACGCCGCTTCTCTCTCTTTTGCAGCTGCAGCCGTGTTATTTATTTTTCTAAAAACATGCTCGTATTCGCTGAACATCCGCATGAGGATTTCGAGCTCCACTGGTGTGACGTAGGAGGACCTCTTTTTGTGTACCGTTGCCATGGTGAATCGTGGTATCGGGGCTCCATTAATGCTGGCTTTTTATAGTCAGCGTGCACGCACTTAACTCTGGCTGAACCTACTCAGAGTTGATTGAACTAGCTCTGATCAGCTGTTCTGGAACCGAAAACTCAGAGTTTCCTATCTCAGAGTAGATCAACTCAGAGTTCAGGGTTAGACTCAGAGTTTGTTGAACCTTCTTAGTGAAACGGACCCCAGGCCTTCAACACTGTTGATCACTCTGTTCTTCTAGAGGTTGACTAACATAGGGTTTTCTCTTTAAAATCTGTGAAATAGTTTGAAAATTACTTGAGTGGTAGAACACAATGTGTCCAAACTGATGGTTTATCTTCTTGTTTTTTAAATATACAAAATGGTATCCCACAAAGGCCAACACTGAGTCCTATTTTATTCATTAATTATATCAATAATTTATGCTGAAATGTTATGGACACAATGTTTAATTTTTATACTGAGGATACCATTGATCTTACTTTTCTGTCTCCCTTCCCTTACAAAAAATAAGTTTAGTGCTACTAGTATACTTCTTTTAAACTAAAAATACTTTCAGTCTACTTTTTATGTACTTATCAGAGATATACTTAACAAAAGTATCCTTTAGTAAACTTGGCATATACTGACAAGTATACAGGAAAGGCTAAGTATATATTTGTACTGTTGTACTTGTACTTTTGATCCAGTTATACTTAAGAAAAGTATCATTTAAAGTATATTTGCCTTATACATGTATACTATATGTAGTTGTGATTACTCTTTTAATAGAGTAGCCTGCTTAATACATTTTTTCACACATATTGGCTTCTTTGAGGTAGTACTCCAGCATGTTTTACATACTAGCTTATAAACAAATTTATATTAGGGAAAGTCAGCTTCAGGGTGGAATAGCTTCCCTTTCAAAAAAGAAGTATACTTCAAATTCATTTTATTAAGTAAACTTAAGTAAAGTTCAAGTACATTTCCCAAGTATACGTTATGTTGTCAGTATTCTAACATCAATGTACTAGTAGTATAATTGTAAGTGTACTATTTCAATACTTCTTGGTACTAAATTAGCCCACTTTTACGTTTATTAAAGTATACTTTTAAGTATATATAAGTATGAGTGTAGTTAACTTTGAGTACACAAGAAATTTACATCTAAGTTTTATTTTGCTCTGCAACTATACTGTGGACTATACTATCAGTGAACTTATAGATACTAGTTACATACTTCTAGTCCACTTTTTAGTTTATGAAAGTATACTTTGAAGTTTATAGCGAGTAAACATATATATATTCTTAGTTCACTAGTTATGTACTACTAGTCTACTTTTTTGTTTATGAAAGTATACTGTAAGTATTCCCCATTGCAAGAAAAAATATCCATTGCCAAGTTATGTGGAAATCTAAGTAACTGCTTCTGATCTTACAGCCGTTTTTTGGTTCACTGAGTTCTGTATCACAGTCAAATATATATCAGATTAAACAAAAGATACAACAGTGCTGTACACTTGAAAGATGGTACAATGTGTTTGAATGATGACTTAGTCATTCTTAAACAAAAGTGTGCACATCAAAGCTTGTAACACACTTGATTCATTCTGGCTAATATTATACAGCCATTAGCAGAATATACAGTATATATATGTTGAAACATTATGTTTGTCATTCCTCGAACACAAACTGTCTTTAGTAAAGTGATATTAAACGTGTCTTGGCAAGGACTCCCTTGTGAAAGAGATTTTGTATCTGAATGGGCAAACAATGGATTTGCCCATTGTCACAGAAGTAAACAAAAGCAGAATTGTCATTTCTAAAACATGACCATGGATTTTATCTGCTGAAAAAACAGCAGTTGCAAGCAGATCATCAGTTATCAGCTCTGTCTAGAAGAAACAGCGCTACTGTGACACAGAGTATAACACTGTACCACCAGAGGCACAGACATGAAACAGCCTTGTGTCTGTTTAACTGTGGTGCAATTACTTCGTGTTAAGCTTTGTGTAAAGTTTTTGTCATGTAACACCTCACAGTGTCTCAACAGCAAGTAGAAGTAGAATTTTCATTCTAACAAAGATGTTACAGAGTGATATCTATATAAAGTTTGACTTTTTTTTTTAGATGAGCCACCATTGTCTTCTGGTCACCAAGTACCGCAGTATATCAAACATAGGAGAGTTGTGTTTTAATGTTTAAAGAATTGTAAGAGCAAGACATTGTGACTGCTTTTCTGAAAAGATAAGTAATCTTGCTTTAGATGGACTGTACTTATATAGCGCTTTTCTAGTCTTTGCGACCACGCAAAGCAGCTTTTTACGCTACATGTCACATTCACCTATTCACACACACATTCATACACTGATGGCAGAGGCTGCTACGTAAAGTACCCAACTGTCAATCAGTCATCACATTCATACCCGTTAGCCACGCCACCGGTAGCAATTTGGGGTTCAGTGTCTTTGCCGAAGGACACTTTGACATGTAAAATGAGGGAGCTGGGGATTGAACCTCTGATCTTCCGATTGAAAGATGACTGACTCTACCACTGAGCCACAGCCACCCCACTTTAACATTATGCTTATGCATACTGTTCATGTTTAAGTTTACTGAACACCAGAGCTATTGATCTATGTGACTATATTATTGTTCCAGTTGTTATCACTATATTGCAGAGAACACAAACTAAAAAAACTCTTTTTGTTGCTTTTGTTAAATTTGAGTCAGAGGGGACAGGGATCCTTACTTTGTTCTTACTTACTTAGCCACTCCACTGAAGGCCAGCTCCACATTTAGTCCAGATTTAGCACTCGTCTCCATGAAGGGCACTCCAAACTCCTGCACAGAGAGATACAGATACATCTGTTTCCTGGTGTTTGTTTGTGATACGCCTATATGTGAACTTGAAACTCTTGTTTGTATTTCCCTATAAACAAGACTCTAACAGCAATATGATTTGGATGAATAATCTAGTCGAGACTATGGAGAGATAAGAGGCATGCTGATCAATACCAATAAATTGAGCGACGCCTGCGAGCTAGCTAAGGCAGACAACTGATTTCACACTTGACATGCATCATTTTCCACAATCACCTGACAAACAATTCCTTCCAATTTTGGGGGCCTAATTAGGCTGCAAGATTTCCGGTCTGCCCTGCACCAGTACTGCGCTCATAGTTTCAGCCCAACCTTCACCCCAGCATGTACCTGTGGGTGCTGACTATGAGGTTAAGATATTATCTCATCACTCCTCAAATTTATGCATGTAAAATCTGTGAGGAGTGATGTAAAAAAATGTATTTTATAATAAAGAAAAGAACTTTGCACAGTTGATGATAGATTCTCCAGGGTATAGAAATAGGTGTCTGTATTTTCATGCCAGTTGTCCCTCTGTGTGTCACAGCTGCTTACTTTCTGCTTATCCTCCTACAACTTTATTTTCTCATTTACTCTTACATGCATGTCAGAGCTTATCTGAGCAAAATGAACTGGAAAATTAACTTGGCAAGCCTCCATCATTTATTCCAAACAATAACATGTGCCTCCATGAATGCCTAATACAACAAACACTGATCAAGACACAGTGGCTACATAGAGGGAATTTAAGTGTTATTGTGGCTGCATGGCAAGAGAAACCAATGTCAATGTAATACAAATATGTAAAATTGCATGTCTGTGTATTATGAAACTCACTTTTGCCAGTTTCTCACCCTCCTCATGCTTCACCACCCAATCATGTGTTGAGTCAGCCAGAAAACATCGGACACAAAATGTCAAAAACTGTGGCTTACAGTTTGTAGTCCAATCCAATAGAGACAATCCTACAGCAACACCAACAGCTTTTTTGTCTAGTTTAAGGCAGAAAACTACGCAAAACAAGCTCAAAACAAAACACTTGCCATTTTATTTACTTAAAATAAGCTATGACTAACCTGCTGGCAAATAAATACCTATCTATGTATTTAACAGATGCAAAGCAATATGAGCTAAATTTTAAGCCCTAACTTATAAATCAGAGCAAACATTCTCTTTTAAGCTCTCTTTTGTTTCCCACAAACCCCTGATCAAGAATACGTAAGGGGATTTTAATTTGCTAATGTTACCCACAATGGCACAATCTTTGATGGCCAGACAATTGGGGCTGTGAAGGTGGGGTTCGGTTAACAGTTATATTTATTTTTTTTAAACAGTTGACTGCTGTTGCCGGAAACAAGGTTAAGGAGAGCAAAATTAGCTTTAAGGGTCTACAATGCTTATTGTTTGTTATAAGGTGTTGGCAAACACATAATCTGTATAAAAAGATTAATGCAGAATCTGTACGCGATGGATGAGAATTTTAGTGGTGAAAGTGCACCTTTCTGATATTTTTGTGTAGACTGAGTAGTATTGTTCATTGGTTGTATACAGGAAAAACGTCCGTGTGGAGAGCAAAAGAGGCAGAACCCACTGGCTGTAATGCAATCACAGCAACTACCACCAGAGCCAATTTAAAATATTAATAAAATAATAATATTAATTTTAGTGCAGATAATAATCGGATTCTCCTATATCAAGTTGCTTGTCAGGCTGTTAACAATGGCCAGCGTACAAAAAGGAAAGTCTTGGCCCATATATCCTTTCTTGCCCTTAAAAAAAGCAGCTGGATACACCGCAAGAAATATTTGTCTATTTAGCTTTAGTTTGCTCCTTGAATAAACACTCCTATATATAACAGCTAGCTGCTATAACTTTTTGTCGTTTGTGGGTATAAAAAATGTATCAGGGCTTATACGCTGGAAAAATCTGCCTGCTGATGCCGAAACCAAGGTTTGTATAAGTGAATTCAACAAAAAAATTAAAAGCTAAAAATAAAAAGATTCTAACCTCCAAAGAGTTGGGTTGGACGATAATTCTCTGTTGGTTTGTCCATACAAGCAACTCTTGGTTGGATAGTAACAAGGTAAATTTACTTGAGTACTGTACTTAAGTACATTGAGTATCTGTACTTTACTTGAGTATTATTTTGGAGGGAAACTACATTTGAAAAACAAATATCGTACTTTTGACTCCACTACATTTCTATGAATGTTCTTGTTACTTGCTATTTTTGCTCTGAAGTCAGCTGATGAATTTTCTTTTCTTTTCTAAAATCCAAAAGACTGTAAACTGTTCGTGTAGTTATGCGTGTGTTTTGTCTAAGTGGTGTTGCCGTACCTTTACCTTGCGCGTCTCCATGGTTGAACGTAGAGCAAACATCACTCAGGCAGTTCATTTAGTGGTGGTAATGACGAAGAAGGATGAAGATTCTCCACCTGAGGCCATATCTTAAGCCCAAGTTTGAGGTTCTTGAAATGAAGAATGATTCGTCTCGTTTTAAATGTTCGCTCTGTTTACCGTGCTGACATTTTCCCTGGTTATCAGGTATTTCTGGTTGTTCCTATTATTTTGAAGCTGCAGATCTGGAAATCTGTAGCATGTAAGTTTAAAAATATTTTCAGGTTTGTAAATGTTTTCTAATAAACATAACGTAGCAGAATGTACACCCATGTATTCTTTACTGCACTCATGCATCGTAAAAATACGTTTTGAGAAAAAAAAAATATTTTTAAAGCTATAGCCATGTGTTTTGATCATGAACTTGCTAGTTAAAGTCATTCTGCTGATGCTAGCTATATAAAACACAAAGTGAAATGTGCTTTAGGTATCTAAAGTCAGTCATACAATGTAACGTTGGTATAGAGGCAATACACTGACGTCACTTTCCCACCGGAACATGCCCAATCGTACTGCTTAAATTAAACTGCAGTTGGACTCGAAAGAGATCCCTACAATTGACCAATGATACAGTGGTCCTGGACATTGACAAAGCCAGAATTTCGGTTTAGGGACATTTATATGTAGCTGATTTTAAAGCCAGGAAAGTACGCAAAAAAAAGCCTGAAAGAATACAAAAGCCTTGCCCCTTGGTCAAACTTCAAGGCAGGATTTGTTAGCGAAAATAAAGTTGATTTATTTTCATCTCTCCACAGGAAATAGATGTTAGTTCATCATTACTTTCAACATTTGACCCATGTATCTAGAGGGGTATTCCACAAAACAGTATTACAAAAGTAGCTTAGTAGTGCGATTCAGTCACCTCTAAGGATACTGTAAGAGTGAAATTGTGATTCACAGGTTTAAACTGAAATGAGGAAAGTTAATAGTTAGTTTCATATTCATATTCAAGTGAATGGTTGTGGTTGTATTCTATTTTGTTATTACATACACTGAGTTCATGGTGTAAGGGTTACATTAATGTTAAGTGCATAGTCTGGTATCAGGTCTGCCAGCTAGTGGGCACTGTTTAGCCAGCAGTAGGGTTGAAGAGTGTGAGAGAAGAAGATCGGTAGAGTAATGGCTTGAGTGAGCCGTGTTTTAACTGCACTCAAAGTTTTGAGTTAAACCCAGAGTGTTGGACTGATTTATTTCATGCACCCACGTCGCTTACAATACTAAAGATACACAAAAATTCTATATATTTTGTAGAAACTGTCAGTTATCTGCCTAACTGTATGCTTGCTTTTTGGACTACCCCATCATAAGAAAAACTTAGTTTGTCTAGGATAGATTACACTGTCTCAACATCCCACCTTGTTTGTAGAACACAAGGATGGATGGTTTTTAATAAATGCTGACAAAAACTCTTCAGTTAAATGATAGCAGATGCGTTTCGAGATAGCACAGTATATAAATGGAAAATGCAGGGCAGGGCAAAATGCATTATCGAGTGCACGAGGTAGTAAACGAAAAAGCTATTTTATTGGTTTGAGATAGCAAATCGTGGCCTCTATTAAACAAGTCGTTCCCTCGTTTTGATTAACTGTAATAGATTCTCGAAGCTGCAGCTTCGCTCTCATCGTGACCGAGCTCAATTTTCTCACATAGGCAAGAGATGATGAGCACGCGCCAGAAGAACTCCAGATGGAGCTAATCAAACTGTAGTGTGACGCACCGTTAATGGAGGAATCTATGTCTGATTGTTTGACATTACTTTATCAAAAGATGGAGAGCATTTGCTTTAGCTTCTTATTAATCTCTATAAACAGGCATCTGCATGTTCCGTTCTAGATCTAAAATTTAACTTGAGATGAATTCCCTTGAGGCTGTGTCACGAAAGCCATTCAGCCTTCAGATTTCCTGACTTCCTCGAATGCATCAGATCAATCCGACCTCCATTCAACAAACAAGCATTTTAAAAGTTTTCTTCTCCTCTTGAGGACAGACCTGACAAAGCTTGAATTTTTACTTCTTACAAATCTGAATCATGATGTTGAAATTTCGGCAAATAATAATAACAAGTAAATCACAAGAAAACGGTTTCTCTTTCTATAACAATGCAGCATGCGGAAAAGGAAGTCTTGGCAGGAAGTCGTTTACCGCATACGGCCTGGCACGTTCACCGGTGTCCCCAGAGGCTATATCGTCCCAGAGTCTGACTATAGCTGAGCTATGCTCTTCTAATCTCTAAATTGTGATTTATTGTGATTTATGAGCCACACTGTGCAACTCTTATCCATTGTGACAAAATCTGTTTCAATTCCTCTCTCTTCACATCCCCCATGCTCTGATGATTCCTACCTTGTTTCAGAAAAGTAGTTTTACCAATATTCTTTCCATTTCAAACCATTCACTTTTCTTCTTTTCGTTCTGGTCCATTAAAATATGTCATAAATATACAGAAATGTTCTTATAGAGGAAAATCAATTTCCCAACATGGGTTTGTGACAACCCCTCCATCTGGCCTCTGGGTGTCTCTGTCTAGTGCTGTTTTGTATTGTGTTGCAGGGGAGGTGTGTCCTGGTTAGAGGGTTCGTCAGCTGGATGACCAGCACCTGGGCCCTGTGCGCTCTGCCTTTATAAAGACCTCCCAGATCTGTTTCTCTCTCTTTCTCTGGCTCTCTGATGGCGCCGGCTGGATGAAAACAGGTGTCGTCTTTTGGAGTTCTTTTTTTCCTGTTTCGCATTTCTACAATGACGCGCATTTACACACGCTCTACATTACAGATACCATGTTATTTTGAGTTTCCTTATGTAGCTCAGCGTAAGTTCAAGAAGGAAGACTCTTCATACTCATTCATGCATCCAAGCCATCATTCATCATGTCTCGTTCTCTCTCTCTCTCTCCCTCCCTCTCTGTCCTTTCTGTCTGGTGATCAGATTATGGGCGTTTACAATTTAAGTACCAAACCAACCAGAGTCAGCATCAACGTATGTCGACCAATCATCCCGCTGCTGTCAAATTTTAAAACTGTTCTCCTCTCTTCCGCTGACAGTTTGTCGTTTCAGTTCGATCATTGCGAGCCTCCTCCACCCTGTTCACCGCCAATCTATCTCATCAAGTCCAGCTCCTCAGCTCATCCTCGTTCTCGGCCTCTCTACCCCTTCATGTACACAAAGACATCACGATGAAGTCTAAACACCATAGACTTTGCACATTTCATTCTTTCCAAACTTGTAAATAAATAATTGTTCAATTTTAATGAAGTCTCTCCTGATTGAAATATTTTGTAAATAAAACTACTTTTCGTACTCGCCAGATCGTGTTCTCTCCCTAAATTATCGCAGTCTCTGAGCTGGGCTGTAACAGGTTTTTACAGTGATTTGGTATATTAAAGAATAACCCAAAAAATAACAAAACAGAGACAACTGAGCAGAGAGCTGCTGTTACCATTTTAAGGATCAGTATGCTCATTGATCTCCTTTGACTGGCTGGCAGCAGAGGCAAAGGTCAGGCCTCTCTCACACTCTAATGTATATTAGTACACAAACATCTCCTTCTGCTTCCACACATCTATCTGCACCTTAATTCCTCCCCTCTTCTATAGCTGTAAAGTATTTGACATTTCTCCTCTGCAAAAGCTTGATGAAATGTGTACCTGCCGAATACCCACACAGTGTAAGATCTTGGCATCCTGTGGGAAGAGAGGAGGTTACAGAAGGAAACTAGGTTTGGAGCTGAATGTGTTCACACTTCAAAGGAGTCGCTGTTGACATCGAGCCTTAAAGATCATAGAAGTTGTTATATTACATACATGTGTAACCCCTGGTTACTAGTACCCTTATAATGAAAACTTTCCCTACTTTAATCATTCAGACCTTGTAAATGGAGAAAAGAATTGATTAAAATAACTGAAAATATTAAGATATTGAAACTGAAATCAATCGTAACAGACAGATTTAATATAAGCAAAACATGTTGTGAAAAACAGCTATTTCGTAGTAAATGTGATAAAAGTGATGTGATTGATTAAATCACCTGTCAATCTTAATATATTTGACTAACTTAGCCAATCAAAAAATAGACCCGCCCCTACCCCTCCGTGTCTGGGCAGAGACTCAGTGCGCGCAGTTCTTTTCAGAACGAGACAGAACGGCAGCGGCTGCGTGGAGTTTACTCTCATCAAAAAGCTTGTTTTCAATGGATTATTCCTGTGCCACGAGTTCTGGAGAGCACTGTCCTTTGAACTGATACCCTTGGTGAGTTAAATTTATTAGAGACTTTACAGTAATGATTGTTAAACTAAACAGAAATAGCTGCTAATGTTAGCCGCGTCGAGTGGCATGCTAGCTTGTTAGCATCGCATGTGTCGGTGCTGCTTTCATGTGTTGTGACTGATGTGTGGGAGGGAGTGTGGAGCTCGTTGCTGGAGCCGCAGCCTGCATGCGCGCTGTGGTTTTGGCGATGGACTTAGCATTGCCTTGTTGCCTTATGTTGTAGCATGTTAAAGCGGTGCTGGTCACGTTAAGATGTTTGTATACCTGTGGTGATGAACGCGGGTAATGCACACTGTAAAAAATAAACGGTTAAGTAAGCTGTGAATAATTATATGTCCAGTATGATTTAAAAAGTGGTTTGACTGAGTGCATGAGAATAAGATGACAAAGGATGTGATATGTAATGTAGTTTATTGAAGAGAATACATACAAAAATGTGTTATATTTTAATTCATTTTTTTAATCTCTTAGATGACAAATGCTGTATGTAATTCACATCTAATGTCATTTAATCATTTAAGGAAAAGAAAAAAAACACTAATTAGACTTTTGGCTTTGATGTCAAGGCCGGGTTTTTTGTGCGAGTTGAAGAGTTGGATTCCTGGATTCCTGTTTGTCTGCAACCTGCACCATCTTCCTTGGAGTGCTGTGGCTGGTTGTAGTCTGGCGAGCCACCCATCTGAGTAACCCGAGAGGAAGGAAAGACTTTGTTTTATCCTATCTACGGCAGTGGTAGGACAATTGCATTTGTTTTGTTTTCTTTTTGCTGAAGACTCAACAAATGGGCTTGGGATAACCACAAGGACTCAGTTGATAACAGATTGGACTGAAATCTATATAATTGTTTTGAATGATGGTTGAATATTTGAGTGTTTAAAGACATAGAAGTGTTTAAGAATTTAGAAGTTCCTAATATGAATATTTCGTTTAGTGAGGATAAGTTTTCTTTACTGTCTTGAATAGTCCAAAATAAGAGTTGAGTTACAAAATAAAGGTCCTGGTTTCAAAATAAAATACCTACAGTAACTAAATTAAAACCACTGACTCTAATTAATTAAATACTATCAAACACAAAATATAATATTAAACCCAAAACCCTAAGATATATTAATAACATAAATGGCTAAAATCTATAAAAAGAAGTAATATTAAAATTACAAAATAGACAATAAATAAAACATAAAAGCTAATGGAACCAGGATACTTTTAAGTACAAAACCAGGGAAAGGCGTTAAAGGGATTTTATTTCATAATAGCTTTCCATTTTCTATTTGTTTGTTTCTAAGAAGGAATACATTTGTACTTGGAAAAAGAAAAGGAAAAAACAAGTTGAAATTAAATGTTTAAAGTGTGTTTTACCTTTAAATGATCCTGAGTCTGTGTCTTGTTTCACCTCTGCTGTTCAGAATCCATTTTCCCCTGAGCAAATCTAAATCTCCTGATCACTTGGTTCATATTGAAATAACCTCTTATCCACAGTATATAGAGGATTGATAGAAATAGATTATTACACACATCTGTGCTTAGCGCTTTGCTAGGGCTGCTAAGTGTTGCAGAAAACTTGGCGAGCCAGCCAGGAGAAATTTGGGCTTACTGAGTAGTACTGGTGACGACACAAAGATACTAAAACTACCATGGATGTCATAAAGTCTGCCCAAATTAATGTTCAAAACTCTCTTATCATTAGTGGGTCCTCTAATGTAGAATCCGACAAAGAACTAGTTGAACATTTGAAACAGCATGGCTCTATCATTCAATTTGTTAGCATTGATGCTCCAAATACAAAGTTTCACCAACACGTAGTAATTGAATACACAGATGATACAGCGATGCAGACACTCAAACCCTTGTTGCCAGGAACATTCCAGTCCAAAGGTGAAGCTGGAGCCGGCTATCAGCTGAGAGCACTGGCGGATGTGATCGTCCTGAAGTAAGCAGCAACAATACTGAGACCTACCTTGAACAGTTGCAGGCACTTGCACAAACAACCGGCAAGACACTACAAGAGCTCCTTGCAAGTGAACTCGCTAAACTCAAGGCAGCCTCCTGTACTGCAACAACAAATGAGATAGCTGATGAAGCTTCTACAAGGGATTCCACACAAAATGTGATCAGACCTCTAGCCATTGACACTAATGCAGCAGTTCAGACTCTTGTGTATACAGCCGCTGCACCTCTGGCTAACTTGATTGAGAAAGCACCTTCTGTTATTGCAAAGTTGACACCCACCTCAAGAGTTGAAGTAGGGATGGGTACCGTATTCGGTACTTTTATAGGTACAGACCGAATTCCGTTGGTACTACCGAGTACCGATTCACGTAAAATCAAACGGTACCATGTTTCGGTACCTAAACGCATCCTTGTGACTGTGAGGGAGTGGAAGAGTAGGCGATTTTCCATGCCAGACATGAACACAGCATTGCACGCACAAGAGCGTAATGACGTCAGTCGCCGCAGGTTCTTTCAACAAAGCAAGCATGGCTGATAGAAAGCGCTCAAAAGTATGGCTCCACTTTTCAAAATGCGATGCAGATTATGCTCGCTGCAGTATTTGTGACGCGAAGTGCAGGCCACCGGCGGGAATACTTCCAATCTGAGGAAGCACCTGGTTATGCACAAGATTTTTCTCAAGGCTAAAGAGTGCACAATTTTCGACTGCCTCAGATCTACGGCTACAACTCCTGCATTCGGCACCGTTAGCACGCCTGTATCCGTTTGCGACTCGTCGTCTGCAGCCAGCAACATGGGAGAAGAAATGGCCTTAACATTTGGTGATGGCAACCGCGACAATGACGATGCAAGTGAGGCATCATCATCTTCATCTGCTCCAGGTAAATAAGCCTAGTGTTTAAGATGACGTTAGCTTGGCATTTTAACTTGCATTAGTTATCATTATCAGCTCGGTTCCTCGTACTTTGTAACGTAAATGTAAATGCTTGTTTTCATTTACAGGTCCGTCGGACCCATTGTCAACCCGCCCTAAAGTTAAAGTGAGAGCTGCAACGGTGACTCCCTTTACAAAAGCCAAGGAGACCGCCTTTTCCCGTCAGAGGGCAGATGAGTGTCACAGGGCTGTGACTGCATTTGTGGTTAAAGGAATGTTGCCCTTTACAACAGTGGACACCCCATGGTTGTAAATGTAGTTCACAGTAAAGAAGTTTTCTTCACTTTCATTTGTAGTTTGTAATACTCCAATTTGTAAAATATTATACCTTTTATTTATTTTACTCCATCCTTTTTTGCTCATTTGTTTTAAACTTATTTGCCCTCCATGGACCCCCATCATACAATTTTTCCAGAGGGGAAAGGAAAGGAATAGGAGTACGTGGAGCTGGGTTTTAATTTGTGCATTATTAAGAAAAAACACTGCGTAGGTGTAGTTAAGGGTTTTCATGTTGAAGAAATTTTTGAAACAACTGCGATGTTGCAATACAAACAGTTGGATGTTGTTTTGATATATTTGTCTACATTTATATAATGAGAAATAAATATGTTAAATACAAAAATTTTGAGATTTTATTATTAAACAAATTAACATTTATTACCGCATAAACACACACAAAAGTACCAAAAATTGGTACCGTTGAGTACCGATACCGATGCCCAGGTACCGGGCATCGGTACCGTATCGGTTCAAATGTGAAAGGTACCCATCCCTAAGTTGAAGAGGATTCAATCCCAAACAGTTCAACTGGAGTAAAGAGCTCTTCCAACCTCAGCATCGATGATGTCAACCCACCTGAAATACAGAGAGTCGTAGTGGAGCACATTGTAAGGAATGCAGAAGTTTCCTCCCCTGCTAACACGTCCAATAGACTCCGCTCCTTCTCTGGGAAGTGCCCACACCCCAGCAGTGAAGTGGATTATTACACTTGGAGAGCAAACGTTGAGCTCATTCTTAAAGACCCGGCCATATCCGATCTACACAGAGCAAGGAAAATACTTGAAAGCCTCCTATCCCCTGCAGCTGATATAGTGAAACAGTTGGGATGTCAAACTTCTCCTACCGACTACTTACAGCTGTTGGATTCCGCTTTCGGCACTGTTGATGACGGCGAGGAACTTTTTGCTAAGTTCGTGAATATGCTACAGGATGCTGGGGAGAAACCCTCCCACTATCTGAACAGGCTATAGGTCACTCTCAGCCAGGCTGTGAAAAGAGGGGGCGTGGCCGCCACTGAACAGGATGAATACCTACTGAGGCAGTTTTGCAGGGGTTGCTGGGACGGCGCTATGCTCACTAGCCTTCAGTTGGAGCAGAAAAGGCATAACCCTCCATCCTTTCCAGAATTTCTGTTACTTCTGCGCACAGAAGAAGACAGACAAGCTGCGAAGGCAGCTCGCATGAGACAACACTTTGGAGCCCCCAGACAACGAGCTTCAGCACATCTTCAGTGTGCCTGTACCTGTGAAGAAGAAAATAAAATGTCAATGCAGCAGAATAATCCCACGGTGGACAATGCTATGTGACACAGAACTTGAAAAAACAAGTAGCTGGGCTTCAGAGTCAAATGGCAAGCCTTAAACCACAGAGCAGACACACACCCAGACCCCAGAGTAGTCCCTCTCAGCTTGAGCCTCTTATCCAGGACCTAAAGAGACAAATAGCAGAGTTACAGAGTCAGATGTCAACCCTAAAGACACAGACCTCACTTTCCCCAGCTACCGCTGAAGCCAATGTACAACAGAGAGCAAGTGACTCTTCGGTCTCTGCTACAGCCAGAATGCAGCACGGGAGGCCAAGACCCTGGTATTGCTTCCGGTGTGGCGAGGACGGGCACATTGCAACCAATTGCAACGGGGCCTCCAATCAAGCACTGGTTGCAGCCAAGAAGAAGCAGTTGGAGGAGAGACAACTTTTGTGGGAAACACAAAGCACCTCTTACAACACTCAGTCTTTAAACTAAAGTCAGCTCGTGTCACGGTACTGACATCAACAACGTCCCATTAGCAAGCAAAGAGCTAACCTGAAGCAAGCCTCTTCTAATAGTCGGAGCTACTTACCAAAAGGGTTAGTGGGAACCAGATGTACTGCTAATGTTCTCATCGCTGGAGAGGGTTGCAGCTGTCTATTAGACACAGGCTCACAGGTGACCACTGTCTCCCAGTTGTTCTATGAACAGAAATTGGCCTCACAGACCATTCAACCCCTAGACAACCGGCTGGAGATTGAAGGTGCTAACGGTCAGGCAGTCCCTTACACAGGTTACATCGAGATCAGTATGACTTTTCCAAAGAGTTTCCTGGGTTCTGACATCGAAGTACCTACCTTAGCCCTTGTAGTTCCAGATTGTCGTGCCATGGCCCTGTCACCAGTGTTAATAGGCACCAACACGTTGGATGTAATGTACGACCAATACAGTGAGTTGGACACTGCTCACCACCTGCCTTTTCCCTACAGCTACCGAGCTGTGCTGAAAACACTTGCACTCAGACAAAAGCAAAGAACAGATGGAAACCTTGGATCAGTAAGGCTGCATGGGAAATCAGAAGTCATCCCAGCAGGACAACGAGTTGTGAAGGAGGGAGTAGTCAACATCCGCAGTGAGCACACAGAGAAATGGGCAGTGCCGGAGCCTCCATCCTCATACTCTCTTCCTGGGGGCATACTAGTCACTTGTGGTCTACTCACCATTCCAACCACAGCACCCTACCGAGTACCTGTTGTGCTAACCAATGAGACACAGCATGACATATTGTTACCACCAAGAAGTATCTTGGCTGAACTCAACACCGTACAGCAAGTGCTTCCTGGAATAGGAGAGACCAAGACCCAAGATCCTTCAACTGATCAGCCAGAACCAGCCCAAGGTCATGTATCGGCATTCAACTTTGCAGACTCCCCGATACCTGAAGAATGGAAAGAGAGGGTAGAGCAGAAGATACGAGCTATGCCAGATGTGTTCTCACAGCACGACTTGAACTTCGGAAGGACTGACAAAGTGAAGCATCACATCAACCTTCACGATGAGACCCCTTTCAAGCAAAGAGCTCGCCCCATTCATCCCCAAGACATCCAAGCTGTACGTAAGCACCTCCAAGAGCTGCTGGATGCAGGCATCATCCGGGAATCAGAGTCTTCTTTCTCCTCTCCCATTGTAGTGGTCCGGAAGAAAAATGGTGACGTACGGCTATGCATCGATTACCGGAGGTGCCTATGCCTTGCCAAACTTGGAAGAGACCTTCACAGCACTGCATGGATTGCAATGGTTCTCTGTATTGGATCTAAAGTCGGGATACTACCAAATAGAAATGGATGAAAAAGACAAGCCCAAGACTGCTTTTGTGTGCCCGTTGGGATTCTGGGAGTTCCAACGCATGCCCCAAGGAATCACCAACGCACCGAGTACCTTTCAAAGGCTCATGGAGAAGTGTGTAGGTGACATGAACCTGAAGGTGGCCATCATCTTTCTAGATGACATCATCATATTCTCAGAGACTCTGGAGGAACATGAGACAAGGCTGCTGCGAGTCCTCAACCGTCTCAGGGAGTATGGCTTGAAGCTATCGGTGGACAGGCGCAAGTTCTTTCAGACGTCTGTAAAGTACTTGGGACACATCGTTTCCAGGAATGGTGTTGAAATAGATCCTGAAAAGATCAGCGCTTTAAAGACCTGGCCAAGCCCAAAGAACCTGAAAGAGCTGAGGTAATTCTTGGGATTCTCAGGATACTACCGGCGGTTTATCCAAGATTATTCCAAGATTGTTAAACCATTAACTGATCTGACAGTTGGTTACCCGTCTCTGCGAAAGACCAAGAGACCAAAAGAAAAGCGTGGGGAATATCACAACCCAAAAGATCCTTTCAATGACCGCTGGACTCCCGCATGCCAGCATGCTTTTGAAGCAGTCATCAACAAACTTACCACTGCCCCGGTATTGGGATTTAACCCCAAAATGCCCTACATCTTGCACACAGACGCGAGCACCACTGGTTTGGGTGCTGCGCTCTATCAGGAGCAGGAAGGACAAATGTGACTTATTGCATTCGCCAGCAGAGGGCTGTCTCACAGCGAAGCTCACTATCCTGTACATATGCTTGAGTTTTTGGCCCTTAAGTGGAGTGTGACAGAAAAATTCAGCGATTACCTGTATGGAAATCAGTTCACTGTCATCACTGATAGCAATCCGTAAACTTATATACTCACCTCAGCGAAGTTGGATGCTACCAGTTATCAATGACTGTCTGCCTTGTCTACATTCTCATTCACACTCCAGTACCGGGCAGGGAAGCAAAACCTGGATGCTGATGGTCTATCGAGACGTCCTCACGGGGACCTGATGAATGATCTTGCATCTCAAAAGGAACGTTAACGGATTCACCAATTCACCTCACGTCATTACCTTGATAGTGAGAATCTCACCCAGGTGGGCCCAGAAGTAGTCCAAGCAGTCTGTGAATGTCATCTGCTTCGTCATGAGCCAGAGAACAACTCCTGTGACCCTTGCATCACACTGGTCGAATCCCTTGCAATGCATGCAGAGGCCATTCCTGCTATCTTCAAGCAAGAGGAGTACGCTGAGGGAACCCCCACTATCCAGCACCTGTCCAAGGCAGAGTTGAAAGAAAAGCAGGGAGCTGACCCTAGCATCAGGGAGGTGATATTACAACTAGAGACCGGACAGAAACCCCCACCAACCTTGCGGCATGAGCTCCCTGAACTTTCGTTGCTTTTGATAGAATGGCCTCGTTTGGAGATGAAAGAAGGAATTCTCTATCGAAAAAGGAAAGAAGGGGGACATGATACATTCCAACTAGTTCTGCCCAAAGAGCTCAGGGCATCCGTCATGAAGAGTCTACATGATGACATGGGTCATCTAGGGACAGAGCGAACTACCGACCTCCTGCGGTCCCAGTTCTACTGGCCCAAGATGGCGGCCGAAGTGGAAGCAAAAGTGAAGACGTGCGACCGCTGCATACGGAGAAAGGCCCCACCTCGAAAGGCTACACCGCTTGTCAATAATCAAGTTACTCGTCCATTGGAGTTGGTCTGTATGGACTTTCTTTTAATAGAACCTGACAGAAGCAACACAACCAATGTCCTGGTGATTACAGACCACTACACTAAATATGCAGTAGCTGTACCCACACCCAACCAAAAAGCTTGTACTGTGGCCAAATGCCTAAGGGAGAACTTCATCATCCACTACGGGTTTCCAGAGCGCTTACACAGTGATCAAGGACCTGACTTTGAATCTAAGACTATTAAAGAGCTCTATGAGGTAGCAGGGATTTGGAAAGTCAGGACAACACCATACCATCCCAGGGGAAACCCTGTTGAAAGGTTCAATCGGACACTTCTAAGCATGTTGGGAACCTTGAAAGACAAAGACAAAGTGCATTGGCGTGATTTTGTACGCCCATTAGTGCATGCCTACAATTGCACTAAGAGCGATGTCACTGGGTTTTGTCCATACGAGTTAATTTTCGGAAGGCAACCTAGGTTACCTATCGATCTGGCTTTTGGCATCCCGTTCTATGACCAAAATGGTAAAATATCAAGTTTTAGATGTGGTCAGTAGAAGTATAAATCTCTAAAGGAACTAGCAGTCATGAGATCATCAAGGTGAGTACAATTTACAAGAAAGTGGATAAATATGACTTGAAAAAAAAAATCCCTTTAATTGGTCTGTGTAGAGGGCTCACGTGATTGAGGCACCATGTTAAAAAGGCAGTCTATTTGAAGGCAGGGCTGTATTTTTGCAGTTCAGTCGACATACAAAACCATGTTGCTATTCTGCAAAGAGCATAGAAATGAATTAGATTTCCCATGTAGGGCATTCAAAGACTTCAACAATGAACTTGTGGAAAATCAACAGCAAATATTCAGCTCTCCCTAAAATAAATGCTAATTTTATCTTAGATTGGATAGATCTTGATTGCAGAATGTTTATGATTTGTTGAATTAAATTAACTTGTGATACATTTAATTTCTACTGTGTATAATAGTTGTTGATTGAATTTTTTTTTTTTTTAAATGTGTATGTCTTCAAGCTGTTTAAGTTTTTTTTTTTTTTGTAACAAATATATACTTGTGAAAACAGCCAACCCTCACTGTGTGTGAGCTTTGGGGCGTTAGTTTGAGGAAGCTGTGGTTAAATGGGTTGGTTTCTGGGTGGGGACACATATCCGGAGTGACACGAAGAAAGAGAAGTCCAGACTGGGTGAGAACTTAGATCAACACAGCACTGCAGGTAAACAATTTTTCGTATTTAACATTCACATTTTGAATACAAAGGAATGCACACCGTAAATATCTTCATCATTTTTAAGTTTCTGGTTAAAGGATCGGAGGTCCTTGAATTTTTTAATTTAAAGTTTTGAATTAGGAGGGTTTTTGTAATTAAATCAGGTGAAATAATGTGTAAGTTAATTCAAACCAACTAGTTCATGTATGAAATATAATGCTGACTACATAACTTTTAAGAAGAACAAATAACATGATCCCCCGATCACAAATGAAAATGTGAATTCAAACTGTAAGTATTAGAATTCAATACACTTTAGTGTTCTGCTGATAAAGCCTTGCTTTAATTGGTAATGTTAGCAATCTTTAGGGTGTACTATGGACATTTATAAGCTTGATGACCTTATCTGTTCTCTATCTGCGCTACTGTAACAATTGCCAAGCAAACTATGCTTAACTGTTGTAAAGCATGTTTCAAAATAAATCTAACAATACATTTCATAATTATATATAATTAAATCCTGTCAATTAAAAAAAAAACAGTCCACATGATTGATAGGTATAATTATGGCAGCAAGTTATCTCTGTTGTGAAAAGACATTGTTTACAAAACATGTAAAACTATATATGGGAACTAGAGATGGGCGTCTGCTGTTTCTTATCCTGACCTGCCCCCCACCCCTCTTCCCCTGACTCTGAACATTTCTCTTCACTTCTCTTTTTTATGCTCAACAGACCTGAAAAATACTACGGGCTTACCCATACAGGCAAAATGAATAGAAGCCTCACTGCTAGCCCAGCACATGCCAATGCTGGCTATGAGAAGTGTGGCCTGATGCGAAAAAAGGACATTTACGCTAATCCTGTGAACCTCACATTACACATGTGCAATAACAGGCAAGTACCCAGATATGTCATCACACATAGCCAGGAGCACAAAGTGCACAAAGAGCACCATTTCCCAATAGTCTCCACACATACTCATCATCGGCGTTGGTCAGCCAACTTTTGCAAGAGTGGGACCACTCGAGCTGTCGTTGTGGAAAAGAAGAAGAAAGAACCACAGCCCCCTCTGCGTGGAGTATCCCTCCTCGGACACACAGCCTGCCATTCTTCATCCAAATGTTACTCCTGCCCCGCCATTGGCGTCTTGAGCTCACAAACACACCCATCCTGCTCTTCTTCCTCACCCTCTTCCTCCTGCTGCTCCTCCCTTCCTCCTGTCAAGACGTGTGTCATCACCGGCCACGACCCTCTAGGCTGGAAGTTGCGTCCAAGGTCCAGCTCAACCTCTGTCAAGGCTCTCACTAAAAGGCTTTCTTTACAGATTCCCCTCCCTGTCATCTTTCCTGACCCTATGCCTTGTCCTTCACCTAACTCTCAATCAGACAACACACACAATCCAGATCCTTCTCCCAAAACTGAACCCCACCTTAGAGCCAAAAGCTTCCGTTACCACAACTCAGAATCCTCAGTCTTCCACTCCCTACCGACCGCTGGGCCTGTGGTTACACTCGAGGACCTCTGCGCTGTGCATCTCCATCAGGTCACCAATTTTGATGAATCTGACGTTTTCAGCCAGGAGAATGAAAAGGAAGTGAAGATGACCACTCAGCCATGCAAAATACCCCCACCTGTTCAAGAAAAGACTCCCTTGGCAAGGAAAATTGCGCAACTAATTGGTCACTCAAGACAAAGCTGTAAGAACTGGAAAACCAAAAAAAACATTCATGTAAGCATTATGAAGCCAAAACCAAAACAATCTCACCAGACTGAGGACCAAAGCAGCCAGAATACAAGTAAAACTGGTAAGCACATATGACAATATCACCAAAAATACCTGTAAAGAAAGTATTATGTTGGATTAAAACCTAAACAAAACAAATCAAAACACATGCACACACATCACTCAGTTAACAGCTGAAGAAGCATTTCGGACGAGAAGTAAATGCCTTCAAAACTTTAACCATGTTCTATTGCCTTTTGGATTTAACCTTTAACCTGGAGTGCACTACTTACTATGGTTAGCTATGGAGGTAATCCATTAATTAAACACGGCACCTTTATTAAGTTAATAAGACACTTGTGAGTGACATAAACTTGGCCTTAAACATTTTCCAATGAGAAGATTTTTACATAGAAACATTTTTAACAATATATTTACATTTTTAAGTGCTGTCCTCCATGGCACTGTTCTGAAACAAAAAAAACATAGCTAACATTAAGTAGTAAGAAAGGCAAAAAGGATATGTTCTTTAATAATAGATAGAAGAACTTTTTCAAGCCAAATTTCCAGAACATTCAACTTACCTGAATGTACAATGGTGGAGGCTGTTGTTTTTCTACATAATTACTGAAGCATTCAGATTTCAGTTATTTAGATTATACTGGTTTAAGTGGTAGGATTTGAGTAGCAGAGAATAAAATGTAGTCTTTAATAAAATCCTAAAATAATTAAAAATGATTAGCTTCCAAATAGAAGAGTAAAGGCAAATAAATAATGATACGTTAAGTGCTTGGCTTTGTTCAAACTCTTACATTTCCCATAATGCAAAATGATTGTGATGTTTGGTTTAAACTCAGTTCCTCAGCAGCCATGGATGACGTAATACAACTTAATTTAAAAAGTCAATGGTGCTTGTGATTATAAGTGAACTGAAGCTGATTTGTATTTTGTTCGTGTTCACCTTTAAACAAACAGTAAATACATGTTCATGAAAAATGAATCGGTGTTATCCAAGGTAATGCACATCATTGTCTTCAAAGTTAGCAGAAGATTTAATTGAAGTTGTCTTGGTGCCTTTTACCCAGATTAGCCCTTTACTGATTTTATTCAACATGTGCCGAGAGGAAAGCAGTGGCTTAACAGTGACAGTAGTAACAACATTTTCTCTGCTTCAGCAAGGCTGTGTGTGGATACCAGCTGCAACAAGAAGAGGTCCACTGCAAGCTTCCCTGGCATTAACTAACAGGAATGATTTTACAGGTGACATGTATGTCCTCAGTATGATAAATCATGGTCTATTTGCCTCATTTGAGATGTTTTTCTCAAAGTATTTAAATGTCTAAAGTTTAAAACAATCTTCAGATGCATATAATCTTTTGTATGATGTCTTACCTCTCCCATATGATTTGTTGGTGGAATATCTGCTGTGCACAATCAGCTTATAAGTCTTTGTTGTGGAAATGTGACTGTTCTTTGTGTGAGCAAAACGCTGTTAGTGCTTAAAGGACATTGAAGGACGTGTAAGAACAACATAAATGTTGTATTAGCAGGTTGCTAATAGTGATAGTAAATCATCTTTACAGTATGTGAAATGTGTCTGATGTGTACTGTTGACAGTAGATTATGATAACATATCTTTTAAGGTAAATACAAAATAAAATGGAATTTATATGCACTTATACTAGTTGTTCAATAAATTTGTTCTCATTAACAATGTACCTTCTGTTTATTCCATTAATTTTAATTTATGCTGAATACCATTGTCAAATGTAAATCCACTTATTTTCTGTCAAATATTACAAATAAAGTTGTTCAAGCACAACAAGTATGATGTAGGGGTGTCACGATTCTTGAAATACATGATTTAATTGGACTTTTGATTTTGCCAGTGTTGCAAAATTCATTATTAACAATATGGCAAAACACTGAAGTTGGTGAAGCCTTTGTTTTTCAGCATATTTCTTCGGGACAGTGCATATTATAGGCTAAACGCTACTCTAAATATCCAGAAGTCTAGTTTTCAGGGCACTTATAGATGTAAAATTAATATTTGCATTTAAACCAACAACTATGATGTAAGACATGCCCATTACAGCGAGCAGAGCAGAGTCGTGGCCAGCAATAAAGCACAGCATAGAAACAGCATATTAGTTATAAATCCCGAAAAGGCCTCATAAATTGATTGATTAGGATGTGAGATTTTTAAATATTTTTCAGGATTTTAGAGGCATTCTTTGACATGCCAACAGATTGCAGATTACCATTAATCAGAGTATGCAGTATTTTAGTGATTTTTTATCATTGCTACTTGAAGACAATATAGTTGTGTATATACTGTATAGTAGAGTGTTTTTTAACAGATGGTAACATAAAGCAAAATGATTTTTACAGTTAATGGTAAATATACTGGACTTATAGCACTTTCCTAGTCTTTAACCACTCAAATTGCTTTACACTATATGGTACATTCACCCTTTCACACTCATGTTTATTATGCACTGATGGCAGAGGCTGCTATGTAAAGTGCCAATCCGTGCCAGGGTCCGGGAGGAGGTCCTCTCTACTGTAAGGATTAGGCTTAAAACTTACCTCTTTGATAAAGCTTACAGTTAGGGTTGGCTCAGGCTTGGACCAGCCCATAGTTATGCTGCTAAAGGATTAGACTGGGGATCTGACACACCGAGCTTCTCTCTCTGTGTCTCTCTCTCTGTGTCTCTGTGTCTCTGTGTCTCTCTCTCTGAACATCTTCGAGATTATTACTTTAATCAGTGATTACAAATTCAAACTTGTTTGCAGTTACAATCAGGTGTGAGCTCCGCTGTAGATTTAATGTGTGTGGTTAAGGCAAACATTAGATTACCAAACAACTATTAAACGAGATTAACCAATTAGAGCATGCAGCAGGCACACAACACTATATAAAGCGATACATACAGACCCACTCCAAGGAGAAATACCAAGTTTTAGGGAGTCCCTTTTTAGCTTTAGATGAGATACATATAAATATGCTTCATAATTTGTTGACCTTGTCTTTGATACTTTGTGTTTAGATGTGTACTGTGCGAGCGAGGTCAGCTTCACTGATGATCTCGAAACTGTGACATAAAGATTTTGTTACTGTCGGTGTTTGAACAGATTATCAGACATGTTTCTTTGTTAGCTAAGGTTTTATACAGTGTTGTTTTTTATTGAAGAGGGTCACACAGTTTTGTCGGACGTGGTTTTGGAGCATTCAGACTTCATTTACGCAGGACAAGAAGAACTATGAATATTTAAAGATAATCTCACAGTCAATTTTATGACTTGAAGGAATTTTTAATCTGAGTTGGGCGCAGCAAAGATCAACTGGAGATAAATATTTTTCGTCTTAGTATTTGATTATCTTTAAAAGTTGTATAAACGCATGAAACAATCAAACAGCTTGAGAATATGTTTGGTGTGCACAGGCAGTTATACAGTCCCTCCAGGTTTTCGTGGCCATTTTCTGGGATTGTTGCGGCCAAACTCCCTGATTTTGCAGCCTGGATTTTAAAATGTTGCATTACAAGTTGCGGTATTTTGAAGCTTTTTTTTTTTCTGAACATTTCTCTCCACTTCTCTTTTTTATGCTCAACAGACCTGCAAAATGAATAAAAGCCTCACTGCTAGCCCAGCACATGCCAATGCTGGCTATGAGAAGTGTGGCCTGATGCGAAAAAAGGACATTTACGCTAATCCTGTGAACCTCACAGTACACATGTGCAATAACAGGCAAGTACCCAGATATGTCATCAGTAAAAGATGTCCTCGGATGTTTAAACAACCTTTCAGACCTCAGGGATCAATATTTTGAAGATCAAAGAAGTGAGTTTGGTGAAATATGATGATTGGTCAAATTTGTGGAAAAGTTGCAGCAATTGTTTGAATTTTCGTGAACACTGTAACTTCCTGGAGGGACTGGCTATAGGATCAGTCAGTTCAATCTTTGGCTCAGCAGAAATCATCAGGAAGTAAAATTTGACCTATAGCCAAAACTGTCAAAAGTCCCAGCCATGTTTCCAACAAGAATGCACTCACATGTGTCAGGAACTATTTATGTTTAAAGGACCAAAGTTGTGTTTTTTAACTGTAGCCATGGCAACAAAACTGTAACTGTAGAATTGTGAGAATCTACCTTGTTATTTATTTATTATAAGTATTTAAGTGTTTGCTTTTGTGGTGCACCATCTTTATATTAATGAACCTGATGTTATATATTAGAACAGGTACTTTATGCACTATGGTAGAATAGATATGCAATAAAACATTCTGAAAACTGTAGAAGTGAGATTGTATCTGACTTATTATTACGCTGTTGCCTGACACATACATGTTTTTTACAATGCAAAATAATTAAAGTAGAAGCTCAGCATTGTAATTTCTTTTCTATATTATGGCTTCAAAGAGGAGAGATAGAATATTCAGTCTTTCCTGTGGTTCTCCACTAGGGGGCACAAGCTGCCCTGAGTTTCAACACCTGCCTTATTCATGCAGCTCTGCATTTATAATCTAACCTCGGTGAGACCTGCAGGGTTAAACTGTGGCTCTGCTTCTGCTTTCAAATGCCCTGGATATAACTTTAAAACTGCAGCCAGAGAAACGACAAAGGATGCAGACAAAGAGAATGCAAAGGAGAGGAGGAGAGGGAGGCAGGACTCAGTAAGGTAAAGGCATCTACCTTGTATTAAGGTGTAGTCAAGGTGTTGAAGAATGTTCCAGGTGTTTCGGTTTGTAAATTGTATAATCTGAGATGTCAAATCCGGCAGTGCTCACCGTTAGATCAGCGTAGGGTCCCCGCCGCTTGATGACCATAAAAAGGCCCTGGATTACATTCGCACCCTGGGATAATCTGTTGTCGTGTTTTTTTTGTTTCTTCGCCCTTGAAGATGAGGATTTCATCTTCCCCCCTCGTCACGTTCTTGCCGACCTCCAACCTGACTTTCTCCCTTGTTTAATTGAGAATTTACTTTATTTTATTATTATGGATATATGAGAAGATGATTACTGGACGTTTTACTGGACAATTTTAATTACCTCCTCTTTAGAGGTGTTTCTCTTTTCTCTCTTCTGGCGGAGCCACAAATGTTGGTGCGATCAGTAAAACATTCATATTGTGCACTGTGATGTGTTTTGGCTTCAGCAAGAAGTTCATAGACTTGATTGTTCTCATATACACTCACCCCAAGGCCTCTGTGCTTACTAATGGAATTATCTCCTCTCCATTCGAACTGGGAAGAGGCACCAGACAGGGGTCCCTCTACTTTTTGCAGTCGTGCTTGAACCGCTAGCAGTGGCTATCCATAAAGAACCTGCATTTCCAGGCATTCTAATTAGAGGCAAATGTCACAAACTAATATTATATGTGGATGACATTCTTTTGTTTGTCTCATCTTGGGTGACCCCTCTCTTAAGTTGTAACCCCAGCACTTGCAGAATGGACCCAGACTGCCCTTATGTTGGCGAGGAAACTTCTTGTCAAGGAATGGAAAGCCTGCTCTGCATCAACACCATCTTTGTGGTTTAATTGTGAAAGGGCAACTCCGGACATTGTCTCGACCTGATTCTCAACACGTTGTGAGTGTTTTGGAAGACTGCCAGATCACCCGTGACATTATTCTCTGTCAGGGAACCTGCGGTAGGGCGCTGTGGAGCGCTTTATCCCCGGATTTGTTTTGGATTAACAGTTTCTTGCTTTGACAAGAATATCTTGACAACAGGTCACCACTCAAACTGCCGCGGCAACATGACACCTATCTAAAAAATTAATCATCAACAGGGTCTATTGCCAATTCATTTTCTGCCAATCAATTGAGTTATTGTTTCAGCTTCAGTCTTACATTTTATGTGTTAACATCAATTTGTAAAGTTACTAGTTACTCATTTTATCAGTGTTGTAAAATGTAAAATGTCTTCCTCTTAAATGTTGCTGAGTGGAAGTAGGAAGCTGCATAAAATGTATAAAATAAAAACTGTAGCTAACTGCTGCTTAAGTTAATGTACTTTTCTGTCACTGTCCTCCCTTCTTCAAACAACCCCCCGGGGCTCTCCAACCAGTTTTGTTAATTAGGTTTTCATTTACTATTGTAAATTTCATTTACTAATGCATAATAGACATTTTAACCAAATGATCAGAAATAACAGGAAAATGCATAGATTTCTGTCAAATAAGGTAACAGAGACTCTACGCCTGTATTGCACACGGATCAATTAAGCTGTGGTGCATCACAACCACCCAAAGGCCCTTTCTGAGCCAGGAAAAACCCTGGCGGATACTCAATTATACTTATCAATGAAGCAAGATGAAACCAATCAGCTATCTAAACTAGAAGCATGCCTTAAAGCCCCTGGAAACCCAAATTCACAAAATCCTTCTCACTATGCAATTTAAAGTCTTATGTACATACTTGTAAGCATGTTAAAAGTTTTAGAAATTACTTTTAATCCAAACTGGGGTTATTGCCATTCTTACTTTGTTAACTTCCCTGACGCTGGGGTTAAATTGGGCGTGGTCAGTGAAGATATTTATGTCGTCATAAATTTTCTCGAACCAATCCTGAAATAATCAACCGCAGTTGTCCCGCCCTCACAGATGTAATAACACTTCTGGGCTCGCGATCAATCCTCTCTCTGAGTCTGCGCTAACTCGTGTCCACATACCTTGAACATCTCTGCACATACCTGTTGCAGTTACCTACCTAACGATCGCCTTTTTTCCCCATCATGCCTGTGTGTGCTGTCCCCGGGTGCACATCCACCATCTGAGATGACAACGTGTCATTCTTTTATTTTGTAAATGCGGCTGACTTGGAGTAGCAGCAGTGTTTCCGCCACATACATTTAATGAATTGTTGCAGCCACTGCTTCAGAAGTTGTAATTGAACGACTCTTTGGAGATTTCCGATGCAAATCAACGATCGTCCATCCTCTCCTCATTGAGGAAGACCACTGAAAAAGTGAACTCGCGAAGTCTTGGCAACCACATAAACAACAGCGGGACCAGTTTACTTCTAACGGCAAAAGAGGGTCCGCTCCGCGTCGCTGACATCTGCATACATTCGCAGTTCTAATACGCAGTGTAGACAATCCACGTGCCCATATCAGCTGTGCACTCAGTATCAAACTCTCAGCTCCCTGGCGATCTCCCTCCAGCAAGCTGCACAATATCATACTGAATGAGGAGATATTGTCTGTCTACTCCGTACGTCCCTACTGTAAATACATTGATTGTCGCGCTTTATAAAGCTTATATAAGGAGATGTCATTTGGTAAGGATCGATCGTTTAGATCGCTACGTCATTAATAACGTCCCTCGTGCACACGCGACTCACGTGCTGTGAGAACTGAATTGCGAAAGAGGAAATATGTAACTTTTGTGACTTAAAAGACTGCTGATGAAGACAGTCAACACAGCAGACAGAGAGACAGACAGAAGCGGGGGCGGGGGGGTTGAGCGGGGCCAGTAGTGGTGCAGGGAGCAGAGGTGCAGGTGTGTTAGGGGACTGAAGCAAAGTGATCAGATTAAAGTAGTTTGTGAATTAAAACTTAATGAGGTGAAGAAGAAAGTACAATTAAAGTGTGGAAGTAAGAAATAACTATCTAGAAAGAGGGTAAGTTACATGTGATGTGCTTCTCACAGAAATCAATGATATATGAGATTAATTGTGATCAATTAATTACAAAGCCTGTCAATAATTAGATTCATTTTTTTAATCACCTGACAGCAATAGTTTTGATAAGATGTGCACATGCGCACATACCTGGGTGGTACTACACCCTCTACCCTGCTGCTGAAAAAAATCCTAGAGGAAACACTGCTTTCCCATGCGCCATTGTTGTGTTGACAGTTGCCATGAGAACTCGGACAGGCGGACCCCGGCAGGTGTCAATCAACACGGGAGCTGCCACGCCTACACAGTCCTGAGAAATTGTCTGCACAGCCAAACGAGCTGTTTTTCAAGAAGATTTTCTAGGGGTTCTGAACGTTTATTTTCCCTCAGATTTTTGTGGATGCTTTATGAAACACTCACAACTGATATCATATATGAATTTTTGCTATTTCAAGCTGAGTTTCCAGGGGCTTTAATGACATACAGATCTGGATGACTAGAAACTTTCTGCTACTTAATTCAGACAAAACTGAAGTTATGGTGCTCGGTCCCAAACACCTTAGAGATTCCTTCTCTAATGATATAGCTGCCCTTGATGGCATCAGCCTGGCATCCAGCACTACTGTTAGGAATCCGGGAGTTCTGTTTGATCAGGATATCACATAAAACATATATCAAGGACAGCCTTCTTTCACCTTCACAACATAGCAAAAATCAGACATATCTTGTCTCAAAACGATGCAGAAAAACTAGTCCATGCATTCGTTACTTCCAGGTTTGATTACTGTAATTCGTTACTCTCAGGCTGCCCTAATAAGTCACTAAAAACTCTGCAGCTGGTACAAAATGCTGCAGCACGTGTGCTGACAAGAACTAGGAAGAGAGATCGTATCTCTCCTGTATTAGCCTTGAAGCCAGTGCAGAGCTTACAAAGCTCTCAATGGTCAGGCACCATCATATCTTAAAGAGCTCATAGTGCCATATTACCCCTCTAGAACATTGCGCTCCCAGGATGCAGGCCTGCTTGTGGTACCTAAAGTCTCTAAGAGTAGTGTTGGAGGTAGAGCCTTCAATTACCAGGCCCCCCTCCTCTGGAACAATCTACCAGTCAGGGTCCGGGAGGCAGACGCCCTCTCTCTATTTTCAAAACTTTCCTCTTTGATAAAGCTTATAGTTAGGGCTGGCTCAGGCTTGGACCAGCCCATATTTATGCTGCTATAGGTTTAGACTGCCGGGGTATCTGACACACCGAGCTTCTCTCTTTCTGTGTCTCTGTATGTGTGTGTGTGTGTGTGTCCCTCTCTCTGCATTTATGTTATATTATCTTATTAACTATGTATCTTCTTGTCCCATTAACATTACTAACCATATATCTTCCCGGGAGTTCTCGTGCTCCCTTGTCTTGTATGTTCCTGGGGATCGTTGCTGCAGACCACCTGCTGCTGTGGACCTGCTCGACTCAGACTGCAATAACTATTAATATCAGTCTTCACCAAAGTATCATTATTATTGTTGCTTATGCTAATAGCAGACCTGTTGACTTAATCTGTTACAATTACAATTATCAGCCTTTATCATTACTATGCCTCTCTTGCTAATTCATTCCTATCAGCCTTTCATCATGACTATGCTGTTCATGCTAATTTTTACATTTTTGTACCATTATTGTTGGGATTGTAACCATAATTATGAATTATCTGTTGTTGTAGTTGTTGTTGTTGTTGTTGTTGTTGATGAGGAACATGATGATGATGTAACAAGAACATATGTTGTTGTTGCTCTCTTTGCCTGTCTCTATCCTGCATCTTCTTCTTATCCCACTGTTCAGCCCATCCAGTCGAGGCAGATGCTCAACATGAGTCTGGTTCTGCTCGAGGTTTCAAAGTTTTTCTTTGCCACTGTGCCGAATGTTGCTAAGTGCTACTCATGGTGATTCATGTTGGGTCTCTCTCTAAACAACAAAGAGTACGGTCTAGACCAGGGGTCCGTTTCACAAAGCAGGTTTATTGAAAACTCTGAGTCTGTTAACTCTGAAATGAGGGAAACTCTGAGTTTTCCGTTTCACAAAGGGAGGTAATTTAAGCTCTCGGTCAGTTACCGTAGTAACAGACTCTATGAACCTAACCTGGTCGCGAGCAGGTTTTCTTCAGGAAACTCAGAGTTTCGCTCTGTCTCCTCCCTCTAGAATATAAAACCGATTCGGTTTTATATTCTCTTATATTCTATCAATTCGACTTCCTCATTCATTCAGCCCGTTTCACACGTGTGTTTAAGCGGTTACCGAATTAAAAGAAGAAACGTTGCGTCTCTGTGCTGCTCTGACCGCATTGCAAAAGTCTTTTATAATTATGATAAAAAAAATCAAAAGACAAATCTGTGTCAAAGTCATTATTTTTAGATTTTCCACCACCACTGCCGAGAGCACTCAAATAAGACACCTTAAGTTATTGGATTTTTTTTATTTATTTAAACTAACACATTCAGTTTAATCAACATAAATTATAATGTATGCGAAGTCAGCATCATGTTAGGGATAAAGCTAATGCACATTAAAACAGCCACTGAATGATATTTTATTAGTTTAATATTTAAAATATGATTGAAGTGCTTCCATGTATGTTTTTTTCTCCCGCTGCATTGCTCCTAAATTAATATAAATTTTAGCTTCCGGTCGTGATTAAGTATTAAATAAATAGAGCAGTTTAAACTTGCGCATTAACTCGAGCAGCAGTTTCTTCCCACGCCGCTTCTCTCTCTTTTGCAGCTGCAGCCGTGTTACTTTATTTTTCTAAAAACATGCTCGTATTCGCTGAACGTCCGCATGAGGATTTCGAGCTCCATTGGTGTGACGTAGGAGGACCTCTTTTTGTGTACCGTTGCCATGGTGAATCGTGGTGTCGGGGCTCCATTAATGCTGACTTTTTACAGTCAGCGAGCACGCACTTAACTCCGGGTGAACCTACTCAGAGTTGATTGAACTAACTCTGATCATCTGTTCTGGAACCGAAAACTCAGAGATTCCTATCTCAGAGTAGATCGACTCAGAGTTCAGGGTTAGACTCAGAGTTTGTTGAACCTTCTTTGTGAAACGGACCCCTGGGGTCAAAGAGTTAAGTTAGAGTTAAGTGCGTGCATGCTGACTGTAAAAAGCCAGCATTAATGGAGCCCCGACACCACGATTCACCATGGCAACGGTACACAAAAAGAGGTCCTCCTACGTCACACCAGTGGAGCTCGAAATCGTCACGCGGACGTTCAGCGAATACGAGAATGTTTTTATAAAAATAAAGTAACACGGCTGCAGCTGCAAAAGAGAGAGAAGCGGCGTGGGAAGAAACTGCTGCTCGAGTGAACGCGCAAGTTTGAACTGGTCTATTTATTTAATACTTAATCACGACCAGAAGCTAAAATGTATATTTATTTAGGAGCAATCCAGCGGGAGAAAAACGTACATGGAAGCAGTTAAAAATAAAATTCCAGAACACAGAAACCTCACTTCAATCATATTTTAAATATTAAAGTAATTAAATATCATTCAGTGGTTGTTTTTTTTTGTGGCTTTATCCCTAACATGATGCTGACTTCACATACATTATAATTTATGTTGATTAAACTGAATTGGGTTAGTTTAAAAAAAAAAAAAATCCGATAACTCACGGCTTCTTATCTGAGTGCTCTCGGTAGTGGTGGTGGAAAATCTAAAAATGATGACTTTGACACAGATTTGTCTATTGATTTATTTTACCATAAATATAAAATACTTTGGCAAAGGGGTCAGAGCAGCACAGAGACGCAACGTTTCTTCTTTTAATTTGGTAACCGCTCAAACACACGCGTGAGACGGGCTGAATGAATGAGGAAGTCGAATGAGGGTTTTATATTCTAGAGGGAGGAAACGGAGTTTCCTGAAGAAAACCTGCTCGCGACCAGGTGAGGTTCACAGACTGAGTTACCATAGTAACCAACTCAGAGTTAAAGTTACCTCTCTTTCTGAAACGGCAAACCCGAGGTTTCATTCAGAAAAATGTTTAAAATATATATATATATAACATAATATATATAATAATAAAGGGATTTGCTTGTCTCCTGCTGCCTCAAACAGTTTGTTATTTTGTGTTATTGTGTGTTACACAAATATATCGTTGACTTTGGTGTTTTAAACTACTGTCAGCTTCCCCAGCTTCACACACACATTCACACACTGATCACTGATGCTAATGTACAAACTGTCAAGCTACCCATCGCCAATGTCTATGCCTTGTGGAGCAATTTTGGGTTCAGTGTCTTGCCCAAGGACACTTTGGACTAGAGGAGCTGGGAATCAAACCACAAACCTTCCGATTACACCAGGGGGGTATACTACAAAGCAGGATTTGTGCTTATTGAGGTAACAACAGGGTCAACTCTGAGTTTTTAGTACCATGAAGGTGGTTCACTTCTTGCTGGGGCAGGTCACCATAGTAACTTATGCTGAAAACCTAACCTCCCCCGGAGCAGGTTATGTTGGAGATAAGAGATCAACCTGAACTAAACACCACCCACTGACCAATCAGGTCTCTTGATTCAGGAGCTCTGTGAGCTGATGGTGCAAGAGAGGAGGGAGAGAGAGCGGTAAAATACTTCCTGTTTACCGTCTGATTTTATGAAATATATTCATGAAAGATATTCATCGAGCTTTACTGATATACATTTACATAAACGCACCAAAACTATGAATCTAATGTAACACGAGTGTTACAATAAATATATGGTGCTCTAATGATGGAGCAGTGATTTTATTATATTTGCTCATTTACACAGTCTGTGCTTTCTTTGCTGTTTGTCCTTCCTGCATTCAGCTGCTGCAACTCAGTGGATTTCTGTCTGGATTATGTGTAACTTCTTCATGTCTTTCTAAAATCAGAGTTTGCTCTGAGTTTGTAAAATTCATTCAGTCATTTGCACCAGACGACGCCCCTTTTATGTGAATGCGCTCATAGAAACCCTGGGTTGACTTAACAAGTTGATGTACAAAGTAGCATCTACGTTAAATATTTATTGGCCTCCAAAAACGTTTGCGCTTGAAATCATCTTACAGTTTGTGATGTTACAGTGACTTCAGTTGAAGTAGTTAATTGCTTTTGATTGTGACAGTGCTACAGATGTTTACTTGGTGAATAACAGTCCAGAAGCAGTTGTGGTAATCTATCACTAGACATTTTGTTTCACAAACTGAACTTACAGGAGCCACTCTATAACCACCAGAATGGCGGCTTCCGTTCCAGGTCGACCAACCGCCGTCAGCACAAAGAGAGTGGTCACTGCTCCTGTCGATGGGATCCCTGCTGCTCCTATGCTGGACACTGCTGATGTTACCCTGCAGGAATATAATAAAGGTTTCAAGGTTCTGTACAATTATATAATATAGTATAATATATATATTAATAGTACTTTTATCCAATAATAACAGTTGCAGCTATAATGTTCTGAAGAACAGGAACAGGAGCTTACAAGAGCTTGATTAACTGGCCCAGGTTTAAATGGATTTGGTTGAGCTGACAGATGAAAACTGCTGTGACCACATGTAAAGGGCAGTCCCATTCATGTTGAGGTTAGTGCCAATAGGCAGCATGAAGCGGGTGATTCTTCTGTCAATCTTGAGTCGATCCTCACAACACTGGAAAGTGTGCGGCAGTATGGCAGAGCTTGGAGAGACACAATGTTTGTTAGTTCACTATTCCTATGGAAAGGTTATTGATGTGGGCAGCAAACAATCAGTGGTCATGACCTCATAGCTCTCTGTGATGCTCACCTGTTGCATCATCTTACCTGAATGAGATGAGCAGGGCAGTCAGTATAGCAGGAGATACCCTCCTAAAAACATCAAAGGGGCTACGTCTCGTACACAGGAAATATATCAAAGGTAGAACTATTGCTCCATGGACTACGAGCCTGAAACACACAATGAAAGAAAAGTCAATTCTCATTAACTCAAATTACTCACACCAGCTAGAGTTGGACATTTGGTTATAATGCAGATGACAAGCAGGACTCTTAATGACATATTTAAAGCTTTAACACTCATTATACTCAACAATAAGAATAATGATAATAGAAATAATAAAAACAATATATATGATTTTAGAATGGCAAAATAATCATTGAAATATGATATAGATATAATACAGTATTTAGAAAAATACACACCAAAGGAACTCAGACAGGACAGGTAAACAGACGGACCTGGGCAAAATTCCTAAAGGGACCTTATGTAACTTTGGAAAGATGTAGTCGGACAACACCCCTCTAAAAAACTCAACTTTTAATTAACAGGCAGCAAAATGGACCCTTGGCTGTAGATTACACTTTAGTGTTATGGTCCTTTTTCGTCTGAAATGACCAATAGCTTGTGGAGGCTAATTGTAGCTAGTGTTTATAAACTCTAGCTAGTTACTGCTTTTCATAAAACGTTTCTGAATAATTTGACTTAAAGGGCCAGTTCGCCGATTTTCAACCTCGGTCCTATCATGCTATAATGGGGAGCTAATGCCATTATGGTAGGAAAAAAATGCAATTTCGCTCTTTGCCTTTGGAGGACGCTATCCGCTTCTCCAATGGGCCCTGGAAAACCTCCGCCAGTCTATGTAAACGCGGCAGAGGCCAGATGACGCTCTGTCTCTTTTATCCTTTTATTGTCATGATCGTTATGGTGAAAAAAGAGTTACAGGCCCTCTTTCATTTATTATTTCATGCATGCCTATTAAATCTTTTTGAACAGCTGACACTGAGGCAAAGATAAGCTGGTTATGCTAATGCTAAAACATAATGTACACATCTCTAGCACAAGGAGTAGAACAACAACATCAATCCAAAGTTTGCTCACATTAGTCTTTATAAGCTATGACTTTTATTGATTAATTCCACTTCATCTATAAGAGTAAAAAATCACATAGTTTTGCTTTGAAGGCCCAGTTGTTGTTTTTTTTAGTATGACATATTTTTTCTTTGGCCGACCATTAAAAGTCATTTACAGCTGTTGCTACATTTAAAAGAATCAGAAATCATGAAGAAAGGTTAGTTCCCTGAGCTAAAATACCAGTAAATCTGTGCCAAAAATGTAAGGTGAACATACCCGATAAGAACCACGGCCATAAACTTTGAAGATGGTTTCCCAGTCGTGAACTTCGACAATATGGCTTGTAATCATGAACATGACTCCAATGGGCAAAAAGCTAGAAGACAACCAAGAAAAGAAAAGAAAAGATGAAGGAAATCTGCTGAAGGGTTATTTATTAACAAACTTAAAACTGGAGAATGCAACTGAAAGAAAAAACAAACAGCAAAAACGAGTCAGCGATCAGAAGTCGTAGGTGCATGTTGCAAAGTACTGCGCATGGTGGATTCATGTTGGATCTGTCTAAATAACATAACCAAGAGTACAGTCTACGCCTGCTCTGTTTGTAAAGTGTCGAGATAACTTTGGTTATGATTCGGATATACAAATAAAATTTGATTGAATTTGATTGATTGATGTAGGTAGTAGAGATATTTCAGTCATGAACAATTTGTTCAAAAAGAACTAATCTTTTTAGTGAAGGGAGTGATCCGTTCAGTTCCATGCATTGCCTCTTTGCTGCCGTTCACTCTGCTCTGCTCGCGGCTTCCCAATCCCTCCTTCCTTCCTTTTAGAAAACCAGACTGATTAATATGAGCACTCGCCAGTAGATCTTTGGAGGAGGGCTGTATATGTCAAATTACCATGTAATTGGTTCGGAGAGCTACATAACGTGTCACTTGACTGAATGTGTCTCTCAATCACTCACTCATGAACCAGAATGGTCCTCGTGAATGCTACGACCCAATTACGAACGAAAGTGGGGCAGAAATATTTCAGGCGTGCATACAAAGCCAATTCACAGATGTTTCAAGCACTGACAGATGAACATAAACTACATCATGTTTGTTTATTAAAGCAATTCTTACCTTTCTGGCATTTTTACGCTTTTTTTTTGTAATCATAAAATGCTCCTAATAAGCGTATAGCACAATAAAATGTAAAAGAAATCAACTAGGCATTGAAACTCATCAATATTTAATTCTCATATATTTCTGATAAAAGTCTAACCAATCAGTTTATTCGGTCCGAATAAATTGATTTGCCGAGCTTCCTGTCTGTCATCCGTCGCCGCGTCCCTCCCAGTTGCACCGCTGTCACGGCTCGCAAGTCGCGCGCCTCTCTGGTAGAGCAGTAGAGCGGTGAGAGAGAGCAAGGAACGGAGAACTGACAATGACTGACCAAGGCGAGCCGCCACTTCCATCATCAGCTGCCCCCACAGAGAAAAGTATCAGGACAAAGAAGACTTTTTCACAAAATGCTGCCTTAAAGAAAGAGCTTGATGCGGCAAGAGGCAAGACTGGAGTCAACATCGGCTCTGCTTTCCAGCAATGGAGGAGGCTAATGCAGCTACATCCGGAGCTAAAAAGAGATGAGATGGTCGCGGAGTTTCTGCTGGACAGGTACATTAAGTTTGCCTAATCCTAAAACACAACATTACATGTGATAACATCAGTTACCAGTTACTGTTGTTCTGTAATATTATGTTATTTGTGCAGGGAAATTTAGCCTAGCGTTAGCATTAGTGTTAGCGCCTATAGTGTAAACAAACTGACTCCGCAGCTTGGTTTGTTTAACGTTACACTACCGGTGACGTTAGCTTCAGCGTTAGCCTCAGTGTTTATTGTGAAGTTGTCATTAACCCAGTTTTAGTATTATAACTCCGGGGTTGTGTTTGACTTGGTTGGTTGTACAGTAACCAGAGCTAGTTCAGCACATTGCTAGAAGACTTCTCCGGCTAATAGATAATGCTGGCTAGCTGACATCTGTGTAAATAAGACTGATCTGTCTATGTTTGTGACTTTTTCCATTCTTGGGAAGAAGTACTATTTACCAGTAGGGAATTTTAAATTGTAATAAGTTGATACATACACTTGCTCCACTTACTGTACATTGTGATAACATCACTCTGTGCCAAAGCAGCCTAAGATCTATATAAAATCTAGCCTGTTTGAGTTTATGCAATTTATATCCTGTGTCACGTTTCTATTTTTTTTTTACTCTTTGTCAAGGTACACCACTCTCACCGTAATGGAGGACATCCAGCACCAGCCAAGACTTGGTACCCCTGGAACTCATGAAGAGCTGAATGTTACATCTAAAAGATTTGTTTGCATTACTAAACAGTAATCTTGCAAGTGCCTTATGTTATTTATTTGCTTTTTTATTGGGACCAAATAACAAATTTCTTATAGAAGACAGCTGTAAAAAGATAAACTGTCTACAATAATAAATGTTTTTCTAAAAAATTGATTTTAGTAATTCACTGCAGTTCATTCAGATGAAGTGGGAATATGAAAAAAGGGTCATAATGGAAGTAAAGCATAATGAACATTACTTTATGTGAGTAAAAAGACAAAGGTAATTATACAATGCAAGGTTTTATTGAACAACGTGAATAAGAAAAAATACAAAACTATATGAACTGCTGGACTCCGATGAGATCGTCAGGACTGAGTACAGCAGGTCCACGTGCCCTCCGACTGGCTCTTGTTGTGGATCTTGGGGCAGCTTGTCTGCTGGTTCCGGGCCTCTCCTCAGCAGATTCCCCACTCCGCATCACCCAACGGCCCTGCTGCTTCTACCCTGGAAGCCCCTGGAAGGACCTGCCCTTCTCGGGGCTCTTACACCTCCTGTGCTGGTTCCTGCTGTAGGCTGCTGCTGTCGGCCCCTGCCTCTGAAGATCCGGAACGTAGTCGGGATCTCCAACCACACTCTCCTCCAAGAAGCAGAGCCTTTGACTTTGTGACTATATAACATAAACTTAAAAGAAAAAAATGTTGAAGCTAAACGTCTGAACGAGGGCTAAAGTTAGCTACCGTTAGCTGACAAAACAGGTTCTCAACAAAGTTAACCTGTAAACAAAACTGCTTGTACTGCTCCTAATTTAATGACAAACGTTACCGGGACAATTCAGGCAAGGTAAGACGTTATGACAGCAAGAAAATATTAATTCTACCGAAAAACGACGCATTTGACTGTAAACAAACAGGCAATGAAATGCTATAATTACGATAGTAACGTTGGTAGTTCGTCAGACTACAAAAGGTAACTAAACGTTACGAGGGAGGGAATTTTATTTTATACCACATGCAGAATTGAATATTATTTAATTACTGTTGGTTAGTTTTCACTTACCTGTGCCTCTGACTCTGACTCCGACTCCATTGACCCGTTTCACTCGCGCTACTTCTCTCACCGCACGCGTCAGGGATGCATGGAGGAGGGAGGGAGGGAGGGGAGCGTCAGAGGTCAGGCAGGGGGAAGAGGGTGGGACAAGGGAGGCGGAGTTGTTCTTGTCAAATTTTAACTAAGTGCTGAGGGACATGCCAGAAAGGTAAGAATTGCTTTAATGAACATCTTTAATGTAAACTGTTACGGCCTCTCGAACTAAGTACAAGACAAAACAAAGGCTCACAATGAGGACCGCAACATATTTAAAAAGGACGCCACACAACAGTAGGATGTTTGAAAACCCACAGGGTTTTAATTTGTTTATTTAATAAAGAATCAAAAATCATCACTACGAAAATAAGTGATAAGGAAAAAAAAGGAGCTGGAGACCCCGGCCAAAATGAACAAAAGTGGGCAAGTACTGGGCCAGCCACGCAATGGACCGTCGCTCCCAGCACCTCCCCCTAAACGACATAAACTGGAAAAATCATCATAAAACAAAAGACGAAATAACTAGACTACCGGAGATCTCCAGCCCAAACTAAAACAACAAACTAAAACAACAAAACCCCAACAATATAAATACATGTTGAGGGGAAAAGGACCTGTGGAAAGAATACAGCTAAAGTTAGGAGTTAGAAAGTTAACTGGCCACACATAACATAAACCCACAACCAAACAACAACCATCATACATGCAACACAAACTAAACAGCTCTGCGATTTCCTAACCTCTACAAAAACTTTGTAAAATTAGAGTCAACCAGGGGTTGCACGGTGGTGCAGTGGTTAGCACTGTTGCCTCACAGCTAGAAGGTCACCGGTTCAGAACCCCGGTTTGGGCGACGTGGGCCTTTCTGTGAGGAGTTTGTATGTTCTCCTCATGCATGCGTGGGTGTGAGTGCGAAAGATTGTCTGTCTCTATGTGTCGGCCCTGTGATTGACTGGCGACCAATCCAGGGTGTACACCGCCCTTCGCCCAACGACAGCTGGGATAAGCTCCAGCCCCCCGTGACCCTGAACAGGATAAGCAGTATAGATAATGGATGGATGGAGTCAACCAGCAGGCCAAACATTTTGGTGTACACATAAAGTAAGCCAGCACATCCTCTGTGTACAACAGCCACAGCGCCAAGTTTCACCCACCTCGTGATTAAGCCTATTTTTCACTTACTGTGACCAGACAAGGTGAAGCGTAAAGCAGAAGTTTTCTGTTGATGTTCCAGGATATGTGGCAAGAAATAGACAAAAACTTATGACGCAAAAATGAACCAGACCCCCATCCCTCGAGAAACAATGTTCCAGGCCTTTTTCAGTGCGACTATATTCTGACAAATTGTTAAGCTGTTAGTGGTGATAAATTGTATTTATGTGTCATGAAGGACAAACAAAAATGGGAGTACACAAGCAACTGTTGTAGGTTTCAAAATATTCAAGGTTTTACAAATGTTTTGAGAGGTATGAATTAGTTTTCATTGACCTGCAAAAGCTAATCGGACTATAAGTGTGAAGACTGGCAATAAAAATACGATTGGAAAATAGTCAGTCACCGGGATGGATGTGAAGCGATTGGCTTACCAGTAACCACACTTGTAACAATGAGTGGCACAGTCACACTCTGAAGCATGTTCAACATAATCTCTCCTGGAAAGCGGATGTATAATTTGTCATATTCAGACAAAGTGAAGCAGAACTTGACAACAATTCCCAGAGAAATACCTGTGAGACAAAAACAAAAAAATATTGATAATAGAGTACAGGAAAGAGTTATCGTAGCTGGGAAAATAATACATAATAGACATAAAACAATGATAGAACTTGAAATTTACAATCCAGTCAAGCAATAAGAACAATCTAGAACAATGAGAGGTATGTTAAACTGAGGTCACAAAATAATATCTGTCTGTTTCTCTTGTTGACCTATAATCAATCAATCAATCAATCAAATTTTATTTGTATAGCGCCAAATCATAACCAGGGTTATCTCGAGACACTTTACAGAAAGAGCAGGTCTAGACCGACTCTTTGTTAAGTTATTTAAACATAGGCCCAACATGAATCCACCATGAGTAGCACTTAGCAATTCGGCACATTGGCGAGGAAAAACTTCCTTTTAACAGGCAGAAACCTCAAGCAGAACCAGACTCATGTTGAACAGCCATCTGCCTCGACTGGATGGGCCGAAAATGGGATAGAAGGAGATGCAGGATAGAGACAGGCAAAGAGAGCAACAACAACATATGTTCTTGTTACCACAACAACATATGTCCTTGTTACATGAACAACAACAGACACATACTTATGGTTACAATGCCAATAATAGTGGTATACTAGGGTGAAGATTGGCTAAATAAATAAATAAATAAATAAATTAGCGAGAGAAGCAGAGTAATGATAAAGGCTGAGGTAATCGTAATTGTAACAGTTGAAGTCAACAGGTCTACTATTAGCATTAGCAGCAACAATAATGATACTATGGGGAAGGCTGATGTTAGTAGTTGTTGCAGTCGAGCAGGTCCACAGCAGCAGGTGGTCTGCAGCAACGATCCTCAGGAACCTTTAAGACAAGGGAGCACAAGAACTCCCGGGAAGATATGTGGTTAGTAATGTTAATGGGACCAGAAGATACAGAGTTAATGAGCTGCATTAATATGACAGAGAGAGAGAGAGAGTCAGAGAGAGAGGAAGAGAGAGAGAGAGAGAGAGAGAGAGAGAGAGCGAGTCAGAGAGTCAGAGAGAGAGAGAGAGAGAAGCTTGGTGTGTCAGATCCCCCTGGCAGTCTAAACCTTTAGCAGCATAACTATGGGCTAGTCCAAGCCTGAGCCAGCCCTAGCTATAAGCTTTGTCAAAGAGGAAAGTTTTAAGTCTACTCTTAAAAGAAGAGAGGGTGTCTGCCTCCCGGACCTAGACTGGTAGATTGTTCCAGAGGAGGGGGGCCTGGTAATTGAAGGCTCTACCTCCAACACTACTCTTAGAGACTTTAGGTACCACAAGCAGGCCTGCATCCTGGGAGCGCAATGTTCTAGAGGGGTAATATGGCACTATGAGCTCTTTAAGATATGACGGTGCCTGACCATTAAGAGCTTTGTAAGTAAGAAGAAGGATTTTAAATTCTATTCTAGATTTTACAGGAAGCCAGTGCAGAGAGGCTAATACAGGAGAGATGTGATCTCTCTTCCTAGTTCTTGTCAGCACACGTGCTGCAGCATTTTGTACCAGCTGCAGAGTTTTTAGTGACTTATTAGGGCAGCCTGATAGTAACGAGTTACAATAATCCAACCTGGAAGTAACGAATGCATGGACTAGTTTTTCTGCATCGTTTTGAGACAAGATGTGTCTGATTTTTGCTATGTTGCGAAGATGAAAGAAGGCTGTCCTTGATATTTGTTTTATGTGGGAAATGAAGGACATATCCTGATCAAATAGAACTCCCAGATTCCTAACAGTAGTGTTGGATGCCAGGCTGATGCCATCTAGGGCAGCTATATCATTAGAGAAAGAATCTCTAAGGTGTTTTGGGCCGAGCACAATAACTTCAGTTTTGTCTGAATTAAGTAGCAGAAAGTTTCTAGTCATCCAGATCTTTATGTCCTTAAGGCATGCTTCTAGTTTAGATAGCTGATTGGTTTCGTCTGGCCTCATAGATAAGTATAATTGAGTATCATCTGCATAACAATGAAAATTAATGTGTTGATGAGTGTTTCCTCATGATATTACCCAGAGGAAGCATATATAAGGTAAAAAGAATCGGTCCGAGCACAGAACCTTGTGGAACTCCATGACTAACTTTGGTGTGCATAGAGGACACATCATGAACATTAACAAACTGAGATCGATCTGATAGATAAGATTTAAACCAACTTAGTGCAGATCCTGTAATGCCAATTAAATGTTCTAATCTCTGTAACAGGATGTGATGGTCTATCGTGTCGAAAGCGGCACTAAGATCTAACAGGACGAGTACAGAGAGAAGTCCTCTGTCTGAAGCAGTAAGTAGATCATTTGAAACTCGCACAAGGGCTGTCTCAGTGCTATGGTGGACTCTAAATCCCGACTGAAAGTCCTCAAATAAACTGTTGCTATGAAGAAAGTCACATAATTGATTAGCGACTGCTTTCTCAAGGATCTTTGAGATAAAAGGAAGGTTAGATATAGGTCTATAGTTAGCTAAGGTGCCTGAATCTAGGGTAGGCTTTTTAAGAAGTGGCTTAATTACAGCTAGTTTAAAAGACTGGGGTACATAGCCCGTCGATAAAGACATATTGATCATATCTAGTAAAGAAGTGCTAATTGAGGGAAAGACTTCCTTAAGCAGCTTGGTTGGAATCGGGTCTAAAAGACAGGTTGATGGTTTAGATGAAGATATCAGAGAATTTAGCTCAGGAAGGTCAATTGGAGAAAAACAGTCAAGGTAAACATCAGGTTTTTGAGCAGTTTCCAAAGATACATCTGCACCAGTTAACGGCAGGAGGTTACAAATTTTGTCTCTTATCTTTAGGATTTTGTCATTAAAGAAGCTCATAAAATCATCACTGCTGAGGCCTATAGGAATACTTGGCTCAGTGGAGCTGTGACTCTCTGTCAGCCTGGCTACAGTGCTGAAAAGGTACCTGGGATTGTTTTTATGTTCTTCTATGAGGGAGGAGTAGTAGACACCTCGAGTATGCCGTAGGGCCTTCCTGTATTTATTAAGACTATTTTGCCAGAGTAAACGAGACTCTTCTGTTTTGGTGGATCGCCACATTCTTTCAAATTTACGCGAGATTTGCTTTAAGTTACGAGTTTCTGAGTCATACCATGGAGCTAGCCTCTGTCGTTTAATAATCTTCTTTTTTAAGGGGGCAATCGAGTCTAGAGTACTTCTCAGCAAACCTGCAGTACTATCAACAAACTGATCAAGCTGAGAGGGACTAACATTAGCATAAGAGCTTTCTGTAGTAAACAGATGTCAATCTGATGTAATCAATCACATTTTATTTATATAGCGCCAAATCATAACCAAAGTTAACTCAAGAAGCTTTACAACAAGGCTAGGTCAAAACCTAGTACGTGGCTTACCGCATCAGGTCAATGTGCGCTTTTGTCGGTAACACTGGAAGCGTGGCGTGTACGTTCATTTTCATTTGAAATGCATGAAAACATGAGTCTTCACTTTGCCGAAAATGTAGAGAATAGGAGGCTCGCCTATTTACCGCGAGTCGCGCGCGGTTCTCAGCAAAATACACAGTGAAAATGAATTGCGATGAGTCCTATTGATCTCTGACAGCAATATTAAAGCCCCTGGAAACTCAGCTTGAAATAGCAAAAATGCATATATGATATCAGTTTTGAGTGTGTCATAAAGCATCCACAAAAATCTGAGTGAAAATAAACGTTCAGAACCCCTAGAAAATCTTGAAAAATAGCTCGTTTGGCTGTGCAGACAATTTCTCAGGGCTGTGTAGGCGTGGCAGCTCCCGTGTTGATTGACACCTGCTGGGGTCCGCCTGTCCGAGTTCTCATGGCAACTGTCAACACAACAATGGCGCATGGGAAAGCAGTGTTTCCTCTAGGATTTTTTTCAGCAGCAGGGTCGAGGGTGTTGTACCACCCAGGTATGTGCGCATGTGCACATCATATCAAAACTATTGCTGTCAGGTGATTAAAAAAATGAATCTAATTAATTACAGGCTTTGTAATTAATTGATTTCAATCTCATATATCAATGATTTCTGTGAGAAGCACATAACATGAAGACTTACCCTCTTTCTAGATGGTTATTTCTTACTTCCACACTTTAATTGTACTTTCTTCTTCACCTCATTAAGTTTTAATTCACAAACTACTTTAATCTGATCACTTTGCTTCAGTCCCCCAACACACCTGCACCTCTGCTCCCTGCACCACTACTGGCCCCGCTCAACCCCCCCGCCCCCGCTTCAGTCTGTCTCTCTGTCTGCTGTGTTGACTGTCATCATCAGCAGTCTGTTTAATTAAGTCACAAAAGTTACATATTTCCTCTTTCGCAATTCAGTCCTCACGTGAGTCGCGTGTGCACGAGGGACGTTATTAATGACGTAGCGATCTAGTTTGATACTGAGCGCACAGCTGATATGGGCAAGTGGATTGTTTACACTGCATATTAGAACTGCATAAGTATGTCGATGTCAGCGATGTGGAGCGGACCCTCTTTTGCCATTAGAAGTAAACTGGTTCCGCTGTTGTTTATGTGGTTGCCAAGACTTCACAAGTTCACTGTTTCAGTGGTCTTCCTCAATGAGGAGAGGATGGACGATCGTTGATTTGCAGCGGAAATCTCCAAAGAGTCGTTCAAATACAACTTCTGAAGCAGCGGCTGCAACAATTCATTAAATGTATGTGGTACGGTATGTATGTGTACTGCTGCTTCTCCAAGTCCGCCGCATTTAGAAAATAAAAGAATGACACGTTATGTCATCTTAGATGGTGGATGTGCACCCGGGGGCAACACACACAGGCATGATGGGGAAAACAGGCGATCGTTAGGTAGGTAACTGCAACAGGTATGTGCAGAGATGTTCAAGGTATGTGGACACGAGTTAGCGCAGACTCAGAGAGAGGGATTGATCGCCAGCCCAGAATTGTTATTGCACCTGTGAGGGCGGGGCAACTGCTGTTGATTATTTCAGGATTGGTTCGAGAAAATTTATGACGACATAAATATCTTCACTGACCACGCCCAATTTAACCCCAGCGTCAGGGAAGTTAACAAAGTAAGAATGGCAATAACTCCAGTTTGGATTAAAAGTCATTTCTAAAACGTTTAACATGCTTACAAGTATGTACATAAGACTTTAAATTGCATAGTGAGAAGGATTTTGTGAATTTGGGTTTCCAGGGGCTTTAACATCTCTTCCAGTAGTAAAAGTCACAGGCATGAAGAGTAAAGCAGGTCAACACTTCCAGTATGCTTTTTCAAAGTAAAAGCCCGATGTGGAATTCTGACTCCCCTCGTATGTAAACAATGCTTTTATTTCGAAATGTTTCCCAGGCGTTGTTGTTGTTGCTGCAGCTCTTTTTAAACTTACAAATCAGAAAGATTTGAAATGTATCAATAATTAAGCTAATCTGACACGCCGACATCATGTGTGAAAACTATTGTGTCCGATTATTCATAGAAACAATAAGTAATATAATTACTTATAACTGTGGTCATCCTTATGAGGAAACTGTAATGATTTAACTGTCCACTAGATGGAGCTGTTGTAGAAGATTGTGGGTCTGTGTCCCACAACGTTGAACCCTCTGTATCTTTGTATGTCTTCTTTTCAGCAAGCGTCAGTGTATGACTCTACCTTATTACTTTGCAAGCATATTAAAATGCACAAAATCTGATGGGTCAAAGGATGCTCTGGATACCCGGGAAACAGAATGTGGCATGTTTTTGTTTTCAAAATGGAAGATTTATTTTCAATTTTAGTCACTCATAAATCCTCTAGTGTAGATCATTTTTGCTAGTACAGTTGTATCAAAGTTTCCAATATTACTATCGTTAGCCATTACACAAAGCAACTTACAAATCAACCTGCATAAATGGTTGGTGGTTCTGTTGATGTAAAATCAGTCTTTACTTACCCATGACGACAGCTGACAGATTTGCAATCAGAAATGCATGCTCCTGGATGCAATCACAGCATGTCTTCATCCAGCCACAGCAGCCGCCGTGTCCAGAGACTTCATCCTCCTCAGTTACGTTGTTATTCATCATTTTTATGTAGAGTTAGTTAAACTAAAAATGGAAAAAAAACTGACATTAGCCAGCTAATATTGGCAGAGAGCTATCAAAACAATTTACTTACACTTTTATTTGCGCACCTTTAGGCAGCGTTTATTTACAAGCTAATCAACTCACGAGGCTCTCTTTTAATGAATTAATAATATTAAGGTACTCACCAAAACAGACAGCAAGAGATGAGCCGCAAAAAACGTTTTGCTCTTTCGTGTTTTGTTTAGAAACAGATTTTGAATGTAAGAACTTTATGACAAATATGAGTATCAAGTGACCCTAGAATGTAAACATCTAGCTGGCCATACTGATCCTTCAGGCTTCTGTGGACACGCCTATGATTCTTACAAATGCCATTAGGAGCAGTCGTAGGAGCCAGAGGAAACTGATTTTTTTCACAGATTAGCTCTCTCATGTACTACTTCATGTTAACAGTGACAGTTTGAGCAAATATGACAATAAATTAGTTTTAATAATGTTACCTACTACAGCTTTAATATATTGCAGTATATGATATTATTGTGTGACTTCCCAGATAGCAGTCGACTCGGGGGCGGATCCGCTAGCGGTCCTGAACAAAGTAAGTAAACTATGCTGTCAAATATGCTTTATTTGTTTGTGTCTAGTCAGTTTAATTATACTGGTCACAGACAGCGTAATTACTTTGTCTTCTGTTTTTTCAATCTGAAAAGTCAATCTTATTGCAAGTCACAGTAGCTTACATTGCAGCACATTAGCATAAGCTAATATACACAGAACAAAAATATAAACGCAACATTCTTGTTTTTGCTCCCATTTTTCCCGAGCTGAACTCAAAGATCTAAGACTTTTTCTATGTACACAAAAGGCCTATTTCTCTCAAATATTGTTCACAAATTTGTCTAAATCTGTGTTAGTGAGCACTTCTCCTTTGCCGAGATAATCTATCCACCTCACAGGTGTGGCATATCAAGATGCTGATTAGACAGAATGATTATTGCACAGGTGTGCCTTAGGCTGGCCACAATAAAAGGCCACTCTAAAATGTGCAGTTTTATCACACAGCACAATGCCACAGATGTCGCAAGTTTTTAGGGAGCGAGCATGCTGACTGCAGGAATGTCCACCAGAGCTGTTGCCCGTGAATTGAATGTTTATTTCTCTACCATAAGCCGTCTCCAAAGGCGTTTCAGAGAATTTGGCAGTACATCAAACCGGCCTCACAACCGCAGACCACGTGTAACCACACCAGCCCAGGACCTCCACATCCAGCATCTTCACCTCCAAGATCGTCTGAGACCAGCCACCCAGACAGCTGCTGCAACAATCGGTTTGCATAACCAAAGAATTTCTGCACAAACTGTCAGAAACAGTCTTAGGGAAGCTCATCTGCATGCTTGTCATCCTCATCGGGGTCTCGACCTGACTGCAGTTCGTCGTCGTAACCGACTTGAGTGCGCAAATGCTCACATTCGATGGCGTCTGGCACTTTGGAGAGGTGTTCTCTTCACGGATGAATACAGATGTTTTCACTGTACAGGGCAGATGACAGACAGCGGGTGTGGCGTCGTGTGGGTGAGCGGTTTGCTGATGTCAGTGTTGTGAATCGAGTGGCCCATGGTGGCGGTGGGGTCATGGTATGGGCAGGCGTATGTTATGGACAACGAACACAGGTGCATTTTATTGATGGCATTTTGAATGCACAGAGATACCGTGACGAGATCCTGAGGCCCATTGTTGTGCCATTCATCCACGACCATCACCTCATGTTGCAGCATGATAATGCACGGCCCCATGTTGCAAGGATCTGTACATGATTCCTAGAAGCTGTAAACATCCCAGTTCTTGCATGGCCAGCACACTCACCGGACATGTCACCCATTGACCATGTTTGGGATGCTCTGGATCGGCGTATACGACAGCGTGTTCCAGTTCCTGCCAATATCTTCGCACAGCCATTGAAGAGGAGTGGACCAACATTCCACAGGCCACAATCAACAGCCTGATCAACTCTATGCGAAGAAGATGTGTTGCACTGCGTGAGGCAAATGGTGGTGGTTTTCTGACCCCCCCCCCTCTTATTTAATTAAATTAAAATTCATTAAATTGACTACTTTTAGCTCCAGCCCCTCAATCAAGTTTGATACCGGGTGAGCGGTGCGTCATCAGACTTTATCTCCATTCAGCCGGAGGGCAAGCCGAAGAATCAAGTCGCTGAAGTCATGTCCTTTATGGAGAGAGTAAATAAAACACAAGATTTAAAACCTACACCAATGTTTCAACAACCCAGTCCTACAAGGTGCACCTTCCAAGAAGTATTTGTTTAAAGCTCTACTCCTGCATACCTGATCCAACTTAGGTCTTGATTGTAGTTGTAGTTGTTTGTAGGTAAATTTATAACATGGCTATACATCAGCAGAAATATATAAAATAAAAGCACGGGTGCTATTTTGGCAATACAAAGAAAACATCAGGCTGATTATATCCAATGAAATGAATTTACTGTGGCATATAATGAAAAAAAGGAGACTGGGCACGAGAGGTAACAAACATGAGTGCATCTTGCCATGACCGGACATGATTTGTACGCCTGACTTCTCTATTGTTGCATGAATCAAAATCAAACACAGTGTTCTTGGGATAGATCAGATAGGACTGTAGGCAACCAGTTGACATACCTGTCCTCTGCGGATTTGTGTCTGTACGTGTTCAGCTGTTGTTGGGGGCACAACTCCAGAAAGGAGACCAAGAGCTTGTGGGTCATCCTGCCTGAGACTTCTCTATCTAGGGAGTCCCCCTGTTGACTGCAAACGCTTCTCCAAGATGTAAAGCTGCAGCCGGGAGATGTAGCTGTACTCCTTGGCAATCTTCACAGTGTGGACACGGTATCGCTTAGACCAAGGGTGGCCAACCCTGCTCCTGGAGAGCTACCTTCCTGCATGGTTTAGGTTTCTCTGAACTCTAACACACCTGATTCGAATGTTTTGCTCATTCTCAATCCCCTGAGAAGCTTCAGTTGGTTGATAATGAGCAGATCATTCAAATAAGGTGTGTTGGAGTGCGGAGAAACCTAAACCATGCAGGAAGGTAGCTCTCCAGGAGCAGGGTTGGCCACCCCTGGCTTATACTTTTTGCTGTAGACTCTCTTTATTCTGAAAGACAACAGGCATAACATTAGTTGTCAATCACAAAATACGATGTGGTTTTCTATTCATACAGTGAGAGATTCCACCAAAGGACCCCCCCACCTTAGTGGTGGCATCATTCTATAGGGAACTTGTTTACTTCTTCGAATTCCTCAGGCAACCAAATGATAAGATGTAATGTCTTCAAAAGTATGACTTACAAAATATCGCCTTTCTGGTTGACATGGACTGGTCGGTGGTTGTGATGATTGTAGTCCAGTGCAGCGAGGAGGGTCCTTGCTTCATACACTGGAGGAGAGAAGGCAAACCGCTTGCCAGCGTACATGAGAACATGGTTCTGGAAGGACTCCAGATCTGAAGTTGACCTGTGGTGCAAAGAAAAAATGTCTAAAATCATATACAAAATACAACATCATTGGGCACATGCCTGTGGCACAACCCTGTCATATAGGGCATCATATTGATAATAATGCTATAATAATACTATTCTCCCATTCACTTCTCAAATACTAAAAACTGAGACATAGTTTAGGAGAAAAGAGAATGTTGTATGGTCTTACCGAAAGGTCAGAAACCTCTCAACATACTTGACATATTTCTTACTTCAATGTCGTTTATTTCTTCATGCTTCTCTCTGTGTCAGCAGCTCCAATCAAGAGGCGATTCCCAAAATTTGTCAAGTCAAGCCACAAGTCATCAAAACAGTGACTCGAGTCGACTTGAGTCCAAGTCACCAAGTTTCAAGTCCACATCTCTGATCTATCCATCTATCTGTGACAAAGTTCTTTGAAAAAGGTTATCATTAACCAAAATGAATGGTTCACAACCAATGAATTATCATTTGTGGATGTGGTATTTTGCAAGTGAAAGTAAAGAAATTATTATGAAATATTTCCTTCATATATCGAAAACATCCTTAAAACAGAAAAAAAAACTTGGAATATGTTGGGAGTTTATACAAAAGGGGCAGTCTGCACCTGTTGAGTAATTTCCATGTTGCTTCTCTTACTTTATTGAGAGCGTTATTGTAAAGAAAAACAATCTGCCAAAGCATCAGAGCGCTATATGAAAACTTGTTATGTTTCTCAACACTCTTATACTTCTTCTTATTATAATTATTATTATTATTAGAAGTAGTAGCAGTAGTAGTAGCACATAATTGTATGTTCTATTCCTTTATACTTCATTAGTATAAGGTGAGAGGTAAAGACCTTTCTCAAAGGTATATTCTCTAATAAAGCGAGTAGCATGTGTCTGCAGAGCTGGAGGCTGCAGATTCAGGATCGCAATTCTGGGACCGCATTTCTAGGACCCTGGCTGTTTTCCGACAGCACCATCTAGTGCATTGGACAGCTAAAGACCGCATTTTATCAACAACATGGCTGACGACCGTAGTGTGAGTATTGAATGTTAATCAAATTATGTGTTTAATATCAAAAAACAATTCTGTTGTCTTGAATTTGACAGTGAAATGAATGTTTTACTGTGATACGTTCAATATGATATGACTATATTTACTACTTTGATTAGTCTGAAAGGCCCTACAGACATTCATCTGATAGCTAATGATAGCTTGCTGGAAACGAACTGTTTGGTGGGAAAGGGGTATTTGTTAATTTAATGGAACTGAAGCGTTCTTTTTGCAAGACAAACTAAGTGATGACTTAATGACTATGAAATATAATTTTAGTCTGTGCATTTAAATAAAGTTAAAAAGAGGATAAAAGCAATAGTCTGGATGACATGGGAAAAACATGTTTATGTTTTATTGTTTAATTAAGTTTAAATATTCTCATAATTAAACTGCTTACTGTCTGTTTACCCCACAATTAGTGTTATCAGATAATTTACTTCATTTTGATTTTCTTTTGTAATGTTGGTGGATGACACATTTTTCATTTTTAATAGGATTTATATGCTGCTGGTCTACATCTTGTTATGTCATTTAATATACAGCTTAGCCTATGAAGTGATTTCGTGGACACAAATTAACAATACAATCTTAATAAGCTATCTACCAATATAAGTTCAATTAAGAAGTAGTAATGTTTTTTAAGTGTAACTGATATTTCTGTTATCCCAGCATTGATTATGTTGTCCGTTTACTGTTTTAGTGAAGTGGAGGAATTTTGTAGGCAATTAAGGAAGGAAAGGAAAGCATTAACAGTTAGTGCTGTTACCTACTTCACAATTTGAACTTTGAATATTAATGGTTCTGGAAAAGTCAGACATCAATAACATGTTCTTTCTGTTCCTTCCTTTCAGTCTCTGTCTCTCTGCCTGTTTGTTGGGGTGACAGAGAGAACGCCTGATGTCTTCGGTGACCACCTGTCATGCTCAGTGTGTATTTTATGCCATTTGATTTTACTGTTCAGAAAAATGGTTTTCATTGTTTGTTCTGTTTTTGTACTTTAATAAAGATTCTATTTCAATATCTCAAGAAACTGTGAATGTTTATTTACATTTATACAAAAATATATATTTGGGTGTAAAAACTTTCAACTGTTGTTATAATTAGTATTTGAGTGTAATAAACCTTTAAACTGTTGTTATAATTAGTATTTGGGTGTAATAAACCTTTAAACTGTTTTTAAAATTAATATTTGGGTGTAATAAACCTTTAAAACTCTAAGTTGTTCGACAAAAAAGTGGTATTTGGGCGGATGCTTTTTACAGTCGTCCAATAGGTGGCACTGTCGCAAAAACACAAGGGTCCTAGAAATGCAATCCCAGAATTGCGGTCCTGAATCTGAAGCCTCCGACTCTGCAGACACATAGTATTGACTAAAGCCATTACAGCAACAATGATCTAACTTGTCGACAGTGTTGTGGTTCTTTATATTGTCTGATTGTATGTCAGACTCAGACCGGGCTGTGGGTCTCTATAACTATATTAATAAATAATACACACGGAGGCGAGGTAACTTCATGTGCTTTCTTTAGTGGCAGCTCAACAACAACCAAACAAGCATGAGCAATCAATCACAGCACCTGGAGTGCCGCAGGCTAATATAGTCGAGCATCGAACGCTCGATCAGATACACCACAGACAGCACCTCCACCTGGAGGAGATGAGCCTTACAGCAGTCTGTATTTTACTGATCCACATTTCATAGGCTAAAAAAGCAGTAAAACTATCACTGTTAAATTACCTTTTTTAAGTTCAGTAAAAACAAAACATTACATTTAGTGATCTGAAAGGAAATATACTCTGGAAAGTTCTCAGTTTTCTAATTAATTAGGCCTACTTAAAAAAGGTCATACCTAAAAATAATAATATCACTTTAAGTTTACAATATATTTTTGAACATATTCACCACTTCACCTTGTTGTCAGTCATCCCTTTCGTCTGGCATCATGTTTTTGAACAGTACAACGGCTTTGTAATCATACGCATGCAGCGCAGTGTATCAATTCAGCTGTTGGCAAAAACAAATATGCCATTTGAGGTGAAACAAGAGGAAATTTGAACCAGAGTACACCAGAGTTTCACAATGCTGAAAGTAAATCAGGTAATAGCTGTGTTTTCAGACAGCGGCCAAAAGATGCCGCAATCACGCTACTTTTCCAACTAGCTTACTGGCTCTAAGGGAAGACGCTGCTGTTGCCCCACCACATATGCCACAGTATGAAGAACTGGTGAATATGGACTGAATGTTTCCATAAAAGGCCTATCTTGATAAAAAAAAAAGAAAAAAAGAATCATCCACACGAGCAACTCTGTCCCCATTCAATAAATCAAACATACTGAATTGGCAAAAACTGACGTGTCACATGACGCGTTCCCACCAATCCTCGCCTCGCATCGAATTTCTTGGCTGCTCCAACAGGAAGTCAACAAGCACCTGACATCTTAAAAGAGTCTTTCAACTTTATGACAGCCACTTAGCATTTTATGAAGTTTCCTTGAATATTTGGGCGGATATCGCGCGCATGTATTTTGTTCAGCCTTTCGGTTGTTATTAATATAATTTGTGTTCAAACGAACGGTCGAGGTTGTTCCGTTGCTCAATGGCCAACTCACATCCAAGTGTATCGGAGCTCGTAGCTGAGGCTCGCCGCATGTATGGGCAGATGTTCGGGGATGAGGCTCCTCAGCTGGCGGTGTGTGCTCCTGGAAGAGTCAACCTGATAGGGGAGCACACTGACTACAACCAAGGATTTGTGCTTCCAATGGTAACAATATGACTGCGCACTAAGTGCGCAACATGATTTTGGTGAACATTGTTCTTTGTAACACCAAATGTTCTTCAAAAATCTGAAATTTTAAGGTTAGCTCTCTTGTTGGCATAGTTTCTGTGTTAATACAACAACTCAAACACATCTTAAACAATCTTTAGGTGTCACTCCGCCATTCGGCATGCATACAGGGCATGCGTGCAGTGCACCCTGCAACTACTAGTTTATGCAAACATGCAACTTTAATAGCTGACTAACCTGTTGTGTAATCTTGAATAAATATTGAATAAATAACATTTCCTCTGCTGTTTGGTAGGTTATTTGCATGTCAAATTTAACCTTAACCTTTGGAATATGTAGTTCCATATACCAGTAGTAAGCAGGACGGATTATTCTTTCATTTTTAAATGGGGTTTGGCATGATATTTCCTCTGTGACCAAGATGAAATAATAACTACGCATATTCATGTGATTTTGTTTGGTGAGTCAGGCACTTCCCCTGGTTACTGTGGTGGTAGGGAGTCAAACCCAAGGCCAGGATGTTACTGTTGTAACAACAACTGAAGATGCTGATGAGCCTCGGAGGGTGAATTTCAGCCTGCCTAGTGATGGATCGCCGCTATCTCCAGGGTTACCCAGCTGGGCAAACTATGTGAAGGGTGTTATACAACATTACAGAGGTAAACAAATCATTATATTTACATCTAAAAACGATCTGTGATTTATTGGAATTAGGTATTAAACAATGAAGAAAATCAATAAATTTATCAGGATAGCTGGAACTGAATTTTATTTTTTCACCTCAAGGAGTCATTCATGTCCTGATACATTGAGAGTTATATTATCCTGCCTTATATGCACACCGCATGATATTTATGTAATGTTCATTATCTCTGTGTCTGGCATGCTTCAGCTACTCCTGTCCCAGGTTTCAGGGCGGTGATTGCCAGCAGTGTCCCCCTGGGAGGAGGCCTATCCAGCTCTGCCTCTCTGGAGGTAGCTTTCTACACATTCCTGCAGCAACTCATGCCAGGTCAGAATCTGATTACAGAGACTACAGTCAGAATAATGTGATTCTGATATTCAGTGTTATTCAAGAGTATTTTTAATAAAAACTTGGCTTTATTTTTGCAGATAATCTGGTGCCTAAAGGGTTTTGGTATATCTTGAGTAGATTGCTTCAGTTGGCTGGTTATGGCTGCATTCAATGTCTGACATCTTAAGAAAAGGACCCCTGCAGAAACAGACCATTTTGTTAATCAACACCCCGCTCTTCAAAGTGTATCTCTGTCTGCAGGGATCCTTTCTGTTGTGTTGTCAAACACCTAAAATAACAATCCGAGTCTTTCAGTGGTTTCAGTTTTGTACTTTTATCTTGTTTCCACAGATGATGGAGACAATGTCTCCAAAGCAGCATCCTGTCAGCAGGCAGAACACACTCATGCAGGTGTACCCTGTGGCATTATGGATCAGTTTGTATCTGTTCTGGGCAGGGAGGGGCACGCTCTGCTCATTGACTGCAGGTGATGTAAACAATCAGAGTAGATCTCATTTGAAAACACTGAAAGGACTCGTTTGTCTTTTCCTTGTTCCCATTGGCATTTTTGGGTTACAAAAAGAAAAAAACATTTTTATTTTACATGTTCACACTCATAATGATGAATCCTACTTCCTCCCGGTGTGTCTCAGGTCCCTGGAGGCCACACCTGTCCCTCTGGCAGATCCAGGCCTGGTCATTCTTATCACAAACTCCAATGTGAAACACTCTCTGGCCGGCAGTGAGTACCCTGCGAGACGCAGACAGTGTGAGGAGGCTGCCTCCATCCTGGGGAAGGACAGTCTCAGAGAAGCTACCATGAAGAATCTGGAGGGTGTGAAGTAATTTTTTATCATCCTGTGCTAATTGGTTCTGTCCCGCTCCATGTTATCTTATTATCTCTTTCTTATATCTCTTATCTCTTCTCTGTTGTCTGTACTCTGTCCCTATTCTTACCCTTTCTATCTATCTGTAATTCTCTCTCGTCTCCTGTTTTCTTATGCCTCTTACAACTGGTTCTCTGTCAGTGATCTAGTCAGTGTTTCTGCTGCATACATTTTGTAGTGGCAGCCCACTGCCACAAAATTATTGCAACCGCTGTTTCAGATTTCTATAACGTGTCCTGAAGTCGCAACTAGATGACTGACGGTCGTCCTCCCACTCTCCTTGTTGAGGAAGAGCACTGAAACAGTGACAGGACATCAATCACTCGCAAAGTCTTGGCAACCAAATAAACAACAGCAAGACCAGTTTACTCCTCACACAGTATTTCTAACGGCAAAAGAGGGTCTACTCCGCATCGCTGACATCTGATGCTCTCTGTCCACACACAATCTTATGCAGTTCTCTCACGCAATGTGAACAATCCACGTGTCTATATCACCTGTGCGCTCAATATCAAACTTTCAGCTCCCTAGCGATGTCCCTCCATCCAGCTGCCACAATATTGTACTGAAATGAGGAGCTACTGTGTATCTCCGTATGTCCCTATTGAAAATGCATCGATTGTCGCTGTTTATAAAGCTTATAAAAAGTGCAGACATCATTTGGTAACAATCAATTGTTTTGATCACTATGTCATTAATAACGTCCCTCGTGCACACGTGGCTAACGTGCTGTGAAAACTGAATTGCGAGAGAAAATATTTAACTTGACTTCATTTAACAGACTGCTGATGAAGACAGTCAACAGGCAACAAAGCAGACAGAGACAGACAGAAAGAGGGGGGCGGGGCCAGCAGAGGTGCAGGTGTGTTGGGGGGACTGAAACAAAGCAAAGAGATCAGATTTAAGTAGTTTGTGAATTAAAACTTAATAAGATGAAGAAGAGGGTGCAATTTAACTGTGGAAGTAAGAGATAGCCATCTAGAAAGAGGGTAATCCAGACTGAGTATGTCTACATGTGATGTGCTTCTCACAGAAATCATTGATATATGAGATTAATTGTGATCAATTAATTACAAAGCCTGTAAATAGTTAGATTAATTTTTAAAATCACCTGACAGCAATGGTTTTGATATGATGTTCACATGCACACATACCTGGGTGGTACAACAAAACCGTCTACCCCCGCTGCTGAAAACAATCCTAGAGGAAACACTGCTAGTGTTGTCAGTTTAATAGAAGTTCAATGTTTCATTTAACTTTCTTTTTTTTTTTTTTGCTATCCAAGATTGAAATGCGATTATCATTTTCTCTAGATAATATGTATTTAGTATAGAGTTTGAGTCAGTACAGTTAAAGCTTAGCTTAGCATAAAGAGTGGATGCAGGGGGAAACAGCTAGCATGGTACTAGAATGTATAACTTATCTTCAAAGCCTTTTTTGTTATTTCTGGTCGCTGTGAGTTTAAGCAAGTCGGTTGTGTTAAAGTTGAAACTCTAAAAAGCTACTGTATACAGCCCTCAAATTGGCAAAATCACTGTTCCCTCAGGATATTTGGTGCAAGACATGTATCTACACTTAGACAAAAAGTACCTTTACTGCATATTCATCTGGAGGCCATTTTCCTCCGACATTTCGCTCAGGGTTTAACACAGCTTCAGTGTTGTGTTAAAGGCGTACTTCTGTGATACAGGTTGCAAGTTGTATAAACTTTGGGACAAATCATTGTAATTTCACCGCTTCTCAAATGATCAACAGTATATCACATAACCTATAAGGTACTGTTAGTTAGTATAGCTAATATTCAGCCACTTCTGAGCTAACTACACAATAGGCAAGAATATAGCTTTTCCTATTGTAACTCCATCAAAGAGGAAGTGTCTTAATGCTAATGTTAGCTGTTGTTCAGCAGTATGAAATAGGTTGTTTTAGCTGGAAATATGGCCTGTTGTCCCTCGTGATTCCCACTGTTCATTGTCTTTTCAATCGTGATCAAATTGGTAGCAGTGAAATGATTACTGATGATTGTTTTAATCAAAACATTTCCACGCTTCCTCAGGTGATAATCCGAAAAATTAGAACCACACCCATATACGTATATACATACTATATAGGCTGACAAGCTGGAGCCTATCCCAGCTGTCAGTGGGCGAAGGGTGGGGTACACCCTGGACTGGTCGCCAGTCAATTACAGGGCTGACACATAGAGACAGACAACCAAGACAGCACTCACACCAATTAACCTTACAAACATGTATTTGGACTGTGGGAGGAAGACGGAGAGAACCCACGCATGCACAAGGAGAACATGCTTACTCAGAAGGGTCCACCTTGCCCCAACCGGGGTTTGAACCAGTGACCTTCTAGCTGTGAGGCAACAGTGCTAGCCACTGCACCAGATTATATCGTGAAGAAGAAAATTCAACATAAAAAAAAAAAATCAGTCTGTTTTCATAAAAATTATAACTTTCATAATAAGAATATCAAACATTTGCATAAAACAGCAACTGATTTCCGTTTCCCAACATTTGGAAATTCCTTTAAACTTGTGCACCAATGAAATAGAAACAGTATTTTTATCTCTCATATATATCTGTGACACAGACTGGTCTGAGCATGTCAGCAAAACCAGATCATGACAGGCGAGTGATAACTACGTTCTGTAAAATGCAGTCTAAAGTGAATGTTTTGAAATTGGTTCTCTCTTTTGAACTCAGGTTCTTTTTTCATCTCAGAAGAAAGCGACAACAGTTGATGTTCAGAGCCACTTCTGAGCGTTTTGCCCTTCTGTGTCATTTCAGAGGTAAAGGACAGATTGAATGATGTGACATATCGAAGAGCTCGTCATGTGATTGAGGAGATAGAGAGAACTGTCCAAGCTGCTGAAGCCCTGAAGAGAGGAGCCTACAAAGAGTTTGGAAAGCTAATGGTTGAGAGCCACAACTCTCTGAGGTACAGTTACAGCAGCTGTATCACATCTGTTACAGTAACATGGAGTCTCTGTTCAGGACAGAATGAGGCAGGTGTGCTGTAACCTGGTGTCCCCGTCACAGAGACCTTTATGAAGTGAGCTGCAGGGAGCTGGATGAGCTGGTGTGTGCAGCCATGGAGGTGGAGGGGGTGTTTGGCAGCCGGATGACAGGTGGAGGATTTGGTGGATGCACTGTGACGTTGCTGCAGGGCCACGCCATTGACAGGACGATACTCCACATACAGGTTAAACACACAAACACACTAAATAAAAAGAAACACACACACTCACACACGCACACACACACACACACACACACACACAACTTTAAAGGTAAATCTATTATAAACCTCAGATATAACTACCTGTGGCACCCACAGTCGTGCCCACAGATATTAATACACTGTCCAGTGTCCATTTTACGCACACACTGGAGAATACAGCTGTGTGATCCAACAGTAAAACTAGCCATCTTTGATGGTAACTTTAATAAACAAGATCTTTTCCGGACCTGATGGCATGTCTGGAGTTTTAAATAATTAAGGAGTTACGCTGCTGTTCCTCGTGCATTAAGTTTTGTTTCTGCTCAAAAACAGTCAAAACATTAACAACATTCTGTGGAAACTTCAAATAAAAAGGCCAGGCCTACCCCAGTCGTTATTGTGTAGGACACAGTTTGTCTACTGGTTTTGGTGAAGAAATAGCAACATGTGGACATGCTGTGGGGTTAGTCTGGTGCGCATTCTGTTGACTGTAAGACCCGAGATATGCAACAAAGTTTAGTTTTACCGATGGTATTAATGAGTCAACATTCTTATTGTCAGTTAACGGATAAACGCTTATTAATTAATTATTAACATCTCTACTCCGCATTGATTCCATTGCGCAACTTTTGCAGAATGGACCACATTGGAAAAAAACAAAACAAAACCTACAGAGCGAGTACTCGAGTAATCGCTTAGAGAAAATTTTGAATTTCCTCACAAGCCTTCTGTGTCTATGTCTCACTAAACAGTTACATTTATAAATAGATTAATTTAAATAATTACTTTAAATGATTTTCTGAAAAAGGTCATGTAGAATCGGTGGTAGTAGTAATAGACATGTTTATTTAGCTTCATTACTCTCATCGAGCAACATGATACAGCAGGTGCTACAAAGTCAGTTTTGTTGTTGTTTAGTTGAGAAATTGGACTTTTTCTGATTTTCTGATGCTGTTTTGTGGGAAAACTTTGCACATCGTTAAGCATTTAAAAGGAAAAGTGTTTGAGGACATTGTTCATTTGTTCACAGGGCATAAAAAGCACTTTTCAGTGTTCTGTCTGTCACTTTAAGGGGGGCATTACAGACAAATTACCCAGTCCCCGGTGTCTTGCTCAGACAGCTCCAATGTGTGTGTGTGTGTGTGTGTGTGTGTGTGTGTGTGTGTGTGTGTGTGTGTGTGTGTGTGTGTGTGTGTGTGTGTGTGTGTGTGTGTGTGTGTGTGTGTGTGTGTGTGTGAGTGTGTGAGAGGGAGATCGGGGGTATGAGCTGAGAATAATAGCGAGCTTCGTGGCGACGGAGCCAGAAGAGTCCGTTTATTAGCATGCTGGTCTGGTCACTGCGGCCCTGCTGCCTTTCTGCTTTAGCACAGTCAGACTTTAGGCCTGCTGTTGGCTGGCATCGCACTGAACCCTACAGGAGATACATCAACAAAAACTTTACCACAGAAAATCACAGGAAACTGCTGCATTCTTGAGGATGACATGACATTTACTTTGAAGCAGCAGTGAGTAGGAAAAGATCAGCTTTCTTTCATAAATCTTCAGCTCTGGAAACCAACTTGGCAGATTTCCTCCCATCTTTCTCTCCTTGGCCGTATCCTGGTTACTACTGTGGCTTGCTAACTGTCAAAGGGAAAAAGTCTTTCTCGGGAACAAAAGAAACACTTGAACCTTCCACATCCCTCGGTCCTCAGCATTCCTGACCACAGCAGAAAGATCCTTGTCCTCCCAACAACAACATCAGGGGATCAGAAAAATCACAGCATCGCCTCCAAGATGCTGAATCTCAACTCCCAACCGGACGACAACAGCAACAGGAACTCTCTGCAGGACCCAGTGTCACTGAACGTCGGTGGAGAAATCTACACTACAACCCTGGGCACTCTGACGCGCTGTCGTGACTCAATGCTTGGCGCGATGTTCACAGGACAAATCCCCGTACTCAGAGACACCAGAGGAAACGTTTTCATAGACCGTGATGGCAAAGTGTTCAGATACATTCTGAATTACCTGCGCTCCAGCTCCCTGGACCTGCCGGATGGATTTTCAGAGCTGGCGCTGCTACGGAGAGAGGCCGATTTCTTCCAGATACGCCCCCTGCTGGAGGAGATTCACCAGTACGACGCTAAAGTGCCTCTCAGCCTCAGAGGAGGGCCGCTAGGAGCCGTGATTATGGTGAAGGTTGACTCCAAGGTATGTGTTTCAATAAGTCAGTCTGACAATGGAAGCGTATAGCCCTCATGCATCAACTCCTTGTAGGAACAAATTCAAGAATACACTTAGACTTACAGTATTAGTTGCAGGTATAAGAGTTTTTTAAAACAGAGGAGTAACATTTATATTTGACATTTCAATATTTCACACAGCGTCCCAACTTTTTTTGGAGTTGGCATAGTCTTGGCAAAAGTTTATCTATGTAGTACATTCCAAGTAACTACTAAAAGTGCTTGTTTTTGCCACTGACAAAGTGTTTAACAACATCACAAAAAATGATCCTTACAGAGATAGATATTTTTGTTAAGACTAAGATGCTTTTTGACATCAGAAACTGTCATTACGCACTCTTTAATACCACCAGACTCCAATGACAAAAACTGTAATTTAACAGATCATGGGAGTTGCTGGTGTTCTGCTGCTGCAATGGGTTTGTTTGCGTTTATGTTTGATTTTGGAGTCTTAAAATCGTAGTTCAGGACCAACACAAGATTTGTGTAACACACAAGAACTCAAAGTTTACCGATCGAGGCAGCAGAGGACAAGCAAAGTTTTGCAAAGTAAAATTACTGTTTTTGTCAATGGAGTTTGGTTGGAACATCTTCCTTGTCAACATAAAACTCTATCTTTGTATGGATCCTTTCTATCATTTTGTCAGACAGTCAGTGCTGTCACTTTAAAATTAAAGACACTATTGGCGTTCACTCACCTTTTGGCTAGTGTTTACTGTATATATATTTACTATATATGAGCATTGGTGCATCTGTTTGCAGTGACACAGAAAGACTGGTTCTTTGTTTGTGTACACTCTGGAGAACGTGTAGTCAGCATGTTCTGCCCTTTCATTGCAGGTCCGGGTTCTCCACTTTAACTTACGCCACGGGCCAGAAAACTATGAGCTCCGCACATGCTCTGTGCGAGCCTTCACAGTTGACCTCTTTTGTACCTGGACAGCGTTCCTGGCGCTACTTTGTGAGCACTTCTCCTACAGAACACCTCAAGGTCTCATGAGCCCACATCCATGCAACCCGAAGCAGAACAGGCTGAAACTGGAGTGGGTGCCGAGACCTGAAGAACTCCCGCAGGACCAGTATGACAAGCAGCACTACCGAGGGCTAACTGTCTCGAACCCCCCTGAGGACAGCCAGTCAGATGACATCATGAACGGGCACTGGAGCCCCTGTGAGATCGCAGACATGCAGGGCTTTGTGGAGGAGCTGCTGAAGGTGTCAATGGCTGAAGGATTCAAGATTGATCTGGTGACTCCTGATCCAGCTGAAGTTCTTTACTGCACCTCACTGCGGCTCGTTAAGTGCTGAGCGCTGGACTGAGAAAACTTAGAGCACTTGAACATTACAAAATGATTAACTCCGGATGGTACTCTTTATTCAACACAATTATCCTTAGGATTTCAGTTAATAAATCTAATCTTTTATACGTTAACTTTGTATAGAAATCAATAAAGATTTAGATAATGAATAGGTTTTGTATTAGGCCTCTATGTAACATTAAGATGTATCTTTGCCCTTTTCAGACACTTAATCTGAAATATTGCTGGCATCATCTGTTCTTTAAAGTGCTAACTGTTGGGATTTTGTATAAATGTCTGTATAAAATGTACATGTTGTTTTAGGCTGAATCTGCTGATAGGACTGCTACAGAGAGAGCTACAACAGACGGCAGTACTGCTTAGGAACAGCCATTATGTGGAAATAATTAAATGAAGAAACAAGAATGCTGTTCTTGTTCCCTGTTACCAAGATTTCAAACTGTTCCCGTTTGTATCGATTTGTAGTTGCAGCAATGTGAACATCCTTGTCTTGTTATTAAGACAGGAAGACACACAAGTGGCCCAATCTCACCATTGACAGTTGTCAGAGTCAGAAAGCCACAGCCTAATGTGCAAGATCATTGAACTTCAGAGCCTGACAGCCCCCAGACCCACAAATATTTGTTTAAATGTTAACAATGGAAAAATAATGGTTTGATATGAAACAACTAAGGTACCAAACGATGAGACGTTTTAAGTAAAAGCCCAACTAAATGTTTCAAAATTAAAACCTCTAGTGAAAAAAATATACGTATGTCAAAAACGGTGGGTCTGGACTCGTGTATTTGTATGTCTGAATTGGATGGTCTTGAAGTCGCACATGCAACATTGCAATAATTTTTTGTTCTGCAATATTTATTGCGAAATAAAAAAGGACAGGAAATTATACCAGATAAATGCAGTGTGTTTTTATGTACATTCAATTAACACTCATACTTTTTATAATTTGCAATTTTAAAGTCTATTTTCTTCTTACAAAACAAACCCCTCTTCTTCTTTTATCAGTCTTGGTTCAGTGGCTGAAAAAGAAGAGTACAGGTGAAGCGCCACGTTCTCACAGTGTTGTATCAGTGTGATCAGCTTGGTGACGGTAACTTTTGGAAATGAAAGCTCAACGTCCCCTACTTCCTGTTTGCACACACAACCTCGCGGCGTGTGTGTGCTGCAGGAGTAGCCGCTAAAAGTAAACACTCCGCGGCACGTCCGATCCGTTAATGGTCAGTTTATGTAGCCACAGCAGCATTGACCAGCACCGGGACAAAATGCCGCTGATAAAGGGAATCATCAGGGAAATCAGGATCACTAAGTGCAGGGATTTTGACACAAAGATAAGACAATTAAAAGGAAGACTAAAATACAGGTGTGTAAGAAATAGCGTAAAATCTTCTAAAATTGTTATGTATTAATTGTTGTAGGTTGTTTCAGGAGTCGGGTGCGTTATGTGCAAGTCTTCAAGTTGCAACGTAGGACTTAAACGGTTGGACTGTCCAGGCTCTGCAGTACAATGTTTCTACTGAGGTGTAGCTGTTTATTAAGGAGTTCTCTGCTGTATTCCCTTTTCACATGTAGCCTTTGGCCTATAACATAGAATATATGTCAAAGTTACAGTATTATTTACATAGTTTTGACTTTTAATGTCATGTTTAAGCAGGATTTTCCTGTTTGTAATAGGCATGAATGGAGAGATGACAATTAACTTAGCTTATGATTTAAACTTTCTTTGTTCTCTTTTTTTCACCCATTAAATAAAATCTGCACCCACACATTAAAATGTGGGAGGTGGGAGGGCTGTATCCGTCTGCCCTTTGCCTGACTTACAGGGGGAGTGAGATGAGTTATGGACTGAGTGTGTAATTTTAGTCTAGAGGAAGCCGTAGTAAAGGAAGTTTGGAGGAGGAGAAGAAGTGTCTTGGCTGAAGAGGAAAGGTGTCTCGTTGCAAAAACAATCCCAGCGGTCCTTTCTTCTTGCTCCCTCTTTGAACTTCCCTTCTAGGACTTTGAGAAATGTGATGAGCTGAATGGTTCTGCAGTCCTTTGAATTGACAGTCTGATTTAATAATGGATATTCCAATTATGCACAAGGGACATTGGTATGCTCACAAACAACTACAATGCTGAACTATTAAATTTGTTCTGACTCATTATGGAATTTTACCTTTGTCTACTCATTGTGTGTTTTTACATGTTTGCTTATTTTGTCCTCGACAGGAGCGATACAGTGGAACCCCAACTTTCTATGTCACAAATCCATCAGAGGGAGCTCGAGTTCTCAGCCTGTTCTGACCTTTGTCAACACATCTCTGCTATATGAGCACTACAGGTTGATTCCTCTGTATGGGCTTTATTTTTTTATTTCTATTTCACTATAAAAACAAAATGATGATGAATGGTGCTGATTGAAAAGGATTTTGTTCATATGGGAAAAGTGCCTTCACTGTCAACATTTTTTTCCTGACATATCTAGATAACTTTTTTTTTTTTTTAACTATTGTAAATCCAGTATTTCTTAAACCTGGGCCCAGGAGATTGCTTCAGCCAACAGCTGTGAATTAGGCTGTAATAGCTGTAATGTAATCCTTGAGGACAAATGTACCCGATCAAAGTATGTTGACTACAAGTGCTTGCGTTTGCCAAAGACAGCCTCAGATTGTTATTCTTAGTGTCTGACAACAAAAGATCTGTTCATTTTTGAGGGTTAATTTGTGTTACAAATGTACTCTGTTTGATTCAAACAAACCATTCAAAATATCAAAGTTAAACAAAAACACATAAGCTATAGAGGCAGTTGAAGTCCAGGATCTCTTGTGTTCATCAACATTAAATTACAGTGTTTGTCAATGACATCTGGTAGTTTTTTTAAAAGAGCAATGTTTAAAAAAAGGTTCCTATCTGAACAGAAAGGTCTATCCCTGTAGTAATGCCTTCCAAAATTTGGTCAGACTATTAGAACAGCAATCTGAGCCTTTTAGTGGCAAAAAACAAGAACTTTAAGCTGCATTTCCGCCTGTTTCGTGGCTGCCAGCTGAAGCAATACACTGGAGCACTTCCAAAACTTTCTTTTTTTATTTACGTGCTAGTCATTTAGACCCCAAGACAACTAGGGCCCAGGTTTAAAACATCGGCGATCAATAGACTTTTCAATAACAACTCTGTGTAATGTGAAATTGGCCTGTAATAGTGATGTACAGACATTATCAGCAGCTCTTCAGGAGCCCTTGAGCCTCTTGTAGCTCACCCGTTTTTTTACAGCAAATGTAGTTTGTTTATTCAGCATTTATTCCAGCTGCAACAAACCAATAGTGGGCAAATTGAGTAACGCTAATGCTTTTAAGGCCCTGCATTTTCACATAGTGTTCTTATTATTACGGCAAACTAAAGCAAGTTAAGGTTGGGCAGAGCTATGATATTAACATGCCTAAACAAATAATAAAGATTTCAGACTGATAATGCTAACAACAAAGCTAAAAAGTGGCTTTGCTAGATTTCAAACAAACATTACTTAAGATGAGCAAAACAGTTGTCTGTTTTCTTACGATAAATGCAGGTTACATTTTTTTACTTTTGCACTTTTCTTTTGAAGGTTATACTGAAGTCTTAATTTCACTTTTCTCTGGTTATTGTTACCCGCTCCTGTTCAAAATCAAATAATGGAGATATGTTTCTTTGGGTTTGTGATGATAAATAAGATACACAATCATCATTTTCTGTTACTTTCTTTATTGTAAAATATGAATAAACAAACCTTCAATTTTCTGCTGATATTTAAGGCTTTGGAGAAGTAAAGGGTTTTTTTTATACTTTCACTTTAATTTAAAAGAAAGGCCACATAAAATAATTGGCTTTATCAATAGCATTCCTGTCTACAGTTTGTACACACTCATTACCAACGTTGTAACAGTGCAGTATTTAGCCATAGAGCTATATCTTTGTATACAAGTTAGAGGAGATCAGTCTGAGTATTTATCAGGTAATTGTGAATATAGGATTTTATTACATTACAATTTTTACATTATTGTGGCGTAATGTGATCGTATATTGGGATTTTCTACATGAATGTTATTTATATCAATACCCTGGTTAATGTAGTGAAATTAGATGCAGATTTTGCCTGTTATTGTTGATACGACCAGGTTGCTGTTAAAATGTATTGTAAAACAAAGACTGGTTGGATCACCCAACAAAGTTTTAACTTAAATCTCTCTCTAATGCATTTAATAACAATTGTGGGCATGGTTGGGAACAACTCCATAGTAGTGTAGCATGCTGAACAGTCATTTCATGGGCTCCAAAAATGTCAGTCCCTCATAATTTTAAAAACATCAGATACATATTTTGCTGGTGTCTGACAACCAAATTTCCCAGGAGACAAGCTCAGAGCCTCATTTGATATTTAACAAAAAGATTAAAATATGTTTGTATAGGAACAATGTAAAACCAGAGTTATTCAAAGCTATTTTTTATTTGCAAATAATTGTTTTTTTTATCTTTGTTAAATGACGACATGTTTAAAGTTTGAAGCCACGTAGAAGTATAAAAACCTTTTCGCGAAGAACGTCTGAAGAAAATTATAAAGCATGAATGGGAAATTGCAATGAGCCAAAAAGCTTTGGGAACCGACGCTAACGCGGAAGTGGGCGGGGCTTCTTGTGGTAGTTTGGGTTTACGAGGGCCACTTGAACGCATCATAAGGGAGGAGTTAGCAAATCTCTGAAGTTTAGCCTAGCAGGAAGCACCGAAGCTACCGCACCACAGCGGTGGAGAAATAGGGAGCAGTTTTTAGTTTTTAACCGGTGTTCGGACGTGATATTTCCTCGGCTAACACATAATCAATTGGACCCTGGGAGTACTCGCTTTCGGACTAGTCGTATTTTCCTGGTTGTACTTTTTATGAGGAGAGAGCTCCGTACACCAACCGGAGGTGAAATCGTATCCAGAGGCAGTAACGTTGAACTGTCGGCAGAGCAACGGCCGTTTTGAATCAGGTGGGTCGGGAGGCACTTCATGGTTACAGAGAGTTGGTCCCTAAAGGTGTTTGTGAGGCTGTGAGCCAACTGGCTAACAATTGAACTAACCCTGTTCACCACAGCCACCTGTACGGCTACAACTCAAGCTAGCTAAAGTTGCTCGTTTAGACAGACATCATCTTCTAATTGCTCACTTGCTAGCTGGCTAGTCTTTACTTTTGATATCAGGCATTTTATTGCCGTTGTCTTGTATAATAACTCATTTTCTGTATTAATAATAAGCAAATAAAGGTTACATGTGGTCCTTAAGCTAACGTAAAGTTAACTTGCGTGGGTGGAAAATAAAACTACCAATTAATGTTTTCCAGTTTGTATTGTGCTTGAATAGTTTGTATGGTGAATTGTTAACAGCCGAATAGCCCACAAAATCTGAATGACTCGTAAAAACTCGTCAGACCTTTTCTATGAAAGAAGTGAGTCTGTTTTTAACAACGTCAACATATTAGTCATTTTTTGTACTGATATTGGTCGGGTTATGTTTTAATCAAATTTCAAATTCTGTTTGGTTGGTGTTCACTAAACCTACAGTAAAGAATACTCCCAGGCTAAAAAAGGTACACATCTGAGCAAAATAAAAACAGCTTAAAGGATTTCATTAAGCAAGGCATAAACCCAGAACAAAAAGTAAGAAATCATAGTAAGCGTGATGTTTCTTGTGAACCCCGGCGTGCAGCCAGGTGAGTTGTAGTTGTGTAGTGTTGCATAATTACGGAAACGTAGACATGAGCAAGGCGTGTCTCCCCAGCAGGTTAGGTTAGTAAGCCCTTTGAGTCAACGGTCTGGTTTTAGCATGAGTAACTGGTGCGTTTAGGGTGTACGAGGAAGAAGCGTTTCACCGGTTTGGTTAGTTTCAGTCACAGTCAAAACACAATGATAACACGTTTTAAAACAATAAATATAATTAAATAACCCCATTCCCATTCCATCCCTTCAAAAAAATCCCAATCAGTGTTATTTTGACTTTTATGTGTCCTAATAAATAACAAGAGCAAGAACTTTAATTATCCCCAAAGGGAAATTCACTTGTCTGGCCTCTCATCTACCATTTACTGAAGAACTGAACTGAACTGGAAAAAAAAGATAAATAATAAAGTCACACCCCCTAATATTACCAAGTCCTCTGCCCTTTTAAATCGAAGTATGATTAACTTTTACAGGCAAAAGTTGCAATGAACTCTGTAAAACAAAGCAGCCAAAAAGTCACATAATTTGGACAGGATAAAGCTGGAGGACACAAAGGCTGTGTCCTTCCAACTCCACCTGCAGCACTAACCAAACAAAAAGCCTTTGTTCTCAGTGAACTTAGTGCTATTCCACCTGTAGGTAAAGTCCACCTGAAACCATTACAGAGGCAAAATAAACAGCCCCTCCCAAATGTAGGGCTAGCTAAAGAGAAGCTCTCACCTGTTTAGTTTCTGATTTATTTTACATGCTAAACCAAAAGCAGGATTTGTTGTCTTAGCTATCTTAGTTTTTAGCTAACACAGTGAGTCTTCAAAGGCTCCCTGTTTAAACTTTGAACAGGAAAGCTAATTTATATGCCTTGTGCTGGTGAGGCGATGTCCAAGAGGCAAACCTTGCCTGTAAACTTCAAACAGAGCACTCAGCTCAGACTGTCACGCTGTGTTTAGCATGTTAACTGTTAACTCGATTCCTGTTTTACCTCTCCCAATGTGCAAGACATTATTGAGCAGGAAAAGAAGCCTTTTTTCCTGTGGTCTGCTAATGGGATGGCATTTGAAGTACAACTCTTATAAAATGTCCTATTGCTCATCAGGCTGTACAGCATGTATGCCAGGATATAGCTCAGAGATTGCATGTGTATAAAATTACTTGGGGGAAGTAATGATTGAATTGTTCTTTTCAACAAAGGTCAGATAGGAAAAGTAAAAGTGCCATTATGTCTTGTTGTTTGTCATGATAAAGTCAATATTCAAGCTGCCTGTGTAGAAATCTTGTTCCAGGATTTGCCCTTTATAAACATAAGACAAAGGTGTTTAAAAAGCCAAGCATTTGATCATATTCACTTTATTGTCTCAGCCCTATATGTGCTTTTTTAACACTGGGCCCTTGAGGCTCGAACTGCTGAATTGATGTCATTATTCCCAAAGATGATTGTAGCCTGTGCGTTAAGCTTCAGCAACATATTAGCTGACAGCAAGTGAGGCAGCAATACGAAAACCCACATGCATCTGTTTCAGTGAAACACATACCAATATGTATTTGGCTGTTTTTTGTATACAAGACAGGTGAGCCATAGTTTTGTATATGCGTTGCAACTTGGACAGTACTTAGTTTACCACATCGTTTAGTTCCAAATCTTGTGTGTGCATTTTATGGGTAAATGTTGTAATTGTGATGGGAAAAAACATGAGTATTTTAAGAATGGCTAAAAGCTGCACCCAAGTTTTCAACACTCCTATCACTACAAGCAAACAAAGGCACATTTAGACAAAAGACAACATTAATTTCAGAGGCTAACCAGTCCAAAACATCAGTGCTCTAATGTTTCATTGTATCCTCCTGCAGCAGTTTCCCTGTATTCTATCCTGTTTTCAACATTTCTGTTATCCTTTAGCATCTGCACAAGACACACCTGGCTAACAATGCCAATCTGCTGCAATATTGAAGGTTAAGAGCTGCTACTCTGACAGTCCAGCATTTAGGAAGTCAGGTGCCCGCGGAAAGATCGATACAATCCAGTTGGGTTGGCATTGTGGGGCAATAAATGGATCAAACAACACAGAACTTTCCCGTAGTGATTTGAGCCTTGTGGGAAATAAAATGGACCAGATATAGTCATTATAATCCACACCATGGTATGTTTCTTGAACTTAACCAATTAGTGTTTTTTATCTAAACTTAATAATTTACAATAATTTACATTTCAATAATTTGCCTTGCCTATACCTAATCCTTTGAATGTCTACCACAGGTTAGAAAGGAAGAAAACACATGCTAAAGGGTACCTTAAAACAGACCCTCAAACAGCCGTTCAAGGGTAAAGTATAGGCACTAGAGGGTACCCTGAAACAGAAGACAACAGGATTGCTTGGTACCCAGAAACTTCTGCTTTTGGACAACTTGAAACACAAGCTTACAGGTATACTGAACCTTAAAACCAACGCTAATAGAGGCTGTCTTTACCCTCTGTATGAGGCGCCAATTTGGGGCAATGATAAAGCAGTATTTGATGAGTTGGGCAGAAAAAGTGTTGCTTATTCCGTTTGTCAGAAACTGACATGCACCACATTTAGACTCTTGACATGGGTTTCTGTTTTCCCTACATGGACATTTTTTGGTCCCTGTCATGACTATGTGTTTGTGCCTCCAGTCATAATCAGCCTTATTTCCCCACATATTCATTGACAACCTGAGCCTGAAATGGTGTGAACATGTTGCTGCTGATCAGCCCCCTCTCTCTGTATCTCTGTGGTTTTGATTACAGGAAGGACTCAGTGAGTTGGTGAGGGATATCTCATCCTGCCAGCCACACCCAAAACTGACAAGATCTCATTTTTGTTTTGTTCTGGGAAGGAAGCATCCCCCTAATGTTTGCTATAGCGGCTAGGGCAGACTCCTCCTCCTGCTCTGTCTTGTGCACAGCATTCTTAATTGTTAATATTCGCCTTAAATGTCATGCTGCACAGACCTGACACAAATCACACCATAACCGCAGCACACCATTGAATGCTGACTTGAGGAGTTATCTCATCACCACAACCAAGAATAGCTCAGTGATGTCAAGCTCATGATCACAGAGAGGTGTCAGGCCGCGCGCTGAGAAAGAGACAGAACATTTAGAGCCTCTTCACAAGTTCTGTCACACCTGGGCCAATATTGTTTACATGCCCTGCATGCTTATTTTTTTAAATGTGTTTCTTGATTTAAGATTGACCAACTTCACTGCCAACTTTACACCTGGTTGGCTACGACGCTACTAAACTGGTATTCTGGATAAATTTGGCACTGATACAATGTGTATAATACACCCTTGCCCCTTCATTGCCCCAATGACTGCTAGGATAGGCTCCAGCCCCCCGCGACCATGAATAGGATAAGCAGTACAGAAAATGGAATGGATGGATGGATATTAAAAGTGCAAAATGAAGCCCCTTTTATACATGCTCTGCACTCCTGAAAATGTCCAAACATTACCTGGAGGCACTGCATACTAGAGCACAAATATTCCAATCAGTTGGCCTAGACATTGAACAGTCTGAGACCTCCCAACCCCCTAGTACAAAGTAGGTATGATGTGAGCCAAAGTGTGGTTTCCAGTTGAGACTGCTGTGTGCTACATGGGTGAAAGGGCTCTATGTGCAGACCTGATTGTCCTGAGTTCGCATTTGCATGTAAATTTATGTTCACTAGTTAAGCAGTCAGTAAAATAAAATCCAAAATGTGAATTTTAGGCATCATGACACGCTAAATGTTAGGCGACAACCAAAATTTGTGGATATTTGCAGTTAAATATCTGGTCTTATGCCAAGGCCACACTGCACACCTGAGCCTGAGACAGTAAAAGCCAAAGCAGTTTAGTGATTCAGTCTGCTGTGTGGACCAAGAGTCAGAAAAAAACAACAACCTGTCCCTCATTTTGTGTGGCCTGTGTGTATGTTCATTCAAATTGACTGTCCCATTTATTAGGGCTTCAGTTGAACAAATAGGTATTCATGCCTTCTTCTTTTTATTCTCCTTCCTCTGGTAGTAGTTGTTTGTTTTTGTTAAATGTTGTCATTACAAGTAATTTATATTTTATGTGATATAACTGTTATCATTTGTTTGGTTTGTTAACACTTTTCATGCCAATAAAGCTCATTAAATTGAAAGTTAGAGAGATATGCACAGAAAGACGGAGACAGAAGGAGAAATGTGTGTTTTGTGATCGGACCATGTGCATGAGCTCATTCTCTGAAGCTGCAGAGTTTAACAGCAGCTGTCAAACTGGTTCTGCTCCACCTATGTAAATGTGTTTTTTTTTTTATAGGTGCATATTTGACACCATTAATATGACCGAGTGTCTGTTCTTCAACTTTATGATGTGCTCAGGGAGGGGCTTATTTTCTGTGCGCCCTTTTTTTCCTGTCTCGCAGCAAGTTCTGGCATAGCTGCTGATTGCATAAGTCCATAAGTAGAATGTTTTGGATGCCAGGCATTTCCTGGCCAGTCATTCTTACTTTGAAGCACTATGCTAGCTATGTCGCTGAGAGACGTGGTCCATGTAGCAGCCCTGCTGGTCCAGCCACTTCTCAGGAGCTTGTTATTGTCGAGTCCAGGCATGTTTGTGCACTTTTTTCCCCCTCCATTGACTCCCTTCTCAACTTAGATGGCTCGCTTGATATGCTGGGAATTTGATGACCTCACTGAACTGTGGGACGGAAGACGGAATGTCATGGCGCTCACTGAGAGTGAACACATTTATTGAACAGCAGAGATGGTACATGTGAGGCGCACTGTGTTGCTGAATGTGACTTTGTGAGAGTCACATTCAGTCAATAAGCTCATTGTATTTGTTATCGTAGGTAAATACATGTAACCTTATCTTGCTGAGAGATGAGCTCACTGTACATCAAACAAGGTGACAATAGATGCATCATGTGCTTTACGTCATTTAGTTTTTTTTTTTCTCCACAAGTTCTTTGCTCTTCTGCCAGGTGAAATTCCTGTGAAAGAATTCCATATGTGATTGCAGAAGTAGGGCATGACACTCTTTCACACCAGTGATCTTCTGAAACTGGTTCTGTGACGCTCACTTCTGACATGCCATTGTTCTCCTGATTAACCTACGACTAACGGGTACTTCCCTGTTACAATAACAATCTTGTCTACAGTCTCAGTAGTGTAAATGAACTTATCTGCCTTTGTGTGCATGATACATTTAAGTTTTATTAATCGTTACCTTGACTGATATGAGCAAAGACTACACACAACACAAAAAGTAATGCTATGACGTTGAATGTTAAATGGACTGTTAAAAACAAATGCAGATCCAGTGTTTTGATTCAATAACTTACTACGTTTATGCATATTGTGGTGTGTTCTTTACACCATGAGAGGTGAACAAAAGCCCTGAATTTTGATTTAAATATTGCAATATTTCCCCATATATAGCATCAGCAATAAACCCTTTATTGTGTTACCTATTGTATCACCAGATTCTCTCCAAAACACAACAGTTCTGACAACTTCTGGTGATAAAATGGGGATGAAGGTGATAAAGACATACCATACCACCTACCATAGCTTGGATGAGCATAGGCATTACCTTTTTCAGCTAGAAAATTAGATTTGTCTAACTTGTCATGTTAAGTATGCTATGTTGCAAAAAGTTGCTCAGATAGCTGAAAATTTAGTTTTCAAGTCAGATAGTTTGAAGCATCTTGCAGAACTATCATCGGTTGTAGAGGGGTTATCACTTGGAATTTCACTATGCATATGTTTTTCATTCATAAAAGAGACCCAACTTCTCACATTAAAGGATAAAAAAAAATCTGGCTTCCTAGTATATTTAACAAATCCAATAATGAAACGACTTCTCGAAATACTTTTAAATGAAGCCCATGCCTTCTACGAAAGATTTGATTCCACTCTCATGTCTGTCCACCACAACCAGCAGCTTGTACGCTTAGCTTAGCATAAAAACTGAAAGCGTATGTAAACAGCTTGAAACACGTTGTTGTGTACAGGAATATTTGTTAGCCAGGAGCAGAAATGTCCTTAGGTCTTGTTGTGACTGTGAAATGTGTCTGTGCTGACAGTACTTGACTGTTACATTTCCTGAGGATAGGATCCCCCACCTTGGTCAGGTCAGGTGATAAGTAGATGATTTACCGAAGCAAGAAGAGTCAAAGAGCCATTACTGTCCATGTTCCTTGAGCAAAACACAGGTCTACTTGCTGCTCCAGAAGCACCACTCAAAAGCCCTTTTTGCACTGCAGTTCCGCCTCAGTGCCGTAACGAAGCTCCACCGTCATGCAGCCTTTGCCATTGTACATTGGGAGGTGTAAACAAACAGCGCGTGATTCAAATACACACACACTGCGCTGTTCCGCCCTGCCAGCTCCACTGTTTACACAGACGCTGCTTCGCCTCTGTCACGCCTCTGCTGCTACCTCTGACTTTGCCCCACCATTCCACCTCTGTTACGTTCTGTCTTCTATGTAGAACGCACAGAGGCGTAATAATCCCGTCTTGAAATGACAGTGTAAAAAGGGGCTATAGATGCTCTGTGACCTGCCCTCCAATGAAAGTCATAGAAATGGCTTGTGTACGATAATCAGTACTTGCACTTTCATGGCTACTATATATGTGGCTCTGCATGGGTAAATATATTGACTATCATTTTAATCAAAAATTGTAAAGAAAGCACAGGAAGTCGGTAAAATTAATCTGTGGTAGGCCGACGTAGAACAACCCTGTTAAACATATACGGCCCTTTCAGTATCCTTTAGGGCTTCTGTAGATTAAACGCTTCCACGTCAAGCAGGAATCATTATATTGTTCAACACAACTCTCAACTCTAATGGTTGGGAGAATTTGACAGAGTTGGTTCACAAAGAAATCTAGGAAACAATGCATCACAGGCAGGGACTGTTTGAGGCAGGGCTTTTGCGGGAAGCATTACAAATTTTTTACTTGAAATCTTACTGAGAGACAATCCCCTTGAATAAAGAGAGGAAAACAACTATTCCATACAAATTGTTGTATGATGATCAACCACTTAAGTTTACGTGATTTAAAACGGCTAAATTGTTGCCTTGTTAGCCCAGCTGGTTGAAATTTTGTTGCTTTCTTCTTACCCACAGCAGACTATACAAGAGTTCGAGAGAGAGTAGAATTTGAGGTTAATCTTACTGTCTGAACTAACAGCCTTAAACATCACTTCAGTTCATGTAATTGTGATGTTCATTCCCAGCCTTGGCCCTTGATAAGTAGCTGGGGCAGAAATAACACTCGAGTGTGTTTAATGAATGGGTAATTTGTGCTCTAATGTCTGTCAGGTTACTTGAAAGGCCACAATTAATCTGGTCGGAGAAAAACAACTGTGGGATTAGACTGTCTGAAGTTGGCAGAGGAAGGCTCTCGCTACACATGTAGCATGTGGATGACCTCACTGGAAGAGCTGGCGCTTTCCATACAGGTTGTTGCCTTTGCTGTTTACACGTGTGTACATGTGAGGGTTGTCTTCCTACTCTCGTTTTCCATCAGCAGATTCCTCTCGTCGTCCTTAGAAGCCGTTGTGTTTGTGAAGCAGACCTCCCACCCTGCCATTGTCGGCCGAGCTTACAGCTTAGAGCTCCCTCTTTCTGCTTCGCTACTTCTCCTGGGACTCTCTCTCTCACACACACTCACATACATCGTCTACGAGGACTACAAGCTTATGACTGGCTGCATCAACATAATCATGATTATTTATTAATTTTAGGGACAAAATTATTTTTATTGTACTTTCACATTGAAATAAACAGGGCAACACTATAAGTTCCATTTTGTGTTACATTCCGGCTAATGTACAAATTTTGCGTCAAACTATGACATAAAATCAGGTTCTTCACCTGAATTTGCTGCATCATGGGTAATTTCAGTGTGTCTTAGGGAGCTCTCTCTGCTCTGGATGTCTGACTTGACGCTGAAGGACGTGGAGTAGCGCCGTTCCTCCTCTCGGCGTTCATACACTCATCATGCTGCACTTTGTGCCGTTTTTTTTTTTAGCTGCTTGAACAAGTTAGTTGTGGTGCTTTGCTGCGCAGACCCAGGTTTCATGCACTCTTTGCATATAATTTTTTCTTCTTAACATCCCTCGCCCTAAACCTGAAATACCTCCAAACAAGCGGCGATGACGAGCCGTTTCAGGGGGCCAGGTCTTCTGTTCCACACATTTGACATTTGTTTCTCCGACTGTCTCTGTTGTTTACTCTTCCACTCTAAACTGTTGCTGCAAGGTAGGCGCTCATCACATGACATGCCAGTTCCCCCAATAGTGAAGCCAAAACCTCTCCATCACCCCCTGACAGAGTGGCTGTTAGTTTAGGGAGTGCTTGATTTGATAAGCAGCAGAGTTTTCTACCAGCAGAGCACACACTTAAAATTTCAATGTTGCTGGCAATCATGTTTATTTAATTGAGGGAAGCAAAAGTTGTGATCAGGTTTAATATTCCATTCATTATGTAGCCCTGACGGGTAGATTTAAGCACACTACAGTGGAGCTACAATGACTAGTCCGTTCATTGTCACTGGATTCTTAGTTTTGTTTAAAAGTGAGGTTAAAACTGAGCGTGAGATTGACAGGCTGACCGTTGCAAATTCAGCAGTAATGGGTGTGATGAAATGGATCCTTGTGGTTAAAAGGAAGCTGAACCCAATGGCAATACTCTGTGATTTACAATGTGAATGTAAGTCAACTGGTAAATCATTGAAATCCTCTGCTTGATCTGCGATTCTCTCAGTATTCTTCCTATCATTGTGAAGCAGAATTCACAACCCGCCTATTTGCACAGAACCCTGGGTCGGCTAGTTGGTACATTTACAATACACAGAAATTACCCCTCATCTACCAAAAACTGAAGTGGAAACTCAGACCGGGACACACATTCAGAGATATCCTAACTGAATTTGCTGTTTGCGTTTTGCTCAGCAGAGGAGAGAAAGACGTTAACTCTTTCTTCAGCTGAGAAATTCAACCTGCCGCCATACAGTTTGAAACCAGTAACTAGTAAAGCCAGTCTGTCTTATGTTCCAGAGATGTGCTGATTTTTCTTTGAGGAAGCTGCAGTTGGAAACGTGTGAGTCAATGCAGCGCTGCTGATATAAGTCTATTAACAGAACTATGTCTCGATCTGGACCGGGGCAAATGAGCTGATTTAGATGGAAAACTGTGAGTCACAACGCATGCCTCTGTCATGGACTTGTGGCTCATATGTCTGACTGCACTTATGAGTTTCCCTGTCGCTCTGTCTCAAACATTCTGGTTGGAGCTGCTTTCTTTTACATAGCTGAGTGTCAGTGAGTGAAGGAGCCAGAGAGCTGAGGCATCTGACGCGCAGCACAGACAGTGAGTCTTGGAGGCCTTCACGCTGCTTCATGTGATGGAGCTTAGCGAGTCAGTCCCTCTGGACAATCAGGACTCTTAAGCCACCAGTTTGCCACTAATTAATGTTGTTTTTTACAATTTGTGTTTTCAGTGATTTGCTGGGTGTTGCTTAAAGAAATAATTCAAGTTTGAGAACTTTTCTTGAAGCCCCTAAAATTTTGAAATTCAGCAATGTTTGCTCATTTCTGAAATATCATTCTAACATATTTAGTCATTCTTTTTAATGACTTTACTAAATATTATGGTAAAATGGAATGTATTTATAAAGCTGTTAGGGATCGAACCCCCAACCTTCTGATTGGGAGACTCTACCACTGAGCCACAGACGCCCTTTCTTCACTTTATTGTAATTGGAAGACATGACATCCCATAATCAGTGATGGGCCTGCGCTATGTAAAGGCCTATTTCTGCTTTCTCCCTATGTCGACTCACACAATGACACATTTACTGCATATCATACCCTGAGGTCTTCCTGGACTATGTAGAGAGTGAAGAGTACCTTTTGGGACGCTTTAGGCTTAGAGTGCGAGTAACAGCATCCAATACAAACGTTTTGTTTGCTGTTTTATGTCCTCAAACTCATATATGACTCCTTCTATCTATTATCTTCCTACAGGGGTGCCTGCATGACTTCCTTTAGTGTTTTCTTTGAATCTTTTACTTACCATCTTTCCATTTTAGCTTCGGCATTCTTGACTATTACTACTGAAGTTCTGTGATATGGTTTCTGTGTGCACACCGCCCTGCAGGGCCCTTTTTAAGGAATTGACAGGACGTTTACTTATGCTAATCAGAACAACAAATGTAGGAGGCATCATCATAACACAATTCTGTGGTTTGAGAACATGTCATCAATGTGACATACAATTTTCTTCTGAACTCTCTTAGGAACAAACTTGGGAGAAAAACTTGGGAATTTGTTTGGAAATGCCATCCCACTCTTCCCCAATTTCATTCCCGTCCTTCCATGGAAACCCTGCTGTATGTGTGGCAGGTGTTTTCATCAGCTGGCACATGCTTCTAAGGAGGGCTGACGGTGTGTTGTTGGCTCGCCGACAACAATAGATATAGTGCCAGACTCCACCTGTAGAATTCCTTTCTCTCATCTTGTGGAAGAAAAACAAGTCAGCTACCAGAGACTCCATGGATTAGAGGGCGGCTGTGGCTCAATCGGTCGTCTTTCAATCGGAAGGTCGGAGGTTCAATCCCCAGCTCCCTCAGGCTACATGTCGAAGTGTCCTTGGGCAAGACACTGAACCCCAAATTGCTCCCGGTGGCATAGCCAACGGGTATTAATGTGATATCTGATTGACAGTTGGGCACTTTACGTAGCAGCCTCTGCCATCAGTGTGTGAATGGGTGAATGTGACATGTAGTGTAAAAGCAGCTTTGAGTGTTCACAAAGACTAGAAAAGCGCTATATAAGTACAGTCCATTTACCATTTACCATATAAATCGAAAATATTTCATAAAAAATAAAAGTGACCGTGGACAAAAAATGTCCCTATGAAGGCATAAGTGATATGTAGCGTGTATACTGCTCCCACCTCACAAAGGTAAGGATATCTAAAATCTGTTGAGATGTTAACCCAACCTGTGACAGGCGTCGCCAAGCACCGGCCAGCCACGTTCACACGTTATAGTCTCGTCCGGCTTTACAATCCTACTGGAAGGTAGGTAAAAGTAAAACATTAATAAACATCGTGGGGAAAATAAAAATAAAAATGAATGGTTAAAGTCCCTTTTGATGGACTCTTACTATCACATTATCAAACTGCTATAGCTAACGGAATGAAGCTGAAGGCTGTTTTCTTGTATATATGGAAATCGGCTGCATCTAGGGGGTGTAATATGTTATATTTTATTCAGTTCGAAGACTTATGCATGTGCATGTGTCTGTTTTATGAGTGGTTGGGTGAGTGTAACTTTGTGTATGTGTGTGTAAGAGAGAGAGAAAGGGACAGAGACAAGGAAATGAAGATTCCGCAGAAGTCTATAATAAAATGTCTACTACTACTACTCAAGCTGCACGTGCACACAGATACAAATTAGTTTAATCTTACACACACGTACCACTCTTTGACATGTGCCAGTGTGCCGAATATTGCTAAGTGCTACTCATGGTGATTCATTTTGGGCCTCTCTTTAAATAACGTAACAAAGAGTCGGTCTAGACCGGCTCTTTCTGTAAAGTGTCTCGAGATAACTCTGGTTATGATTTGGCGCTATACAAATAAAATTTGATTTGATGATTTGATTTGACATCCATATGAACACAAAGGGACCCTTTGAGTTGCTTAAATTTAGTACACTGGCCTTATAGCCTGAACGATGCACAGTGGTAACTGGGAAAATAGCATGTATTTGCCCCATAGGGAGGAAAAAAATGGTGGAAAATAGTAAAAATGAAAAAGTTGGAGCCTTGGGTCTAGATTGGGAGCCTGTAATACTAGAGTGCATGATTTTATGCTGTCATGACGATAGGATCAAAAATTGATGTTACAATGGAAGTAGGTGGGGACGTTTTTGTCTTTAAGGTGATGAGACTCACGAGATTACACAAAGTACTATAAAATGTTTGTAAAAATGCACACCTCTGCCAAATTGCCATAGGGATATATCTTGGGGCGGCTGTGGCTCAGTGGCATCAGTGTGTGAATGTGTGTGTGAATGGGTGAATATGATATGTAGTGTAAAAGCAGCTTTGAGTGGTTGCAAAAAGACTAGAAAAGCGCTATATAAGTACAGTCCATTCCATTTTAGAAGCTGTCCTTCTACTTTCTGCTGACACACATTTACAGACAGAACACTCAATGCGAACCTGCACTGTTATGTATAATATAAGTTGTTTGTTTATTATTATTGCCTCTGCTATCTCTTTCAGCTGTAATGGCTGAGTTGAAATTAAAAGTTATGGCACAGAGGTGATTGATTGGTAGATTAACCTAGGAAGCATTCAGAAACAATTGATCTGTGTGTCAGCTTAAGAGAGAAGCTAATACATCACAGCTTAAGAGAGAAGCTAATACATCACATTTTAACCAAGACAGCTATGAAATCACAATTAACCATCTTGCAAGCATCTCAGAGAAAATGCTTTGGACAAGTGCAATGATGCCTGTTATGATTTAAACATTGAACATGAGGATGCATATTATAACGCCGTCTCTTCTCTCCCCTCCTCTTTCTTCTGTCCGCTGTGTATCCTCCCTGCAGCGTGCGTCGGTGGGCCCGCAGGCTCCACGCTGGTGCTGAGACAGGATGAAGAGGTTCAGGCGACACGGCCAGGAGTCCCAGAGAGATCGACTCAAACAGGAACTCTATCAGTTCAACAAGGCAAGTGAACCCCTGCACAACAGCTGACAGACGATTTAATCATTAAAATCTTCCCTATCTGCTTCAAGGTGCTTACCATTAGGGTGAACTTTAACAAGCTAAACCCGGAGTCCTTTTGTTTTTGCAGAGATGTTTCGATCCATGTTTCCTAGTGTGAGCAGAAAGGAGCACATCTTCATCAGTGTTTGACCAGAATTAGCCAGCAGAAGCTTAATAATCTAACATTACCTGTTGTTAACAAAAGCTTGTTAAGCTGCTGTTTTCATCTTGTGTTTACACCGACACGCCCATCTTGACCCATTCTATAAACAAATACGAGACGGTGTTTACATGAGCTTATTTCCTCCTGTCTGTCTTACAGATGTTTGGTTGATGATTCACCCAAAAGTAGCTTCATGAAATAAACTAAAGACGAGTAACATTCAGTCCCTGAATCTACAGATGAAAAGTAAAATGAACGATAATCGCACAAAACATTCATAATGTCCTCATGAAGTAATCTTAATGTTAAAAAGAACAGAACATGGTGATATGGATAGTGGAAGCAGCTGACGTACTTTAAACCGGCACAGTTTTTAAGAGAAGGCTAATGGCGAGGAATTAGAAATGAAATGTATAGTAAAACCTTACATGTGGAGGTTGCAGTCTAATTGTAGTTGTAGTCTAGTTTGTTTTGTAATTTGTTATAGCTGTCTGTAATTTGCTGTCTGTTAATCTATTTATAACGTTATTTTTGTGTGCTTCATTTTAATCTGTTATCACTAGATGCGTCTTTTGAATTTGTTGTTTAAATGTGAGGAGCATTATGAAATCAGTGTTAATTTTTAGGTAGGGCTGCACGAATTTGGAAAAAAGTGATATTACAATAATTCATTTTTGTTCTGTGATATTTTTGTGATATAAAAAACTTCAAAATGCAGTGTGTTTATATGTACATATAAACAATTAACAATCATACCTTTTTATTATTAGGGCCCAAGCACGAACGGGTGCGAGGACCCTATTGTAATGAAAGGAATTATTATCATTATTATTATTATTTCTTTCTTTCTTGAGGCTTAAACATTCCCTCTGTCATGAATTTTTGCGAACATTTTTCAAAAATAGCTCCCCATAGAGGTTACTTTCACCTAGGTGTAAATGCATATTTACCATGTCCATACCTACAAAAAAGATTCTTGGTTTGTTTTGATAAAGGAGAATAGACTTAAAATAAAATGTCTTCTTCTTCTATCAATATGGTCAGTGACTATGACACCCGCATGAAAAAGCGTACAGTACAGTTGTACAGCTCACGCTGAAACGCCACGTTTTAATCGTGTTTTATCAGCGTGACCAGTTCAGTGATGGTAACTTTTGGAAACAAAAGGTCAATGTATCCTACTTCCTGTTAGCACACACGACCTCACACCTTTCTCGATCATCCCGCTAACATGATCTGTGACAGCAGCAGCATCGTGTGCATGTTTACAGTTTACAGGCAGGTGCCACCTATGCTGTGTGTTCAAAATCAGACACTGTATGCTACATACTGCATACTGTGTACCATATGCTACATACTGCATACTGTGTACTATATACTACATACTGCATACTGTGTTCGGCAGTATAATGTGGAGCTGTTCCAATGTATTTTGCCGTATGCAACAGCAGGCACCAGTTTCTGGTTTTGAAAAGCTGAAGTAAACAACAGCCCACCGATATCAAAAAGCTGCTTATTTAGCTAAAGCGCCCCCTTCTGCTTTTCTGCTGCTGTCTGCCATTTCAACTGCCTTTGTATCGTTCCAGCACTTTGCATTGTGGGATACAGTAGATGAGGTAGACTGGTCCGATGCATTCTGGAAATTTTTTCCAAATCAGTAAGACATCAGGGTATTTTTGGCGTACTGCACATTTTGCTTTTTTTTGCATACTACATACTACATTTTGGCCAAATCAGTACGTACTGTTTGTATAGTACGGCATTTCGAACACAGCCACAGACTCGCCAGCTAAACAGTCAGTTCACTCTGTGCTCTGATTAAGAGCTGCACTAATGTGATATCAGACGGACTTTTGTTGTAGATTAGTGATGGGAAAAGTGAAAATTGCGTGGTTACAGTAAATTTACCTCACAATAGCGCGTCCAAGCCCTAATTTTAGTGCTTTACACTAAAACATGGATTACCTGTCTGGCTTTGATGATGCTGGGTCGATATCACTTCCATCGAGGGTCTTATAGGTACATGTAATGTGATGAATCAATAATTCAGAGTCTATTAATAGGCACAGCTGTGGGTAATAAGGTTGCCCTTGCCTTGTTGAATGACCGTGACCAAGTTACTAATAGTGCACTTCTTTTCTGATGTTTTTATGGATAGATGTGAATCAGGAGCACTAGACAGAGGTATTACCTTAAGGATATTTGTAATTAATGTAATTAAGGCTTTACACAGAGCTTTATAAATCTGCCAGAAGTGCTTATGCAAGGTTATACATCTGCTCCAGTGGAATCATGTGCACAAAGAATGTACTGTAAATGTTCCGAAGGAAGAAACCACGTGCGTGATCTTTACTATGAGTGGTAACTGTAATGTTCAGACCAAATCCAGAGGAACATATTCATACAGTTAAATTTCATGTGACGCTGCATTGAGATTCTCCTGATGAGCTGATGTTGCATCAGATATTGTCAGTCAGAAATCCCCTCATAAAACAAGCATCGTAAAAGTTGTTTGCACGTCTTTTCATGCTGACAGAGCTCAAAAAGCATGAATGCATGATGAAATTCTTTTGACCTATTTTAATGAAATTTAATCACAGGTGGTAAGAGTTCAGCCAAGTGATCCTTGTGCTGAGCTAACAGGTCTTAAAACTGCACACAGGTAAACCTCAGGTTGTTTGAAGCGGCTTTAGATTTAATCCAGGCACAGTTTCTGGAAAAGGAGGTGAATATCTCCGAGTTGTGTACACCTCTGAGTGATGAAATGAACCCGGATACTAATAAGGGCAAATAATGGTGGGTGTTTAACCAGCAGCAATTAATTATCCCACAGTCAAGCTTGTGCAATCGAGGCAAGGCTAACATCCACTTAGCTTTTGGTTTGAGCTCAACTTCAGGAGCAAAAACAGCTGAATGAAGTGTAGAAGATCTTAACCAGCACCTTTCATACGGTTTTAAGAGTTTAGGAGAACAACAGGATTCATGATTCAAATGTTATCTGCAATCCTTCCTATTTCTAGTCCACCTGCTGTTATCTGCAGCGTGTTTTGCTGCAGTCTCTTGTCTCCATCGTGTCATTGTCTCTGCTGTCACAGCTCACCCTCCCCCTGTCTGTCCTCTGTCTCCTCCTCAGACTGTGGAGCATGGATTCCCCCACCAGCCCAGCGCCCTGAGCTACAGTCCCTCCCTGCAGCTGCTGGCCATCGGCACTCGTTCCGGAGCCATCAAACTGTATCTTTCACTCTGCCTGTGTGTAAACAGTTCTCAGCCAGGAATCTGAGCGTCATGTTTGAACATGAGGCAGGCAGTGCTAATGAGCGACTGTGACGCTGCTAAATCCTCGTCTGCGGTTCATATAGGCACCTGCTTCAGGTATTTTATTTTCCCACGCTGTTGCTCAACGCTGCCTGAAGTTCTCAGACACTGGAGTCTGTGACGCCACAGCCTTTTTCCTCAATTATTCCCATTGACAGTACAGTGGAGCCAGTCGTACCACTTTCCCCATTGACACTGAGACACACACTGGTTTTGATAGCCGTGGTGCCCTCTTTCATTATGATAATCCATTCCCACAATGCAGCAGATTGTTCTTGGATAAAGCAGCAAGAGGGGAAAGATAGAAAGAAATCTCTGTATGAATATCATGAGTCAAAGTTCAGGACGCTTCAGGCAGAGTCAGAGAACACAGCAGCTTCTGGTAATTTTATGTAACACTCACAAATACTAAAAATGTGATTGTTGAATCCATATAGTTTCTCCATAGTGAGGTCAGGGTTAGACACACTACAGTAGCCATGCAGCATGTTGACACTTCAGCAGCGTACAAGATGAAAACCCATTCCTTTCATTGATGGACAGACTCCCAGCTCACTCTCATCCTAATTTCATTAGCACCTTAGCCAGCTATCTTATTTAGGATGTATTATGCTAATTTCCAGCTGTACTTTTATTTTGGAATTTCACGAGACCAGGGCCACACCAAGCTCTTTTATAAGCCTGCATGAGTCTCATGTTTTACCTGTTAGATGCCCCTTTATCACAGTCGACCCAGTTTGACCTGAATCAAAAAACAAATTGTCACATGTTGCATTTTGCCTCGAGTCTGGTTTGTGTTCATACGGCAGCTTTTACCAGCGGATCAAAGTTTTGATGCGTGAGGAAACTGCTCTCTGATTTCTCAGAATTTCCACATGGGAAACTCCCTGAAGTAAACAAAGAGAGAGCGAGCACACTCCTCAATCACACTCAACTCGGTTGTGGACTTTAATGTTTTGTTGTTCCACAGTTCGATCATTTCCACTCTCCTTTAGATTTTCACTGAACACTTTGAACACCTCACTGTTCTCGTGCGTTTCCACAAGCATTTGTGAAATTGTTTGGTCAGCCCATATTTCTATTAGAGCCTTTACCTCGTCGCTCCCCCACGTCTGTCCTCTACTTATCTTGCTGTCTGGCTGCGTGTCTGTCTCTGCAACTGTCAGCACCTGTTAAAAACCCACAATCCTACTTTAAGTCTGATCACGTTCCCACCTAAATCGAACCGTGGTTCATTTGGAAACAGACCGAGTCCTGTCTTTCCTGGCGGACCATGGTCCGGTTGTTTCGTCCGCACCAGAGGAGGGTGTTCTCACCTGTCCAAACGAACCGGACTTTCAGAGTAAAGTCCGAAAGTCTGGACCAAAGCTATCGGGTGTGAAAGCACCCTAAGTAGTTCAAATCACATCACCATCATTTTTTATGTTATAATTCAACCAGATGAAAGATTTTAGCCTTCTAGTGAGCTACGTTAGAAGCAGCTGACAGACAGATTTTTAACCTAAAGTTGTTTTTATTCAGTGTTTTATCTCTTTTAATCACGTCGTCCGTTTTTCTTGGCAGATAATTAAAAAAAAAAAAATCCTGAATAAATGATTACAAAAGTCACTTTGAAACTCAATTTACAAAGTTTACAGCCTGCCATACTGTTACACCGGCTTTGCTTTGTGTACAATGACACAGCTATAAAAGAGCACAGATTTAACTGACAATAAGCGAGTCGACTCGAGGCCTTCTCTACTGATGATTTGAATTATTGACTTTTAGGGGGCAGCCCTACCAAAAGCCCACTTTCCTCCAATTAGCCAGCTTTCCACAAGCCTTCCAAGATGCAACATAATTCGCTCCAGCAGTGCATGTAACCCCCGTGAAACTTGAAGAGTAGTTATGAGCAGAGCGCCTTTAAAACTTCCTTGACAGACAACTTGGCGCATCCCTGCACTTTGTGGTCTTCTGTGCCTGGAGCAGATGACTGCTTAGAGAAATCCCAACTAGCGCCGCCCTAAAGGAAAAACAAAAACATTTCAAAGCTAGTGTTCAGAGCGGTCTGAAGCCAGACTGATTACTTTTACAAAAGTTTACCTCATCATTTGAATTTGACCACATATAATCCAGCTCAAACTTTAACCTTTTTAACTGAACGATGCATTCAATGGCTCTTTGACAAAATTGAATTTACTCTAGGATTTAGGTCCTTTGTGTCTCCATCATTACCATCTGTCACAAACCCAATTGTCCTTGACCAGTGGTCAGGTATGGGGCTCCAGGTGTGGAGTTCATGGGCCTACATGACGAGAATGCTGCCGTCACACAGGTGCACTTCCTCCCCCACCAGGTACAGTGAAAAAGAACATACACAACACACTCCCAACAACATTTCTGCTTTTTGTATTAGCATGACTTCTATATAACAGTGCAGCCTTTGTCTTTGAATGGAACTGTATTCTGTATTATGTACTGTATTATTATTATTATTATTATTATTTTTTTTTTTTAGCTTGAACTGGTGACTCTGCTGGATGATAACAGTCTGCACATGTGGACTTTAAGAGCCCACAAGGGACTTTCTGAACTTATGGAGATAGGACGTTTCACACTCACTGGACCACCTGGGTAAGACACGTAGACATGCTTATACACTTTTCCCTCTTTCTCGCCCCTTTTTCAGAGTGGGAGCCTTAGTAGTTTTATCAACAGCTGGTTGTTGCTTGTATTAGTTTTAAGAGCTTTGATGGGGTTCTTTTTGGTAATTTGTCAAGTTTCTGAAGGTCCTTGGTTCTTGCAATTGTTGGATTAAAAAGGCAGCTCCATCAAGGCAGTTCAGCCTCACCCTGTTTTTCTGTGTTAACACTGTGTACGAGCGCTGCAATGATTTTCTGCAGCTTTGTCAAACCAATAATAAAACAAACCATCAAACCGTATGAATTCTTCACATCAGGCTGTGAGAAATCATAATGCTCTTTTTGACATTTTATAGACCAAACGGAAAGGGAAAATTCATAGGTAAAGAAAGTAGTCCTCAGCTTCAGCCCTTCCTTATGCAAACAGTAGCTTCCTATTGTTCCTGCACGAGGTCTCACCTTACTCTTCTTCGTCACCTCAGGGCCCCTCCAAGTGTCACCAGAGTTACGGCGGTGCTCGCTCACTCCTCAGGAGAGCTGCTGCTGTTGGGGACAGAAGGAGGACATGTTTTCATCGTTGAAGTGCCTGGGTTCAGAGAGCTGGAAGAGCGAAACATCAGTCTGGACCAAGTCGCCGCCAGGTTGTTATCTACAACACGCAAACACACCGATTAACAGCCTTGAGTTACACCGTGTCCAAACACCAACCGAGCTGAATATAGAAATGAACAAACGACATATCAATCAGCTGTGGGAATTTGTCAGCTGACTTAAAAGATTTGTCTGTTTGTCTTTTATTCTATTGATGTGCTTTTTCTACAGAAAACGCATGATATTTCAATGTTTATTTACTGGAAATACACACATTAAAGCCAAAAGCTACAATCAGCATCCTGACGCAAACACTTAACGAGAACAATAGACATAAATAGAAACCGGACGTCTTAACAAATGTTTAAAGATTGAGACTTTTCAGACTTTCATTCGGCCTACCTCATATTAAAGGAAATCCAATAATCCAGCCTGGTTGCAACAAATGCATGGACTAGTTTTTCTGCAGGGTTGAGTAGTTGAAATATTTCTGTCCTTGACATTTGTTTTCTGTTGGAGTTGAGTGACAAATCCTGATCAAATATATCCCAGATCCATACAGAGATTCTAGATGCCAGGATAATGCCATCTGGGGCAGCTATATCATTTGATATTTGTTTTATTTTGACATTTATTTTGATTTGTTTCTAAGGTGTTCTAAGGTGTTTCAGACAAAGCATAATAACTTCAGTTTTGTCAGAATGGTGTCACCTGGCTCTATTGGAAAGTATAATTGGGTATCATCTGCATAACACTTCAAATGTATCAGAGATTTTCCTGATGATTTAACCTAGAGGAAGTGTATAAAGAGGTATGCACAGAGGATTTAACGGTCATGTGTACCAACTGAGATTCATCTGATAGATTGGATTTAGTCTCGCTTACTGTAGTAGGAGTCGTTTAATGCCAGTTAAGTGTCAGTAACTTAACTGTAACAGGATGTGATGGTCAATGGTGCCCTGTTAAATCTTGCTGCTGCATTTGACAAGTGCAGAGAGAAGATCTTTGTGCAAAGCAATAAGAGCACTGTAGCACTAAGAAAACACTATAAATGAAGTCCTGACTGTAAATCCTTAAATGTATTGCTCTTGATGATGATGAAAGTCACATAACTGATTGTAACCAATTGTGTCTCTAATATTTAGCATTGTGTCATTAAAGAGCTCATGAAGTGATTGCGACTGAGGGCTATAGGAATACATGGCTGAATGGAGTTATGACTCTTTACCAGTCGGGCTACAGTGCTGAAAAGAGACCTAGGGTTGTTCTTATGTTTCTTTTTACTCAGGAGCAGTACAGGCATATCTTTTCAAGTTTTTGCAACCTTAATTTTCGTTTGCACTTTTCTAAGTTACACGATGAACCTAACATCTTTTGTTTTATTATCTTCTATTCAGAGGGGCGAAAGAATTGAGTTTTATTCACACCCCGCAGCCGTATCAACACAGTGAGCAAGCTTAGAGGGACTGAAGTTAGCATAAGCGTTCTCTGCTCTATTCAGATATGACTTTAGATTAAATGCTACAAAATGTCCTCTCAGATTTAGCTACATCATATCAGACAGACACATAGTGAACATCTGTTTTCCAAATATCTGTTTTCCAGTAACAGGAATTTAAAACTTACTAAATAATGGTGTGAAAAAGGAGGATTCTGTGGAAAACTATGTTAAATGTCAATGCCATATGCCAGAAAGAGGTCACACGGATGTGGTTAAAACAGTGAGCTGTTTTATTTACACTGTGAGAGAAGCCATTAGGAAGAGGATAAACCCTTTGCTAAGACTATAATTATTGTTGCCATATGAATAAAAGTCACCCACTTTAATCACTTTATCTCTTCAAAGGAATAAACTTGATTTAAAAACTCAGATAGAAATTCAGAGCAGGGACCAGGAGCGAAGTACGCCGTCAGGTCTCCTGTAGTTTAAACTGTGCATGCATCTCTACTGTAGAGACAGAACCTGCCTCTAGATGACAGTTAATGTTGTGATGTTGAGGGCTTTTTACAGATAAATGCTGTCTCCCTGTCTTTAGAGCCAAATGTAGTCAATACAGATACATGGAATTAAAACAACATGAGCGTGCATTAATACTCAGTAGCTTTTTGTGTAAGGTTCCTGGTATTTCCTGTGGAAATGAAAAGAAGGCAAAGCTCCTGCCACAAAAATATAATAATCACACATTTCCATCAAACTTGGATCTTTGTCAGGTAAATGTTTGAAGAAATGGAAACTCCCTTATTTATACATTTTGCACATCAATGTGCTGAAAATCTCTGCGATGAACGTGTGGTTAACCATCCTGACTGTTTCGATAATTAGCAATAATAACAATTGATATAATTTATTAATTACATAAGATTATATACAAAAGAAAATTATATTATTAGGTAAAAAAAAAAACAGAGAAAAGATCAAATCTGTTGTATTATCATAAAATAAAGTTGTTTTTTTATTTTCACAGATGTCTTTCCAGGTTTTTAGAAAAAAATATAGTAGATACATATATATGTTGGCTCCTCTTTATTAGAATTGAACATGCTTGATGCAAATGTGTCAGAGACAGGCCACTCTGCAACTCTGAAATGCACCACAACCGGGTAAGGATGCAGCTCAATGGCTCTGCTAACCTGATTTTTATTGCTGTTAAAGAAGCTCAGTCTTGAGTTGTAGCAGATATATAGCCAGACCGGATTGCGGAAAAACTGTTCCAGTAAAAAAAGGTCCATGGCAGAAAATAGTCCAACAAACTCTGAAATTTACAATGACAAAGCCCTCACCGTACAGTGGTCAAAACCTGTATTCCCTTCCAGGATCACACACCTGACCTGACAGTGCTCTTCCTTACCATTTATGCCTGAAGCTGTAGCATCACAGCGACACCCACAGGACCAACCAAAAAAAAACTACAATTAAGACACTCAAATTAGGCTCTCACAATTGCTCTTTGTAGTTTTGTATACATAATAAACCAAATGGGGAGCTGAAAATGTTTCTAAACAGCATAAATGATTAGTTGTTCAGACTAAACCTCTGTCAAACACCCCACAATAAATCGATGTCTATTCAGCTCTGTAAACACCACTTCTCAGTTCCTACAGATTAAGAAGTACATTGATGTTCTGTCTCCAGTTTCTCTCTTGTGCTCATCCCCACTCTCCTGTATCCTCCAGTGTACCAGACGATTACATCGGCCGCAGGAACCTGGAACATGTAGAGGCCCTGCAGGAGAACCCGGTCAATCCAAACCAGGTAGTTATCGGCTACGGGCGAGGTCTCATGGTCATCTGGGATCTGGAGAAACAGTGTGCCATCCAGCACATCCCTGCCACACAGGTAACTGCTCCATCACTTGGTGTTGAGAATACTAAACTGCAGTTAAAACCAGTATGCCAAATCTTGATTTTTGCCTCATTATCAGCAACTGGAGAGTGTGTGGTGGACAGAAGACGCAGGCTACATCCTTAGCTCGCACAGTGATGGAAGTTACTGTCGATGGATGGTGGGAGTGGAGGACCTGAACGAGGAGGAGGAGAAATCTGACATTCCTTACGGTGAGGATAAAGAGGCGTCCGCTGCACATTTTTCTGGCGTGGTATGAAAGTGTGTTTCCTGAAGGCTGATGCTGATTTTGTCTTTCATCGCTGCAGGCCATTTCCCCTGCAAGGCCATTTCTAAAATAGTTCAGCTGCCTATTGAAGAAGGGTGAGTCGTTTACTCGCCCCTCAGTGAAAGTGGTTCAACCATCCTCACTTTTCCAATACTTAACTTTATTTCACTGATGTGTTACATGATCTACTGTTACACATTAATCTCTGAGCAAACTGAACTGTACTTGAACCTTTCTGTGTGTATCTGTGTTTGTGTGTGTGTGTGTGTGTGTGTGTTTAGTCCTCCATTCCTGCTGTTCAGCGGTGGTATGCCCAGGGCCAGCTACGGGGACAGACACTGTATCACAGTGATCCACGGTAAAACACACGTGGCTCTGGACTTCACCTCCAGGATCATCGACTTCTTCGCAATCAGGGGCCGACCACAGCACACAGGCAGGCAACACACAAACACACTAACACACGCGACTGACACATACGCTCATGCACACTTGGACGGATAAAAGGCCTGTAGTCAATATCTATCCCAAACTAAACAATGTTTTTTAGGTGAGCATGAGCCAGTTATTTCTTCCAAAGTCACATCCAGATTAGAGTTTTTGGCTGATTGATAATGCTACGGTCCATCCAGATGGCTGACAGTCATCGACCACAAAGCCCTCTACCATCCTTACATGGTGATTTTAAAGCCACGTCCAAGCCCGACAGTTTTTCCTTTTTTCTTTTTTTAGTTTAATTACTTTCTTTATTTAGACGCCAGCAGAGCAGGTTGTAACATTTGGTCATCGCTATAGCAAAGAGTGTCGGGTCAGCTGACAGACTGAAGTCGTCTATCACCTTTCTCTGCTTCCCGACAGTTGGTTTGTTGGTTTGTGGTCACTTTGGGAAGTTCACAGTCTGCAATGCTGTTGTTTTTCCTGCATTGCTCTTTGTACAATGATGCAGCTAAAAAATAAAGTGCAGAGCTTCAACTGACTAAAGGAGAGTCCCTGCTACAACCAAACAACGACATCATCCTCCCCCACAGGCATGCTTTAGTCTGGATATCATCATATGATATCCAGGGCGGCTGTGGGTCAGCGGTAGAGTCGGTCATTTCTCAATTGGAAGGTTGGTGGTTCGATCCCTGACTGTTATGGCCACATGTCGAAGTGTCCTTGGGCAAGACACTGAGTGCATAGCCATCGGGCGTGAATATGTATAGATCAGTGACGTGCGGTGAGGTTCATGGCTGGTGAGGCACTGACTCCATCAGAATCAGATTTACAAATATATGAACCCAACAACAGAGTAGATTATTCACCATTTGACAGCAAGGGCTGGCTCAATTCGTGGCAGCGGCAGCGAGTAGTGGCACTTCCTGCTTCCTGCCTTCCACTCCAGTTGCCGGTGTCTGAGGCAGCTGCCACTGACCTGCCACTGACCTGCCACTTACTCTGCAGCTGCGGAGTAGCATAAACATTTCTGGGCTCACCAGCCCTACGTTGAGGCAAGAAAACTGCCTGCCTCACCCAGTGCCTCTTCACTGCCGTTGTAAGATCGCTGAGCACACTAAACAGGTTACACACATATATTATATACATCAGCTAAACTATGGAAAGCCAGGGGGGCATATATTAAAAGTGTTTGAAAGTGTTTTATTGGCGACATACAGAGAGACAGTAACACGCTCTCATTGCATGGCAGAGCACAGTTTGTGAGGGATTGCGCAATCCAAGGTGAGGCTCAGCTTTCTGCTGCCTCACTGTGCGTCTCTTCCCCGTATTTGAACGGAAATGTGAAAATTCAGCGATTTTTAATAAAAAACGATCCAAATTGTTTAAGTTAAATGGAAAATCAGTTTATAGTTCAAACCATTTGATAAATATAACCATTTAATTTATCTGTTTATTATATATTTTATTTATGATGACAGGTGAGGCTCTGCCTCCCCTGCCTCTCCTGACCGCACGTCACTGGTATAGATACTGATTGGAGATTGGCACTTAGGCCTTTGCCATCAGTGTGTGAATAGGTGAATGTGACATGTAGTGTAAAAGCACTTTGACTAGAAAAGCGCAACATAAGTACAGTCCATTTACCAATAACCATATGACTATCTTATCCAGGTAACTTTTTTTTTAAACTCGTTTTTTGTAGTTTTCTTTATACAGTATTTTTCTATATATTACAAGAGAATGAATCAGGTTTTGTAAATAATTAATCGCAACTAATCGCATATATTAATGATTTCTTTGAGAAGCACCACATCACATGTAGACTTGCTCATTTTGTAGATGGTTATATCTTTAGTTGTGCTCTCTTCTTCCCCTTATTAAGTTTTAATTCACAAACTACTTTAATATGATCAGCTTGCTTCTCTTCGCTCCCCCCCAACACACCTGCACCTCTCCACACAGCTGCTGGCCCCGCCCTCTCTTTCTGTCTGTCTCTCTGCCTGCTGTGTTGACTGTCTTCAGCAGTCAGTTTTATTCAGTCACAGAATTTTTATATTTTCTCTCACGATTCAGGTTTCACAGCTCGTGAGTCGCATGTGCTGGAAATATTTTGTTAATGACCTACCTATTCAGAATGATTGATCGTTACCAAATCACATCGGCATCTTTTACAATCTGTAAAACGGCGACAGATTCAGGTGAATTTTAAAAGGAAAAGGCCGCACTCAATCAATGAGTTTACAGTAGTCTGCAGCAATCTGATTCCTTCAACGTAGTGCAAAGGAACACAATTTCCATAGTAAGGGCGAAGAATTACAGAGATTCTCCAGTTAGCTTTGATTTGTATCTGCATGTTTACAGTTGTAATCTCAAAGATCTCAGTTTCGTTCTCTTTGGCGGCACCTATGGTGATAAACGGTAAATGTGGGAGCACACTTCCCAGATATCCAGACAGTGATGCATGTGTGACGTCCACGGTTGGCTCAAGTTGTAACTCTTGATTTTCCTGGCATTTCTTCAATTTCTATATTTAGAACAATAAGAAAAAAAAGGATTGAAAAATGATTTTTAAACCCTACTGGATTTATTGTTGGCATGTTAAAGCATTTTACACTATGCTTTTTCTTCCATAACCCTTTCTCTCCCAGTGACCTGTTTTCTACTGTGCATATAAATAAACTCCAACTGTTGTCCTGGTGAGGGTGGACAGTCTGAAGATGTGTCATGTCTTAAACACAACCATGCAACCAGTTCTGCCATGTAAGGTGTCACAGACTTTTTGGGTGTGACCACTTTTGCTTCCTAAAAAGTAGTTTAGATAATTTGTTTGGACTGGTTCTCTGTTTTGTTGTGATTAACCGGAGATATTTTATTTTTCCCTGACTTTCTTTGTCACTTGTCAGATTTTTTTTAGACACTGGCACAGCACTGTAAAGAAAAGTCTAGACTGACCTGTCCCAGATTAGTATAAAGTATATCTTACGACTGTTATCTGTCCTTCCTGTCCATCTGCAGGAGATCCCAGTGCGCTGGTGGTGCTGGTAGAAGAGGAGCTGGTAGTGATCGACCTGGAGACGGAGGGCTGGCCCGTCATTCAGACGCCGTACCTTTTCCCCCTCCACAGCTCAGCCATCACTTGCTCCCACCACGTCTCTGCCATCCCCCTCAAACTGTGGGAGAGGGTAATCGCTGCAGGTGACCTGCAGAAGACGCACTACTCCAAAAAGGTACAACAAATCTAATCAAGAGTTCCCTCGTCAAATAATACTTTTATCACAACTTTTTTTTTCTGCTCATCTTTTACCACCCCTTTATGTTTATCCTCATTTTACAAAGCTTTTATAATAACATGGGGAATTCCAAATCTTTCATACAAGTGACAGATGCTTTTCAGTAAAGATGAGAGCTATTTTATGCCTTAAACACTTAGATTCTAATAGATTTTAGCTAATGTATCTCACAATCATGGTTTGGTTTGCACATTGGCTTCAATGGCATCTGAAAGGTACTGTTGAAGGAAGATCCTTAGAGAGTTTTGTTGGAAGTGAGGCGAACCAGGGTCTAAATTTAGTTCTGGTGTAATTGATTTACCCCCTGAAAAGTCCTTGCTTGGGGGGTAGTACTTTCCAAAGGTCCAGGAACTTTCAGTACGGGGCCTGCAGTGGTGATTGTTTCTGATTGGTTGAATTTCATTTCAACCGCCATGTTTAAAAGACTGAAGCTGCAAAGCTCACTGTTATCATCGTGCTTCGAGATTGTTCATCATTTGCGATGCAATAAAGCACGATCAAAAATAGCACCCCTCCATGCTATCAGGCTAACTGTAGTGTCGCACAAATGATGATACCGGCCCTATCAGAATATTGGTGTACCTCTGCTGAATGAGAAACACCTGTACTTTTACTCAGTTTCAAATCCCGCATGTGTCACTAAAGAATGCAGGATCCTCAATATGGAAACATTCCTTCATTTCTGGTTGAACAGATGGCGATAAATTTATGCTATACGTTTAATTTCCCCTCTCCCCATGTAGCCATGGCCAATAACAGGCGGACAGAACCTGGCCCCGGACCCTCCACAGAGAGACCTGCTGCTCACAGGGTCAGTGTAACTCTGCTTTGGAAATATCTGTTTAATTCTCTGGCAGATTTAACATCATCATGTTTATTTATGTGTGCAGGCATGAGGATGGGACGGTGCGTTTCTGGGATGCATCAGGAGTCTGTCTGTATCCCATGTACAAGTTGAGCACAGCTGGAGTGTTTCACACAGACGCCGACCCCAACGAGAACATGAACCAGGGCACCGAAGGAGAGTGGCCGCCATTCAGAAAGGTGTGTGTCTGTAATACAGTCTAAAGAAAGTGCAATATTCTTTGAAAAGGTGTTGATAATTTCAAGGTATAATAAGTAGGATTTTTCCTTGCATTTTGTCGACAACACATTCAACTGGGCCCCTCCTCCTGGGCTCTTTGTCACCAGCAACTCACTCTCACTCTCTAGTGCGAGAACACACCCACCCGCCGAGCTAACAACGACAGCATCATGGTTACCGTTGCGCTAGCATGTTAACCACCGTGTCCTACCCGGTTTGGGGCACCTACCTGTCCAACATAAAGAAGGCCAACTCTGCATCGTTTTTTTCGCCATGTTTGCCGGTCTGAATGGGGCCCGGTTACAAATTTGAACCACTCCCACACTCACCTCTACGCTGTGATTGGCTCAGGGAACCACAACAGCGCCCCTCCTGAAAATGTCCCGTGCAAAGCAAAACAACAGAACAGATGCAGAGGGAAGGGTCTCACAAGGGTCTGCACACACACTCACCAACACACATGTATAGAGGCTCATAAGTGATGATTTATATTATATTATATTATATTTGTAAAAGTCTATATTTTATTATTCTATCCTACATATTATACCTTCAAACCTTTGATGTGGCAATCTTACACAGAAAAAACGTAATTGCTTATCATGTTTAACGATCTGCAGGTTGGCTGTTTTGACCCGTACAGCGATGACCCGCGGCTCGGCATACAGAAGATCCACCTTTGTAAATACAGCGGTTATCTGACTGTGGCTGGCACTGCGGGACAGGTGAGATCACTGTTGGAAACTAACATACAGTAGCATACTATAAATTACCTGCTCTACTGCAGTGCTATCAAAGCATCAGTATCTCCACATTAAGTAACAAAATAAAAGAAATCGGTAACATTCTGTGGTGTGATCTTCTAAAAGTGTTCCTGAAGACTGAGCGTGTTCAGGGCTATATTTTTAAAGGCCAATGTATAGTAGTTACAGACAGACAGGGGACACAATGAGTGCGAGTTCCCTATTGGAATGCAAGGAATTTTTTAATTCTTATTCATTTAATTCAGACACATGCAGGATTTGTGTATGAGTAAAAGTGAAGTACAGATGTTTCTCATGCAGCAGAGGAACACCACTATTCTGATGGGGCCACCTGATTTGAATTGTGCTTCAGATTGGGAGGTGGACTGCTAAATATTTCAACATACCATGGCAGGTAAAGTCTGCATAAAGTCGGGGTGAAATATTCAGCCTTTTGCGTTCACACATGCAGCCCACCTGGACAATGTCGGGAGTGCAGTGCATGTGTGAAAGGGAAAAGACGTTTGCATCATCTGTTTGGTGTAAGGACTTCATAAGATGGAATGGAAAATTTCCAATTATTCACACCCATGGTATGCATTTCTAGCTGCTTTATCTCATGACTAAAGCTAATGTATCATAATTTTCACACCCGAATTTCTCCTCTGGGGATCAAAAAAGTATTGTTATTATTATTATTATTATTATTATTATCTTATCTTATGCCAAATATATCGTGATTTTGAGGGTCCAAACATGCTCATAAAATCACAAAACTTCAAAAGGTAGGAAAATTTCAAAAAGGTGTCCGCATATGTTTATCTATGTTTGCAGCTTTAATTATATTGAAAAACTTTAAGCAAACTTACAGATCTCAGCACTTGACTTAGATACAGTTGTATTGTATTATTTACAACAGATGAACTCAATCATTTTGTCAGTTGTCTATCTCTTCCATGTTGAATAAGAGTTGTCTATTTAATAGCTTTGACGATTCATTCGTTTTCTTAATGCTCAGCACACAACCAATATCTTATATCAACCTACATGAGTCTCATGTTTTGGTGTTTTCCATACTATATAATTTAACCACATGAGTAGCATCTTTCAGTGAGCTAAACTTGGTTGCAGCACAGGCCGCAGCCCGCAGAGGAGAGACTCAACAAGAAACTGATTTATTTAGTTTTATTACTGGTTTGTTTTGGATACCTTTGAGGATAATCCGGCTCTTGGTTAAAACCCTCTTAATGATAAACACTGAAACTTATTTCGAGACTAGATTTGTAAAGATTACAGCCTGTCATGCTGCTGCTCCTGCATTGTTCTTTGTACAATAAGCAGCCCAAAAAAAAACACAGTGCAGAGATTCAACTGACAAAATACAAGTCAACAGTCTCTTCGACTGATTATTTGAATCTTTAACTATTTGGGGGCAGCCCTATCAATGACAGAACACCAGTGTTAATTTTGGCATCTGTTTTAGATTCAGTCTTCATGTTAGGACGAAAATGTTTTAGTTTTAATTTTAGTCATTTTTACCCTTTTATAGTTTTAGTTGATAAAAAGTCATCACATTTTAGTCATTACTTTTAGTCAACACCTTTTCTCCCTCACTAATTCAATCAGCCTGATACAGGTTCAATCTGCTGTAGAGCGTCGTCCTTTCATTAATTATTTCCTGACGATGTTCTCCACAGGTAATGTAGATCCTCAGCTGAGGTTAATATATGGAAACTTCCGAAACATATTGTTACGCATGTAACGCCACAACGAAGCTGTGCAGTTACAGTAGCACACACACATTCTCTCTTGCCTTATTTGCAGCAGCAGTGTTGTTTTTTTAATGTAAAAACTTTTTATATATTCATCATCGCTTCTCATTTAAACAGTCTGACTGAAGCAGACAGCCGATGATCATTCAATTTTGTGCTGAGAAGGAGTCAAATGGCATGTTAAACGCCCTTTTTTCTGTGAGCGCGTACAGAGCCTGAAGCAGAAAGCCTGAGTTAACAGAGAAAGTTCATAAACGCCTTTGTGATACATGTTTGTTTTGTCAAGGTGCTGCTTTGGAAGATCATCACCTGTATGTCAGGTCGGATTCAGGGGGATCTGCACATGCCCCTCAACCAACACAACCAGTTACAGAATGCGTTGCTTGAATTTTGACAGACATTCAAAATTCAAAATATTTCCCCCACTGTGCATTTAATCTGTCTGACAGCTGACCACAAACACTTACTTACTAGTCTCGTCTCTTCTCATTAACGACAACAAAGCATACATGTCGTCAGAGTTTTTATTTACGTTTAAGACACTACACCAACATTTATCTTTATAATTTTTGTTAATGAAATTAACACTGCAGACCTATAACTTTTTTTTTCTTAGTCGTCATGAAAAAACTGTTTAACAATCAAGGAAGCTGGATTTCTGTCACATTTCCTCCCGCATGAGTACTTCTGTTTCAGGTCTAATAGTCAATGAGAAGTCAGTCTGGACTAGAGTAGACACAACATTTTTAATTGTCATGTTTATTCCCTATTAACTGGTTTGAAATGGTCCGTACTAAAATAACATTAAGATGTTTACAAAACTAGGTCGAGCTGAAAAAGCAGAGTGTGAAAGTGAAGCTAGAATGAGACTTCTCTCCTTTTCTTCAGTCTTTTCTTTTTTGTTTTAGGGAGGCTTTGGTCTGATTATTTCCTTGTATTTCACTGTGTCTCCTGTTTTAGATCCTGGTGCTGGAACTGAACGACGAGGCAGCAGATCAGATAGTGGAAGCCAAAGTTGTGGATTTGCTTCAGGGCCAGGAGGGCTTCCGCTGGAAGGTAATGAGCAGTGCTGGACTGGTCCCTTGTATAATTAGTTTTCTGATCTATGATCTGTGTCAGCACCACAGAGTAAAAGTGACTCTGGGTCATAACAAGTCTTAATAGTGTAAGGATTCAGAATATTGTTGTCTTTCTTGTTGATCAGGGCCACACTCGGCTGGACGTGCGAGAGGAGCCGGTGCAGTTTCCTCCAGGCTTCCAGCCTTTCGCTCTGGTCCAGTGTCAGCCTCCCGCTGTGGTCACCGCCCTCACCCTGCACTCGGAGTGGAAGCTGGTCGCTTTTGGGACCAGCCACGGTTTCGGCCTCTACGACTACCAACAGAAAAACAACGTTCTTGTCAAGTAAGAAGACACGGATAAACAGAGCAAAGGGTTATTCTTGTATCTTCAAATTTAGACCCTTATTCCAAGAGTCTGACAAGGTCACAGAAATTACCCATTGAGAGATCGAACCTTTCTGTTGAAGAATTTTTGAATGTAGAAACAGCTGTTATATCACTCTCCTCAAAGCCACCAAACTCCATTGACAAAAAACGTCATTTCAATTTGCAAATCAGAGTTGCAAGTGTGCTAGCCTCCATTAGCGTTGTCTTAAATTTCTACTTTGGATCCAACTCCTTACTTGTGTGACACACGGTAACATAAACATACTTATTAAGGCAGCAATAGACAGCAACTCATGTGTGTCATTGTGTGCTTCTGTTTTGTGGTGTTATGTTGATTTAGAGTGCATGAAAGTCACGGTAGTTTAGTCCCTCATATTACCTCCCGCAATTTGTAGATGGATGGATGGCAAACTGGGAAATTGTGGCGTTACAGCAGCAGGTTATCAAAGTGTATACGGCACACTAGGAGTTGGATCTGGCCATGTTGGCTTATTACAGTCCAACATGATGATGCAAGCTGTACTTTTTGGCAGTGATATACTTAACATAGGAGATCAATTTTGTTAGGATTAAAGAGAGATGATTTTTCAGCGACATGACAAAAATGTCAGGTTATTTTGCAAAGTAACTGCCAGTGTTTTTGAATCTGTGCATTAAGTATTTGTTAACTGAGTACTTTCCCAACCGTAGGTGCACACTTAACCCCAGTGACCAGCTGGCCATGGAGGGTCCTTTGTCCAGGGTGAAGAGCATAAAGAAATCCCTCCGTCAGTCGTTCAGGAGAATCAGACGCAGCAGAGTCTCGCTAAGGAAACATCACGTCAACAACGCTGCAAAGGTAGATCGACAGCTCTCTGCTCTACTGTTCATTGAGACTCAAAAGAAGCAGTAGTGACAGACTGCTAAACATCACTGGCTCTTCCTGTTATAGCACTTAAATTGTTATTTTTTGATCGCTCTCTATTGTTTGTGTAGCTCCAGGAGGCGAACGCTCGTCTGGAGGCGGAGTTGGCAGAGATGGAGCTCGCCCCCGTCCAGAGAAAGATCGAAGCTCGCTCCTCAGACGACTCTTTCACCGGTCTCGTACGAACGCTTTACTTTGCTGACACCTTCCTCACAGACAGTAAGTTACACTGACTAACACTGATTGTGGCCCCCCCAAAAATGCCTCAGGTTTTTTCATGCGTCTCCTCATCTTCTTGCAGGTTCACATAACACACCCTCCCTATGGGCAGGGACCAATGGCGGCTGTGTGTTTGCATACATGCTCCGCCTTCCCCCTGTTGAGCACAGAGCAGACGAACCAGTCTCAGCACAGCCGGGTGAGGAAGCAGAGTTTTTGATGTGTGTGGTAGACGCTTCTTTCATCTTTGTCCTCTTCTTGTAACGTCCTTCTTTCTTTTTCATCCTTTCTTTTAGCTAAGGAGATCCAACTGATGCATCGCGCCCCTGTCGTTGGTATCGTGGTTCTGGACGGTCACGGGGCTCCTCTCCCCGAACCTCTGGAGGTGGCTCATGACCTGGCTCGCTCGCCTGACATGCAGGGCTCACACCACCTCCTGGTTATATCTGAGGAACAGTTTAAGGTCAGAGCCACTCACACCACAGACAAAACTAACCTGGAGACCTAAGGCTTCTAGGTTCTAACTAGTACACATTAAAAGTTGTCCAGCTGACTGTGTTGTTTTGACTCCAGGTGTTCACGCTGCCGAAGGTGAGCGCTAAGATGAAGTTGAAGCTGACAGCTGTGGACGGCTCCAGAGTACGGAGGGTGGGTGTGGCCTGGTTCGGCAGCAGTAAGTCGGAGGAATATGGTGAGAGCGGTTTGGTGGTTCTGACCAATCAGGGCGACGTACACGTGATCTCACTGCCAGCAGTCAAGATGCAGGTTCAGTACCCTTGCATCCGCCGAGAGGACGTCAGCGGCATCGCCTCATGTGTCTTCACCAAGCATGGCCAGGGTAAACACATGCCTGCACACATTTCTGCCTCCCTAATTAATTATGTGTTTAAATTATCATCACAAATACAGGTCAAACCCTACCATTTCTAACCTAAACCCTGAAGCCATAAACCTCTAACAGCTCTCTGAGGAAGCAAGGACCACACATTTGTTGGCTTTCCAAAAAATATCCTCCCTGAAGGTCTTAAACTTGAGTTTATGCCTTTTGTAATATTTTTTTTTGAGCATACACAGCGCCCATGTGCAATAGTCACATCACAGGACATGTGAAAGTGAAGCAAATTAATTGAAACACGTCAAGCTGCTACTTTACTGTTGCTCAGTGCAAAACAAAAAACATTTTGTCCATTTTCCTTAACTTATCAACAGGAAAAGTCTGATATCACATTAGTGCAGCTCTTTACCAGAGCTCAGAGTCTGTGTGTCGCCTGCCTGTAAACTGTAAACCGTAAGAAAGCACGTGACGCTGCTGCTGTCACAGATCCTGTCGGCGGGATGATCGAGACAGATGCTCCGTTACGTGAGGCGGCTTATGAGTGAGAGTGTTCCCCTTATCAGCGGTATGGCTACATATACAGACCGTTCACAGAGCGGACGTGCCACGAGTGTTTACTTTTAGCAGCTACACCTGCAGTGCACACCAGTGAGAGGATGTGTGTGCTGAATGGAAGTAGGAGACTGTAAGCTTTCGTTTCAAGAAGTTACATTTGAACACAGTTAGAAATGGTAGATGACATTACGTGCCCACAAGTCTGTATTTACTTTATAAAGAAATGTGTCGCTCTCTCTGCTTTTTCATGCTGGTGTCAGAGTCGCTGAAACTAGTGTGGTAATTGTAGGAGAGGAGGTCTATTTTGTTAGAAGAAAATAGAGTTAAAAGTCCCAAATAATATAATGTATTAATTTATCTCATAAAATGTCCTGTATTTTTTAAAATCGCAATAAATATCGCAAACAAAAAGCTATCGCAATGTAACTTTTTTCCAAAATTATGCAGCCTCAAAGTTAAAAAACAATTTTTACTTTTAGCTTTGTGTTTTTCATATACATCAAATTGAAACTGTACAACATGAGACACTAAGAAACCATTTAAGTGTCTATAGTCAGATTTCTGTCAACAGCAGGATCTAAGTTAGTTAACTATGTTAGTTTGTGTGGATTCAGATGGGTCCCAGCTGTTACCTGTAACATTAACATGTGTATTTCTCTTTCTTTAGGCTTCTACCTGATCTCTCCATCTGAGTTTGAACGCTTCTCTCTGTCCACGCGCTTCGTGGTGGAGCCTCGCTGTCTGGTGGAGCTTCCTCTTCATTCAGGCTCCTCCAGCAAACGCAGGCTTCATTCTGATGGAACCTCATCAGCTCACAGGTATGTATATATACTCTCTGGGCTTACAGAGTAGAATATGGACTCCTAATTTCTGTCAGTATTCATGAGTTCTTTTTCTCTTTTGCATCCTTCTAGAAACACCAGACACAACAGTGAAGATGCAGGTAAAACGTCTCTCAGAAATCATCAGCTTCATCCTTAAACATGCACGTGCCCCTGGCTGAGAGAACACTACATGTCCTCATGTAGAGTTCTGTTTTGATGTATATGAACTCTGTGCTTTTGCTGTCTGTCTGTATTTACACACACACACACACACACATCGTTTGTGGCTGACTGTACTGACGTGTCCTCTGCCTGCTGCCTGTGTGTTCCAGAAAGTGCAGCTAGACGTGTTATGGAGCATGCTTTGCTGAATGACGAGCGTGAGTACTCGAGAGAAAGAGACAGTAAAAAAAAACTAAAGTAGACATATCCTCTGTTACTTGATTTTAACCCTTAAAGTCTGGCTTCAGCTGTAAAAGCAACATGTGCCGCCTCTCCTAACTGGTGTGTCAGCTTTCTGCTCCCATCAATCAGACACACCTTAATCCAACAGCAGTGTTTACCAAACATCCTCCCATTGCATGATTTGTATAACTCGGATCCCAGAGAGCTGTATCGTAATGTGACCAAACTGCTGCAGGTCTCTTATGAAGTGTTGCCTTTAGAACAGTTTAGTTACTGTGCTGTTTTGATTTCTTGCAGAGGTACTTCAGGAGATCCAGAAGTCACTAGAAGGAGACCAAACGTGAGTATCAGACATTGGTCATTCAAAGCACCAATTCACTGACATAATGCCGCCCATGACAGTGTTAATATTGGCAGCTATTTTAGATTTAGTCTTAGTGTAAAGACAAAAATGCTGATTAGTTTTAGTTACATTTAAGTCATTTTTACTGCGACCAGGGCCTTAAGCCTCCAAAGACACTTCAAAAGTCGCCCAATTCAGCTGGCAACCCTGGCTTCGCATCCCGTGACGTGATATGGAACTTTGATCATGAAGCCTGATGCTCCTCTTAAGCTCTGTGTTACCAGTAAAATACATGAAATACACAGCATATGGACACAGCGTGGAGACGAAGTTTATACTTTAACTGTGCGCAGAAATACAGACAGATCGCGGATTATTGATTCAGGTATGAGCATCAAAACACACACAGGTCTGCGTCATATTGGCTCCTCTCCTAACGTCTGTCTCCTCTCTTTGCGGATGAAAAACTACGCGTGGATAACCTCCGGCGTATCTCAGTCACAGTGTGAAGACATATTTTATGCTTTGTAAAGGGTTTCAATGGAAATACAGGACCGATCGCGACCCTATGAAGTCAGGGGCAGAGCCTGAGAAACACACAGGGATCGGTGTCCTCAGGGCGCTGCATGATTATAAACTGCTCACTGCTGGACCGCATTATAAATTCAGATAAACTGCTAGGATCACACTTTGGATCATCTGTCTCTGACCCGTGTCATCTCTCCCTCTGGTCTGCTCGTCCCATATTAAAAACTTAGTCTCCGCAGTCTCCTCACTGAATAAATACAGACACGATCTGTCGATATCCGTGCATGTGACCACGAATTATGCGCATGCATGTCAATGAGCAGAGCTGATTCCCAAGGATCGGGAAGAATACCTAGAACTTGCCTCAAGATATGCATTTGTTGGCACAAACTACTCCCCCCACCCCCAAAACAAAACAAAGAGCAAAACACAGACTTGCTTTTCCTGGCATGAGGGTAACATAGTTAAAATAATACAAACTTTGACAAACTCTAATCTATGCAGTCCTTAAGAGCTTCAATCAACAGGAACACTTTCTACCTTGTCTGTTTGCTGCAGGTCTTTCCTGGAGAATAATGTGAAGAATGCTGTAGCTTGAGAGAAATCTCAGCTGAGGTGAGATGCAGATTTTTACCATTTCTGCCAAGAACTGACAGTTTGTAAGTGTCTTTATATTAATGAAGTTTTTCTACTGTTCTTCCTCACAGTGAATGGACATGTTGATGTAATAACTGCAGTCCTGTAGCAGCACTCGCCTCCTGCTCCGCTGACACAACCACTACTGACCCCTGACCCCTCGCCTCAGTGACTGACTCCCCACCCTCAGCTCACAGCAGCCCCTCACAGAGAGACACCAAAGGGCTCCATGCCGTTGAGCTTCCTGAGCACCTCACGGCTGTTAGAAGGCTCACTGACGGTCCTCACAGAGGGCGGAGGAAGAGACACCACCTGTGCCTGAAGACCACACTCTGTACACACATCACCACAGCACGGTCACAATTTAACCCAAAGCTACATGAAGCACATTCCTGACATGTGACCAACGCTGTACTTCATCCAACCAGCATCTCAAAACTGCCACGTGTTGAAGCTTTTTCGCGCCTGCATCCTGAACGCCTTTATCACCACCAGCCTTCTCACCAGGAAACGCTACGTCCAATCATCACTCTGCTCCCTGCTGTGCAACCTCACAGGCCTTCATCTCCCCACATGGACACACAGCTGGAAGGGAATGTGGGGAAAGATTTGAATAATGTTTCTGAAAATATGTCGTATCTTAAATTTTTACGTGATTTGTGCATATTTTTTTAATTTGAAGAAACCTCAGATTTACACCATGGAGCTCTTTTACGCCAGGAAAAGAAAAATTAGAGGAAATGTTGGGAATGACTGATTAAAAAACAACACTCAAAATTATGTGTTGCATTTTAAGCCATTTTTAAAAACACTTCATTTTATCTCAAATTTTCAACTGAACTAATTCAGAAGTTGAACTTTTACTTACAATCCTGTCATTAATCCTGTCATTTAAATGAATCTTTTTTATTATACTTTCTCACCTCACAGCTTGCCAAAGTGAGTCAGTCTTTCCTAAAATGTCATCTTTTTTCCTTATTTCTGCGTAAATGAGCGTCTGTACATGCAAATGAACTGTTAAGGGAAAATAACTTCAGTTTTGCCCCAGAAGAGATAAAAAAAAGTTCTGTATGTTGAACCACAATGATGTTAAATTGTTTTTTTTTTATTTGTCAGTTAGCGATAGCATTACAAACTGTTTCCTGTTAGCACAGCCCTGTCTCCTCCCGTCCACTCTGTGACTCTGTCAACGGCCGGCGGTACTTCTCCACGATGCTGTACTTTTCTGGTGGAACAGCTTTTTATGGGGTTTTGGTTTTTAATTATTTTTATGTAAACCATTTTTTTATTCCAACAATGAATAATGTAATTTAGGAATGTAATTGTAAGCTACTTTTAGTGAAATTTGTTTAATATATACAGTATGTATGTGACTCAGTCTGTACCTGTGGGCCTGTTGTAAAGGGGTTGGCTGCTACTTGGATCATATTTTGGTACTGTGTCTCTAAATGCTGGGTATTTTAGCATCAGCCTAGAATATATTTTTGTAGTGAACTGATTAAGAACCCTAATTTTTTTGTTTTGATTTGTAACCTCACACTACAGTCCCTTTGTGGATAATTATTACATGTTTTTTCTGCAGAACGAACGTGTCTGTTTTTATTCTCTTTATGGTGAAAAAGCGTTAAAAATAACGACGACATAGCCGCTGGGACGTCACCCATTGGTTTGTACTTCTCGAATTCAGTATTATTGAAGTCACCATCTTGGTTCTTTAGACCCAGAAGTTACCACATAGAGGGTGGAGATTTAGAGAAGCGAGGGGTGGGCAATTGCATTCATACAGTCTGTTCAAGCGACTAACTCATGAGCCTGCAAACTGAATAATTAATGAATGAGAATCTATTGTGGTGGTAGTTTTCTATCAGGCTTAAAACAGCGTATCAGAATCAGCTTTATTGGCCAAGCATGTGTACATAAGGCTCTCTATGGAAGCAGTCCAGGAGTAATTTGCCCCTGGAAAACACCACTGGAGAAAGGAACAGCCTAGCGAGAGATGCTGTAGTGAAATACTACCGTTTTCCAGTCAAGGACGTTGATCGCTGCAGGCAGAGCGGTACAGAATCCAAAATACAACGAGAATATACCGGTGGATCGTCTAAAAAATCTTCACGTCTGCAGTCTACATTTCAAACCTGACAATTTACGTAGTCTTGTGGAGGTTTTCCAGGGCACATTGGAGAAGCAGATAGTGTCTTTCAAAGGCACAGAGTGAAATTGCATTTTTTTCCTACCATAATGGCAATAACGGGCCTGGATTAAGGGCCACACTATACAGGAGCAAAACTGTTAAATCTATGATTATATGTCGTCATGTGAGGGCTCTCTCACATTTTCAACATCTGTTAAGATTTAAAATATCTTTTAGTGTGTGCCAGGCATTAAATGACGCCTAGTAGACCGCTAGCTGCACCCACCAGCCACTCAAAGCAGCCAAATCCCTAATTATGCAGAACTTTACGGCCTTTAAATCATTTAAACAAGTGTTATCTGAAAATTCCCTGAACAGTTGCAGATGAGCTGGAGAAATGAGCTGTAGAGAACAAAACCATTTTGTGTACCAGGCTGTAAACTAGTTTAATTCTGCTGTAAAGTTGGACATTTTAACATGGGCCCGTGGACTCGTTTTTTGAAACAGCCTCAAGTAGCCTTTTGAGGAACTGCAGTCTTTGGCACTTCCTTCCTGGCTTTATTTTTCAGCCTCGGTTTAGGTTTCTGCTTGATTTTCCACACCATTCATCTCTGCTCTGCTGCATACAATCCTTGACAGTTTATGAATGTTGTTTCAGCGTTTCTGTTTGCTCCGCTGAAACCCTAAAAAAGGCAAACCATTTAGACTTCCACCCCATCATTTTGGCCTGTCTGATTATGTTCCAGAACTCACTCGTCTCTCTCAATTTCTAGTTTCCTCCAGAAGCCCGGCTATAATCTTGGTCTTTAGGAGCCGTCTCTGGTGAAGTGGATAAAAGAGGGATCAGTTGTCATACATGCACAGCCAAGAGTTTTGATCATCCATAATAGAATGAGGCGCTTTGTCCACTAATTGCCTCGAGCCATGGTGGCTTTGCTGCAACCTGAGCTCTGTGAGGACCTGCTGTCCGAGGCTGGGCCAGGTAACAGCAGCAGCTCTATTAGAGGATGACCCTGCAAGATGAGTCTGTCATTTGCAACCTGAACACGTTAAATGAGGGAGAAAATTATGTCTGGATACCTGGACCTTTGTACTGAGCTTAATTGTTTTTCATATTCTGCTCACAGCTTAGTTATTTGACATTAAACTCAAGTGTTAAAGGTTAATTGTTTTTACTTCAAGAAAACAGCCTTCAGCTTCATTCCGTTAGCTATAGCAGTTTGACAATGTGATAGTCAGAGTCCATCAAAAGGGACTTTAACCATTCATTTTTATTTTTATTTTCCCCACGATGTTTATTAATGTTTTACTTTTACCTACCTTCCAGTAGGATTGTAAAGCCGGACAAGACTATAACGTGTGAACGTGGCTGGCCGGTGCTTGGCGACGCCTGTCACAGGTTGGGTTAACATCTCAACAGATTCTAGATAGCCTTGGCTTTGTGAGGTGGGAGCAGTATACACGCTACATATCACTTATGCCTTCATAGGGACATGTCCACGGTCACTTTTATTTTTTATGAAATATTTTCGATTTATATGGTAAATGGTAAATGGACTGTACTTATATAGCGCTTTTCTAGTCTTTGTGAACACTCAAAGCTGCTTTTTACACTACATGTCACATTCACCCATTCACACACTGATGGCAGAGGCTGCTACGTAAAGTGCCCAACTGTCAATCAGATATCACATTAATACCCGTTGGCTATGCCACCGGGAGCAATTTGGGGTTCAGTGTCTTGCCCAAGGACACTTCGACATGTAGCCTTAGGGAGCTGGGGATCGAACCTCCAACCTTCCGATTGAAAGACGACCGACTCTACCACTGAGCCACAGCTGCCCCAAGATATATCCCTATGGCAATTTGGCAGAGGTGTGCATTTTTACAAACATTTTATAGTACTTTGTGTAATCTCGTGAGTCTCATCACCTTAAGGACAAAAACGTCCCCACCTACTTCCATTGTAACATCAATTTTTGATCCTATCGTCATGACAGCATAAAATCATGCACTCTAGTACTACAGGCTCCCAATCTAGACCCAAGGCTCCAACTTTTTCATTTTTACTATTTTCCACCATTTTTTTCCTCCCTATGGGGCAAATACATGCTATTTTCCCAGTTACCACTGTGCATCGTTCAGGCTATAAGGCCAGTGTACCAAATTTAAGCAATTCAAAGGGTCCCTTTGTGTTCATATGGATGTCAAATCAAATCATCAAATCAAATTTTATTTGTATAGCGCCAAATCATAACCAGAGTTATCTCGAGACACTTTACAGAAAGAGCCGGTCTAGACCGACTCTTTGTTACGTTATTTAAAGAGAGGCCCAACATGAATCACCATGAGTAGCACTTAGCAATATTCGGCACACTGGCACATGTCAAAGAGTGGTACGTGTGTGTAAGATTAAACTAATTTGTATGTGTGTGCACGTGCAGCTTGAGTAGTAGTAGTAGACATTTTATTATAGACTTCTGCGGAATCTTCATTTCCTTGTCTCTGTCCCTTTCTCTCTCTCTTACACACACATACACAAAGTTACACTCACCCAACCACTCACAAAACACACACATGCACATGCATGTGCATGCACAAGTCTTCAAACTGAATAAAATATAATATATTACACCCCCTAGATGCAGCCGATTTCCATATATATGAGTTACAGTGGAGGAAATAAAGCAATGAAGAGGTAAGCGTGTGTGTGTGTGTGTGTGTGTGTGTGTGTGTGTGTGTGTGTGTTCTAAAATGTTTTCTCTCCTGCACTTATGACCGAAGAACAGGTGTGAAAAGTTTTTACAAGCCTAATTGTTGCTAGCCTTTAATTGTTCTTTTTAGGTTGTTTTTTTCAGGCTGTGTAGTTTTTGTTTTTCCCCACGTCAGAGGTGGGAAGTAATGAAGTACAAATACTTTGTTACTGTACTTAAGTAGATTTCTGTCATTTATTTCTCGGACTCCTTACATTCTCAAAACAGGCATGTTACTTTGGTTTGAATGCATGTGAGGGGAATTATGGGTTATTTTTATTTTGGTCTCTCCATGCTGCCGTCCCAACATCAAGACTGATTTCAAAGCTGTAAAAAATGATCCAGGTGCTCATTTGGGACCTCAGCTCGCTTCAGTGTTTATTATTCTGTCTGAAATTCGGCTTGCAGCAAAACCAGAAAGTGTCCAGTGATAATAAACGAAGAAAACTATCGTAGTGGTCCAAGGACTTTTTTCGTTTTGCCCAGTTATCAGAAGAGGTATCGTGTACTGCTGAAGTAAAAAATTCTGGTGTTGTTGCAACTCGAGAACAAAGTTAATGTTCATTATTGGCAGTATATAGTTTTATTTTATTTTAAGATAGAATATTTAAGTTTAATCGTCTTTGAATTATGATTATCATTATTATTATTATTATTGTGAGGTTTAGTTCGCTTTACACAGAAGTGGTCGGTAAAACGTCCTTCAGAGGAATACTTTTGACTTCTGTACTTTTGTACAACCCTAAGGAGTTGAATCAGTACTTCTACTTTTACCAAAGTCTTTTTTTCTGTACTGTACTGTTAGCATCTGCCACCTCTGCCCCACGTTCTACATAGGACTCAAAGCAGCCCTGTTCTCTGCCAGGAGAGTTTTCATTTCACTGTGCACTACATGATCTTAGCAGAACCTTTTCTTGCCTGTTCTTAAGTCATTCACACAGCAGAGAAAACTATTTCAATCAGACTGAAATGGATTGACATTGTTCCCCTCATTTGTCTCTCAAGGCTTCCATAAAAGAGTTGATTAAAAGAAACTTCTGGATACTGGTGACCTGCACTGAAATATTGACTATACAGAAATGTCGCCACTCCGGCATTCCAGCACACACTGACGGATTCTCCCTCTCCCAGAGGAAATAAAACTGGTAATGACCTCCCTTTCTCTCTCCTCTCTTTCTCTCCCTCTCTCCTCCATCAGCACCTATTGTTGATCGCTCCAAGCAGCACCTCTCACCTTTCGTCCCAACCATTCACCAGCTGGCCACATTAACGGCAGCAGATCTGTATGACCTGCCAGCTACAGCTGTATTATTCAGAAGGCACTTTGTGTGTTTGTGTGCGCGCCGCTCTGTGCACGCCAGCTCACCTTTGTGGACGGGGGCATTGTGTGTATTCATAAAGGACACATGTTGGGTGTGTGTTGCATATGCGGCTGTGTGCCACGATAATGTTAGTGGGTGGGATATTTGTGCGACTCCTCCTGAATATGGGTGAATGTTTGTATTAGTGACACCAGCTCTTAAGAGCAAGCCGGAGCACTTTGCAGCCCCCCAGCCATGCCTGGGTTTCACCTGAGAAGCCTGGTAAGCTATATTACACTGAAAGAGCTCTCACTGCTCTACCCCCAGGGTGTGCAGGCTATACAACTACATTTAGGCAGATCTAAAGATAGCCTTCACTGCAGTTAGATCTGACCTGCAGATAATAGCTGCTGTTTGCTTTTACAAAGGGACAGCATGAATTTTCCTTTGTTGTGTTGCTTTCTTTCACTTTATTGATTGTTTGATTTTGAGTTTGTTTTGATAGAGATTGCACAGCTCAAGCTTGGTAGAAAATCAGGTCAGTTGTGACTGAACCAGGTCTGACCTGGGTGTGTTTAGCTTTAGAACAAGGATCAGGGACTTAAAGAGTGAAACCAGGTCTAAATGCTGATGGATTGAGCCAAGGACCTGGTTTCACTGAGTTTGACGGACATGGTACTCGGCTTACAGTCCTTAATTCCTCATTTTATTAGCGGCTTGCATAGCTATAAAGTGTGTTGTTAAAAATGTTACATTTGCTTTTGCAATCTGCACTTTTATCTAACTTCTTTGTCAATATGTCAAAACAAAGACAATTGGTTTTATTCTGTAGGTGATTTAACTCTGAAGAACTAATAGATATGTCACCGGTCAAGTCCCAAGGTAGAACAAATGCAGCAAACAGGAAGGCAGATGCAGCAAAAACAGGGAATCAACAGAAAAATGTGAGGCAGAATGGCTCCAGAGCTCCTTCTAAAGTTTCTAATGGAAAAAGAAAAGGTAGGGGCGATTTACCGACACTGGAGGACGGAAAGGCGAATGACGTCAAGACAAGTAGAAGGAATAAAGCAGATCAAAGTAAAAAGACAGAACAAAAGGAACCACAGAAACAAGCCGCGAGAACATTAGGAAACAGGACACCTGCAAATTGTAGATCGACTCAACATGAGAAAGATGATAAAATCACAAGAGGCATAAACAAGACTACAACAAGACCTCCACCTAAAGCATCCCCAACCACTCAAGGGAGGAACAACAAAACACAGCCTGAAAAAAGGAAAAGTGTCAAAGTGACAGAGAGTGAGGACGAGGAGGAGGAATCAGAGAGCGATGCAGGAAGCTCAGCGGAGGTGACGGAAGACGACACTAGTAGCGATGAGAAGGAGGATGAGCGGCGCAGTAAAAAAGAGTCAGCCGAGACGCAGGGGAGTGAGGAGAGCAGTGAGGCAGAGGCCGAGGCGTCGGATACGCAAAGACATACGGAACAGACGGCAGACGAGGACAGAGAATCAGTTGAATCAGTTGAATCAGTCAAAGAATCCAGTGAAGAAGAAGAAGAGGACAACAAAAGGGAAGTTAAAGAAACTGAGGCCATTAGTGATGAGAGTGAAGATGAAATAACCAAGGAGGAAACATCTGGAAGGCCAACCACTCGTAAAACCAGCAGACAAGGCAAACGGACTCCAGGTCCCTCAAAGACGGCACAGGGGCCTAAATACAAGATGGTTAAAAAGACAAAGGCAGAGAAGCAGGCTGAGAAGGCTGAGAAACAAAGAGCTAAAGCCGAGAAGCAGAGGCTTGAAAAGGAAGCCAAACAAAAAGCCAAAGAAGAAAAAAGAAACAAAAAGAAGCAACAGAAAGAGGACAAACCCAGTCCTGCAGCAGATGAGGTTCAACCACAGAAAGGTCTTGAGACGGAAAATGACGAGACCCAGTCAGTAAACTCTCCTGGAGAAGCTGATCCAGATGAGGAAGAGGAGGACGCTCAACCAACATTGACCAAAGCGCTCAAAGGCCAAAACCGAATTATGCTCCTTAAAAGCAAAGGTCAAGATCTCAAAGCCTTCCTGGAGCCCGAGGAGCAGCAGAGCTCTGGTAGCGCCACCAAAGGGCGGCCGCAGAGCTCATTATTGGGGAAGGTCAAGATGACGTCTAAAGCAAATAAGATGTTAGGCGAGGAAACATCAGAGAGCGAGGCCGTAAATAATGAATCGAGCAAACCAAAGGAACGTTTGATTGCACAAAGGAAAGGTATGAACACTCTTCGCAGAATGTCCGGTTGGATTCAGAAGAACATGCCACGGGGATTAAACTTGAGAAAGAAGCTCTCTGCTTGGACAAGAGCCATCGGCATCTCACATTGGCTATCTCTTCATGGGATAAAACAGAAACAAGGTCCCAGAAAATCCAAGGGCAGCATCCTAAAACACAGGATGGCCATGAGAGTTGCCAGTAAAACCAGTCTTGCCAGCAAGAAAAATAGAAGCTCCTCTGAGGACAAAATGACTAAAGAGAAAGCCGGCCTTTGGGGAAAGGCAGGAGACGGAGGGAAAGAAGCAGCCCCAGCAGGGGAGAGAGAGGTAGAGGCCAAATATGCTGTGGTACTTCCCAGGATGAACAAACTGGGCAAGGCAGAGACAGCTGAGGTTTCCCAGATAGCGTCTACTTCAACAAGTACCGCTGGATCACCAGGAGAGTCGGCTACATCAGGGTCCAAACCCCCGAAACCAGGCGCCAGACTCGTGCTCCCTGTGAAGCCAGATCTCAGCCTCTTAAAGTCCATCAAGAAGCCATTACCAGTGTTGCCAGCAGGGTTATTATCAGGTGATGCGGCAGGGAAGATCCCTGCATCTGGCGGTGAACCGGCAGGATCATCTAACACTCAGGATAGGAACAGCCAATCAGTCCTAGAAAATCAAGATGGAGACAGTGTCCTACAGGCTGCGAAAATTAAACTGGACCCCTCTCAGATAAACCTGTCCAAGATCTCCTTGTCAGGAGTCAAAATAGGTGGTGGACAGACATGGGCCAAGGGACCAGAACAAGAGAGAGAGGCTGCAGCGGGGATACCGAGGTCCACCACTCAGCCATTTACAAATGGGGAGGCTAGTACAGTTGTGCCAGGTGCCCGGTCCTTGTATGAAGAAGAGGCAGATAGGGAAGTGGCCCAGCTGATGGGTGAGGGGGGTATATATGCCATTTCCCAACAAGAGGTGCACTGGGCTGGAAACCCACGGATGAGTGGAGACCCTCAGGTATGTTACACTTTACTTTAAATTAAATGGTACGGTATCATTTCCACAATTCTGAGAGGAATGTCCCTCTCGTGTTTGTTTGTTGTTTAAGTTCAATTATCAATCTTTGTTTCATTTGGTTCAGGACTGGCTGCGTGCTGAGAACCTGTTGCCACACCAGACGGTGGAAAAACTAACCAAGTGGACAGTCTACGATGATGAGGGCCAAGCCAGGACAGTTCCTGCCGACAATGGCAGGGGCCCCTGGGAATCAGAAGACCCGACCCAGGAGATGCTGGAGAGTCGACTAGTAAGCACACAGGTATTGATATGCTATTGCAAAGAAGTCCTGTTAGCTACCCTGAGAGGATAGAAAAAAACAATACTCATCTCTGAATTCAACAGTCATGAAGTCACAAATCTGTGGAAACTCAATCACATTAAGCTTTGCCTCAGTGTGCATTGCCTGGGGCAGTGTTTTTATGCAATAGTGCTACCTCTAAATTTGCCTTTGGTCTGCACATATCTTAATTTGTGTTCTTGAGAGAGAAAATAAATGGCAGGACGCCCATTAGATGATCAGGTTTGCTTGTGTGAAAAACTGAAGCAAACTTCTTGGAATTTTCAAGGTTGACATTTTGGTTAACATTTTGGCCGTGGTTCGAAGGCAAAGTGTCAAAAACTGAAGTTATCATCCTTTCACTTCGCTTACCCTGAGAACACAATGTTTTAATTCTTATCTTACCAGGATAATCCAGTCAGTATCAATACTTTCCAGGGAGTCCTGGATGCTTGTTTTATTCTTTTTATATGGAAAAAGAAATTTCAGCCTGATCATGTATGGTGACAAATCCCTGCCAAAATCTGCGGGATCGTATTATCACTAGATTAGAACAACAACCTATAGCCACTCCGGTCTGTTTGATAAGATAAGCCACTCCTGATAAGGGCTGAAAGTTTCTATAAGTATTTTTATTACAGTGAACCCACTTCTTCGTGTTCCGGTTGTCAACGATTTCTATGCTTTTAAGCTAAGGTTTTTATTTATTCATTTTTTTATTTAGCCTTTATTTAACCAGATTTGTCCCATTGAGATCAAAGATCTATTTTACAAGGGAGACCTGCCCAAGAACAGCAGCAACAAGATTTCAACAATTACAACAACATAAAAGCACATAGATTTACTGACATTACAAAGGATTAGATAAAATATTTACACACAGACAGCCTGGACTCAATAGATTTTACCATTCTTTTACACTCATTTAGTGGGACTATGTTTTGCAGTTTAAGTTCATTTTGTAGATTGTTGCATGCAGTCGTAGCAGAGAATCTAAAAGCTCTCTTTACCAATGCCGTTCTGACTTTGGAAACAACAAGATGTAAAAAGTTCTGAGAGTGCTGATGGAAATTACTATCATTACAAATTAACAGAGAAGATAAATAGGTGTGAATTTTACCAAGAAGGGCTTTGTAAATGAAAACATACCAGTGATTTAGGCAGTGTGTACATAAAGCAGGCCAATTCACTTTTGAGTACAAAAGGCAGTGGTGAGGAAAAAATCCACAGTTTGTAATATTTCACATGGTTAGCTAACGGTAGCATCCATCAGTAAAAGCCAAACGTTTCGTGTCATAATTTATCTATTTCACCATCTGTGATGACAAACACGCCAGAGACACGTTACACACACACACACACAGAGATCAAACTGCGGCATGTTGTAAATAGGAGAAGTGGTAGCAGCTTGGATCGAACAGACTGTTTAATGCAGAGATGCTATGTCACGACATAACCCCTGCCCACTCACTGGCAAAAAGAAAAATACTCGTGCAAGCAGGTGAAAGTTTTTGTGAGCAGGAGAGCACTGAGCTCGGGGGACACAATCACGAGCTTGGTCTGATTCTGCGCCCTGAAAACTTCTCCTCACAGGCTGCAATATTGCTCTCGGGAGCAGAGACATTTTGCATGCAAGTGCTGTGAAAGCGGTTGTGAAAATAATATGTGCCTGACTGTTTGATTTGTGCACGACCACTTTATATCAGGGATTTTGGCAGGGATTTGACGCCATAATCATGGCACTCGGAAAAAGATCACCAGAGGATTAAACTGTCTTTGCTTTAATTGCATTATTTTTATTTAGAACATGTAACTGAAGCAAAGACTGTTAATCTTAATGACACATAACTCTAGATTTGCAATAACTGGCCTAAACAGAAACCTTGTGAGGCAATGGTACGCTTTGTTCTTGTTAATCCTCTGTAACAATAACAATAACAATAACTTTATTGATCCCCAAAAGGAAATTAACTTGTCTGGCATCTCATCTACTATTTACTGAAGAAAGAAAAAGTCTGATGTCTGTGGGTACAAAAGATCTTCTATATCTCTCCATCTTGCAGTGAAGAGAGAGGAGCCATCAACCACCGTTGTTTCTTTGATCCATCAAGGTGTTATGAAGTGGATGATACCTGTAATACCTAAACCAGGAAGTTTCAGATATGGGTGATCTTTGTTTTAAATAATTTTGACACCTGATAATCACTTAACATCCATGACAGCCTATTTCATGGCTGCTGGCTGAAGCAATCCACTGCAGCAGTTTCAAAACGTTTTGTACATATTAGTTTGAGTTCCCCCAAATGATGTAAAAATTCTTTGATATCACAGTTCATAGACCAAGCTCCACCTTTCTAGCATTGGTAAGCTGCAGTTTTTGCACATTTTCCTACTTTCACCCTCTTTGCTTGTAGCTTTTTCCTATAAACCATATTAATACCAAAGAGACAAACACCTTAAGTTCAGAAAACTGAAACAGTCGTGGTGTAAAGGCAGAGTGGGAGTGTCGGTATATCAGTTGTACTTCATCACTTATTGCCTCTGTGCACACAAGACAAAAGGACATAAAAGACTTGCTGCTGGTTTATTTATTTCCCAGTCTGTGCTGATAATAGAGCATACAACACAGCACAGCACGCTGGTATGAGATTGCAGCATATCAGCTATCACACTGCTCCACAGCTGCAAGTGGATTGGTTACCTTCTGTGAAAAGGTTATGAGTGGAGTCGACCATTAGCAGCAAGGAGGTGCAGAAAAAAACACATCTAAAGCCATAAAGGCCTCTGGAGAGGACTGATAACTAATTGAATTCAGCACCAGCCAGACTAGAAGAATGTTTATAGAGAAGGTAAGGGGTATGTTCTTCAAGGCCCTGACTGGGGGTGACAGGCCTTTAATTTTGACTGGTGTTCTGTATGTCTTTCAGGTGATGATGCCTGGAAGCCAAAGGGCTATAGAGGTGGATGAGGTGGAGGATCTGTCTCAGCTGGAGTGAGTTCACACACATACACTCACAGTTCATTCAGTACTGCATAAAATGCTGTTTTCCAACCTGTTTTCTGCTGCTCTTAGAGAGGTGTGTGAGAGCTCTGTGCTTCTGAATCTGAAGAAGAGGTTCCACCGAGACTGTATTTATGTAAGTTTCATTCCTGACTTCACACTATTATGTAAAGCGTTTACAAGCAGGTAAAAAAGTTATGTGATTTGAGTAAAGTTATTCAATGCTGCAACAGGAATTTTACGTTTAAAGAGGTTTTAGAAAGGGATATATGTAACACAATGGGTCAAAGACAGCTCTGGATTCTACATATGCAAAGGAAGGAGTTGGCAAGGCCAACTTTACTGTTTGCTATTTAGGCTGACGAGCTGACGCTAACCCTTGAATTAAAATAATACTTAAAACGGAGACAATGGGACAATTGAATTCCGGGTCAAACGTAGGGGGCCTTTCTGTTTGGAGTTTGTATGTTCTCCCCGTGCATGTGTGGGTTCCCTCTGATTACTCCGGCTTCCTCCCACAGTCCAAAGACATGCTCGTAGGTTCACTGGTGACTGTAAATTGCCTGTAGGTGTGAATATGAGTGTCAAAGGTTGTCTGTCTCTATGTGTCAGCCCTGTGACTGACTGGTGATCAGTCCAGGGTGTACCAAAGTTTTGGACAACTTTACTCTATGTCCCATTGCCTTCCTCAAGACCTTTTCCTCTAGATAATAATAATAATAATATTATTAATAATAATAATAATAACTTAACAATAACAGCAATAATCACATGTTTATATAGCACTTATCTAAACAAGGTTACAAAGTGCTTTGCAGAATACATAGATGGACCTTTTTCTCAATAACTGAGCGGTCCATGCACTGAGGAAGACTAGCTAGTGCTACCTTGGTTAGCAGGGTGTATCCATAAGTCGTGGTTACAGTGATTATATTGGAATGCGAATTCTGGCTAGCAAATAAGCTGTCTTTATAATGGCTTTTTAAAAAACTGAACTTACTGAAAATCAACAGACTCCTCAGAATTTAGTCTTTTAGTAGAACCAAACACATAATCACAAGCTAGCTGCACCCTGAAGATCACAGCTTTATCCTCTTTTCAACTCTTAATAGGTCCATAATTGAAAAAACCCAACAAGAAACGAGCTAAACCAGCGAATAAGCAGGCTCATTGTCTCATAGATGTCAATATTAGTTTTGCAACCAGTGCAATCGCTCTATTCTGACTGAACCAACAACAAAAAAAAGCAGGTTCAAGGCTTTTCAAGATTCCACAAAAAATAATAAACCCCTTATTATTTTATTACACGCCTATATGCACTCACAGAAAGACATTTAATGCTACATGACAGACAAATAATTTTGTGCATTTTTGTTACAAACAATGAAAACTCAAACCACAGATCATCCATACCTGTTATCTTTCCTGAATAAGATTTTCAGCCTTGTTTTTGTTCTTCTTTCCCAGACTTATATTGGAAACATGTTGCTGTCCATTAACCCCTTCAAGCCCCTTAACATCTACACAGAGGAGCTGAGACTGAAATACCAGGGACGAGAGCAGCAGAGAAACCCACCGTGAGAAAACACTTTACCTTTCTCTGCAATTTTCTTATAACTTGCTTCACCTTCGTATCATCTTAAAGATATAGTCTTTTCAAAACACCTGCCTCCTAATGTTTTGACTTTACCAGTGTTTGCCTCTTATGTTCTTTCTTCAGTCATGTTTACGCCATAGCTGACGTCGCTTTCAGTCAGTCTCAGGTCTCGACGCAGGAGCAATGCATCATCATCAGGTACTAAAAATTACCCTCGGTATTTTAATCAAATTTGTTGAAAGTAAGATAAAGAGATGTTGTACATCATACGAGACATATTAAGTGCTCCACAATATCCACTATTATAGCATTTCACCAAAGACCCTGTCAAGCATCAGTATGCTAACATTAGCATTTAGCTCAGCACGTCACTGGGCTTAAGTCGTATCACAAAGCTGCCAACATTGCTGTAGACTCTTTTACTTATATCATTTTAGATGTTTTGAATGTAACAAAGAGGGTGTGCCATTGGTTGCCCTGCTGTAAGGTAGTGATACACATATCAACTTTTACATCAACATCAACAGATGTCAATGTTGACTGTACACTTTTATATTGAAAAAGGTCAACCTCAAATAGCATCGAAATTATAAAAATTGATAAACACAGCATCAGGGAACAATTGGAATGCAGTTTAGAGAATTTGGGAGACTGACTTAGATATAACTTTAGAAACTGAAGAATGGGGATCATGTATGGAAAACACTCCACAAAGCATCTAAATCAGTGAAAAACATAATGATCAATTAAAATTTTTTACATAGAACATATTTCAGCCCTGTTCGATTACATAAGAGGGGTTTATCTTTGTTGGCTCTGCAAGCAGGATAAACATACTTTTTTTTACCATAGGGTTTGGGCTTTCACTCAGGTAAAAACCTTCTTGGAAAATGTTACACAATCTCTGGGAAAGATCATTGGCTATACTGTTCATTGTGATCCAGCTTTGTGCCTTTTAAATTACACCGTGGAAGGAACCTGGTCCAAACACGTCAAACTAATTTTAACAACTGGATGCTTGACAGTCAAAAGACTGATAGCAACAAACTGGAAGGATCGGTGGTCCATATCTCCATTGTTTATTTTTAACTCTATTTGACAGAGGGCTCGGAATATTTTTGTATAGTTTATCCGCAACCTCATTTAACTAAACTACTTATAATCCCTTTCTTTCTTTCTTATTTTATTTTATTGATGCATTTTTGTTTTTCTTTCTCACTTTTTATAGATAGCTATGTTGGTATGCAAGTAAAATATATTTCCTTTGTCTGTATGTTGAGAAAATCACTAAAATTCAAGTGGAAAAGAAAAAGGTCAACCTCCTCTGATCTGGAAATGTCAGATGAGCAGCGACCTCTTGTGGTCAACATACAGAATTATTTCAGAAATGCTCCAATCACATCCCAGATTTTGGGTCATGTGGCCTGAAAACGAAAAGTTACAGTTGTAACTATGGTTCTATGAGTCCCGGATGACCGCCAGAGGCGGTGCATAAGCACTGGATAACTCCGCCCACGCTAGCGCAAGTCGAGTACGAATAACAACAAAGTCACCCGTGACCCCTGCATGAACTCCGGGAGGCTATATCTTCTGGTGTAAGCAGGTGATCTGTTCCCAAAATCTGCTTGCGAGTGCGCGAGGATTCTGAGTGACCGGACACTCTGGCGGTCGTCCGGGACTCATAGAACCGTAGTTACAACTGTAACTTTTCATTCTATTTCGTCCCTACTGACCTCCAGAGGCGGTGCATAAGCACTGGATGACACATACCAACAACGTCACGAAGAATCCCCCAGACCTACTTCACTGAACAGAAGTCCTGCTGTGAAAAACCACGCTCAACGGGTGGGGAGCAACCACATTGAGGCGATAAAAGCGCTGGAAAATGGAAGGCGACGCCCAAGAAGCTGCAGCACAGATGTCGTCCAACAGAACACCCCTCAGAGCAGCCCAGGACGTGGAGACCCCCCGCGTGGAGTGGCACCCGACGCCGGCAGGCAATGGACGGCCGACGGCCCTGTAAACATAGGAGATGGTGTCCACAATCCAATGCAACAGACATTGTCTAGAGAGGGCAGAACCCCTGTTACGACCCCCATAACACACAAACAATTGATCCGTCCGCCTTACAGACGCAGTGGCGTAGATGTAAGCAGCCAGGGCACGCACAGGACATAACAACCGTGCCCTATGATTGGCCGATGGGGGGTCGAACCGAGCCAGCTGAATCGGCCTGTTTAGGTGGTTGCGTGGCAGCACCTTTGGCAGTACTCACTGACATAGAGAGCATGCAGTTCCCCGACCCCCTTTGCTGACGTGACAGCGAGGAGAAAATCAGTCTTCATTTACAGCCACTTCAGATCAGCTTGGGCCATAGGCTCAAAAGGTGAGGAAGACAGGGCATCCAGCACCAGGGAGAGATCCCATGCCGGAACCCTGGGGGCCACCGGAGGCCGCAGCCTCATCGCCCCCTTGAGAAAAGAAGTGACCAACCGCTGGCACCCCACATGTCGCGACGAAATAGCTCGGACATACACCCTCAATGTGGAAGGAGTGCGACCGTCCTCCAGAAGAGACTTGAGGCCAGAAGGAATGGCTGTTGATGCAGCTGAAGAAATAAAACGAATGGCAGCCGCTTGCCTCTCCTGAAGAGGGGAAGGAGTTGGAGGATGTCGTTCACACGACACTCTGACAGGTAGCCCCTCATGGCCACAGAGTCCAGGACCAGGCCAAGGACGGAGGTCGCTGAGCGGGGACCAGACAGCTCTTTGCCATGTTGACAGTGAGGCCCAGCCCGGCCACATGCACCAGGAGGCGGGCCGTATCCTGGACCACCTGAGCCCGGGAAGGCGCGCACACCAGCCAGTCGTCGAGGTAGAGCAGCACTTTCATGCCCCCAGCCTGCAACGGCGCCAGAGCCGCTGCCGCGCACCTGGTAAAGACCCTGGGAGACAGGGACAGCCCAAAGGGAGCACCTGAACTGATAATGATAGCCCTGAAAGGCAAACCGCAGGAAGGGCTGATGATGAGCCGCAATAGGCACATGGAAGTAGGCGTCTTTCAGGTCTATAGACGTGAACCATTCGCCTTGCTGGATCACGCGCATCACATCCGCTGTGGTCAACATATGGAACGGTAGAACCTTCAAATACCTGTTTAGGCTGCGTAGATCCAGGATGGGACGGAGCCCGCCGTCCTTCTTGCCGACGAGGAAGTATGTCGAGTAAAAACCCCTGGGTTGAAGGAGGGGGTCCACCGGTGTGATGGCGCCCTTGTCCAGGAGGGTGGACAGCTCCTGGGCCAAGGCTTGGGCTTTGGCCGTGTCGCTGATGACCGTCATGTTGACCCGGCCGAAGGCTGGGCGCCGGCGTTGAAACTGCAATTCGTAACCTCGGGTCAAGGTGGCAGGGGTCTGGTGAGCAGGCAGCCCAGTGACTGAGCTGCTGCTGGGAAAAGCAGCCGACAACCGGCCCCGTGTCCCTGGAGGAGCCGGAAGTGCGACGGTCGGGCTTGGGGCCCTGCGGCTTCAGAGGCGAGGGGCGCAGAGTGGAACAAAAGTCATCTGCCGGCTTCCTCTCATCCCCTTGCTGGCGTTGGCCACCCCGAGAGATGGTCGTGGAGGACCCCGAGAGGCAGATGGAAAAGTCCTCGATCCTGTCTGGAGACAGGCACCCTATTGTGAAGGCTCACAAGCTGCCTCCTGGTCTTGCAGTCCGGTTCAGTGCTTCCAGAGCCGCAGAACCAAACAGCTCCCCGGATTCTGCAGGCACCCAGTGAAGGACCCTACGAGTCGCCTCTGTCAGAGGTGACTGCGCCAACCAGACATGACGGCGATTGTGGACAAGTGTCGGCATCAGCCGCCCCAGCTCCCTCGTCTGGTAGACGAAAGCCTGTAGTGACGCATCACAGATGTCGCGGACGGAGTCGTCCACCTGTGCATCCTGCAGTGAGGCCGAGAAGGCAAGGAGTAAGTGGGAGAGGGTGTTCCCCAGGCGACCAGCACGTGCCGCCGTGTTGTAGGCCTTGCAGATGTAATCATCAGTCATCTTACACTGGGCAGAAAGGCACTTAGGGTCGGGCTTAATCGCCTCAACTGGAGCCACAATCAGGGCTGCGATTGGAGGCTCGACTGCCGACATGTGGTGAAGCCCCATCAACTCAGCATCCGCCATTGCAGCCAAGGCCCGTTCATCTGACTCGGGCCTGGTGAGGGCTGAGGTGTCCCTCCAACAAGAGTGTAGCTCCTTTAGGAAATCTGGGGAATGCGGCACCGTAACCTTCGCAGAGGGAGGGTTGCGCCTGTGAAACACACTGGGAGCCTGGCCCTGGTTCGGGGCATCAAGCTGCAAGCGTGCTAGGGCTGCTCAGATAATCGCCCCCATGGAGGAGTCACTAAACCCCCGCTGGGTATCAAGGTCCGAGGAACGGGAGGAGCCCGCCACCGTCAGAGGGGCCGGGCTACCCCGTGAGTCCTGAAACTGACTACACGAAGCTGCGATGGCGAGAGCATTGTCCAGCGGCAGCGGTGACTCCTGGGCCGGCAAAACAGCAGGAGGTGCTACCCCAACAGCAGGCTGGAGACTCATGAGGAGAGCCTTCATCTGCTCCATATCAGCCACCAGGCGGTCCACCTTGGAGGAGAGCACGTCCTTCGCCGCCGCTTTCCTCCTTTTTGCAGGAGCACCGTCCCCGTTCCGTGTGGCAGCCCTCTTCTGCGCAGGGGCCTCACAGAAGTCCGCCCTCTCAGACTGGAAGGAAAGGAGGCAGGCTGGAGGATCCAGTTGGGCCAGCCTGGCCAACCTCACAGACCGAGGCATGATACTGCAGTTTATGCAGGCTCTGTCAGTGAGGGCCTCCTGCAGGTGGTCCACACCGAGACAAGCCACACAGTGGTCATGGCCGTCCTCAGGGTCAAGGGAGGTCATGCACCTACCACAGGCGTGCTCCATTGTAGCCAGGTGGAGAAAGCCAGCGAGGAGCCCAGAAAGGTGTGACACTGCCGGGAACGGACATCAACACCGTAGGAAGAACCACCAGACGAAGTTGGGAGAGGGGGCGGGCACGCAGCCGTCACCAACAAGGTTATCAGCTGTCTCTGTGTTATCACAATTGAATCCGTCACCGGGAATCTCAAAATGCAAAAAAGGACAAGAGAACACAGTCATTAGAATTCAACACACAATGACCTGCTCACACAGCCTTCAATAGCTGCAAGCAATTCTGGAAGCAGGAGACAGGGACGCCACCATACCAGGAAAGCCGCAAAACAGAGCAGGTAAAACAGCAGAAAATCGTGCAACACGCTGGCCACAGCCTCTCAGAGGACGAGCTTCAGCTCGTTACTCCTGCCACCGAGACACGAGGCTGCACAGGGCCAGCGATAGAGAACTTACGTACACCTCAACGCGCAATCGCGAGAAGAATGAAGGAACAGATCACCTGCTGACACCGGAAGATATAGCCTCCCGGAGTTCATGCAGGGGTCACGGGTGACTTTGTTGGTATTCATACTCGACATGCGCTAGCGCGGGCGGAGTTATTCAGTGCTTATGCACCGCCTCTGGCGGTCAGTAGGGACGAAATAGAACACTTTCTGAACAATGGCGGCAATCCAAGCGCAGTAGACCGAGGAGAAGGAACTTTTACTGAAAAAAACATTACTCTAATAAGTGAATGTGAGAACATCTATCAGGTAAAAATAATTAAATACGAACTAAAATGTATTTGAGATGGTTTTCTACCGTGAAATCTGTTTAATGAGCAGATTTTTAGTAAATCCTTTGAGCTAGCTTCAATTGCGATCGTACTAGGGTTGCCAGGCCCGGCCCTAACCAATTTGGCGCCCTAGGCAAGATTTTAGGTGGCGCCCCCCTTGCATCGCAGTAAATTCCACTGCTAGTGTACATATACTCACAAGAAACTGAATAGCTTTGTCTTGGACAATCTTTTATTTAAAGAAAGCAATTGCCAATCAAAATACTTCGAATTAGAAATAAAGAAATACAAAAACATATGAAATGAATATATGTAATACAATATAAATAGCTTAGATAAAGTATAAGATTTAAATACCCATAAAATAAAAGGTGTAAACAAGTGATATAAAATAAATTATAAATACAATATAAATAAGGCACTGCACAAAATAAGAAACCAGTATTGACAAAAAAATTACAAGGATTTAAATAAAAAGGGGAACAAAATGGGATCCTACAAAGACCTCTAGTGGTGCTTTTTGGTACTGCATTAACTTGAATGACTTAAAAACTACACCACCACCTCCTCAACCTCACACCACCTGCTACAGCTTTACTCTCCTTGTCTTTCTTGCAGCAAAGTCATCAACAGCATCATCATATGACAACTGATTTGAGACCACATGGTTTATGCTTATGATGGAAGGTCTGTTAAGATACACATGTTGACACCCTCGTCCGTCCTTTTGTTCAGGGAATGTGAAGCTGTTTTCAATGTGAAATGGACCTGTGTACCAACTCTGTTCGTACCTTATCAGTTAGAGGAGACGGCCAGTCAGCAGGGTCTATTGGAGCAGCAGAAGGAGCGCTTGATGCTGCTGCATCACTGCTGGGTTGTGCTGCTGAGGTGGAGGTGATAGGAGGAGCGCTTGATGTAGTAGATGGCCCAAGATTTGAAGGGGTGGGACTGAGAAATCGCAACAGCGCATCTGAAGAGAGAAGAGGAGTATGTGACACCAGTCTAATAATAAACATAAGATTCCAAGAATAAAATGAAATGAAATAATATAAATGAAAAACCTAAGAGATACATGCATGATGTTCACTATACCGTACATGTATAATACACTGTACTTTTTCTGATATGCAAAATATATTAGATTCAACTTTATTGTCATTACAGTGAAATGCTGATTAGCAGAATGCAAAGAAGCAGTAAACTGCAGTATAATATAGCATGTGGGTTATGCTATAACATTAATGATGTGCACTTTAACACTGATGTAAAGTTAAACACTATAAACACACTTTAGACAATATGAACTGTAACACAACAAACAGCTAGGCTTACAACTATAATATATAAAGGGGTGGAAAGGAATAGCATTTTGATTGACTATTACAAGCTGGGGAAACGTGAGCTAACCAGATGTCAATAAAAATGGAAACACATTTAACATTACAACACCTGCTGAATAGATCTAATGTTTACACGTTTCCCTGAGGAAGGTAAGGTGGGAGTAGTTACATTAGTATTTTCCATAACAGCTTAGGCCCTTCCATAACATTAACTGACGTTAAATCTAACAACTCAGCTGGGGCGCCGGCGACCTAGCTATTTGATTAGCAAACCATGTTATGCTAATGGTTAACGACGTTATCATCGTTCTGCAACAGACAAATAATGTCATGTCATCATAATTACTGTAACGTTACGTTACCTCTGTCTTTGTCTCGTTTTTTCTCCTCTTCTTTTCTTTTTTTCCTCCCCTGGGCACCAGACAGTTTGGGACGTTTAGACATTTTGTCGAGCTTGGGGGTTACATCAAAAAGCGACCATCCCCCCAGGTAGCAGGTACAGTTCATTAGTCGGAGGAGGGGGGGCATCTTAGGAAAGTAACGTATCATCATTATTATTATTATTATTATTATTATTATTACTATATAATAGGCTTTGCTATGCAGTTAAATTAATGTGGGTTTATTATTTTCATATTAACACATAATAATACCAACTAGTTTAAAGTTACACTTTTTTTCTTCCCCCATTTGTGGCGCCCCCTGGATTGACGGTGCCCTTAGCATTTGCCTATACTGCCTATGCCACGGGCCGGCCCTGAGGGTTGCTATGGTAACGCCGTGGTTGTGACTGGAACGGAGGAGTACAGAGGGCCTTGTTGCCCATAGGCCTGTTGCCTCCGTGTCTCATCATGTTGCTTGTTGATGTTTACGTTGTCTGTTGATGTTGATGTAAAAGTTGATAAGTGTATCACCACCTTTATTAGGGGTTATGGTGCCTACCATCAACCAAAGCATCCCTGGTTCTCATGAAGATGAGGATGGGCGCTGTCACCGCTCCACCATCAGTTATCTTATAAAGACTTAAAAGGTACTAAAACATTTTTGAAATAAGAAGTGTCATATTCAGGTGATTTTTATTTCTTTTGTTTAGTGGCCAGAGTGGTTCAGGGAAGACTGAGGCTACCAAGCTTATAGTCCACTACCTTAGCTCCATGTATCAGGGTAGAAATGACAACCTGCGACAGGTAATTCATTGTGAAAAACAAAGACACATTATTTGATGTTGTTTATTCTGTTTTTATCTGTTATTAGGGCATACAAGGGCGCTGACAGGTGTACCTTTTAGTCCTCCATTCCTTTTTGTTTTGATTTCTTTGTTTCTCCTCCTTGACCAGCCAATGGAAGTCTTTCCCATCCTGGAGAGTTTTGGAAATGCCAAGACCATCCTCAACAACAACTCCAGCCGCTTTGGCAAGTACCTCCACGTCCACATTCTCCAGTGAGTCCAACTAATGGTACCTTCTGTTGAAAATATTTCTTGCTCCCCATGATATGATTGGTTGCAGCTGTTTTACTTGTCGATTCCCCTCCTTTTGGTTGACAGTGGGGTTGTTGTAGGGACGTCATTGTCCAAGTACCTCCTTGAGAAGTCCAGGGTTGTCTTTCAGGTGAGAACAATGAGTGAGGTGTGCTGTGTGCCAACATCATGATGTCGAATTTTCTGGGGAAGCAAATTTTACAGACATGAAAAGGGCTGCTGTACATACAGTATGTCACAGTGTGAATTACTGTGCGATCAGGTATTTGGGCAATATATCACCTGACTTTGACTGTAAGAAAATGCCTGAAGCTCCTTTCCTGGTTAAATGGTTTTGCGTCCTTGAAGATATTCATCATTCGATTTGGAGGCTCAGCTTTCCAAGATTAAGGGGTGGGGTGTTTGGTCTATCTGTCCTCCACTTTGTTTCATCCTGAAATATCTTTGCAAATATTAAATAAATTGCCATAGCATTTCAATTCAGACATCAATGATCCCCTTAGATGAAATTAAAATAAATTAAGTGATTCCTTTATTTTAACCTTTTACCCAGAGAATGTATTAGTATAGTTTTTCACCTGGCACCACTGATTTTTAACTTTATAAAATCTATTCAGCAGTAATTCATTGTTCCCAGTGGTTGTATCTTAAAGACATTCGTGTTCCCCTTTCTCTTTATCAAGTGTCACTAGTAGGTTGGATTTTTTTTTGGTTCAAAGCGAAATCTTTCAACAAATCATGCATGGATTGTCATAAAAATCAGTACAGATATGCACGTTCCCTGTAGGATGACTATTCCCTTTACATTTCCTCCAAAACCATAATCAGTTCAGTTCCAATCATTGACTGTATAAAGATGGACGACACATCTCCATCTACTCTCATTGCACATAAATTAAGCCAAAATACCCCCCGGAGCGGGCGCTGCCATCTTGATCATTTGGATCCAGAGTGTGTGCAGTAGAGATCGGCTGGTGGCGCCGCAGTATTGACGTCCCGCCCCTTCCTCTACCCAAAACACACCTTTACCTTGTGGCCTTGCAATGTTGGAGCCCTCAGGTGGGCTCAGTCTGCAGCAGAACAGCTTCTTGTGTTTGTCTGAAGCAGATATTCACGTTTATGGAAAGTTCAATGACTGTAGTGTTAGTGTTAGTTACGTCTCCTCTCGCCGTTCCTCCTCTACTTTGCTACTCGGGAACAGAACGCCAACAGTTTGTCAACAGTTCATGAGGTCACACCCCCTTTTTATAGCATCAAATAACTAATTAAAAGTAAACTTGTCAGAAAAATTAACACTTGGACGTAAATCAGCATGATAAGAACTAACTATAATGACAGAAACCATGTTTGAGAAAAGTATATTTGACGTGTATTTTGATTTTATAGTACGACTCATGTCCCATCTGTTAACATGGAGGAGGCGGGCTTTATGAGCTATACTGCAGCCAGTCAGCAGGGGGCGGTAGAGAGGGTTTGGCTTCTGTTAGGGAGCTGTCATGTTGCCTGTCGTTTTATACAGTCTATGGTTCCAATCCTAATGTGTCATATAGTTGTATAGTGTGACCAAATATTGGAAAAAAGACCCTCCCGACAGCCTAAGCTATATTTTCTGCTAAGTGATAGTTAGCCAAGTGTTGCATGCTAGTGCTCTAATGCTGGAAATTTAAGGTAGACATGAGAATATCAGTTTGTGCCACTGTCTAGTTCTTATCTAATTTTCTTCTTAGGCCAATGAGGAGAGGAACTACCATGTGTTTTATGAGCTGCTGGAAGGTTTAAACGACTACGACAAACAGGAGCTCTACCTGCAAGGAGCCGAGACCTATTACTACCTAAACCAAGTACAGCAAATATCAGTGGACACAGAAATATACTCAGTGTCATTTTATCTTTTCCCTTGCTCTTCACTTATTAAACATGTAACACCTGTCTTTTTGTCCCTCCACCTCCAGGGTGGTGCCTGTGAACTGAAGGGCAAGCAGGACAAGCAGGACTTCCAGCTTTTGGCCCAGTGCTTTGAGATCATTGGTCTGCATGCTGACCAGATCTCCACCGTCTGGGCCATCCTCTCCTCTATCCTGCAGCTAGGCAACATGTGCTTCAGCTCATATGAGGTGTGTGTGTGTAGTAGTAGCAGTGAGAATTCGATCTGACATTGATATCATTCCTCAGTTGTTGTTTGTGCATTAGAGCGAGTCGTTTGAGGTGGCTCGTATCTTCAGTGAGGCTGAGGCCAGGAGGGTTGGCTCCTTGTTGCAGATTTCCTCAGAGGCTCTACAGACTGTCATCACTCACAGAGTCACAGTAGGAACCCCTTATGCACCAGTCATGCCTCTTGATGAGTTATATTTCTTCAGATGTGCAAATTTATTAGCTTTCTCGTGCACAGGAGACGACCTATGACAGGATCTACTGCCCTCTATCTGTAGAAAGTGCCATAGAATCAAGGTAAGACAAGTCTCTCCAACCAAAATATAAATTTATTAGCCAAGAATATTTCCTATTAGTTTTTACAATCTATCCATCAATCCATTTTCTGGCAATTACCAGTGGCCTTTTCTTGTTGTTCGCAACAGATGGACGATACCCTATTTGTCTTCTCCCAAGCCTTCCCTCTCGCGCTGCCTTGGGATCCAAGGTGATCCCAAGGCGTTTTTTTTGCAGAATGGGATACGCAATAACTGAAAAGAAATGTTCTGGACTTGGCCTATAATCTCCTTAAGTTGGTTGTATTTCGAATACCTCTACTGGAGGCACCCAAATCACATGCACCAACCATCTTGTGTGAGTGTTTCTTTTGAACCAAAGGAAGTAACAGTTCGAGTCGGGTTCCTTCCAGCCACCCCAGCAGTGTTCTTACTGTATTAGTTATTATGTCAAGTTCATGATTATGGTGGAAAATCATGAGCATCACCTTCAGATGCAGCTACCTCTTTACCATGACAATCCTGCACAATGTCTGTTGACCTCATGGTTCATCTTAACCTCTCTTTTATCTAAAAATCTTGGTGCAGCAACAACTCAAACAGAGCAATCCACCACTTTTAAGATAAGAAGAGCACCATGAGACCATCATTAACACCACTTCAAAACCCTCCAGTGCACACATTCCTGCAGTACCCCCCAAAAGAAATACCCCAAGGGACGTCGTCATAAGCCTTCTCCAAGTCCCCAAAGCAAATATAAACTCCCAAGAAACTTGGCATGCGATGTACAGTCCTTGATGCATTGGTCCCTTAGGTTCATCCCACTCTCTCTTCCCCATCTTTGCTGTCAATCTTCAGCTGTTCTAACAAAAAAGGCCCCAAAAATCATAAAAATAGTAATGTCAAATAAATACATAAAACAATTGGCAGGAGTCCTCTTTCTGTCACAGTGGCCCAAGCTTTCCCAGTGAGCATGTACAGTATTAAAAGACAGTTACATGAATTCCATCCAACACATCACCGCTTTAATGACAACAGAAAGAGATAGAGCCACTACTCATTGTCAAATTTCGTGATTTATGCAACCATCAGTTAAATTATTTCATTGTGAAGGATGATGTGTCCTCTCTTGCAGAGATGCCATTGCCAAAGCCTTATATTCAGTGCTGTTTGACTGGTTGCTAGAGCAGATCAATGATTGGCTGAGTCCCACAGAGATGGACAGCACAGTGGGCATAGTGGACATATACGGGTTTGAGGTTTGTATCTGCCTGGAGTAATATCTGACAACTTAACAATACCTGAGTATTGTTTGTGGTGTTGGATGTAACTTCACAGCACCTCTGTGCTCCTCAGGATCTCGGAGCGAACAGCTTTGAGCAGCTGTGTATCAACTTCGCCAATGAGCAGCTGCAGCACTTTGTCAACAAGGCAGTGATCTCCCAGGAGCAGGTCAGTAGGATGTATACTGACTCCAGCTGACCCCAACCAAAAGCACCTGCTATGCATCCCTTCACACACTGAGTGTAGTGTACAGTATAACTGTATGTTTGTGTGTTTTGCAGGAGGAGTACAGTGCAGAACAGATCCAGTGGTATCCGATGTCACTCAAAAACTTCCACTCCTGTCTGGACCTGATCTCCTCCAGACCGCACGGCATCCTCCGCATCCTGGACGACCAGACCTGCCTCCCCCAGGTACACAACTAACACAAACATGGTGTTAACCTTGCCTGCTTCAGCGTTCTGATCGTGGTCTAACTCCGCTGCTCCATTCTCCGCTCGCTCTTATCACTCATGCGCACACACTCACTCCTGTCTCTCTCTCACTTGGTCCACCACACCACACTCACACACTCAGCTATTCCCAAAAAGACCTATGCTTCTAGTACAACAACAGACACACTTACACACACACTCACACACCCACACATTCCTTTATTACAGTGCACTATCAGACTTCACCAAAGAGTGGTCCAGTCATTTCGATAAACAAAAATAGAATAGAACATTTGTCTTTAAGATATTTTCCCATCATTTAAACCTGTTTTTTAATGTTTTCTAAGAAATTTGCCTTGCCGAGTATAAAAATGTATATAAAAAGTGTGTCAGTGAGTCATTAAAATCCCTGACCTTGAGGTGGCATTGCTGAGTGTGGACTTACTGTTGTCTGTGAAGGTTCTCAGCCATCCAGGTCATGGTAATTCTAAGCTCAATCCAAAAGGCAACTGGACTTGGTTGAAGTTCTTGGAGATGTTTCACCTCTCATCCGAAAGGCTTCTTCAGTTGCCAGTCCAGTTGCATTTTGGATTAAGCTTAGAATTACAATCTCCGTAATTTTTACATTTGATAGCTCGGAAAGGTACCGAAGCTTTAAAAAAACAACAGATCTACAGTCAGATTTTCAACCCAAAGCCGCCATGAGCAAAAGAAAGAGAGCAGCTGTGGTTGAGCGACATAGACAGGAAGTAAAGAGAGCGAGCACCGTTAATGTAAATAAAGCAGTGAAACAGAGAGATAAGACATTATTTTCCGCTTATTTCACAGCGGTTAAACAACAAACTAACACGCCTACACCTCTGTACGACCCAACAGGAAGGTACAAGGTTTAGTTTTTATAGGCTGAAGTCGACTGTGTGTGTCTGTCTGCTCCACCCGCTGTCACACCTGGAACTCTGATACAGCAACGACACAGCGGACTGTTCTTATTTATAGAACGACACATGAAGACGTTCTGTGAAGTCCCTTTCATGTCTCATAAAGATGCAAAAGTTACGATAGTGTCTGTTGCAGACAAAGAGAGAGCAGAGAGACAGACAGGCAGAGAGCAGAGCAGAGAGACAGACAGGCAGAGGGCAGAGCAGAGAGACAGACAGAGAGACAGGCAGAGAGACAGACAGAGAGCAGAGCAGAGAGACAGCCATGTTATCATGTTGTCCCGACCTGTGGCCTGTTGGCTTAGCTCCAGACCACAGCAATGGACGTCCAGAAATGTCCCAAACACAGCAGAATAATAAGAAGAATAGAAACACAGCTGAAGGGCAGATCCTCTGCAGACACAGACACCAGCTCACACTTCTCCTGGATGATGAGTGATGATTAAGATGGAATATTTTAATATGGAAAATCCTGCTCATTTTTTTGTTGTTGTTCACCTGTGTGTTTTTGTATCAGGCCACAGACCACACTTTCCTCCAGAAGTGCCACTACCACCATGGGAACAGCCCCTTTTATGCCAAGCCCAAGAACCCACTGCCAGTTTTTACGATCTATCACTACGCTGGAGCTGTTACCTATCAGGTATCACACATGACACACTGATTATTTGTTTTACAGCAAGTGTGTCAATCAGCAGAACATGTACATAAAATACTCTTCTTCCAGGTTCATAACTTCCTGAATAAGAATCACGACCAATTCAGGACAGAAGTGGTGGAGCTCTTTGCGAGGAGTCGGTTAAAGGTGAACCAGCAGATTCACAGGAGCCTTTTTTCTTCTCTGATAAAATGTGTATTCTTCTGTGGTGAAAGATTAGTTTTGACAGATTACCTGCATGTGTTCTTTTCACGACCTTGTCTGTCAGATGGTGTCTGACCTGTTCAGGAAGGTTCAGGATGGTTACATCCAGCAGAGAGAGCTGGGCTGGAGAGGGAAGGGCCTCCGCCAGCAGCCCTCTACTGCTGCCTCACACTTCCTTCAGTCCCTGACTGAACTCACCAATCGCCTGGACAGGTACCAACACACTGCCAGGACCATCTCATACTGAGCTGACATTACCAAAGCTGTGGATCAGTGTGGAGCCAACAGAGTGTCAATTAAAGGGATACAGTTCCACTGCATGTGTTTAAAATCAGACAGCTGTGTTGGTTTTGTGCAGAATGTGGGTTTAGTAAATGTCATGGGAAGAAATATGGGAATCATGACAGATAGTCTAAGTTCATGATGTTTTCATTTGGTTTGGATCATCACTGAAAGAAATTAGAGACATTTCGGACTGAATGGCAAAAACAGAATGTTTCATGAATGTCTGTCAGACACACACACGTACATCTACTGGTTATTTCTTTGAGCATTAATAATAGGCCCTATTTAACATATTTTGTGGTCTAAATGACTTTGGCTGAGTTGCACCAACAGGGATTCATTTAAACTAAGATTAGTTGCAAATCAGAGTTTAGCAAAACTCGGTTTAAAATGAGTAAATCCAGATTTAAAAGTAAGCGGAGCTCTGTTCTCCATTAAAAAACGAATCTGCGTTAAGTAAATCCAAGTTTATTGACGTAAACCAAAATTAAAGTTTAATCAATAAGTAGATCTTTGCTCGCCCAAATTAAAATAAAAAGATAAATTCTCTCTCTCTCGACACATCCGAGACTGTACCGACCTGACTTCCTTCAAATCTCTGATCAAGACTGCTCTTATTGTGTTTCTTCTGTTCTTATTTTGTTTCTTTAGCTGTTTTTAATCATTTAAAGTGACTTTGAGTGCCATGAAAAACGCAATATAAATAAAATGTATTATTATTATTTGTATTATTATTAAATAGGTTAAAAGGTTAATAAATAAATGAATAAAAATAAATACATCCCTGTGCTGTCGGGACCTAGTAAGTATAAAAGGGGGGGACCGTGAACTTTAGGCTGCTCTGCTTGTTAACAGCTTGATCACAGTTTCCTTTGTGAACTGGTATCTTGACTGAAATTCAGCAGTATCGTAAAACTCAGTTGGGTTGAGTCTGTCCCTTAATTTCCTTCGAGGAACTTCATTATTTGGTTATTAGGTTTAAAAATGAATCCTTGTTCACGCGACCCGGCTTTAAAGTTACAAATAGTTTTGGAACTGCTCCAGTGGGGGCAATGGCTGCAACTTCATCCCTGCCTGACCAAAGTGCTTGTTTTTGCCACTAACAGGCTCAGAGTGTTATATTAATTGTTTGACAATGCAATGGAAAGGACCCTTACAGATACAGACCTAGCAAGGTGCTTTTCTATGTTACAAAAGGTGCTAATTGGGCCACTGGTTTAGCTCAGTTTGTAGTGCAAGCGCCCCACATACAGAGGCTATAGTCCTCAACGCTCTGATCGCAGGTTTGACTCCTGGTCTGCCGATCATTTGGTGCATGTCATCCCCCACTCCCTACTCCCCAAATTTCTTGTCTCTCTTCAGCTGTCCTAAATAATAAAGGCAAAAGGAAAAAAAAGAATCTTTAAAAACAGCGCTAACATCGCCTCATTCAAAGTGAGCAGCATCCACTGACATAAACAGTCACTTTAACTTGCAGAACACGGATTTTTGTCTACTGCTGCTCGATCGGATAGCTTATTTGTGTAATTGTGGGTCTTTAATGTTTGTATAGTGCAGATTCAACACAATATTTTGTTACACACAACACAGATAGATTCAGTATTCAAGATTCAAGTCTTTACTGTCATTGTGCAAAACAACGGAACTAATAGAATAGATAGTTAATAAATAATTTATTCCAATCAATAGAATAAAGGTTTAAAAAATATATAGAATAATAATAGTAGGCAGACATAGAAATAATCACATAGTGTAAAGCACATCTGTAACTTATTGACCAGTAACAGAGACCTGTAGGTGATCCAGCTTGTTGTCCTGTGAGAGAAGCCATATGTAGTGAAAAAAGTCTGATTATCGTGCGACTATGATCTGATAATAGATAAATGATAAATATAAACTAACCAATAACAGTAGTGGTAGACCAGCAACTCCTGAGTTCTGGCAGGTAAAATTGCTGTTTTTGTCAATGGAGTCTGGTGGCCTCTGTCTGTAGGGATCCTTTCATTGCAGACTTTTGGAGCTTGTTGTTATTTAGACCCCACTTTATGTTAAATTAAGAATTTACCATTTATACGAGCTCCAGATGTCGAAGGATGACCTAGTCTGTTGTCTCTTTAGATTTTTAATTCCAGTAATAAGACAGCTATCAGAACCTGCTCAGCCATGAATGCAGGTCTGAGGTAGTTCATGATTCATGATGTATAAGCCAATATATTTTCCTCTCATCCTTAGATGCAAAACCACTTTTATTCGTTGTCTGAAGCCAAACTATGTCAAGGTAACAAGTAACATTATATACAAATATTAACTCTTAACATCAACTCATAATGTTTGACCATGTTCTGCATCTCTCATGTCCTCTGTCAGCTTCCTGGGCTCTTTGACGTGGACTACATGTCGGCCCAGCTGAGGCATGCTGGGATGCTGGAGACCATCCACATCCGAAAAGAAGGATTCCCCATACGGATACAGTATTCCTTCTTTATTGAGAGGTGCTGCAAACATGCAGAACATCCCTGCCTGCACCGTCTGTCCTCTGTCTTTTGGCCTCGCATATTTTATCTCTGTTCTAATCTTGCCTATTTTATCTAAACCTTCGTGTCGTATCATTTGCATTGTTTACATCATCTTACTTTGGACTCTATAGTTTAAAGGACAGCTTGAAGACAGCATTTGTTTGTGTTCGCAGATACGGGGTTCTCCTGACGCAGCGGGTCGGTGAAGTGTCAGACAGAGAGCAGACGGTGGCTCTGCTGGACATGGTTGATGCAGAGGAGGGACAGTACCAGCTGGGACTCACCAAGGTGCCTCACTGCCCTCTCATGACACTGATCAGACATATTTCCTGCATGTATCAACATGTTTTTGTATTGTTTTGTATCTGTTACAGGTGTTCCTGAAGGAGGTTCTGTTCCAGCAGCTGGAGGACAAGTGGAGCAGCACCCAGACCTGGGCTGCCATCACCATCCAGAGGAACATCAGAGGCTTCCTCTGCAGGAGGAACTTCAAGTTCTTCAAACAAAAAGCCATCGTCATCCAGAGCCACATCAGAGGACATCAGGCCAGGTACAGAGGGAGGGGCAGTGTACACTATTTGTTTTACAATCTTACATTTCTACATTTGTATTACAACAAAATAGTGTTTTATTTGTCTGTAAATCAAAATCTGCTGTAAAATGCACTCAAGTTTCAAAAAAGAAAAATACAGACCACGTGGAAGAGAAGAGTTTTGTTTTTCTGCTTGTGTTTGCTCATTCGTGATAGATAGTGACTGAACAGACATTTATTGAAATGAAAATCTTCGAGATTATTACTTTAAAGAGAGAAATTTGGAGATGAAAGAAATAAAACTTTAATTAGAGTAAGTTTAACAAATGAGAGAAGCAGAAATGGTAGGACAATAAAAGACAGGATGAGAGAAGAAGATAAGAAGGAAAGGGGGGTAGTACAAAATGACAAAACAAGAAAAAAAAGGAAGAAAATAAAGACCTAGGAAATAAAGGAAGTTCTAATAGAAAGGAAATGAAAGAAGGATGTTTGTCACAGTTCCTGCAAAGATGTGACTCATCAACAACATCCATCCATTATCTATACTGCTTATCCTGTTCAGGGTCGCAGGGAGTGGGGGGGTGGGCGTGGGGCTAGAGCCAATCCCATTTGGTGAGATGCAAGAGACTGATCGCCAGTCAATCACAGGGCTGACACATAAAGACCGACAACCTTTCACGCTCACATTCACACCTATGGGCAATTTAGAGTCACTGATGAACCGAACCAGTATGTCTTTGGACTGTGGGAGGAAGCCGGAGTACCCGGAGGAAACCCACACATGCACACATGCACGGGGAGAGCATGTAAACTCCACACAGAAAGCCCCCCTATGATCGATAGCATAGAAAAGAAGATATTTTATTTATTTTAAGTTACTGAAGTTAATAAAAGTGTTGTACATAAGCCATAAAAAGGCATTCAGATAAGTTAAACAAACAAACAAATCAAGGCAGCGGCAGACAAGTAACTCCTGTATTGTGCAAGGTAAAATTATTGTTTTTTTCAATGGAGTTTGGTGGCTGCTTCTCTGCTCGGATCCTTATTGTAATGTTGTCAAAGATCCTGTGCAGCTCTCACATTGTGTTTTGCGGCTGCAGACTGAAGCAATTTACTCAGCAAGTTTTTGTACCTATTTGTCATTTAGACCCTGAATATATGTCGAAAAAATTTCGCTCAGGTGAAGGAAAAAAATGTTTAACTTACATGCTGAAAACACGGGGAGATGTAGCGGGGACAGTGTGTGCGAAGCATAGCAGTGAATCAGAGCAGAAAAATGACACTAAACATGAAGTAGAAAGCTGAGCTGTTCGGGAGTTGAAATGAGGTAACAGAGTCATAAACTAACATGCAGCCCTGTGTGTTTGTGCGTTGCTGCCGCCCCTCTTCTTCCAGGAAGTACTACAAGCGTCTAAGGCAGTCCTTCAACCAGTTCTGGGCGGTGATGATGATAACCAGGAACACCATCAAGAGACGCCATTGGAGGAAGGTAGATAAGACAGAAAGAGCGAGAAACCTCTGCTGCAGAGTCCTGGCAACCATATGTTTGCTGACTTTATGGAGTTATAAAACTTTGTAATATATACCAGCAGCTGACTGTGATAATGCCACGACGTCCATGTTTGGGGTCAAAGTGTAGTTTTTTTCTTTTTCATTTCCTCTCAAATGACTCAAACTGATATTTTATGCCTTTTTACAAGGAATATTGCCACTGAGATTTGTTTATAAGGGTTTCCTGGCCCAGAGAGCAGCATTATAAAAGCTACATTTCTAGCAAACAACAGGATTTTACAAAGAGAAATGACATCAAACAATGAACTAGCAGCGTTCAGCTACAGGACATGTGCAATTACTGGATAAATAATCCTTAATCCTGTTTTTAAAATTCAGAAGAATTTAGCTGATAGACGCTATAGATGTAATGTTTTTGGCTTTATTTTTAAATGATCCTACATATCATCTCTGTTTTATTGAGCATTTTGGCCTCTTTTAGCAACTTTTATTTTATTTTACAGGCTGCAAATTCATCAACTTCCTCTCTAGCAGGCATCAGAGACAGTTAGCTTCATGTTGGTAAACTTAGTGAAGCCTAGTGTTGTTCTGTGTCTGCTAGATTTGGAAAAAGGGAACTGTTTGCTAATTAACTCTCGGGCTGCCCCCTAAAAATCAACAATTTAAATCACCAATCTAGAAGACTCTGAATCTACTCGTAAACCTTACAGACCAAGTCTTAGAATTACCCTGCTGGAAGCCGAAATATCTGCAGAGGTCTCCTCCTCTTCAAAAAAGACAAACCCTGATAAGCACAACCAGAGAGTGTTTAAAAAGATGGATGACATCACAACTTCATGAAAGTGAGTCCAAACCCTCCCTATCGCCCCCTGCTGACTGGCTGCAGTATAGCTCATAAAGCCCGCCTCCTCCATGTTAACAGATGGGACATGAGTTGAACTATAAAATCAAAATACACGTCAAATACATTTTTCTCAAACATGATTTCTGTCATTATAGTTAGTTCTTATCATGCTGATTTATGTCCAAGTGTTCGTTTTTCTCACAAGTTTACTTTTAATTAAATTATTTAATGCTATAAAAAGGGGGTGTGACCTCATGATTGACAGCTCTGTTGACAAATCGTTCTGTTCCCGAGTAGCAGAGTAGAGGAGGACCGGCGAGAGGAGCTAGCATTAACACTACAGTCACTGAACTTTCCATAACTGTGAATATCTGCTTCAGACCAACACAAGAAGCTGTTCTGCTGTTAAATATGCCGGGGTGTGGGATCCTGGCTGTTTTTTCGGTTAGTTAAATGTGTGTTTTGGGTCGAGGAAGGGGCGGGACATCAATACTGCAGCTCCACCAGCTGATCTCTACTGCACACACTCTGTTTCTAAACGTCACCAGTGCAAGATGGCAGCACCTGCTCCAGGGGTATTTTGGCTTCAAATTAGTACAGTGAGACGTCGTCCATCTTTTTATACAGTCATTGATTGAAACCGATAAAAACGTTCAACAATGCTGTTTTAAGTAAAAAATCAGATGCTCTTTGGAGGGGCTTCCAGGACTGCACACCGAGCTCAACTTTAGCTCACTATCGGACTAAAATCCTGAATCCAGTTAAATGATATAGATAACAAAAAACAAAAAACAGTGTCATGATGTTTTCTCAAATCGGATTTGTACTGAAGTCTTAGTTTCTATATGATAAAACAGAGCTAAAGCTAAAGAGGTAAGTTTATGATCGATGACTTAAGAGCCCTTTGAGATTCTACTGGGTGTGTTTTTTTCTCGCACGTTGACTTCCTTGACAATGTTACAGCCTCTTCATAAAATCTCATACCTTCCCTTTAATTGCCTTTCTTATCTTGCATTAATCATATCACTTGGGCACACACACACACACACACACACACACACACACACACACACACACACACACACACACACACCCTGCCTACTCTCCCGTCTTGGACTTCAACCCCTCTCAGTGAAATTTGAGGCAGCGATGCATCTCTTCTTCCGCCTTTGAAACCTGCTGTGTGACTCTCAGCTGCACTGCTCTTACAGGTACGCTGCTCTTCTTCCTTTTTACCCGTTAACATCAGATCAGCTGCACACATGTTTTCAGTCTTTTAGTTTGTGTTACTTTAGAGATAAAAAAGCTTAAGTGGAAAATAGGGAGCGTAACAGTCTGCAACCTGTTTCAAAACAGTCACAAGTCACTTCTTTCAACTGCTGTGTGTGGTCTCTTTTCTCTTCTTACTTCTGCTGAAAATTAACGGACAGTTTTTGTTATTTATGTTGATCCTTTAGCTTCAGTTGGGTCACTGTTCGAGTATTTACTGCTTTTGCTTTATGAGGGTTGGACTATGAACAGTGGAGCTGCTCATTTGCTGCCTGTGTCAGATGTTAAAGCCTAGCTGGACTCATCATGGCCTGTGTCTTTGAATATTAGTATAAGTGGCTGAATTTGGGCTTACAGAGTGATTTGAAATCAGTCAGTGTCATTTTCCTCTGATATATTAAAGCGGTTGACATTCAATTCCACTTGAGGTCTACTGATGTGTGCTCATCTGTAATACACTTATTTTCATTCTTAGCTTCAGGGTCTAAGGTATCACTTTTTGCCTGAATATTCCCAAAAGTAATTGATATGTTTCAGGAGACATATTGCTGTGGTATTGTGGGTACAGTTTCTACATATTTTAAAGGTGTAAATGACTAATAATCAAAAAGTATTGCTATGTTGTGTTACACAAGTATTGTGTTGTAGCCACACTAACCATATTTTAAACCCAAAAGTCACACAATAACTCAAATAAACTGATCAAGGTAGCAGGAGACCAGCAACCCCTGTGTTCTGCACGGGAAAAATCCTGTTTTTATCAATGGAGACTGGTGGCTTTGAAGAGACAGATGTTTTGGAATCTTACCTGAACAAGTATGTGTGTCTCTGTAGGACCCCTTTCCATTATTTTGTCAGAATAACAATCTCAGGCTGTCAGAGGTAAAAACAAGCACTTATAGAGGACGTACTTTGATCAGATGCATTTACCCCCAGTTACAGCTTGTTTCACGGTATCACTGGAGCAATTCCAAAACTATTTTGTACAGATTAGCCTCTAAGACCCTGGAATATATACAAAATATATAATAATAAGGCCTATGTTTAAAAGGGCCAGAATTACCCTTCAACCTAAAGGGTGACCCGGAGTATCTGTCAGTCAGTGCACTATGTGGTTGCATTTAACAGACAAGCACACAGTTAAAATATGATGAGTAATACATAATTACCATTGATTTGAATACAGTATTTGCTCCCATTCAGATTTAGATTTTTTTTTACAGTCATATCGTTTACAGTTGTGTAATATCTCTATGACAATGTAATGATGTCATCAGGATTATCTCAGCTTGGGTATGCAAAGTCTTATCAGGTTGAGTTATAATCTGTGCAGGTGGAGCTTTAGAGATGTTGTCTTCTACCTTGCAGAGAGTCTGAGATAAGATGTTATTGAGTTGGATAAAAGAAATGTGTTCCAGGGTTTTGGTGGGGACTACTGGGAATCTCTCTCCTCAACTTTGTAAAGTTAAGTCATATATCACTGAGTTACCTATAGTGGCGATTTGGCCTTGTCAATCAACAAATGCAAAATTAGACGAGCTACTGTGGTGCGGGGAGAGTGGATCGTATGTAAGTCCAGGCAAAAATACGTTGTTCTTTCTTATTTATTTAACAAGTCGTACTCACAATCAAACAATGCTTTCTCTGGCGTGTCCTGGTAAAAACCATTCATCATCCTGGTACCCGCCCTTCCTATCCTACCTGCCCGCACAGTGCAAACTACAGATTCAAAATAAAAGCCTAAATAATTACTCAAATATATTAATACACAAATGGTTTTAAACTTCTTGTATCTTTCTAAATGAAATACAAACATATAAATATATGACTTAATGTAAAATTAAAAAAATATGTGTGTGAATAGCTCCAACATTGACATTTCATATCAGATGAAAAGTCAGGGAATCACTAAAGTCAAGAGCTTCATTCTCTTGGGAGCAGGAGTGCCTGCACAAACATTTCATGGCAGCCTTTTCTATAGTCGTTGAGATCAATTAATCTGAACTCACATCAGCAGTTGTCTGGGTTTGGATCTACTGGTCTGTGCCAAGTCAAAGTCAGCTCCTTGTATCTTAATAGGATTCCTCTGCATGTTTTCTTCCACAGTCTGAAGACATTCAAGTTAGGTGGAACTACAAACTCTAAGTTATTTTGTCTGTTTGAAGAAACCCCTGGTGGAAAAAAAATATGCAGAAACCCAACTCAAAGCTCCTGTAAGGAGTTTCTCGCTGGTTATGAAACAGACTAAAATTAATTCTGATGTCTCTATATGAGCTACAAAAGCAAACCAGACCATCATGCAACAAGATCGATTATTCCTTTATAGTTATTTTTAATGCCCGAACTGCTGTCGGGGGGTAGGTGTCCGACAAAGAGATTAACTGCACGCTGCCTTTGTTTACATTTTTCAGTGTTTACAATTTAAAGTGAGTGATACATATGACTGTTGAGGAAAGCAGGAAAAGTTTTATGTTAAAAACCACCACTTAAGCATGTACAGGACAAAATCAGCAAAGAGATAAGAGGTCAACAGGGGGTGCCAAAATCAACACAAACCGAAAGTTTCTCACAGGAGCTTTAAAGCAATTTAGCAATACCACCATTTAAAAAAGCAGGCATTGATTTTTTTTATTGATATTTTTGACAGACATTTAGAACCATCATACAGTTTCAATTTTAACAAACTGTTATTTTGTATTTTCTGATCTCAAAAAACAAAAACAAAAAGAGAAAACAAGAGCAGTCTCGTTTTTTAACCAGAGGAAGCTGAAACATCAGTCTCGTCAAAGCCACCAGACTCCGTTGACAAAATCAGTCATTTTACCGTGCAGAGTACAGGAGCTTCTTGCCTAACACCGACTCGATTGGTTAGTTTGTTTGAGTTATTGTGTGGCTGTGATGTTCAAACTCAGTACTCAGTATCTGAATTAATTTTAGATCTTATTTCATTGTTTAACTATTATGTATAATTTAATGTTGTCTGTATGTACAAGCTGCTCCGAATCAATTGCCCCTAGAGGGATTAATACAGTTGTTGTTTTTTTAGAAATATCTTTATTAGTTTTAATTTTATAGAAAACAAACAAGAAATTCTTACATCATTGATGTTCCTTAGTCTTAACACAACCCAGAGCCAAAACTCCCACACGATGTAGAGCTAAATAGATAAATAAATAGATAAATAAAAAACAAACAAAACAAAGATATAAATAAATAGAAAATGATTATTCAATACAATTGTTTTGAATTTGAATTTAGAGGGTTCTTTTTGATTATTAGTAATTTAAACCTTTTTCCTTTTTTTCATATCTAATAGGGCTCAGGATTAAACATATACATTCTCTCATGTGAGACAGAGCAGGGTTTGGCTGACAGACCCATTCTCCTGACTTATTTGACTCTTTGATTGAAGTATATTGAAATGAGGCTGAGATGAAAACTGCAAAAATACACGTGCACACCTATGTTAGAGACAAACTTCATCTGTTTACAGTTCAGGCATAAAGTACTGCAATTACAAATGGACAAACACTGTAAACACAGATAAATATAGATACCTGGTTTTGAACATGAGTAATAGTAATGTACATCTGAGTGACGGTGCCCTGCTGCATGAAGGTGACTCCCCTCTGTAAGCTGTAAACCTCCTGATAAAAAACTGTGTGGACTCTTGGAACTGGTGTAATGAATGAGGTGGGGCATCAGGGATGTGGGTGTTGCAGGAGTATAAAACATGACGTGTGTCTAAGAATAGGTCTGATTGAACTCACTCCTCAGGCAGGTGAGGAAGTGTTGAGAGAGGAAAACTTGGAGGAGAAGCAGTGACGACTAACCAGTCGCGTTTCTGATTTCAGGAATTTCACGAGAAGAGCAAAGTAAAGTCGGTGACAAAGAAGAAGTCTGTCTCTCCAGCAATGGTAGGAGAATAAAATCCTGTTTCATATGGAGGGTGCTGCTGAAACATTTGATCACAAAGAAAGTTTTAAACCAAACTTTGTGTCTTGTTTTCCTGTCAGGATGTGGGGATGTTGGAGATCCCTGCTGAGCTGTCAGCCAGACTTCATAGCGCAGCAGGTCAGCTTCTTTAATCTGTCCGCATCTACTGTATGTCAGTCTACTTCCATCCTGTGTTGTCAGTTTGTGATTGTTGTTCTGTCTCCCTGTCCACCAGGGGGGCAGCAAAAGTCAGGAGTCACAGTGGTTGGACCTCCACAGGTGAAGGCAGAACACAAGCTCAGCCTGCCTCTGGATATAGACAGATACCCGTTCTCTCGCTATGCCAAGTCCATTTTAAAGGTGAGCCAGGTTGCACAGTCGGCACATGCACATATTAAAGTCCTGGTTAATTACAGAGTAAATTGTGCTTCACCTCTCACTGCAAAAACATCAATATATTTTGAGGCTTAGGATTTTGCCCTATTAGTACACATGTGTGATTCAATTGAAGTTGAACTTATTTAAGAGGAATACAAGTATTTTAAAGAAGCAATTCGTCCCTGGAAAAAGCCACTGTCAGTCAAAGCTGGTGTTCTCTGTAATCTATAGAAACAATAATATTTGAAATTGGCACTATAGATGTGGAGAAAGTTGTACAAACAGCTCGTGGTTTCGCCCATTCTACATTCCTATAACACCCAGCATGCATTGCGCCCCTCCCTCTGAAAGGAACGGCCCAGCGAGAGACGCTGAAGTGAAAAACGACCGTTTCACTGCAGGCAATGGCTCAGAGCGGGACAGAATCCGAAATACGACGAGAATATACCGATGGATCATTTAAAAAATCTTCGGATCTGCAGTCTACATTTCAAACCTGACGATTTTGAACGAGACTATATACAGTGTATAGTCTATGGTTTCAGCATTGTGGACAGCGCCACCCCTATGGCATCACTGCATGATCTGACGCTCTCTCTTTAAAGAAAACAAAAAACAGATTAAAAAACATCCAAAATAAGCAAACAAATGAGAGTTACTTCACTGGGGAAAAAATGAACAGAACACAACAAAAAATATTTTACATAATTAATTTACAGATTTTGATAGTGACAAAGGATCCAGGTCGCTGACGGTCAGAATCTCATTCACCATTGGTCAGCTGAATGCAGCACGACACTGATATAGTTTTTGGATCTAACTAGAAGGCAAAATGGAAAAAAAATGTATCGGGTGCATTAAACGCGAGGAGCAAGAGAATAAGAGGAACGTTCTGAAATGTTTTGTTGGGTTGTGAGTCATTGATCTGAACTGGCCTGGTACGGATGCAGACGACTTCTTTCCTTTCAAGGTTTTAATAACCTTTGAGCAACAGTTCAAACATGGTCATGCTTATTTCTTGTGTATGTGGTTCTGCAAAGAGAAATATGTCTTAAGGACGCACTCACACAAAAATTACTTTTTCTTTTCTCTCTGCACTCTCTGGGTCACTGCGCATGCCTGCTTCAAGTTTCCCGCTGTTACAGTTGTGAATTTTAAAATGACTATCAGAAGGGCCGTCGAGAAAGCACCATCTGGCTGAGAGTCTACGTCTGCCTCTGATCAGGAGGCAGTGAAATGAAAATGATTGGTCAGATAACCAACAGTTATATGATTTAAACACATCGATATGGCATTATCCTTTTGATAAGAGCATTTTGCTTCCCACCCTTAGGGAAGCTAAGGGTGAAAATGGACAGTTGAAAGAGGATGGATTGTGCTTCCTGTCTTTGAGAGTTTCCATATGTTGCAGGACACATGGTGCCAGCCTCAGGGATACCCCCTCCAGAGACCCCTCACCGCTCTGGAGCCTGAAGATGCCAGAACTGCCCTGGATATTTACAAATTGGTAACTGAGACTGATTTGATTACATTCAGTATGTTTTATTCTTATTCTTTTAACTGATTGTTTTTTAATCCTTGCTTCCTCAGATCTTGCGGTTTACAGGTGAGTCGGACCTCAGCAGCTGGCAGGAGCAGATGTTGGGTAACTACATAGTGGAGAAGGGTCAAAGCCGGCCAGCCTTGAGGGATGAGATCCTGGCCCAGCTGGCGTACCACATGTGGGGTCTACAGGAGGAACAGGGCAGTCTGAGGGGCTGGCTGCTGCTGGCATGCTGCCTCAGTGCCTTCACCCCCTCACCAACGCTGGACAAATCCCTGCTCAAGTAGGTGCTACGCTTCAGCAGGCTCAATTATGGGTCAACAGGTCAAATATGATTTACCATTTTGTTACCATTCCCTACCCTAAAAAACAAAGCTCAGTCTGCAGTGTTTCCCTTGCAGGTATGTGTCTGACCAGGGTCCAGGGGAGTACCGCTCACTGTGCCAACACAAACTGCTGACATCTCTGCATCTCCCAGCACCCACTGCCCGCATTTACCCCCCCACCCAGCTGGAGTGGACCAGCAACCAAAGGAAGGGTGCCATGCTGCTGGATGTACACACATTTAATGGTTAGACTCGCCACATTCAAGCTCGTGTAAAAATATCTGCTTTTATAAACCCCAATTAAACCTTTGAAATGTTTTCTCAGATGAGAGGATGACAACTGAAGTGGAGTCCTGGACCACAGGAGAGCAACTGGCCTCGTGGCTTCTTCATTTCAGGTACTTCTCTGCTTCTCCTCTGTCTATTCACCTCTGTTTACTCATTCAAATTCTCTGGTTTGTTGGGGTAGTTTTCATTCCTCTCCTGTGTTGGTGTGTTACAGAGGTGTGTCGGAGGCGGGGCAGGGCTGGTCGGTGTCTCTCCTGACGGATGACGGCTGGTCGGATCTGGCTGGCTCGGACTTCGTCATGGATCTTCTGGCTGGAGCTGAAGCTGAAGTGCTGCCGCCTCCAGGGACACCCTCCTCTTCAAACTCTGACTACCTGTTCAGCAGCCAGGGAGACAGGTAGAGCAGTAAAGTATTTTTGGTCCAATCTAGAATGGTACTAAAGAACACAGTGAGCATCTCTATGTCTCTTTCCGTCCAGGGTGCCGTATACAGATCTGGACGACTTTATACCACCAGCACCTCCCATGCAAGCTCCTGGCCCGCCTCCGTATGAGGGAAACCTGTGGGCTAGAGATTATCCACAAGAAGGTAAGTGTTACATTGTGAAATGCTACAAACAGAGTGCATATCTGGTCATCAAACAGCATCTATAACCCTCTTTCAACACATCCTTCTGAAGTCAGAATTAACAAATCATGCCTGCCCTTTCTCTTGTTCTCACATGCAGCTCCTCCAGGTACCTGATAAATTCATGAGGGCAATGCAGGTGTGAAAGGTGCAATATTATGTGTGAAGGCTTTGATGTAGACAGATTGGGTTTTATTCTATAACGGATAGATGGCAAAGCTCTAAAATTATTACCAAGAACACAAATCAAACACCTCTGCTCGGCATATCTCTACAGCTGTTCTATCAGCTTCTCTAATCCACTTTCACTTGATTGTATTCCCAGTGACTGAGCGCATGCTGGCTGACCTTCAATGTCATGTAACTGAGAGTTTTGAACTCAGCCACAAATGAATCAAGTTGTCACGTTTCGGTTTAAACGAAAAGGGAGAGGACCCAGAAGTAGACTAAATGAATGATTTATTTAAACACAAAAACAAGACAAAGACAGAAAGGCAGAGCAGAAGGATTACTGTGCAATGTCCAGAAATCAATTGTCCAAATTAAATCCAACCAAAAACAGGCGAAAACACACATGAAGAGTCACGAGGAAAATATACACCAGGAGCAGGGCTGCAGAAAGGATTTCACGAAGGTTGATGAAGACGAACTGGCAAAAAAAACAGGGGAGGACAAAGACTGTATAACCCTAACCCTAACCCCCCTAATGCTAACCGTGGCTAAACTGACCAGAGGTTAACCCACATCTCCCCCCGCCTGTGAAATCTTGGTTTCCTACTTGTACTGATTTGCAGTCAAGACTACTGTACTACTGTAATGTTATTCCCAGCTCTGACATGAATATGTCAGACTGAAGTAAGTAAGAAATTAAACGCTAAAGAACTACATAAAATACTATTATGTAAGTTTACATTGTGTTCACACTGTGCATATACTAAATGATGCATTCACAGTGAACACAAAGGTAGTAGTAGTTATAGAGAAGGTGTAGTGTTGTTCTAATCTCTCGTCTCCTCTTGTCTTCAGGCCGCAGGCGACAGATGGACGCCTACGTCGATGACTTGTTTGACCCTGTGCTGGACCAAGGACCTCCAGTCAGTCACACCTTTAATCTTTAAGTTATTAATTAAACTCTGTTATTAATGTAAAGGTAAATAATGTTTGCCTTTTCCTCAAAGCATTGATTTAGTATGGCACAGTTTGACTGATCATGCTCACAGGTCTGTGGAGGATTGTGTATCTCTGGTTGTATCTTATTACTGAGTGTGTAGAGTCACTGGGTCGTGTTTCCAGGAACTTCAGTCCCTCTGTTTGTGCCAGCTGTGTCACTCACAATTTAATTCATTACTCGTGTGTGTGCGTGCGTGTGTGCGTGCGCCCGTGTGTGTGTGTGTGTAGGACATGGAAAGAGTAGCCATGCTACACCGCAGGATGAGAGGAGGAGGAGGGATTGGACCCATGTATGGAAATGGTATGAAAACTGCTCCATCTTCACAACACAGTCCATACCATGAAGATATTATTCACTTATTGTTCTGTATAGTTGCATTAAAGACATTCTTAAACTGTCTATATAAATAAGGTATATTTTTTTTCTATCTTATATCTTGCCTCATATGTGTAACTTTGTACATTTTAGGAGTTAAACTCTATGGAATCAGATTGGTCCCTCTCCTTTTACTCCAGCCATACAGAGTTTGTATTTTGGATAGTCTGAGCACTTAAAAATATTTATTTTAAGCACAAAATGATTTGTAGAGAAATAAGGCATTTCCAAACTGGAGGAAAGTTTTCTACAAGTTTCAACAAGCCTTAACAAAGCCATGTTTACAGCAGAACAGGAGGGAACAGGCTTCAGGATGCTGTTACCTGTCTCCATGTGAAAGGAAATAAACCGAACTTTGCACAAAGCTTTAGTCCTTTGCCAAACCTCCTTTTAATTTTGAAAATTCATAACAAATGAGTTGTACGTACTAAATGTTGGTGTCTTGGTAGATGTAGCGTATTAAATGTAAGGATTTTAACTGATTCCTGGTTACTGCCTAATTCTTTGTGTGAAACTTTCTCAGTGTCTCACATCCGAGGCCAAGGTTGTGAGTTCAAGAGATGGTGATGCAAATTGACATCAAATATCTATTTACTGCGCTGCTTGAATTACACTCACATGACTTTAAAGTTCTCTGATAAATTTGGTCTGGACAGTTTAGACAGCTCTGTTACAAATAACCGGCCCTAACTCACCATCCATCCACTGTCTATACCGCTTATCGTGTTCAGGATCGTAGGGGGGCTGGAGCCTTTTGATAATCAGAAATAAATATATCCAATGCAGGAAAATAAGTGATCCAAAACAATTATTATATTACAGTGATGTGCTTTTGATGCCTCATTTAATAGTGTTATTTACGTGAAATTAATATAAAGCTAAGCGTGTTTTACCGAAAATCTTTTTTTTGTTAGTAAAAGAGGATTTTAACTTCTCTGGACTCATTTTAAATTAAATCTTTCCGTCACTGTGAACTGTAATTAAAACTGATCATTCTGTTTTTCAGGTATACCGATGACAATGCCAAGCTATCCCATGGGTAAGCAAGAACATTCATCTTTTGTCACCATGTCTAAAACTTTTTGGGTCCTGTTGGAGACATTTTTTGGAGTATTGAAACCTTTTTATATGAAGATAGTGTTAAAAAAAAACACGACATTTGAGCTTTCTAATCTTTATGTTACTGTCTTGCCTTTGCACAGGAGCGCCTGCAATGCCCAGCTATGGTGCAACTCACATGATGCCAACCATGACAGCCATGCCAACCATGCCAGGTAATCCCCCTATACAACGCTTTCATACAGTCACATTTACATAGAGTTCATTTAAAGGTAAATGCAGAGTTTATAACAGATTTAAATGTGACTTAATATTACCTGAAAAACATTCTATCGCACTCTGCTCACACACAGCCATGATGATGCCTCAGGCTCCCATGGCTGCCGCGCCTGTCGCTGACCCCATGCAGATGGCAGCAACACAGCAGGCCCTCATCAACCAGCAAGCCCTTCTCATGGTGAGGACAAGCACACTTAGCATACTCATCCTGCTCCACTTCTGTTCTTTATGTCCAACTGTCCAACTCTTTACTTTCCTGTCCTCTGTCTTGTTCCTCTCCAGGCCCAGCAGATGACCATGCAGGCTATGACTATGTCCCAGCAGCAGACGCAGGAGCAGCAGAGGAAGCAGAAGAAGGAGGAGCAGGAGAGAAAGCAGGAGGAGGAGAGGCAGCAGAGACGCCAGTATGAGCGACGGTCCAGACGCTCACCCTCACCCCGATCTCCCTCACCCCCACCTGTCCGGCCCAAAGCACATGGACCCAAACCCTCTGGCAGCTACAAGCCGCCTGTGCCAGAGGTAGTTCGCTACATGTTTTCTTTGTGTACTCCGTTGCTGCTTTTTTTTCACTGTATTCCTTCAATCTGTCCAAATATTTGTTAAGTTCATAGACTGTATATAAAAAGTGGACTTTGCCTCCAAGTCTAAAGGGGAACTGATGTAGAATTGCCTTAATACCTACCTCTTATAGTCAGCAGGCGGCGACTCCATTGGTTGCAAAAATAAATCAGATTGTATAGAAGTCTGCACAGCATCATGTTCATTATGTAAGCTTTGGTTCCTTTTACAGTTACAATACTTGATGAAACAGGTTAAGGTTTAGGTTTTAGGGTGTGGCTAGATTTTGATTGACAAGTTGCTACAACAGTCTAAAAGACACCCTAAAGTCTGAAGTCAGCCTTTTTCTGGTTAGTTGATCTCATTTAAATCAAAGTTACCTCATTATAAGCTAGTTAGCAACACTAATAACTAATTTACTAAAGGATAGTGCGACCTCCTCGCCCGCTAACACAAATGAACAAATGAGAGAAAAAGATACTAAGCCCTCATTCTTGAAGCACATGCAAAGGGTTAAATTAACACCCCAAACTGAGCTGTAGAGCAAACAGTGTCCCTGTGCTCCAGTGCCGTTTGTGCGTATTTAAATACCGGTGAGTCATTATGCAGACATTTGGGGCAAATTTGGGGGCCCCTTTTTATGATGAGCCTCGTGGCAAAAAGCACCTAATCCACAAACGGCAGTGCTAACAGCGCTGCGCAGTTAGAGAGAAGATATTACCCTCTGCAGAGAGCTGGTGGTAACATCGGCACAGTGTTATAAGGGCTACATACAATTACACCTTTTGTGTAACATAAAAAATTTAAATGTCTGTAAAATCATATTTTGCTATTATTTTCATAATCAGGAGTTCAATTGGTCCAGGGCTGTTCGAGGCATGATGATGATATCTGGACGAGCACATATTGTGGGCTCGTTCAAGGAATGAAGCTGCGTTTCGGTGAAACTAGTAACTATCGACATGCCAAGCTTAAAATGACTCAATGAACCAGTAGGTGGCTACTTCCAGTTCTTATGTACAAGAGGATTATTTGTATTTTGGGCTAGTCTTTGCGCTAAAGCCATATGCTGATGATGTTCTATAAAGTACTACTATAAACTACTGTTTAAAGAGGGGCTGTGGCTCAGTGGTAGAATTGGTCATCTTACAATCGGAAGGTCAGATGTTTGATCCCCAGCTCCCTCCGGCTACATGTCAAAGTGTACAAAGTGAACCCCAAATTGCTCCCAGTGGCATAGCCAACGGGTATGAATGTGATAACTGATTGACAGTTGGGCACTTTATGTAGCATCCTCTGATGAATGTGTGTGTGAATGGGTGGATGTGATAAGTAGTGTAAAAGCAGCTTTGAGTGGTCGCAAAGACTAGAAAATCGCTATATAAGTACAGTCTATTTACCATTTAAAGCTTACGTCCAAGGTTTTCCTAGTGGAGGTTTTTCTAGATCTGTTTCCACAAGCCACTTTCTTCTTTATAAAAATATTTCTAATATTGTCGAGAGATTCTCCCACGAAAATACCAAAACCAACAAGCCTGCATCTCAATACTTCTGGAGTTACCTATCCTGTCTGTCTAAACCCCAGACAACTCTGTGCATGGCAGCAGGTGTATATAGGACTTAGTCCAGGAAACTACGGTTTGTGTGTTCATGGCAATGACGGAACACGTCTGTCTGTGCAACAGTGTGGCTTTTTCATTTGTAGGAGATGTGGAAAAGGCGGGTTAGGATCTGCAAATTGCATTTCTTGACTTTTGTCTTCTTTGCCTCCACAGCCAGAAAGAGAAGTGGAATGGGATCCAAAAGACCGGCGGTCTTTCAGAGACAAGAGGGACTACTTTCAGAAGATAGGTGAGTAAAGCTGACAAGCTTCTTCTGCTTATCAACTAAAACTCTTCAACTGCCTCTCAGATCCACACCAACTCCACTGATCCATTCCTTCCTTGTACCTTTGAGTTAAAGGGGTTGGAAGGAGATGATGGAGCAAGATTATTTTTTACAGTTGTTACAGTCAGTAAAATAACCACATATATAACTATTTTAGTTCTAGAGTTCCAAAGAAAAAATAGGTACAGTCTTAGCATACACTGTGGAAAGAGGGATTTGTTCAACCAAATCCAGGTTTAAGGAATTTAAGGGTAGCTCGCCATCAAAGCAATTTTGCAGGAAGAAGCCGAGGCGATCCAGGAAATAACTGGCATAATAAAAAAAGCCTGACCTATTACAGGTCGCCAAGAATAACAATCATTTAGATTTTTGTACGGTTATTGTTGGACAACATTTCATGTCTTGTGAATTTAATTGGAAAAGTCTTCAAAAAAGTTAAAATCTAAGGACCTAACCTTTTTGTCAAAGCTGAACAACAATTAATCGTACAATCAATTTCTTAAACACTATTACATAAAAAAACAAAATACATACAGGAGTCAAATAAAAAAAAAATACTTGATGTATTATCTATTATTGAACATCTAATCGCAGTCTTAAATCAGCAGTTTCACTATGGGAGTTTGGCACTAGCAGGTCAAGCTAATTACTAAGCTAGCAGGAGCTGTTTTAGTATGTCTTCTTCTAAGTCATGGATTTTCTCTGTCCTTTTTATGTCTCTGTCCTCCAGGCAAACAGCCCCAACATGAACCCAAATCTCAAAAGCCTCAACGAGCCCCTTACAGCCCACCCAGACAGCAGCAGTACTCCCCACCTTCACCTCGTCCTTCACCCCCAGCTACAGCACCGAAACCTGAGGGTAAGGAGAGGAAACTTCTGGTTCTGGAGTCTGGTTCTGCTCGAGGTTTCTGCCTGTTAAAAGGAAGTTTTTCCTTGCCAATGTGTCGAATATTGCTAAGTGCTACTCATGGTGATTCATGTTGGGCCTCTCTTTAAATAACATAACAAAGAGTCGGTCTAGACCTGCTCTTTCTGTAAAGTGTCTCGAGATAACTCTGGTTATGATTTGGCGCTATACAAAAATAAATTTGACTTTGAAATTTGAAACAATCCATGGGGCGAGATAATATTTTGAGGGGACTAGAAATATAAGAAATATCTTTTGTATCCATTGTGTGAGATACAAACTGATCTTTTAGAAAATTAATTGAATGAAGAGCTAACTCTGTCTTTTTTATCCCACAGTGAGACGTCCACGCAGTCCTCCTGTCAGAGCGGCGGACCCCCCGAGAGCACCATCCCCTACTAAGGCTCAGCCTGAACCCACCTCTAACATCCGGGAAATCATCAAACTGTACAACAGCCGACCCCAGACAGAACCCAAACCCTTTGAGCCCGTCAGGTCAGTGATACTCTTCCCCAACACAAAACAGAGTTTCATTTGATCTCATATCCTGCTGGATCTACTAAGAACTTTTGTCCCTCACAAATATCTCCCCTAGAGAGATAGACCTTTTTGTCAGAGTAAGATGCTTTTTTGAAACCACAAACAGCTGTTATATTGCACTCTTCAAAGCCACCATACTAAATTGACAAATACAGTATCTTTTCCTTGCAGAACAAGGGAGACGCTGGTCTACTGCTGCTTTTATGGTTTGACACAAGTATGAAGCTTGATTCAAACTAACCATTTAAAACACCAAAGTCACAAAGAATTACAATTAAAGTATGTCACTGAGGCATTGGTAGACTTGCAATCCAATGTTTTTTAAAGCAAAATTACTGTTTTTGTCAAAAGGTTTGGCGGCTTTGAAAGAGGAGCTACTTTATCTGACAATGGCCCCATTTGCTGATAAAAAACTTTTGTAATGTTTGGGTTTTTTGCTGTTTTCGTCCTCTTCACAGACCTCCTACACGTCATTTTGTAAAGAAAAATGACCCCAAAGAAGAAGCTCTGGCCAAACTCAGAAACAAAGCACCTGTTTCACCACAGAAGGTGAGGAAAATCTGGAAAGTCTTACTGCAAATCCAAACAAAAACACTGCCAGGAATATACATCCTCTCATTTTCCTCTTCTGCCTGCTTAACCTCTAATTTTCCTCTTCTGCCTGCTTAACAGTGGGCCCCTCCTCCGCCACTAGCCAAACCAAAGATGCAGCCTCCTCCTCCCAGGACCCCCTCCCCACAGTCCCCTCCTCCCTCCAACAGTGGTCCCCGCATCATCTCCAACAGCATGAGGCAGAAGCAGCAGTCCCTGCGGGACCTGTTCAAGTTGAAAGATTCCCAGCAGCCTCTTCTTCCTCCTCCAGACTCCCCATCACCACCACCACCACCTCCTCCTCAACAGCCAGCACCCCTCCTTCAGAACATCCCTGATCCTCCGCCGATGGCTGCCCCAGCTCTCTGTGGGTGCTACTCCCATCATGTTTTCCAGACATCCTGTTTGTGTATTAAAGCTTCTCTTGTATTAGCTTACAATGTTCTGACCAGCTTGCAAATCAGTGTTATCTAATGTAAGCGAACTTAATCTGTCGTAGATGTAGAAGAGATGCCTGATGAGGACGGCATTCGCTCGCAGCTCCACCGTTTCTCTCCTGGTGTTCACTTGTGCTACTCCAACATGCCGGGAAAACTGTACCTCCGAAAAGAAGTAAGACACACACATGCACACAAACACACACACACACACACACCCTATGGAAGAGTACAAGGGCCAGGCATAAAGAAAAAATGAGTGGAGAAAGATTTTCTTTTTATTCGCATTTTAAGATGAATGTCAGAATGTTGAGAATCAACTTTCTTTATTACCACCAATAAAGAAAATAATTAATTAGAGGTAGAATCATTTTATTTTGAAAAGAATTTGAGATGTTGAGAATAGACAAGAGCAGCCAAACGTCCCCTCCCACGACCAAAGAATGACCAACCTTCTAGGTGAAAACAAGCGCTGTTAAAGTGCTCGCAGTAGATTAGAAATCACTTGATGATTTTAAGCTTCTGTGTTGAATTCTGTGTCTCAACTGTAAAAAACAATTTAGAATGTCTTTATTTCCACAAAGGGCAGAGGAGGGTAAAAGAAGAGCTCTGTGGCTTCAGGCTGCCTGTAGGGAGCATGGAAGTTGTGTGCTGTGGGACCCAGTGTTGTGTTCCTAAGTTGAGACCCTACAATAAAGCTCCTCCCCAGTAGCAGCCTGCTTACATTTATAGTGGAAGCTGGAATTAATCTTCTACAGATTACAGATTTGAACTTTTTTTCGTTCAAAGCCCCCTTCACTAACCTCAGGTATCATTTTTCTCTCTTTTTAGGTGTTTTACCCTAAAGAGATGTTCAACAGGCCCTACATCCTCAATCTGCTGTGTGAACAGGTTAGTATATTTACAACTTTCATCATGACTAACCTGATATACTTTAATTATCTACAGTAACCACATATTCATCACTATAGATTGCACATCATATGCAGTATATATCAAACTCCTCACTCTGTCACTGCTTGATGTTTTAGATCATGAGGGACACGTACTCTGACAGCTGCGTGAGGATCAGCAGAGAGGAGAGGAGGAAGATGAAGGACCTGCTGGGTGAGTTTGGACACATCATCTTAAAGCAGAATTATTGCATATTCTCCCTCCAAAATGTTCAAAAACAGCAGCAAAAACGCTTCATCTTATGAGGTAACCTTCTATTTTCAGCTGTGCACATGCAGGGCTTGGCGGTCAGGTTAGCAATAAAGAATACTCATCATGCATTTAGACTTTCAAAAAAAACTCTTTCATATCAAAGCTTGCTGAGAAACATTTCACATTGTTATGAGTTTTGGACATGCAACAGTTGGAAGTGCAACAAGGTTTTCTGTATGTAAGTCCCCTCTTTGTTTGACCCATCCATTGCCCCTGACCACTGACCCATGTGGATGTGCCTGAAGAGTAGGCCGCCCACCAAGCTGCTGTATTTGATAAGTTTGGAGTGAGAGCAGGCTGATTCTTAAATGCTTCAGATGTTGAATAAATGAATATTAATTCTTAATTAGTTTCCTGTCCTTATCTTTTCCCTCTGTAGCAAACTTCAACGTGGGGACCACCATCAGCACAATCGAGAACGACAACATGAAGAAGAGGATTGTCATTGCTGCTCGAGACAACTGGGAGAACTACTTTACCCGCCTGTTCCCTGTGAAGGTGAGCATGACAGAAGGTGTTATGGTGTAGTTGATACTGGGACGTTTTTTTTGTCTGTATGAGACCTCTAACTCTTGCTATTTGTTCAAGATGATAAAATGATGGTTTAGTTCTTGCCTGACGCGGCTGCTGAAGCCCAGATCTGAGAAAACTGACACCAAATTTTTCCAACTAGTTTTTTCATCTTTTAAATTTAATTATTTTCTCCTTTACTCCAAATTACAGTGTTTTTGTATTTTGTCTTCATCTAATCTAAGAAATAGTAATTTCATCTAGCCATTGCCTTGTTCTAAGCATGGAAAGAATGAGTTTATGGAATCATAGTCGCTTTGTGAGACAAAACTGTTAAGTTGTAATAAGCAATGTTATTAGTAGAAGAACAAACCCCCCTACCCAGGATAAAACAAAGCACAACCAAGTTTTTCATAACTTCTCTAAATTGAGGTTGTACTGCAAAATGAATTTATTTGGTTGTTCCATGCAAGGAAAAAATATTGCATCAATATATTTGTCCATCTTCGAAATACATACATATAGATTATATGCAAAAGATGTATAAGAAATCAAAATTTCAATTTCAAAATCTATATATAATTTTTAAAGGAAGGAGACCAATGATCAAAATATGTTAATGATATCTGCAGAGACTGTTAACTTATCATAGAAGTTGGATATTTGACACCTCCTGATGTCACCAGACAGTAACAGGCAGCTAGTGGAGTCAGCACTTTAAAGTAACACCTACATTATTGTCATGTATTATTTGACTTAGAGGGAGCGTTTAAAGGGTTGAAAATAGCACCCCTGTTTTCCCTGGAAATTCTCCAGTGTGGTTCTTCAACATTATGAGGTTACAAGAAATGTCCCTTGTAAATACATATATGCATATACAGTGCTGTGAAAAAGTATTTGCCCCCTCCGGATTTCTTGTATTTTTGCATATTTATCACACTTAAATGTTTCAGATCATCAAACAAATTTTAATATTAGACAAAGATAACCAGAGTAAATACAACATGCAGTTTTTAAATGATGATTTCATTTATTAAGGGAAAAAAGTTACCAAACCTACCTGGCCCTATGTGAAAAAGTAATTGCCCCCCCTTGTTAAATCACAAATTAACTGTGATTAACCACATTTTTTGGAAAGCTGAGTTCAATTTCACTAGCAACACCCAGGCCTGATTACTGCCAGACCTGTTGAAACAAGAAATCACTTAAATAGAGCCTGTCTGACAAAGTGAAGTAGGCTAAAAGATCTATAAAAAGCAACACACATTGTCGCGATCTAAAGAAATTCAGGAACAGATAAGAAACAAAGTCATTGACTTCTATCAGTCTGGAAAGGTTTACAAAGCCATTTCTAAGGCTTTGGGACTCCAACGAACCACAGTGAGAGCCATTACCCACAAATGGAGAAAACTTGGAACAGTGGTGAGTGGCCGGCCTACCAAAATTACTCCAAGAGCACATTGACGACTCATCCAGGAGGTCACAAAAGAACCCAGAACAACATCTAAAGAACTGCAGGCCTCACTTGCCTCAGTTAAGGTCAGTGTCCATGATTCAACAATAAGAAAGACATTGGGCAAAAATGGCATCCATGAGAAGGTTCCAAGGCGAAAATCACTGCTGACCAAAAAGAACACAAAGGCTCGTCTCACATTTGCCAAAAAACATCTTGATGATCCCCAAGACTTTTGGGAAAATATTCTGTGGACTGACGAACTTTTTGGAAGGTGTGCATCCCGTTACATCTGGCGTAAAAGTAACACAGCATTTCATAAAAAGAACATCATACCAACAGTCAAACATGGTGGTAGTAGTGTGATGGTCTGGGGCTGCTTTGCTGCGTCAGGACCTGGACGACTTGCCGTAATTGATGGAGCCATGAATTCTGCTCTCTACCAGAAAATCCTGAAGGAGAATGTCCGGCCATCAGTTCAAGACCTCAAGCTCAAGCGCACTTGGGTTATGCAGCAGGACAATGATTCGAAACACACCAGCAAGTCCACCTCAGAATGGCTTAAAAAAATCAAAATGAAGGTTTTGGAGTGGCCTAGTCAAAGTCTGGATTGAGATGCTGTGGCATGACCTTAAAGAGGCCGTTCATGCTGGAAAACCCTCCAATGTGGCTGAATTACAAACAATTCTGTAAAGAAGAGTGGGCAAGAATTCCTCCACAGCGATGTCAAAGACTCATTGCCAGTAATCGCAAACGCTTGATTGCAGTTGTTGCTGCCAAGGGTGGCACAACCAGTTATTAGGTTTAGGGGGTAATTACTTTTTCACATAGGGCCAGGTAGGTTTGATAACTTTTCTTCCCTTAATAAATGAAATCATCATTTAAAAACTGCATGTTGTATTTACTCTGGTTATCTTTGTCTAATATTAAAATTTGTTTGATGATCTGAAACATTTAAGTGTGACAAATATGCAAAAATATAAGAAATCAGGAAGAGGGCAAATACTTTTTCACAGCACTGTAGTTTTTGCAGGGTTTTAATGGCTAGGATTTTCATCTTGTTTCCCACATTGTCATTAGTTCTTTCCAGACCGCCAACCATTTACCAGTACCAACAAGCATCTTTTTTGTGAATTAATTTGTTGCAGTTGGACAGCGGGGACGCACAGGTGTTAGGTGTGTCTCATCGAGGCATTCGTCTCCTGAAGATGGTCAGAGCGTCAGGAATCAACCCCAAACACCTTCACCAGCTCAGGAGCTACAGGTAAACATGCAGACTTTGCACCAAAACACAGCACAAACTATTTAATTTCTCAGTTTCATCCATTTTTTATTTCTGTGACATGCTAAGTTCTGGGCTAAAATCCAAAATGTGATTCGAGACGCAAGGCTGGATAACACACCAAGCAGAGTGGCCCTCTGAAAAGCTAATAAATTCACTTTCAGCTCATGTTTTGTGCACAGAAAATTAACTGGGGTCTGCATGATTACAGTTTTGCAGAGCTGCTGTCAGTCGACCCGCAGGGTGCAGACCGAGTGCATCTGGAGCTGAAGAGTGAAAACTTGGTGCTGCAGTCCTCCAGAGCTCCTCAGATCACTGCCATGATCCAGTTCTTCCTCCAGGAAATCATCAGGGTACTTCTTCATTGCTGCCTTCGTCATCATCTTTCATCTTTTCTGTGATGATTTGCAGATGATGATCTTTTCCTCATGTGACTCTGTCTCTCTTCTCTCCAGGACTCTGGCCATGTGGTCGCCCTGAAGAGTTACATGACAGATGATAAAAGTCTGCTCAGCTTCAACAGGGGTGACATCATCAAGCTGCAGCCAATGGAAGGACTTCAGACAGGTGAGGTCATCATTCTAAGGCCAGGCGTGTGTTTGAGAGTTTTTAGGGCTCGATCTACCTTAGTATGTTCATTGTTCAACCTATATAGCAGCAATAGAAACAGTCCTCCTACTATTTATGCTTGTTGTAATGTTCCTTGTATTTAAGTTTATTTATTACGATTTTTCAAATGCTGGATATGCCTAAAATCTGTACAACCTAAGCTAAAAGTTTGTGTAAGTCAATAAACGATTGATTGATGAAACAGTGTCCCAAATAAAATCAAGGGAGGAATTCACTAAGAATTGCGCATTTGCACCCGCTATCTGCTCTGTCTCAAGGTCCAATTCATAAAGCAAATTGTACTGATGATATTCAAGCGCAAACACGCCCATAAAGTTTTGCAGTCTCTGCTGCGTGGCGCTGCGCTTTCAGACATTAACTGAGCTTCACAATGACGGATCTAAACTCCATCCACAGATCAATGATGAGCAGTTTGAGGAGGGGGCGGTTCTTTTAACAGTTTATGTAAAGTCCAGACTCGACAGGTGTTTACTAGTTCCACTGTCAGTAATGCAGCTTCATTCAGCTTCAGCGTGCAACAGCAGCTCGTCTATTTAATAATCCCTTTGATACGTAACGGCTCCACACCTGTGGACAAAGTGTGCCTGTGTGCTTTGAGGGTTGAGTCTCGCCCCAGACCGATTGGTCTGCCGATTATAATAGTAATGACAATATATTATTAACAGACTGTTTTTACAGACAAAAAAAATGTTTTGATCAAACAAAAGGTGGAATTGTCGTCATGATCAGTGTAAACTCAGAGCCTGACAGCCCTTATAATACTTTGCTGCAGTTCCCACCAGCTCTCTGCAGACGGTAATATTTTCACTCTAAGTGCGCGGTGCTGTTAGCGCTGAGTTTGTGAATTGGGTGCTTTTTGCCATGAGGCTCATTTGCATAGAAAGGAGCTAAATTTGCCCCAAATGTTTGCATAATGATTCATTTAAATATGCACAAACAGCACACAGAGACGCTGTTTGCTGTGCAGCTCACTTTGGGGTGCATTCAACCCTCTGCGTGTGCTTTGAGAATTCGGCTCTTTTTGTGTCATTTGCACAGGTTTAGCGGGCACAAAAGCTGTGCAATCCTATGGTGAATTCCCCCCCAAAGTTTTGTTAAATAAACACTCAAGATGTTGATTCAAAACCATTCTGAAATTTTACATATACAGAAAGTGTTTTGTACACTCCAGATGTACAGAAGAGAAATACAGTGGCTATAATGGTATTTTTAAATGCTATGAAAAGAAATACAGATGTCTTTTCTTTCTGGTGGAAAAAGAATGTATGCTCTGGCTATTGTCATTTTTATTTGAGATCAATTTAAACAGGATGATGCAAACAACAATGTCCTCCAGCTGCCCACTGGTTCTCTGTCTATGTATAGTCCATGCATTAAAATTTCACTGTGAAATATCAATTTTGTCATTTCCACCAGGCTGGCGTTTTGGCACTTTGGGAGGACGCTCTGGTCTCTTCTCAGACGAACTCACCCAGCCGTCTGCGGCCCCGGACTACCACTGCCTCCACCTGCTCAAAAGAGACGACAGGAGGAAGAGCATGAGGAGTGCCAGACCTGCCAGTTCATTCAAAGGCCCGTCTTCAGGTCCCATCTTCAGGCACACGAACAGCCCTAAACCAGAGCAGCCCAGCAGAGAGGCCTCGCTCCCGGGCTCAGTAATGGGCTCAGTCCTGGGCTCCATCCATGAGCTGCAGCTCCTCTCACCCATGGCTGAGTTTGCCAAGCAGTACTTCAGGTACGATGGAAGAATGAAAACTATTGTGTTGATTATGTTCAGATGGTTTGGTTTCATTATTTCATGGATGTCATTGGCTCATTTTGTGCTGCCTTAATTTGTTTGTTAAAGAGTGGGGACTACAGGTGAGCCTGACAATGATGGGGATTTTTCAGAGGCCGTTGAGCACACTGAGGTAAGATCGTACAATCCCTTTTTCTTTACATGGTTTGAGTAAAATAAGCCTAAAAATCTGACCTGTAAGTCTTAAATCTGAATCACTGATCAGCTCACACCTACATATCTTTCTGGAGGAGGATAATATCTTTTAATTAAAGCAGTCAAACTTTAGACTGATAGTTCAATATCTAATATCTGAAAGTCTGTATCTAATATCTGAAAGTCTGTTTCAAGCTGCTGGCTGAAGCAATCTATTGGTGCAATCCAATGACTGTTTATAAAGATGGACAACGCGTCTCCATCTCCTCTAATGTAAAAACGTGAAGCCAAAATACCGAGTGGGCGTTGCCATCTTGCCCCTTTGGCGCCAGAGTGTGTGCAGTAGAGATCGGCTGGTGGAGCCGCAGTATTCAGGTCCTGTAGTGTTAGTTACGTCTCCTCTCACCATTCCTCCTCTACTCTGCTACTCAGGAACAGAACGCTGGAGGAGCCTGATTTGTCAACAGAGCTGTCAATCATAAGGCCACACCCCCTTTTTATAGCATCAAATAACTAATTAAAAGTAAACTTGCCAGAAAAATGAACACTTAACATAAATCAGCATGATAAGAACTAACTATAATGACAGAAACCATGTTTGAGAAAAATGTATTTGTTGTGTATTTTGATTTTATAGTTTGACTCATGTCCCATCTGTTAACATGGAGGAGGCGGGCTTTATGAGCTATATTGCAGCCAGGGGGCGACAGAGAGGGTTTGGCTTCACTTTTAGGGAGCTGTCATGTCGGCCATCTTTTTATAATGGAAATGGTGCAACTTCACACTTTTTGGAACCTAGTGTATATTTAATATATTCCTCTTGGATTATTTTACTGTAAAAGCACATGTTTCTACTCTGCTAACTGTATTAGATTATTGTGAAATCTTGTGAAAATATTCCCAGATGACTTAATTGTTTTGTTTAATTATGTAAATAAGTAATTTGTCAACTGGTCTTCCTTATATTAGAGATCTTGATTTCAGTGAGACTTTCTGAATGAAATAAAACAAACTAACAGTGTCATCTTTCTCATGTAGGCCCCCATAAAGGAGTCCCTGATCTTCTACAATGATCCTGAGATCAATGATTTATCCGTGCAGTGCTTCATGAGTGAGTGCATCCACTAAAATCACACTAACGCACACTTAGACCACTGGTACTCTTAGTTACTCAGTTACTCAGTCATCCTAACTTTTATCTGTCCCTCCAGACCTGATGCAGTTTATGGGTGAAATGCCGATGAAGAAGAATTACACCGAGTCAGAGTGCCTGAACCACATCCTACTGGTCAGTGCTCGTTTAAACAACGCACATGATGGACTGTGTTTATGCAGCTCTTTGGAGTTTCTGTTTGTCTCTGACTTTAAATCAATCAAGAATTTTGTTGTTCTGTTCAGTTGGGGAAGGAGAAAGAGCTGCTGAGAGATGAAATCTACTGTCAGGTCATCCAGCAAATCACCAACAATCCGACCAAGTGAGTGTTTTTATCATATTTTCAATACTTTTGATGAGTAATAAATACAATGAAATCAATCAACTATCAGTAAATCAGTTTGACAAATTAATTATGAAAGCTGAAATTGGAGATGATAAAGATTCACGCAGATTGTGAGCATTTGTTGGTTTCTTATTTGTCTTCACAAGAAGCAAAACTCTTCGTTGTATTTCAACTATTTAATTGTGGTTTCCTCTAGGGGGCGGGACAAAATATATCGATACAGCAATATATCGTCGTCCTGACTCGTGCAATACAATTTATCGATAGGCTGCCACTAAATGTCGATATTTTAAATTACAATTATAAGCCGCTCTTAACATATTTCCCTGCGGTTTTGTCTCACCGTGTCACTACTTCATGACCGCTTATGACATGGTTGGGGGTAACATGGATGGAATTAATTGACGGAAGAAAAGTTGACAGCAAGATGAAAGAAAAAGAAGAAGTAGACAGCGGAATAATGTCAGACAGCTGTGAAAAGAAGCTAAGAGATGCATTTGCCACTTTCAAATCCAAAGTCCCGATTTGTTTGTTCTATAGTTCAGTAAATTTAATTTACAGACTGGAAACATGAACAGGGTTTCATCTCAGTTTGTGTCACATTCTGTGAAACTGACACCAAATTGCAGTGAATAAATACATTAATCCTGCACTTCACCTTTTGTATTGTTCAGTTAATCAGATATTGTGATGTATCGTTATATGATTGTCTTGCAATATATCAAACATCACAGATTTGCTGTTTGTGATTTTATCATTCTTGTGGGGCACGTATTTGCGCATCGTGAGTTACCCTTCGATTCCGACCCCTAGTTTCCACTACATAAAGCTGCTCTTGAGGTATATAAATCTGTTACAGAAACACCGGATGGAGCTTACAACCTTCAGTGAAGAATCAATGCTTAGGCAGATTGTCATAACAACATTTCTATAAAATTGTGAAAATATAGCATAGAAATCAGAAATGTATAGAGGAAGAGCAGATGCAGATAACTCTATTAATAATCTCTAACTATAGTAGGCTTGGGCAGTATCATGGTATCACAGTATACCAGGGTATTTAGAAATCCCGTCAGTATGAATTTCAATACCGTCAAAAATCAACACGCTCTTTTTTCTATTAAACTGATGAAGATATTATAATAGAGTACATGTGCTGTAATGCACAGCATGTGCCACCAGAGGTCAGGCTACCACTGGAGAAAGATGGTGCAACTGTAACAAATAATACAGGTTTACACTTCTTATTGCCAGCATGCCATGTATCATGCCGACTGCTGATGACCTCATTAGATGGCTCTGGAAAGTTTACTTGAAACTTGATCCAGAGAGAAAAGAAAAGAGATCAGCGAAAAATCTGCTGAGATCTCCAAGTTGTATAATTTATGTTAACATTTCATATCCTGTGTTGTGTAGCAAGACATGTCCAAGTTATTGCATAACCATGTCATACATGTATGTCAGCGACTTCCCCCTCCAACCAGCCGCAGTTTTCCATAACTTTTTATTAAAATGCCTTCACATACATTATACCCTGGTATTATGGCAAAATGGTATTACGGTATGAAAAAATGGATGTGAGCCTATTCCATAAGCTAGATTAAAATAGTGAGAGAATTTTGCCGTTAGTTTGAGATAATTGCAAGAACACAAACTTCATTATTACAGCGTCACCTTGAGGTCAAGTCTGCAGAATTTGCAAGCCACGTGCAAAATTTGGTGTTGCAAGGTATTGTGGTTTTCACAGCCTTCACTTTTCAGAGAAAAATAAAAAGGAGAAGAAGAATGACAGCTAAAACAATCGGAGCAACACAGTGTATCAAGAAAGAAAATAAATCTTACTTAGCTCCAAAACTTCTTACAATTTTTACTGTTATTTGTCTGATTTGTGCAATGATTCAGGTCCACCTGTACCCTTGGCTGGCGGCTGCTCAACCTGGTGACCGGGTTCTTCCCCTGCTCTGGTACTCTGCAGCCCTACGTCACACATCACCTGCAAGACATCACTCAGGATTACGAACACCCATACCAAGGTAGGAGAAACACAAGTTTATAAGCTACCATCTTCACAATAATCTCAATCTCTTTTTAATAAAAAAGAAACAGCTATTTATTCAGATGTTTCTGTTAGCACACTTTTTAAACCTTCCATCTGTCCTCAGAGCTGGCGTCTGTTTGTCTGGATAACCTTCAGCGAGCTCTCAATTTCGGCGGTCGCCGGAACATCCCCTCACACGCAGAGATGGAGGCCATTATGGCAAGTCAACCTACACATGCAAGCAAATTAATGCATGCCTTTCATGGTGTATTTAATCTTTTTCATCAATCAATATCTGATTCACATATCAACTAATTCTGATTGTGTCCTGGTTTCTGCAGGCCGGCAGAAATTCTCGTCGCATTCCCATCGAGCTGCCAGGAGGAGTGAAATTCCCCATCAAGATACGCATCTTCAGTGTAAGATGCATTCTTATTTATTAACAAACAAGCACTCTTTTTGTTTTTATCCATGTCTCTGTGGTTATATTCTTTTATATGTTCCTCTAGATGGCAGCAGATGTAGTGACAGACTTCTGTAAAGAAATGGGAATCTTAAATCCTGCAGAAGTCAGAGAGTTCTCCATCCTCGCCAACCGACCTCAAGGTAAGTCAGATGTTTATAATTGATATAGGAAGCCCAGGTAGACTCATACATTGAGTGTAAATATGAGGCAGTTTAATTAAAAACAGCTTGTCTTTTATCATCAGTTAGTAGAAAGCCAGAGGACTAAGTGAGTTTGAAAAGAGTTTGAAAAGTGGACACAGAGCTCCTTAGGTCAATCCAGACCAAAACTTCACCACAATACAAAATCATTTTAGAACACTGAAGGAAAACGTTACAGTTAGTGTGAAGTGGCCCATCTCCATCCAACTCTGGCGGATTGTGAAGCCTTTAACCCACTCAATACTCAACAATTCAATACAATTCATGTGTTGCAGTCTTCAGATGGCTCGGCTGTGGGTACAGAAATAAAGTCAGCTGCAATAGTCAGGTCCTCCTTTTGTATCTTTTCTTCTTCTACAGTTTGCTTCACTGGCAGATTCAGGGCCTTTTTCTGTCCCATAAAACTATCTAACAAAGGTGTGGACTCATGACACATGATTCTGACTTGTCTAAGATTTGAGTCATGACTATGACAACCAATGACAGCCTCGCAGTAATTGTTTTGCACATGACAAATGAAGAACTTGAACTTGCCCCTCCTCTTCACTCCTCTGCTCCTCCTCTGTAAGATGGAATGGTGCGTCACCTCCACCCTGAGGAGTATCTGTTCGACTTTGTCCTTGACGACGGCTCCATCTTCTTCTCCCTGAGACGAGTGATGTGGAGGAACCCTCTGACCTTCGACAGCGAACTCTATATGGAGTTCCACTACCAGCAGGTGACAGCATCAGTTCAAAGCAGTCAGAAGGAGTGGTACATTTCTACCCAAGGGTCCAGTTTCCATCTAACTGCTATCTTCTGTGTGTGTAGCTCCGGGGTGACTATCTGAGTGGGCTGCTGATGCCTTCTCCTGCTGCAGGAGGTTCCTCATCAGTCCAAGTCAAGTCAAGTCAAGTCCAGCAGTTTGCAGAGCTGTCAGCGCTGCAGCATCTGGCTCAGGGGCTCACTGACTATCCCTCACTGTGAGTCAAACACACTGAGAGTCCCAGTTACACAACACTGATCTGTTTAGGAAATAAATATTACAACACAAACACATTACAGTATATAGAAAGCATATATACAGCTGCTGTTCTACATCAAACATGTAGACAGTATCGTCTTTAAATCGTCCCTCACTTAAGAAATATCTATATTATGGTGAGTTCAAACCAGAAGTGAAGCAATTATGTGCAAAGTCAATGCAAACTGTCCCAAATTCGCTTTTCTTGATGCTGTGTTGCAACAACTTGGATGTTGGATGCAACAGAAATGCCCGATCCGATCCATGAAAAAAAAACCAAGCATTTTAAACAATGTTTGCTTGTCCCACTTTGCAGACAGACCTGACAGAGCAGGAAGTTTTTTACTTTTTACAAACCTGCATCATGATATTGTTTTTTTGTATCCTTTTTCCAGTTTATTGCAATAATATTACAGCAAAATCTTGTTTATCTTGGGTTTGTACTGCTAAAGTAAGTCAGATTTGAGCCAACATGCTACTTGCTTGTTGGTTTCCATCAGAGAAATCCTGGTACTGATCCAAGATAACAGCTCATTAAACTGATGTGGTCAGCCTCAAGTAGCCGGAAGCAGCAGGAGAGTTTATCCAGTCACAGTTCTTGCAGAAGGATGTTACAAAACAAGCCACACTAATGTTTAGTTTTCCAATATACCTGGGAGGGTTAATAATTACAGATTGTGCTCATTAAAGTCAACAAACCTGGGGTCATATTTAAGCAGGTAATACACTAACTAATTTTGCTTCACTTTTGGTCTGAAAACACAAAATTAATTTGTGTTGGAGTCAGAACTTTATTTTGTTGAACATAAAGACTAGAATCCATCCTTCCATTTTCCTCCTTCCATTGATCCCGAGGCGTTCCCAGGCTAGGTGGGATACAATCCCTCCAGCGAGTTCTGGGTCTACCTCAGGGTCTCCTCCCAGTTGGACATCCCCGGAAAAACTCCACAGGGTGTTGCCCAGAAGGCATCCTATTTAGATGCACCTCAGCTGGCTCCTTTCAATGCGAAGACAAAATAAATATATATATATATAGACTAGAAGGAGGAGAAAATAACATAACTTGTTCTCTATGTTGTAATTATTACAATATATTACAATTTATTACACTATATTACAATGTAATATATCTCCATGCCAAATTTCATTTAAATGTATTTATGTATATAATGACACCTGTGTGATTGTATTTCTCTGTAAGGGCTGAAATAAAAGAGTACCTGCCGAAACAGGGCGGGATCAGCGCTTACACGGAGGAGATCCTTTCCTTCTGTCAGGCACAGATACACAACATGCAGTCAGTCCAGCCTCAAGAAGCCAAAATACAATTCATTGGTGGGTAACACTTCTTCTCTTCTCTTCCACTCTCCTTCCCTCTTAAACTGATAATAACTGCATTCGTCTGATACCTGTGTTTTTCAGAGATCCTGAGCTCCCTCCCTCTGTTTGGCTCCAACACTTTCATGGCGCAGAAGGTCAGCCAGAGCGGCTGTCCGTCCCCATGCATGGTCAGCATCAGCCAGGAGGGGGTGCTGTTCCTTAACTCCAAAACACAGGTACATACAGCCATCATTAGGATTTAACTAAACTTTAACCCTTCTGCCTGTTTATGAACACATTATATTTCAGTTTAATGAGGATAAATATGTCATTTAATCAAGATGGGACTAATTAAAGCCACATTTCATGAGAATAAATGATAATCTCTTTTTGTCTGTACTCTGCACTATTTTGTTATTTAATGTGATACTGTAAGCTTATTGCTCTCACCAATATGTGTAAACCTACTTGGCAATAAACCCTTGTTCTGATTTTTAATTAAACTATAATCATATTTTGTCAAGTTCAAATTAATGTACATGTGACAGAGTACATTGACTCACTTCTTCAATGCCTGACATTTTGCTCATGCTCATATTACAAAAAGTTTATTATATATGGACCTTGATGTTATAGAGTAAGATACCTTTTTTAATATAGAAAAAAATCCCCAATATGGCTCTCTTCAAACCCACCAGACTCCATTGATAAAAACACTCATTTCATTTTGAGAAAAAGGGAGTTTCTGGTCTGCAGCTGCCTTGATCTTTAAGATTCTTTGTGTTGCAAAAATATTGTGTTGTCTCCGAACTTACAATTGAAAACACCAAAGTTACTCAAACAAACTAACTGATGGAGGTAGCGCTGCACAGGCAACTCCCGTTTTCTGTAAGGTAAAGCAAGTTACTTTGTCAATAGAGTCTGGTGGCTATGAGGAGAGAGAGAGGTGTGTGACACAGGTTCCCAACATTTTTTATTCTTTCATCTCATGCAGGAGCAAGTGTTTCGGATTCCTCTGGCGGACGTGCAGTCCATGCGAACCATCCACAAAAAGAGTAAAGTAAAGAGTAAAGTGCCAGCAGTGGACATTCACTATGGCAATCCAGTGCGTCCTAAAAAAGTCACCATTCATCTCAAACAGGTAACGACTCACAGTTTGAACTGGCTGTTCAAGTTATACAACCTGGTGGTGTTTTTGTACCTAGACACTGCATGACAGATGTGGACATGTTGCTAAAACATGAAAAACTCTTAGAATGATGAAAATATTATAATATATATTAAGTCTTAATTTTTTTGTTGCTTTACAGATATATATATATATATCTATAAAGAGCTCCATTTAGATATTAGCTGCTGTTTGAATTCTGATATAAGATATTTAAATGTAATGATCCTGAAAATGTCTGCTTTGATCTCTGATTTAATCTGTTTGTGTCTTTCAGCCTAAGGAGCTGTGCTCCACCCTCGCTCTGATAATGGATGAATTGATCCGATCATCAGTCAGCAGCTCCATTTCAAACCAGCTGTAGACTCACACGCACACAAACACGATCACCTGCTATATGTCCTGCCAGTTATGTAAGCCTTTTTGTTAATTTATCCTTTTTTCTGCGCTTTGTGTCATTAATGAAATGGACTGAATATAAACATGATTATGCACTGACACAATGCTGATATTTTCTCCAGCGTTTTGTTATCTGACAGCAGGTATGTAATGTAATGATGTGATCCAAGGATGCAGTGGAAGCATTAGGGGCTACAGTAATTCACCTGGTGTCACACAATCAGTGTTTTAAAATGAACCTTTTGTGAATTTGAATTCTGATTGTAAGGTTTGTTAATCAATGTTTTAATGATGTCATGTAATATAAGTGGATCATTTATAAGTATTAAAGAAATATGTTGATTAATTAAATCTCATGAGTTTATTTTCCTCAGATTTAAATGATTTGCACAGAGAGCAGTTACTCTTTAAAACAGATTATAAACACTGTTATACTAATGAGTCTCTGTCGCAGCTTGGACCTGATCTAATCTTCAGGATTCTGCCCCCTGAGGTTGTTCAGGGTTCAGCTTCCATCCACAAAATCCCAGTGGCAGACAGTCAACATTCCTTTTGGGATTTTTAATCACTTTCACATGCTCCCCATGATTAATGAAAGAGGAAGGAAAAGGAAAAAATAATTATTTTCTTTAACTATTTGAGAAGTAATCAATATTTGTTTCAGAGTTTTTTTTTAAATGAAACCATCTGAGAAGACAGAAAAAAGTCTCTTCTATCGGACATCTACATGACAAGAAACGCAAACATCTCTTGGCCTGGTATTTTCACTACTAACATTTTGGCAGGATGAAGAGACCGAACTGGACATTGACGGAGGAAAAAGAGGGAGGGTCTTAGCAAGAGGCAGGACAAGAGGGGCCCTGTGTTCTGAATTGCATACTTTAACTATACAGTTGCATACTTTGCATGCAGTAAATGTACAATTTGGACATATGTTGACGTTGTGCATGAACTGTCCGCTAGGTGAGAGTTGCTAATAAAGCAAGCTAACTTGCACACTGCAAAATCAAAAACTGCAACTGAACTCCCGTATTGAACTTGATACTGTAAAATCAACCAGATGTAGAAAAATATCCAGGTGTTTTTGGTGTTCGAAATAATATAGAAGTATGGGCATTGGAACACACCCATAATCACAGACTGGATTTAAGTCGTTGGCAAGAATAGGTTGCTGCTATGCTGATGAAGAAACAGGTAGCTCAAGGTCAATGTCGGCATGGCAATTTTTTTAATTTTGAAAAACATGGTGTAAAATCCATAAAAGATCTTTCCTCATAAGTTAAAAAAATTGCCTATTATTCTATATTGAGACAGAGTGCAATTGATTCCTGCCCAGGTTGGAAACATTTCCTTCCTCTCCAGTCACTTTGTATTGTGTTAAGGTGTCAACTCTTTTGTCCACAAGCAAACAACAGAATAATAAAATATATAATAAAAATTCAGTGTGGTGAGATGCAATACCAACACGGTTAAGTACTCAAAACTATGTTTGTAAAAGCATCCAAACAGAAAAGGCAAGACTTTAAGATGACAAATTAGATACATGCGATAAAATGTGAGCCAGCAGCAGAAATAATGAGGACTAACTAACTGTCGGCACTAACTGTATAGATTAAAGCTACACAAGGCATGGTTTGTGACATGATTATCTTACCTGATTAAACTAAATAGTAGTAAATAAGTATTTAACTTCTGCCCATTCAGTGGTGTCTTTTCTCCAACAAAAACAAGGTAAGGAGAAGGATACTCAGACAGACTGACAATATTGAGTTTTTCAGTTAACTTTTCCTCTCTGACAAAGGGACAAAGGGATCTACAATAATCCTTTGACTTGCTGAATAATGCTTTTAGCAGGTTACTGACAATATGTTAGCATTGCAGCATTGGTTGCACATTGTTGTGGTTGTAGTTTTTCAGAGAATGGTGCATTGCGCTCTGCCTGTATTGGCCAGGCCCCATCTTTTATTGGCTCCCACAAACAGGATCATATTAAAGCCCCACTATGAGGAACAGTCATCTTTAGAGGGTTGAAAACAGGCCCAGCCAGGGCTGACAGGTATTGATTTATACACAGAGGCAACCCGACCTGAGTATCTCCTGACACAGTGCTGTCTGCAGTGACGCAGCCTGAAGGTCAGAGGAGAGCTGTCCCCTGTCTGAATTTCTGTGTAGTTAAGACCACATAATCCAAATCCAGGGCAGGCAGGGACTATGTCATGGTTACTTTACTAATAGTTTATACCTTATAAACATGTTGTAGTAACTTATATAATAATAATAATATACTTATATTTCAATTCAAGTCATTAATAAAGGGTCACAGGTTTCTCTTTCTTTTAATAACATGAACTATATATCTTTTAAATCCAAGCATGTTATGTAAGAGTCAAATTTGTGTAAGTATGTGTTTTGAGTCTCAAGGATGCTGCAGTTGTGAGTTATTTTTAGCACGGCATTATTTGGGTTGCTACTTTTCTCTCTAGTTTCCCATCTGCAGTCACACTGACACAATCATCTGCCAGCAGTCCCATTCTTATACACACTGACTCTTAAGTTATTGTTAACTTTTGTCTGTTTTACTTTGGTTTGACTCTCATACATTTTAACAAGAGTCAGGAAGCTAGTTATAAACTGAATTCTGCCAGTCTCGCACACATTAACTTGTTGTCTTTGCCCTACCTTCCTGCTGATTTTGCAGTACTATTACAAAATCCTGACAGAAGAAGCATTCAGACCCTTAGCAAAAGAATAATGTAAATGCCCTACATTTAAAAGTCTTGGAAAAAAGATGTACTTGAAGTTACTTCCTGGTTGGTTGTTTAGCTGTTGGGTACTTAAATCACACAGTGTGTCATATTGTAAATGCTCATTGTAACTGTTTTGCTATTTTTCTCACAATGTAGTGCATTAGACATACATGATATGACATATGGGGTAGAGTGTGTTTCATTCATGTTTACTTGTGGGTGGAAGTAGGTTAAGTTTTTCTGTATAGCGGTAGGTGTTGAGTAGATATATATCCGGCCCCATTTTTAAATGACAGTTTAATGCATTTTTTTCTATCAACAGACTCTCTCTCTCCAACAAACAACTTAGTATTTCCTTTCAATGGCAGCTAGTGAAACTTCCTGTTGAGGTCCTCTTCTTTTCCAGAGGCTCTTGTAGGAAAGAGTCTGTGCTGTGTCTACATCTATCCCTTGTGTCCTATTCTGTCTTCTGTCTTATTTGTACATAGTAATAGTATATTGTCATTGTACATAATCATTAACATTAAATTATTATAAAGTTATTTTTGCAATAGCTATTATTGCACTGTCTTTCAATGACATTGGGAGTGTTGAATTGGCAGCCACTCTGCAGGAAAGATTTCAGGTTTCTTATTTCAAAATAGAACCCTAGGCAATCTTGCTAATATAGCACCGCCCACTGGGGTGTCAGCCAATCAGAGGACAGAGTACTCTAGCGCCGTCCAATCACAACACACCCTTCTTCCAGGCAAAACGCTCACCAACAACATGGCTGCTGCGGTACAGTGAACCCTCAGAAGTACATTTGCACTCGAAAGGAAAACGTAATTTTAAGAGGATATTAATTGCAACGACCTGAATATTACGAACGGTGAGTAATCAGAGTACTACTGGCAATCGACGTGCTGTGGTGTTATAGTGAATATTCCAACGGTTTAAGTGTAGTTAGGTCGAGGGGTCTGTCCTGTTAGCATCTGCCTTTGACATCCACGGAAGGGAAGGGACGTCAAATGTAAGCCGCGATGCCAGCCACTCCTGATATTAACTCCTTTACACTAAATGTTGTCAGCCTTATTGCATTGCACTTATAACAAACATTTCTCAGGATATGTTCTACATTTCTAAACGTTACAACAGGCTATGCGAGCTGTCACTACCGACTATTAAGGGAGCTTTATGCTTCTCTTGTGAGTCGTTCATTGAGATAACTTGTCGCAAGTGTTATGCAGTTTTGGCAGCCTTTGATTCATTTCTTATTAAAATACAGCCTCTTTAATAGCGTTTTCTTGCTGCATACAGTTAAGAATCACTAAATAACTAAAGAATGACTAGAAAAGAAATATTGGAAAGGGGTTGATTACCATTTAACGATGTTACGTTAGCTAGTTTAGCTTTTTCCCCTCGTTGTAGACACTGAATGTAACATCTAGATTAATCTTTTTTAAAACTTAATTTAAACAATGAAACTTAAAACAATTACAACACCAGAGACATGGCACTAAAAGATCAAGGTAGTCCACAGATCATAACATAGAAACAAGAAAAATACATTTAAAGATAAAGGAATAAAATAAAGCCTAGCAAACAAAATTAACTTAATTAAATCATGAGGGTCAACATTTAGCCCATATTTCACAACTACTGAATCAACTCGGTAACACTTCTGCAAATTTTTCAGAAACACTTCTTGCACCTGATTTGACTAAAAATACTTCCTGGGTTTTCTTACAGTTTAAGGTGCACACATTAGGCCAAACAAATCCAGAAGCAGGTTTATTAAATGTGGTCTTATTTATTATTTATACATTTGTTGTTAGTTCCTACACTAAAAAAAAAGTATCTGCATTCCCTATGTTTAATTCTTGAAAAATTAATTTGATGGACAATATCTCTCGTTGCAGATGATATTTTTACTGACACCAGATAGTGTTAGTTATGTAAAATGGAATACGTAATTAAAGTTAAAGGCAGTTTCTTAATACCCTTGTTTACTCCAGCACTGGCAGTGTTATTTTAATGTGCATTAGTTGGGAAAACAAATCCAATGAAAGTCGTTTAGCTCTGCTGACAAGGATTAGCTCGTTAAGCTTACCTTTCTAGTAGTAACGTAACCTGTTTATGAACGTGTCTCACCCACACAGTAGACGCCAGGTCTAAACAGGAATAGTATGTGTTGTAAGGTCTGGAAACACCTGTTTTGGCACTGCACTGTTAACTGAGATAGAACCTCTCAGGTAGAGTGTGAGGTAAACCCAGGATAGTAACAACTCAAACATAAACATTGCCAAAGTTAGATTAAGGAAGATTTCTTAGTAACAAACAAAGCCAAAAGGCTGGAGGCTGTTGTACTGCAATTCAATGAACAGTGTGTCATTTAAATAGACTGTTTCCAGCTCGATAGACCTGTAACAGTTTGATGTAACAGTGGGAAAAGAAGCACAGGTGTGTATATAATAAAATAAATGATGGCTAAATTCCATGTATATGCTCAGTTTTAGGGTCCAGGTATTTTCACTGTTCCACTAAAAGTGTATGTTTTTATCACTTACACGCTCAGATTGCTATTCTTAGTGACAACATTATTGACAGGATCCCTACAAGAGTACACTTATCTGATGTATCAATCTTTGTACAATGCTTTGTTTTGTTTACTAGAAACACCTGTTACATTGCTCTCTTTAAAGACACCAGACTTTGACAGAAATAGATATGTAACTTTGCAGAACACTTGAGTTGCTTGTTTATTGCTTCTTTCATCAGTTAGTAAGTTTGTGTTATTGTGTGATTTTCAAAGGTTTTTTGTGGTTCCTAAAAGATAATTATTTTAACACACGATAACTCTAAAATGTAACCGATCGAGGCAGCTGTAGACAAGCAACTCCCATGTTTTTCGATGGAATCTGGTTGCTTTGAAGAGAGCAATTTAATCCCAGTTTCTGGTTTCAAAAAAGCATCCAAATCTTTAAGTAGAAGGTCAATTTCTGTAGGGATGTTAAAGTACTTTGATTAGGAGCATTTTCCTCAAAGGATTTCTGTTGCAGCCATTACAGCTGAATCTGTTTTTTTACCTATTAGTACTTCAAAATATTAGGACCTCAAAATATATGTAATATGTCAAAAACAAGACCCAAGTTTAAAAATTTGATCATCCTTTTATTCCATTTCTGCTCATACTTTAACAAATCAGAATGTAGGCTGTGTAATTAACTTTCATCCATCTTCTGTCTATCTTGATTTTGCTTGAATTACCTACATCCTCTGTCTCCCCAATGGGATCGTTTCTGGGTTTAATCTTAGTGTCTTACTTTGCAGTCAGTGCACCCTCTCACCCTTCAGTCTGTCTGTGCTGTTGTCTCCTCTGTTTGGCTGAGCATTGTCAACTCTTTGCAAATGGAGACTGCTGACTCTGGACTTCAGTGGGTTTTTTGTGCCAGAGGAAGCTGCTTATGTGGTCAGAGTGAGTGGTGAGCCTGGTGTCAGTAGATTCAGGGCCTCGGCCCACTTTTTAAAAGAGCTATTATGCTAACATCTGTGTGCTCCTGCTGCAGCCCCAACAACATACAACATGACAGTTGAAGCTAAGACAAGGGCAAACAAGCTACAACAGCTAAAGATTTTCATTTGGAGGAACTAATTTGAAATGAAGCCAATTCAGTCACTAATACAAAAGTCCAAAACAATTACAACAACAAAAAAGTGCTGCAAAATGAAAAAAACATGCTCCAGAAAAATAAATAAGTATTTTTACAGCAAGCTTGCAGGACAAACAGAGCCCCAGAGACCAACATAGGTCAGTTTGTGAGGTATTCTTACCGGGTTTGTCTATTGGCATCCCAGAGCTGATGCTGCCAAGTGCTCTGTCTGAGCTCCCACTGGGCAGAGTCAGCAAATAGTACTGCTAGCTGCAAGGCTAACTGAGCAAGCTATCTTTCCATCCGAAACCATTTGTCCATGAAATATGATCGAGTTTCACCAAAATCAGGAAATAAAATAATGATTTATGTGTTTTTCTTAAAGTTATAAAATTGTGTTTGTACAGTAGTCAATGTTGCCCGGCTCCCAGAAACACTCCTCGGACAATATCTATTGTTTTGAGGTCTGATAAATAGCAAGTTTATCAAACTCTGTGTCCGGTTTCACTATCTCTAGGTTCAATAAAAAATACCCTTGAGCAGGGTCCAAAATTCACTTTCTATCTGCCAATGGCACGTAAACCAAGATATTTCACCGGACAAAATATTTTTTATGGAAGGAAACAAGGAAACAATTGTACTTTCCATTCGATTGATTAAAAAGCAGCTTTAGATACTAGCTACTGTGCAGAGTCAGATTATTATTACAAAACCAATCAACTTACAAGTTATGATGTGTTTTATAAATTATTATAAATTGAAGCCACCCAGCAGAATACAAAGTAGTTAAAATCAGCTATACATTTACAAGCTGCAACAAGTCATGTTCTAGTAACACTTTAATAATAATCCACTGATATTAAACATTTAATTCTGAAATAGACCATCCTGCACAATGAGTAGGCTACCGTAAGTTGGAAACTCAATAATAAGCCGCCCCATCTGTCCAGAGAACTCAGAGCACTAAGCAGAGGAAGCCCATGGCTCGCCAACAACCAGTTCACGTTTGTAACAGCTGCTCTGTTTGTAACTTGCTAAATGTCAGGCGCCTCGGTGAGACCAGTGAAAAACTCATACTCAACAGATTATGTTGACGCACGGGAGCCCTTTGTGAGCTAAATAACGACGCGTGACCGCGCCGATGGTGGTAAGCAAGGGTTGATCAAAGAATTGCAATGCAATTATTCACGGTCACACGCCAGCGACGTGCAGCTCAACAACTTACAGTATGTTTTGTAGTGATGGGAGCACCTGGCTGAATGTTTTTTATCTGTTTCTGCATCAGTTATATATTTTTTGCGAGTTTTTTGTTCTTGTATTTGTTTCGGTTTTATTCAGAACCCTTTTTTTTGGCAGCACATTTCCGTTGTTGTATTTGTTTTGCATTGTTTTTTCCAAACGTCCTTGTCATCCACCATATTATTTAACAGCCATTGTCTTGATTAAACCTGACCTACCTTGTAATACAGTAGTTAAATGTAGGTCAGTGTAGAAGTCGCTCCAGCCTTTTGATTGAATAAATATTGTCATTTCTCCACAGACCTTTACATGAATGGTGTGAAGAAGAGGATTCCTGTACCACATCTGAGCAGCAGTTAATCCTCCACGCCTGCAGCCCATATCCCACAGCTCCCTGCTTCTCTGCGCTGGTCCCTGCAGGTGTGGGCGTGCCTCCTGTCACACTGGCAGAGGAGGTGGGGCAGGAGGTGTTGCCAGGCGGGGGACCAAGGCTGCACCCGCCTGCCTTCTCCATCTTCCTCTTTCCAAATCTGACCCACCTGAGCTGCAGTTTCCTCAGGCAGGGAGCTGAGAAGGATCCTGCAAAGGGCCTCGAGTGTGTGGCGTCCAGGTTTGGACATTGCAGAGCGGCACTGACAGGGCTCTGCCAGACGGCATTGGCTGGTTAAGGAGCAGAGCATGTGGAGAGGTTGTGGTTGTCATGGAGCAGCAGGATAAGAAGCAGGTGAGTTTGGTTGCTTAGTTCAGCATCTGCCTTTGCTATTCAAAAGTCCCAGAGGAGGAGAGTTGTTAACTGAGCAGATAGGACCCCTGAGATTACACTGCCCTGAGCTCAGTGCTTAACTATGCTGCAACAACTCTTAGCATGGGGTTCATGCTCTTTTTGTGGTGTTCCATAGGGTTAAGTAAACTATAACTTGCACTGCAGGATTTTCACATATGAATGAACATCCAGAATGTGCAATCTCTTTCCAAATAGTTCACACACTTACTGATTGAGGCTGTCACCAGACAACTCTCATTTCCAGTATACTGGATTTTTAAAGCTGCTGTCTGTCTTTACATTTTAAATATTGTATGAATGCTGTTGTCCCTGAACTGTGAACGTTTCTCTGTGTTTTTGGCTAACCGCTGGGGTCAGCCCTACACATTGGTCTATTTGTAACCGACTGACTGGCTGACTGAGTGAGTGACGGCACTTTCAGAGCCATAGAGAGAGAGACAGTTGTGACATCGCAATGGCGGATCATGTAGCATATTGGCGTGACTCTCTCTCTACATGGCTCTGTATACTAACAAGCAGGAACTGCAATAAGGAGCCTGTGAGTAACTTTATTGATCAAATAACTTCCCGGAAAGGTTACAAATAAAGTAAAAAAATAACAACAACGGCAGAGAAACACTTGGAAAAGCATACCTGAAGTGTTGACCCACTTTACTCTCGATGCCACATAACGCACGTGTCATGCCAGCAGCGTGAAGAAGACTGTTTTCATGCATTTAAAATAAAAATGCCGTCACACACGCTACGCTTCCAGTGTTGCCCACAAAAGCGCACTAGGTTCTGACCTAGTCTTGTTGTAACTATGTCTGAACACGAGCCGATGACTTTCCAATGGTATGAGTGCTGGACCATGTAAAATTAACTCAAGCTAGCTAGCGTCATTAACAGTTTTTCTTACTGTTTGAGAACGTAGGTCACTTGTATGTCTCTCATATTACTAAACCCCAATGCAAAGCCTGTAACAGCTAAAAATGTACTGCCTTAAAAAGATAGAAAAAGAGAGGATGCTCTGGGAATTCAAGGTTTCTTTCTCAGATGAGCCTTGAAATTCATGAGAGTAAGTCCATTGGTACATTGTTGAGGCAGCTATTCTGGTGATAAATGTATTGCTCCAGTAATTTTTGTAGAAAAAAACTGTTGAACCTGCTCTGGTTTCAGCTTTTTCTCTGCTGTATTTTCTTGTCACATTTCTCTTTAGGCTTTGGACTGTTAGCTGGAAGAAACCTAATACTTTGGCTAAACGATTGATAATGACAAATCTTTGGTAGTCCATCTGAAATGATGTTTCCTGATCCAAACACTGAAAGAGAATTAAGAAGGCTGTCATCATTAGAAATTCTGACAATAATAGCAATAATAATTGATTCCACTGCCATAAAGAAGGTTTTCGATGCTGCACGATATTGGAAAAAACTGACACTGGGATAACTTTTTGCTCTGTAATATTTATTGTGATATAAAAAAGATTACAGCAAATGATTCCAGATAAATACAGTGTGTACAATTTTCAGGTGTCGAGCTGCTGCTAATGCCAGGACATGAATCCTTTCCCTTGTTTTTATGTTCTCATTGTAAAATTTCCCTGAATAAAAGCAAATATTGAGCATACAGAGTGATTTAAAACAGATCTGCATTACTAAGGGAAGCGGAAGTGCCGGCAGACAACTTTTGTAACCTTTTACAACAGTAAGCGCCGGTGAGAAGCACTCTGAAAGTGAGGTTGTGGGCGCTGCCAACGCAAAAAACACTGTTAGTGGAAACAGACCCTTATCAGGACTGTCAACGAATAATCTCAATTCAAATATATAACCGAATTGTAATAAAAAACAAATATTTGGTTATTAAAATAAATATTCAATGTGAAAAAAGTCAGCACTACCGCGGCTGTCTCGCAAGCTCTCACATGTTCTCTTTGAATGCACACAGCGTCGCTTTATACGTTAATAATTCACTTTAGTCGAGCTGAAACGAGGTAAGACATCAACCATGTGGCGTGTGGTAATGATGGCGGAGAATTCAAATCCCGACCCGGCCGGAGAGAGAGAGAGAGAGAGATTCTCACCCTCAGCATAACAGACAGGTATAGGTATGTTGATTTTTTGACATGTTTATGTTTAAATAAATATACCTTTCAAAAATAGATTTTCAAATAGTTTGAACCTTAGTGTTTTTTTAGAAGGAATAATCGAACATAATTTTTGGCCAATTTTGACAGCAATAGCTCTGATCATGTAGCCCTACTGCAAATTGATCATAAGGCAGTTTAACATACTGTGATGGCTGTTTACAATAATAATAATAAAATCTGTAAATCTGTATGAATATCTTTGGTAAGCATAATGTTGAAACATATAAGATCTAAGTTTTAATGAACCAAAATGATTATTTAATTATGAATAAAATACATTATACACAATCAGTAGTAGCAAAGGGAAATGATCTGTGCCACGTTGCCTTGTAAGTTTTTTTTTTTTCCTTTTTTTTGTCCTTTTTTATTGTCCTCATTCTGTTTTTTTTACATGAACTCTCGTCGGCCTTAAACAGTTTCAGTCATTTCAGTTTGTCCGAGGTCAAAAGCTCAAACCTCTCCAGTTAAACATAGATGTGTAGGAGAGGCATTTCACAACCTGGCACCACCTCTCGCGCTCGTAGGAGTGGAAACGTTGCTGCCATGAGCGATTGCTCAACAGGTTCGAAGGAAAGCTTTCTTCCTCTCTCTATCTCGGCGTTCCCACCTATGTGCTGTGTTCTCTTATATAATCATTAACTGTACAGTCAGACGCCCTCCTTCCTTAAACAGAGAGGAAGCCTTTTCATTTTACACATTGGAGTTACATAACATAGTATTGATGAACATAGTGAATATTTCAGGAGTATGAACTCATATTGATGGTTCTATAGAGATCAGTTAGAGAAGCTAAAATAGGATTAATGAGCACAAATTCCTTTAAAATCCAGTCAGCATAAGACAAATCTACTCTGTACTCACTAAATTACGATTGTATATTGTATGAAGATGCTTTTTGAGTATACTCAGCCAAGTTCTGCCATTGCATCTTTCCTTTATTTCACACATTTAAATTCTACTCTTTTTCTTTTCGGTCCACCTTTTTTACATCAGAGACAGAGGAGGCTTTAATAACGATCCCCTCTCTGTAAACTGCAGTACAATGCAACACCAAACACAGAGTATTTTAACCATACTGTCGGATCATGCTGCAGCTATTAAAATAAATCGATTTCAAGAAAATTGTATTTAAAAAACAAAAACCATGTGAAGAGTTGTTCCTCAGATACTGCCTAAAATGTGGTATCGACCGGAGAGTGTGCCAGTCAATGCAACGATCCAATACTGCAACTGATTAGTGCCAAAAAAATCAATAGGTTTCAGGTAAATTATTTTGGTGCTAACACAGAGAGAGAGAGTTACGTGAGTCAAAGCTAGCAAAGCTGGATGGACGGACTTTATTGATCCAGGAGTCCATAGTCCACAGAGGCGTGCCTCTCCAAAATAAACGTACCCAGTGATTAGACCAGTATTATAAATAAATACAGCAGTAAAAATCAGTGTCTCTCCATTGCTCTTCGACAGACACAGAATGTCTATGAATGTCAGGATGTTGCTGCTGTGCACCTCGGTTCCATTCATTTTTTCCTCTTTTACAGACCACATCCACTTCTTCTCTGGCAGCTCAAACAAAGCTTTGCAGTGAGAAGTGGGTGTGTACCCTGGTGTGTGCTTCACATGCAAGCAAAAAACTGCAGACTAACTGTTGGCTGTTGTGGACTTTACTTTTTGTGGATTTTAGCTTGGACATAAAAGATGGACAGTATTCATTTAACCCCTGTAGCACAGTTAATTGTGTAATCATCTCAGTGAAGTCCTGTGCAAGCTAGTCTTTCTCAGTCGAGTTCCCTCCATCACTGCAAAACATGCTAAGCTAGCAGCAGTAGAAAATAGCCTAAATGGGGTTATTCAGGACAGGTTGGCATTGTTCCTCCCATCAAAAGAGCCTCTCTTTACCCCTCCACCATGTCTGGCCTCTATCAGCCCCCCCTCCTTTCTCTCTCTGTAGTTGAGTTTTGTTGCTTAGCGTCCAAGCCAGCTGCTGAGCCGAGTTGAACTGAATGAGGCTCAGCCCGTGCCGTGCCAGAGAGGCAGCCAGACTTTGTGTTTTTGAATCGAGGTCCAGCTGGCAGCGTGTGCTGACGCTGGGCCGTGTTGTCTGCAGCCCAGTGACGAGGAAAAATTTGGGTGAGGTTTTGCAGCATCTCGAGCTCTCTTATGACTGTAGACATGAGCAGGCTCTCTCTCCAGTTAGGACTTCATTCACATCTCGGGAGCTGGTTTCTGAAATGTAATGTCTATTGTCATGTAGCGCGGCTGTCGTATGACACTGCCCTTCTAAACCTGCAGTGGTAATTAAGATTGTAGAGAAGCAGGGCAGAGCAGAGTCGTCATGGTGTTGAAGATGAGAGAAGGGATCTGCTTCAGGAAGAAGAGCAGTGTAAGTTGTCTTTTTCTTATTTCTTCAGCTGGACACGGTCACATATGCAGTCAGATACACGCTGGTTAAAGCAGATCGTCATGTGTCGGTAGTAGTCTTTGCATTTTGCAATAATGCTCTTGATTTGCTGGAGATCATCCAAGGTTAATCCTGCAGGTTGTAGGTCTGGTCTGCTCTCCTCGGGCTGTATAGGCTCCTTGTATCTCTGCATGCATTCAGTCTCTGGAGGATTTTTGTTGAGGCTTTGTAACGCTGGGAAAGCGGAAAGATATTTATAGATTGGCTGTGTGGGATGTAGAGCTTGAAAGCTGAACCCAGTGTGTATATGTGTGTGAGCTTTCATATTTGTGTATGTGCAGGCCTTTGCAGACGCACACATCCGAACAGTGACATGGGGAGTGGGAAAGGTTACTTTCCCATCAATATCAGATCAGCTGACAGTTCTGTTTCCCCTTTTATTACCAACAGCTTCCTTTCATTTAAAGCAGCTATATTTTTTAAAGGGTATTTTTAAGTATGGGCCATATTTGAACTATTTTACTGTCTTTATCTATAATGTGTATAAAGAGTTTTGCTGGCAGCAGCAAAATGGGCTGTAATGTCGTCAACGTTATGTAATCATTTGACGCTCATGTGCCCGATCCTTGCGGGGAAAATGTGCTCGATTGTGGTACGTCCATTAAAAGTTCTTGTTTTTGCCATATACAGGCAAAAGTGTCTGACAACATTATAGAACTATCCCTAAAGGGAACAGTCTTTTGTTAAGGAGTAAGGTGCTTTTATTTGAACAAGAAACAGTTGTTACAGCACTCTCTTAAAAGCTACCAGACTCCGTTGATAAATACGTTAATTTTATCTTAAAGGTCCCATATTATGCAAAATTCACTTTGGAATGGTTTTCTTACAATAATATGCGCCCCCTGCCTGTCTACAAACCCCCGAAATGAGAAAAGTCTATCCTCTCCTCTCTTGATTGCTCCACTTTTCAGAAAATGTGTGCTGAAACAGCCCGATTGCAGCTTTTCCCTACATGACGTCAATAAGGGCAATAACACCTCCTCCAGGTTGGTGACCCCGCCCCAGATAAATGTTTGGTCTGCCCCCTGAAACTTCCTTGCGGGCGCTATTTTTTTACTCTCGCAAAAGCTGCTCCGGTAAAATAAACATGGCGAAGGTACGGGCAAAGCACGGCAGTTGCTCTGTAGGCTGTACAAACGAGCACAGGAGTCTATCTTTACCTCCTTCATCTGAGGTTATGTTGCTTTACTGTATAGACCTACCGAGCGTGATAGCCTGTTGAATGTGGTTTTAGCATAGCAGCTAACGTAAGTTACTGTTGGTAACATAGTTTCCTTATACTACGTTAAAACCCGTTCTCTACGGCCCGCCGGCGGGCCGTCATCGCGATTGCTACAACATTTGCCCTGCAGCTACGATGATAACTTTATGTTGCCACTCATGTGTCACATTGTTGGAAAGCTACGATCAAGCCCAAGATTCGATGATATTAACCATTAAAAGATCCAATCACCACAGCGGGTGCAATCAACGGCGACAGAACATAAACAAACATTTACAAAATTGACGTAACTCACCGATGAAGGCTCACTGTATTCCACTGATGCATATTATTTTCATAAATTCATTCCTGGTACATTGCTAAAGGTCCAGATGATATAATCCAGTAAAGTATTTAGTCCAAAAGCATTATTCCATCAATAAGTATCCACGGATTGCCGTTCGTCGTTACTAATCGGCCGTCAGAAATGCCGCATTTCCCCGTGTATTTACTATAATAACTTCATATTCCCTTTGAACTGCCACTCCGTTCCGGTATCATGGTGGAGGCGAGCTTCTTAGCTTTCTATAGAGGTCTCATTTGAACCAATAGGAGCTTCCATTACTGATTCTCAGCCTACAATAGCCAACCAGAGTCAGTGTTGAAGGAAGGTGCCTGTCCCTCTTTGACTGAAAGCAGAGCCGGCCAATAGCAACCGAATCAGCGCATGAGAGGGGCGTGGACGGGGCGTGGACAGGCACAGCTCATTATCATTTAAAGCTACAGACACAGAAACCGCTTATTCTCAGTAGAGCTGAGTAGAGGGAGTTGCAGGCTGGCCGAAGTCCAGGAACAAACTGGGTTTTTAGGCAACAGACTTCAAATTGACTGTTCTGGGACCTCTGAGACCTGTGTGAACTTGCTGAAAAGGAGTATAATATGGGACCTTTAAAGAAAAATTGAGGGGCTGTTCTCAATCGGCTAGATCTCAAACATGAAACATTATGACACATGACCAAACGTGGCATGTCTAACAGGACCTCAATTATAACCAGATCAATTTAATAATGGCTCTGATTGGCAGGATTCTGTGATATTGCCTGTCAGAGTAAGCTAAATATCCTATAGCCAAACATGTTTTGATTGTATGCTGCAATGCATCTCTGATTACCTTCATATTCATGTAGCATAAATAATAAACTATTACAGAGAAATGTTTGACTGTCAACACTGAAGCTCCCTGAAAAATAAGACGTTCTATTATTTTTACATCTTCGTTAGGATTACAAATAGATTTTACTTGCAATCCTCGTAAGAATAAAGAATAAACTACTTGCAGACCGAAAACAAGAATAATATTGACTCTGTATGACTTTTTTTCTGAGTGAGGGTCGCATTGCCTCTTGTTTTGGGCCAAGAGTAAAGACAAGTATTAAATGACTGTTGTGCGTGTTGTTGCAGGAGGATGCTGTGGCTCTGGGCCTGTCGACTGGCCAGGCTCTGGCCAAACTCAAGGACCAGCTCAGCAGCCTGCTGGAGCAGCACCAGAGGACTGCACGCAGACGAGCCTCTGCACAGGTAAACATTTATCTAGAGTATAAGTCGCACCGGAATATAAGACGCAGTCTGTTTTTGGGGGTATCACAGAGGGAAACTATCGCTATCTAATAATATAAACATGTATACAAGTTACTTCAACACTTTTCCAATTAATTTTCGTGTTGAACACATTCAAAACACACACAAATTACAGCCTACCATCTGTTTTCGCCATGTCCGGATTGCAATCCTACTAGCTAATGGTGCTGTAGCTGGCAGCCTAAGGCAGGTAATGTTTGTTGTGAGGGTGGCGGCTGCAATGCCGATCATGGCGGTGCATGTCCGTGACGAAGCATTAGCAACAATCAGTTTTCGTTGAGATGTTGTAGCGGCTTGGACCGGGAAACAGTTAAATGGGGAGATGTGATGTCACCACTTAACAACTGGATAGCGCCATCATCTGAGTAAAATAGCGTAACACAATAGCATACCTCTCTCTGCATTTTATACTGGTATATTGTTCGCAATGGTACAAAAGACGCAGCACACTTTTAGATGAAAAAAAAGGCACCAAAAGTGCGTCTTATACGCCGAATTTTACGGTAGGTAAATCAGGGCTGGGTGATATGGAAAGTAATTGATCATAAAATATTTTTCTTAATTGATAAGTTTAGATTTTTTTCATGATCTTTAATTTGATACTGCTGCCAGTTTGAAGAGTATCCTGATAATAACTGAAGCCTGAAGAAACCACATAGCTCATCAGTTAAACAAAAAAAAGGCCAAAATGTATCATTGCTATCATCATGAACTTAAATCACAATCGAGATCGCCTAATCGCCCAGCCCTAAAGTGAAGTCATCCACCGAATTTCATGATAAAACCTGACCAAAAATTAATATATATTGTTAACCAAACCCTAAACCCGAATTAGCAAAGTGAGGACTAGCAAAATTAGAGTTGTGTCATTGTGAATACATTTGCTCCTTATATGCATAAAAACCTAAGATGCACATGAGAGCTGCGTGCTCCCTGCAGCTTTGATCCCGTCCTCTAATAGCAGCACAGCTCGTTGATCGTTCTTTAAATAAACCTGTCACATGGCAGAGGCCTTACATAACACATATTGTTTTGATTATGCCTCGTTGTTTTCTCATGTTTTCATAGGAACAGTGGGTGAATAGCTTTCTTTACCATGGCAACCGGCACTCCTGTCTCCATTGGCCGGGAGCTGCCCTCACTCTGCTGGTGGTGCTGGGACTCTTCTGTTGCCATGGCAGCCAGCCAAAGGGCAGGTAGGTGCACCGTCCTGATCCAGAATATCTTTATTACATCAAAATAAATGAACTTTGTGCAGTCATTTATCATTTTTTATACATAATTTTTTATGAGGTTTTAACATGAGAAGACATTTAGACATTGTGTCTTCTTTAAGCTGTTGTAAGACCTGTTTTGCTATGCTTATAACAGTCCCCCAACCATGCATGCACATGCACCGTTCTAACGAGGCTCGGGTGTGATCGTTACCTTTCTTGAGCTACCTAATCCGTCTTTAAGCACACTCTATACAGTGATTCCATAATAATAATAATGAACACGTCTTTTGTGATAATTTAAATGTGTTGAAAACTGTCCACTTAGCCACTTCCTGGTGCCTTGCATTGTTTTTTTTGACAAATCAGAGGCTGGCATCACCCAGAGGCTCTGTTACTGATATGTGTGTCAGCACTGATGAGTCATTGTTCAGTGTGCTAGTAATCCCCCAATCTCTTATCAATACTTGTACAAGTGCAGCAGCCGAAGTAAAGAGAAGAACATTTAGAATAGAATTTAAGTAAATTTAAATAAAGTAACATGTAGATTCTCAGGCGTTTTATTGCACACATATTATGGCAGTTTTATTGTGATTTTACACTTTTTATTTGGAGGCCTGACACAGAAGTCATGTCAGAAGACAAACAGCTTGTTCAGCCAATAGATGGCTTTATTGGAGCGTTTCTTCCAGTTGTTCACAATGGGTGTGTGAAATGTTACACAGAAAAAAAGGCCTCAGAACACTGCAACTTGCACTGAAACTTTTTTTAAAAGCTGTGACAAAATCAGGCATTTTGAGCTGTAAAGATCACAGAAAAAGGCTGCAGAATCCTGGAGGGGCTGATTATATGCAAGGTATAAATACATTTTCACCAGCATCCTCATGTCTGAAGCTACATTGTCCAACAGGTCAACCACCATTGTTGTAAAAGCTTGAATTTGAAGCCTGATTTATACTTTTGCAGTGACTATAAGTAGAGCGAGGTTATTGACTAGGTATGTGGCCTTTGTTATTGTGAGCATTAATACGTGTGCGACTACAACACATGGCAATAACAACTCAAAATGGTTGTGGGGTCAGTAAATACTTGTTGAACAAACATTTATTTTACTGAAAATACAGCAAAGCGGGAAATATAGCACACAATAGGCTTTGAGACTTGGAGACTGGTATCACCTGATGAGATTTAGCGTCATATGGAAGCCAGCAGGCTGTAGCAGCTAGCTACAAACTAGCGTCAAGCCACTGTAGTCCATGTCGCCCAGACATACAGTTACATTTCAGGGAAGCAGGTGCAGGTCAGGTGCACATCAGGTGCAGGTCAGGTGCAGGTCAGACTTGCTGTAGGGTCTGTGGATAAGCTGTACCTACGAGCTACCTACGGTGGAGTTGCATGCAGAAGTAAAAATGAGGTTTTAATTTATGAAATGACTTGTGATGTTAAATAGAAAGAAAAGATCAGTAGGTCTTTCTGTGTCCCTTTTATTCTCTTCAGTGCTGCTCATCTACTTGTCCCCTTCACTTTATTATTGGCATGAAAAATAATCAATGTGTTAAAAATGAGCAGAAGTGAGAAATTGTAATCAATCAGCAGCTACACAAACACCAGCTGTCGGTGTTCTCGCTGTGAGTCCGTTTCCTGGACTCTTCTCTTTCCTCTCTAACACCATTTGATAAAATATTCACACTGTTTGCTTTTGTAAAAATCATGATTTCATCTCTATCTTCTGTAACTTCAATATTACTCCTTTTAAAGGAGCTATACAAGATCTGAGAGAGGAATATGAGAAATGTCTTTGATTTTGTGCTGGAACTCCTTGATTTGAACTTTCCCCGCCATAGTTCTGGCATCGAGCTGGTGAACGCTGCAGCCCTCCTGCTCCTCTTCCTGCTGAACCTGCTGCTGGTCGGACGTCAGGAGAGGCTGAAGAGGAGTGAGATGGTCCGGCGCCTCAAGGCAATCATCACACAGCTCAGTGGTGAGTCATGTTGACTCATCAATGGAAATATATATATATAGGAGTGATGTCATTTGTTCTTTCTGTACAAAATCATCTTTGTTTACCTGTTACGCTCCTACTCAATGCAGTCAAGCTTCCTCTTTAAAAGAGCCTATTTTTAATTCTGCTTGCTCTTACTTGTTGTTTTTATTACTTGTTTTTATGCTCTTGTCTTTATTCTGAAGCTATTTGTTTTCAAATTTAAAGCGCATTTAAAAAAAAAAGATTATTATTATTATTCACTGCTGACTGATCTACAATGAAATTTGTGGAAACACACTCGATGGTCTTTATTTTCTTAGTCAACTTGTCAAATACAGCATCATGTGTCCACAGTTCTGAGGAATTTTCAGTGAAAAAGCAAATTGCATTTGTGGAGCAATTGAATGGGAAGTCAATGCAAAGATGCAAATAGATGTAATATAAAGCAGGGAGACGCATATTCCTGTCATTCATTGATCCATTGAATTGAACTCCAGCGACATATTTGCTTAAAGCTGTGCTGCAATAGTGTTGAGATTTTCCTGTTGTCCTGACATTTCATGAGAAAGTTACAGAAGTCTGCAGAGAGTTTACAGATCTCAGGTTTAACTACAACTTTTATGACTAGGAGTGGGACAATTTATCGATACAGCAATATATCGTCGTCCTGACTCGATTTTTTAAATTTACAAATATATGGCACTCATCCCTGCAATTCTAACTCACCCCATCACTACTTCATGACTCCTCACGGTAGCGCTTATGAATTGAATGAGGGTAACGTGAACTGAAATGAGTTGGCCGAAAAGATGTTAATTAGATATCGTGATGTATCATTATATGATTGTCTTGCAATATATCACTTATCGCAGAATCACTGTATCGGATATTATCGTTATCGTGTTCCACATACCCTGCAATTCCCACCTTCAGTTGTTAAAAGGATTGTTGGACTTTGTAAATGAAACACCTGTTTTGTGTAATATTACCACGACATCTTCAATACTTGTACTTCAATGTTTGCTTGTTAGTAGCTTTCAGGCTAAAGCTAACTGAATAAACCTCAAAACGAAAACAGACGACTCCCAACTATTGTTCATGGGAGCGAACTATACTAGAGCTAGAGAAAGTTATACTGTGTTGAAAAAAAGATATACAATGTTGAGTCTACTCTGTGCTAATCCTTATCACTTTTGTTGTTAGCGTTGTTGTTAAAAGGCAGCTTAAAATTGCGTCATATTTGTGGAGGCTATGGTCCTTGATGCGGCGGCCCGGGTTTATTCCCACCCTCCACCCTTTTCTGCGTGTCATCCCCACCCTCTTTTCCCCTATTTTCAACACTGTCCATTGTCCTCTCTCTCTGAATAAGAAATATAAAGGCGGCTTGCTTTGTGGGCAAGCTTTGATATGATATATATTTTTTCAGTGCCTGAATTTAAACCATTTTCTGATTGCCCCCTCAGAAATATATTTTAAAAATGAATTAAGTTTATAAATGTGCGACAAAACCTCAACATGGAAAATCTTAAACTGAAGCCCCTCTGTTGGCTATGTTCACTGCCTAGCTATATCATCGATAAAATAACCTAAAAGTACAACACTTTTTACTAACTAAGAACCAATCACATTTCAGAACCAGGTTTCAGGTTGACGTCTCCATGTTGACTAAATTGTCTTTTAAAACATCGCATGTGATTACAAACTAAGTTATCGATACACTGTTGGACCTTGTATGACGCTGAAATGGATTAGAGCTTCTCGGTTAGGTTAAATGATTGACATTATTATTCATCATGTTTGGGGTTCAGCTGAATGAGCAATATTCTGTGAAATGATCATGGCACCAACACAATATGGCCAGTTGTTACACAACTCTGTATAAACCAGCTGTAAACAATATTCCAACATAATAATATGTCATCTTCCTGCCCTGTTCATTTACTGTACCTCACTTTCTTTGTTTTCTGTTCCTCCAGACTATCTAACAGGGTGTGTGGGTGAAGCTCGGTGGCCTCCATCTCTGTACCCTGATCTGTACACACCCACGTCCCCTTCATGGTCCCTTCACTGGACCTACCGAGACTCCCAGCTGGTTAACCTGCCCGTCAGTCTGCTGGTGGAGGGAGACATCATCGCTCTGAGACCTGGTCAAGAGGCGTTTGCATCCCTCAGAGGCATCAAGGTCAGTCTGCAGGGGAACATACAGTACATGTGCATGTGCAGAGATGAGATGCAGGTTTAGAGGAAAATGTGCTGTTTTGTATTGAATTAACTTTACCACACCACAGCTGGTAAAAATCTCCTTCCTCTGCCATCATCAAACAGAAAAACCTCAGACCATGATGAGCACATTGGCCTTTGCTTGAATGCTGATGTTGTCAGTATTATACCTTCTGGAAAACCTGTAATCTAACTTAATATAAATCTCACTTTAAGGTGTACTCTATTCCTCAGTCTACACTCAGGTATAACACTATATCTTTATATTGTATATATTTATAATCAAGCACCTACATTTGGTGACCAAAGTACATTTGATGACCAAATTGCAACTTGTTTATAAGACTTAAGAAAATGAAATTTAATGCAACTTTAAACAGCCTTTCTTTACTTTGACAGGTCAAAAATTGGAGGAAATTTACAGAATGAAAGTGTTATTTTTTAGTTATTTATTTAAATAATAAGTACTCCTCCCAGTATTGCTCATGAGTAAGTCATGCCCGCGATAAAACATATTTGTTTTAAATTTTGACCAGCATGTAATAAGGTGCAAGTAAAAAATATATATTTAAAAGATATCCTTAAAAAGTCTTTAATTTAAGGTTAAAAAATGTCTTTAAAAGTTGTATTTTTACCAGTGAGAGGTCTTAAATTTAATATGGCACATTGGCAGAGACATGTGTGGATACTTATATCAAATCTACACTGTCTAGTTAGCGTTGTATAATTTTTTATTATTCTCTATTTGGGGGATTTGCTTGTTCATGTGACAGTTCACACAATTTACACAAAAAATCGTTAGAAGACAGACCTTTGGCTTCAAGAATCCTTTATTGTGTCGTTTGACATCTCATATATTGAATTAGTTCATTCAGCCCTGGTGTTCTGTACTAAGGTATCATATCTTCTTTTGACTTTCGATTATTTTATAGAATTAAAAAAAATGTTAAATATGCCACACCTGTGTTCAATGCTGTTTGTTTTTCGCTGTGCTAAACTGGTTAATGTTAATTTTTTTTTTGTTTGGATCTTAAAAAGTTCCTAAAAAGTCTTGAATTTGATTTTAAAAAGTCGTGCAACAACCCTGTGTGAAGGAATCTGTGTGGTTGTAGAACCGTAACATTTCTTATTTCTTCATGTGAATCTAAGGTTATCAGTTATTTGCTTTAGATATTCTTCTTGCCAGAACTGGTATTGCTACAGAAAGCCAATATTTCACAACTGTTCCAACATGAGTGAACTTAAATGCAATCAGAGTCACAGACTCCAACTGGCGCCATAATGGCAGGCGCATAGCATGCTTTTCTCAGTCCTGCTAGCACGTAAATAATTAAAACTGACTGCTGAGGTAAACGGTTACACACGAGATCGTCTTGCAAAAGGACATTTTCCAAAGCCAGAAAGACCAATTTGTGAAAACGAAATATCTGCACAAACTATACATTTAAATAAACATTATTTTAAGTATTAGTTATTAAAAGTGCTGCAGTGGGGTAGATGATTACAGACTGGGACAACAGACTATGTAGTTAAATATGGAACCAACAGGTCCTTGTAGTTTCATGTTAAAGGATGACTTTCATATATAAACAGTGAACTTTAGACGTAAAAAAAAATGCTAAAAAAGATGAACGGAGGCTCCTTAGGAAATAACTGTTGTAACTTTAGTTTATAAATAAACTACAATGAATGTGTCAAGGTTTATTCATATGAGGTGGTCTATATCATCACCACATATTTGTATTCAAACTGCAAAGCTGAGCTGCTGTCTGTGCGATGATCACATCAAGCCTGCAGCAGGAGGTGGTCTCTGTTGAGTAGCTGCATTGACGTTTGCTTGTTATGTAACAGACAGGCATCATCGTGTGGGCAGAGCCTGAATTTATACTGATATGGACGAGAGACAATCATTCGTAAAGGCTGGTAGCTAGTGCCAATTCTTGCTCATGTTGAAATTGCAGACATACAGTAAACATTCTTCTATTTTTAGCCATGTAAACAACAGAGCGAGCACAGTACAGATTTGGCAAACACGTATTTCTCTGTTTGGCCACAGTATCTCTCTAGGTCTTTACAGCTCAGATAAGATGAGTCCCTGCAGGTCGCATGTGGGTGTGGGAGAGTTTCCTCAATCCTACCTGCTCCCCACGAGTGTTTTATGAATAAAAGCAGTACAAAATAATTTTCTGTCCAATGGTTGGTTATGACATACATTAATAAGTGGAAAACAGTCACTGCACTGGCTACCAATTCCTTTTAGAATTAGTTTAAACATTTTACTAATCGCATACAAGGCTCTACATGCCCTGGCACCAGAGTATTTAAGTGAGCTTTTAACACCTTATTGCCCAGGACGGCCTCTGTGATCAGCCACATTAGGCCTGCTAACTGTACCAGAGTCGAGGTTGTAGTCAAAAGTATTTTTCTGTAAAGGCACCTCAGCTCTGGAACAGTCTTCCACTTTGTACTCGATCCGCGGACACTGTTTCTGATTTTAAGTCCAGTCTTAAGACACAGTTCTACAAACTTGCCTTTTTAGCGAACAGCTAATTAATTTGAGCTCTGATGTTCATATTTTATCTCCATATTTTAACCTATTGTATTTTGCTTGTTTTTTTTCTTTTTCTTTTAAACAGTTGTTTAACTGCATGCTTGTATTATGCGTTTTTGTGTGTCTGAGTGTGTTTACATTTCTGGAAAGCACTTTGTGATCTGTCTGGAAAGGTGCTATAGAAGTATTATTATTATTATAAAAAGTGGATACTGTTGGGGCACAAGTTTAGCGCAATCAGTAGAGCTCTTTGGTGCATATCATTCCCCGCTCTCTTTTCCCCATATTTCCTTTTACTTTTCACTGTCCTATCAAATAAAGGCACAATGCCAAAAACAATAATCTTTAATAAGTGGATGCTATTGAACTCTGGATCTAATGCAGTCACTCCTGCTCTGAAATCAGCAGCTAACGACAGCTGGACATCCAGCAGCTTTGCAGTTCAAAGAAAATAAGATTAAACATGTTATTGTAGAAAAGAAAACATTTAATATGACTAGATATTATATCTATATAATATCATCTGCTTTATAATTATCATCAGTGTGTCCTAATTGTACACACAGCTGTTCCGCAAATTCCCAGTTCTGCAGCTGGCTTGGCTGTCATGATGTGAGGTAGATTTTATTATCACTCGACTCCTCTCATAATCGCCAGCTTGTTTGCTTCGCAAACTTCTTTTACTGACTACTTACTCACCAGTTTACATCTCTATATTTAAAAAGATTTTTATGACCAAAACTGTATGGCATAAAATATAATGATATAGTGCATGATAGTATTGGTTTAGTGTAAAATCACAACCATATAGAATTATCTTAACTCGGGTACAGAGTGGCCCCCTAAAACTTAATTATGTGACCAGCTTTGTCTATTTTTCCACTCAGGATGATGAGCACATTGTGTTGGAGCCAGGAGATTTATTCCCCCCGTTCTCACCTCCTCCTTCCCCTCGAGTCAATGAGAAGAGAGGACCCCAGAGTCCCCAGCATCACCGTCTCTTCAGAGTGGTCCGGACACCAGTACTGGACACAGTCAGGTTGGGAACTTGTCTGTGTTGGTCCTGGGTGTTGAGAAATGTTTTGTGTGGCTTTTCTGAATGTGTGTCAAGTGGGTTTTTTTTTGCACCCCATTTAATGCTGTCTATGTGACCTACATCACCAACCATGAATGTCATCAAAATTTGTTTGACATCCGGTTTGCACACAGGAATAAATCTGGAGCTGTTACGCATGATCTGTAGATAGAGTAGAACTCCGAAAGTGTGGAGCTCAGTTAATGCCTGAGAGCGCAGCTCTGCGCAGCAGAGAGTGGAGGTGCAGACAGCACCTCTTCACAATCACTTTATGGGCGTGTTTGCGCTTCCATATCATCAGTGCAAGTTGCTTTGTGAATCGAACCTTGAGACGGAGCACATAGTGGGGGCAAATGATGCACAATTTATGGAGCTATCAGCAGCTGCAATCCATTATTAGAGAATTCCAGTTTTAAAAAGATCTTGTGTTTTGTATATTCAGACGAGTCTGTGAAACCAGAGAGTTTTGAAGATATGCAAATATACTATAATAATGCTAAACTCTTCTTAGAATTTTGTCAGTTAAATCAGATTTGGCTGTTTAATATAAAGCTTTGACTGTACTGTTCATCAAACTCTCATATCGGCATAAACAAGTCTTGTGTTTTACATGTAAGACGCTTGCTTATCAGGGTTTTCCATTAAATCATTTCCTACTAACTGCTTCAGAGTGTTTCAAGGCGTGTCAGTGTCCTTTTCAAATATATTGTTTAACCGGAGATAAGAGAAAGACACTGGGCTAAAGTTTGCCAAAAAGCATCGTAGAGATACTGATTATAAATAAAACTGCTTTATTCTGTAGTTTTACCTATTTTAAATACTGGGTTTGTTTGTTTTGACAAGGAAGAGACTTAATTTAGTTTAGGGTAAAAAGCTGTTGAGCTATAAATAAGCAAATCCTTACAAAAAGACCAGAGCAACTACAAAGGAGCTAGCAGCTGCTCTGCTCGTAGGCCCTCCTAACAACCTGTGTCAATGTTGACTTTTAACATTAAAGTTTTGTGTTTTACTGTTATTATTACCAAGATTGTCTGTTTTTGGAGACCCCTGTGGATAATTCAGCTCCTGGTAAAAACCCTGTGAACAATGAACACTGAAGCCTCACCGTAGAAACTCAACAGCAACACCTGGAGGTTAACAGCTGCTAAAGAGGAAGATAGAAAAAACAAGGTATTCAACTTAAATGAAAAGTAAAACTTTGTATTTTGTCTTCTTTCTTCAACAGGAACAGTTTGGAGTCCGCGTTGGCTCGACCAATCACGGTGCTCGATAACGAGAGGTTTACAGTGCAGTCTGTTATCACCAAGCTCGTCTGTCCTGTCGTGCTGGTGAGAAGTTAAGATGATGTTTCTGAATCATCTCTGTGATGTCTTTGGAATTAGATGTTCTGTAATGTAAGCCACCTTTAACTCACTGGTATCTTCATGATTTCTCTCTTTAGGTGGCTTTCCTGTTAGTGAACACTGTCCGCTATTTTTGTGACGCCCCCAGTCTCACACCTGCCTGCTACAATTTCTTTCAACTTCAGGTACAGTCACTCAAAGCTAAAATATATTTGTAGCTAGACTTTTTAAACTTTGCCGTTGTATGTTTACTTTAATAAATGTTGCAAATGTGCAGTTGATGGGTGTCCTGCCCATCTTGCCCCTGCTCTTCCCCGTCATGTGGGTGCTGCTGAATGCCTTTGGAGAGGCCAGGGTCCTCGCCGAGTTCAGCCGCGCATCACCAGCTGGTCTGGTAAGGCGCGCGCACACACACACACACACACACACACACACATACACACACATACATGCATGCATGCACTAATACAAATGCAGATCTAATGTTGTGATGTGCACTGAAATGACAGCTTTGATGGAGGATTGTGTTCTATGTGTTAACTAACATCTACAGACATACACACTAAAGGGTTAAGCTGATATTTTGGTTTCATAGTACCTTAATAACAACAAGAGGACTCCCACCTGCCATCTACTATGAAACAGTGTGATGTTTAATTGCATATTAAATCAATGAATGCCGTACAGGTGGTCTGCACAAAGGCTTGAATCTGCTTAATATGTCCACTGGCTGCGATTCAGCAGCATCAAGGCTTGGACTCAGCTCCGTCCTTTCACTGCATTTTCAGTGTTTTGCCTTGTTTGTGGACGTAATCGTTTCAACATTGTAACCTACATTCTTGATTATTTTCATTCAAATATTCGCTTAGGCTGTTCTCATCCCCAAGTCTTCAAATACACACACTTCGTCTTTTAAAATCACACCAGGATTTGTTTGAAGTCTGAACTAGGGCTGAAGATAATCAGAAAAAAGGGCTGCAGAAATTAGAAAAAAAGTGACACTGGGATAACTTTTTCTTCTGTGGTATTTATTGCAGTATAAAAAAGTAAAGGAAATTATACCAGATAAAGTCAATCATACTGTTTATTGTTTGTGACTTTTACCTTTATTTTCTTGTAACAAAACCACTCTCCTACTTTTATCACTCTTGGTTCAGAGAGACACCCTTATGAAAAAGTAGAGAGAGAAGAGGTGGAGCAACATGTTTCTTTATAAAATAAATAAAAACAGACTCGTGGGCTGCAGTTGTGTTATTTATACGATATGTCATCCGACATTTCGGCACACACAACCTCATGTTGTGTGTGCGCTGCAGGTATAGCCGCTAAAAGTAAACACTCCGCTCAGTTACCATCTCGTATATGTAGCCACAGCGTTAACGAGCACCGGGACGAGGTGCTGTTAATAACAATAATACACACACTGAAAAGCCGCCACACATTACGAAAAGCCTGCCTAAATCATCCAGCTGACATTATAGAAGCAGACTTTTGTTGTAGATAAGTGATGGAAAACGAGAAAATGGCGATTACTTATTTTGCACAAAGCAAAAATAAAGTAGCAGCCTGACATTATTGCTATTGCACATATGCACATCGCAATTGCGATTTTTAACGATTTATTGTGCAGCCCTAGCCTGAACTTGGTTGTTTTTTGTGCTTCATTATAACCAAACTGATCCTTTCATGTTAAATTCTTAAAAAGAGAAGAAAACAGACTTTAAAAACGTGCTCAGGGCACCTTGAAACTTACCTAACCACATGTTTTAAAGTAAGAAAGACATTAAAACAGAAGCTAAATAGTACCTTAGAACAGACCTAACCAGGTGTTACAAAAGATGGGGAAATGGCCTTAAAAAAGCTCTTAAGGGTACCTCGAAACAGACGCTAACTTTTGCTTCTTTTTGAGACAGGTGGTGACAAAATGTCTTCCAAATTGGATATTTGTATATGGTCTCTTTAATTAGCTTTATATGCTCAAACAGACTCAATGCATGTGTATTATATAGAAGTGTATTAATAAAAACACCACTGAACCTTTCATGATTTCTCTGTGCTTAATAGCAATGATTTATGAATGTTCTCCATTAATGCAAAACTTAACCAATAGAGGAAAAGCAAAGAATATCAACTTCTAATTGTGCTTAAAGCAGTAAACACTGTTTAAGACGTTTATTCCATGCGGCCTCTTGGCAGCTTTGATTTAGAAACAGTGTTAGTGATCTATAAACCCATATCAGCCTAACCCTGACACACAAACTCACATGTGCACACATACACACACACACACACACATACACAGAGGAGACACAGCGAGGGCCTCCCTCTGTGTTTTAACTAGACTCTTCTCTTGCCCCAGCTTGCTAAGTTCTCTGAGGACACTCTAAGCAGCTACACCGAAGTGGTTTCCTCCCAGGTATAACCTCTCGCTGTCTCGCTCCCCCCTCCCCTCCTCCACTCGCTTGGCTCCCAACTCCACCTGAACCCGCCTGTCTTCACTCGCTAGCTGTCCTCGCCCTCTGCAACTCCCTCTCTGGAACCCCCCGTGCACAGCTATTGCTACCCTCCCACCGCCACCCTCCAATCTCCATTACATCTTTGATTTCTTCATCTTTATCATGGAAATCTTCTGATTCAGTCCATCCATCGGATTTCTTCACTCCCTTTTTTTCATTCGGGCACTTTCCTTTGCTTTGTGTTTTTTAATTCATCCTGCACGACATGTTTATTTCCTCTCCTTTTGCTCTTTGCTTTGGTCACTCTTCATCAGTCAACATGTCTTGACCAAACACCTTTGGATGTAAGTTTACGCTTCGATGCCTCCAGTCGTCTTTGACATGTTATCTCAACAGCCAATCACGTCTCTTTTAGATCCTTTTCTCACCTCATGGATACACCTTATGTTCTCATAAGTCTCATAGTTCCTGATCAAACCCAATCATCGTCCTCCATTGTTTCTGGGCTGTAGTGCTCAAAGGAAGAAAAAGCAAAGACTGCTTCCCATTTGTCTTATTTTGTCTCTGGTAGGGATGTACGATATTATCGGCACGTTATCGCTATCGGCCAATATCGGCTTAAAAATGAACTATCGGATATAGGCCAACACGCCGATATCCGCCGATATCCGCCGATATAATTAACCGATAAAATAATGGGCTGCTGCATACTTGACTTGAGACCTGCGCGGCGCAGCGTGATGACCTCACGTGTGTCTACCTGCAGCATGAGAGAGTTAGAAGCCAAAATGTCCGAGGTGTGGAAGTTTTTCAAAGTGTCCGAAATAGATGGCAAAACTGCAATTTGCTATGACTGCTCAGCTTCGGTGATGCGAGGAGGAGCCAAGGCAAAGTCTTTCAACACTACAAACTTGATTAACCATCTCAAGACCATCTCACCCCAACCGTTGTAACAAATGTGATAAGAGTATCACCATTATACTGTACGCTAATTCCAATAGAAGAGAGTTGATGATCTCTGCAATTAGGTGTGCGGGAAAAAAATATCGGTATCGGTAATCGGCTAAATGAGTTGTAAAATATCGGCATATCGGATATCGGCAAAAAATCCAATATCGTGCATCCCTAGTCTCTGGCTTTGGCATTTCTCCAGATGAATACATTTTAAGTTTAAAATATAAGGAGCACATGATCCTCAGAGGGACTTTCACTTGAATCTGTGCCTGACCTTCCACTTCTGCTTGTCTGCCTGCTCTGCATGACTGGAAATCAGCCCAATGTGGCCTTTTGCTGTTAATTCTCTCAGGTTTTCTCTCCTTGTTTCCTTTCCTTATCTCCTTTTGAATTACAGATTTTAAAACATCACTTTGACTATTAAAATCTGGATTTTGCTGATTAATTAGTAATAGGCTGTTTTAAGATGCTAGTATGCTAGTAAGTTATGCTAGTGTTGTTGATGCTTGAACTGATTTGTCTGACTGGACTTTGTTGTTGCGTCACTTGCATCCAAGATGCTTCTAATTGGTGCCTGCTGCAACACATCTTTCCTCCATGTCTGGATGGTTTGTTGACCTTGGTTAATTCAAGTTCGAGTCACTTCAAATACATTAAAAAACTTGAATGATTGAGGAATGTTTAAGCGTGGTATTGCTGTGTCATTTACATGGATGATTCAAGCTAGTTTAAATTTAGTTTGTTGCCTATGTATGTACAATAGGGATAACTTAATAAGATAAAAATAAAACTTTATTAATCCTGAAGGAAATTACAGTGCCAGATAGTTCCTATTTTGTATGGGAACAGATGGTGTACTCTATACAGATGTACAAATATATCTGCAGTAATATCCCTGTTTTCGTCCTCCTGAAAGTTATAATCTCGAAGATTTTAATGTAAATAAATGTCTGTTAGGTCACTATTGCTGAATGAGGTAACACAATGGTGACTGAGCCTATGGCCCACTGATGAAAGCCTTTGCATTTGCAGTATATAGTATTATTATGGACTGGGTGTCCAGTTAGTGACACGTTTTCCATCAGCCAGCAGTGGTTGGTCTGCCAGAGAGGGTAGGCGGAGCTAAGCGGCTGCTTTTCCGCTCTCTGCAAGTGTTGCGAGTAAACAGTAATCTACTATGGCTGAACAAACAAAGAAAAGATGGATGACTACAGATACAACTTCAAAAAGAAGTGAAAATCCAAAGACAAAGAAACAAACTCGACGCTCAGATGAAGCAAACAGTCTAAAAAGGAAAGTGACCGTCAGCCAGGAAAATCAAGAGTTACAGCCGTGACAAAGGGAGCCAACCGTGGACGTGTGGTTAAATTGGAAAGTGTACTCCCACAATTACCGTTTATCGCCATTAGGTGGCGCCCAAGAGAACGAAACTGAAATCTTCGAGATTGTCAGTTGAAGCAATGTGCCTCAGATGTTACGTCTTAAATTCTCAGTCATTACTGAACTAAATGAAAGCAACCAGGCATCGTAAAATTAGTGTAAATTATTATTTTAAGTGATGCAGTACAATGAATCCCCAGAATTGGCCCTTCCCGCCCCCCTTATTTACTGTTGCTACGCCTGTCAAGCTTTCGCACCGGCATGTGTGTTTTGAACTATTACAGTGAGAATTGTTCCGAGGGAAATAATTTCTGGAAAAATGGTTCCCAAATATCAGAGAGGACAACAACGCACATTTGAAAGCTACATCCAGAATATAATTTGTCAGCGGAGTGTTGAGAATGAAGAGGACATAAAAATGGAGGCAAAAGCTCGACGTCCCAATGCAACGTCAGGCACCACACGTCTTGACAGTTCATGTTAAGCACAATCATATACAGGAACAACAATGTTCTTGCACAGCGGGGTGAGTCAATATATTGTTTTATTTTAAGCTAATGTTTAGTTATGATTCCCTTTAACTTGCATTATCTTATATGTTTTAGCACAGTGCTAGCAAAACTAAATTATCCCACTTTTTCATTTTGTTTAAAGCGCGTCAGGATATTGCTCTCATATCGTGGGCTTGTTCCAAACACTGGATCTCCTAAAGGCACAACAGGAAAGCCCAACAAAAACCTGAACAAGTTTGCCTCAACAACGGCACAAACCAAGGGGTGGTAAAATAAAGGCTGTGCTGATATCATCGATGGTGGTAGCGAAGGCCAGACAGGATCGCAAGCGGAGACCAGTTGACTGTCTTCCTCAATTTTTAATGTCCGACATCTCTGCTCTCGAGTTTTTGGCTTTGGAAAGCGTAAAATATGACACCCCTCTCCAAACTTTGAGGATATCTGCTGTCGGACTTGCAGATTCCATATGAACACCGTTTAGGCATTTCTCCTTGTTCTGAAAGCTTGACAGGCCTCCTGCGCCTAGTTACAGTTGCTAACGTAGGATTGGACAGGCTGTTGAAGGGAGAGGCTTCCCTCTCAGGGCTTCAGTAATCATCGCTGCATGTCAAGGACAAATAAAAAATCTGTTTAGAATTGATTCAAACTTCAAAGGCTAATTTCAAATTTAGAAAAACAAAGAATGAACAAAGGTTACAGGCAGGAGCTTGGTTGTGTTACAGCCCTAATGTACATGTTTCTTCAGATAGCCGGAAAGTTTTTGATGTTGGATGTAAAAGAGAGGAGGCAAGGAAGGGGAGGTTGTTAGATGCTTTTGGACCTCTCACAAAATTGCTGCTTGCTTCACGTCCTTGCATTGTTGTGTAGAAGCTTTGTCCTTTTCTCTCTTTGTAGCCCGATCACAGAGCTGATTAGGACTTTGTTTTTAATCTGTTTGGGCTTTAAGGCATACATTTTAACTAATTTCTTTTTTCAGAACTCAAGTTAGTTTTTTTAAAAATACTTGAAAATGAAATACTTTAATTGGCTTTATTTATGACACATTACATCTTGTCAAATTTAAATAAATTGTTTTGATAAATACCTGCACCCTCTAGTATGTCCTTGAAAGCAGCTCTCAGACTTGATCTATACGTGTGTGTTTGTGTGTGTGTGATCTCATGTCTAGGAGATGCTGCGCTGTGTGTGGAGACACCTGGTGGGCGTCCTGAAGGGAGAGTCTCAGACACTCTGTTATACGTCAAGCCTTTTACACACTCTGGGATCTGTTACTGTGAGTATTACAGGGATCAGTGTGAATGGGGAAGATGTCCTGATATTCTGATTATACTCTGTGAATGCTCTACATGGTGTGTTATTAGGGCTGTCAAAGTTAACGTGATAATAACGCGTTTACACAAATCCGCATTAACAGCACAATTCTTTTACACATTAACAAAAGTGCGCCAGGTTGTAACACAACTAGGGAGCTGCATGGTTTAACAAGCCCCTCAAATGCATCTTCAGTGACCACTTAGGGATTGGATTTCACTTTCCCACTCTGTATGCAAATGAACACGGAGCCTCATGCACCTTAATAAGACTTAGAAAAACATCATATAATACAAAAAACTGTGATGCAGACTCGCGCATAAAGAGGGTGTGAGCTGCTGCGCTAACTGGGCACCATGGGAAAATTCACATGCCACCAATGAGTAGGGATTGTGGGTGACACAATATAAGCAGTACCTTGCATAAAGCAGCATATTTGTTCACTTTAATGTTAATACAAGTTTTAAAAACTCTTCCTTTAAGGTACATTTTGAACAGATAGAAAATGTGCAATTAATTTGTGATTAACTCTTGACAACCGTGGGATTAATCGGGTTTAAAAATTGTAATGCGTTTTGCCCTATGTATTTTACAACATTACCTTGTTAATTACCAAATGATGTTTCCAAATGGAGATGCTCTGATAAAATGCTACAGTTTGTTTTGTTGTTCTTAAGCTTATTTTTACAGCCTGCTATTTAGTGGAAAGTAAACTTAAAATGATTTCAATTATAGCTATGTTATAGCTAAAAGTTTTTATCTTTATCTTTTATATCTGTCAAACTGTTAAAGGCTCTAATGTTCCAGGTAACACGAGCGTCACAGAATGACCAAACAGATCCCTAACTCTACTGGCCCCCAAGTTTACTGGCTTAAAGAATATTAAAACATGTCTGCTGAAGTTGTGTGTAGCCAAGCTGTTTTGTCTCTGCCTGCCCAGTGCAATAGTAGTGAATCGGATTTTCTTTGTGGTTGTAGTTGAATTTAAAAACTCAATGGCAACATTTATTTCCGGAAGCTTTTTCCCTGTTAATCTGAATCATCCAGAAATCTCAGTTTTAGTAGCTTTATTAATGAAATAACTTCTATAAGTTCTTTCTGCTGAAGATATATTGACAGCTTGTTTTGGATACAACCAATATTTGATTTCTGATACAATACCAATTTTAGAGGGAACATTTTTTTCCAGTAAGTAGAATCTAGAAAGAAAATAGGTCTTTTAACAGATTGTAAAAGAATCTAGACCAGTATGACTATGCAAAGGTATTCAGCAGGACAATTTCCTTAAACAGCAGTTAATATTTTTAAGGGATTAAAAAAAAGGTTTATATACCTGGATCTATGTACTTGGAAGTCCTTTTTCAGACTTGATTGTGCATGTATGTGTGTAAATAGAAACTCTCTTGTGTATATGTAGGTGCTGTGTTGTGTGGACAAGCAGGGTATTCTGTCGTGGCCCAACCCGAGTCCAGAGACTGTTTTGTTCTTCAGCGGACGGGTGGAGCCGCCCCACAACAGCCAGGACGATCTCAGAGACGACCTGTCTGTCAACTCCTACTGCAGAATGGAGGCGGAGGACGACAGGGATGAGGTGTGTGTGTGTGTGTTTGGCAGGTTTCAGCCTCACTCGCAGCACGGTTGTAGGGATTGTTTGTGTGTTTGGCAAATGCAGAAAGTGGTATTGCATGTGGTCTGTTAATATTAGTAGAAACTGGCTTGATCTAAGTAGAGTCAGGAATCCATCACCTAATAATGTACAGACTGACTTAATTGTGACCCCTGTGTAGGCCCAGGAGGGGGAGGCTCTGCTCTGTCTACCTGCAGAGTCCAACACTCAGCTGGGAGAGGGTCCAGACCCAAGTGAGATGTCAAATGACACCGCTCGTTCATCTGACAATCTCCGTCTTGTGCGCTCCTGCCAGCCTGCGCACACACGCACCAAACACCACTCTGGATCCAACGTGAGCTTCAGCCGGGACACTGAGGGAGGCGAGGACGACCCTGCACAGGTAAATACTGGGAATAAAACTTCTCAAGTGTATTGAATAGTTCTGAATTTTCATTTGACTTGTTCTCTGTCTCATTACCTCAAGGACTTTGCTCTGGGCTGCCCGGAGGCCGAGGCTGAGGATTTTGTGTGTGACTACCACCTAGAAATGCTGAGTCTGTCGCAGGACCAGCAGAACCCAGCCAGCATCCAGTTCGATGACCTCTCCTGGCAGTGCCACCTGCCCTCTCTGAAGCCGCTGGGCCTCAACATTATGCTCAACCTCTGCAACGCCAGTGTCACCCAGCAGCTCTGTCGATTCTCTGACCACCTGTCCAACCTGGCTTTGCAGGAGAGCCACGGCACCGTGTTGCCTGTCTACGTCCCCTGGGGGCTCTGTGAGCTCTCCAGGCTCATAGGTGAGAATGGAGCGATGGTGTTTAGAGCAACCTTTTTATTCCAGGTTTGCTCTTCAGTTGGTAAATATGAAAATCTGAAAAAATGCATTTGCCTTTATTAAGTAGGACAGTGGATAGAGTTGGAAATGAGGGAAGAAAGAGTGATGGGATGACATGCAGCAAAGGGCCGATGGTTGGAGTTACACCTGGGGCCGCTGTTTGAGGGCTGTGCCATCTTTCTCTAGATTCAGTTATACTTTTTCTTTCACTCTCATGGGATCAAAAGTGTCTCACTGCTGCATCTCCTGATTTTTGTTATGCAAACTTGAGACCATTCAGGTCCTACTGTTTCCTCCTACAGCAACCTGTAAATATGACGTGTGCCGTTTGAGGGAAGGGGGAAAAAACCGTGGTTCACTGATAATATTGGACCTTTTTTACATTTTATTTTAGTTTTAAGTTAATTTATTGAACCTAGGATTTTAAGTTGGTAAGCTGCAAGTTTATATTTATTCAAAGAAAAAAAAAAGTGTTGATGGCAGTCACTGGGTCCACCCTGCGGTTGGCGTCACTTAATTGCAGTATTGCGGTCATGCAGTTACCATCACAGCCCTAATTACAGGGACACCACTCATTTCACACATGGTGTGTTCACTCATCCTGCTGAGCACCGTTCAACAGCTGTCTAATGTTTTCAGATCTCTAAAGTTTAATAAATCAACCCTCATCAAGATTACTTTAGTTTGACTTTATTATTAAACTTGCCCCCTGTGATTTACTGGCGATCAGTCCAGGGTGTAACCCCGCCTCTCGTCCAATGGCAGCTGGGATAGGCTCGAGCCCCCTGCGACCCTGAACAGGATAAGAGGTATATAGATGATGGATGGATTAATATAGAAATATACATTATTTTGAATGCAAAAAAGAAATGACTCAATTGGTATTTACTGAAATAACATTGAAACTTGATTGATGTACTAAGGCACCATACGAAGTTATTAAAGAAAATTAGAAACAGAACTCTATCATTTAGGGTATCATTTTCGATTTTAACGGTATTACTACTCTTATCGATGCTGCTTAATGATTCGGTACTTTAACTGTATTCTTATTAGTTTTTAATTAATTTTTTAAGAGAAAAAAGAAATTAAGATTTAAGATTGTTTTATTTTCTGTAATGTAAAATAAACATTTATTCACAGCAAAAGAAACAGCAATGTTTAGAACAGATCACTGTTATAGACTAACTTATTTGGCTGGCTGGTAGTGGGTGGGGCTTATCAATTAACCCGGTTTGTCAGGTGTACTAAGTTTGATGGTTAACCGCGTCCAGTGAGAAGTGTGGTCCATGTCTCTGCCTGTATGCCAGGCACATTAGACAGCTGTTTGGACAGATCACTCGTGTTTGTGCCCTCACAAGCAAAACCGTTGTTGCACTTGTGGCAACAAGCGTCGGCGACATTGACTCTGGTAAAGTGTTACCACACTTTTGAACGTTTAGTTCTCTCCGCCATCGTAACGAGCAGGATCTCTTGTGTGCACGCACGTGTGTCTGTGTGTGCGCTGTGTGAGAGAGAGCTGTCCCCGCCCCTCTCAAACACACTCCGCGAGAGACATTTCTCTTCTGGATTGGATTACGCATCATAGACGAATGTCTTTATCTTGTTGGTGAGATTAAATGTGCAACATAACGTTTTTGTAGCAATAATAAACAGAAAATGTATTTTCTTTATTTTCCAGTACCGAAAGCAGAACCAATAACATCAGAACTTTATCAATACTGCGGTTTTTCATGATTCAGCCCCGGGGCCCGTTTAATACCAGGTTTCGCTACCCATCCCTACTCATAAGATCTATTAGACAACAACCCTTGTGTCTTGTTCATGTGTGTGTATCAGGGTTCACTCCTGGAGCGAGGGAGCTGTTCAAACAGGAGAACCACTTGGCTCTGTACCAGTTGCCGACTGGAGAGAAAACCAAGGAGTTCACGTCCCGCCGCCTTCATTACTTCACCAAACGCCAGCCTCCCATGTCCCACCTTATCTCCCTGTTCGTACGAGACTCTTCCTCCAGTGAGTACACACACACACTTAGTCTCTTTTCTCTATGGTGTACTTGCTTTTTGTTGCATTATACATTGACCTCTGACCTTTCTGTGGTAGATAACGTCCAGATGCTGTCTCATGGCTCGGCCGACCTCATCCTGGAGGCCTGCACTGACTTCTGGGATGGAACTGATATTTATCCCCTCTCAGGCTCAGACAGGTGAAGTTACCGTCACACTGATCATTTTCATTTTGCGTTATCATCCATACTTTAAGCAAGTCTTTCCAGATGTGACTCTTATTATTTAGTTTGATCCTTTTTCTTTTACAGAAAGAAGGTTCTGGATTTTTACCAGCGTGCCTGTCTGTCAGGTTACTGCTCAGCGTTTGCCTACAAACCCATGCAGGTATCGTTGTCTAACCAGCTGAATGGGAAATGTGTGGAGCTGGCCCCTGGTCCCTGCCTCTTCTCTGGGGTGGAGCTGCCCTCCACCACCCCCATCAAACACAGCTCCTGCAGGAACAGCTGGAGCTCCGATGGTACGACATAGTGACTAAGGGTTTTATAGTTTTCATTCAGTTTTAATCTACTACATTCTCTTTAAAGCCACCAGACTCCATTGTTATAACGGTACTTTTTACCTTGCAGAACATTGGAATTGTTAGTCTACCAGCGGTTCACCTGCTTAGTTTTTTACCCACTAATACTGTGTTTGATTTGAAGTCACACAAACACACCAACTGATTTTGCAGGTAGCAGGTAACATCTGTTTCTGGTTTAATCAAGAGCTAAAAAACAAGAGCTTTTAGTGGATGTACTTAGAAATTATTCATAAATATGGCCCATCTTTAATATCTTCTAAAAGTTATAATACAGCAATAATACAACTTTCCTCATTATTATTTTCCCTTTCCTTTAACTTCTACAGAAGGTATCGGTGAGGGTGTGGAGCGAGAAGACTGCGTTCAGGCCCTCAGCGGGCAGATCTTCATGGGCATGGTATCGTCTCAGTTCCAGGCAAGGCTGGACACGGTCCGGCTCATCGATGCCCTCGTCACCGCTTGTATCCGCTTTGTTTACTTCTCCATGGAAGATGAGCTCCGCAGCAAGGTGAATATGAACATTGATAATATCTAACGCCCATTTTATCGGCACTTGTTTTCACTTGCTCTACTTGCTTCTACTCACTAAAAACTGTTGATTGTACTTTCCGTCCATAGTTTTCACAAAGTACCTTGTCACTGGAGGTGGGACTTTTAGCTTAGTCTAACACAATCTACATATGATACGCTTTTCATTTGGACAAAAGAATGGCCTCTTCTTTGTGTGTCAATCTTTCAGCATGTAATTGCTTCCAATCTACAGTCTCAGTCCCAGCACTTTAAATTCATTGCTGTCAATGCAGTAATTACTCTACAAAAAACTACAAAATAGTATGCAGAAAAATAAGGTATCTTAGTAATAAGAAGCTTGCATCCCATTATTAAAAAATAATATATATTAAAGATTTAAAAAGTGTTTCAAGTTTGGAAAAAGGAGGAACACTACTCAACTACTCAACTTCAAAAACATTATTAACAAGTATTTAGACCAAAGATTATATGATTAAGATCAGATGAGATACTTTATTGATCCCCAGAGGGGAAATTCGGTTGTTGCAACAGCACAAAGACAAGTTGCAAGAATATAGGAAAAATATGTGAATGAAGATTTAAAAAATGACTCAACCAAAACAAAATGTCTTAAACATGCACATAGGTAAAAATGTGAAAACTTGTTTATGTAACAATTTTTTTGTATGTGCAGGTTTTTGCAGAGAAGATGGGTTTAGAGACAGGCTGGAACTGTCACATCTCTTTGACTCCAAACGGAGACAGTCCCTGTGATGGAGCTCCGTCCAGCCCCAGTCAGGGCTCCCTGCACGAAGACCTAAACCAAGGTGCTACACCTGTCTTTGTAAACACTCTGGTTAATATTAATTCAATGTCTTCATATGGTTGATACAGCTTACCATGCATCCCTGAGGTTCATTACCAACTGTAAAGCTCTGACTCACCATTGTGAATTATACTCTCGGGTAGGATGGCCTCCTCTGGCGACCCGTAGGCTCACACATTGGCACACTTTTATATATAAGGCAATTCTTGGTCTGCTTCCACACTACTTATGCGTTTTTATCAAGCAGAAAAGTGCTGGACAATATTTACTGCGTTCTCCGGACTTCATCTTACTCTCTGTCCCAAATGCCAAGCAGGAATTGGGAAAAGGGCTTTTGGATTTTCTGCACCCTCAGCGTGGAATTTGTTGCAGAATGACTTGAAACTGAAGGAACTACTCTCGCTAAATGCCTTCAAATCTAAAATGAAAGACTTCAAGGCAGATTCCATAAGTTGTCGATGTCTTTAAATTGCCTGCTTGTACAACTTTCTTTTCTTTTTTTAATTTGTCCCTGTTTGTGCGTCTGTCTGCAACTTTGTGTTTTTTGCTGCTGTCTTGGCCAGGTCTCCCTTGAAAATTAGATTCTTAATCTCAATGGGACTACCTGGTTAAATAAAGGTTAAATAAAATAAATGAAAATAAAATAAAATAATTGTGTTCCCCTTACAATGAGGATGCACTGCATCACTCTCCTACTGGTATTTATTTGTGCATTTGTGTTGATTTTCAAACTGCTTTTAGTTTCTCTGGTCTTAGGACTTCATTCTGAAAAAGAACCTGCAAATGAAATGATAATTAAAGTTGTAAAAAGTTTTATCAATTCATTTGTGGCTTTGTGAACGTAATATACTGTATGTTCTAAAATGGTGGCACCTGAGTTAGCGTAGGTTGGCCTGTTCTAATGTAGGGCTTATTAAACATGGTTACATACAAGTGTAAAGCTAACCTCAGACCTCTGTCTTCACATACGACACAGATTCCCGGGATGAAGCAGAAGGTCCGCTGCTGCCGGAGGAGGAAGCTCACTCTGACCTGGCCAGTTTCCAGCCCACAGACAGCGACGTGCCCAGCTTTCTGGAGGACTGCAACAGGGTAACAATTAATACTAATAAGGTTATTGGTCGGTGCTCCCGACGATGGGGGAGTAATTAGTTTCTGTTTTACTCAAAGTCCAGACAGTCTGTCTGAGAGATCTAATTAGAGAAAGCAATCTGATTTGCCTGTAGTCTGAACAAAGTCTTAGTCATGATCTTTTATTTTACTGTTCAGTGCTTTTTCTGTCCATGCTCTTCCTCAGGCCAAACTACCTCGTGGTATCCACCAGGTTCGTCCTCATTTGAAGAACATTGATAATGTGCCTCTTTTGGTGCCACTCTTCACTGACTGCACCCCTGACAGTGAGTCTTCTTGTGTTTTATATACTCAGTCCTCCTTATGCACTTTCTGTTCCACAATGTTGTGTTTAACTTTTTCAAAGTGTCCTCGTTCCTGCCCTGCTGCTAAACAATAAAGCACGTTTTTAGGAAAGAAATCATGATTTTTGTCCTAGATATACTCCAGTGTTTGCTTTGGAGTAATATATAGTATAGTAACAGTTTTCTTGTTTTTCCAGCCATGTGTGAGATGATGAAGATCATGCAGGAGAACAGGGAGGTTACGTGCTGTCTGGGAAGCTCTGCCAATTTCCGCAACAGCCGCCTGTTTCTGCAGAGTGATGTCAGGTAAACAAGCATCAGTTTCAAAAATGTCTAAACATTTTTATCTTTGTAAAATTAATGTTCTTGGCTTGACAAGTGTGATCATTGAATTTTTGTCATCTGCAAGTAAAATGATAATTGAGTCTGGTGGCTTTAAAGAAAGCCATGTGACAGCTGTTTTTAGTTAAAAAAAACCCATTTTAAGTATCCTGTCTGTAATGTTGTCAAATACTTAAAATAAATAACAATCTGAGCCTTTTAAAAACAAGCACTTTTAGTGGACCTACTTTGGTCGGGCGCAATTCTCCCCAAGGATTATGTTACAGCCAATCAACCCCTTTCACAGCTGCCGGCTGAAGCATCTACTAGAGCATTTCAAAAAACTTTTTGCACCTATTAGTAATTTAGACGCTGACATAATACACTAGGGCTGTCACTTTTCTATCGAAATCCGATATCATTTGAACCTGGTGAAATAGTTCGAACTGTAGTGATGTGATGAGCGCAGCAGATAACGCTGCCCACGAACAATTTAGTAGCCTGCTTTCCAGAGTCCCAGAATGCTCTCATGTTTGAAGTAGTGTGCCTTGTGTTCCAACAGATGGCAATAATACGCTGCCTGCTACAAACAGCGTCCCAACCGTAGTCAGAATGCACAGGGGAGACTTTTTGTTGTTCTGCTCCAGGGCTAAAACTGAAGCTAGCTGTTACAGTGACGGGCTAACTCCCGTCACTTTAATACGCCAGCAACATGCAGCAAGCAAGACACGGGAGCGCGGCTTGAGTCTTGCAGGCTCGTGGCTTTATTATGCACAAACAGCCTTAACCATACATTAGTTCTGTTTATACAGCTACTGATCACTCTTTTCTCTGTTCTTCCGCTGCTCCGGTCCCTGGCACTTCACGTAACTCGTGCACACACTCTGCCGCTCTCTCTCACTCGCTCTACCACCCCACTCTCACGCACTTAGCTCATCACAAAACAGAGCTCCGCCTTGAATATAAGACCCTGGTACAGTAGTGATCATGTCAACACCAACGCAGCTCAGAAGTGCTATTTACCCTATATGTAGTTGTCGTTTTTTGCAAAATTAATTTGTTCGAACATGATTTTATAGGAAAAGTGTCAGCCCTAATATGTACAAATAAGGGACCAAGTTCAAATATACTATATAGTTGATCTTAAAATTCTTATTATATCAAACAAACTGTTTCATATCCTTAAAATCTGTGAAGGATACATCTCGTTGGCCTGTATGTGAACTTTGATCCACTTCCTTCCACAGCATCGCTCTGGACCCTCTATACCCGTCTCAGTGTTCGTGGGAGACGTTCGGCTACGCCACCGGAGGAGGATTTATCGGTGAGGTTGACGGTCTGACTCCTCTGAGGCTCTCCGGTCAGCTCAACAGTCTGGGCTGCTCCGTCACCTTCCATCAAGGAGAGAGCGTGAGCATGGTCAAGCTCATCGAGCAGGTCAGACACACACACACTCACACAATCAGTGAAACAGAGAGAGATTATTATTTTTTATATGAGTGAATCTGTTTCAGGCTCGACACACAACCTACGGCATCCGCAAGTGCTTCCTTTTCCTGCTGCAGTGTCAGCTCAGTCTGGTCATCATCCAGGTGAGAGAGGAGATATATGGAGGTTAACATATCACCTGGCTACATCTTATGTAGCTTGACTTTTTGCAGCACAGAATCATGTCTGATGTTGAATTACTGAAGTGCCTGGTTTTTGTCTGCAGTTCTTAGCCTGTCTCGCTCAGCTTCCTCCTCCCTTGAACACCACTGACATCCTCTGGCTGTCCTGCTTTAGCTGCCCACTGCTGAGGTACACACACCCACCCACACACACACACACAAACACACACTCGTTACCCACACACGTTACTGGGTTACATTACTTTTAAAAGTAACTCGTTACGTTACTGCTTTACCTTCTGAGAAAAGTAACATGTTAGATTACTTATGCGTTACCAAAAATGAAACCCTCTTTGCGCCTCATTACACATGTGGGTTATATTGTCAGGACCTGTAGCCTACTGTACGTCTACCTTTGAATGTATCGACTCTACCGTCATTGCAGAGCCTCCTTTGCGGCCCATAATCTGTAACTCTGCAGCCTAATAACAGGAATGACAGACGCAGTATAACCGTTACAGCTCTTTATCATGCTAACAATGTGACAGTGAACTGGACAGAGGCATACAGTATTAGGCACAGCTGTTTCCCGACAACAATACAACACAGGCTGTTAGTCCCACCAGTGTTGTGGAGCTGCGTTTACCTGCAGATCAGCTTTAGCTTCTTCAATCAATCAATCAAATCAAATTTTATTTGTATAGCGCCAAATCATAACCAGAGTTATTTCGAGACACTTTACAGAAAGAGCAGGTCTAGACCGACTCTTTGTTATGTTATTTAAAGAGAGGCCCAACGTGAATCACCATGAGTAGCACTTAGCAATTCGGCACATTGGCAGAAAAACTTCCTTTTAACAGGCAGAAACCTCGAGCAGAACCAGACTCATGTTGAACAGCCATCTGCCTCGACTGGATGGGCCGAAAATGGGATTGAAGGAGATGCAGGATAGAGACAGGCAAAGAGAGAAACAACAACATATGTCCTTGTTACAACAACAACATATGTCCTTGATACATGAACAACAACAGACACATACTTATGGTTACAATGCCAATAATAGTGGTAGACTAGGGTGAAGATTAGCTAAATAAATAAATTAGCGAGAGAAGCAGAGTAATGATAAAGGCTGAGGTAATCATAATTGTAACAGTTGAAGTCAACAGGTCTACTATTAGCATTAGCAGCAACAATAATGATACTATGGGGAAGGCTGATGTTAGTAGTTGTTGCAGTCGAGCAGGTCCACAGCAGCAGGTGGTCTGCAGCAACGATGCATTAATATGACAGAGAGAGGGAGGGAGAGAGAGAGGAGCCTGGTCAGATCCCCCCGGCAGTCTAAACCTATAGCAGCATAACTATGGGCTAGTCCAAGCCTGAGCCAGCCCTAACTATAAGCTTTATCAAAGAGGAAAGTTTTAAGTGTACTCTTAAAAGAAGAGAGGGTGTCTGCCTCCCGGACCTAGACTGGTAGATTGTTCCAGAGGAGGGGGGCCTGGTAATTGAAGGCTCTACCTCCAACACTACTCTTAGAGACTTTAGGTACCACAAGCAGGCCTGCATCCTGGGAGCGCAATGTTCTAGAGGGGTAATATGGCACTATGAGCTCTTTAAGATATGATGGTGCCTGACCATTAAGAGCTTTGTAAGTAAGAAGAAGGATTTTAAATTCTATTCTAGATTTTACAGGAAGCCAGTGCAGAGAGGCTAATACAGGAGAGATGTGATCTCTCTTCCTAATTCTTGTCAGCACACGTGCTGCAGCATTTTGTACCAGCTGCAGAGTTTTTAGTGACTTATTAGGGCAGCCTGATAGTAACAAGTTACAATCATCCAACCTGGAAGTAACGAATGCATGGACTAGTTTTTCTGCATCGTTTTGAGACAAGATGTGTCTGATTTTTGCTATGTTGCGAAGATGAAAGAAGGCTGTCCTTGATATTTGTTTTATGTGGGAGATGAAGGACATATCCTGATCAAATAGAACTCCCAGATTCCTAACAGTAGTGCTGGATGCCAGGCTGATGTCATCTAGGGCAGCTGTATCATTAGAGAAAGAGTCTCTAAGGTGTTTTGGGCCAAGCACAATAACTTCAGTTTTGTCTGAATTAAGTAGCAGAAAGTTTCTAGTCATCCAGATCTTTATGTCCTTAGGGCATGCTTCTAGTTTAGATAGCTGATTGGTTTCGTCTGGCTTCATAGATAAGTATAATTGAGTATCATCTGCATAACAATGAAAATCAATGGAGTGTTTCCTCATGATATTACCCAGAGGAAGCATATATAAGGTAAAAAGAATCGGTCCAAGCACAGAACCTTGTGGAACTCCATGACTAACTTTGGTTTGCATAGAGGACACATCATGAACATTAACAAACTGAGATCGATCTGATAGATAAGATTTAAACCAACTTAATGCAGATCCTGTAATGCCAATTAAATGTTCTAGTCTCTGTAACAGGATGTGATGGTCTATCGTGTCGAAAGCGGCACTAAGATCTAACAGGACGAGTACAGAGAGAAGTCCTCTGTCTGAAGCATGTCTTGAAACTCGCACAAGTGCTGTCTCAGTGCTGTGGTGGACTCTAAATCCTGACTGAAAGTCCTCAAATAAACTGTTGTTATGAAGAAAGTCACATAATTGATTAGCGACTGCCTTCTCAAGGATCTTTGAGATAAATGGAAGGTTAGATATAGGTCTATAGTTAGCTAAGGTGCCTGAATCTAGGGTAGGCTTTTTAAGAAGTGGCTTAATTACAGCTAGTTTAAAAGACTGGGGTACATAGCCAGTCGATAAAGACATATTGATCATGTCTAGTAAAGAAGTGCTAATTGAGGGAAAGACTTCCTTAAGCGGCTTGGTTGGAATCGGGTCTAAAAGGCAGGTTGATGGTTGAGACGAAGATATCAGAGAATTTAGCTCAGGAAGGTCAATTGGAGAAAAACAGTCAAGGTAAACATCAGGTTTTTGAGCAGTTTCCAAAGATACATCTGCACCAGGTAACAGCAGGTGGTTACAAATTTTGTCTCTAATCTTTAGGATTTTGTCATTAAAGAAGCTCGTGAAATCATCACTGCTGAGGCCTATAGGAATACTTGGCTCAGTGGAGCTGTGACTCTCTGTACCTTTTCAGCCTGGCTACAGTGCTGAAAAGGTACCTGGGATTGTTTTTATTTTCTTCTATGAGGGAGGAGTAGTAGACACCTCGAGCATGCCGTAGGGCCTTCCTGTATTTATTAAGACTATTTTGCCAGAGTAAACGAGACTCTTCTGTTTTGGTGGATCGCCACATTCTTTCAAATTTACGCGACATTTGCTTCAAGTTACGAGTTTCTGAGTCATACCATGGAGCTAGCCTCTGTCGTTTGATAATCTTCTTTTTTAAGGGGGCAATCGAGTCTAGACTACTTCTCAGCAAACCTGCAGTACTATCAACAAACTGATCAAGCTGAGAGGGACTAGCATTAGCATAAGAGCTTTCTGTAGTAAACAGATGTGGTAAAGAATTAAAAGCAGCTGGAATTGTTTCCTTAAATTTAGCTACAGTCCTATCAGACAAACATCTTGTGAGTACATTTTTGTTAACTGGAGAATAGTCGGTTAATAGGACATTGAATGTTACTAAATAGTGATCTGATAAAAGAGGATTTTGTGGGAAGACAATTAAGTTTTCGGTTTCAAGGCCATAAGCTAGAACAAGGTCGAGGGTGTGGTTAAAGCGGTGAGTAGGCTCAGTACACTTTAAGTGAAACCAATAGAGTCCAAAAGGGACATAAATGCCATGCTAAGACTATCATTATCAACATCTACATGAATATTGAAGTCCCCTACAATAATTATTTTATCTGAACTCAGGACTAAATCTGATAAAAACTCTGAGAATTCAGTTAGAAAATCAGAGTATGCGCCAGGAGGGCGGTATACTATCACAAATAAAACAGGCTGTAAAGTTTTCCAAGCTGGGTGTGAAAAACTCAGAACAAGGCTTTCAAAAGAGCTGAAACTAAGTTTTGGTCTAGGGTTGATTAGAAGACTAGAACTGAAGATAGCTGCCACTCCACCACCTCGACCAGTGTCTCGAGGAATATGAGTATTAAGATAACTGCGAGGAGTGGATTCATTTAAGCTGACATATTCTTCCTGACACAGCCAAGTCTCAGTTAAAGAGAGTAAATCAATATGATAATCTGATATCAGATCGTTCACTAATAGAGCTTTAGATGACAGGGATCTGATATTTAACAGACCACATTTAATTCTCATATTTTTTGGCAGAACTTCGGTTGTTTTTTTAATTTTTATTACATTTTTTTGATTTACTCCTTTTTTATTTAAATTTGAATTAACTGTAATAAAAGGCCTGGGTTGGGGGGCAGACACAGTCTCTATAACATTAACATTGTGTATTCTTCACATTTGAAGTCGAGCTCTTCACAGCTGACGAGCACTTATCCTCCAGACACAGCTTACATTTCACCGTCATGTTGTTCTCGTCCCTTTCACCCAAACATACAAAGAAAATGTGAATATTTCCACGAAGTGAATGCTGTCCTCTCTGACATCTCGCTAGCTGAATTAGCTAGCTACGCATGCGCACTGACACAGCTGTGTTTACCTTCTGAGCTTCAGGGAGTTTCTGTTTTTGTGGTGACAAGAGGAAAAGACAATTGGATTACTTAGTGATGCGTTACCCCCAACACTGGTCGTAAATAGTGTGGTGGTATTGAAAACAAACATTTTGAATTTGATGTTTTTTTGCTATTTATGTGAATCCTTGAGAGCATTTAACAACATTTATAAATAACAAACCACTAGATGGCGCTCTTAGACCCAACGTTTGGCCCTAGCCCATTGTGGACAATGATTGCATTGAAACACTTTCAAGTATCACTGTAATATTCCACTGTGTTTTGCAGAATATCATACTAATGGTCTGTTTGTGTTGTGTTGACAGTGTGTCACTTTTGGGGAAGCCACCAGACAGTTCAGTCATGACCGTAGCCACGGGGAAGAACCTTGATGCAATTCCAAGGAAGGTAGGAACACAAATCAATAAAATCGTTTACATCTATGAGCTTCAACAACCACATTACCACTGCTAGAGCTTCTTAAACTATTTTTATATCAAATTTACCAGTGTGCTTTTAATACTATGACAAAGTCAAAATGTCTGTAGTAGAGGAGAAATAAATGCAAAGGATTCACACAAAAGCGATTCATGCCTCGGGTTTAGTATATTCTAATACATTAATTATTGGCATTAAAGTCTAAAACCCTCTAATTTTACTTAGTCTGACTCTCTCATCATGCTGTCTCCTTTGACCAGACCCAGAACTACTTCCTCGGCTGTTTCCTGTTGAAGTTCGGCCTGACAGTGTGTGCCTACCTGTTGGCCTTTGGGTTCACCCTGCAGGAGGTCTGCCTCAGAAGCAGCAACATCACACTTCCTGACAACACCACTGCCAACTGCCTTCATATTCTCACTGAGAGGTAGGAAAGCCCGACCTCTAGTGCTGTGTTCAGACTAAAAGAGAAGCTAAGTTTTGGCACTACACAGTTTTGTACAATCACACAAATGTGTGTTATTTATTTATTCGCTCAACCCTGTGTTGCAAAACTGTATCAGCGTTGAGCTTCTCCTGACGTCCTGAGGTTTTACCAGAAATAGTTGAACCAAACTCCATTTAAAAAAACAAAACAAAAAAAACATTTTTATAGTTGATCACTTGTCTCGTCTTGCAGACAGACCCGACAGAGTAGGGCTGCATGATATCGGAAAAAACTTTTTGTTCTGCAATATTTATTGCGATTTTAAAAAATACATTAAATTATACCAGATAAATGCAGTGGGTTTTATGTCCATAGAAACAATTAACAATCATATTTATAATTTGGCTTGGGTCTATGTTCTCCTCCTATTCCCCTCCTACTTTTATCATACTTGGTTCAGCAACTCTGACACCAGCATGATAAAGTAGAGAGAGGACAGGTGGAGCGACACGTTTCTTCATGAAATAAACACAAACAGAGTTGTGGGCTGCAGCTGCGGCTACTTCTACGGTATGTCATCAACCATTTCTAACGGCGTTCAAATGGTTAAGCCGCTAAAAGAAAACACTCCGCGGCACGTCCACTCTGTGAATGGTCCGTTTATGTACCAACAGCATTAACCAGCCCCAGAACGAGGTGGAGGTGTAAACACATCCCACATGATGGAGTGTCTGTCTCAATCATCCCGCCAACATGACCTGTTGCAGCATCGCGTGCTTGTTTACAGTTTAGAGGCAGGTGACACACAGACTCTGCAGCTCAGCGGTCAGTTAACTCTGTGCTCTGATGAAGAGCTGCACTAATGTGATAGCAGACGAACCTTTGTTGTAGATTAGTGATGGAAAACGAGAAACTGGCGAGTAACAGCTTGACATGTTTCACATAATCTGCCTCACAATCGCACGTCCTGCGATGTAACTATTGCGATTGTTAAACGATATATATTGTTCAGCCCTTCGACAAAGAATGAATTTAAACTTTTTACAAATCTTCCTCATCATGGAGTAATTAAGCCATCCTTTCAACAGTGTTTATTGCAGTTAAACAGAAGCATATTTTGGGTTTTGTTTTGGTCTGAACACAGCGTAACTGTCCTGTTACTGCTGAAAGTGTTGAGTTTTAGTGCTCAGTTTACTGAAAGTAACATGCAGATGGAGAACATATCAGAGAAAGTTATTAATGTCTTCGATAAATAGTTTTTCTGTGTTCCTTCAGCTCTTCAGATGACGCTCCTCAGTGGTTCATTGAGCTGTCAAACGGCCTGCTGCTCACTCAGAAGGTCATGGCTGGATTCCTCGCCTTACACACAGGTAGGAAAGCACTTGAACAAAAGCAGCACAAATGATGACTCATGTATTTTTATCATTATTCAAATGAATACCTTTCTTCTGTTTGTCCTGTTTTCTCAGTGGTGATCTCCCTCAGCTACGTGCACCGCTCTCAGCCTCTGTGGAGAAAGAGTCCCTTCAGCAACACCTGGTGGTGTCTCACCGTACCTGTGGTGTAAGTTATGGCATGGCCTTTTGAATCTTCTATTTTAATTTCTTGCTACATTTTTAACACTCACTCTCGTTTATTCGCAGTCTGCTCAGCCAGATTGTTCAGGCCACAATGGATTACCAGTTATGGCGTGACAGGAACAGCCTCCTCGTCTTCAACCTGGGTGACATACCCCTGCTTGCCTGGCTTCTGGTCTCTCTGTCCCCGCTGCTGGTGGTGGTGGTCAATGAAGTGGTGAAGCTACATGAAATACGGTGTGAAAGTAGACTCAGGAGGAACTGAGAACACCAAGAAAGCAGGTTTAGATGATTGATGGGAATGGGAAAAGATGTTAAAAGAGGAATATTGTAAACAGACTTAACCCTTTGAAGGATTAAGTTCCTGGATTTCATTCCTGTGTTAGCGACAAACACACAAAAAATCATTTGGCCTGATGGGGGATTCTCAAGCAATAAATGGCAGAAAGCAGCAGGAGGGTAGAAGGACAAGCAGACTTGCAGGTTGTCCTTAAGTTGTTCTTAGCCTTTACGTCTCTCCCTGTGTTCGTACAATGAGAGCAAGGAAAAAAGTCCTTCTGTGTGTTCATGTTCTTGGCCCTAAAGCTGATTCTGATACTGATTTAGCTATCAGGAAAAGCAGTTGTAGATTCCAGCTGTAGATTACATAGGATTATTCAGTGATCAGTTCTGTCCTTGATTGTCTCTTATCCTGTGCAGAGCAGATGCAGCAGATTGTATCCTTGTCTCAATCGTGAGCTCTGATTATTTCTCTTCTGTCTATTTCAGGGTGCGAGTTCGCTACCAGAAGAGACAGAAGCTGCAGTTTGAAACAAAGCTGGGGATGAACTCTCCATTCTGATGTGTGGACGACATGTTGGAAACCAGTCAGTCAGCTCTGGAAACCTGGGAGAGGCAGGGTACAAACACTGCAGAACCCTCTGTTAACATGTTAACCCAAGAGCACTTCAAGCATCACGCGGAGCAGATCTCACCTGAATGTCATGGTTGGGACTCTATGACACAGATGTTTAAACTCCTGGGTCTGTTGAAATTCAAAATGAAGGGCAGGGAAAGGACATTTCCAAAGCACTCATTTCCATTGAATAGAAAAGAGCCAAAAAATAGGCAACTATTTATTGTCTGGTTTTATTTTGAAAGGCATGAGGAATGTTTTCTGAAGCTGTTTATGCTTCCTCACGATAATGTCTGTTTTCTGAGAGGTCTCAAACAATTCACCTGAAGCTCCTTCACTTTTAAAGGATATTTTTGTGAATTTATTTTAATTTCATCCAGTGAGACACACTGAACTGTGTCATGTTCTTTTAAAAGTCCAACCCTCTCGTCTTCATTTAAAGGAAAAACACAGAAAAGAAAAGGTAGTCTGTAAACGTGGAGCAACAGAGTGTTTAATATTAATAAATAAAATTGAAAATTACATGAACACATTGTTTAAAATATGTAGCAATCAATTGTGAAATAATTAAGGGAAAGTTATTAACATTCACCCCCTTTTCGGATTCTAGCCAATCACATGCTTCCTGCCTCTGCAAGCTTAACAACTGCAGCTAGCGAGTTAGCTATTAGCCAGAACAACAGGAACAAACCAACTGGAGGCTGATGCTGCAAATAAATACTCGCAGTAATTCTCCTTTAATATCTTCTCTCAAAAGATAATTCTTATTAAAAGACCGCATATACTACCTACCTAACATGCTAACAAGCTTAGTGGTGTAATGAGCTTGTTTCTATAACTTAGAAATAGCTGTGTCCCAATTCAGGGGCTGATTCCGTCATAGAGGCGCATTGAAGGCTGTCCCAATTCGTAGGCTCCTTCAGATGCGGCAGACAATGCGTCCTCCTTTTCCCAGGCCACGAAGGATCCATTGGGTGCATCCTTCGTGGCCCAACGTATCCCGAGATTCATTGTGCGCCAATTCAAATGAGATGGCGGACTCTTAAACGGCTGAATACCGTGTACTGAATACACTTTTAAATGTGACGTTAGTTAAACTAGCTAGTTAGCCTGCTAGCTACCTGTTGTTAGGCGACAGGAGCAGCGTTCGTTGACACAAGGTTAAGAACAAGAAATCCTCGTCGACCAGACCGTCTCATTTCAGTTTGGCTTTAACGTCTACGCAGGCTATGAATCGAGCATCCTCCGTAGACCGTCTCCTTCGAAGGCTGCAGCCCCTGGATTGAGACACAGCTAATGTTAACAATAGCAGCTAACGGTAAATTCAGAGTAACCTCGGCTGAAGTCTGATTCTAACAATGTCATTGAGAGAAAAACGCAAACCTATAAAGAGCAAAAATACTACTTTGACATCGTTGTTGATCAGGCTAACACTTGATTGCTTGCTAATCGGCTAAGTTTGGCAGTTGACCTTGCTAGCCTAACAGGCAGGGGGCACATGACCGGTGAGAGGCCATGACAACCTCAGTTTTAAAGATAGTGACATCATGGAATATAACTACACATAATATAAAACTGTTAATATGGAACAAAAACTTTACCTTTCTAAGATTAAATCAGAATAATTTTGCATATTATTACTAAAAAAATAATGAAACTAATTTTTGGAGGTTATTTATTTTAACACATTGTGTATATATATGGTTAACTTGATCATATTGCTTTTTATTTGTTTATTAATATACACTTTGAGGCTCCACTTGTAACTTGAAAGCCACCGATTAGGGTGTAACACTACCTCTGAGAAAATGTAAAGAAGAAGTTTCTCTAAGCTTTTTTCCGTTCAACCTTTGAGCCACATTTTAATCTTCACTGTGGTAGCCTGCAAGACTTAGTTCTGAATTTTTTTTACTCTTCTTTTGCAACAATTGTTCATTGTTGTTGCACAATTGCTGGGCCAAGCCAAGGTCAGACCTGCTGTAACACAATAAGGAATGAAGATTAAGGATTGAATTAGATAATTTATGTTTTATACTTGCACATCTACACTGTATATTACACATCTGTCTAACTGAAGAATGTGCCAGCATGCTACTTTGAACTCACGCAGCCAGCTGTGCAGCGATATTTACAAGTCTGTCGTTAAGCGATGGATGTACTGAACATACAGAGATGTTTATTCTGGTGTGCTGACACTCCTGGGTCTCCTGAAAGGTGCTTCATATAATTTCGTTGCCTTCCTCCTCAGCCTGTCTGCCTCTTTCAGCCCAACAACACAGCAGACAGGAGCTCAGGATACCGGTTATTTTTAAAGTACAGAAGAAGAATATCTTAGAGGATTTATTCAGTAAATTACCCCAGATTTCATATTTGATCTGACCAGCATATTCCAGAGATTCAGATTTCTTTGCTGATCATCTTCACCATTTATCTATCTCCTTCAGCTTCATCAGCAGACATGTGTTTCTCTGTTATTTTTAACTAAACCAGCCTTCTGTGTGGTGCTGTCATTATTTCACATGGACATGGTTTTGTTATTGCTACTGTATACAAAGGGCAAGAAGGCATTTAGTGGTCATTAATTTCTTAAGAATTTTTACATCAACAATATAAAACAATAAAACTTCTAGGTGCTTGTTTAACCGCCAAGTGATCCACCCGCCAAGAACTCTAAGGCCAAGTGAAAAGTTTCTCAACTCATTTTCCAAAAAATTGTACTATATCCCGAAACATGTTGATATTGCGATATAACATTTTATATACTGTAATTTTTATTTCTTTACTTCAAATATAATTTATGCTGAAATCGAGAAGGGCTGCCCTATCAAATTTGATTGGCTCAAGTCTTTAGAAGAGAAGACCCCGAGTCAAGCTACATTTTGTCAGTCGAATATCTGCTCTTTTGGTTTCATTTATAAGCTGTGTCATGTGAACCTGTAAGAAAAAAGCTGTTAAAACACCATGCTCTGTAGGGTCTGTGAGCTGAGCTACCGCTAACTTTAGCTCACATACTGAATAAAATCCTTCATCCGGTTATACAGTACATTAAAATGTGACATGACTTGAAATAGAAAGAAAAAGTTAGCTGGAAATGTTTTGATAATCGGCAGACAGTCAAAGCTTCTGGAAAACTCGGAGAACCTGCGTCCTACAGGTAAAACATGAGATTCATGTTGGCTGAGATAGGAGTTTGTTGCAAGAACAAATAGTCGAATCAGATTTGGCTGTTCAATCTGAATATTTGACATATTCCAGACTCCAGTACAGCCCTTAAAGGGGGGTATTATGCTAATTTCAAGCTTCATATTTCACTCTGTGATGCGTGTGTAGTAGCTTAGCATAATTGATAGTTAGAAAAACTCCTTATCACACTGGTGCTCTGTGCATGCCCTCACACAGCTTCGGCCTGAAACGACAGCTCTGTCTCTTTAAGAAACCATGCCCCTACAAGCCCGCTTTCTTCTGATTGGCCAACTTGACAAGCAGTGTCGTTGAGCAGAGTGGTGGAGTGAAAAAAAATTCCGAGGCAGACTGGGCTGCTGGGTGGTCCCTGAACTGTCCCAGGGACAGGAGGTTTTACTGTGTCTCGGGCAGATGACCAAATATAGAGTTCTTCCACTTTGTGACATCACAAAGTGAAGCGTCTGGAGAAGTCTATCAGAAAGTAAGCGTTCACAGCAACCTGCAGACTGGGACTTTTTTAGCAAGGGATTACTCCTACAAACTTTTACCTATAGATTTGAAACTTCACCCATGTTTAGTCTGGACATCCAACATTGTACATCATATATATGTCTTAAAATGTGAAACAGCATAATACCACCTCTTTAAGTCACACTTTTTAATCTTAATTATTTCTCCAAATGAACTCATATTGATAGAGAAAATTTCCTCCATGTCATCCCTCCATGTTCTAAACAATTTTGCAGTCAATCAAATGTGACAGAGTGACTGAAACCATGAGCCTGGGACCTTTTTTGGGTCTCTGTAGTTTTAAAGTCTGTTGGCAATCCAGCCTTGATTTTTGTTTCATACACTATTAATATAATATAAAAATGGCATCAAACATGGCACCCTGGGTTTAACCTCTGGTCCGAAGCCACAGCTTAAAACACTGAAGTCATGGAATCAATTTAGAAGATTTATAATATAAAACCAACGGTGGGGATTTTACAGGCTGATTCCAGCCTAAGTATAATTTTAATTTGACTGCTTTTAGGCCAAAAATAAATGAATAATTCAGCATTTCCACCACAATTGTATTATTTTTTTGTCAGTGGCGGTGGTGGGGTACAGTGACTCATGACCTAATTATTGTTGAAATCCTGGCTACAGCCCTGTTTGACCTGTGCTGTTTGTACACCTGTTTTAAATATTTTTATAACTATAAATGCCCTTTTTAAGTTCCTCATTCAAAGCAGGGGTGTATGTGTGTAAGAAACAATTAACAAATAATGAAGTGCAGCAGCACAATGTGGTTCTCTGGTTTTATGGCACTTAATTACTCTTTTAATTAATCACTTCCTGGTTGGACAAACTACTGAAGATGGTTCAAGGCAAACATGCAAGAAAATTATTTTAGTTTTAGCTTACCCTGTTTTATATTTCTGTTTTATGTCATGACAAACATGGACTATGCTGCATGAATATGTTCCAGTGAATGCTCTGTCTTGATCAATGTACATGTTATCTATAGTTCCACTGTTTCACTCAAAAGGACTCATCAAGCATGGACTTCATACTGTATGTTACCAGGTCTGTGGTACAACCTGCAGAGCCAACATTATCACGGCACATCCAAGGAGCTGAAGCATCTGCCAGTGGATTTGTATGACGGGGGTTGGGGCTGATGGACTCACAAGAAACATAAATGTATATTTTGTATTTTTTAAAGTGTCTATGTTCAGAACTTTTGAGAAATTTGTTTCTGTATTGATTATGTCATCTAAATAAATATGCTCTTTTATTCATGAGGTTGTTGTGTGAAAATATTGTTGCAAACACTAATTCAATCCAGGAAGTAAGACGTTTAAGTTTGGTGGAATGTAATTAAAATATCTGCACAAAAATAGGGAACATATCAAGTCCCACTGCCTGATTGCCCTTCTCCCGTTTTAGTGCTAGTGCGGTTCCCCCTGTCCCCGGGACTGGGAAAACTAGAAAAAATTGGAAGCAAGTCTGAGTGGCGGCATCGTATCAATGCATGGACCCATGTGCATGCAGTTAACATTAAAATTATTAACCCTCGTATTATCCACAAATAAACTAACACATTTTACCCTTGGGGTCAATCTGACCCCAGGGATATTTGCCTCCAGAAAATGATTTACATAAAATTGTTGACCAAGTTTTTGTGTCAGGCACTTTGTTTATTTGTTGAATACATAAATAACCCCTTGATAATGAAACTTATTGGTTCGTTGACCTGTTCTCTAGCGCCACCATCAGCCCAAACTTTTAAATTAGAATTAATGTATCTGGAAAAGTTTTCATACAAATCTTCTCAAATTTACTGACAACATTAATGACCACAAGAGTATGAACCCTGTTGGTTTTGGTGATGATATGACATTTCCTGTAGCGCCACCATCAGGTCAAACTTTCAGTTTTAGAGTTAGTGTATCTTTCATCCAAATCTTTTCTAATTTGGGGTGCACATTCATGACTCTCACATAATGAACCATATTGATTGATGTTGGTGACCCCCCCTTTCCTCTCATAAACATATTTATTTAATTATTTTTATCTCCTTTTTTTCTAACATATTTGTGGTTAGTCACTATAAAGTCTCACTCACCTCCCCTCTTTTGTTATCCCGGCTTGGGATGCCGATCCCAAGTACAATATTTTCAATCGATGGTGTTATGAAGAGCTTCTAACTATAACTTGATGTCTTCAACATGGCTGATTGCATATCTGGTGGGCCTGGAAGCATTTTGATAATATTAGTAGTGCTAAGTCTACCCTGCTGTTGAAGTGGGGAAAGGGACCATATAATCTTTCCATTTTTGGAAGGGATGGTGTCTGCTGGTGGTTGTCTCAGAATGTCAGAATGCAATGTCCTTGCGGGAATACCCCACCCTCCACACACACACCTTAATGCCCATGGTGCGGGATAGTTCTCATGAGAATATTGTTTCCCCCTCCCCCATGTCATGTTAGCACCAAAAATGGAAAATTATGGTCCCTCTCACTTCAACAACAAGGTAGACATGCTGCTAAGAGTGTGTCCCACCAGACACACAGTCAGCCATGTTGAAGACATAAAGTCATTATTCGAGCTCTTCATATAACCATCAATTGAAAATATTGTACTTGAGATGATAATTTTAGAGGGGTATGTGTAGTTGGAAAGACTTGGATGTGATCAACTCGCAAGCCTACATTGGCTTCCTCATTTTGGCAGGAGTTCACAAGTCAAGTTGTTTCCCACATGCCCACACCACGAGAAGTATCAAAGTTCTCGTGGGAATAGTTGTCCCCCCCCCCTGTTATGTATCAGCTCAGAAGTATCAACTCTGCGGTGGGGATGTTAGGTCACACACACAGACAGACAAGTTTTACAAAGCTAAAACAGCTTGGGGTCAAATTGACCCCAGAGGAACACCAATGCCTGGAAATGGAAATCAGGAAAAGTCATGAAATATGAAGCAAAAAAAAAAAAGTCAACTATTATTTTTTGAATGATAAACATTGAATGGGGTCAAATTGACCCCAAGTATAACAGGAGGGTTAAGTTGAGTTGTTTTTATTCATGAAATAGTTCGATTTTTGGGAGGGGAAATTGGTGCTAATGTGAGTAGAAGGCACAGCTGTAATGGCTTTACCTTAAAATCCGCTCAGTCTTGTCTATTAACTTTTATATGCAGTTCTGATCCCTACTAATCATTATTGAAATGTTTTGTTGTTAAATGACACATTCACATAATATAATTTGAGTCTTGTTTTTTATGGATTTTTCATGGTTCACCCTAATAAAACTGCACACACAGTACAAACACTTGTGGGAGTGAATCAGTCGCAGCTGATTTCCCCTCGTGCCCCGCGCATGAGTCACAGAAGTTGCTAACGGAGCATCTACTGGCATAAATATCAAGCGGAAAAATGCTTCCTGCTGACCTTTCAAATTAAATGTTATAATTAAACTTTCAGTCACGTTTCTGATTCATTGAAGTCATAATTAATGGTTTATCTAGGAGACAGTTTAGTGATAAAAAAAATCAACATTGCTGTTTTACTTTGTTCTAAGTGACTTCAAAGGACACATCTTGTGTAAATATTATTGGAAAATACCGTTTCCGGTGTGGTCACAGAATCTTCCGCTAGCTTGACAGTTGTTGCAGTCGGGGTCGATTCGAAAGAGGGCGAGGAGTCTGTAAGTGTCATACCTGCACGTGTACTAACTATTCATTTTTATATGCCTATAGGCTTTACAGAAAATCTAAAGGCTGTGTTTACAGTATGTGCGCTTGTTAAGGACGATCGGTCACCTTTTCCTAAATGTTTGACTTGCTTGCATGTGTCAACCAGCAGCTAGCCAATGTTAGCTTGGCTAGCCAAAGGAGAAAGTGTGTTTGCGGTCGTTTTGATAACTCGTCAGACATTGTTAAATCTTTATCGACCTTTTCTATCTTATGCAGGCTAAAATGCCATTTTGTCGAGAAGATATTTAAATCCATGATGTGATGGTTTATAGTCTAGAAAAAGCCAAGGTTATCAATCCAGACAGCCGCATTGATAGTGTTTCCTTTGATGTCGTGACGTGACCCGACGCGAAACTCCATTTAAAAATCTTAACATTTTGACATGATTTGCTTGTGCTCAAGTATAGTTTAGCTTTTAAACATGACTGATCACAATGTAAGTATTAGTACGGAAACTCTTCAATTCGGTGTCATTTCTATTAGGATATATCCACTATCCAGTTATTGTTATCAAAAAACATCTTGCCATCAGCAGACTAGTCTTTGGCATTGGTTCATACGGTATGTACCTCCATAAAACATACCGCGTTAAATTAAATTGCTATTTCTAACCAGGAAAACTGTTAAGCAGACTAAAAGAAGGATCCAGTTTCGGTCCAATTTTCAAGACAGAGATCCGTATAATGTTTTAATTTAGGTCTGTTTTGCATATTCTTACCACAGTGAAAAAGTGTCTAAGCAAGTAAGTCTGTCGTGATTTATTTTGCAATGCTCTCCACAAATTGACATAAAAGGGCAATGTGACTGCTGTCATGGAGTGACTTGAAATGCTGAAACTTTCCTCCCCCTCTACCTGTTTGTCAGTAGTCTTGAACTTGGATGTAAACCCAAAAAATAAAACAGCCGGGATCGGAGAAGACTTGTGTCTTATTGTCACGATTCTTCCGAGATGGACGTTGGAGTGTCCAAGTCCCATGTGTTTCTCAACTACAGCCCCAGAGCCCTCTTCTCCCAGTGAGACACACATCTGCATGGTGGTGCTGTGTGCTCCACGGGGTCCTGCCTGGTCCCAATACTCTTCACTGTTGGCTTACCTCCAGTGCATTCATTCTGTTTGTGTGAGCTGTAGTTTTAGCAGTGTGACCTTAAAAGCCTCAGAAAGAATTGGATGCCAGTGTTCATTGATTAATGGAATGGCTGGAGGTCGCCCAACTACAGTAAATGGTATTCAATGTGTGCAGCAGCTTTCAGTGCGTGACATCCTGCAGTTAGAGTCAGGGCTGCTGCATTTTGGCTTGGTGCATTTAAAAGAAGCGCAGTGCTGTGTGCGTTTGTACTAAACTAAATGTTTAATCATTTAGGTAGCTATACTGCGTGTATGTGACTGCTTGTGCACGTTTTTGCAGGCTAATGACTTTGGCAAATGATGTAGTCCGAGGTAATGAAGGGCTACATTGTAAAAATCTCTCCCCACTGTGTCTGAAGACCTCAAGTGAGATCCCTGACAAAAACAGGGAGCACTTACAGTTCTCTCTCATTCACCTGAAGGGTAATTGTGGTACTTTTAAACCTAGACCCCGTTTTTATATATTTTTGGGCATTAATGACTAATAGCTTTAACAGTTTTGGAATTGCTCCAGTCCAATCCTCTGGGGACAAAATCACCTGATTAAATAGCTTGTTTTCCTGGCTGTCAGCTGAAGTTATCTACTGGAACAAGTGGTCTTTAGTCATTTAGACCCCAAAATATGTGAGAGTAGGAAACGGGTTTAAAAATACCACAATTATCCCTTACGAGGATATACTTAATACTCTATCAACATTTTTTTTTCTCATTACCACAGCAGCGCTGAGATAGAAAAGTGGCCGATATGCCACTGCATGTGACGGTATTTTCCAATAGTATGTGTCTGCAGCAATGACTGTATATATAGATGGACAACGCATCTCCATCTGCTCCCATTGTACGAAATTGATGCCAAAATAGCCCCTGTGATAGGCGCTGCCATCTTGCGATGGTGACGTCATATGGAGCCTGCGCAGTGGAGATCGGGGAGTGAAGCAGCCGTAGCCACTTCCGCTAACCCAAACACACACTTAACTGAAAAAACAGCAAGGATCCCGCACACAGCGGAGTGTTTAACAGCAGAATGGCTTCTCTGTGTTGGTCTGAGGTTAACGTTCACAGTAATGGAAACTTCAATGACTGTAGTGATTGTTTTGGTTACGTTTCTACTCGCGGATCGTCCTCCGCTCTGCTCACCTGGAACTGATTGGCTGCAGGAGCCGAATTTGTCAACAGAGCTGTCAATCATCATTTTGACAGCATCAAATAACTCATTAAAAATAAACTTGTCAGAAAAATGAATGCTTGGACGTGAATCACCATGATAATAACTAACTATAATGACAGAAACCATGTTTGAGAAAAATTTATCGGGCGTGTATTTTGATTTTATAGTTTGACTCATGTCCCATCTGTTAACTTGGAGGAGGCGGGCTTTATGACCTATACTGCAGCCAGTCAGCAGGGGGCGCCTAAATGTTTTGGCTTCACTTTTAGGGAGCTGTTATGTCGTCCACCTTCTTATACAGTCTATGGTCTGCAGTTTCAGGAACACAATTCTGGGACTGCATATCTAGGACGTATCTGTGTTTTTTTGCGACAGTGCCACCTATTGGACGAATATAAAACGGCAACTAAGGCAGTGTTCTACCAAAATACCACTTGTATACATACATACATATTATAGTTTTAAAGATTTATTACACCCAAATACTAAGTCTAAATGTTTTAAAGGACTATTATACCAAAATTATCATTTCTAACAACAGTTTTAAAGTTTAATTACACCCAAATGATAATTCTATAAAACGCTTGAAGGTTTATTACAACCAAATACTAATTCTATAAACATTAAAAAGGTTTATTACACTCAATATATTTTTGTATAAATGCATGTATAGCATCCACAGTTTCGAGAGAACAAGATATGAAAATAGAATCTTTATTTACAGTAAAAAAAATGCAAATGTACAATGAATGCTGCGTGGCTCTGAACAGACAAATATCTAGAGATCAGCACGAGCTGCTGGCCCCCTAGTGGCATACTGTCGGCCATGGCGCATGCTGCTGAACTACCAGAACATGCAGTGGCACATGCCTCTCAATCTCTTAATCTCCCCGTACTATCTATGCTGCTTTTGTATCTCACCACTGTGCTTTCAATCATATCACATTCTTCTGTTCTTCATCAGCAGATAGAGGATTGTTTTTGCACTTCATCATGGATGTTGCATGACATGAAAACATGACAAACTCTATCTGATGATGAAGATGATGTGATGTGATCAAAAGCTCCAGAACAGCTACTAAAATGGACTGTTGTTTAATATGTGGCAGATGTGGTTTAATGGCCAACAATAAGTTTTTTCTCTGACAGAAGTGGCCCTTGAGTGAGAGTTTTTTTGTTCCCAAGGTGAATAATGATCTTTGTTATGCCACAGTACTATTACACAGATCAAAAGTACTAAATGAATAACAAGCATATTGTTATTTCTGTGAAAGGCAAGGATTAAATTAATTGGAGTTCCACAGAGAAAAATCTGTAAAAAGAAAAATGTTTGAGAACACCTGATCTACCGTTTTGAATTCAGGCTGGCTTATGCTTTGAGTTTTGTGCTGCATGACTGTACAGCTGCCCAGCAAGAACAACAAAACACTGAGGATGGTCCATGACATCGGCTAATGCATTCTGATTCCCCTGAAATCATTTCAAATGTTTTCAAGAGCAGTAACAGATGTCTGATTTGTTGCAAAGGCGTTTCATCACAGGTCATTAAATGTGTCTTTCGGTATTTTTAAACTGAGTATTTTTACATATTTCAGGGTCTTAAGTTTTGGAGTTGCTCCAGTAGATTGATATAGCAGACAGTCACGTTATGGCTGTAAGGTAATCCTTGGAAGTAAATGTGCACAATCAAAGTAGGCCCACTGAAGGTTTTTGTAAGATACAGGCAAAACATTGTTGAGTGGTAAGTCTCTAATAACCTTTCAGAAAGTTTCCCTACAGAGATTTTTTATGATGTATGGTCTTTTTTTGGAAACCAGAAACGGCTGTTACATCTTTCTTCAAAGCCACCAGAGTCCTTTAACAAAAACAGTCATTTTACTACGCAGAACTTGAGACTGATTCGGGTAGTTTTTTGGTTTTATTGTGTGACTGTAGAGATTGAATTGCTTAGTTCGGAGCAAACACAACATTGTTTTAATACACATTAACACAAACAAACCAACCCACTGAGGCAGTGGCAGACGATCAACTACTGTTGAGGTAAAATTAATGTTTTTGTCAATGGACTCTGGTGGCTCTACAGAGAGTGATGTAACAGCTGTTTCTGATTGAAAAAAGCACATTATTATTTAAATAAATCATTACAATCTGAGCCTGTCAGTGGCAGAAACAGTCACTCCAACACTTTTTATACCTTCTAGTCATTTAGACCCCAAAATATGCAAAAAGGGCCCAGTTTTAAAAACGTAAACAGTCACAGACCTGTTTCTGTCAGTGGAAGGAGACTTGTCTTATGTCTGTGTTAAGGTGGAGCCTCCCGCTGGGTGCACAGCGTATCATGGACGCCGTGAAGGAGGGTCACAAGAGCAGCCTGAGCTCGGGAAAAATGGTGGCTCTGGCTGCGGGGCTTTCTGTCGGGGCCACTGTGGGCTACATCGTCTACCGCCACATAAACAGCACCAGCAACAGTGAGTCTCTGCTGATGAATGTACTATTGTTAACCAATTTTACACCTAGCACATTTGTATATTTTTGCGTACACATGTACATATATTGTTGGAGTTTCAGTTTTTTCTCTGTTGACCTTATCTGTGTGTCTGTTCTTTTATCAGCAGGTCAGGGGCCCGACACTGAGGTGTCCAAGATGACCCTTCCTGTAGAAGTTTACAGGAACATTTCCAGATACCAAGCCAAGTTTTTGGAGCTGGTGAGTAGTTCAGAATCAGATGAAGACTTTCCGTCTGCACAAAGGAGTTAAAGTAGTTGACAATATTATAATGGCTTCTCATATATGTATAAAGTATCATCCACATAAATCTGAGTATTTCTATCAAGAAGAGCTTTTGGAAAACATTTTCTTTTAATTGGCTTAGAGTTGCAACTGATAAATATTTTCATAAGCGTTGTCAGATAGTGGAAAATGCCCATCATTTCCCAGGGTTAGGGTTAGGGTTAGGGTTACACATTTACTGTAAAATTCAGTGTATAAGACGCACTTCTTTTTGTATTTTTCCAAAAGTCTTTATTGGTTTTACACAGGAATAAGTAATAACACAATTTAGTTCACAATGAGTTTATTTTTTAATTAATTTATCTGCAAATTAAATTAAAATCTACCTTCTTTTTTTTTCTAAATCGCTGAATTCAAACAACTCTTTTGCTTAGGCCTAACTCTTTCTCTCCAAAGTAATAATCTCATTTCAAGATTTTAATTTAAATAAATGATAAGTCACTATCTATCGCCGAATCAATCGCCACAATGGTGATTGAGCCTATGGCCCACTGATGAAAGTTTTTGCATTTGCGGTATAAAGTATTATTACAGACTGGGTGTCTGTGGCGACATTCGCGGAAAAAATCACAAGCAGCGCCCAGTTAGTGACGCGTTTCCCATCAGCCAGCAGTGGTTGGTCTGCCAGAGAGGGTAGGCGGAGCTAAGCGGCTGCTTTTCCGCTCTCTGCAAGTGTTGCGAGTAAACAGTAATCTACTATGGCTGAACAAACAAAGAAAAGATGGATGACTACAGACACAACTTCAAAAAGAAGTGAAAATCCAAAGAAAAAGAAACAAACTCGACTATTTATTTAACTAACTATTAGATCACATAACCAGTCAGTCAAGTGAAATCAATTTATATGCATAGCCACGAGATTTGCCTAAAAGGGCCTTACAATCTCTTTGACAAAATGTACCTCATTCAAACATTTCATATCATTTCATAATATTATTTTAAATTGCGCAATTCTTTTTTTTATCTTGACTCAGACTGTCTTCACAATGGTTTTATTCTTAGTAACTTTCCATTTTCTGCTACATCAAGAAGACACACTCTCCTGATGGAGTTCAAAGTCTGATCTAATTTTATCACTGGGGAGATTTTCATTTTTGGGGTCTAAATAATTCATAAGTACGACAGGTTTTAGAGTAGCTCCCCTGAAAACAAACCATATCCAGCAGGATTTAAAGTTTATGTTTCCAATCTAACTCTCTGCTCTTCTTCTTTCTTTCTCTCTCTCTCTCTCTCTCTCTCTCTCTCTCTCTCTCTCTCTCTCTCTCTCTCTCTCTCTCTCTCTCTCAGGTGACCCAGAAATCTGGAGCTCATATCAGGGTTCTGTCAGACTCAGGGGAGGCGGGATGTAAGACGGCTGTGTGTTTCGTGCTGCAGGGCTCTAAGGAACAGGTCCTGCTGGCCCGCTGTGTGCTTGAGAACCTGGTCACTGAATGTGAACCTGTGACCGAGGCTTTGGAGGTTCCTCAGACCGCCATTGGACGTATTATAGGTAACTACCAGATGTTTTAATTCCTAGACCTTAAATTTATCAGCAACTATTTTGATAATTGATTTCTTGTCTTGTTTTGAGGAAAAATAAGCTAAAATTCCAGCTTTTGACATGTTAATATTTTGCATTTCCTTTACTCCTCTAGGACAGCAAACTGAATGTCTTTGGTTTGTGCACAAAACAAGACGTGCGTGTTGACACCTGTGTGTGGTTGTGTTGCAGGCCGTGGTGGAGAGAGTTTGAAACTGATCACCAGGACCACAGGGGTTAAAGTTTTTTGTTCCAAAGAGAAGACACACGGTCCTTTTGCAAAGGGCAACATGACGATCACAGGGACCAGACAGGAAGTGAAACAAGCCAAGGTGAAGAGGATGCTCTTATTTGGATAAAACATGTGTAGTCAATGTTATTGAGAATTAATATAACTCCTACTTTGTGATGTGTTTGTAGGAGCTGATTCTAGAAAAGGTCAAAGAGGACATGATGGTGAGGATGAAGATCTCACAGTCGTCTGCTCTGCGGAAGAAACGTGGTCATACTGCTGTGAACGAAAGCACGGATGGTACAGAGACTGAAGTACCAGAGGGCTTGAACAACAATGGTCCCTACTCACAGACAGAGAAAAACGGGCTCATCCATGCCAACAGGACCACGGAAGAGACGGAAGACATTTATGACAAGATGGAGGAGCTGCAGGTCACAAGCCCAGCTAACGAGCTGGAGGAGAGCGTCTCCACAGAGTCTCTCTCTGAAGTCTCCAAGTTTGAAAGTGAGTTTCCAAAGTTTTCACACTGCAACCATATCATACACACAAGACATATACGATATTTAATTTCCTCTTTGTGTTGTCCAGTTCCCAGTCCGGACCTGAGCTTCCAGCCTGATGAACACCTGGAGGTTTATGTTTCTGCTTACGAGAACCCGAACCACTTCTGGATTCAGATTCTCGGGGTTCGCTCCCTGCAGCTGGACAAACTGACGGAGGAGATGAACCGCTTCTACAGCAATGGCAACCCTGCTGTAAGGACAACTCTGATGAAAATTATCTTAATGTCGGACGGGCAGTGTCAAAGTTCGTCCACCAAGTGACCTCTGGTGTGTAACTCTGACTGACTTTCTGTTTTCCAGGAGCAGAGGGTGGAGACCGTTGTGGTGGGGGACATTGTGGCCGCTCCGTATAGAGACCATGGCACATGGAACAGGGCGAGGGTGCTGGGAGTCCTGAGCTCTGGACTGGTGGATCTTTACTATGTTGACTTCGGGGACAATGGGGGGCTGCCCAGGGAGAACCTCTGCCGCATGAGGTAAGAGAGAAAAATCCATACATGACCGTCAAACATGTCACAGAGACAAAAGCCTGCTGGCCTTAATGTGATCCCCGGGCTGGGAAGTAAGATTAAATTTGGATAGATGACACACGTTCACCAAAGTCAGTCAAATATCCAACCTATTAGCTTCACCGAGATGCTATACCGAGCTTGAGAACGGCGATTTTGTGGTGCGTTTGTGTAATATTTTTAACAAGAGGTGCCGAGCATCTGCTCTTTTCACTCTCACCTCGTCTGCATTTATTTTGAAGGAACCATCTGGCAGTTGCTTGTGATAACGATTGGGAGCTCAAGGCATGTAACAAGACAAATTCACTCGACGCTGTGTCGTGAATGCCGTTCAGCGTTTAGATTTCCCAACTTCCTTGAATGCATCAGAAACGATGGCTCCAACCTCTGTTCAACAAACTTGTCATGTTAAAGTAGTTTTCTTCTCCTCTTGAGGACAGACCTGACAAAGCTTCATGTTGACTTGTTACTAATCTGCAGCAAACTGAAGAGCCGTTAATTAAAGTCAATCACAAGAAAGTCTGTTTCTTTTTCTGCTTCATCCCGCTGAAGTAAGCCAGAGTGCAGCCTCTGTGTAACTTCCTGTTTACAGTGAAACTGAGACTCGGCACGAACAGATGAGCGGGCGCTCCTCCGGGGAAGGAATGAACCAAGAGATGACGCGATTATTTAGCAGACATATCTGGAGGGGAGAATTTACCTTCACTTTGATCGGAACACACGGTCGCTTCTCAAGCTGCTTACTGGGCTGGAAGTCCTGATTGCTAAACGCTGGCAAACAGCCCCCTCACCGGACATTATGTCAGTGCTGAAGAGTGTTGAAGAGACACTGACTTTTAACCTGAAACTACTTTGTGGTTTTTTTTTCAGGTTTCCAAAAAGTTTACTTTAACGACAGAATGCAGCCTTAAAAATATTTAACAGACACGTTTAGCACATGTTAAAAATCTTTATTTTCAAGGTCTCAAGAACCCTCTGATTTCTTCAGAGCTCCATTATTGTCAGGCTTCTCCTCAAACTGGCAGCATTATCAACTTGTATTTTGTAATAAATGTCCATTGATTAATATAGAAAACATAATTATGGTAATATTTTTGCCACATCACCCAGTCCTACTGGGAGGAAAGCCACCTAATTATTAAATAGTCCAAATGAAATGATTGGACAGCTTTATAACCGATCTGGGACGGCCACAAATGCCAGATTTTTTCTTTTATTCATCATCATATTCAGAATGTAAAGATAACTTAAAATTACCTCTAAAGTGCCTACCCTATAGCTTTAAGTGATTGTAGATGATCTCTTAGTACTCTCCAAGTACTCCTTCCTTTGTCCTCCTGTCATAAAACTGTGTACCGTGAGCTTTAGCTGGAACCCAGGCTTCCGATGTGCTCTATTGCAGCTGCAGAGTGCATATCATTTTATGTGTGTTGCATCAATTAAACATGATCCAGCTCAGTTATTAACCGCTTCTGCTTTTGCTGCATTAACATTTCAGGAGCGACTTCCTCAGCTTGCCATTTCAAGCTATTGAGTGCAACTTAGCAGGAGTCAGACCAAAAGGTAAACTCTTGACTTTATAACTTCATCACTAAGGAAAAAAAAACACCACTCTGAAGTCTTAATTGATTTGTTTTTCTGATGTTGCTCAGGTGATGTGTGGACTGAGGACTCTCTGGATGACTTTGAGCAGCTGACGTATTGTGCCTCCTGGAGACCCCTGCAGGCCAAACTGTGCAGCTACTCTCACTCTGACATGTCCTCCTGGCCCAGCGTCAAGCTCTATGACAACAGTGAGGGCAAGGTCAGCCAGCTTTTTACTACTCATTCATCGGTTTGTATCTCACCCTGTCTGCTGTATCTTTACTCACATCTTTGTAAAACACATGTCTGTCCCAGACTGTGGATATCGGGGAGGAGCTCATACGGCGGGGTCATGCTGTCAGCTTCCAGGATGTGGTGAACGGGAAGACTGAGGGTGAAAATCTCGGCTGTCTGCAGAGGATGCTGGTGAGTTTTTTTTTGTAACACTGCTTATAAAAAGTAAATAATACAGTAGAACTTTTGACTGCATTATTTTCTGGGCTGCTTTCTTTGCCCCTGCTTAATAACTTTAAACCAGATTTTCATTCTTGTCAGAATAAAAGGGATTTTTTATCGTAATTCATGAGACACTCAAAGGATAATTTTATCGCTATTGAATCCCAAGAATGGTCAATTGAGAGACAGTTGTAGTGCAACAAGTTGGATGAAGATTTTTTTTCTAAAGTCACAACCAAACACTCATCTTCCAGATTTCTGAATTCTATCTTTTAAATTGGATATGTTCAGGTTCAAACTGTTGAACAAAACAAGTCTTAAAACTCTTAGGCTGGAGATACTTGCTTTCAACTATGCGTTCATGGACGCATGATGGCTGCCACGTGCTCCCTGCGTCCGTTTGGAGCATCTGCTGTGCACGTCCTCAAAAATTAACACTAGCGTCTGCGAGATGCAATATTCACATGAACAGTAGGGGCAGTGTAGAGGCAAAGGGGATGTGACAGTGACAACATTGGTAGAGAGTTTTGAAGACAAACTGATAGATTTATCTGATTGACCATTCCAGGTATCAGTATATATCCAGTCAAGCTATTAAATGTTGAAATGGCTTTCCATATCTCTCCATGTTAAACAGTGTGTAACTAATGATGATGCTCTGACACGTAAAGTCAATGATGAGCTAGAAAGCATGTTGATGTCTAAATTTGAGGATGTTTCCTCTTTTTGATTTCATAAAACCTTTTATAGCAAGAACGATTCAAATTCAGTTAACGGAACTACTTACAAACTTTCCTGCTAATACAATTTAGGAAGGGAAAGTTAGATTATTGAATTTTCTTCTGTATTAACACTCTTATATCTTCATTTCCTGTCCTGTAGGACGATGTTATCGGAGCATCATCAGAGCTGAGTCTCTCCTGTATCAGCTTATCAGGTGAGTGAAACAAAAAGACAAAAGTTACACAATCAATGCAGATTTCTGTCTTTACATATAAAACTGTTCTTCTTGGGGTGGGGTCGTTTGAAGGCGCTTGTCAACAGAGTAAAGATTGGTCATGTGATCTGACTCCACCTATATGTTACCCACATATCATTAAATCCATGGAGCTCCCTTATGTCAATATGTCTACAGTGACTCACAGCTTTGCCCACTTGAGCCCAGCTGAAATGATGCCCATTGTTCAGTCATCAGCCACGCTAACCCACACAACCAACCACCTTTATTCTGACATCTCTGTGCCAAACCCACAACTTCCTCTTCCCTCCTCCACTCCCTGTTCTTCGAGCTCCTCGTTCACTTGGGATTTAACCAGCGAGGAAGTGACTGGGAGCAGCTCCCTCTTAGAAACAAGTAGTTATGACGGAGACACAGAGAATGAACCGTTGAGTTCAGATAGAACTCCAGAGAGCTTTTACTCCTGTCAGACCACAAGCACAGAGGAGGAAATCACAACCTCCTCATCTGCCCGCTCCCACACGAGCCAGGACTCCAGTCACAGTGATGAGTATGAGGAGAATATTAGGCCAAAAGGAGGAGATGACAATGTGATTGTTTTGAGGGAGAGCAGCTCTCTTGATGACAGCAGCTGCAGCAGTGATATTATTTACAGCGAGTCTTGTGGAGACGTATTTCAGCCTGATGTTAGAGATCAGCTTGAAGTAAGTAACAGACCACTGCCACCACATGTGCTCACAGTACAAGTGAATAAACTAGGAGGTGAGGCTCATAGTGATCAGTTGCAGCTGGAACGGAAGGATACAGGGTGGAAAACACTGGATAAAGATATGATGGGAGCTGGTGAGATGCCATGTTCAGACGCAGCAGGTGAATCAGTTTATATAGAATCAGAAGAAGTAGTGGACAGATCACCTGAGCACGATGTGACGACCTACCAAGCCTCCAACGGAAAAAAGGAACAGAAAAGTGGAAGTAACACCTTCACAGACCAAAAGTAAACAGTACAAGCAGATGCCAGAATAAACCCGTGCCCATTTACAACAAGTTGCACAGGTACAAGTGAATGTTTAAAGTGAACTCATTAAACTTTGAAGGGTAATTTAGGTATTTTTAACTTGGGCCACCTTTTAAAAAAAACATTTTTTATACGACAGTGTATTAGGGCCATTTTAAATAAAAATATTTAAAAAATAAAAACCAGAGCCAGAGGCGAAGAGTTAGATTCTGAGAAAATTAGCCAGAAAAAAAAACCTCAAATATTTCTGAGATTAATCATTAATTTGCCAGAAAAAAATGGCAAATTTATAAGCATGAAACCTCTCCAGACACCCAGCCAAGCGCACAACGCACTTAATATAGTAGTCAGCCACAACCTTGGGGTCATTGATTTAAAGGGACCATATCTCTTGAATGGATATTCTCATATTTTCATGGGTTTCAGATTTTTGGGTGTTTATTGTTCACAGTGAAAAAGTGGAAACCGCATAATTCCGTGTTTTTCCAGAAAACAATAATAAAAATAACAATAATTTTTAAAAAGGTTGCCTCTGAAACGGCCGTTCAGAACAGCTGCAGGTTTCTACGTAGAACCTTGCTTTCGCTGAAATCAACAAATCGTCATTCACCGTCATTCACCTAAGGCCGCCTTTTTGCACTAGCTTGTAGTCAAGTTGTTGTCAAGATTTTAACTTACCATTCTGATACCTCCTGGCGATTCTGGCTCGTACATATAAGGCCGAATAACCGATCCTAGAACAGCCATGTATTCTACAACTTTGCCCGCTCCCCCACGTGGGATAACACATGTGGGGGAGTGGCTACGTGGTCACTCCAAATACGGTCAGCCAATCGTGGCTAAGGTCCAACCTTTGAATGGCAGGACGGCTTGTTCGTTTCAGGAGGAAGGACATTTTCAAATATGTGTAAAAAAATTTAAATTAAACAAACTTTACCAACGTGATTCAAAAACATTAGAATAAATGAAAATTGATTGCATAGCTAGAATATGTCCCCTTTAAAGTAGTTGGTTTATTTTGTGTCTGTAATGCCGGTTTGTTTCCTTCTAGTATCCGTCATGAGGTCGTAGGGTAACTTTCATGTGTGATGGTAACCCCTGGGGCAAACGGGGAGCATAGAAACGTGTTCTCGCAGCAGAGGGTCGCTCAGTCTTTCTCCTCTATGAAGTCTGCTTCTTGTGTGCAGGAAAAATAGGCTAAATGTGTGCCGAGTGAAAGCAGTAGTGCAAGCAAATTTAAGACTTTATTATCTCATAAAATTATTTATGTTCTGACAAATAATTTTTGGCAGATTTACAACTTTAACCTTGGAATTTTTGAGTTTTTTCTCGGAATATTACTCTTCTCCTCTGGCTGTGTTTTGTTCGCCGTTGTATTTAAATGACTTTTACATCCATAAAGTTTTGAAATTCCTCCAGTAGATTCCCTTAGCCAACAGCAGGAAAACAGTCCCTAACGGCAGCAACCTCATCCTTTGCTCTATCTGAAGCAACCAGACTCCATTGACAAAACAGTACTCTTATGTCAGAGTACACAGGAGTTGTTTAGTTATTGTTTCCTTGTTCGGTTAGTTTTTTTGTGTTACACAGAAGTGCTCTTGATTCCAAACTAACCATTTAAAACACCAAAGTCAAACTATAACACAAACAAACTGATCAAGGCAGTGGAAGACCAGCATGTTCTGCGACGTAAAATTACTGTTTTTGTCACTGGAGTCTGGTGGCTTTGAAGGAGATAGATATAACAGCTGTTTCTGCCGTCATAAAAACATCTTCCTCTTTTAAAAAAAGGTCTATCTCCTTTTTGTAATGTTGTCAGACACTTAGAATAACAATCTGAGCTTGTCTGTGACAAAAACAAGAACATTTATTGGACATTTATATTCCCAGAAATGTAAAAAAAAAAAAGGCCCAGGTTTAAAGATATCCAGAACGTCCCTCTAATTCACATGATTTGGGTGAGTAATGCAAGAACTGAAAGCATTATTAGGCACGGGTTTCTGTTTCAAGCACATGGTCCGGGATTATTGTAATCCACATAAATTCCCTCAGATTCCTCACGGGTGGCACTGGAACCTGGATCCTGGATCCTGGTACCTGGATCCTGGACACTGTAAATGAAATATCGGCTGAATAAGGTTCAAATTGTCGGTATACTGATTTTTGTTTGTCTATTAAGTGGAGTGTTTTTCCTTTTTGTACTTCAGAAGCTGCCTCCATCTCAGGAAGCGTCGAAGATGGCGTAGAGGATGAGCTGCTCTGAGACCAAAGACGTAAACAAATAAAGGTATAGTTTTCTCCAAATAATTAAATTTAAGAAGCATTATTCTGTTAAAACTAATGACCTCTCCTCTTTCAGCACTGACCATCCAACTCCTCAGCATCCATTCAATTGAAGGGGGGTGTTTCCTTGTCTGACCCAAACTCAACCACATAAATCCTCATCATAAAGCCTTACCTACTTGACAAGCGGGCGGCGGTTCTTCCAGCCATATTCACTTTATTGTTGTTACTTCGGTACATGATTAAATGTTATGTTTCGCCTTTATGCTGTTCTGTTGTACTTAATGCTGCTTTGCCTAAATGTGTCGTTAATATATTTTGTATTCTAGAAATGGAGAGGAACAAAAAAAGAAAGCCAGTATTATTTTTTTGAAAAGCACTGTGATATTTTTCAGTGAAACCAGAAGGCAGCTGGTGAGCTACAAAGGTCTAGTTTATTTCTCTACATGTATGTAAATGAAGATTTAATGGTCTATATATTTGGCTCCTCAAGTTATTATATTTTGGAAAGGAAACCCTAAAGTATTATTGATTGTGTTCAGAATAAAAATGTGGCATCTACTGTATCTAAAGACAAAGGAAAGTCGTAGTTTGTCTTCAGAGGTGTAATAGAATGCACTATATATAATAAAGGATTTATTTTATGTCACAAGAGTTGTCTTGATCTATAACTTTGTACTGCTGTCCATACTCTTAATGTTTATTTCAAAATAAAGGTGGATTTTTTTCACAAATAGGAGGTTTCGTTTTACCTCAAGGATAAATCTGAATTGCTTGTAGACATAATGTGCATGCATCAGGTGGTATTAAGTAGATACAAGTCTTTAAGTTGAAACAAGTTTAAAAATGATTATTTCCTCTGTCTATACTGGTGTTGCTTTGACAGAGGAGTGATATGCAGACGTTTTATTCTATTCTGTTGCTATTCTATCCTGAAACTGAAGAGGCCATTCATTCATTTCCACTGCAGAGTCCACTGTTTTGTTTCTATGTGGGTCGATGACCTCCATTCGGGATCGACCAATCACATGAAAGTAGGTTACGCTAGCGCAGGCGCAGAAGCAGCAGAGTAATTTGTTGATATCCTGCTTGGTAGTATTCATTTAGACTTTGGTATTTTAAATGCCAGATTTATCCCCAGTGTAGGGGTTTTATTTGCATTGGGCAGCACAGTTAACTTAAACGTTATCTATATGAAGGGCTAATGGAAGACACAAGGGATTTGGTAAGTGAATTAAAAACATTTAGGGCCGCGAGCCTCCGATTACAGAGGATTTGCTGAGGCTAGCGCTCCTCCTTTGTTGTTATCTATAGTAGCTAGCTAGTTTATCATCCAGCAACAAATAATATTCTCTCCATAAAAACAAGATTAGAGTTCAAATAACCTCACACATATTTTAACTCCACGTGTGTAGGTGCATGTTCACTACGCAAGTGAAAATTGGTGAATGCTTTTCTTATCAAAACTGGAAAAACAGGTTTCCGCTAGCTAGCTGTGCTAACGCTAGTTAGCCTTAGGTGCTATTTCTAATTAGGCCGCCTCTTATTTTTGCGTAAATATCAGCCAGCTTTCCTGTTTTATAAATCTGACATTTATTCTAGTTCGTCTCTAAGTTCTGGTACGTTGTTTTTTGTAGCAGCAGTCTTGCTGGCTAAATAATTTATGTTAGCGCAGCCAGTTAGCATGTCACCTGTGATGCTCAAAGGAGGAAGTAGGCAGGCTGTGACAACAGTAAATATTTCAGCAATGTTCCGGATCCTGTATATTCGTAATGGGCCAGACGTATTGACATGTCTTATATTCACGTCAGTAAATATAATCAGATGGCTTCAACAGTCAGATTCTAAAGAAGATTAAAAGTCAAAGAGGCTGAAGTTATCCTCACGGGGAGAACTGCAAAGATCTAATTGAAAACAACATATTTTTTTTAGGGATGCATTATCAGCATGTTATCAGTATCTGCAGATTATGGCTTGAAAATGTATATGTCAGATATGTCATTTTTTTGCCGATATTTTACGTTGATAAACCAACGCTTTAATTATGCCTAAATGCTCGACGATTCCCTAAAAATGCTTGTCGAATATTACAGTCTTCTTTCAAAGAAAATAACCCTAACCCAAACAAATAAATATGGCATTTTGTGCAATGTTTACATTTGAAAAAGCACTGTATTAATCTTAGTCCTGCATCTGCCAGTGGGCCACGACAATAAGAGTAGGCATGATATCAATTCTATTACAGGGGAGACGCGATGTTCTCTATCATTAGGTGGAAGAAAACGTGCTTCATTTATCGGTATCGAAATCGGCAAAAAGGGTTGAAAATTATAGGCATATCAGCAAAAAATTCAATATCGTGCATCCCTCATTTTTTAAACAAATTAAATTAAAGCATTTTTGTCCTACTATAGTATGCTAGATACAAGAGACATGCTTTCGCTCATGTAGAATGTTGGTAACTGACAATTCTGTTCTGTTCTTTCTTTGAGGTACAATTAAGCATTTTGGTCACAGCAAGGGTAATTTTGAAGACAAAAAGGTCATATTGGGCTCAAATTGAAGCTTATAAACTTGGGCAGTTACATGTGAGACTTGGGCAGTTACATGTGAGACAGTGAATTTTAACAAAATGTGCTGAAAAATCATCATTTTTGATAAGATTTTGTCAATGTGTAGGCTAACAGAAAATAATAGTGAAAAAAAGGTAGCAAAAAACATCCTGAGGGCTGGGCCTGGCTACCGGCCTGGAAATGTACACTTTTTTAAGATAAATGATACACTAAGAAATACAATTTATATTTATTCTGTTAGTTAACATTTAGTAAATGCAGATCAATTTGGATTATTTATTAATTGTAATAATAGTGGATATGGGATTTTCAAGACAATTGCCTTTAACAATTTTTTAAGGGGAAAACTGATCCAGCAAATATAGAGAATTTATGAGCTGGAATAAAAACAGACCTTTTCAATGTGGTGTGTGCACCCGGCTTGCAAAGAAATATTAAAGTAAAGAAAGCAAAGGTACTCAGATTGCTGCTTTCTCAATAAACTAACTAAGACCGATAATATTGAACATTAGTTCAGTTGTGTTTTAAATCACAGCCTGCTCAGCTGCTGAGCCCGGCTACATGTGCTGCAGAGAGTGCAATATATAAATATATATAAATGCATATATCAGAAGAGATTTACACTGATATCGATTTATATGAGATGTAATATGGACCAACCGTTACATTGACCGGGCTTCGATTGTTTAGGGCGGCTACTCAGATGCAAATGTATGCTTGTTTCCTCCGTCTTGCAAGATAGTAAACAGAATATATTTGTGCTTTAGATTGCTGACGCCACAGCATGCGGTCACCTTGAATTTTGGGAAAGTGAGATGGGCTTTAGCAGTATTTACTCTGTCAGCTGATTAGATGTTAGTCCCTGCCTTAAAGTATTTTATTCATTTGTCATTTCCTTGTTTATGAAGGCTGAACGAACCCCACGTTCAGAGCGTAAGCGGAGAGACTCATTCGGGATGTTTGATGGCTGCGACAGCTGCAGCGAGGAGTCCACCAGCAGCTCCAGCTCAGAGGACAGTGAAGATGAAGTGGTGCCCTCTATCCCAGCCAGCCTGCCCATTATCAAAAACAATGGTCAGGTCTACACCTACCCTGATGGCAAGGCTGGAATGGGTCAGTACAGAGAAAAGCATTTGGAGCTTGTGCTTTTTTTTTTTGCTTTTTAAGGATATAACCTTAAAGAAGCCACCAGCAAGTAATAGTTTGATGATTTTAACAGATTATTTTGGTCTGCTTTGTCATTTCTGTTTCACAGCCACTTGTGAGATGTGTGGGATGGTTGGAGTGCGAGATGCTTTTTACTCAAAAACAAAGCGCTTCTGCAGTGTATCATGTTCCCGGAGTTATTCCTCAAATTCCAAAAAAGCTAGCATTTTGGCAAGACTCCAGGTAGGTGCATTACTAGCCTGCTACATCAAATATTTTATCATTAAACCTACATGATTTCACAAATGTTGATGTCTGCTTTGATTTTTAAAGGGCAAACCACCAACAAAAAAGGCAAAAGTCTTACAGAAACAGCCTCTCATGGCGAAGTTGGCAGCTTACGCCCAGTACCAAGCAAGTCAACAGAACCAGGCCAAATCAAAAGCTGGTATGTTATTGTAAAGCAGTAATAATGAGTAATATTGTAACACTACTCCAGCTTTACACTGTTTGTTGTTTCTGTCAGTGGTCCCTTCAGAGAGCTTTGACTGGGGGCGGTATATCTGTAGCAATAACACCATTGGAGCTCCAGTCAGCTGTTTCAAACATGTAAGTAAAAGCTGTAGTTGAGCAGGTAGCACCCACAGATTTGTTACTTTGCCGACTGAATAACTTCTCCGCTTCCTCTGCTCTGCTTTAGGCCCCTATGGGGACATGCTGGGGCGACATAGAGGAAGGAGTGAGGATTGAAGTGCTCAACTCTGATACCAATCTCTCCACGAAGGTGTACTGGATAGCAGAAATCATTAAGCTAGCAGGTAAGACACGATCAACACAAATCCATCCTAGGGGTCTCATTTGTCAGAAGGTTTTACTTTTGTGCTTGTTACCGCATATTCAAATGGTTTTCTCTTTTCTCTTTCTCTTTTCTCATGAATCTTTGTTCTCAGCTGGCTTTTAGCTGTCTCAGAGGGTCTCTTTCACGTGTTTGTGATCTGGTTAACGAGTCCCTCTCTCTGTGCAATGTAGACAAAGAGAGCAGAGGACAGAAAGAACACGGCATAGATGAGAGCAGCCAAACATCACTTCCTGTTCGCCAGAACGATCATGCCCACTTATGGGTAAAAACAAGCAATGTTAAAGTGTTGGTGGTAAATTAGAAATCACTTGCAGTAACATGCCTTTAAACTTCTGCGTCGATTTTTGTGTCTCAAACAGTGGAAAAACGTTTAAGATTTGCTTTACTTCTACGAATGGCAGAGGAGGGTAAAGGAAGAACTCTGTGGTTTCAGACTGCCTGCAGAGAGCATGAAAGTGGTGTGCTGTGGGACCCGCTGTTGAGATCCCTACTGGTTTTCGAACCAGCTAGTATCCCTAAAACAACGATCACTGTGTTTATAACAGCAGGAGCTGTAGTCTGCCTCTGTCACCAGATTCTTCTGAAAATCTTTCTCTAAGGGACCACTTCACCAAAGTCTCTTAAGCCACTTTTCCCACTGGTCAAAAAACCCGCTAACACCTGGCTTTTTTGCTTAGTGGGAAAGGTTACAATCTGCATTCAGATCCGGGTCAAATGACTGCAGTAGACCCGGGTAATTATTGCCTCAGCTCCAATCGGCAATAGTGTGGAACACTAAACCCAGGGTCGACACGCTAAACTCCGCCCCCTTTCCGGTGCAATGCTATGACGTGTATTGGCGCCCGTCTCCCTCCGAGCAGCGCTCGAACATCATTTCAAATTTGTCACCGCTGAGTTTGATGAACAGACTGAATAAAGAATAGATACAATAAAGACCTAACCACAGTAACATCTTCACTGGCCTCCGTGCTACTTATCTCATAACTTAAGAGTATAATGTAAGTTCTTTGCGCACTATTACAAACCCTGTTACCGGCACGTTTGTGACGTTGGCATCTATAAGCAGGTCTTCCTGGGTCTGAAAAACCCACGTCAACGCGCTAATTTTGGAGGGAGAGGGGTATTACAAAAGCTAAATGTAAAAAAAATTGATTCGCATCTAACGTTTGCGACGTTTACACTGAGCGTATGTAAGGAAATACTTGATAATATAATCATTTTTTTCTCATAACTATGGCTATATTAACCGCTACATTACAGCCTCCATTACTACACTACTTTTTAACAGTGGCAATCTAACTCAGGTAACACGGTTTAAATACACACAGTGTATGTGATGTCAGTTTTGGATGCCTTCAATCACAAGATGGGTACGTCAAGTAGATATGAGAAGATACTCCGTTTGCCTGACTGGCCATTGGGTTTGGACTCTTAATAGCATACAAAATTTACAGTATTCTTAATTTAAGTTAATAAATCGTCAAATACCCGAGGTATTCTATTTTCTGCCCTTCATATTAGAGGGACTGCTTTCACCCAAAAGGGGCAGGGCCTCGACTATTGGGCAAAGTTCTTGGGTGGGTTGCTGTCATCTATACACCAATAATGTGGAAGCATTTAAAAAAAATTCTTCAGTAAATTCAGCTCAGGTTTTTTGAAAAAATCATTTTAAATTTTGATTTGTATGTAACAAATCAAATCAACAATCAATCGACAAATCAACTTCTGAGGTCCAATAATTTGCTTATTCTTGATCTTTCAACAACATCATATCGTCTTCATCTGTGCATTTGCTCAGCTGTTGGGGCACTACAAATGTTTAATGAAGGGGTTGAAAGAATAGGAAGCAAGTGAAAGGTCTTTGAATAGAGATTGTTTCGAGCACTGCTGTTTCTAAAGTCATGTTTTTCATGTCGTTTTGCAGGGTTCAAAGCTCTCCTGCGATATGAGGGCTTTGACAATGACACCAGTAAAGACTTCTGGTCTAATCTCTGCATCCCTGAGGTGCACCCGGTGGGATGGTGCGCTTCTAGTGGCAAACCCCTCGTACCTCCAAAAAGTGAGCCTAATGCCTGACTCTTTTTTTTCCTCTAAAGCCTGTGTTCAGTGATCGTTCAGATAGGTGGTAACTGTAGAAGTAATTTCTGTATCCTCTCTTACAGGCATACAGCATAAGTACTCTAACTGGAAAGCCTTTCTTGTGAAGCGTCTCACTGGAGCTAAAACACTGCCGCCTGACTTTAACTCCAAGGTAAAACACACATGTGCCTCCACAAAGTTAATGACACTGCTTTCAAAGGCAGTGCTGATATTTCTAATCAGAGCCACCGCTAGCTGATACCTGCATGATTTGACTTTACTTTGTGCTGACTCTAAAAGTTAAAGAGTAATTCCAGTAATTCAGAACATGGGCCCTATTTTTTAGGGGTCTAAATGGCTTATAGGTATCAGAAAAAGTTTTGTAGCTGCTCAAGCAGGTTGTACAGAGATAGACATTTTTGTTAAAGAGTTGTCGATCTGCTGCTGCCACTCTTAAAGACACGTTTGTTTGTGTTATTGTGTCACTTTGATGCAGATCCTGGCAGCAGTAGACCGGCAACCCCTGTGTTCTATGAGGAACAATTACTGTTTTAATTAGGGCTGCACGATATTTGAAACAAACTGACATTGCGATAACTTTTTGTTCTGCGATATTTATTGCGATTTTAAAAAATACAGGAAATTATACCAGATAAACACAGTGTGTTTTCATGTCCATATAACCAATTAATAATTATACTTTTTATTATTTGGGGCTTTTAAGTCTATTTTCTTCTAACAAAACAAAACCTCTCCTACTTTTACCCCTCTTGGTTCAGAGACTCTGACACCAGCCTGATAAAGTAGGGAGAGTTCAGGTGGAGCGACTCGTTTCTTTATAAATTAAACACGGTATCCTACTTCTTGTCAGCACACACAACCTCACACTTTGTATGCTGCAGGTGTAGCCGCTAAAAAGCACTCCACAGCACGTCTTCTCTGTTAACGGTCTGTTTCTGTGGTCACAGCGTTAACCAGCAACAGGACGAGGTGCTGTTGATAACAGAAATACACTCACTTAAAGGCCACCTTGCATAACGGAGCATCTGCCTATATCATCCCGCCGACAAGATCTGTGATAGCAGCAGCGTCGCGTGCTTGTTTACAGTTTACAGGCAGGTGACACACAGACTCTGCAGCTCAGTGGTCAGTTCGCTGTGTGCTCAATGAAGTGCTGCACTAATGTGAAATCAGACAGAACTTTGAGGAAGAATAGAAGATATACTTTATTAATCCCCAAGGGGAAATTCAATTTTTTCACTCTGTTTTTACAAACATGCTAAACACACAGAGGCCCAAAATACATACATGCACAAACAGGACCCTGTGGACATGCACTCATGGAGAGATGTCAGGGTGAGGGAGCTGCACACAGACGTGTTACATGTGCCCTGAGCAGATGGGGGATTCAGTGCCTTGCTCAAGGACACCTCAATAGTGTCCAGGAAAGAGACTGGCATCTCACGTAATTTGCTTCACTATCGCACGTCCTGCCATGTGACTATTGCACATGCGCACATTGCAATTGTGATTATTGAACAATATAACGTGGAGTCTGATTGCTTTGAAGAGAGCAAAGGCTGTTTTAAAAAAGGATCTTACCTTTACAAAAAGGTCTATCCCTGTAGGAATCCTTTCTGTAATGTTGTCAGAGCATAACCTGGGCCGGCTGATAACTGATTGACAGTTGGGCACTAGGTCTCTGCCTCTGCCATCAGTGTATGAATGAATGTGTGTGTGTGAATGGGTGAATGTGACATGTAGTGTAAAAGCAGCTTTGAGTGGTTGCAAAGACTAGAAAAGAACTATATAAGGTCAGTCCATTTACCATTTACCATAGCAATCTGAGCCTGTCAGTGGAAAAAACAAGCACTTTTAGTGAATGTAAATTGATCAAGTGCACCTGCCCCCATGAATTATGCTGCAGCCTTTACAGTCCGTTCTGTGGCTGCTGGCGGAAGAAATCACCTGGGGCCATTCCAAAACATTGTATACCTGTTTGCTATATAGACCTCAAATACTTGATTTAATTTTAATTTAATTTATTTAAAAGGGACCATGTACAGTTTAAAACATAAACGTCACCATTTGATGCACCGTACCAGATTATAGCTTTATGTTAATTCGCATCTGTAGTCCTTTGGCAGGTCAACACAAAAAAAAAACAGGACAATAACAAACAGTACAGAGTAAAGCATACAACAAAGCTACACGAGAAAGAACACACCAAAAATGCAAAGCTACACACAGAGTAGCACATCCTAAATAAATGCTTGTCAGATAAAATCAAGCCATAGAGACCATAAGATGGGGAGCAAGGTCAATGAGTACAGAGCTGAGCAGCTTTTAACAGACTTTTTAAGTTGGTTTTGAGGATGCTGATAGAGCTGCAGCTCCTCACAGCATCAGGCAGGGTGTTCCACTGATCAATCAATCAATCAATCAATCAATCAAATTTTATTTGTATAGCGCCAAATCATAACCAGGGTTATCTTGAGACACTTTACAGAAAGAGCAGGTCTAGACCGACTCTTTGTTATGTTATTTAAAGAGAGGCCCAACATGAATCACCATGAGTAGCACTTAGCAATTCGGCACATTGGCAGAAAAACTTCCTTTTAACAGGCAGAAACCTCGAGCAGAACCAGACTCATGTTGAACAGCCATCTGCTTCGACTGGATGGGCCGAAAATGGGATAGAAGGAGATGCAGGATAGAGACAGGCAGAGAGAGCAACGACAACATATGTTCTTGTTACATGAACAACAACAGACACATACTTATGGTTACAATGCCAATAATAGTGGTAGACTAGGGTGAAGATTAGCTAAATAAATAAATAAATTAGCGAGAGAAGCAGAGTAATGATAAAGGCTGAGGTAATTGTAATTGTAACAGTTGAAGTCAACAGGTCTACTATTAGCATTAGCAGCAACAATAATGATACTATGGGGAAGGCTGATGTTAGTAGTTGTAGCAGTCGAGCAGGTCCACAGCAGCAGGTGGTCTGCAGCAACGAACTGATTGAACACTGATTTGTGTCTTTTACAGAAAAAGCTGATTGTCCAAAATCCAGGTTTATAAACACCAGAATAGCCTTTTCATCTCAAACGCTCTCTCTTTATAAAAACTATAAACATAGCTGTAAATGCATCATCTGGTATCTGGTTTTGCGTTTAATAAAACATCCCTGCATCATTTGTCACCACAGGTACATGAGAACATGCAGTTCCCCTTTAAGAAGCTGATGCGGGTGGAGGTGGTGGACAAGAACCACCTGTGCTGGACACGGGTGGCGCTGGTGGAGCAGGTAATCGGAGGTCGCCTCAGGCTGGTTTATGAGGGGAGCCAGGACCGGTCGGACGACTTCTGGTGCCACATGTTCAGCCCCCTCATACATAATATAGGCTGGTCGCGCAGCATCGGACATCGCTTCAAACGGTCTGGTGAGTCTGGAGAAATCAGGGGAAGCGGTGTGCATATTACAGCATTGTAAGAAAGTTACAGTTGATATCCTGTGGGGTTCTGGGAAATTGTGATTTGCATTTCATCGACTTTGTGGTTAAGTGTGCATCCAACCATTATCTATACCGCTTATCCTGTCCAGCGTGCATATTGATGAAGCATCTTTTGCTCCGACCCCAAAACTAATTTTGATCCGTCAATTTATATTTTCAGATGTTACAAAGAAAATTGAGGGTCAAGCTGATGCTCCTGCACAGTACTTCCAGAAGGTAATGCAACACATACATTTCAAAGAGTCTTACACTTCTTGATTGAATTTATATGCAACTATGTCATTGCAGACCTGAACACCATTCTTTATACGTAGATAGCCAAGTCATCCTAAATAGATTGATGCATATTTGTTTTCCACAGTCTCGTAAAGCCTTAAAGGTGTGTTCAGACCAAAAACAAAATAACTTTTTTGAGCGATATAAAAACATACAAAGACAAATTCACATTAGCCGTAAATTTCAGTGTGTAAGACGCTCTTTTAATACATTTTTTTCATCTAAAAAGTGCACTGCATCGTATAAATCGCAGGTATTTTATTGTGTTACGGAATTTTACCCAGGCGGCGCTATAATCTACAGGGGTCCCGTTGCACCTTAAAAGGTTTTAAATGATAATCAGGGAATTTAAGGTCAGAAATTGTCTTAAAATTGTCTTATTAAATTTGACCTTGGTGTGACGGTGTGCTTAAAGCTGAGGGGAGGATTGTCATGCAGTGGTCTAACATTACTGTAACAAAAAGTATAGAAGCAATCTACGTTTTTTTTACCGTAATGCCTCAGAGACATCACAAGCTTTATGTGTTTACATTATGTTCGGCCCGCTACAAACAGTGACGTCTGGCTGCGTGACATTGTTTTGTTTTCATCAGTCGTGATTTGCAGTGAGATACATATGAGCTAAGATGGGGAGATGCAGATTAACCAAAAATGGTTGGAAAAAGAGATGTTTTCGGAGGTGGCTGGCACTAGCAAGAAACGACGACGCAAGGTGCAATTTATGCCGAAAGACGTTGTCGTTAGGGACCACGGGGGTAACAGTAGGTTATAATTTGTGTGTGTTTTGAACGTGTTCCAAATGGAAATACTGTTGAAGTAACTTATTATTAATTATTAATAAAAAGCTATAGAAAACCTTTTTTCCTCTGCGAAACCCCCCAAAATAGACTGCGACTTATATCACAGATATTAAGGTTAGTATTTGTGCAAGTTGAATTCTTCCACTTCGAGGGGATGTTATGAACCCTTCATTTGGTTTTCTGAATATCTGCAAATCATCTTGAACCACTGTAAATAAACACAAATGATGTCATGGTGAAACTTGCAGTCTAACACACAGTGTAAATTGGCTTCTTCTTTTGGTCTGAACACAGCAAGAAACGTCCCCAAACTAACTCACAGTTTTTAAACATAACTGATTTTTTATGAAGGCAGTATAATACTGTCATGTTCAAAAGAAAAATTTTAAATATGTTGTTTTGTTCTGTCTTCGTGTGTTTATCAGGTGAAGGATGTGGACCAGAGTGAGGATTGGTTCAAAGATGGGATGAAGCTAGAAGCCATTGACCCCCTCAACCTCTCAGCTATATGTGTAGCCACTGTAAGAAAGGTAAGTGTGTCATGTGATGTAAAGAGATGCTTTGTGTCAGAATATAAAACTTAAAGACCAGCTCCAGTCATGTTTCAAGTCATAAAATGCTCTGCTTGAAATTTTTCTGCAAAATACGTTTAATCACCTTGTAAAAAAAAAAGGCATCTCCTCCTTCTCCCTCATTAAAAATGTCTGAATCTGCATAGGCCCTGCCAACCATGCGTCGCGAAAACAAAACACGTCTCTGCCATCATTTAGTGGCAACTTGTTGAATCTGAGGTAGCTTGAAATGTAGTAATTAGTAGTAGTAGTAACGTTAATGTTAGCGGTCAGTAGTGAGTTTGCAAAAATGCCGATGATGGTTACAGCTGGCTCGTGCGTCACCGAAGTGGTTGCCATAGGTTACACATAATGATATGCATAGCGTCACCCCGTCCATTAACGGGATTGGCTCCTTAGGGCTGTGACGTCTCAAACCTGCCAATCTGAAAACGTGTTGTTCAGCCTGTCCTTGGTACGCTGCAGTTAAAAAGCAGACAGGCCCAGCCATGGAGATGATGCTGATGTTGTCCCTGATTGATGAAAAACGCCACATGGAGATATTTACAAGGTTAAACACTTGATTTTCACTGGAGGGGTCTTTAAGGATTAGTTCTTATTGTTTATTTGTAGGACTTATGCGTCCGTCTGCTGTTGTCCCTGTAGGTGTTGGCAGACGGGTACCTCATGATCGGGATAGATGGATCGGAGGCGGTGGACGGATCAGACTGGTTCTGCTACCACAGCACCTCCCCCTCCATCTTTCCTGTCGGCTTCTGTGAAATCAACAACATTGAACTCACGCCCCCTAGAGGTACACGAATCTCTGTTTCCCTATATATAATGTATTTGGGAACAGCCTCCCACCCTCCATCAAAGCCAGAGCAAGTGTCCTCCACCTGTCCATTTTTTAATGCAGATATAACTAATCTATTGAACACAAAGTTAAGTATTTTAGCTAGCCAAAATACAGATCTGTCAGTTGACAAAATAACGGTTAAGTTAATGACAGCTAATGATTTGGTGGTTGCCTTAACAACAGTAAAACAAACCAAAAAAAAGGCGCAGCAAGCTGCTCTTGGCTGCCTGCAAAACGAGCTCAGGACCTTAAGAGTGTATTTTTCCCCGCCAACTTTATGCGGCGTCTCTGCTGCTGCCAAGTTAAAGTCTTTTATTTTAGGAGGAAATCATGGCAGCTGCACTTTTGGCAAAACCAAAGCGATGAGAGGAGATATGCAAAATCTGTGGCAGAACAGTCCCTGTGAAAAGGCGAAAAAATATTAAATTAGATTCCTCACCTGCTGCCTATCCAGCTGTTAATGTGCAACTTCTGCTTTGATGATTCCTACATCTTAGCGTTCCTTGGTTCAGTTATTTAAGACAAATACATATATAAAATACACAGAAAGATGTGTGTTGTATTCCTTTGTATTTCCTTGTATGATCTGTTTTTATTCGGCACTTCAATACTTTCATACAGAGCCTCTATACCCCTCTAAATACATACAGGAAAGTTATTATTATAATCCTCTTGCATGTGGTCTCTTAATGTTCTGGTCTCTGTCCTGCAGGGTACACTAAACTGCCATTTAAATGGTTCGACTACCTCAGAGAAACAGGCTCAATCGCTGCTCCTGTCAAGCTCTTTAACAAGGTAGGACTCAAACTTAATTTGTGTTTGTCAGAATCTAAAGGTTCCTTCTTGAACTTTCTTTAGTATCACACATTTTATTTAATGCAGCTAAAAGCTCCAGAAGAAATCGACCCATGTGTTTGTCCAACTTAAGCCCATGTGCTCTTTTTAAAAGCTCTGTGTTAATTTCTCATCAGATCTTATTTTGAAAGACAAAGTTCATTGCACCACCTCATCATGTTGCCTGTTTCTTATTATACTTATAAAAATTAAATTTGTTGTTGCTACTTTGCATCGTCTAGGAGGTTCCCAATCACGGTTTCCGGCAAGGTATGAAGCTGGAGGCTGTCGATCTGATGGAGCCGCGGCTGGTGTGTGTCGCCACGGTGACAAGGATTGTGCACCGGCTACTGAGGATCCATTTTGACGGCTGGGAGGACGAGTATGACCAGTGGGTGGACTGCGAGTCACCTGACCTCTACCCTGTGGGCTGGTGTCAGCTGACGGGCTACCAGCTCCAACCGCCCGCCTCACAGAGTAAGTTGGGAAACATTTTACTTCCAAACACACAAAACCTCATCAGATAAATGGCAGATTATTTGTTTCATTAAATGTGCATTTCATAATGTCATTGCGTAGATGTACTGCATATTTTCGATATCAGTCTTGTGTTTGAGTGAAGCTAATCGAAAGGGACAAGCATTACAAGGGGACCTCTTTTAAGACTTTTTGTTTTCTCGATGCTGGGCCTGTTTTCGGGTCACAAATACAGATGCTAAAGTTAATTCCTAAACAAACAGTGTGTATAGAAGCCTATAGCTGGCAATATTAAATTAAATAAAAAAAACTGTTTTCACATCATGTTTGACAAATCTGAAAATCAACGTCTTAGTGATATATATACATATATATATATATATTTTTTTAAGACTTCTTATATTCCCAATGACTTTATTCTGCAAATTTAGGCGGTTCATCTATCTAGAGCAGCGGTTCCCAACCTGGGGTCTGGGCCCCCCTTGGCCGGAGATATACTGCTGCTTGGCCTTCTGTTCTGCTACACAACCGGATGTGCCATGAACGAAATTGTTCACATACTGGCCTTTGCATTACGTGTGTTACTGGAGGATACCTCTAGAGGGCAGACCACAGTGCTCAGGCCGTATGCAACTACTGTATGTGTGGGATGTAAACATCAGACATGGAGACACTTGAGGAGGTTACTGTGATGTTCATTCTGAGATACCAGCAGAAACAGCGACAGATTTTGTGTGTTTGGTGGACAGAACACAGCATCTGCACTGTCCCCGCTTGTTTCTCCGTGCACTGATGTAACGGTCCCGGACTTGTTCCCATTTAGTTTTGCAGGTTTCCACGTCGACTTCTAAAACAGAACTTATCTGTCTGCAGCTGTTTGACAGGCTTGTTTCTGTGTAGGGGTAATAACACATCGTACAGATGTGGGTAATCGCGGACTTGGTCTCTCAGCTTGTCTTCAAAACTTTCTGACATTGTTGTTCCTGCTGCTGTGTTGACCCTGTCACATCCAAACGCATCCATTGTTCCTCAGGTACTCCGGTAGCTTGTTCCTCAGGTACTCCGATAGCTTGTTCCTCAGGTACTCCGGTAGATTGTTCTACAGTTGAGGAATGTAGAAACTAAAAGCTGCCTCACCCTGCTTGGTACTAGTTCTGGGAACAATGAGTAAACCTGTCTAATATGAGCATAGCTGCGAACCACTCGGTGTGTGTTCATTAAATGAAAAATGCACATATTTCTTGTTTAACTGTTAGTAAACACAAATTCTCGTACCTTCCATAAAGTATATCTTTATTCTACATTTCGTTTTCAACCAGTTTCATATTGAACTAATGAGTAATGTTCTGATATATTTATTTTTACTCAGCGTAATTTTAGTTTTCCACGTTTTTTGTTTCTATATGAATATATTTCAGATACTGTAAAAACATTTAAACTCATCCTTACAGCTTTATTCTGGATACATTCTAATTGTACTTATCTTTTGACTTTTTGATACCTCAACTGAAGGCATCTGCCAACACCAAGTACCGATTGGAGGCCTGTGCTCTTTTTCCAAGTAAAGATTCTAAACCTCAACAGTTTAATTACTTTTTTTTGTACTCTAACACGAGGCCAGGGTTTGCTGTGGCAGAAAAAAGTGAGTCTTCTGCCTGCCGAGAATGAATGAATTATATATATGAATGGCATCAGAATGGCATTGACAAAGAAACTGTAATAACTGCTGATATCGAAACTGATTATAAAGGTGTTTCTAAAGTAACAGATGCATCTTATTGTCGGTTGTGCTAGATCAGGGGTCTTCAAAGTGTGGGAAAGTGAGCCTCCCCTGAAAGAACAGCGGCTTCACCCCCTGCTGTAAATGTTTATTTACGTAATTTTGCTGTTGGATCACATGGCTGTATTCTCCAGTGCATGCGTAACAGACACTGGACAGTGTCTTAATATCTGTGGGCAGGATTGTCAGTGCCACAGGTATTAAAGATTGAGGATTATAATAAATTTACCTCTTAGTTGCGCGTGTCCTGTGTGTGTCTGTTTCTGCCTGTTAGAGAGAGCGCGCATCAGAATGGGCGTTGGTCTCGGGCTGGTGTTTCTGCCCGAGCAGGAGTCACCCTGAGAATCTGTGAGGCAGCGGTGAGCTCGTCCAAGTCTCTTGGCCTCACCAGATCCGAACCAAACTGAAAGCAGTGTCGTGACTCGTGATCTAAGGAGAACCAAACAAAGCTTGCAGTCCCACAGTCCTCTATCCCATAAACAACTTCATTTCACTGTGTCAGCAAATGCACACACTAACACCCCATGTTAGTAACAAGCAGAGACTCGCGTGTTGTGAACTGGCTGATGTATGCCAATCTTACTATTATGCTCTTTAAATTGCAGGGACAGACTTTGCCATCGACTAGGTTTTTGTTGGTCTATGGCGTAGTCACTTTCTGAGTCCTCCAGATTGCAACACACCACCTGTTTGCCTGACCACACCTTATTTAAGACCAAAAAATGACAACTGCGTCAGGTGGAAAAGCAATGACTGCTTTGCACCAGGTGAACGATAGGGCCCTGCATCTATGATGGGCACAACAAGGTTGATGCAGGATGCACTGTAGAACAGAATAAACGCAGATCATCCCCCACCTGCAGCCTTAACGGTACTTGCTTTTGATCACTGTCAATGAAGAAAACCAACATGTGTCCCCTCTCTCTTTGTAGTAAAAAAAAATCAATGCATTTTGCCCCACACATCACAGAAGTTAGTTGAACAGATGTTTACAGTTATTTTTCTGGTTTCTTTTTTCACCCCCTGCACCTTCCCTGAAATTGTCTGGCGCCCCGCCGGGGAGGCGGCCTCACACTTTGAAAACCGCTGTGCTAGATGTTAGACAATCTTATGCCATGTTTGTGGTCATGTTTTTTTTTCTTTTGCTTTGTATCTGTTTGTCCAAAGTGTCTTAGTTTCTTGTCGTATGGCTTCTTTCAGGTAACAGAGAAATGCCTCAATCTGTACCCAAGCAGAAGAAAAAGGCTCAGCAGTACAAAGGCCAAAAGAAAAGTGAGTACGGCTTTTAATGTTCCCCTTTTTTTTCTCCACTTCTTTCTTCCTTCGCCGTCTCCTTCTCTTGTTCCTCTTCCTGTCACTGGCTACACCGGGTGTGGAAACTCTGCTGCTCTCTCAGTGGTCATCTGTTCAGTGTGTCTGAGATATCTTCATCTGAGCTCTGGTGTCACAATGTGGGATGTTTTTTCTCTTTTGACTGGGATGCTTGTTAAAACGCAGCCTGAAAGCTTGGAATAGGAAGTGTTAGTCATTTTTGAGAGATTTAGTTTTCGTGTTTGAGATTCTTCAGGTTCATGGCCGGGTGTTGCAGCCTTGCTCAGGTCCGAAGAATCAGATAACAAAGACGGATGCTAATGCTAAATTTAGCCACTTTTCCAAGCATGTCATGTGAAAGCCTGTAGCTGCCAATATTAAAATTAAATTATTAATCAAATTGAAATTTGATTTTAGATATATTCTCACATGATGTATGACAAATACTAGAGCCGGACAGATCAGGGATTTTTAAGAACAATACAGATTACAATTTACTGATATGGAGGCCGATACAGTACATTTCTGTGCTGCAATGAAATCAGACCTTCCCCTGTGTGGAACTGTGCATTGATTTGACTGTGCAAAAGTATTCAAAAGGCTGCTTTCTTATAAACACAGTGTGTTTTTATGTATATATAAAGAATTAACAATCATGCTTTTTGTTTTTTCGGACTTAAAGTCTATTTTTATTCTAATAAAACAGTACTCCTCTCCTACTTTCACCACATTTGGTTCAGTGACTCTGACGCTCGTTGAAAGAGTTCAGGTGGAGCGACACGTTTCTTAAAATAAATACAAACAGACTTGTGGGCTGCAGTTACTTATGGCAGTATGTCATCAACCATTTCTAACAATGTTCAAACATATGTTTAATCAGCGTGACGTCACTTTTTGAAACGAAACCTCGCGTCTACTACTTTCTCTCGACACACAACCTCACGCCGTGGGTGCGCTGCAGGTGTAGCCGCTAAAAATAAACAAATCTGCTCTGTGAACAGTCCGTTTATATAGCCACAGCATTAACCAGCACCCGGGCAAGGTGCCATTGCACTGACTTATATGCCACCTCATGTAACGGAGTGTCTGTCTCGTTCATCCTGCTGACATGATCTGTCACAGCAGCAGCGTCGCCTGCATGTTTACAGTTTACAGGCAGGTGACACACAGACTCTGCAGCACAGCGGTCAGTTCACTCTGTGCTCTCATGAAGAGCTGCACTTATGTGATGTCAGACGGACTTTTTCCTGTTGACAAGTCATGGAAAAGAAGAAAATGTCGGGTTTTCATTTTGCAGCAAGCAACAATAAAGTAGCAGCTTGACGTGTTTCACTTCATTTGTGACTATTGCACACGCTCACATTGCTATTGTTAAATGGTGTATCGTGCAGCCCTATTTGAAAACATGTGCACCAATTCACATATACTTGTGATCAGCCCATAGAGGCCAAATAATATAGAACAACCCAAATATCGTTCAGGCTTTAACAAATTAAATATTATTTCCTAATCAAGTTTGAAGTATTTAAATGTAAGCAGCCTTCTGAGTACCTCTACAGAGTCAAATAACTGCACAATCCATGTAGAAAGCAATTATTTTTATTCCAGCTCAGCTGTACTAATAATTTTTTAAGCAATTATGAATTTAATTTTCATGATTTATTATATTATTTTAATGTTGGCGGTCACAGACTTCCATACATTTATTAATGTTACTGACGGCGTGTTCTCCGGAGCTACCGGTGCAGCTGCTTACTTGGGTCTGGCAGTCTGATTACAGCACCAGGGGCTTATTCAGATGGGCATTTTCATTGATTCTGAGGTCAAATTAAAATTTTCACCCCAAGCTCTAACCTTTTTAACTTTCCTTCCCAACTCAAAATGTAAACATCAAGAACACTTTCCAGTTGAATTGAAACCGTGTGTGTAAAAAGCCCCTGGTAGCTTACCCGAGTCTGGCTTGGTGTTTAGAGAGGAAGATTCCAGTTGGTCGACGGCCCTTCAGTCAGGCAGGCAGGAGGAGGAGCAGCTTCTCAGGCGATGAAGAGCAGAGTCCGCCCCCTTACCCTGCCCAGGGGCCCACTCGGCCCCGACCCCGAACCCACCTCCACCAAACCCACAAATCAGGTAACACCACACTAACGATAAAACCAGCACAGCACAGAGTCCTCTCAGACTCAACGCTGTTTTTAACAGGAGGTGGTCCTCTGAGTTCCGCTCAGGGCCTCGATGGGACCTGGATGCTGCTGATGCTGCATGTTCAACTGTTCATTGTCTTTGTTCTCACATGAATATTTCCTCACATCAGCAAATGTCTGCTCATTCTATTTGCAGGAATTACACTTCTGGCATTACTAGTGTTTTGTCTTCACTTTGAAGGAGTCATAAAGCATGTTAGCAAAGTTTCATTTTTAGATGAAAGCAGTTCGTGATGCTCAATATGCATGTAAAGTTAACATTAAAGGGAAATCCCAGTATTTTTAACCAGGACTTTATTTAATTACCTTTTTGGGGTCTAACTTACTAATAGGTACAAACATTTTTGGGATTGCTTCAGCTGTCACGGCAACTTAACCCCCCAATCAAAATACAACCACTGAAAGTTTTTGTTTTTTCCACTGACAGGCTCAGATTGCTTTTCTAACTGTTTGGCAGCATTACAGAAAGGATCCCTAGAGAGATAAACCTTGTTGTTGAAGAGGAAGATCTTTATTTTTTACCAATAAACAACCGTTACATCATTATTTTCAAAGCCACCAGACTCCATTGTAGAAAATAAACATACACTTAGCTCAAAACTTTGGAGTTGCTGGTCTACTGCTGCATTGATGAGGTAGTTTTTTGTGCTTCAAACTAACCATTCACAGCACCAAAGTCACAAAATAACACAAACAAACAAACTTGTTTGCATACACCAAAAACTGTAGCAGCAGTAGACTAACAACTCCCATGTTCTGCATGCTAAAATTACTGTTTTTGCTAATGGAGTCTGGTGGTTTGGAAGAGTGGATGGTTTGACTGTTTCTGGTTTCAATTAAAGCTATTACCCATTTAAGAAGGTCTGTCTTTCTAGGTAGGGCTGCACAGTTATGGCCAAAATGATAGTCATGATTATTTTGATCAATATTGAGTTCAGGATTATGTATACATTTTGGGGGCACTTTTTTTTATTCTACTCTCTCATTTAAGTTAACAGAGCAACACTTTCTCATTTAGAAACTTAGCATCAAACTAAGACCTAAAATCAGGTTCTTTACCCAGATGTGGTGCATCATGGGAAATTTCAGTGTGTCTTTGGGAGTTGGGTGAATAGCGTCTCTATTATGGATGTCTGACTTGATGCTGGACGAGGAGGAGGAGGGGGGAGGGGGTTCAGTTTAAAGAGTGACTCGATCTCGTTTAAAACGCTGCTTGTTGTTACGCCTACATGACGCGTTTGCACAAACAACACTTCAAAGACATAAAGATAAGTATATTTTGAGCTCGTAAGAAAAAAACAACAAAGAGGCATTTACAAGGACGGCTACGTCTCCTCTTCCTGTTTTCAACTGCTGCTGTAACCACGACAACCACAGACTCATTCAGCTTACAGATGCCAGTTAACATGGTTACTTGTTGAACCGAAACATCTGTCTCTGTTGTTCACTCTGTCCACTCTAAACTGCAGCTGCAAGGTAGGCACTCACAACATGACATACCAGCTCCCCTAAAAGTGAAGTCCAAACCTCTCCATCGCCCCCTGGGGCAGTGGCTGTTGTTTAGGGAGCGCTTGATTTGATATAAAGCAGAGGTTTCTACGAGCAGGCATTTTAAAAGTCAATAACGCCATCAATCAGTGATTCAGCAAAGCCACAATCATGATCAGAGTTCATATTTTATTAATTGTGCAGCCCTATTTCCAGGGATCCCTTCTCTAATGTCACACAGTTAGAGCCTTTCAGCAATTGAAGCTTATTTTCATTCTAAACCTCTTTGTACACATTAGACATATAGACCCCAAAATGTAAAAATACCAAATAACCCTTTATCACCTTATACAAAGAGAAAGTCTACTATATTTCACTTTGAAGTGCATGAACACAACTGGCTCATCTGTGCTGCTGTTGTCTCTCTTATTTGTCTCTGTCCGGGTCTGTAGAGTCTCTTTTGCGAATGAAAGAGGAGACGGCCGAGGTGGACGAGTTTACCTTCTCACAGGGCACCTCCGACCAGGAGAGCAACGGCTCAGGCAGCTACTACATCAAACAAGAGCCCTGAGGTCCCACGGTCAGGACAGGGCAGGACGAACGGGGACAGGACACACCCCAGCCAGGATCAGGAACAGGGAGTCAAACTAGCCTCGAATCACACTCACAGCAACAACAACAACACAGGCCTTCTTTGGAGTAATTTCAAGAGATGACAATGTCGCGAAAAAGGGGGATGTTTTTATGATTCTGATTTGTCCTGAAGGAATATTCCCCTGAACAGTTTTCCAACCTTGTAGCTGTGTGTGCACTTCAGAAAAAGGGCTGAAGAGCACCCAGCGTCGGGCCTGAGTCACACATGTTTGGGCATTCTCACCCTCAGGTGACGCAACGTGATTCTTCTCCTCTCCAGTGTGAAACATCCAACCAGGCGAGATATTTTGATGGATTAAAAAAAAAACTACCTTTTTCCTACAGAAAGGGTGGTCCTGCGAGTCGACATCAGCCTATCCTGCCTCTGCCACAATCTGGGCCGCACACAGAGACCTGTAGAAACTGTGAGAACCATTAATTGAGCCAGGTCTTTAGGTTTTTTTTTCTTCTTGTTTTGGTTTGTTTTCAGGTCAGAGAGTCAGCCACTGAACGGCCTGAGGAGAGAAGAAAGGCTGGCAGGAAGAGGAACACAGCTCTGTATATTTTGATTATTTTCTTCTGAACAATATTGCCAGGTGGACTTTTACTTTGTTAATAGTACTTGAAATTTTTTTTGTTCATTTATTTTGTAATGATTTTGGAGTTGTTGTTTTTTTTATTAATGTACTTATTTTGCATTTACATTTTGATGGCTGTGTGGGCAAGTTAATATGCGTTGTTTCATAAAAGTGATTATATTCATATAGTATGTGGAGGCTTATTCAAATAGAACTACAGAGCATAGATATTAGGGTTTGCAATTTGAAGAGAGATATTAGTACAATGCTGCGCAGCATTACTGATATTGGTTTTTTATTCTTTAAATTCTATTGCTTACAATTTTGGCCAGAAGATCCACAGCTGCTTTCATTTCTGATCCAAACATTACAGAACCAAAGTCTAAATCAAGTTCAGCTTTGGAAACGGTGACAAATGCCCATAACTATTTAGAAATGCTTTCAGTTGACAATAATAATAACACAGAGAAAAGCTGCCTTAAACCTACATTAGAAAAGCTGGAACCAGCACCTTTTGGGGCGTTTTAACCAACTTATTTTCAAAATAATCTTATCGATTGTTTCATCAATTTTTTCATATTAAAGCTGTTCCTGCTGCCTTTAAGGTGCTTTCAGGCCAAAAGCAAAGCAAGTTTTTTTGCACTGCATGTTTGCATTAAAAAATTATTGCATTGACGCAAATAGAGGGGAATACAAAACTGTGTTCCAGCTCGAATTACACAAATTTGCAGTGTAAATTAATTTCATTCACATATTCATGCAATTTAATAAAAGAAAATTCAACTAGAGTAAGAAATTCTCAGGTCTCCCAAAAGTCCTTAAGGTGTGGCATCAAAAATGGCTAATCCCCAACCATTTTTTAAAGTGGCCCTCTAACATATTAGCACTTCCAGACAGTTTGCTGATTTTCAACCTCAGTTCTATCATAGGACTAATTCCATTATGGTAGAAAAAAATGCAATTTGGCTCTGTGCCTTTGGAGGATGCTATCCACTTCTCCAATGGGCCCTGGAAAACCTCCGCCAGACTACCGAAAAACACTTCATCTGGCGGAGGCCAGGGAGCTCTCTAAACTACACTTCCTCAATCTAGGACACCGCCTCCGAAGTCATGTCAAGTTCCAAATTGTCAGGTTTGAAATGTAGACTGCAGACCTAAAGATTTTTTAGACGATCCACCGGTATATTCTCGTCGTATTTTGGATTCTGTCCCGCTCTGAGCCATTGCCTGCAGCAAAACGGTAGTATTTCACTCCAGCGTCGCTCGCTAGGCCATTCCTTTTAGAGGGAGGGGCGCAATGCACACTGGGTGTTGTAGGAATTTAGAATGGGCGAAACCACAAGCTGTTTGTTCAACTTCCTCCACAGCTGTGGCGCCAATTTTAAATATTATTGCTTCTATGGATTACAGAGAACACCAGCTTTGACTGAAAGCGGCTTTATCCAGGGAAGAATTCCTCCTTTAAGTAATGCATTTATTTTTAGGGGATTATAAAGAGATTGTGGATAATTTTCCAATTAATAGCATAATGTCTCAGTCTAAAAAAGATTCAACAATAAAGCTGCATCTGCTGCCTTCTGAGGTGAAACTTTCACATTTATTTCACTCAGTGTAGCAACAATTTAGATGCAGTTTTAACCAGTTATACACCTCCTGCAGCTGTTGGCTGAAACACATCCTAACCCTTTTTTTTATTTAATTAAAGAAATCCTCGTACATTCCATTTAACTTTCATTAGCACTTTTTGTGTTTTATTTGGGGGATTATCTGTTTTTTTGTTAACATCCACATTATAAACTGTCAGAACTTTTTAATACAACATTTTTCCTCATACTATAGATTACATAAGCCAGGATAAGCTTGGTCAAGAGAGGCTTTGATACCTCACTGTGGACCTTTTTTATGGAACTATCACCGTAACCAGAACTCCCACAATAACATCACTGTTAGTGAGTCACTAAATGCTCAGAAGGAAACTATGTATTTCATGCCATAACAAACCAGCCCTTGCAGAATTGAATGAGTTATTATTGTGAATATATGTATCAGGGTCTTTGTGCTGTAATGTTGAACAGAAATGATGGCGCTGTGGAAATGAAAAGCTTTTTCCATTTAAAACATTTCCTAAGTTTTAAAGATGACAAACAAATTTGCTTAGTGTGACTGTAAATGAGCAGCAGGGTATAAAAGAGAAACCTTACTGGTATGATAGGGTACACTCTCACAAGTTACCCCCACTATTCAACCCCGTTACCTGGAGTTAAACCTTCTACAGTTTGGATGTAGCTGCTGTCAGGAAGGAACCCGTCTTATCGGACAAACGGAAAGCAAAAGTGACCAGTGCTGGCCTCATGTATCAGCCGAACTGTGCAGCATATTAAAATGTTGTGTGTGCTGGTGGATGCATGACTCACACACTGTCCAAGGTTGCACTACAGCAGTGATTCAGATACAGGTGTTACTGTTTGGCTTTAGTCCATGTGTGCTGACTTGTACACACAGGAGGCCAAACACCACTTCAATTGTATGGAGACAGGAGGACGCCACGAGAATAATTCGATTTAATCTTTTCAGTTGTATTCAGTAATTACATTGCTAAAAAATTTTTTTTTTCATTTAAATAATGCATCTAAAAACATTTTCCTTCCTATGCTTTAAAAAAAAAATCTTAACAAGGTCTTAAAAGTAAAGATGATTGAAAATCCTTTTTGTGGAATACTTTTGCAATTTTAAAATGTTAATGCTAATTTTCACTTAAACATGTACGAAGAAGTATTAAGCCCAGGCGTAACAAAAATAATTGTAAAAATGTCAAAAATGTTCCCCCTTCGGTTAAAAAAATTTCCTCCACTGGTTTATTTTTTCTTCTACCTTGCACTTATTTTAAAAGTTATATTATAAGTATATATATTCTAAAAAGCTCTACGTTATTCTTCACATTTCTTCTTTATTTTGAAATTGTTGAAATAAAGTTGGCATATTATTTGAAGATGATTAATAAAGAAAAACAACCCCCTCAGATTTAATTTTCGTTTATTCTAAAAAAACCCCACAAATTTACAACTTTATTCTTAAAATGCAAATTTTTCTTTTTTAAATGTCCTCAGCATAAACTGGCCCATAAAATAGGATAAATATGGGAAAAAATAAATTGCAGATTTATTGATTTTTATTGTTTTGATGCATTTCTGAAATGAAAACATATTATTGCTTTTTAAAAGTAAAATTCTTTTTAAATATAAATGAACAAAAAAAATGTGGCACACTCAAGCCTCCATACAATCAGCATGTGTAGCGTCAAACTTTTGGTTTCTGTCATTGAAAATAAGAGGTTGGAGGGAAGTTTGCTTTGGTTGAACAGTCTCATAATCAAGCAGTTTTGTTGTCCAAATAGAATATGTTAAAGATTTTATTAGGGTCATATGCAAAGCGTTAAGTGTTTTTTCTAATGCTAAGGTTGTTCTCATGTCAGAGCCATATGTATGCAAGCTAGTTTATGATCCACCTGAGCCACAGAAAAACAGGTTTGTTATAAATAATGATACATGAACAATGCACTGCTTTTCCAATAGTCTCTGAGGGCAGCATTCAAAAAAGACGACAGAGTCTTAAAGTGGCATAAATACATAGATTCTATATATATATAAATATATATATTCAGGACTCTGATGGTATGGAGTAACAAATCCTGATTAGTCAGTAATTCCTGCTTAGGCACGGAAGAGATAAGACTCCTTTCATTCTTCTTAGAGCTAGATTTTTGCAGCTGTTTATCTACTACCTCCTGATGCTAGCCACGTTTAGCTAAAAGAAGAGTGTGAAATAGACTATGGCAGTGTGTTAGCATATGCAAATGATTACCTAAAAAATGATCCACTTGAAGACTAGACACCAAACATGGAAGAATTTTATCACAGCACATGAGGTAGTCTTCTAATTTGAAAGATGCAATAATAATATAGATCCCATATTATTTTGCTATGTTAAATAAAAACTTATAGCACCCTCAAATGTCATGATCACTACATTAATATAATTAACATATGAGATAATTTAACAAAATGTATAACTGTGATTTTTGTGAGAAAGGGTTCATATACAGAATACTCGGTGTATGTGGCCAGAAGCTGAAATATAGAGCGGATTAAAACTTCTCAGTGACGGTAAATTAGATCCATAATTTCTCTTTCTACCAGTAAGGTTCATGATTCAATTCTCAGGAAGTTTGTGTTTCTTTTTTTGGGTTGTAAAGGTTGTAACTACAAGTATGAATCAGCTGGGTGTAAAAAGCTCAAAAGGGTCTTCATCGTGTGCATCTCCAATATGGAAGCAAAAAAGTGCCTTAATAGCTAGAGAGTAATTGGTCATTGAAATATAACTTTTGAAAATGCTACCACAATTGGATACTCTGAAAATATGAAAAATCAAACATATGGTGCAAGTGAGAAAAGAAAAAAAAATGGTGATCCAATTTACAAGTCTAATCTAAGTTGTTTTCTTTACTGTCTTTATAGTTACTGCTGCTAAAAGAACTTCTTCTAGTTTTTCCAAGTCACGGTTTTTCTGTCCGTGAAAACAGGTGACTTTTTTTCACTTCTAGTAGATGCTGTTGTAATACTCTTTTTGGCCACAAGAGGCAACAAGTATACCACTACCCCATGTTCAAAATAGACAAAGTAACTAAGAAGTTGTCCAAGAAAAAGATAAATTGTCAGATAAATAAAATACATTATTTTAAGAAAATAAACTAAGATATTCAAAAATGAAAGTTGTTTTTTTTAAGACTTAAATATATACAGGAGAAAAAACAATTTAGATGTTAGATCTCGTTTTCAAAAACTATTTTGAATTTATTTTAACAATTATTTTTCCCTCCTGTTTTAAGAAGAAGTTAAGTTGTTGGAAAATATTACACCAAATAAAAATATTTTTAGAAAAAATATGGAACATTGGGATTATATTCAAGACTTTAATATTCAAATTTTCTTAAAAAGAGGAAAAAAAGGACAACTTGAAGTTATATGTTTGAAATTGCCAAATACGTTTGAAACATGAGGAGTCGAATTAAATCAAATCAGTTCAAATTAATTGATTTATTCCACATATCAGTACCTTTTAAATTTAAGTATTAAGTTGAGTTAAATTTATTTAAAAGTATTCTGTGGCTTTTTTGATTCTAATTATTTTGGCGCTTCTTTGCTTTCATATATTTCAACCAACAAAGGTCTTATCTCACTTTTTTCATGTATTTTTGTCCATATTTCGTAGCTTTTTAATCTGTCTTAATGTCAAATACTATATGAGTGATGACTCGAAAAATGTACATTTCTTGCTTTTTGTTGTGGTGAATTTTTCTTTCTTGTAACTTCCTGTTTTCCTTTAATTTCTAAATGAGATACTAGCTTGGTTTTCATATTGATTTGTCTCCTGATCAGATTGGATAAAAGCTCAGCAGAAAGCTTCTCAGACCAAATGAGCAATAAAAGAAAGTGTCTCACCATCATTTAAAACAGTGAGGTTTCAGGTTAGGATCTGTCATGGGAGTTTTGTTCCTCTGATGTTTAAGGCAGATAGAAGCATTAAAGTACTTCATGACCAAACTGCATTAATATCTTAGTACAAAAAGAATAAAAAAGACTGTTTTATGGACTAACTGCTGCTACCCTTCTCTAGATTAACCCTAAATAATCCAATGCACAATCAACACTGTTTTGGATCTTGTGTTTCTCACATTTCCTTGTAGATATTAAACTTCTTGTTTCACCTTGATCCCCAAATCTTAAAAAAGGAACAAGTTTCACTCCATCAACGGGTAGCTGTGTATTTACAGAGTTTGGGTGTCAGTAGCTTCAGATTGATTGATTTGGGATTGGGTGCACTGATCAACAGAATGCATGCAGAGCAGAACGCGTTGTGATGATGTCGTGCTGAGATTGTGTTTTTTGTTGTAACCGTCATTGGTTGTTCTTCAGTCTGTCTGTGTTTTTTTCCTTCTCCGCTGTGATCAGGAAATGTATGGAAGCCCATTTATGCCAAGAAAAGAAAAAAAAATACTTAAGGGAAATACTAGAAACTATGCATGGTAAAAATATGAAATACTATCATAATTTTGACTGTCTGTCTCATATTGGATTTCCATTCTTATTTTTATCGTGTATAACTTTCAAACATTTTCATGGTAATTCACCATGTTCACATGGCAGCCATGGTGGGAAGCTCAAATGCTGTTCCATTTTCCTAATTCTATGTTCCAGGTTGTAAGTTGTAAAAAAGGAAGATATCATTGAACCCCTTCCCTATGGATTAGCAACTGAAAAGACAATGAATAGTGAAACTCCAGAGGGACAGTGGGCCATCTTCAAAGTTAAAACCACATATTGGATAGCTGCTATTCGACAATATCTAAATGCTGGAGTGGCTGAATGCTAGTATTACATTTTAAAAGTGTTATACAATAAGTATACAACAACTTTCTAGCTAACATTAATGTTAGCTAGGTATTTACACCTTTCATATTGTATTACACTTTTATACTGTAATACTTCAGCCACTTCCTAGCTAATGATACTGTAAGCTACGGAGTGGCTAAATGCTAGCATTACAGTATAAAACTGTTATACAATATGATAGGAAAGGTGTAAATTCCTTGCTAGCAGTTAGCTAGCTAGGAAGTTTTTGTAAGCTAACTTTTGCTGTTAGCTAACGTTTTTTGATAAAAAAAAATGCTATTTTAACTTGAAATATGGCTCAATTTTCTTTTTTCACCATCCATTGTCTTTCCAGTTTCTGATTAATCGCTTAAACGATAATGATTACTCAGATTTCCCATGTTTCAGGCTCTTATCCCAAGCGCTATGTCAGAGGAAAATGGCCGCCGTGTGAATATGGCGAATGGGCTTCCTACAAGGATATCTGGTTGAGGTTGCACCTGACCAGGTTTTTCCACTTGCAGTGAGGAGGAGCAGGCTGGATACTTGTTTTTTCTTGGATACTAACACGGGTCTTTTGTATGTGATATCCCCCCATTATATTAAACCATTATATTGTGGTGCTATATATATTTGATAAAAATGACTAAATGTATTGGGTTTGCTATTGTCTGAAAATAATTGTGAGTGGAGGGTTGTGGTGAGAAATTTATTTTGGATACAAATGAAAAAAAAAATCTATGTTAATAGTTATAAATCTATTGATATTAACACTGACCCCCTGAGGTACATTATTAGATTGCAGTTTAAAGTTTGTACATCTTTTTGATAGTGTATACCAGTTTCCTTTCATATGGTAAATTTGTGCTGTGATCGAGCTTTGATAGACTTTGTAAATAAAGCCAAATTTTTGGATCATAATATCGGTTGTAATGAACGGCTTCTTTGTTTACAAGCATTGCAAACTGTTTCCGCATGGCTGTGAAAGTTTATCTGGTGATTTTTTGTAAGATCTGACTTTTACACTGAATAAAAAGGCTTATGACTTCAAACACTGTGGAAATCCTTTGTCAGAGTTTAACAACAGTTTAACCTCACAGACCCGCAGCTTCAGTGTACTGTAAGGTAAAATTGGTCTGGTGGCTTTGAAGAGAGATGCATCAGCTGTTTCTGATTGGTAAACAAACTTTAACTCTAACGTGGTCCAGTTCTGATGCTCATAACGCTTTCGGCAGTGGACAGGGGTCAGCATGGGCACCCTGACTTGTCTGAGACTACACAGCCCCATACACAACAAACTGTCATGCTCTGTGTGTTCTGACACCTTTCTATCAGAACCAGCATTACCTTTTTCAGCAGTCTGAGCTACAGTAGATCTTCTGTTGGATCGGACTCTGTTTTCCTTCCTTGGACCACTTTTGGTAGGTACTGACCCGTACAGACTGGGAACACCCCACAAGAGCTGCAGTTTTGGAGATCCAGACCCAGTCACATCACAGTTTGGCCCCTGTCAAAGCCGCTCACATCCTTACACACACCCATTTTTCCTGCTTCCAACACATCCAACTTAGAGGAAAAAAATGTTCCACCCACTGACAGGGGCCATTGTAATGAGATAATTAATGTTCACCTCACCTGTCAGTGGTTATAGTGTTATGGCTTATCAGTATTTTGATACTGTTAATATCCAATACATTTTTGCAGGAGCTTAATACATTATCATTGCTTTGAAAATATAAATTCTTCCACACTAGTATGTCAAGTCAAAAAAAACACGTTGTCCTACTACATCCAGTCACAGAGGCCAGCACGCACCGACAATCCTCTGCTTCATCTAAGATTGTCACATTGTTTGAAACTCATGCACAAAATTTGAATATTGTTGAAACAAGAGGTTTTGCATAACATTTTGCCTTGAACTCTGACCCTCTTGCTCAGACATCTGTCATAGTACGTATCAGTTGCATGCAGGCGGCATAGGAAGAGCTAACTTGGTAAAAGTACCTACATTACCTAGTACTAAAAAGAGTTAAATGTATTAAGACAGTGTATCCTTACCCGAGTACTTCTTACACTACGGTCCATATGTTAATGAATAAATGTCTTAATACTGGTTGTGAAAATGTCCCTTCCGACTGTTATTACAGGAGTATCCTGAAACTCCAAACTGGAAAATCAAGCATGGACTTTAAACACACCCGCTTCGTGCATATCACCCGGCACTCATGTTGTGCACAAAAAAACAAACTCACATTGATGCCTCCTTGGGACAGTCAGAAAACATCAGGCTGATGGTAATTTGTTTTGCTCACATGTAAAGCCATGTACTGTTTGATGTTAATTTAGAGCAACTGGGCAATAATTACACATCCCCTTTTGAACAAAAGTCAAAAGAACTACTTCCAACTCCTGAAATTGGACCATTTCAGGAGCATGTGAATGCAGAATAAATCTGACTAAAGCCTTAGATTTACCTTTTATTTTAAATAAAATATGAATTAAATGCACGGCTGTCATGCGAGCATAACTATCAGAAAGCAAGGAAAACAAAGTAATCTCAGATTATGGTGCCCCTGTAATTCAGATGTGAAGCCTGCATTAAAAACTTGACTAATCCCTCCATTAAAGCGGAGCAGGTCATGGGATCAAAAGTGCTGCATGAAATCTGACATGAAATGAAGAGACCGTTTGTGTTGTGTGCAGTTTTATTGGAAAGCAGATTCACCGTTTAACAAAACCGACAGTCAAAGGCTGTTTCAAGTCATCAACTGTACATCGATGGGATGAATGGAATGTTTCTAAAGGAATGAAGATCAGGAATGAATCCGGACTAGACCTGGACCTTAGAGTCCACATCCAAGTACAGTATGACGATGAGTAGAGGGCAGATGGCAATGTGAGGACGGTGGAACATGAAGAACTTCACACATCAGCTCTTCTGCCCTCTAGGCTACGGGCAAAAACAGGAAATCTGAGGCAAGAGTGTCAGTGTGAGGATGCTGCAGGACCAACAGAGGGTTTAGTAGAGCCAGCTGAAGGCACAGCTAGTGTAGCTGACCAGCTCGTCATCTTTGAACCACAGGGAAATCTCCTTATTGGCACTGTCCACTGAGTCGCTGCCGTGGATGATGTTCCTATGGAGAAAAAGAGGGCAGAAAGTGAGAAAAACATTCAAGAAAACAGCAATATTTGACCTCCAGGAAGGCAAGAGGATGGAAATAGCGCTCACTTGCTGACGTCGATGCAGAAGTCTCCTCTGATGGTTCCGGGCTTCGAGTCAGCGGGGTTGGTCTCACCCAGCATCACTCTGCCGGTCTTCACTGCTCCCTTGCCTTCCCACACCTGAAATAAACAGCACTTCCATAATCTCCAATAATTCCTCTGAGTGGACTTAAGTCCTCAGAATTCAAAGGGGAAGTCAGTCCTTTTTAAACTGAAAACTTTTTGTACCCCAAAATGTGTAAAAATGTCAATGGTCCTACTTGATCAATTCAGCCTGCAGAGGTGAAAATGGTTGTAATGACTTAGCTCTCTAGGAGCAGGGTTGGAGACCCCTGCTCTAAACGATACCTTCCTGCATATTTTAGGTTTCTCTGTTCTCCAACACACCTGATTTGAATGATGTGCTCGTTATAAACTAACTGAAGCGTCTTGGGGGATTGATAACGAGCAAAACATTCGAATCAGGAGCGGGGTTGGACTGACCCCTGCAGCTTTAGAGCTATTGTGGCCAAAGTGTCATTAAAGTGCTTTAACGAGTAACATGCTTCTTTAAATTCACTTAATTTTTATGGATTTACAGCCAATCAAACAAACTGACAGCCCTTTCACAGCTCTCTTCAAAGCCACCAGAATCTATTGAAAAAAAGATAAAATTCATGTTTTGATGTTTCCTTGAGAGCACAGAAGCTGCTAATCTACCGCTGCCTGATTGTTAGTCATTTTGTGTTATTGTGCGTCTTTGGCATTTTAAAATCATTTGCATCATCATGATGCATCCAAACTAACTGACAGATTAAGGCATAATTTTACCCTACAGATCACGGAAGTTGCTGCTCTACCTACTTATTTCGTCAGAGTGTGGTGGACTTTCTGGTTAAAACAAAGCATCTTACGCTTTGAAGCATAACAAAAAGGATGCCTTCAGAGACAGGCTGAGATTGTTGCAATTGTCCAACAAAGGTCACTTTAGGTGGACATGTTGATTTGCCACTTTTACAGCTGCAAGTCCAAAACTCTCCCATTTTTTTCTAAGAGTAAAGGTCCAGGTTTAAAAATACCAGACCTAAACATGTATTTAGTTTCTGTACCAGCTGACAATTATCCACAACAGCCCAGCAGACTCATGACTCCACTCATTTTCAGGGCTCAAGTCTTTCAGGTTCAACAGGCACACTACACAGTCTTATACAATCTGTGGTGTTGTCTCTTCTTACCATGGCAACCACTGGACCAGAGCTCATGTAGTTGATGAGGGTAGGGAAGAATGGTCTTTCCTTCAGGTCGATGTAGTGCTGCATCAGGAGGTCCTCAGAGGCCTGCAGCACAGGTGACAGAGATGACACTTTTCAGACATTGGACAATCACAGAAGTTACTTGGATATATTTTATGTAATCTACCAGGTCAGACTGCACAATGCTCTCACTTTATTCTAGTATTTAATAACATGGGAAGCTTTAAGGTCTTTGGTTCCATGATAACTTAGTCTGTCAATGTTTTCTAATGTTCAACATTCAACAGCATGATTTTGCTGACAACCTGGTTGAAAGTGCGCCAAATGAAGGATGAGTCCAGCCCAGGATTAGGCCCAATTTCAGCCCTTTGCTGCATACCATGCCCTTACTCTTCCATGCATTTCCAGATTATCTCAAGGTATCAAATCAAATATATGGCACCATCAAACAAAGACCTGGCATCAGCCTGTGGTTTCCACAAACCAGATTGGTAGGCTCTGCACAGACATCATATTACCAGGGGCTCCTGACCCATCAACAACTAGAGACACTACTCCTTTTAGCAACAGAAAGTCAAAGCTCACGTCTCTCATGTCACCACATAACATTCGGTTATGAAATCATTACACCACATCATGTGCAGATAAAACTCAATGTGAAGTTGTCAGGGGTGCGTCAATTATCTAGCCTTTGAAGACCTTTTTCACAAACTATTTTATATTCATTTTAAATAGCCAATAAAGCTTCAGTGTGAACCTTAGGTTGTACTGATTTAGAAATATGAAGCATTTAAGATACAAAAAAACCCCACTATTTTAATTGCAGATGAAACTATGGAAACACCGACACGCTGCTCTGGAAAATGACACGTCAGTTAACTGGATCAGTAACTACCCTTACAGAGAGAGAAGGTCACTGTGCATCCCTGCCACTGTAGAGTTCCTCATGCACACAGAAGCACCTTTCAGGCCTCTACCGACCACAGTGAAGCCCCGTCATTGTGTGCTCAATAATCCCAAGCTTACACACAACTCAAAGACCCTTCCTCCACACGAGCACCGACACATCTGACACGACAAGCTTACAACACACCTGGTCACATGGTCAACACATCCTACATCTGAATGTTCTGACGCTGCAGAACTAAAAGAAAAATACAATTATCTGAATGGCTGATAATGCACCATGAAAACAACTTCCAGTTTTACGTTCAACAAGTGGAGCGTCCTGCTGATCAGACTTTAATGCGTCTGTGGTGCAGTAGGAAGCAATTAAAGAGGGAGCCAAGTAGAGTTATTCTACTTCCCATCAGTTACCTCCTCTTTGGACATTTTTTGCAGTTAGGCATACAGGATGTATTTTTACAATAATTCTTTCATAAAGCATGTTTAGGATGCTGCTTAACTTCACCATGAAATCTGATCACTCAGTCACAGATCAGATGTCAGAGGATCAGAGACCTCGCCTCGTGGTAGTAATCTGTTGTGCTGCTGTCAGGAATAGACAAGCGGGCTAATCAGCTCACCGGCGGTCTTAGCGCTCACTCTGCACTCACATGATTGTGTTAATAACCTGTGCAGGGTTAAAATTATCCCTAAATATTACGAAAGCAGCTCATGAAAGCATCTCATTTCAACCCCTTTAAATTAATGTTTTACTTACATGGAGCATCTTCATCCCGACGAGTTTGAAGCCCTTCACCTCAAACCTCTTGATGACCTCTCCGATGATGCCCCTCTGCACGCCATCGGGCTTGATGGCGATGAATGTGCGCTCCTTCAGCTCGGCCATGATTCTGAAACAAAGCAGAAATAAAAGGATGAAGGAAAATAAGCGAGCCGAAGCTGCAGGAGAAACAAGCCTGGAGAGTCACTCACTCCTTTGTGGCACATTTGGCACTGTGGGTGGTGGGGCCGGCTGCAGAGGGCCCCGACCCCATAGCACAGAGACAAACATAGACGAAGACGCCCGCGGTTAGTGTGGATCCGAGTGCTTAAACTGCACTAGGGTGACTGACGGACATCCCCGCCCACACAGTAAAGACCTTTATCCTCACTAGGTTCCTGTGAATCTCTAAAGGACACACAAGCCATCAGCAGGAAATAACTAGACTATACTATAAAGTCTAGAGCTGAAACAAAGTAAATAAAGTTATTCTGCTTACAGAACATTTTAAATGCTTTGTTCTATAAAATTGAAAGCCAAACACAAATTAGTTCCAGCTGCTAAGATGTGAAGATTTACATCTTAACACATTGCACTGTAGTTTGCATATTCACAAGCAAAGTAAAGAAGCCCTCTTGAGCTCTTGGGAAATCATTTCACCCATTTAATCAGGAACATAATTGGCAGTTAATAAGTGCTGCCCTACAATGCACAGCAGGTCAGCTGAGACTGCAAAAATGTATTAAGGTCAGCCTGCAATTCAACATTAAGGATGCACTATTAAAAAGGTACAATTAATTAGTTAAATCTAAAAATAAAAACATTTAGAATCGTTTATTGCAGCTGCATATTTAGTCCTGGCATCTTTCTGTGCAGCTAGTCACCACCATTTATGTTGGACCACAATGCATTAAGGCTTAGATCTCAAGCACATAATCCTGATACTGATTCCTAATGCCAGATCCTGACATTACCTAATGTGACTCACAAACAAGAATGTGAAACACCTGCAATGGCAAAATAAAACTCTTACCAAGACCATCTAACATGAAAATAATCACTGCAGATTGTGAGCTGTATTTTCCATTTACGTAAGACATGTTACTTCCTGTTTGGTTTTATGTGATTCATTCATAACTGCAGAAGGCTGAGATTAAAGCCTGCTTATTGCTGCAGTGCTGGAAAAACTAATGCACCAAATTCAGTGATGTTGCACTTTAAAGGTACTGTGTCAAATTATTTTTGCTGACGCGCAGACACTTTCACTGATCAAATGAGATGCAATATATTGTAATGGAACACATTTTTAGATCTACATAATAAAGATGCACATCATTTTGCCTGTCCCTGCCCACACTTCATTCACTGCCAAACCTCCCTCTATTTAACCACAGCCTGAGCTTGGGACTTTCCTCCATTATGACACTTTCTTTCAAAGGTGTGGCCCCTAGCCAAAACTGGGGCACATTAGCAAAGCATGTAAGAGCAATGTTGTGAGAAGTGTGTACAGTTGTTAAACAATTAACTAGGAGCTTTCTGAAGGGCGTTTGGCGCCACGTACACGAGGACGCAAATGGACTTTGTCTGTTCTCTGATGTCACGGAGCAGTCTGCCGGCTGCACTTGACAGGGGGCCAAGTCAGACTCACCTCGAGCCAAAGAAAGGGGTTTCATCCCCTGGAGACAACATCTCATTACTGGAAACTGCATACATGCCAAAACTAGCTAATTAATTCGGGCCGAGAGCAGCAGAGGAACGGTCTGTTCTCTGCAGAGCTGGCCGGGGCCTTCACACACCGCCACATGGTCTTTTGTTAGTGCGGTGCGGAAGATCACTTACATTGAAACACAGCGGGGAAGCAGTGCGGAAAACGCCTAATAAATTACGCCATAATGGCACCATTACAACACGTTTAATATCTTTACACATGAATAAACGTGCTCCATAAAATTATACATTACCCGGAAGTTTGACAATGGACTTACATCACACCCTCTAAAAATAACTGCCTTCTCGCAAACAGCTAATCGAGCTTCGTGAACAACACGAAAAACTATAGAAGACTAAGTGCATCAATACAGGCATACCTGTACGTGTAAGTGCAATAAAATCCTCGCATTACCTTTACAATGAGGCTCTGGATGAGTGGTACACAGCAGTTGCTCCGGTTGACGAGGGAGAAGACCGACTGACTTTGCGCAGCCGCCTTTTATCCGTGGAGGCGGGGCCTGGCGCGACGGCAACTCACTAGGGCCAAAAGTAAAATAAGAGCAGAGATCAGAGATCATTGTATGGGAGAGGTGAGTGTGAGCACAGATTCTGACCTATTTTCTCGTCCTTTCGACACCACCATGAATGTTAGACTCCTAATTTTCACAAGCCTCTTACGTTCTGGCATTGAAACGGCATTTTTCAGACTGACAAATCAGAAAATTATTGACTTTGCTCGAAACTTGTCACACTCTCGCGAGATTTGGCACCAGACGACCCAACAGTGCTGCCTAAGTTTCTTTCCAACAGGATAAACAAAAACGTAGAGAAACGAATACGTATAAATAGGAATTAAACGTTCAAATCTAATAAATCTAATAAAATATGTTTCTTTCTTTAAAATACTGATGTGATTACTATTATATTTTAAACGGTTTTTAGAGTGCACAGAAGTGTCAGAGTGATTCTTAATGCAACACTCTTATATTAAATGTGTATTTATTGTAAAAAATAAAAGAAATGTCTAGTTGTCTAAAAGTCACAATAGGCTACAACATGTTAAAATGCTTAATTTTAAGGTAAAGACTTCAGCAGTTTTAAACCTGGGCCTTTTTTTCTTCGCATATTTTGGGACCTAAATGACAATAAGGTACAAAACGTTTTGGAAATGCTACAGTCACAAAAAGGTGGAAGGGCTGCAACCTAATTTCTGGTTGTAAGCTGGTGTTTTTAACCTTTTAGTAAGTTTTTTACCTTTGCATTTTCAGTTAATCAACCATGGTCAACCTCAGGCTGTCATTACACAGAAGCTGCCCGCTACTACATATGAAAAGATAATGTCCTGGCGCATGTGCACATGTTCTTTAATCACACTCTGTATCTGCCCATAAAAGCATGCTTTAGGGTACTTACAAGTTTAAATCTGCAGTTTATGGCTTTTATGGTTCCAGCGACATATGTCATAAAGTCACTGAGCATTGCAAAACATTAATGAAAAAAACTGACATTAAGGCCCTCCTGTATGTCTTACATAAAGAGATAGCAATTCCACCTCATTCACTTCACTGGATGTAGATAAATGGAGTTTTACTTAGCCTGACTTCCTTGCAGTGTGAAAATATTAGGTATGTCAGCATACCAAATCTCTCCCTGAGATTGAATTCGCTGTGTAACATTAAGTGTTCAGCCTTTGCTTCATTGGCTGTCGGCTGCTGGCTTTAATGAATGCTGAGGCAGCAGTAAGAGATACAGACATACAGTTTGTCCTTTACAACAAGTGTATCTGTGGCTCTGCTGCCTGTGGTTCACACTGAATATTAGATGGAGTAAAAATATTTTCTAAACAATGCTAAAGAAGAGTTTTGAGGTAATGGTGCAAAACTTCAGAATTCAGTTTTTTCTTTTACCACCTACATTTTTAGTTTACTCCTTACATTTTCAAAACAAGCATGTTACTTTAGCGTTTATGCATTCAAGGGTGATTTTTGATTATTTTAATTTGCACCATTGCAATCCTTCAAGACTGATTTCAACCTTCACGAAAGGAACAAAAACAGGTAAAAGAGATGATTCCTTTGTGTATCTATCAGTGATTTTATCTGATGTTAAAATGATAATTGTCTCCCAAATATGAGCTGAGGTTCATTTACCTTTGTACACAAACAGGCAGTAAAAAGGGAAACTTTTTACTTTATACTGTGAGGACATTTCAGAGGATGTACTTTTACATTGGTAAAGATGAATTAGTGCTTCTACTTTTATCAGTCTCGTTTTTTGCCTTCTGCTTGAGTAAGGATGTGTGTACTTTTGCCACTTCTGGTCCCATCTAGTGTATTCCTGATGACCAGGTGGACCCCAAACTTCATTACCATAAAGGGCCATCCGTTGCATTACTGTCAAATATCTTAGTCCAAACTCTGATAAATATTTCTATTTTGTAAACTTTTCTTCAGATTGCATAGGTTCATCTAAATGCTCTTTCTTTCTGTGCATTCACTTACAGACCAAAGTGGACAGAGGCACCGATTTCAATCCCCAGATAATCATAATATGGGTGTTTCCTGATTTGGATTGATATTTGTTTTTACAGACTTCTTTTGAAGATCATGATTTGATTTGTCAAAGTTAAAGTAATACCCCTCTCTCACCGAAATGAGCGCGTTGAAGCAGGTTTTTTAGACCCAGGAAGACCTGCTTATAGATGTCGATTGTCTATAAGCAATGGGAACATTGTCAGTGAAGTATACTCCTGTTGGTCTCTTTTCTACTGCGTCACCGTCTGACCCTGAAACAGGGTTAATAAACAGTGAAGATGTTATGGTGGTTAGGTCTTTATTGTGTTCAGTCTGTTTATCAAACTCGGTGCCGACAAATTTACAATGATGTTCGAGCGCTGCTCGGACGGAGACGGGCCGAATTTGTAGCTGAGATGACGAGGAGTCGCTGAAGTTACCAACAGTGCATAGCATCGCGCTGGAAAGGGGGCGGAGATTAGCGTGTCGACACAAGTTTTGTGTTCCCATTAATGCCAATCGAGCCGAGGAGATAATTACCCGGGTCGACTGCAGAGTCATTCGACCCGGGTCTGAATGCCGATTGTAACCTTTCCCATTAAGCAAAAAAGCTAAGTGTTATCAGGTTTTATGACCAATGGGCAAGCGGCTTAAGTAAAGCAAAGTAAAGTCCCCATTCTAACAGCACTTCTCCAGGAGGTCAAAGTGCAGCTGTAGTCTTTGTTGTGTGAGAAAGTAACACTGGGTCATCAGCACAGAGTAGGAGTACAACTTCCTCACTGATTAATGAGATTAATTTAATTTTATTTCCTCTCATCTCAGTTCCTCTTCCTGTTCCTGTCCTCTCTTCTTGTTTTCAATCCTGTTTCCGGTCCTTGGTTCTTGTTTCCTTCCTTTCCTTTCCTAACCTCTGCTGTTTCCTCTCTTCTCCTCACCTCTCCTCCACTTCCTTCCTCTCCTCCTGCGCCTCCAGCACCGGATGCTCTTAGAAAACAAATGGCGAGTTAATCCTTTGGCCTAATCTCCCGCGTTCTACTCCCAGTCCTATTTTTACCAGGGCTTAAGGCCAGGATTAAACCGTCCTTTTTCCCTCTCTCTCACACACTGTGTGATTCTGGAGGATGAAACTATTGATGGTTAAGTGCAGTTTACACATCTCCTCCTGAAAGCCCTGTGAGTTGTTGTGGAGTGCTGCTGTCTCTGTATGAAGGCCTCCTGCAGGGCGTGCAGGCACAGCACGCTGAGGATGTGGCTAATTGGCATCGCCTCACCGTTTTATGATGTGCTCTTTCTCGTGCTTAACACAGAAGGCCGTGCACATCACTCACAGAAACAGTGAAGCAGGAAGCTGTTTATGCTGTAATGGATTGTAATACAGACTCATTATTTTGCTTTTAGAGGCAGCTCTCTGCCTGTGAGAGCTGTTTGGCAGAATTGCCTCAGATGTAAAATGGTGTTGACAAAAATTCCTTGCAGGCTAAAAGGTGGGTTTATTACCTGAAATTGTTCCTGCACAGAAGCAAATGAAAGATTTCAGGTGTCATATTGGAGGTTTTTAGTGGCAGGCTGCCAACGTTCCTCTAAATCCTCCCTACAACCTGAAGATGGGTGCCTGGAAGAGGCTGCACACACATACGAGCACACACCACCTGCCAGCACCTAAACGCACATCTCCACACCTGCCTGCCTTATCTATCACTGTGCTGCTCGGGTGCAGAGCTGCAGCAGAGTTCACCAGCAGAGAAAGAAAAGCGTAATTTTATCTGGATTCAGGTTTATGAAGCTGTAGATCTCTGCAGCCTCCATCTGCCCACAGAGGATTATTACATGGCTGAGAATCATTACTGTAATATAACATGTATTGTTAAGGGATCGAGGTGATGATGAGCACTTATGCTCCCACAGCCCATTGACTCTGACTGTGTTGCTGTCTGGATTCAAAGGGCATGAGTTCCTCTTTATGAAACACAGACTTTATGAATCCATAATTTAAAAGACAGCTGAACAAGCCTCGTCGTGTCAGGTAAAATGGGCTTTTGCTGTGTTTTCTGCTCTAAGTATTTCTCAAGCTGCCTCTCATGACTTTGTAAAGGCACGCAGCCTCTCTGCTGCACAAGAACTCAATTTCATTTTCACATCTGATCTCAGGAAAGCTCCAAGCTGCTGCTCCTCAAACCAACGTGTACTTGTACAACAGCTCCTATGGTATCTTACAAGAAGTCATGCACTTTTTTATTTTTGCATAATCCCACTAATGTCAAATCATTGCCTGTATATAAAGATGGACAACACATCTCCACCTCATGTCGTTGTACAAAAATTAAGCCGAAATACCCCCCAAGGCGGGCGCTGATATCTTGTGCTAGTGACGTGATTTGGAGTCAAAGTCGTCCCACCCCTTCCTCCCCCAAAACCTTGTGTCCTGGCCTTGTTGGAGCCCTCAGGTGGGCTCAGTCTGCAGCAGAACAGCTTCTTGTGTCGGTCTGAAGCAGATATTCACACTTATGGAAAGTTCAATGACTGTAGTGTTAGTTACGTCTCCTCTCGCCGTTCCTCCTCTACTCTGCTACTCGGGAACAGAACGCTGCAGGAGCCCCATTTGTCAACAGAGCTGTCAATCATGAGGCCACACCCCCTTTTTAAAGCATTAAATAACTTATTAATTAAAAGTAAACTTGTGAGAAAAATACACAAAACACTTGGACATAAATCAGCATGATAAGAACTAACTATAACGACAGAAACCATGTTTGAGAGGAAAATCATCACGATTTTCACGAAACTTCATGAGCCAGACAAGATGTTGGTAGCTACGGAAGCCCTAAGTGGACATGTATCCATACGTTTTATTTACTACTCCGATTGACTGTGATGACGAGTAATTTCAGTTGTTTTCTCGAGATCTCGACTCAACCCAGGGTATCTTTAAGCACATTCACATAAAAGGGGTGGAGCCTGCAGTGTCAGGTCAAGTCTGCCGTCAGCTGACCGGCAAACTCTGATTTTAGAAAGATATGAAAAAGTTACACGTAATCCAGACCAAAATCCACTCAGCTGCAGCTATTGAATGCAGGAAGGCCAGACTGTGTAAATGTGGAAATTAATTCTATCACTGCTCCATCATCAGAGCACAATATAGCCTATTGATTATAATATCCCTTGTGTTACATTAAATCAATATGCTGCACAGATGTATTTTTGTAGTGACAGAGTTGGACTCATTCTCTCAGCCTCAGCTGTATCAAACAGACTTATAGAGCTAATAAACATAGATATAAAACCACAATTTAAAGCAGAATGCTTACTTTTATATGTTATACAATAGTACTTCAGACAGGAAGTATTTTACCGCTCTCTCTCCCTCCTCTCTTTCACAATCAGCTCACAGAGCTCCTGAATCAAGAGACCTGATTGGTCAGTAGGTGGTGATGAGTTCAGGTTGATTTCTTATCTCCAACATAACCTGTGGGGTACACTACGAAGCAGGATTTGCAATTATCGAGGGTTAACTTTAACTTAAGAATTTTCAGTACAACGACGGTGGTTAATCTCTTACCGGGGTAGATCGCCATGGTAACTTATGCTGAACACCTAACCTGCTCCAGAGCACTTCCTGAAGATATTCATCGAGCTTTACTGATATACATCTACAACAGAGACTGATCACAGCACTGAAGCCTTACCACCTTAAATTGTGGTTTTATATTGATTTTTATTTGCTCCATAGTTTGATACGGCTGAAAGAATACGTCTAAATCTGTCATTAACGCAACAAAAATAAATCTGTGCAATGTATAGATTTAATGTAACACAGGTGTTATAATAAATATATGGTGCTCTAATGATGGCGCAGTGATATTATTATATTTGCACATTTACACAGTCTGCCTTTTTTTTACTATTTGTCCTTCCTGCATTTGGCCGCTGCAGCTCAGTGGATTTCTGTTTGGATTATGTGTAACTTCTTCATGTCTTTCTAAAATCAGAGTTTGCTCTGAGTTTGTAAAATATGGCGACCAGCTAACGGCAGACTTGGCCGTGTTTAGATTGGTCATTTTTTCCAAACAACGCCCCTTTCATGTGAACGCGCTCATAGAAACCCTGGGCTGACTTATCCAGTTGTCATGTGACCGCTCAGCACAATCTCCTTTGTCAGGTTAAATGAAGCCAGATCAGGAAAAGACACCCTGGGTATGTTGAACTCACATTGTAGTATAGGCCCCTGCAGGTGTTCGTTACCATGATGATCTACCCCGGTAAGAAATGAACCCCTTTCGTAGTACTGAAAACTCGGTGTTAACCCTGAAGTTACCTCGATAGCTGCAAATCCTGCTTCGTAGTATACCCGCCTGGAGATGCCATGCTGCCGTTGCCCACACTAATGAGGGAAGTTAGGCCTGTTACTGTGTTTGTTTTGTGCTTTTGCAGCTCTGGGGATACGAGTTATACGATCATCTGGTGGTGCAGCTTTGTTATTTCCAGATAACGAGATAAATAAGTCGAGATCTCGACAAAACAACAGAAGTTACTCGTTACTCGGCAAAATAACTTTTTGGAATGGTTTATGTTGATGCTTTTGGCTGAACCTTTATTAAAGTTTCGTTAATGCTCTGTTGTGAGTCAAAGTCACAGAGACAGATGGATCAGGCAGATCAGGAACAAACAATGACATTAGGGAAAGCTAAATGTGGCTTTTTGTTTCCTGGAAAAAACCAGGCGGTAAAACACCGACAGTAAGTCCAAACATGGCAAACAGACCCAAGCAGGGAAGCAGCAAAAACCAACACTATAAATATCCTGGAAACACAATCTGTTAGGGGAGCAGGAGAACAAGGGAGTGTATGAACACGGTTGACTAATGGCAAGATCAGGGGCAGGTGAGTAATGAGCACAGGTGTGGATGATCAGGAGACACACAGGGGCAGGGACCAAAATAACAGAGAAACAAAATGGGAAAATCAACATGCACAGAGGAACTGGATGTTACAAATTCAAGTTCTTATACGTTTTAATGACAGAACTGTGGCAACTGAGAATAAGATGGCCCACAGAGGATTGCAGGAAAATATATCCACTGCAATTAGGATGATGTGAAGCTGCAGCCACGCCCTGCTACATCCAAAGCTGCAGATGAAGAAAGGAAACATGAAGGAAGGAACCCCAGCACTATCAATCGTCCACCACAAGGGGGCAGTCTGGCAGCACGTCAGAGAGCTCCTGAGCCGTCCTCCTGTCAGGGAGAGAACAGAGGGATGAGGAGCTTTCAGTGCAGTCACTGGCTTGTGTTCTGCTAATGAATTGTTACAGAGATAGATCCACCCTGAAATGAATTTTCGTCGCACTTCCTCTGAAAGTGAATCCACATATAGAGAGATCGCAGCCGGAGCCTCGTGAGGCCGGGGTGATGGCTTCTTCTTCTCCCTGCCTCTGATCTGATGGTGCAGGTGGATTTCAGGAAACAACTACCTGATAGAAGAATAAAATGTCATTTATTTTCTCCCACTCACATGATAATTACACTGAACAATCTTCAGTGATGTACCAACCAGACGTGTAAGGCAGGAGAGGGAGTCAGGTAAACTTCCCTCTGATTTGGATCAGATTTGGATCAGGTGTGTGTGTGTGTGTGTGTGTGTGTGTGTGTGTGTGTGTGTGTGTGTGTGGGTGTGTGGGTGTGTGGGTGTGTGTGTGTGTGTGTGTGTTGAAGGCATGGAAAGAACAAACCTCAACAAAGAGACTTTACACTTGAAAAAGAAGGCAAAGAAATGTAAGAAGACCACACAGAGGCATAAAAAGAGATGCAATACGACCACAAAACGACTACAAAGCACACAAAACAACTATTAAAAGTTAGATATGATTAGATAAGAGAATCATCACACCCCAAAGAGATAACAGTGCCCAGGAAGAAGTACAAAACAGCCACAAAAAGATCCACTAAGATAGATACAAAATGAGCACAGAGAAATACAACACAGGCACAAAGAGAATCAAAACGACAAAAAGAGGTGCAAAACAACCTCAAAAACATTATAAAATGCAAATCACAAAGAAACACAAATCAGCCTCAAAGAGATTTAAAAGGGGATGCCCAACTGTTGCAAAGAGATGCTGAAAAGTCACAAAACTAATACAAACAATCACAAAACAACCTTAAGAACCTAAATAAGGTAGGGTGACCATATTTTCAAACCTCCAAATAGGGACACTTTGATTTTACTCATGGTACAACTGGATTTTTCATCAGTCCACCTTTCAACACCAGCAGCCTCAGCAGATGAAAAATCATGTCTCCCAAGATCAGCCGAAAGTTTAGGCCTATTTGAACAAGACAAGGTCAAAACCTAGTAAGTGGCTGACCGCATCAGGTCAATGTGCGCTTTTGTGGGCAATGTGTTACAAGGACTGTCCTTATGAGGCCGATGACAACGTGTTTGAAAGCAGGTGCGGACGTAGGAGAGGACAGCGGATGAGCAGCCCCGCCTACTCCTTGAACAAAGTATCCAGAGCCGTATAGACAGAGAGTCGCGTCAGTGGAGGTCAAATATGCTCCATGATCCGCCATTGCAATGTTGCAACTCTCTCTCTCTACGGCTGTGAAAGTACAGTCACTCACTGAGTCAGTCAGTCAGTCACATACAGACCCATGTGTAATGTTATTATATAACACCAGTAAACACAAAACACAAAGATTGCATTGGTGTAATAGAACATTTTTTTATTACCAGAGCGGCAATCTCTATTTACGATTCTACATAGAAATGTAGAATCTGTAGGTGGGGACATGGATATCCGGGACAGCAAGTGTTCTGGTTTCCAGTACGCTTGTAGTCCGAGTAATATTGACCAATCACGCATCGGCAGGTTGCGGCGTATGCAGGTAAATCAGTCTATGTGGAGGAAAAGCAGGCGGATCCCATCAGCATCATCTGACGATGATTTAGCTTCTTATTAATTTCTATTAACAGACATCTGCATGCTAACAGCTAACAATCTGCTCTGGATCTAAAATTCAACTTGAGATAAATTCCCTGATGCTGTGTCACGAAAGCCATTCAAATTTCCCGACTTCCTTGAATGCATCAGAAATATTTGATCAACAAACTTCTCGTTTTAAAGTTGTTTTCTTCTCCTCTTGGTGACAGACCTGACGCTTAATTTTGACTTTCCACTAATCTGCATCATGATGTTGAAATTTCGGCAAAGGTAAGACCCGTTAAGTGTAGTCAATCACAAGAAAATCTGTTTCTTTTTCTGTAAACAATGCAGCAGGCGGAAAAGGAAGTCTTGACTTTAAGTCGTTTTAAATCAAATCAAATCAAATCAAATTTTATTTGTATAGCGCCAAATCATAACCAGGGTTATCTCGAGACACTTTACAGAAAGAGCAGGTCTAGACCGACTCTTTGTTATGTTATTTAAAGAGAGGCCCAACATGAATCACCATGAGTAACACTTAGCAATTCGGCACATTGGCAGAAAAACTTCCTTTTAACAGGCAGAAACCTTGAGCAGAACCAGACTCATGTTGAACAGCCATCTGCCTCGACTGGATGGGCCGAAAATGGGATAGAAGGAGATGCAGGATAGAGACAGGCAAGAGAGCAACAACAACATATGTTCTTGTTACCACAACAACATATGTCCTTGTTACATGAACAACAACAGACACATACTTATGGTTACAATGCCAATAATAGTGGTAGACTAGGGTGAAGATTGGCTAAATAAATAAATAAATAAATAAATAAATTAGCGAGAGAAGCAGAGTAATGATAAAGGCTGAGGTAATCGTAATTGTAACAGTTGAAGTCAACAGGTCTACTATTAGCATTAGCAGCAACAATAATGATACTATGGGGAAGACTGATGTTAGTAGTTGTTGCAGTCGAGCAGGTCCACAGCAGCAGGTGGTCTGCAGCAACGATCCTCAGGAACCTTCAAGACAAGGGAGCACAAGAACTCCCGGGAAGATATGTGGTTAGTAATGTTAATGGGACCAGAAGATACAGAGTTAATGAGCTGCATTAATATGACAGAGAGAGAGAGAGAGAGAGACACAGAGAAACACAGAGAGAGAGAGAGAGAGAGAGAAGCTTGGTGTGTCAGATCCCCCCGGCAGTCTAAACCTATAGCAGCATAACTATGGGCTAGTCCAAGCCTGAGCCAGCCCTAACTATAAGCTTTATCAAAGAGGAAAGTTTTAAGTCTACTCTTAAAAGAAGAGAGGGTGTCTGCCTCCCGGACCTTGACTGGTAGATTGTTCCAGAGGAGGGGGGCCTGGTAATTGAAGGCTCTACCTCCAACACTACTCTTAGAGACTTTAGGTACCACAAGCAGGCCTGCATCCTGGGAGCGCAATGTTCTAGAGGGGTAATATGGCACTATGAGCTCTTTAAGATATGATGGTGCCTGACCATTAAGAGCTTTGTAAGTAAGAAGAAGGATTTTAAATTCTATTCTAGATTTTACAGGAAGCCAGTGCAGAGAGGCTAATACAGGAGAGATGTGATCTCTCTTCCTAGTTCTTGTCAGCACACGTGCTGCAGCATTTTGTACCAGCTGCAGAGTTTTTAGTGACTTATTAGGGCAGCCTGATAGTAACAAGTTACAATAATCCAACCTGGAAGTAACGAATGCATGGACTAGTTTTTCTGCATCGTTTTGAGACAAGATGTGTCTGATTTTTGCTATGTTGCGAAGATGAAAGAAGGCTGTCCTTGATATTTGTTTTATGTGGGAGATGAAGGACATATCCTGATCAAATAGAACTCCCAGATTCCTAACAGTAGTGCTGGATGCCAGGCTGATGTCATCTAGGGCAGCTGTATCATTAGAGAAAGAGTCTCTAAGGTGTTTTGGGCCAAGCACAATAACTTCAGTTTTGTCTGAATTAAGTAGCAGAAAGTTTCTAGTCATCCAGATCTTTATGTCCTTAGGGCATGCTTCTAGTTTAGATAGCTGATTGGTTTCGTCTGGCTTCATAGATAAGTATAATTGAGTATCATCTGCATAACAATGAAAATTAATGGAGTGTTTCCTCATGATATTACCCGGAGGAAGCATATATAAGGTAAAAAGAATCGGTCCGAGCACAGAACCTTGTGGAACTCCATGACTAACTTTGGTTTGCATAGAGGACACATCATGAACATTGACAAACTGAGATCGATCTGATAGATAAGATTTAAACCAACTTAGTGCAGATCCTGTAATGCCAATTAAATGTTCTAATCTCTGTAACAGGATGTGATGGTCTATCGTGTCGAAAGCGGCACTAAGATCTAACAGGACGAGTACAGAGAGAAGTCCTCTGTCTGAAGCAGTAAGTAGATCAACAAAAACAAGGTAGGCCAAGAAGTATCTTGAGACCAATATAACTTAAACAGCTAGCCTACCTGATGTTATGCAGCAGGTCCTGTCAGTAGGCTCGTTCAAGATTACTGCTGGCTTGTGGGGGAGGAGTCATAAAGTCGGACGTTTCTTTGTTTACCCGCTTGCTGCTAGCCTCGTTAAGCATCTATAATAGTAACACCTCACTGTAAACTGATTTGTCTTCATTTGTTGTTGTTGTTATTATTTTCATTGGATACAGGAGTTTGTTTACAAAGACCATCTTCAAATAATTTCTCATTATACTTTATTCAGGGCTTTTGATAGTTATTTCGATATAAACGTCATTGCAAATATGTTCATTAAGACAGCGTTCATGAGGATGTGTAAAACATTAAATTGTGAATGCCAGAACTTTGATATAATGGTGCATTGTTTTAGTATGTCAATTGGTCAAAACCAGGACAGGCCCTGTTCAAAACCGGGACATATTAGTGTTTTATAGATATTTGTCAGGACTCAGGACACGGAGCTTGAAAACGGGAGAAACACAAAATGACCACAAAGATGCAAAACAACCAGGAAGTGGTGAACATGCATAAGTGTAAAGACCCAGAACACACCTGTTGGTCACACTCAGGCTGTGTCTCAATTCAAGTGCTGCATCCTTTGAAGGAGGCGGACTACGCGGGATGGGTCATTCACAGCCCACTACGGCCGTACTGAAATCAATGAAATGAGACCGTCTGGTCGATGGAGGATTTCCTGTTTGTGTCACCAGCTGTTTCAGCCCTTAACCTTTCACCAAACGCTGCTGCTGTCGCCTAGCAACAGGTAGCTAGCTGGCTAGCTCACTGCGCCTCATGCTTCCTGGCAAAATCTTTATAATGTTGTTGTGACACCCGGCTTGTACTGTCAGCACCCCCCCACCTCTCCCACCTGCCCCCTACCCTTTGGCAGGTATCAGTGAAGCTAATGGTCTGAAGTCTTTTACAACCACCCTCTATCACCCTCTGCTCTGCGCCTACAGGAGTGGATTGGAGAAGCTGGAGCAGTAGTTTGTCCTTCCATGTGTGTGTGTGTGTGTGTGTGCGTCAGACTGTGAGAGCAGCTATTTTTCTGTGCGTCCCATCTGAATGATGTGTGGGATGGCAGTGAAAAATCAATGCCCTGCTATTAGTAGCGATGCCTCTTCCCATCCCTGACTGCCTATCACTGGTTTTTCCTGTGCAATTACTGGCTGGAGAGACACTTTTTAAACTTTCTCCTTTAAAGGGTCAGTTCACACAAATATGAAGATATTTATTCTCACATACTGAATTGTATAAACCATCTGTCTCTGCTATTTCTTTTATTTGTTCTGTTTCATTGCTTTGTAATTTAGTGTAATAATCCTTCTCGTCCTTAAAGCTGGGGGAGGCAATTTATTTTAGAGACATTTTGAAAAATGAAAAATACAGTATCTGTGTCTGTAAGTCCTATAATTTCATTTTGAATACTTAAAATCTGCTGAACTCCTGCTGGTTTCTCCTGAATTGCCTACCTCAGCTTTGATTGTCCGACTCTGTTAAACCAATAATTATACTGTAAAAAAAGAGGATAGACTGTTTTGAAATGACAACAGCAGTACATGCAGGGACTAAGCAGCCAGGTCTAAAAACAGACTTCAAGTTTCTAATACTTTATCCTCGGAGGAAAAATACACTTCAGGTTCAATCTGCTGCTGCAGTCACAGTTTTTCTCAGCCTTGTCATTAATCTCTGGTTTATATCTGAATGTCCTTGCTGCAAGCTGGACCTGGTGAAAGACTTTGACTTATGGAGAGACATTGGATTGGACATTGGATTTCTAAAGCCGGAGATAAACTTGCTTTTACCTACACGTTCGCATGATGCCGTGCGTTCCCTGCGTCCGTGAGCATCGGCTGCACACAACCTCAAAATCTTAAAGTCGAGCTGAAACGGCATTTTGGGAGTATCCAGCTTCCGTATCGTGACGTATTTCCGAGTGAAACAGGACGTGCAGACGGGACATATCAATAGAGGGATTTGATTTGATCGTTGAGAAGTGGGCGTAGACAGATGTTCTCCACAGTGCAGTAGCTAGCTAACTGACCGAGCGTTCTTGGTGCTCTGCGGCTAAATGTTGCAGATTGATTGGTTGAAATTGTTTGGTGCTAACTTAAGTAAGCACGCGTGAAATTTAGTTTTACAGGAAGAAAAAATGATCGGCTTTTGATATAAGAATAAGAAGAAATTGATTTTCTGTATTTTTTTTGGCCTATATTGTCAAATAGAAGCGCAATATTACCGGGGATGTGATCTAAAAGGATTAAAATGACATTTTTCATTTCACCTCGACTTTAACACAACACAGGCGCAAGATGCAGTCTGCACATGAACAGTAGGGGCAGTGTAGAGGTAGAGGGGATGTGACAGGGTCAACACAGCAGCAGGGACAACAATGGCAGAAAGTTCTGAAAACAAGCTGATAGACTGAGTCCATGATTATCCACATCTGTATGATGTGTCGTTGCCACTGCACAGAGACAAACATGCCTGTCAAGTCAACGTGGAAACCTGCGAAACTAAATGGAAACAAGTCCGGGGCCGTTACGTCCGCGCACGGATGTTGGAGAAACGGAGCGGGGACGGTGCAGACGGTGTGTTCTGTCCACCGAACACATGAAACACATGAATCCTCGAGTGTCTCCATGTCTGTTGTTTACATCCAAGCAGCAACCTCCATTGTAGAAAAATGAAGTGAATGCATAAATGCAAAAAACTGCAGTTCCTTGAGTGTCCACTTGAGGCTCCAGAAAACTAGAAATAACAGTATGGCAGGTGGGAAAATGCCCATTTTTACAGCAGTAATAAACAAGTTTACAGCCTCGTACAAAAAACAGTTTTGTTATAAATAGCTTATTTTACTGTTCAAGACAACTGTACGGGGGTGAATTCTGGCTTCAAAATGCTTCATTCGGAAACCAATGGGTGACGTCACTGAGACTATGTCCATTATTTATACAGTCTGTGGTTTACATCCCGCACATATGGTAGCTGCATACAGCCTGAGCTCTCTGGTGTGCCCTCTAGAGGTATCCTCCAGTAAGACGCATAGTGTATTGACAAGTATCTGAACAATTACGTTCATGATGCAGCCGGCTGTGTACGCAAACGCAAGGTTAAATAACAAGGCCTCCAGCATCACATACAAACCTACAAGGTAGACCTATCAGTCTGCATGAGACGCTAAAGGGGCCTTTTGATAAGCTCTAACGTAATCACGTTCACAGCAATGTTATCGAAGTAGAGGAATGGTTGCAGTATGAACAGTAGGGGCAGTGTGTGTGGCGGTTAACCAGCCATTTAATACACTGGGGGGTTAACAGTATGAGTTACTTGTTTCAGACATTGATTCTTGAACAGAATTCAGGCAAACATTTTCACCTTTCCATCATGTTCAGACAGAAACACAAACAGCATGATCCATGGCTTGTACAAGTTGACATTTTGATAATTCCTCTTGAAGGTTTTCAATGCTGTGCTCGCCTGCATCTCTGGTTTCTGCATCTTCCGTGTTTACCATCATCTCCTTCCAGCAGCTAAATGCTTCACTTTGCATCATCTCCAGCTTCAAGTATTGATCAACATCCGTCTTTAGGAGCACTTTGCTGATGCCTGAGATTACAAGCGATTGCAGAGGACTAGAAGGTAACTGCTAAATTAGAATGGGCTGTGTAAGTAGAGCACAGCCACTGATCTTCCTTTGGCGTGTCCCTTGATATCCATTTTCCCGGCGCTCCCCTCGCTTCACTATTCATAAAAGCAGGGGAGCAGCTAGAGAAATCCATTTGCCAGCCTTTAATTGACCAGAATGCAGCGGGACTTTCCAGACAGCCTTAAACTTTGAATGTCCTCCTGCTACTTGTTAACTTTGTATCTGGTTTTAATGTGATTTATGCAATTGTATTATTAAAACTAGTGGAAAAACACACTGTGTTTTGCACAGAGGAAATCAACGTGTGAATGCTACAGAAGCTGAAACTTGTGCAGGCCTGTTTGCCATATTTACACCTGTGTACTAAAAACTAAACACGTGAAAGCTTTATGTTCACCACACATGCAGATTACAGTACTTCATATACACCCACGCACTAACACGCCCTCTGTGTAGAACCTACAATTTGTCAAGGACAGCGAAGGTTTCCATTAATGCAGCATTAGCCCTCCCTCACCCATGCCTCCATACTCCACAAACCCTGCCTTTGTCTTCATTAGGCCCCCCTGACAAGCTCCCACCAGGCCTCAAAGTGGGCCATTACTGGCCCGGGAACACCACAGGGCTCCTCGCTGGGCACTAATAGCTATCTGCAGTCTCGTGTCTCCCTGGTACTCCAGTGGAGGCCAGGAGGTGGATGGAGAGTTTAGTACAGTAGATAGTAGGATGAGGTTGTTAAGTTGTCTCATAAATTTCTTTTATATGTAGTGATCCACACGTCAGCGGCTCCCTGTCCTGTTGTAACCACTTAAGATGTTATTTGGCACCTGTAAAGTGGGCAGAGCAGCCTATGTGGAGCTGTCTTTGCAGGGAGAGAGAAATGAGAAAGAGTTTCCGTACAGAGAGGTTCATGTAGATACTTAAGAGTCAGTGACACAGCTGTAATGCAGCGCTGTGTGACCACCTACAGGGCTATTAAAAGAAACATTTCTCATGCTGTGTGCAGTGAAGCATCAATATTATGACCTGCTTTAATTCTCTTTTTACTAAAGGTGTTTCAACTCGTCATTTGTCACCACAGTTTAATACAACATGTAAGTGCAGTGTTTCTCAAACAGAGGTATGAGTACTCCCAGGGGCACTTTGGAGAATTTCACTCATGCATGAGTCCTAAAATAATGATAATATAACAATTTCTGGGCTGCTTGGTGGTGCAGTGGTCATCGCCTCACATGTAGAAGGCTCCTGGCTCGAATCCTGGCTCAGGCGTAGGGGGCCTTTCTGTGTGGAGTTTACATGTTCTCCTGTACATGCGTGGGTTCAGACATGCTCGTTAGATTCATTGGTGCCTCTAAAATTGGCCGTAGGTGTGATTGTGAGTGTGAATGGTTGTCTGTCTCTGTGTGTCAGCCCTGTGATGGACTGGCAACCAGTCCAGCTGGGATGGGCTCCACCCCCCCTGAACAGGATAAGCGGTATAGATGACGGATGGATGTTCAGTGAACTCACTAAAAGATTTCTCAAATCTTAACAGATGTTGAACATGTGGGAGAGCCCACACATGACGATATATAATCATAGATTAAACAGTTTTGCTCCTGTAGCGTGTGGAGAGCAACGATTACGCCAAAAAAGCACACCACACACTAACAGATTCATTGACCAACAGAGTCCGACTCTCACAACTGAAAGTCTCGGAAAATCTCTTGTGGTCAAACAAGACTTTTGACTAAACAAACATGGCGTACGACTGGCAGGAAGAATTGTTGATGATAGGTTTAGGACTTTTTACTGAAAATTCAGGAAGAAAAAAGAACAAACTGTGGATGAAGTGGTCATTTGTGCATGTCACCCCCCCCCCCCCCCACTCTCTCCTCCCCACATTTCCTGTCTCTTTTCAGCTGTCATATAAATAAAAAAATAAAAAAATCTATCATTATTTGTCATCATGTGTGGGCTCTCTCACATTGTCAACATCTGTTGAGATTTTTAAAATCTTTTAGTGTGGATAGGTTTAAATAAAGTCAGGTGATGTAGAAGTCCTCTAGTGTGAAGCTAATGGGAAGGTCAAACAAACACGGGAGTATCATGCAGGAGTCTGGGTTCATGGGGAAAAAAGTCAAAGTTAAATTATCTATTTTTTATTGTAATTTTCCTACCACATTCAAAATATTTATTTTTTGTCCTAGAATTTCTTTTCACCTGAGAAAACTATTAATAATAATAACAAATAAATAATGAAAAGAAACATTTTTTTTTCTACACAAATCAGACTTTTAAAATCAGACTTAAAGGGCCAGTTCGCCGATACAATTTCACTCTGTGCCTTTGGAGGACGCTATCTGCTTCTCCAATGGGCCCTGAAAACCTCCGTCAGATGACACGTTTTACATACGCTGCCTCCTCTCCTGTTTTCCCTCCCAAATATTCCACATTTATAACTGAGTCATGTCTCGATCAAAATCAAAATTCTCGTCGTATTTCAGATTCTGTCCCGCTCCGAGCCATCGCCTGCAGCGAAACAATAGTATTTCAATCCAGTGCCTCTCGCTGGGACGTTCCTTTCAGATGAGGGGCGCAATGCACGCTGGGTGTTGTAGGAATGAAGAATGGCCGAAACCACGAGCTGTTTGTAAAACTTTCTCCACAGCTGTGGCGCCAATTTCAAATATTATTGCTTCTATTGATTACAGAGAACACCAGCTCTGACTGACAGCGGCTTTACCAGAATTTCTTACTTGCCCTTTAGGGCTACTGTAGATGATTGATGCGCTTCTTCAACATTCATTTTTATATTTTCCCTGTAAAAGGGGAAACTAAAGCTGTGATGAGGCTAAAAGCTGTTGGGGGATTTAAGGGTTGTAACTTTAACTCTAAAGGTGCCCAGGTCAGACCTTTTCTCCTCTCTCTCTCTACGTATTCTTATCTCAACATCTTAATCTCAACCAATGACTGTATATATAGATGGACAACGCGTTTCCATGTGCTCCCATTGTACGAAATTGATGCCGAAATAGCCCCTGCGATAGGCGCTGCCATCTTGTCATATGGAGCCAGAGACTACGCAGTTGAGATCGGCGAGTGAAGCGGCCGTAGCCACTTACGCTAACCCAAACACACAATTAACCTATCGAAAAAACAGCAAGGATCCCGCACAGCGGTGTGTTTAACAGCAGAACAGCCTCTCTGTGTTGGTCTGAGGTTAACGTTCACAGTAATGGAAACTTCAATGACTGTAGTGATTGTTTTAGTTACGTTTCTACTCGTGGATCGTCCTCCGCTCTGCTCACCCGGAACTGATTGGCTGCAGGAGCCGAATTTGTCAACAGAGCTGTCAATCATCATTTTGACAGCATCAAATAACTCATTAAAAATAAACTTGTCAGAAAAAGGAATACTTGGCATCAGCATGATAATAACTAACTATAATGACAGAAACCATGTTTGAGAAAAATTTATCAGGCATGTATTTTGATTTTATAGTAATGTCCCATCTGTTAACATGGAGGAGCTGGGCTTTATGACCTATACTGCAGCCAGTCAGCAGGGGGCGCCTAAATGTTTTGGCTTCACTTTTAGGGAGCTGTCATGTCGTCCATCTTTTTATACAGTCTATAATCTCAACCTGTCAGCTTCTCCACTTCCAGTATGGATAGATCGCTCCATCACACCAAGCCTTCTCCTTTGACAAATATCAATGATGGAGAGAGATTGTCGCCTCTGATGTATCTCACTGACTGAGATAACCCTGCTGTGCAGAAACATCAGAGCATATAGGAGATTGGTTGTGTGTTTGGGTTGTGAGAGAGCATGTGTGACAGTCAGAGGGTGATAGACAGAAGCAGAGATAGGTGCTTTAATCTCTCCTCTATCTGCCTCGCCACTTCCTGGATGGGCGGAGCTTAAGAGCCAATAAAGGCAGCCAGCTCACCTGTGGCAAACTCTTTGAGAACAAAGAGCTGGGCGGCCGTATGAGGATCCCTATATTATTATATTTGCACATTTACACAGTCTGTCTTTTTTTTTTACTATTTGTCCTTGCTGCATTTGGCCGCTGCAGCTCAGTGGATTTCTGTCTGGATTATGTGTAACTTCTTCATGTCTTTCTTAAATCATAGTTTGCTCTGAGTTTGTAAAATATGGCGACCAGCTAACGGCAGACTTGGCCGTGTTTAGATTGGTAATTTGCTCCAACAACGGCCCTTTTATGTGAACGCGCTCATAGAAACCCTGGGCTGACTTATCGAGCTGATGACCAACGTAATGTGACCGCTCAGCACGATCTCCTTTGTCAGGTTAAGGGAGAGACACCCTGGGTAAGTTGAACTCACATTGTAGTATAGGCCCCTGGTTACCCTCCCCTTCCCCGTGTGTTTAGTCTTTGTCTCCCCTGTTTCTCTGTCAGTTTGTTTTGTCTTTCTGGTCCTTGTCGGGTTTATTCTTTTGGAGAGTTTGTGCTTGCACTTAGCCTTTTTGTTGCTATTCGGTCCTCTTTGATTAGACCAATCGTGATTTTGTGACATTTATTGGTCTATAATTTAACACTTGACTTTAAATTAAGATCAGACTCCAACACATCCTTCATCAAAGACAAATGGGGGATTTGCTCCTCATAAAATATCACCATAACATTCATACTTTGTGTTTGTGGAGTCTGTTTCTTCTAACTGTGGACCATATATTTAACCCCCCCTGGTGTTCCTACAGTTATTGAAAGTATTTAATGGAGATTTAGTACTTAAAAGTTTATATGGATATTATATTTATGTCAATTATTTCACCTCTGTGATTTTAAATGATAGCTCACTTTGCCTCTGAGTAGTTTAGGTAAAACAAATCTATATAACTTATTCAAAATAGCACAAATGCAAACTTTCCCCTTCCTCCAAAAATCCAGAAATTTCTACTAAACTTTTCTTAAAAACAACAGATTTCTGTTTGTAGTTCTTTGGTTGGTAAGCAGACAGTTTCATTTTATCTCCTCTCACATTAGAAATATGTTCTTTTCTGTCTTTGCTGAGATCGTTGACGTCAATCAGTGTCTCAAATAAAACCTGATCAGCTTGTTAAACCGTGATAATGCAGTTTTCAGAGGCCTGTAATGCACTGGCCTGTCAGTCAGTGTTGTCTCGGCCTCGGTGCTCATCCTCAGAATCAATTTGCATAATAGTGGCAACATGGTCCCATCTCAGCTGATTCCCATGATGCCCTTCTGCTGAATCTGTTTTCACCAGCGATGCAGGGAAGAAAAACAGAGTTAGAAAACACGGTGCAGAGGAGCTGTGTGACCTTGAATCATTGTGGAGCATTGTGTGTGTGTGTGTATCTGTGTGTTTGCACTGACACTGCTATTATTGGCTGTGATGCCTCGATACAGCAGGATGACGGGTTGAGTGATGCTGTGCTGTAAACATACTGTCCTGTAAAAAGATAGAGAAGGATAAACCAGAATAACTCAGCACATATTCATTATAACTGTAAATATACACACAACTAGCCAACAGTGTGCAGGGCTGGGGTTAATCACAGCTCACGTAAACAGGAATATACACTGATCAGCCCTAATCTATATATGACCACTGACAGGTGACGTGAATAACATTGATTATCTCGTTACCATGGCACCTGGCAGTGGGTGGGATATGTTAGGCAGCAAGTGAACATTTTGTCCGATGTTGATGTGTTGGAAGCAGGAAAAGTGGGCAAATGTGAGGATGTGAGCGACTTTGACAAGGGCCAAATTGTGATGTTGAGACGAGCACGTTCACATGAGCATCAGAACTGGACCACGGAGCAGTGGAAGAAGGTGTCCTGGTCTGATGAATCACGTTTTCTTTTACATCATGTAGATGGCCGGGTGCGTGTGAGTCTCATACATAGACTGTATAAATAATGGACGTAGTCTCAGTGACGTCACCCATTGGTTTCTGAAGAAACGTTTTGAAGCCCGAATTGCGCAGCCGCTGGGGGTCGCCATATTGGAAATGCCAGAGCCGGCTAATCCAGAGGCAGGCAATGAGGCAGAGCGTGACCGAGCTACAGCCTATGGCTGAGGACTATGGGCGGGCTGCATGAATCAGCCAGCTACGACTATGAAGCTAGGCTATATGCTCCTCAGTGTAGCTAACGGTTATTAGCCATAGACTGTATAAATAATGAATGAGCTAGTTTGACTTTCCCAGGAGGAGATTCTTTTGGTGACTGACTGGTGTTTAGTTATCAGACCAAAGAGGTAGCGGACTCGCTGCTCGCTCGCCAGGTGAGAGAGCGGCAAGCCGACACGTAGCGGGAAACTTAAAATAACCGGTCTCTTCATCACTACGTTCCGCTATAATCTCTCCGGGGAAAAGCCAACAACTCCTGACTCCTATTTACTGGCCGACGATTAAATTAATGTTTGATAAACATTGCACAGGCTAACAAGCAGCTAAAGCGAGCACAGTATACCTGCTACTTAGTGATAAAAATATTTAAATACATAACACTAACATTTAACTCACCGAAAAGCTGGAGCTCAGACTTCTTGCACAGCCATAAAGTTCCATAAATCCCTGAGAGAGAGATTATTTGTCCAAACTTTGAATGCAAAAATCCCCAAAAGTCTCCAACAACACAAACAGGTGAAGTTAAGCTCAGTGTCTGTGTTTGTGTTGATGTCTAGCAGACAGCCAGCAGGATCCACCTGTCAATCAAGTGATCCGGCCCCTATGATTTAAGGCTTAATATAATTAAAACGTGTGTGTTATAAAAAATTTTACCCCCCGTACAGTTATTGTGAACAATAAAATTAGCTATTTATAACAAAACCGTTTTTTGTACCAGGCTGTAAACATGTTTATTTCAGCTGTAAAAATTGGCATTTTCCCACCTGCTGTAATGTTATTTCTAGTTTTCTGGAGCCAGCCTCAAGTGGCCACTTGAGGAACTGCAGTTTTTTACACTTCCGCATTGGCTTCATTTGTCAACACCGGAGGTTGCCGCTTGGTCTCATACCTGGGGAACACATGGCAACAGGATGCACTATGGGAAGAAGGCGAGCCGGCGGAGGCAGTGTGATGCTTTGGGCAGTGTTCCTGGCTCCTGCCGTTCAAGTCGTTTTGCATACTCCTTTGCCACTTGATGTATTCTTAATTAATTCTTATGAATTTTTTATGTTTTTTTGTAACCGAGTCTATGTATCTGTGTTTTTTGTCTGACTTGGCTGCAAAATGAATTTTCCCTCGGGGACAATAAAGTTGAAGTTGAAGGATGTTACTTTGACACGTACCGCCTACTTAAACGTTAACCCCTTTTACACTGCGGTTCTGCCTCAGCGCCGTAACGAAGCTCCGTCCTCATGCCATCTTTGTTGTTTTACATTGGACCAGGCAACGTGAAGCCGCCCAGTGTGTGTTTTTACAGCATTCCGGAAGCAAAATGTGCGTGAGGTGTAAACAAACAACGTGTGCTTCATATACACACACACAGCGCTGTTCCACCCTGCCAGCTCTGCAGTTCACACTGACGCTGTTTCCCCTCTGTTACTACCTCTAATGCTGGTTCAGAGGCGGAACGACTTTTCCCCACCATTACGCCTCGGTGCATTCTACATAGAAGACAGAACGTAACAAAGGCATAATAATGCCGCCTTGAACTGGCAGTGTAAAAAGGGCTATTGTTGCAGACCAAATACACCCCTTCATACAATGCGCCCTGCCACACTGCAGAAATGGTTCAGGAATGTTTTGAGGAACAAGTTCAAGATTTTGATTTGGCCTCCCCAGATCTCAATCCAATGGAGCATCTGTGGGATGGGGTGGACAAACAAGTCCGATCCATGCAGGCCCCACCTCGCAACCTACAGGACTTAGAGGATCTGCTGCTTCAGAGGTCTAGTGGAGTCCATGCCTCGACGGGTCAGGGCTGTTTTGGCGGCAATGGGGACCTACACAATATTAGGCAGGTGGTCATAATGTCACGGCTGATCGGTGTATATGTAGATGCAGCTTTCGCTCTCTTTTTTGCTGCCAGTGAAATAATGTGACTTTAGATCTTTACTGAAACTCTTTATATCACATGTTGTTTCTGTTTATGTGTAGCATGCTTATAATCAGTCAGCTGCTTCTGAGGACAGAATAAAAGTCAGTTAGGAGGCTTAAATCAAACTGAGATGCGGCTCACGTCTCTCTTTGATGTGTATTCCTCAGACTCCATCTCTTCTCTCATCATCATACATTAACCAGAGAAGCTTTACATGATCTACAAACTGAAACTGAAGCTGCAGGGAAAACCACAGTCCAGCACTTTGTGACGCCCAGCAATGTGTGGTCACATTATTGTGTTTAATTGTGTATATTTGGAATAGTTCTATATGTATATTGCTGCAGAAGAGCCTTATTTATTTCATTTGGGGTTAATTAATGTTGCCTGCAGCCGACTCTCGTCTTCAGCCTGGCAGAAGCGAGAGAAGGAAGCACATTTTCCTGCTGCCCGTCTCATTATTTTCCTGTTCTTTACAGGTGAGTGAAACACACAGGTGGTCCAAATAGTAAAATAATAAAACAGTGTTTTCTTCTTCCTGTGGTTATCCGGAATGGATGCGCTTAGTTACAGTTTAAAGTTTAAAAGAGTAGCGTCGTCGGATTGACATGGCTAAAGCAATGAGCTAAAGTAAGCTAGCTCCACGCACAGGGCGTATGTATTTTATTTTTGTTACTTTGTCTCTTTATAAGACTCACATTAATAAACCATCTAGTCAATCTGTCGTGTGTATGTTTTGAAGTGCCTTCTAAATTGTAAATGTTGCTATTGTTTTAATAAATACAACCAGTGTATCTGGAGTCTGATATGCGACTTCTAGTGCAGTTATTAAAGCTGAAAGCAGTAGACCAGAAGAGTTTGGAGATAAATCTATTTTATCTTCATTTGTAGGCTATACGAAACTGTTAAAGAGCAAATGTATTGTGAAAATAGCTATTTTCTCTGGAGAGACAAAACGTGAAATGTGAAATGTGTGATTAAGCTATCTGTTGAAGGGTTTGTGTTTAAAAATGCGAAATTATCAGTATGGTTTAAAGTTCAGGAAAAGATGTGAACAAAGTCGGGCAGACGCGAGAGAAGGAAGCACATTTTCCTGTTGCTGGTCTCATTGATTTCCTGTTCTTTACAGAACAATTATAATCTTAATACAGGTCACAAACACCGGGCCTGTTGTGAATTCATAAGTGACATATGAACAAGCTACAGATGATTCAGTCATGGACATTATGTCAGCCTGAAGTTACAGATACTGGAGTCTCTCCAAAATACTGGAAAATGTCCACATCCTCTGAACATAACATGGTGTCACATAATGTGTTACAGTTACATATGATCATGAAAAACAAATGTTAACCTATATCTGTCCAAATAGTGAGGCACTGAAGCCAGTTGAACTTTCTGTAGTAATGAAACAGAATCTGTACCGCACATTTTATGTTAAACACTAAACTCAAACTTATAATTACTTTAAAAAGGAACAATACAGTGGAACTCTTAATGAGCCATCGTCTTCCAACTATACATTCATATAGTTTACTTGTCCCAACTCTGTATTATATATATATTTTTTATTTAATTGAATTAGGTAAAGTTAAATTATACTCAAATAGATTTTTCTCAAACAGTTTCTAGTTAGTTCTTATCATGCTGATTTATGTCCAACGATTTTTCCTGACAAGTTTACTTTTAATTAGTAATTTGATGCTTTAAAAAGCAGGCGTGGCCTCATGATTGACAGCTCTGTTTACAAATGGGGCTCCTGCAGCGTTCTGTTCCTGAGTAGCAGAGTAGAGGAGGAATGGCTAGAGAAGACGTAACTAACACTAACACTACAGTCATTGAACTTTCCATAACTTTCCTCTATTTACAGATTCTACATAGTAATATTGACCAATCACGTATCAGCAGGCTGCAGCGTATGCAGGAAAAAAAGTCTGTGAGGAGAGCAAAAGCAGGTAGAAGGGACTGTGCCGTCATGCCATCCCGGCTCCCATCAGCGTGATATGACTTTAGCTTCTTATTAATCTCTATAAACAGACATCTGCAAGTTCAGCGTTCAGATATTCCGACTTTCTCAAATGTATCAGATCGATCTGACCTCCGTTCACCAAACGAGCATTTTAAAAGTTTTCTTCTCCTTAAGATGACAGACCTGACAAAGCTTAATTTTTACTTATTACAAATCTGCATCACGATGTTGAAATTTCGGCAAAGGTAAGACCCGTTAATAACAAGTCAATCACAAGAAAACAGTTTCTCTTTCTGTAACAATGCAGCACGCGGAAAAGGAAGTCTTGACGGGAAGTCGTTTTTCACTTAACACCCGTTCACTGGTGTCCCCAGAGGCTGTATGGTCTCAGATTATAGCCGATGGGATCTGAGATTGAACTTTCCATAAGCGTGAATGCCTCTGTATGTTTTGGATTTCTTTTAGTTGGTCTCTTGTTGGAATATTGTTTTCTTGTGTGGAGTCTCTGTTTCTCCTCACAGAGATTGGGCGGTTCCCCCCTGCACTGGCTTCACCTGCACCTTCACACCTGCACCTCATCACTGCAATCACCACCTGCACTTAAGCCCTGCTGTGAGGTTTCTCTGATGCCAGAGTATTCCCGCTTCAGAAGTGGTATTTTGGCCAGCTCTCTCTTGAGTTTATTTTGTGCATTCGCATTATTGATCCTTCCAGCTTTTTGTGTATTTTTCCTGTGCCTAATTTTACTTGTCCTGCTTTTCTTCCAGTGCCTCCACGAGCCCCGGTGCTACTGCCCAATCTCTGCCACGCTGCCACACTCTCTCATCAGATTCTCTCACCAGTCACCGCCTTAAGCCCTCACGTCTCTAAGCTTCAACCCTCCTTGGATTCCTCTCTCATGCCCTGGACCCTGGATCCCCTCTCCTCTCCCATTTCCCCCTTCAATAAATTCTCTAAACTGCTCCATCTGCCTTCGGGTTGTTGCTTTTGGGTCCAAGCTTAAACACCTGGTTTCTTCAAACCATAACAGAATACTCTGGCCATATCATGGACCCAGCAGACCGGGACTCAGCTCTCTCTCCCCTCAAGGAATCCTCATCGGACGACACAACACACGGCATCATGGACTCACTTCAGGACCTGCACCAACAGATCTCTCATATTGCCTCCCAATTTCACCATGTGGATCACCAGCTCAACCCCGCCAGCGCTAACCCACCAGTGAGTAACCCAGCTGAACTTGCTCTCCACACTCCCTCCCCCCTCCCTCACAAGGAGCCCTTTGTTCCTCCTCCTGAGCCCTATTCCGGGGATTTAGGTTCATGTGGGCAGTTTTTGCTAAATTGTTCTTTAGTTTTTGATATGCAGCCTTCGAGCTATCCCACTGATAAAGGTAAAATAGCTTATGTTATAAATTTGTTATGAGGCAGAGCTGCTAAATGGTCTACTGCGCTCTGGAATAACGCATCCCCGGTGTTGTCCTCTTTTGCTTTGTTTTCTGGGGAATTAAGTTAAGTTTTTGATCACCCAGTTAAGGGTCGGGAGGCTTCCAAGCGTCTTTTAGCTTTAACGCAGGGATCTCAGTCCGTTGCCTCTTTTTCATCGACTTCCGTATTTTAGCCAACGAGTGTGGGTGGGATGAATCCGCATTAATGGGGATTTTTATGAAGGGGTTGTCAGAGCAGATGAAGGACGAGTTAGCTTCCAGGGATGAGCCCTCCTCTCTTGAGGAGTTGATTTCCTTGGCAATTAAGATTGACAATAGGCTGAGGGAGAGAAATAGAGAGCGAGTGGGTAGGCCCCATAAGTTGGCTTCCCCTTCTGGCCCCTTTACTTCGATGGAGTATCCCTCTCCTTCTCCCACAGCCCCTCCAGCACTCCCTGCTGTACTAGAGGAGCCAATGCAGCTAGGCAGAGCACGCCTGGATCCCCAAGAGCGTCTGAGACGCATGATTAACAAACTGTGCATTTACTGTGGTCTTTCTGGACACTTCATCGCCTCCTGCCCCTCCATGCCAAAAAAGAAGGCTCATCATTGACGGAGAGCACAATGGTGAGTCAGATTACTTCCACCCCAACACTCCTCCTTGCATGTCTGTTCCCTCCAGTATCCTCTGGAATCACAACACCGCTCCCCTTCAAGCACTGATCGACTCTGGTGCCGATGACAGTTTCATCCATGAAGGTTTGGTCAGATAACTCCAGTTACCCCTCGAGCCTCTAGCCTCCCCCAAGAATGTCACCGCCCTGGATGGTCAACTTATTTCCCTAGTCACCCACCAAACCGTTCCTTTCACCCTCATTATCTCAGGTAATCACAGAGAAACCATTCAGCTGTTCGTCATCCTGTCCCCTGTCTCTCCACTAGTCCTCGGATACCCCTGGCTCAAGAAACATAACCCTCACATCGATTGGAAGAACTCATCTATCACCAGTTGGAGCCCTTATTGTCACTCTCACTGCCTTCTGTCTGCCAATCCAGCCTCAAGAAGTCTCCAACCACCTCCGTCAACTCCTGATCTCACTAGAGTCCCCCCAGAGTATCTCGACCTCACCCGTGTCTTCAGTAAGGACTTGGCACTTACCCTACCCCCTCACTGCCCGTATGACTGTGCCGTCGACCTTCTCCCTGGAGCACCTTCAACCTGTCTCGCCCAGAATAGGAAGCCATGGAGGTTTATACCAAGGACTCTCTAGCCACTGGACTCATTCGCCCTTCCTCCTCTCCCCTGGGTGCTGGCTTTTTCTTTGTTAAGAAGAAAGACTCGTCCCTCCGTCCCTGCATTGATTTCCGAGGACTCAATGACATCACAGTTAAGAACAAGTCACCTCTCCCTCTCATTGACCCCTCCTTCGAGCCCCTCTGTCACGCTCAAGTTTTCACTAAATTGGATCTACACAACGCCTATCACGTCAACCGCCTTCAATACTCCCCTTGGCCACTTCGAGTACTTAGTCATGCCCTTTGGCCTCACTAAGGCCCGAGCAGTTTTTCAGGCCCCTAATGAACGACATCCTTCAGGACATGCTCAACCAGTTCGTCTTCGTGTATCTCGATGACATCCTCATCTTCTCTTGCTCTCTCAAGGAACATGTCCGACAGGTCCTCCAACGTCTCCTTGAGAATCGGCTGTTCGTCAAACCAGAGAAATGTGAGTTTCACGCCACCTCAGTCCACTTCCTTGGTTACATAATTGCCAAAGGACAGCTTCAACCAGACCCCTCAAAGATTCAAGCAGTCGCAGATTGGCCCATCCCTACCACCCGTAAGGAGCTGCAACGTTTCCTCGGCTTTGCCAATTTTTACCGCCGCTTCATCAGGGACTACAGCAAGGTAGCCAGCCCCTCACACGTCTCACCTCCACCAGTTCCCCTTTCCAGTGGTCCCCAGAAGCTACCACAGCATTCACGCAGCTCAAGTCCCTGTTCACCAGTGCACCTGTCCTCAAACACCCTGATCCTACCCTCCAGTTCATCGTGGAGGTTGACGCCTCTGATACTGGAGTCGGGGCTGTCCTCTCCCAACGCAACCCGGAAACCAATAAACTCCACCCGTGTGCCTTCTTCTCTCGCCGTCTTTCTCCGCCTGAGAAGAATTACAATGTGGGTAACAGAGAGTTGTTGGCAGTTGTGTGGGCTCTTCAAGAGTGGAGGCACTGGCTGGAGGGATCAGTGGTTCCCTTCATCATCTGGACAGACCACAAAATTCTGGTTTACCTCCGTTCTGCCAAACGCCTTAATCCCCGCCAAGCCCGTTGGTCCCTCTTCCTCAGCCGTTTCAACTATACCCTTTCCTACCGCCCCTGTACCCGGAACGTCAAACCTGATGCCCTCTCTAGCCTCCATTTTCCTCCCTCTGGTCCCGAGGAACCAGACCCCATTATCCCCTCCTCCTGCATTGTCGGAGCAGCCTCATGGGAGATAGAGAAGGTCGTGTTGAAGGCACAGGAGGATCAACCGGATCCTAAGACTGGACCCCCCAATCGCCTCTTTGTTCCGGATTCCGCCCGTTCCCAGGTGCTCCAGTGGGGACACTCCTCCAAGCTGACCTGCCATCCCAGAGTAACCCACACCCTTCTCTTCCTCAAGCAGCACTTCTGGTGGCCCAGTGTGGCGAAAGACACCCGGGAGTTTGTCTTAGCCTGCTCTGTCTGTGCCAGAGGCAAGGCCTCCCATCAACCCCCCGCTGGTCTGCTGCGCCCCTTACCCATCCCTAGCCGCCCTTGGTCCCACATCGCAGTAGATTTCATCACCGGCCTACCACCCTCAGAAGGTAATACAGTCATCGTCACTATCATTGATCGTTTCTACAACTCCGTGCATTACGTGCCCCTCCCTAAACTACCTTCTGCCCTAGAGACTGCTAACCTCCTTGTCCTCCACGTTTTCAAGCTTCATGGCATCCCCAGTGACATTGCTTCTGACAGAGCTCCCCAGTTCTCATCTCAGGTGTGGAGAGAGTTTTGCAAGGCGGTGGGCGCAGCAGCCAGCCTGTCCTCAGGGTACCACCCTCAGACCAACGGCCAGACAGAGAAGGCTAACCAGGACCTGGAGACGGCTATCCAGTGTGTCGCCGCCCACCACCCCGCTTCATGGAGTTCTCACCTCATGGATTGAGTACGCTCACAACTCCCTCACCAGCTCCGCCACAGGTATGTCCCTATTCATGGCATGTTATGGTTTCCAACCCCCTCTATTTCCAGACCAAGAACAGGAAGTGGCAGTTCTTCCTGTAAAGGAGTACTTGAGGCGGGGTCAAGAAGTATGGAGGAACGTCCGAGCAGCTCTCACTCGATCGGTTGAGAGGAACAAGCGGCTGGCTGACCTCCATTGTTCCCCCGCTCCCAAGTATGAGCCTGGACAGATGGTGTGGCTCTCCTCCTGTGATCTCCCCCTTCAAACTGAGTCACGTAAGCTTTCACCATGCTTCATTGGACCCTTCCCTATCGTTAGAATCATCAACCCCACATCCGTGAAGCTAAAGCTCCCTGACTCCCTCAACGTCCACCCTACTTTCCACGTGTCTCTTCTCAAGCCTGTGTCCTCCAGTGACCTCAGCCCTCCGGCCGTACCCCCTCCACCCCCCCGGATCATCGACGCCCACCCAGCCTTCACTGTGTCCAAGATTCTGGAGGTCAGGCCCTGATGACAGGGTTTCCAGTACCTTGTGGACTGGGAGGGTTATGGTCCGCAGGAGCGGTCCTAAATATCACGTAAGTTAATTCTGGACAATTCTTTGCTAAAGGACTTTTATTTGAAGCACCTGAACAAGCCTAGAAAGGCGCCAGGAGGCATCCTTTGAGGGGGAGATACTGTGGTGATTGCAACATGTTTTTTGATTTCTTTTAGTTGGTCTCTCGTTGGAATATTGTTTTCTTGTGTGGAGTCTCTCTTTCTCCTCACAGAGATTGAGCAGCTGTAGACTAAAAACTGAGATGTGTGCTCCCATAATTCCCATAAATACCAATCATTGCCAGTGGGTGGTGCTCAAGAGCACAAACACTGAAATATTTGAGATTGTATCTTTAAGTAATTCTTTCAGATAACTACCACTCCAACCCAAACCATGGTCCTAAGTAGTTTGTTTACCCAAGCACTACCACAGTTTTTACCTGTTACCTGTTGTCCATACATACTTTTTCAGAATTACATTGGCTTTTCAAAACCTAAATAGTACTAAACATAACCATGTGCAACAATCATCCCAAGTAAGAAAGGCTTTCTTCTTGTTCCGTGTGCACTTGTTTCCATTTCTCTGAGATCAGGTTGGACTCAGACATGTTTAGACCAACAAATACCAAAATCTGGGGCTGTGACAATTCTCCAGCAGGCTGGCGTGATAACAACACTGGACAGAATCTATACGCCTGGAAGATCCCCATGTATTCCTTACACTTGCTGTATAAATAAGTAAACAGAAGGTGGGTTATCAAGGAGGGAATATGAGAACAGTATGGCGCATATGAGAATAGAGAAGTATGAAGAGTGAAAGCACCTTGTTATGTGACAGCGGGAGCAGCAGCCGGCTCATTAGAGTGCAGGAGATCCTGCATACAGGCAGGTGATGATACACACAACTCTAAGAGCGGCTGGCACCAGCATGGCAAGGAGGGGCCCTGCGTGATCACACAGGAAACCGAATGAAAGCGCAGTGTAGTCGTTAGTATTCATGGCAGCCTATGTCCTTGTAACGGCGTGGAGTTTTGGTTTTATCTTATTGGAGGATCTCATCCATTATTTAGGGAGCAGGCGCAAACCGACAGACGCTCCTCAATAATTCCTCGACTAACTCTGCCTCTGCTCTCTCTCTTTCACACTTTCTCTCCTCCTGTTCTTCTCTTGTCTTTTTTATCATAGTTTTCTATTTCCCCAGCCGCCCTCTCTCTAATATTCCTCAACAAGCGTGTGTTTGGTTGACCAGGACAGGCTTCAGCAGTGGGTGTAAAGTACACACAGATATACTTAAAGCCATAGAGGTCTTAAAAGAAAGTGAGAGTGATGGAACCAGACAGAAGTGTGAAGTTGCTTCAGATGAATATATTATGTTGGCACTCGAGCGGGTCCCCATCGTTTGTTAATTTCCTGTAAGCCTGCTCTATTATTCATGTACATACTCAGATGTGCGATGTTTGCATGCAGCTGCAGAGCGTGCACAGGGACCAACAGTGCACTCGGACTGACCCCCCCCCCCCCCGCTGACACACATGCAGCCTCCAGAACTCCCTTGAGGCAGCTGCGCATTGAGATTCTCTTGACTTCCGGAAGCCTTCCACGCTGACACACAGATGAAGATTATCCCTGATCAAAATGTTAATGAGTGGATTTATGAGGGATGAGATTGTCATTAAAAAATGTGCAACATGGCATTCCTTTACACTGTGTGACTAAAGGTATTACAGTATTATTTAAAATATATGCATGCAATCCTGAGTCTGTTTAGTAGCACGAGTGGAACAACAGGGGGCAGTGTTGGTTTGGATAGAGATCCTTGGTGCACACAGACATACAGTAGCTGATGTGTGAGGGCTGAAGACACTCTGAGGAGTAAATATGATCCACTCTGACAGGGTGTTTGATTATGTCGATCAAATCTCTTCTGAATGGCCAGGAGGGCATAGTTTGGAGGGAGAACTCGTCAAAGCTGGTGTACAGTTAAAGCCACGGGAAACAAATTTAACGTCTTATGAACATAACAGTAATCATTTAAAAAGTATTGGAAATTAACCAAATTTAAAATATTGTTTATTAAGTCTCTGTAAACTTGGGGCACCTGGGAAGCTCATTTAAAACCTCCTCATTGCAGTGGCCCTGGTTAAATTCCAGCCCCGGTCCATTTGCTGTGTGTCACCCCTCCTCTCTCACACCTGACTTTCCTGTCTCTGCCATAAAAGAATCATTTAAAAAAAGGAATACGCTCTTGACAGCCAGCATGAGCGTTGTCTGTAGGCCAGGAAGTGATTACTGTACTCTACTTCCAGCTGCGGAAGTTTACTGCGAACCGTTGATGAACTATTTTTCGTGGGAAGTTGTTGAGTGTTGGCGGGGGGAGTTTAGCTAACGCTTCACAGCCTTCATTTAGCATTCCGTTACGGGGCATATCATAAAGCTAACGTTGCATGTGCACGCTAACTGCTAACTATGTTACAGATAGCAAAGACTCTTTAACACCAGCATCAGTATACCTCTCTGTAACCATCATCATCAGTCACGACATGGCAGCTACTTTGCCCACAGGTTATTCATAATTTATAACAACACAAATATATCTAAACATATCTTATATGTTATTATTATTATAATTATGTTGATGCCTATCTAGAATATTATTATAGTATATTCATAATTTGGTACATATGCTTCGCATCCCGCTATTCTGTATGTATTGCCTTTTGGATTTTGACCTGTGCTTGCTACCTGATTCTGTGGATTTGTGGTTTTGACCTCTGGAAAGGACTGTACATTGCTCTGCCTAACAAACTAAGTAAAATAACCGTTGCTGCCTTGCTCCTGCGTCTGCCCTGTAATTCTGCGTATGGGTTCTCTATGATTTGTTACACACGTGTCGACATATTTTTCACCTAATCCATACTGTGCAACTACTTTTTTTCCTGTGCATTGTTTACTCTGCAGTATTTCACTTTATCAACATCAATATGCTACACACTGTCTTGTGTCATGAGTTATTCTTGTTTAGTTATGCATTTATTTTGTATCGGGTTTAGTCATTTCCTGTTTTATTTTGTTATTTACTACCCATGTAATGTTCTACCTTCTGCCTTTTCCCCCTTTAAGTTTAATTAGTTAGTTATGCTAGCTAGTCAGCCTGCTAGCTACCTGTAGCTAGGCGACAGGAGCTGCATTTGGTCATCGCAAGGTTGAGGGCGGGAACAGCTGGTGACGCAAACAGGAAATCCTCCGTAGACCAGACCGTCTCATTTCAGTTTGGCTTTAGCGTCTACACAGGCTACGCCTGACTTCGTAGACCTTGTAGCTCCTCCTTATGTGCCCTGCCCTGATTGTTTTCACCTGCCCCTTGATTGTCTCATCTGTGCCTGATTACCTCACCTCCCAAGTGTATTTAGTCTTTGTCTTCCCCTTTGCCAGTTCATCTTTTGTCAAACCTGTCGTCATCACCCGTGTTTTCTCCCGTGGACTTAGTTAAGTTTGACACCTGAACTCCTGTGGATTCTCCTCAGATATCTTATATGCATACTGACTCTTTCCAGCCAAATGTCCGAAGCTTTAAAGGTGAGCTTTGTACAGAACAGGAGGAGGAAACGATCCAGCACATTCCTATCTTACACGCTCTGTGTATTAGTCCTTTGGCTCATTGATTGGAGCCTCGTTACACTTAAAACAATTAGTGAGGCAGCAAGCAGTGAGACGTGTCTCCTCACACACAGAGAGGCAACTGATGCAAAGCCAAGCACAATGTGTACCTGCCCTTTCTCCTGCCATTTTAAAGGGAGCGTTGAATGTGTGCCGTCTTGTTGTCAGAGCTTCAGACTTCAAGGAAACGGCAGGAGAGGAGATTTATTTTTCTCTCTTAAAGCTGAGTCTCGCCTGCCCTTCAATGAGCTCAGGTGTGCTTTGAGATTTTATAGAGATGCAGAGAAGAGGGATTTCAAATCAAAATAAAGTCTTTCTTTAAAAATCATTTACAGCTTTATATTCTCTGCGTTAATGTATCTCTTTCATTTCCACGCCAGGCGCTCCTTCTGTGTGATGAGTACACACAGGATGACGTGAGGTGACATTTTTAAGACAATCAGTTATTTAACGTGCAGTAGGTGTTTGTGTCTCTGACTTTAAGATGTGTTAAACCTGCACAAACTCTGCAAGAAGCTCATAAAAGTAGAAATTTGGCGCAGTAGAACAGTGTCAAATTGTAAATCATTAAGCATTGAAAATGTAATATGTCCATGTTCAAAACACATACATTTACTTTTCTGTGACCGCTCTGCAAATCTACTTTGATAACTGACTTTACAGTTTCTAACAGTTTCTCAAATATGTGGCTACGAAGAAACAGAGGATGAACCACAGTTATTCTCTTCTCTGTTTCCTTGCAGAGCACTGTCAGACAGCAGACCTCAGGCAGCAGTAGGTTGAAAAAAGTGGCATGTTTGCAGAAGAACAATGAGAGGTGATGGACTTCTTTTCTATGACCAGTAAAATAATTAAACAGATGTATCATAATACCTTACAAGGAGGTGCTGAGATATTCAGCTGATGTAAAGCAGGGGTCTCTTACCCTGTTCCCGCAGAGCTACCTTCCTGCATGTTTTAGGTCTCTCCGTACTCTAACACACCTGATTCGAATGATCTGCTCATTATCAACCAGCTGAAGCGTCTCAGGGGTTTCATAATGAGCAAAACATTCGAACCAGGTTTGTTAGAGTACGGAGAAAACATGCAGGAAGGTAGCTCTCCAGGAACAGGATGTGAAATCACGATGACCTCTGACCACTAAAGCCCAAGTAGACATTTATGCCAAATTTAAACAAATTCCATCCAGGCATTCTGACATGGAAACAGCCGGTGCAGTAGTGTGGTGGCTCTGTCGCCCCATAGCAAAAAAGTTCTTGGTTCGAACCTCCCAGCAGGCTGGGGCCTCTCTGTGTGGAGTTTGCATGTTCTCATCGTGCATGCGTGGGTTCTCTCTGTGTACTCCGGCTTCCTCCCACAGTCCAAAGACATGCTCGTTAGGTTTATTAGTGACTGTAAAATTGCCCGTAGGTGTGAATGTGAGCGTGAAAGGTTGTCTGAACCCTCCCCACTCACACTCCGTCTCGGAGTGAACTCCGTTTGACGTCACACTCACAGCTGAACGGAGCACCCTTCGTTTAGGTGAAGGGATTAAATACAGCGCTGAGCTTTGAGGCTAACTCTGACGTCAGTTTATTATCTCAGGTTTATCTCAATTAAAGCAGTTCTCGTTTGTACGGTTGATAACACAGAACTTTAATTTATGTCTCTCATCTCATGACGAACATAACACAGCGAGGGTTTAACAACCCACTCCCTTTCCACACTCAGAGGTTTCAGATGGTTCTCAGTGTGGCAGAGCCTGTGAGCGTGCAAACGGGGTGAAAGTGTGTCGGAAGAGGGTGTAGGGAGTAGTTTGAGAAAGGCCCTGTCTCCATGTGTCAGCCCTGTGACTGACTAGCGACCTGTCCACATGTAACCCCTCCTCTTGCCCAATGTGAGCTGTAATTGGCTCCAGCCCCCATGACCATAAAAGGATAAGCAGTATATATAATAGCCAGATGGATGTTATTGATGTATAAAGTGAACAAATAATAGGCTGGGAATAATGGTCCAGTTTTCAGGACAATATGATGTAACAATTAAAGGTATTATCTCAAAGATTTTCATGTAAAGTCTCTATCTAATCTCTGACAATGGTGATTGAGCCTACGGCCCACTAATGAAAGCCTTTGTTTTTGCAGTATATGGTAGTATAATGAAAAAAATTACGGCGCCCAGTTAGTGACGCGTTTTCCATCAGCCAGCAGTGGTTGGTCTGCCAGAGAGGGTAGGCGGAGCTAAGCGGCTGCTTTTCCGCTCTCTGCAAGTGAAGATGGATGACTACAGAAACAACTTCAAAAATAAGAGAAAATCCAAAGAAAAAGAAACAAACTTGACGCTCATATGAAGCAAACAGTCTGAAAAAGAAAGCGACCGTCAGCCAGGAAAATCAAGAGTTACAACCGGAGCCAACCGTGGACGTCTGGTTATCTGGGACATTTACTTCCATAATTACTGATTATCACCATGGGTGCTACCAAAGAAAACGAAACTCAAATCTTCGAGATTATATCTTTAAGCTGACCCTTAACCTTTTGGGTAAAGGTCATAATTAGCACATGAATTCTTGAGACAGGTTTTATAGAGAGGTCATAGCGTCTTTGAACTTTGATCTCTGATCACCAAAGCTTTCTTAAATATCAGAGTGGAATTGGTCAACATCATCGTCACATTACCCTTAAACATAATTTCTCAGTCTGTCGCTGGTGTGGAGACTTAGAAATCGGCCATAAAAAAAGGCTACAGCCATAGTTGGGAACTACTATATTTGAGTTGAGTGGATCCATAATGTCAAATAAGTCCTCCAACCTGTAAAACCATATAGCTCATTTGTAGCTACTATGTAATATGACTCACAGGATTGATTCCTTCTTCGCACAGCTCCTGATGGCAGTTTGCACCTTCTTCTTACCTGCATATCTTAAAAACATGTGGAACACATGGTTAACGTTGCAGTTCAGTTAAATTTAGGCACCAAAATTACTCAGCTGGAACAAAAGTTTGTTGTTTTGATAAAAGTAGGCTCGCTTCTTATTGCAGGGGAATTACATGTTTGTTCCTTTGCATACATGACATAAAGGACATTAAGTAAGTAAGTGACGTTAGTCAGATAAAGTTTGCTTTTGTTTTCAAGCCTTGTCTCCCTGTCCTGTTTTTTTCATCCATTCAAAGTCCCCGACTGCCACCCGAAACAATTACTCTAGATCTACATCTAAGCCTTTTCTTCTATAACAATTACGGCCACTTACAGTTGACAATGTGACGGTTCGGAACCGAGATATTAACCCGGACTAAGAATCACACAGACAGGGGTAATGGACAAAAAAGGGTATTTAGTAACTGAATGTGCACTAGAAGGAACTCAGGGGCTGAGGAGGATAAGGGGCTGGGAGTCAAGAAGCTCTGATGAGGGATCCGATGAGTCCAGTGGTGAGAGGCGGCGCTGAACTGAGTGGAGCGTGAGACTGGGACAGTTACAAGAGGGTTTGAGCCTAGAGACACCAAAGTTCTTTCACAAGAAACGATACTTGATACGGGCCTGCGTTACCAAGTGAAGAGACGGAAATCATCTGGTAGCGTGGAGAAGGAGAACCAGGAATAAATGCAGCAGCAGGTGATTAGTTGATTAAAAGCAGGTGTGCGCACCAACAGCTCCAGCCACCGCCCACCAAACCCAACCTCTGCAGGGGAAGAAACACAGCGGGGCCAGTACACAAACAAACACGCAACACACAGGCAAAAAGAACACTCAAAGAAAATACCGGACCACCACGGACAACTTGCTATAAACGTAAGTATAAGGGGCAATAAGAAGATGAACTAAAAAAGTTGTGTTTCCCTCCAGTCTTTATGTCTTATCGTTGTGCGTTATACAAGTAGTTTATAGCCCTGGGTGGGCGTGACATCTTCTATTATATGCGTCCACTATCGTCTGTCCTTATTGACTTCTCTTTAACTCGATTCTTCACCTTCTTCACCAGCTCGTCTCTGTCTGTCTGTGTGCCGCTTGGTGCAGGGCAGGTGGAGTGCAGTGATGTTTAAGAGCTCTCTCATGCTGAAAACAGCTGCCTGCTGCTGCTGGAAACAGTTTCTCAAAGTGGAGTTTGTGGGCTTGAAAACTGAAACAATGACCTCAAAGAACCTCAAGGCCGCTGAGAGCTGAGAGCTGAGAGCTGAGCGAAGCTGCAGTCAGGTGATAATTCCCATCAGGTTTGTCACTTTGAGCGACCTCTGTTACATTACACTTTTATATTTTAGTAAAATATTAATTGTTGTAGATTTCAATGGAAAAGTGGGTCTGTAAAAATATATCTCAGCCCCTCATTAGGACAGATTTAAGATGTACTTTACTTAGAAGTTGAGATGAAAACACTTTCCTTTTGATGCCTGTTTCAAAGTTTTCCATCAGAAGATAAAAATGCAGCAGGGCACTGTAGCATCTTCCCTCTCCGGACCTCTGGTGTGCACTCATTCATATCCTGGAGTCACACATGGAAACAGAAAACCCATTTTAATGAACCAACATGGTCCTGTTTCTCCAAAATCATATTGCAGTAGTAGGTGAAGTGTGGTCTGCACAAAGATGTAATTTTAAGCAATTTGAATTATTAACAATATGGTCAGTGTGTTGTCAACAAGAAGGTTTCCTGGACAGCAGTTTTATATATTATGCAAAAACAGAAGAAGTTATGCTGACTGCTGATACACTCACGTGCAAGTACTGCAAGAAGAACGTGCACCCGGGTTTGAAGGGTAAGGCAAACACGCTGATGAAATTAACACCTGGCTTCACGCTACTTTCATATTACTAACACTACTGTATTTAATTAAAGCACACCAGAAATTGTTACTATTTGTTTCACGTTATGCTGCTCAAAAGGCAAACTAGGTGCTCAATCGTTCAATTGTGGCATGCTAGCTTGTAGCGTAAGCATGCTAGCTAAACATTAACATGCTGCCGGAGTAAAAAGTAATGTTAGTGTTACCGGCACCAGGCTTTAAAATAATTTAACATATATTACATATAAACAAAAATTAACTGAATAAACTAAAGTTAAAATAATAAAATCTACTCAAAACTCAGAAATGTAACAGAATGAAACATTCACAAGTGAGAGCTTAACGAGCCGAGCTGTGCCTGTGGGAGACTCAGATGTAGTAAGGAGACTTGGGTCACTTTTCATGTTGTCAAACAATGACACACCAGGTCTCCCCCGCTGTGTTCACAACTGCACGTTTTGCTGATAAACTGAACGGACCTGGCAGAGTTCACACAGTGATTTTCCGACTTTGGAGCTCAGAAATATAAATTTGAATTGCTCAGTAATCTGTTTGTAGTTGACGTGGAAGGAGCACCTGTTAATGGAGCTGATATAACTCTGAATCTGAAATGATGCCCCAAGCTCCACCTAAAAGCTGCTCGAGTGCTCTGCATGTTTGGAAGCACATACCTGTGCAAGCAACTAATGCACACCTTCACTCCATCCTGAGAGTGTCCACAGCTCACAACCTGACCCCAAACATGAACGAACCTGCAGCAAGAAAATCTGTGTTCTTTTTAAGTCTGTTGACCCTGTTTTTAATTTGGGCCCCCTCTCTGAATGTGTTTGAGACCCCTGGTGCAAAGGAAGTTCTTCTTTTCAATAATATATGAACTATTCTGTTTTAATAAAAACTTACTACAATAGCTTGCTAATGCGATTAGCTCAAAAAGTTTTGCACATGAAACCCTTTTTTCCTGTTTTTCTTTTTGTTTCCTGTTTTATTAACAGGTGTTTCAAAATAAAAGCTGAAAACCATCTGAATGTCTGACGGCTGCACCGCCAAATGAAAACTGGAAGAGCACAAGAGAGAGCTCCAAACTAAAGGGATGTTGTGTTCTTTATATCTCATGTTGTTTCGGCCTGTTCTCACCTTGACCTTCAGCTGTTATTAAAGGTCAGCGTGTTCTGGTCGTGTTTGTTCTGCACACATTGTGTCCACTTCTGGTCGCAGCCGTGGGTCCACCTCAGCCGACTCCGACAGGTCGCGCTGTTCTCATACCAGTGTTCATGGTTTTTACAAAGTAAGATCAACCTCTCATAAAACTGAGAAACATTGAAGCAGTCTGAAAAACCAATACTCCCTGATAAGAAGATCAATCTTCATCTTCAGACTCTGTAAGTTTACTGTGATAGGGAAAATATATCGCTCTGAAATGATTCCCGCTTCACTACCCACTCAGCGCTAATGCACAGTGACACTGGTGTAAATAGATTTCACAACAATCCCTGCTGGTTGTTGACTAGCTTTCAAGCACCGCTGTTGTTGTGAAATAATCACAGTGCTCATAAATAGTTAAGGAAGGGGAAGAGAAGTTAAACTATTATTAGTATTATCAGTGAGCAGGAAAGCAAACAGAGCAAAACAAGAAGCACATGCACAGTTCTTACTGTCAATACGAGAGGGGAATCAAGTTTTTGTCATTTTTATTGGTTATTCTACCAAGTCATTTACCTTTTTTTATCACAACGCATGTTTGGATCCCTCTACAACTTATGAGGTGATTCATTGCTGCTTGCACACTCCTCCAGTTGGAGACTGAGCACCAGGTGATCAAAACAAAACAGGTTAACTTAAAAACCTCTCATCACTACGACTTGCTGACTTCTCTGCAAAAGCCAAAAACAATCCTGACTCCCATGCCCTGGACACAAAACAAGTTAACAAGCTTAGTTTGCTGAGCGCAGATAGCGGTACCTGCTATCCATTTTCTATATCGCTTATCCTGTTCAGGGTCACGGGGGGCTGGAGCAGATCCCAGCTATCATTGGGGGAGAGGCGGGGTTACACCTGGACTGATCGACAATCAATCACAGGGCTGACACAGAGAGACAGACAACCTTTCATGCTCACCTTCACACCTACAGGCAATTTTAAAGTCACCAATGAACCTAACGAGCATGTCTTTGGACTGTGGTAGGAAGCCGTAGTACCTGGAGGGAACCCACGCATTCACGGGGAGAACATGCAAACTCCACACAGAAAGGCCAGCTACGTCTGAACCGGGATTGCAACCAGCAACCTTCTAGCTGTGAGAAGACAGCACGAACCACCGCACCACCGTGAGGCCCTAACTCTAGTCAATAACTATTAAATGATAGCAGTTGAGGTACACATTATTAAGGTTTCAATGATGATGAGGAAAATCCTGGGGGACTCGAGGTCTAAGGCCCCACATGTCATCAAGCTCCATCTTTATTGAATTATCAAATCTGCCTTTTTATTCAATGGAAGAGTGAACCATGTACAGTTTAGTACAGTTCTAGTATTAGACTCATGAACAGTTGTCATGAAGAGAGAAATGAACTAAAGAGACCAAAACAGTTTTTTGTACCAGGCTGTAAACATGTTTATTCTGCTGTTAAGTTTTAACATGGGGCTCTATGGGGACTGACTCACTGCTGGAGACAGCCTCAAGGGGACAAAAGAGGAACGGTGGTTTTTGGCACTTCTAGGAACTTTTAGTTCCAGAAACTTACCTTCAAGGAACTAAATAGTTCCTGTCACCCATTGTTGTCTGCGTTTCCACGGCGGCCTAAAGTCACGAGAAGATTACGCAAATCAGGCCAATGACGTTAGAAGAAACTGTAAAACTAACTGCACTACACTGCCAGTCCAGTAGGTGGCGGTAATGCACCTTTAAGCTGATTTGCCAACCGCCATTAAAACTCAAAGAAGAAGAAGCTATCATCATTTGTATCACTAATATCATGCAGCCCTAGTGGGTGATATAAAACTGTGAGTACTCGACCAATCAGAAACGATCAGCACTGCAGGCCCCGCCCTGAAAGTTCCTGGACCTTTGGAAAGTACTACCGCCTGAGCCGGGACTTTTCAGGGGGTAAGTCAACTACCCTGGAACTAAATTTAGACCCTGGTTCCTGCTGTTGAAACGTCCTGAAAAGGTTCCTAGTTCCTGGGGAAAGTTCATTTTTCAGCCGTGCTGCTTGATGTCAATCAGTCACTCCATTATCTTCATCATCATTTAACATCTTTATTATCCTCAATATCCTCCCTCTATCTCATCATCAACTGCTTTTATCTTCATCCTCATTTCCATCACTCTTTTGTCAACACTTAATCACCGTTTAATTTCATCATCATTATTTATCATTATTGTTCAATTCCATCTCCCGCCTTGTCAACATGATTTGTTTTGTTTTTAATCATAATTCATCATCATCGGCGGCCATCTTTTTCATCATCATCGTCATCATCACCTGTGTCAATATCTTTCTAACCAACATGAAAACTGTGTCAAGCATCCCTTCAGCCTCCCTGTTTCCTCAGGTGAGTTTTAATGTGACTTGTAAGAATAAACAGCTGCAGGAAAAGAAACAGACATTTTCTGTCTTTGCCCGTCAACTTCTTCTGTTAACTTCTTTAACTTTCTGACTTTTAGCTCAACTGGTAAGATTTCGTCTCCAGAGTCGCTCTGAGTCCAACAGCTGTTTGTAGAACTAAGGCTCCAGTGTGCGTTCTCGTATTCTTCTGTTTGTATGTGTTTATCATATAATAAGTATGACTCAGCTGTTGGGTCATGAACCTGAACCCCCCTCCGAGCTACCAGTACGTGTATGTTTATGTGTAAGAGGGAGTTTCAGGGCTGTGAATCAGGTTGCGTGGCCGGTGCAGCTGTGGATCCAGGCGCTGTGTTCGGAGGCTGTCATGAATAAGTGATAACATAGAAACACAGGAGAGCGCTCTCTGGGACTTGGCTGTATTACAATGCAATGAAAGAAAATCAGGTCAGGCCCCTGTTGCCTCTGTTGTGTTAGAAACCTCGGGTCAGAGCGAGGGATAGGGTGATGAGAGGGGAGAAAAGAAGAGTGAGGAAGGAGGTGGAGGAGCGCTCGAACACAAACAAAACATCCCGAGCAAACGGAACCTCCTCCTGCTTTTAGGAGAAAAGTGATGACTTTATGCTCCAACTTTACAGCCACAAGTTCTTTTTATTGAATTTGAGCATTTTAACAGACATTAACATGAACATAACTCTTAGTGAAGGTGGGGCAGCATCCTTCCATTTCAAAAGTATCAGGCGGCGAGCCAAGAGGGTGGTATAAGCTACAACCTTTCAGCCTCCCCACAGGTAACTGCATCCCCTCAGGAACCACTCCAAAAAGCAACATAAGGGGGTTTGGATCAATTCTAACTGTTAGTATAGAAAAGAGGGCATCAAAAATAGCTTTCCAGAATCCTTCCATATTAGGACATAACCAAAACATGTGGATTAGTGTTGCATCCACCGACTTACATCTGTCACACGTGGGGTCGATTTGGGGATATATATTAGCTAATTTGGATTTAGGAAGATGGGCACGATGTACACTGTAAACCCAGATTTTGTTTCCAATTAAACTTACGAGTGATCATTACTTATTATTTTATGTTTAGTAAAAACCTGCTATTATTACTAAACAACATTAGTTGTTTGTACTATTTAGCTGAAAGATTCATTGCACTTATCAGGTTAAGCGGAGATAACTTGGTATGTTTACTTTCATAAGAAAGGGGAGGGGGCTAATTCAAAAACCTGCCTGGTCACGTGACAAGACCAGCGTCTAGTAACGTGCGTCCAAGGGGCTCTACACCTGGCGGGACGAGCACAGGCATCGGCAGCAGACGGTACCCTGACCAGGAAGCAACCTTACTCCAAGTGGAATGGTTAGTATGTAAAATAACTATTGTAGCCTAGTTATCTTTGTGGGAATTATTAATACCCAAAAGCTTGCAGATAGGGAGCTTTTTTTTCTGTCTAATGTTACTGTTTGAACCTGTGCATGGTGTTAATACATGCTTATTGCTAACACTAGCTAATGTCCACTCAAAAAAGTGTCAGCTGAATGTTAAAGCTAGCTTAGTGTTAACAGTCTGAGGACAGCTCATTTTACGCAATAGAAAAGCGATTCAACCGCTGTCAGGAAAAAGGAGTAGCAGGCGCTGTGGAGGTGTTTACGCTGTGGACACCGCGACCTGCTTGCAGCGCATTGATCCACTCGACCCGTCCTCGGTCACTCTCTTTTTCCCTCTCACTCACTCTCACACGCGCTTGTTTACATGCCGGTTTTCTCTGTAACACAGGCGTCGTTTCGGTTCTATTATCTTATTGTATTTAACAGTGACATTGTTGAGCTGAGTTGTTGAACTAAACGTTTTCTTGTTATCTATTTTTACAGATCCTTGTGGTGTGAGGATGCTGTGGAAGTGTAAGTATTGTGAGTTTATGTGTGAGAAAAGGGGTTACCTTTTAAAACATTATCGGTTAAAACACGGAAACTATGGTAGAACTGTCCCATTTCCCTGCTTACACGAAGAATGTGTGCACATTCAACTCCATTAATGCACTTAAGGTCCACTTAGCAAAGATTCACCAGAAAACCCAGGGTGCACAACTGATTGAAACTGCCCAAGTAATCTTTCACTGTCAGTCATGTGATTTTTCTGCACCCTGCACAGAAGCAGTCTTTCTCACTCACCTGCGCAGTACACATTTAAAGGTAAATCACAGAGTCCAGTGTCCATATAATGGCTGTAACTTTCACACAAATGTGTATTCTACATTAAATGCACACAGAAGTAAGGAGCACAGATCACACAACTGGAGGATGTTCAGGCCAGAAATAGTCTCTAGTAGTGTAACTAATGAAATGGCCCAAGAAGAACATGAGCCTCCAAATGACACCCCTGAATCAGAAGACAGTAGAGGTCAACCGATTGATCGTTTTGGCCGATTAATCAGCCCCGATAGGACTTAAACTGGTCAGGCACCATCATATCTTAAAGAGCTCATAGTGCCATATTACCCCTCTAGAACATTGCGCTCCCAGGATGCAGGCCTGCTTGTGGTACCTAAAGTCTCTAAGAGTAGTGTGGGAGGTAGAGCCTTCAATTACCAGGCCCCCCTCCTCTGGAACAATCTACCAGTCAAGGTCCGGGAGGCAGACACCCTCTCTTCTTTTAAGAGTACACTTAAAACTTTTCTCTTTGATAAAGCTTATAGCTAGGGCTGGCTCAGGCTTGGACTAGCCCATAGTTATGCTGCTATAGGTTTAGACTGCCGGGGGGATCTGACACACCAAGCTTCTCTCTCTCTCTCTCTGTCATATTAATGCAGCTCATTAACTCTGTATCTTCTGGTCCCATTAACATTACTAACCATATATCTTCCCGGGAGTTCTCGTGCTCCCTTGTCTTGAAGGTTCCTGGGGATCGTTGCTGCAGACCACCTGCTGCTGTGGACCTGCTCGACTGCAACAACTACTAACATCAGCCTTCCCCATAGTATCATTATTGTTGCTGCTAATGCTAATAGTAGACCTGTTGACGTCAACTGTTACAATTACAATTACCTCAGCCTTTATCATTACTCTGCTTCTCTCACTAATTCATTTATTTTATTTATATTTATTTATTTATTTATTTAGCTAATCTTCAACTTGGTCTACCACTATTATTGGCATTGTAACCATAAGTATGTGTCTGTTGTTGTTCATGTAACAGAGACATATGTTGTTGTTGCTCTCTTTGCCTGTCTCTATCCTGCATCTCCTTCTATCCGATTTTCGGCCCATCCAGTCGAGGCAGATGGCTGTTCAACATGAGTCTGGTTCTGCTCGAGGTTTCTGCCTGTTAAAAGGAAGTTTTTCTGCCAATGTGCCGAATATTGCTAAGTGCTACTCATGTTATTTAAAGAGAGGCCCAACATGAATCACCATAACAAAGAGTCGGTCTAGACCTGCTCTTTCTGTAAAGTGTCTCGAGATAACTCTGGTTATTATTTGGCGCTATACAAATACAATTTGATTGATTGATTGATTAAACTATAATCATCGGCGGATCTGGGCTCCGATAGTGGCCGATGGCTGTGCAGCCTCAGGCGGGGACGTACATTGCGTGCATTCGCCTTTTTAATGGAGTCTCCATACGTGACATACAGGTAATGCAGGTACATGGGACTATTAATTAAAGTTAACTTCATAACACAGCTTTATTCACAAATTATGATCATGATAAGGTTGTTGTTTATAGTATTGCATTATTAATGAATTAGACTATCGTTAACTTTCACTGCTGTTCTGCCGAGCTCATGCTGCTGTCTCTGTTTAGCTAGCAAGCTCGCTCCAATATGGCTAGCAGTGAGTGCAAGCCTAGCACAACTAATGGGATCATATCTGATCATATGAGGGGCAATTTTGCTGAAAATACAAGTTTACGTGTGCAACTCCCGAGGATACTCCTAACAACTGTTAGAAAACCATGAAATGCCACTCGTACGTGGAGACCGTGAGAGGGGTGGGTGGGAGCTAAACCTTCGCTGTACCGGGGAACAGCTGACAAGTGGTACATGATTCATATTATATCTGACTCGTTCAGTTTATTTCTCCCCTCAAAAGTTATCTCTGGAATATAACGTAACAATAACCACTCTCCATGATACAAGACGGGCAGGCAGGGAGGAAAATAAATAATTTAACTGTTACTTAAATTACTTACCAATTTGGTGTTCTCTCGTCTAATTAATCCAACCACGTAACGTCAACTGTCCATTCATCAGGGCCGGCCAGTGGCATAGGCAGTATAGGCAAATGCTAAGGGCGCCGTCAATCCAGGAGGCGCCACAAATGGGGGAGGAAAAAAAGTGTAACTTAAAACTAGTTGGTATTATTTTGTGTTAATATGAAAATAATAAACCCACATTAATTTACCTGCATAGCAAAGCCTATTAAATAGTAATAATAATAATAATAATGATGATACGTTACTTTCCGAAGACGCCCCCCCCCCTCCTCCACTTCCTCCTCCTCCTCCTAACTAAACTGTTCTTGCTACCTGGGGGGATGGTCGCTTTTTGACGTAACCCCCAAGCTCGACAAATTGTCTAAACGTCCCAAACTGTCTGGTGCCCAGGGGAGGAAAAAAAGAAAAGAAGAGGAGAAAAAACGAGACAAAGACAGAGGTAACGTAACGTTACAGTAATTATGATGACATGACATTATTTGTCTGTTGCAGAACGATGATAACGTCGTTAACCATTAGCATAACATGGTTTGCTAATCAAATAGCTAGGTCGCCGGCGCCCCAGCTGAGTTGTTAGATTTAATGTCAGTTAATGTTATGGAAGGGCCTAAGCTGTTATGGAAAATAGTAATGTAACTACTCCCACCTTACCTTCCTCAGGGAAACATGTAAATATTAGATCTATTCAGCAGGTGTTGTAATGTTAAATGTGTTTCCATTTTTATTGACATCTGGTTAGCTCACGTTTCCCCAGCTTGTAATAGTCAATCAAAATGCTATTCCTTTTCCACCCCTTTATATATTATAGTTGTAAGCCTAGCTGTTTGTTGTGTTACAGTTCATATTGTCTAAAGTGTGTTTATAGTGTTTAACTTTACATCAGTGTTAAAGTGCACATCATTAATGTTATAGCATAACCCACATGCTATATTATACTGCAGTTTACTGCTTCTTTGCATTCTGCTAATTAGCATTTCACTGTAATGACAATAAAGTTGAATCTAATATAATTTGCATATCAGAAAAAGTACAGTGTATTATACATGTACGGTATAGTGAACATCATGCATGTATCTCTTAGGTTTTTCATTTATATTATTTCATTTCATTTTATTCTTGGAATCTTATGTTTATTATTAGACTGGTGTCACATACTCCTCTTCTCTCTTCAGATGCGCTGTTGCGATTTCTCAGTCCCACCCCTTCAAATCTTGGGCCATCTACTACATCAAGCGCTCCTCCTATCACCTCCACCTCAGCAGCACAACCCAGCAGTGATGCAGCAGCATCAAGCGCTCCTTCTGCTGCTCCAATAGACCCTGCTGACTGGCCGTCTCCTCTAACTGATAAGGTACGAACAGAGTTGGTAAACTGGTCCATTTCACATTGAAAACAGCTTCACATTCCCTGAACAAAAGGACGGACGAGGGTGTCAACATGTGTATTTTAACAGACTTGCCATCATAAGCATAAACCATGTGGTCTCGAAACAGTTGTCATATGATGACGTTGTTGATGACTTTGCTGCAAGAAAGACGAGGAGAGTAAAGCTGTAGCAGGTGATGTGAGGTTGAGGAGGTGGTGGTGTAGTTTTTAAGTCATTCAAGTTAATGCAGTACCAAAAAGCACCACTAGAGGTCTTTGTAAGATCCCCTTTTTGTTCCCCTTTTTATTTAAATCCTTGTATTTTTTTTTATACTGGTTTCTTATTTTGTGCAGTGCCTTATTTATATTGTATTCATAATTTATTTTATATCACTTGTTTACACTTTTTATTTTATGGGTATTTCAATCTTATACTTTATCTAAGCTATTTATATTGTATTACATATATTCATTTCATATTTTTTTGTATTTCTTTCTTTCTAATTCTAAGTATTTTGATTGGCAACTGCTTTCTTTAAATAAAAGATTGTCCAAGACGAAGCTATTCAGTTTCTTGTGAGTATATGTACACTAGGGGGGGCGCCACCTAAAATCTTGCCTAGGGCGCCAAATTGGTTAAGGCCGGGCCTGCCATTCATGACATGAAATCACACTTTTTATGATCCTCCTCTCTCCGTTAATGTGCACAAACACTAATAGTTTGTAAGAGTGGTATTTAAAAATGTAACTGGATGCGCAGCATCTGGCCTGATATACGCCACAGAGCGCATCGCCATGTCAACAAATCCAACATATTTCCAACGATGTAATCCAGCAGATCACACTTCAGGATACTCTCCGTACTTATTATCAAAGTCCAAATGGCAAAAAACAGGTTTATTAAAAACCGGCATTTGCATAAGGCTGCTGTAGGAGTAAAGCACGTCACGGCGTCAACACAAACTGTTGTGAACAACAATGTGTAGGTAAAGTTGAAGGAAAGGAGCGAGAGACTCACGCAGGGGCTGAATTAATGTTTCTGTTATTTTCTCCCAAATATGCCAGAAAGCGTCCGTGATGATAATAACCATTCATTTGTAACTTTAGTAAAACTTGACTTTATCAGAAAGGTTTTATTAAACCAGCATCTTTAAGAAAACAACTGCAGCATCATTTCAATTAAAAAATGATTAATAAAGTGAAACTTAAATCATTCATGTAGATTGAAATAAATATTAAATATATAAAAGTAAATAATAAAGTTATATATATATACATGATCTATTTGATAGCCTATTTAGTTAATGGCTATATTGAATTGATTTACATGTTTGTTTCTTACATTAGATGGCAGCTGGAGGAAAAACAGTCCCTCTATGGGACTGTTTAGCTGAGGAAAGGCACAATGTGGGCACAACAATTTGAGTTAGATGTTCATTTGCAGATTATATTTTCTTTACTACTCATTTTATTTATTTAGGTATTGATTACTGTTTGAGATTCATGTTCTGTTCCAGATTTATGTTTCTATTGTGTTATTTATTTGACATAGACTTTCAGTTCAACAGTTATGTGTAATAAAGATAAAGATTGTTCATTTAATTGGGGTAGGGAGATATCGGCTGTTTAATCGGCTATCAGCTTTTTCCTCGTACAAACTATCGTTATTTTATCAGCCTTTAAAAATCCACTATTGGTCAACCTCAAGAAGACAGTGAGGATTCTACCAATGTACCATTTCCAATCATATAAAAAGGACATTCATGGATGTTTTTCAGCACTAGTTTGCAGATGGTTTAGCTGCCTTGTATAGTTCAGTTGATCTAAGTTCAGTTTTTTTTTGTTCTTAGTATTTCTCAGGTGTTCATGGAGTTCAGCAGGATTGTGGGCAAGAACCTCAAGCAGGAATTCTATGAGAGCATCGATCGGCACAGTCCTCGTCTACTCGAGTTATTTCGATCCAAGAGAGGGAATGTTGGACAGTTGTTGACACAGATTTCACAACAGACCAATGTAGGTCCATACACATTATGTACTATCACAATGCTACTCTATTAGTTGTATAATTTAATCCAAACATTGCTTGGTTTGTTTAAGCTTTCTTATAGATCATTATTTGTTTTTCATTTTAGCTATCTAACTTGTGGTACTGTGTTTAATTCCCAAAAGACTACAGAGCCAACTGCGATCTGGACACAGGTGCTCAGAGGGCTTCCTATCATCCTTGGGGACAACCCCACAAACGTCTTCAAAGCAGGCTTTGTAAGTAAGCTCTTGCTTTCTTATAATTTTCACCATTATTTATTTTTCACCATGACACTCCTATATTGATTAAAGTTGTTTTTCAAATGAGAAATCTAATGTAATGATTGTGCTCTTCTATTATTCTTTATTAAGGAATCTGATGATGATGATTCTTTTCGTGACCTTGACATCGGGATACTTCTCATTGAGCGTGAAGGTGCTGTGCTCACATCTTCCCAGCATCTCAGTCCAGCCTCGTTGAAAATCATCACGGAGGGAGAAGTCGCGATGAACAACATTCAAGATCTGCCAAAAGCAATGTGCATTCTGTTTTGACTCACGTATGCACTCCATCTTAACTACCCCAAGACCATAAAGCTCACATTTCAGTTCATCCAACAGGTATTGCTCTCGTTAGGCCACACTGAACTAAAGCCGAAGCTACAGACTTTGAAAAATCTGCTCGCAATGTAAAGAGATGTCAAGTCTACTGTAAGAAGCTGTTGACTACATTTTTTTTTTGCCACACCAGTAAAACACCTTATGACCTGTGGGGTAAACCTTTTTATTTTCTATAAAACAAGCGGACGTACAGACACACGTACACACCTACACACACTTAAATGCTGTAGGAAGCGTGCTGAAGGATGTGACTTATAAGACATTGTTGTTTCAGTTCTTCATCAGTCTATGTAGATGGAATTAGATATTGTTCTGATATGATAGTCTGTTGGTTCATGCTCTGGCCCCCCTTCATTTAGGCAGATGAAACAGATCCTGTTTGTTTGCAGTCTCTTTTTTTTGAACATTTGAGTGGGGGTTTCTTGTGAATTTTGTTTTGTTTATGGATTTACCACTTTAATCTCAGGGGACATCCATGTTTTTTTCTTGTAAATTTGTGACACATTCAACACCCACACACAAACAACACAGACACAGACAACACACACAACACACACACATAATAGTTTCAATGATTTAAAATGACCTTTTTCAGATTGATGTTGATGTTGTGTTGATGTTGACCTGATGTTAAGTTTGTCCTAACAAGATTGGCTGTGTTTTGCGATTTTTCTTAAAAATAAAATGTATTGGAGCATTTAGAGGTGTTTCTTTTTTTCCCATCCAATTTAATTGAAACAATGTTTTATACCATATTTAAAAAAATCAAAAGCTAATTAAATTAGAGGAAAATACAGTAATTGTAATAAATGATGAGTAGCAATAACAAGTCATAATAGCTCATTTTATCTAATGATTTTGAGTACACACTACTAATAAATATAAATACTAAACTTAAGGTTCTATGTTAGAGTTTTTCTTGATTGCTTTGACCTGCTTAAAGAAACTGGGATCCACTCACTCGTTTTCATCATCACTGTCTCAGCAGAGCACAAGACACCTCTTGCAAATGTGTTAACCTTTCTCATTGGATTGACACATTTTCTCCACCCTTTTGCAGAACAGTAAACACGGATGTCATTCAAGCAGTCCAAACTCCATTGTTTTAGCTATGGTAACCAAACAGAAACCATCTGTTCCTAACTATTAGAAACTACCTACATCAGTATGAAATCACTGAAGCACCTGTTTGACACTCCTTCACACAAATCTTCAATTAGCAATCAGTCTGCAGGCCTTCAAAGTTGCAGCGTCTGTGTTGTTCTTTGCCAACATGGATGGAAGAGGTCTAAGACAGATGAGACTGAGTATCAATAGTCGCTATTTCTTATACTCTACAGTAATAGATTTTTATACTTTACTGTAATAGATTATACTTTTATTTTCTTAATTTCTTATACTCTAATAGATATTATTTTGGTTTACATGTATTTTGTGTATTTCAGTTTTCCGCCAGCAGCAAAAAACGAACCAATGGAATCAATAAAATTTGCATCAAAGCATTTCTGATTCTGTATACAATTCTTTGCAAGAAGGCAAATTTGACAACAAATGGCACTGGCATGACAGCTACGTACAGTAATAGGCTACAATGACAAGCAATGGTGTACTGATTGGCACTGAGTGCTGTATTTTGTATTTTTTGTCCACTGTGTAACGGTTGATTGGAAGAGCTCATACACTTGTCAGCAAGTTGTGTTGTTTGAAGGCAAAATTTGCTTTTGTTTTAGACGGTTAGAGCCTTTTGCAAACAAAATGTGTCATTTCGACCATGAGTGCCACTGTTTCGGCCTGTGTGTTAACTGTTTTGAAAATGTGGAGTTTGAGTTGACTGCTGCATCAAAGCAATCAAGAAAAACTGTAATACAACTTGACATATTTAGTTTCAGCTTGTGTAAAAAGTTAGGGTTCCATGTTAGTACAACTCGACATGTTTAGTTTCAGCTTGTTTAAAAACTAAATCGGTATAGGGCAACAGGTTTCCACGCGATTTGTGAGTAAAGTCTAAACTAATTCGGGTTAAGAGTGTACCACTTTAAATTAAAGTAAAGAGTGTCAAGCGCACATCGAGGAGGAATGAAATGAATGAAAATCTTAGTCCAGATTCCTTCGTCAACTGCCATCTGCAGATCTTGTTCCCAAGCATTCTTGATACCATACATGGAGGGTTGATCTAATCTAGAGATAAGCCTCAGTATAGATGTAATTGCTCCTTTATCTGTCGGGTTTAAAGGCATGATGGAATCGATTATTGTGTTGGGGGTTTGTTGGGAAACTGTGAAATTGATCCTTTAATGTAATGCCTTATCTGTATGTACCTAAAAAATGTGTGACCTTGGTATATTACATTTGTCAGACCCACAGCTTTAGTTTTAAGGAAACCAGAAATTCTTTTTGTGTGCGTATGAGGTACTTATCAAAGACAGTGTGCTGACTACAGTCAAAGGCGATCAGCATTTATACCGTTTATCCTGTTCAGGGTCACGGATGGGGCTGGAGCCTATCCCAGCTGTCATTGGGCGAGAGGCGGGGTACATTCGGTGATCGCGCTGCTGTGACGCAATCAACCTTCAAATACGTCCTTTGAAGGGTGCAGCCTGAATTAAATTGGGGCACAGCTATAGAAACAGACAACCTTTCACGTCACGATAAACCCAATGTCGGATCCATTGCAGATTCGTAACACGTCAAAATGAAGCTTCGTCAGGACTGTCCTCAAGAGGAGAAGAAAACTACTTGACAAGTTTGGTGAACGGAGGTCGGATCAAATATTTCTGATGCATTCAAGGAAGTCGGGAAATCTAAACACTGAATGGCTTTCGTGACACAGCGTCAAGGGAATTTGTCTCACCTTGAATTATAGATCTAGAACAGATTGTTAGCTGTTAGCATGCAGATGTCTGTTTATAGAAATTAACTTGTCTTGTCTGCCCGGAAATCCACGTCCCTGCCTCCCTGTAAATAGAGATTATGATAAACCTAACGAGCATGTCTTTGGACTGTGGGAGGAAGCCTGAGTGTCCGAAGGAAAGCCTTGCATGCACGAGGAGAACATGCAAACTCCACACAGAAAGGCCCCCTACACCTGAACCTGGACTCGAAGTAGGAACCTTCTAGCTGCCATATTTTTAGATATTTGAATCACTCAGTCTTTCTATCAGACAGCCCATTCCTTCTGCACTGTGTTTTGAACTTTACGTCTTTATTCCAACACATGCAGCGCACATCTGATCAGCTATTTGTGTCAGCAAATTTAGAAGAGACAACATGAGAAAAAAAATTATGATGTAAACTACATAATTCCATTGTAAACAAGCGGATACTTAAATCAGAGCTTCTCAAACTTATTGGGGCCAGGGACCTCTTACAGGGGAGAACCTTATCCAAGGACCCCCTCATAATTGTAACATCGATTAAGCATATGCTTACTAACATTTGCACTCTTACAGTGCAGACTGCAAGTGACCAACACTTGCGTCCACCCAGCCTCGCTGGTCTTATTGGGGTGAATCGAGGAGTCTTTTCAATCAAACCAACACCCCACAAGGTTTATTGACTAAATAATCTATCGCAGATTTTTTTAAATGCTTGATTATAACATAGTGAGGTAGAAAAGCTGTTAGAAAGTGGCGGTGCTTGCCTAGTGCATGGTATCCCAGCATGCTTTGAGCAGCGAATCGGCTACTTGCAATACACAATGAAAGGACACACAGTGGCCCTCATTTATCAAACTTGCGTGAAAACGGGTGCAGATCTGAGCGCAGAATTGGTCTAACGATAGGACACACGTGTGATTTATGAAACATTCGTATATGACCAATCCCAGCGTACGATTGATCCGGTCTTGATAAATGCGGCGGCTGAATTCGATCGTCATTAACATGTTACACCCTTAAATATTCCTGGTTCGGAGGCCTCGCCCACTGAGGTCAAACATGGAGAGAAGAAACACTGGCATAAAATAAACTTTTCCGAGATGTTAATCGGCATCCTCACATCTGAGGTGGAGCAAAACAAAGATGTGCTTTTTGGCAGTCTGAAAACTGGAATTGAAGGAGCTCATAAAACGCTGTGTGGAAGAGGATAACGCAGGCAGTCAACAGCGTTGCCTCACAGGAACGGACTCTGGCTGGGGTTTGATTAAAATTCTCAATAACTTACAAATTTCTTACAAATAATTAGGCTTAGACATGTTACATGGGTATACATTTTTATTGTATGTTTAAATGTTTCAGAGCCAGGCACCAGCAGTATGTCGGCCAGGTCTCCTCCTCAGAGCGGTCCCACTGAGCCAGACCCACAGCGTCAGGCTGCCAGAGGGGACCCTCTGCCCCCCGTGCTGCGCTGCCTCAGTTGTCGGCACGCTTGAGGCAATAAATAACACATTAAAAGAAATTAACGAAACCCTAAAAAAGCCTTAATAAAATGTTTAAATGACTAAATGTTGTCCATTGTCTGTGTTTAGTATGCTTTTAGCCAATTTCACCTAGGATAATTCATCACATTACTGATTAAATACTGCAGCGCGTTTGCAAAAGTTTGAGGTATACTTTACATTTTAAAAGCGATTGATGAGGTCCTGTCTCCTCCATATAGCCCCCAGTGGAGGCTGTGCTGGCCACGGTTCCCTGGGCATTGGCTCCTCTGGCTGCGCCGGCACATCAAAAGGCACTCCATTTACTAATGCACTGTTGTGCAAAAATAATGTCGCACACTTTCTCTGGGGTATACAGCAGCGTTCCCCCCGCTGGTCCAAGACGGAGCCACCTGCCCTTGAGCAACCCGAAGCAGCGCTCCACTGTGACCCGTGTGCGCACTGTTGAACCTGCGCTCAAAAACAATTGCACAATTTTACCATAGGCTATTTTGAGTTAATTTGCAAAGACAGATTTCTGCTTGTATTTATTATTTCAAATTTTAATGCAATAATTAGTTTTAAGAATCCGTTTTGATCTGTTCAGAATATGTGGCTGCTTATGCTTAGATGACAGTTGAGGTTTGTTTAATAATTACTTTCAGACTCAGCCAGATTTTGCTGTGCTGCACCGCAGATCCACAGACTCAGATTCGTGTACACGAGCTCAGACCTGACGTGAGATCTGATCGTAGCTTCCGCTCACGTCCAAATTGATAAATGCCGAAGCTTGCGTGGAAATGGTCGTACGCACGGTTTTCTGCCGTACGTTCGTTTGATAAATGAGGGCTAGTGTGTCCTCACCGTAAGATGCCTGGAACTATTTGCATTGTACAACTTATCAACCTAAATACTTCAGACCTGTTTCATACGATAAACAGACAAACATTCACTTTGAATCATGTTAATACCACTTACTTTAAATTCATTCATTTTATTCAAACTGCTCGTGGACTCAACAGCATTTATACTTTTAAGTAATTGATCTTAAAAGCTTTCAGAGCATTAACAGCAGCAGACAGTTGCAGGAACGGTTCAACCTCAGTGAGTCGAGTGATTCATGACAGACTGACTTGATGTCACAATCAGATCAGTTTCTATTGGTCTAAAGCTAACGTTGGTGGAGTAACGGACACAATATGCTTCTTTCATTGGTGCAAATGGTGCTCGTCTGTAGACATGCAGTTTTTAATGATACAGCACAATTTTATAATTTATTCTACATTTAATACAATTATTTTGCAGACCCCAGGGGGACCTAGGACCCCACCTGAGAACCACTGACTTAGATAACCCAGAGAACAGAGAGGAATAACTTTTGGGACGGAAAGAGAGCGGGAAAACTGCAGATGCAGAGATGTCTCTGTTCTGCACATGGTGTGTTGATGTTTATATTCAGTTGTTGAGGCCAATATCGAGTCTAAATGATGACCGGAGCACTCTTTGTTGGAACAGTTCGGGAAAACATAAGCATGCCCCATCTTATAAATCTTCTCAGGGGGACATTCTGGCCCAAACAGCTGATCTACAGAGTAACAAAGCATGCTGCATGTGTAGGAACACAAGACTGTACGGTTGAGAAAAACACAGTGGCGAAGGAAAGGTAGGTAAGCTTTAACTCACATAGATTTGAAGTGGGACTTTTTTGCAGCTCAAAGTAAAATTTACTCCAAACTAAACTCATCTTCTGTGTCACCTTCTTCAAAGCCGTGCTGACCGTCCTCTACTACAGTAAATAAAGTACCTCATACAACCTCATTTCCCCTTTAAAACCTGCTGTAGTTATCTTCCAATCAACTCCAGGAGCAGCTTCTTTTTGAGCAGCAGAATGGCCTTTGGCTTTGGGAGGATCAATCTCATATCTTGCCCTACAGCGAGCAGGACTCTCGGCTCCTATCTGCACAAGGACTAAGACCAAACTAGAGGGCAAAAGAGGAATATACCCTCAAGTGATGAATATCAGGCTTTGCTCAAAAGAAACCTCTCATTTTCTGCAATTCTGAATTCAAAAATACGCATTAATTTTCCATGTCTGTGCAAGCATGATACACAAAAGACATCTTCAATTAAATCCTTCAGGTCGTAAACAGTGTAGGAAAGAGACGTGATGCAGAAAAATGCAGCTTGAAAGAAAAAAGGAGAACATTGAGAATGCCAAGAGAGGAGCGCAGCAGAGGCAAAACAGTGGTTATGAAAGAAAGCAGGCCCAATTGGATTACTAAGAAGATGTAGAGATACATGCATAAAGGTTTGGAGGCAGGAGGTTGAATGTACGCTGCAGTGTAGTGGGGTACAGGAGGAGGACCAGCAGTCGTGCTCGGGGTGAAGGAGAAGCTCCGGGGAAGCAAAAGGAAGACAAGGACAAAGAGCGAAGCAACTGCGGGCAATAAAAAGGAACTACAGGGGAAGAGTAAGAAGCGAGAGGGAGGAGAGGAGATGTAGGGAGGAGGAGAAGTGCTGCGGAGCCGCACCGACTGCCAATGCAGCAGGAAGAGACTCAGCGAGGGCACAATAACCCAGAGCGAACTGAAGATCTTTGATAACTCCTCAGAAAACCAACTTAGCGGTGGAATGGATGTGAGCAGGCCGGTGTTTGAAGCAACACATGCTGTGCCTGGAATGCCTAAGGAAACGTCTGTGACGATAATTAATGATACTTCAGTGGACGGGAGACAGGGCGAGGGGACTTGAATCAAACCTCACGCCGCTGCTCTACTTCTAAGTGTTCACAGGCTGTGCGCTCTAAATAATGAAGGGCAGCTCGGGATCTCTGTGGGTTCAGGATTCACTAAAGTTAAATCAACCTTTCCCACTTAGATCCCTTTACTTTTCAGAGGCTGAGCGCACAGCTCTACTTAACGGTTAAACAGATGTAGTTGATCCGTAGGAGTCACCCCTCACTGTTTGGCACACACCTGAACCACAAATTAACTGCTTAAACATGGACTGAGATAGTATTTAACTGCTGCCAGATCCTGATGTAGAGTTTTAGCAAAATACTAAAGATAGAGTGGTGTTTTTTCTAGCAGCTGCTGCAAGACGGAGTAAAGTTAATTTTTTGTTGGATATTCTACAGAGAGGAATGAGTGTCAAATATCTAACCTAAAACTAACTTCACAGCGGTGCCACACCAGACAAGGGTGCAGCAATTAAGCATACATCCACCACAGAGATCTGCTCCACTAATGTAAAATAGGCCACTCTTCTATCTATGTTTCATACAGGTGTGCACTGCCTTTTAGACAGAAATGGATCATAAAGTGTTCACTATATTCTTGCTACTTTGTTTCTAGCTGTGCTTTGGGGTCTCGAGCTGCTTGTGTAGCAATCTCTTGCTTAATTTTAGTGACTTTTTCCAACAGTTTTTTGTCTGTATAATTTAACTGTATTTCACACTTTCACAGCGCTGTGTTAGACCAGAGATGGCAAAAGTACACACATTCTATTCTTAGGTAGAAGTACAGATACTTTGGTAAAAGTACTGATTCAACTCCTATACTCTGGTAAAAGTAAGAAAGTACAGGCTCTGAAATGTCCTTAAGTACAAAAGTAAAAAGTATTCCTCTGAAGGACATTTTACCGACCTCTTCTGTGCAAAGCTAACCCTCAAATTCCACATGATCCGTCTCCGCCGCGACCTCCGGAGTCGATCGCGCCCATTCAAGTCAATGCTCGTGATCCCACAGCACGCGCTGCGGTCTGTCTCAGTCTCCAAACAGGATGCCGCACATTAATACAGCTTACAGCATCCGGTCATTTCAAAATAAAACACCATGTACAGACCGGTACAGACGTTTCGTTTTTACAACAACAACACACTGAAATCTTGAAAAACATTTCCTCGACTAAACGATGCTACGCGCCTGTTAATCTCTGCGTTTGTTACCTGTTGTTGAAAAGCAAGCTTTGGCTGCTTGGTTGGGGTCGGCGTACACTCAGCTCAAGCATCACTCTGGTTCTGGGGGTCATTCGATACCAGCTTTGTGTTTGCATGTTGCTTTTGCAGATGCTTGGTTATATTCCATGTTGTGTTCACAGCAGTATTAATTTTGCAGGTATTTTTGATTTAGTCTTCAGACGAAAACGTTTATTAGTTTTAGTCACCGCATCCAAAGATTACTCTTCATCATCGCTTCTCATTGAAACAGTCTGACTGAAGCCGATGATCGCTCCTCTTTGTGCAGCAAATGACCCTTTATCTGTGAGCGAGCACGTAGCATGAAGCAGAAAGTCTGAGTTAACACAGAAAGTTCACAACGATACCTGTTACCCAGTTACAGGAACGAGTTGTTTGTATTTTGACAGGCAGAGTAGACACACAGTGGGGGAAATGTGCATTTTATATGTCTGACAGCCACCACTAACACTTTAGTCCCATCTCGTCTCGTTAACGAAAACTAAACACACGTGTCGTCAGAGTTTTAATTATCAACGATCTATTTTTAGCTCGTTGCACTTTATTTTTAATTTATACTAATTATTGTCCTTTCAACAAATTCAAAGTAATGTCCATATCTCCATCCCTCAAAAGTTGTAGGTCGCTCTGCCATTTTGCCTTATCTTTGTTTGGACTCTAGCCAACTCATGCTTAGAGGTTAAGCAATTGTTGCGCGCACAGCATGCATGAAAGGCAGAGGACCTTCTGTAGCGCAAGTAACGAGTAACGAACAAACAGTTTGTTTAGTAACGGTGATAGGAGTACTGAATTTATGCTTAACATGACTTGTTACAGACAAAAGTAATGTGATTACAGTAACCCAACACTGATTATAAGTAGGCTACCTGTCATTGATAACAAGCTGACATTCAGTGACAACACAGTAGCGGTATGTGAAGAAGCACATCAACGACTGCGCCTCCTCTGTAAGCTTAACTGGTTCATATATTAAACAAGTACAGGTATATATAATCGATGTTTTCATAATGTGTGATGCATCGAGCTGCATGGTGAATCGCTGAGCCGATAAGACGCACAGTAAGTGTCATCAGAGCGGAAGAACTTGAACACCTCATATAATGATTTTCTATTGATCAGAAGTGATCCATCAGTGACTCAAAACTATGCTGACAAAAAATGCAAAACAAAATATGTAAGCATCTTTAGCCGGCTTCTACAAGTGTTCATCATGGACAGGAAGTGGACGCCTAATTTTAAGGACTAAAAGTACACTTACCTGATGTAACAATTTTACATGAACAATGCATCAAGGCATTATGTGTAATATGACACACGTGTAGAGTAAAATCTACAGATAACTGCAATCCAAATGGAGTTTTTCTCAGTTGATCATTTATTTGTTACTTTCTTCAGCCTGCAAATGTACTCTTTTGTTCAGTGGTTAGTGCGTTACTATAGAAGAGTGATTCTCAAATATCAGGTAGTATTTGCATCGGCATCCTGCCACCTCCCCCTGTTCTCCATATAGGAAATACATTTGCCTAAAGGTGAATCCTTGAGAATGTTATGTTGGTTGTCTCCTGAAGGGAATGTCCTCATGCGCCTCAGTGCTGCTTTTAAAAACAGACAAAAAGACACCGTAGTCAGCTCAACACAGTGTTCAAACAGTTGTCATATTAATAGATTCAGACATACGTGCACGTCCCACAAGTGCTTCTTCCGGCCTTAATGTCATGGCACTGGAAATTGGTGGTAGAAGCTAATGATTGTAGGACAACATCAGCAATAACAACCAAAAGTATTAATGTCAATATGGACGCATACAGTATCCTCCATTGTAAGCTACAGTTTGTTTTAATTATGACAATAAATGATGAGGATGAAATGCCATCAGTTTAACTGTTTTTCAAAGGTGCTTTAAGTAACTTTCAGAAAATCCTCATTCCGAGCGACGCGGTCGGCCGTTTAGGGAACTGCAGTCAACCTACTCGTTTGGACACTCGCACGCATGAACGAGCATCCGGGGTTTTTGCCGAAGACACACGAAGGCTGTTTTGTTTCTATGACAACAATAAGTTGTGGGTCTGTTTTGATCCCCAAAAGCAATCGAAGGTCTCCATGATCCGCATGCCCTGACTCTAGTTTTCCCCCTGACGTCGATCACTTCCTGTTTGGTCAGACGGGTCCAACTAGATAAAACGTATTCTTGTTTTTTATTCTTGTGTGTAGTTTGTGTTGGTGTTGTTGTGGGTGCTGGTCCGTCTCCATTTCACAGCTTGCGTTCTCTCGTGTTGCACACTGTTGACTGAAGTGGCGTAGAATGAGCTCTCAGCAGAGGAACTCGCGAGCACCCCGATACGTCACATCCTCTTGTTTCCCGGAAAAACCATCCCGAGTGCTTTACATAAAATCAGTCCCCAGGTTGTTAGGGCCGAACATCCAGGAGCATCTGATTTGTCGACCTTAGTGCTCTAACTGGAGCATGCAGATGCAGGAGTTCTGCTAGATAAGGTGGTGCCAGCCCATTCAGAACCCTAAAAACAAGCAATTAAATCTTAAAATCAATTCTAGAACGGACAGGAAGCCAATGGAGGGAGGCCGGTACTGGTGTTATGTGATCACGCTTTCTTTTTCCAGTTAAAAGATGAGCGGCTACATTTTGCTCTAACTGCAGACTTTGGAGGGACGACTGGTATGAGAACTACCAACCCTGTTTCCTGTGTATAAAAACCTGCAGTCATAGGCTGTTTCATAAAGTCAAAGTGAAGGCTGCCTGGAAGAACATTTGACTAAAGCTTTGAAGGCTGCTGGGCACGAAATTCATGTCAACACCATGACATGAAAAATATAGCTCCAGAAAAAACACAAGAAACCACTGCAGAAATCTGTTGGTGCTCAGGTTCTTCTATTTACAGGTTTGTGTTTGTGTCAAATAAACTTCCAAATCAAATATTCTCATTTCGGTCTTTTATTTGCAGAAAATCCCGACTACTTAGGAGAACCAAAAGATGTTTTTCAGAGCTGAAATAATGCAAGGAAAACAAGTTCATGTTCAACAACAGAATACTCATGTTTTAACTCAGGAAGAGTTCACAGATCAGTGTTTGGTGGAATAACCTGGTTTTTAATCTCATCTCTCATGCATCTCTGCATGCTCTCCACCAGTCTGTCACAGTGCTGCTGGGTGATGTTAGGCCGCTCTTGGAGCAGCTCAGCTTTGTTCGATGGCTTGTGACGTCCATCTTCCTCTTGATCACATTCAGGAGGTTTTAATGGGGTTCAGATCTGTATTGGGCGGGCCATGAAATGAAGAGAGAGACGCTGATTTAAAGAACAGTTGGAGTGCTCTCTTAATTTTTTCCAGAACTGTATATATAGAGAGGTGTTTTAGATGGTGCTGAAACAGATAATAATTCACCAATGTCTATGAGACTGAAAAACCTTCAAAGTTATAATCATCATCCACATGATCCACATGTTCCATGCTGTAGTGGATGATGCAGGGCTAACAACCACCAGATGCATGCATGTGTGGCAGTGACAGTGCGTGGAAGCGCATTGGAACAATATCTGTCTAATGATATTACCGTTATCAGATCAATTGAATATTTAGTTGCCAGACAACGCCACTCTGGGAGTTTCACCCAGAGAATTATTCAGTTTACCCACACTTAGGACACACAGATTCAGATACTCAGGAGGCCAGAGACATGGTTCCAATACTTACAATACCAATACTTTATTTTTAAATCAGTTTTTTTTTTTAAGTACTTAAAACACACCATTCACACAAAGAGGGGGAAAAGGAAAATGAAGAAAGACCTAATCATGTGCTGAGGCTTACCAGATGGACGAGGGACTAGTGAAGGGGGGAGGGATCCACCAAAACAAACCAAACAAATCACCCAGGCACACATGACACACACACACGATGGTGAAGTAACTAAATCCCAGGGGAGCACAGCACACAAAGGGGGGTGGATACCGCCACCCGGATCACCAGTACCACCACCGGCCCTCAGCAACTGAAAAGGAATAACACATTTAGTGAAATTGAAACAATAAAACAAACAATATAACAAAACTATACTAACTAATCGGTAGGTTGCAAATTAAACAAACTATACAAATTAACTACCCAAATGAAACAAAACAAACAACTTAAGTTCACACAAAAAGGAAACTACCTACACACCCAAAGGCAAACCCACAAACTACCCAAATTCAAATAAAGGAACTAAGGAACAAGTAATCTAACTAAATCAAAATAATCAAACAACAGGAGTACACTTATACAAATTAATGTAAACGAAAAGGGAAATAAATCCCCACCACACGATCACACCATTAAAATGTCCATTAAATGATATAAAGCGGTGTGGCTGGCGTCCGTCTCCCTCTGAAGGAGGAGGTGAAGCAGCCAACTCTAGCAGGTGGCCAGACGAGCAGCATGCAGGGCAAGAGACGGACAACCAAACAACTTCCGGACAGTCATTAGGATCCTCAAACACAAAGCAGCAGTGTTTCCTCGTCAGCTGATGGTGACGTATAGCGGTGAAATATTTACAGCCGCTCAGTTCAGCTTCACCTGTCAGAAATTAACATTTACCATCTAGCTGACAATGATGCGGTTGCGACCTACAGTGATGGATCTACATACCTCTCAGCAGACCCACACACACACACGAGAGGAGAGAGAGACCCAGGCAGCGACCGGCATCTCACCTGCGACCACACTAGCATTAGCCAGCTATTAGCATGCACAATAACGCAGAGAGAGATGAGAACACTCACCACAGCAACCCGGAGAGAGACACACACGCGCCAGGGGCACACCAGTCGCTCTGTCGCAGCCGGAAGTGACAGACAGGAGCGCAAAAGAAAGAGGCAGGGGGGAAGTCGCTGCTTAAATGCTTCCCCCTAGTTCAATGATTGGCCAACAGTGGCGCTCCATTAATTGCAGCCGCACACTGCATAAAGAAATAAATATATTTCTATGCTGCTACACATGCAATGCACAACTAATCCTTTATTAGTAGTAGTATTTGTAGTGTTTTGGGGGATTTTTGGCCTTTCATGAGGCCGAGATTGCAGATAACCAGACGTCCACGGTTGGCTCCGGTTGTAACTCTTGATTTTCCTGGCTGACGGTCGCTTTCCTTTTCAGACTGTTTGCTTCATCTGAGCGTCGAGTTTGTTTCTTTTTCTTTGGATTTTCACTTCTTTTTAAAGTTGTATCTGTAGTCATCCATCTTTTCTTTGTTTGTTCAGCCATAGTAGATTAAAGTGAAAAAGAAAGCGAGAACACATTTGTATTTTTAGCTAGAACATGTGTTAACGGCATATAAAGAAAGAAAGGACTGTAAGTGGTTTTCAGTTACCCACCATCGAGCTGTCTCCACTTCACTCAGAGCACAGTCTGTCTGTCCCTCCGTCTTTCTTTCATTCATTCATGCTTCTCCTCCTTTGTGCTGTCATATCTGATCCCATGCTATCACGGCCTGACAGGATATTAGTTGAGGATTTGACCAATTAAGAGGGTAAAGATGGGGTCAAGTCTCTTTGCTGAGATGTTCTGTCCTGATGCGGGCTGAAACGTCAGGTCTCAGTGCTCTAAGCTTTGTTTTAGGATGATCAAAGTGAAATTGGTTTCATTGACGTGTATTTGGCTTAAATCAACAGTAATCTTCAGGTGGTTTGATTAGACTTGATCCCAGAGGAGATCCCTCCCTCCATGCTGATCAGCCTCCACTTGCGTCCATTGTCCCTCTGTTGTGACGAAGCGTGTGTGTCCTGTCCTGTGTAAATGGTAAATAGACTGTACTTATATAGCGCTTTTCTAGTCTTTGCGACCACTCAAAGCTGCTTTTACACTACATATCACATTCACCCATTCACACACACATTCACACACTGATGGCAGAGGCTGCTACGTAAAGTGCCAAACTGTCAATCAGATAACACATTCATACCCGTTGGCTATGCCACCGGAAGCAATTTGGGGTTCAGTGTCTTGCCCAAGGACACTTCGACATGTAGCCTGAGGGAGCTGGGGATCGAACCTCCGACCTTCCGATTGAAAGAAGACCGACTCTACCACTGAGCCACAGCCCTAATCTAAAACATACAATGTGGTGAACACTTATTAAGATAAAGAAGACGTCTAGAGAACCTGACCTTGCTGTGCTTGTGCGTACACTTGTGTACCACTATGACTGGCATCATAATGTATTATGTGTTGTTGTTGTAACAAGAACATATGTTGTTGTTGCTCTCTTTGCCTGTCTCTATCCTGCATCTCCTTCTATCCCATTTTCGGCCCATCCAGTCGAGGCAGATGTTCAACATGAGTCTGGTTCTGCTCGAGGTTTCGAAGTTTTTCTGCCGCTGTGCCGAATGTTGCTAAGTGCTACTCATGGTGATTCACGTTGGGTCTCTCTCTAAACAACAAAGAGTCGGTCTAGACCTGCTCTTTTTGTAAAGTGTCTCGAGATAGCTTTGGTTATGATTTGGTGCTATGCAAATTAAATTTGATTTGATTTTTCTGCTGGAGATTCTGGTTAAATGCATTTAGCATTTAAACTATAGGTTTCAAATTACAGATCAAATTTAAATAGTGCTGCCACCTTTATCTGTTTAAACATGGGGAAATGTTAATACAGGAACTGTAGCAACCAGTTTCAATAGAAAATGTACTGTCTAGAAGCACAACCGTTTGCAGTACTTCTCCTCTAGACCCAGCAGAGGGCGCTCTAAAAATTCCCTGTCAGTAAAGTAATATTATGTTGTTTGATATGAAACTGGAGGACACCAGCGAGCGAGCCGTCCTGAGCAGACAAGTTACAGGTTGTTACAGCAAAGTAACAAACAAATATTAGGCTATTTGTCGTCTAAGTACAGAGCAGCTGTCTAGCTCTAAAATGACAACAAACCTGCAGACTCACCTGTTGGCTTGCCACCTAAGTGAGGCAGCAGAAAGTGTACAACCTTGGCTGACTCAGCTGAATCAACTAATTCTAGAGCAGACCAGCGGCTTCTGATGCTCTGCTGCATGTGCTGCGGACAGTGCAGATAGCCTTGTAAACTCTAGGGTCAGAGTGCCCTCTGCTGGACAAACTATGTGACTACACATTTTATAAATTGTTTTCTGCAATATATTTTCTGTAAAAATACAGAGCAGAAGTCTAGACAAAGGTAAGTGTTATGGAATAGATAGTTAAACCATTTTTATCTGACCCCTTCCGTAGTATTTTCTGCATTGATCAATAGTCCTACAGAGTGTAGAGGAGTGAGTCACTCCTTTCTCTTTAGATAAAAGTGTCCTCATTCTTAGAACAAGAGTTATCTGCAGGCCGGCTTGGAGAGTACACACCGTCTCTCTCTCTCTCTCTTTAAACACTGTCTTGTCGGCGCTCCTTCACACTAATCTGCGACAGTTGTGTTTGAGCAGAGAGGCGGTTATTCCTCCTGAACACACACACACAGACTGACGGAGGCATTTGTTAGACTGACAACAGCATTAGGCCGCTGGTGTCCTTGTAGGCTTCATACCGACACTGGTTACATGTGTGTGTTAGCTTAGAGGCGTGACTCAAACAGACAGGAAGAGCTGATGCACACACATATACACACACAGAACCAGGCTGCTGTGAGCTTCATAGAGCCTCCCTGCAGGGCCTGTCACTAGAGGAGTGACAGGCGACCCGCCCGGATGCTCATGCGACTTGGGCTGTGGAAAGGTAATGATGTAAATCCCAGCAGGTCACAGCGTGGACACACACACACGTTGTCCATTAACACCCCTGGACCTGCCTGGACTTCACTGCTGTAATAATACTGCCATTTTTAAGGGCTTTGTTGGGGTAGCACTTTTTATTGTGCGCTTGTCTTTTAATGTATGTGTAATTATTTTTCTCCAAAAGCACTGCAACACTCCTAACACCACTGCTGTCTTCATACATAATGAATACTACAGACCAAGGTGTGCAGCAACTGCATAAATAGTTGATATGCATATTCAGGTTGTACAGACCACAGTTTGCTTACAGCCATGTTAATAAATGGGTTGTGTGGGCTGCAGTGAGAGAGATGGTTTATTTATATAATTTCAAATGAGTGCAGTGAAGCTGTGGGCTGATCAGGAGCGTGGAAATGTAGCATCAATTGTCCCAACCTTTTAGAGCAACAGCAGTGTGTGGCATAAGTTTACTTAATGTTTTACTAAAACTAACAAGGTCCGGAAGAGGAAGCTTTTCCAGGTGAACCAAAGTGAAAGTGTTGATGAATGAATAGCAGATGCAGTCTTCTTGTTGGACCTGCTCCAACTACAGGAGTGTTGGAGCGATTTAAAGATTTAGTGAGATGTCCAGTGTTCAGAGTCGGACTCTGGTTGTTGGTGAATGAATCTGTTAGTGTGTGTGCTGTTTGGGTCATATTGTTGCTCTCTACACACTACAGGAACTAAACTGTTCAGTTTATCAGCATCTGTTGTCATGTGTGGACTCTTTCACATTTTCAACAAGATTTTAAACATCTTTTCCAGATTTTAAACCTTCTGAGTGGCTCACAGACACACTGACACTGGGGCGTCCCCATTATATATATATATTTAAAATCTTTTCTGCCGGACACCAACGCCCAATGAGCGAGAGAAAGAAAGAACAATAAACATTGTAGCCCTGAGGCTAACCTTAGCTAGCACACTACTGTTGACAGTAAACATACGATTGTCGCTGAAGAACAGACGACCCGTTCCGACCAGGTCACACACACTATTTTATAGATTAAAGCTCCTGTGGTCTCAGCACGACCTGGCTTGGTGCTACAACTTAAAACATCTTAACTACTTTTAAAACCCTCTCACTCAACAACAGATCTCTATTGAGATTTGTTTTGTTAAAGTGTTCAAAGATGATCTGCAAGTTAAAAATACAGGTCTGCATCAAGTCCATTGCGCCATTTTCTCAATGCTCGTGCATAACAGTCGTGCTCTCATGACAAGCAAGGTCAGCTTTACAGATCCTGCAGACGATCCTTTTCTTTGCAGCGCTTAGGGTGAAATGCTCCCAGACTTTACAAGGTTTAAGATGTGATGTTGTTGCAAATGTTTTGTTTTCCTGTCACTTCCCGGTCGCTGTTTTGCAGCCGCAACTCTCAGCAGAGATAATAAGATCTACGGTGGCCCTGAGAGCTCAATGCACAGCAACTTAAGAAAACACATGCAAATACACAAAACACAAGCAAATTAAGAAAACATCTTCATCAATTTGACAACACATGCGCAGCATTTAGAAAACGAGCATAAAATAGAAAAATGCAATAAATATTATTTACTAATTGTTGCACCCCTTGTTGGAGCTGTTTCTTGCATCTTCTTGATTAATTTTCTGTGTATTACCAGGTGCATATAGTACATTAGTCTCTTCAGTAGTTAATTAGTCCGTTTTTCAGTTTGTCATTGAGTATTTAGGTCTTACTGTGAAGAGAAGCGTGATGTTTTTGGTCACTGTTCAGTTTAGTTGTCATCGTTTTTGTTGATGAAATGAAATGTGCATCAGAGCTGTGTGACTGACAGTCCATCATTATCTCACTCTGCAAAATCCCTCCTATCACTCAGGACTGGTTAGGAATATATAAAACTTTGAGTGTTTTACAGATAAAACGATGGCCTGAAGGTAGTATAAACCTTCTTCAAAACGCATAAAGGAGAAAAAGAGGACTAAAAATCAACATATCTCAGTAGGAATTCAAAGCTAAGGTCTTTTCTGGATGCATTATTGAAAAGGCGGTCGCTCCTGGCAGGGCTGAGAAAGATCTTGTAGTTCACGAGCTGATTCTTCCAGCAGCAGCAGCAGCAGCAACAGCCTCACGTCACACGTCACACGTCACACTATCTGATGGAAAACTGTAGGTTCAGGTATTTAGAATACATCACCCCCAGAATGCAGCGCAATCACTCATTAGATCGGACACGGTTATGAAAACAGAGAAGATTTTCACACTGCCAACAGAAAATCATGGGAATCAGCTCCCCACCATCTTTTTAATAGCACCATTTGTCCATGAATATTAATTATTCACAGCTATCTATGCATAGCTGAGTGTGAATATTTCTCTTTCAGCAGCATCTCGTGTGCTTTCAAGGAGCTCATTTAAATGATTTCTTTTTTTAAGCGTTCTTCCCCTTGTACTGGTTTGTTATACATTTACATGTTGGTGTTTCTCAGTAGGATCTCTGGAGCTGGCCTCTCCAACTCTCTGCGTGAGCGTTTGAGCATTAAGTGCCTCGTTTTGCAACAAATCTGCATATTTAGGGGGATATACATTTTCTTACCTTCCTGAGCTGCTTCCTGCTGGTTTCAGCTGATGACCCTGAGACCGCATTCACCAACACAACCTTCACAAAACAACTTTTTAAAGAACCACTTAATAATTTGACATTTTAGGATGCAGATGGACTCCATGTGCGCTCAGAAAATACATAAAGGTTTATCCCTCCTATGCAATATCTGACTAACCGAGGCTGTTGTTTACGGCCCACAGCACGCTGTGAGGAATATAATTCAGCTTACTTTTTCCCGTTCAGTCACAAGCTCCATCAAAATTCCATCAAATATCCCGCTGACAGACGTTCTTGTCAATCTGAAGACACAATCCATCACTGCACAGTCTGGGGTGTTATTTTTCTCAAGAGAGATTGCTTCCTTGTTCCTTTCAGAGACTTCTCTGTGATAGCAGCGTCGGCACTCACACAAAACTCAGGAAAAATATCATTTGCATATGAATTGACAGCTGTAAACCTTTATATTATCTCTCAGCTTAAAAAAAATATAAGGGCCACACTGCAGATTGCTTCATCTCTTGTCTTTCTCTCTCTCTCACTCACTCACTCACACACACACACACACACACACACCTGAACTACTTGAAAATAAAGTATTGAATCCAACTACAGAACAAATATTTAGATTCTCTTATTACCTTTGACAAGGAGGTTGTATTTTTGGTGCTGTTTGTGTATTTGCATGTTTGTCTGCAGGATTACAGAAAATATACTGGCCCTGTTTTGGTTGGAAGGGTTTAGCACAACAATAGTCAACAAGTCCTTCAGTCCACACGGCTGTTTGTTCCTACCGAGCAGAAACCCCTGGGGCTGAAAGATGAAGCAAATGTGTAAGTGCCAAAAGCTGCAGTTCCTCGAGTGGCCACTAGAGATGGAAATACATTTTTTTTTTACAGCAGAAATAAACATGTTTACAGCCTGGTACAAAAAACAGTTTTGTTATAAATAGCTAATTTTATTGTTCAAGATAACTGTACGGGAGACAAAATCATTTATTTTTTCCACATCAGCCTCACTGGAAAAATTGTGTTTTGTTTGACCAGTTTAAACGTTTGATCACATTTTGCTCCTGGAATCCGGCCTGAATCCTCTCCTCTGCTGGGATATGGAAAACCCTGATATTTTAGATTAAAGTTATCCTAATCCTACTCAGAAGTCTTGAACACAAACTGGAGGTTTTTTCCGGATAAAAGCCAATATTGAGTTACCCGATCTTATCCGACTACCTTATCCTTTTTTTTTTTTTGAACAACCCATTTGATCCAGTCCGATAGCTTTAACTGATCAGATTACCTTTGAACAACCGGCCCTGGTTCACTGAAAATAGCTGGGATTTCTATCTCAAGTACAGAATGCTTTCTTACACTTGAGAAAAACTCCGCAAGTAAGGTCATAGTCTAAACAGTTTACTGCAGGGCAGTGTGGCAACTGATGCAATTGAATAGACACCTCACACATTTAAGGCCATGTGACAGGAGTTTTTGCCTCCTTCGTTTCACCAAAAAATCCTGTCCACATAAGCACGGTTATAAAAAAAATCCCTGTCCAAACAAATACGCAAAAACACGACAGAAACGCTGCCATGGCGTCACCATGGAGATAACAGCGCACAGCCTGATGTCACAAGTCGATTATCCCATCTACACCTCTCCGTGGAAACGGAGTTTCTAAAAGTCTTCACAGTGGCCAGAGTTTTACAAAAGATCCGTTTTCAGTGACCTAAAACAGCGCAGAGAAAAAGCTACGTTTTGATAAAAACCTGTGCACGTGTGGACATGGCCTAAAACAGTTATGTTTAATAATCCGAGTGTTGCTGGTGTCCTGGCTGCTAGTTTTTCTACAGTGACACAAGGACACTGTTGTAAATGTAACACACACAGTAAATTGTTGAAGTGTTCCTTGAATTAAAACTAATCTCTGTGTCTCTTTGTCTGTGCTGAAACAGATCTGTCCTGTCTGTGTTTAGGTGTGTGTGTGTGTGTGTGTGTGTGTGTGTGTGTGTGTGTGTGTGTGTGTGAGACAGAGAGAGAGAGGCAGAGAAAGGCCCATAAATTGTATTTTCTAATTAAAGCTTTATATTGTTGACTTTCAGGGAGTCGCTACTTTCACGCATGATTACAAACCTAAACGCTTCTGCCTGATTTATGAATCCATTTGTAGAACAGAGATGTAGATTTGGTATTTCCCATTTCCTGTACAGTTTGTAGATAAACACCAGCAGTGATGTTAAAGTTTAATAAGCGTACAGATTCATATTACTGAAGAGTTTCCCCTCTGACAGCGTAGTGAGGACACACATGGTTTCTTCACGCACTCTGAAAATAGTCCTTTTGAGTTAAATCAAGAAGCAGGCTGAATAAAAACACTGCAAAGGGCATGATGACAAGAAAAAGGCAATTTGAACCTTTCGATAGATTCAATTGACCACTGTGGAGATATTCAAGAGGGAAAATAGAGGCAGCAAGCAGAGAATATAAATGTGCTGACCTGACGCTGGCTTTAAGGTATTTATTTGTATTCCAAGCTACAGAGAGAACAGTTCCTTTCTGAATCCCTCACCCACACTGACCTCCATTATTCAAGAGTCCAAATGGCAGAACGGTCACAATCAAATGCCAACTTTCAAAGAAAGAACACATAAGAGAAATATATTGAATACTTTTGAGAAATCCAACAACAGTCTTGCAATCATAATGGCCCACTGAGCAGACTCTTTCTGTCAAGTTACACTGTTTATTTATTTGATAAGTCACGGTTGATTTTTTGTTTGTTTGAAAGCCATTATAATCAAGCAAGCTGACTGACTGGGAACGAGGGAACAACATAAGACTGCCAAACATGCAGCAGGAAAGTGAATAAAGCCGCTCACAGATACAGTATATGTATATATACTCAACTCAATTCAACTCAACTTTATTTATAGAGCACTTTAAAACAACAGAGTTGGCCAAAGTGCTGTACACACACATAAAAACACAACACAGTTAAAACAATAGAAGACAACAATAAAAGCCAGCATCTCAAACTGAGTTAAAAGCCAAAGAGAAAAAATTTGTTTTAAGAGACGATTTAAAAACAGGAAGTGAGTCGACCTGCTAACGTGCAAGGGCAACTCATTCCAGAGTTTTGGGGCAGCAAGTGAAAAGGCCCAGTCCCCTCTCGACTTCCTCTTCGTCTTAGGGACGACTAACAATGACTGATCTGCTGACCTGAGGGAGCGTACGGCTGGAACAGGTCAGACAGATACTGAGGGGCAAGATCATGAAAACATTTTTTAAAAAATTTTAATTTTAAAATCAATCCGAAAACGAACCGGGAGCCAATGAATAGATGCTAAAACCGGGGGTTTTTTGGTACCAGTTAAAAGTCGAGCAGCAGCATTTTGAACCAGCTGTAGTCGAGTGAGTGACTTCTGGCTAAGACCAACATAAAGAGCATTGCAGTAATCTAAACGAGTTGTGATAAAAGCATGGATTAAAATCTCGAAGTGATGCCGGGACAAAAAAGGCTTAACTTTGGACAGTTGTCTCAGTTGAAAAAAGCTGGACTTGACCACTGAATTGATCTGTGTGTCAAGTTTAAGATCACTGTCCAGTCTTACACCCAGGTTTGTTGCTGTTGGTGTCGAATATTGACTTAAAGGGCCTAGATCAGCATGGAATATGGTAGCATCACAATGCCCAAACAACATGACCTCAGTCTTTTTGTCATTTAAGTGGAGAAAATGAATTGACATCCATGTCTTTATTTCTGCAAAACACTCCAATAGATGATTGGCATTCCCATGCTTTTGTGGCACATAAATTTGGCTGTCATCAGCGTAAAAATGGAATGCGATGCCGTGTTTACGGAGAATTGATCCTAGAGGGAGTAAGTACAGTGGGAAGAGAAGAACTTCTCTCTTTTAAATAGGACCTGAACCAATCCAAAGCACCACCCTGAATACCCACCCAGTTCTCCAGGCGCGACAGGAGGATCTGATGGTCCACTGTGTCAAAGGCAGCTGTTAGGTCCAACAGAACCAAGACAACACTGTGACCGGAGACTGTGGCTAAAAAAATGTCATTAAAAACCCTCAACAGTGCAGACTCAGTACTGTGTCAGGTTTTAAACCCAGACTGGAACACCTCAACAATGTTGTGCTCATCTAAGAATGACTTCAGCTGGCAATAAACAATTTCTTAGACAGAAAAAAAAGAGTTTAGAGATTGGCCTAAAATTTGACATTACAGAAGAGTCTAAGCCAGGCTTTTTTATCAACGGTGTCACCACTGCATGCTTAAAACTCACAGGTTAAGTCCCATTAGCTAGGCTGCTGTTTATTATATTAAGCACATATGGTGCCAAGGTGGGGAAAACCTCTTTAAAAAGACGAGGTCAAACTGGTCAAAAACAGCAGAGCATGTGACAAAGATGGAGGGGTCATAAGAAGGACTAATGAGGGCCCTAACACTCAAAACCTTGTCAGTAAAAAAGTTCTCACACACTTCAGTCGAGTTCTCCACGCAGGCTGATTGTGGGGTGTTAATAACAGAGGTCACGATTTTAAACAGAACACAAGGATTGTGACAGTTGAAGGCTGCAGAGAACTGAGCAGCAGTGGAGGAATTAACAACCCGACAGCGCTGCACAGGAGCGCAAGGTTTGACCATGTGACAAGGAAAAGGCATGTCAAATACAACAGGCATATGGTCTGAAAACGCAGCATCACAAACTTCTAAGTTACAAACAGTAAAACCATGTGTTAAAACAAGGTCAAGAGTGTGTCCACGTTCTTGTGTAGGACCAGACACAAGCTGTACAAGATTAAAAGAGTCAATGAGATGTAAAAAGTCTTTGGCCAACAGCTTCGCAGGACAACACACGTGGATATTAAAATTCCCAACGATTAAAACTCGGTCATAATTAGGCATTTTTCCTGCCAATAGATCGGCAAAGTCACCAATAAAGTCTTTGTTATACTTGGGTGGTCTGTAAATAACAGCGCACAACACCCGGGGGGCAGAGCCAAGCTCAAATAGGTTCATCTCAAAGCTGGAGTAAGAAGTTGTCAGTGTGACCTGTTTACAAATATAGCTTTCCCTGTGAACAGTCGCTATGCCTCCTCCGCGACCTGACGTCCTCGGGGAGTTAAAGTATGTGCAATCAGGTGGCAAAAGTTCACAAAACGCACTGGACTCACCAATAGTCATCCATGTTTCCTTTACGCACAGAAAATCCAATCCGTGGGATATATCAGCAGAGCGTTGACATTAAAGGAGAAAAGCGGCAAAAACAACAGAAACACAAGCAAAGTTTGCAGAGACAGACAGCAGGCCAAATACACTGGCGCCATCTTTGAATCCCTCGAGTATAATATAATATAAACATAGAAACAACAAAAACTGATAGGTATAGAGAAGGTGAAAGGTTGTGAATGCTTTGTTTTTGACACTGGCTGGTTATTTGAGTTTTTAACACACATGATTGTCCATAAGAGGTGGCTACTGGATAGCTAGGAAAATAAATAAACCAGTGTTTACTTCATACTACAACTTTTCGAACATGTACTGTTTACTTTGTGTTCCATCCATCCATCCATTGTCTACACCGCGTATCCTGTTCAGGGTCGCAGGGAGCTGAAGTACAATTGCCGACAAGAGCAACAGCGCAGTTTTCATCAGAAGCAACAAGGCGGCAAATTCAGAAACAACGGCCATTCTAGAGAACAAAAACACAACAAATGCAATAACGAAAACGCGCTGCAAATGACATAAACATGCTGCAAAAACCCGAAACAAATGAATTCTCCTGGAAATCGCCGCTGTCAGTCAAAGCTGATGTTCTCTGTAATCGATAGAAGCAATATTTGAAATTGGCGCCACAGCTGTGGAGAAAGTTGTACAAACAGCTCAGGGCTTTGTCCATTCTACATTCCTACAACACCCAGCGCGCATTGCACCTCTCCATCTGAAAGGAACATCCCAGCGAGAGACGCTGGAGTGAAATATGACCGTTTTCCAGTCAAGGACACTGATCACTGCAGGCTCAGAATGGCACAGAATCAGAAACACACAGGTCTGCTGTCTACATTTCAAATCTGACGATTTTTAAAGAAACATGACATCGGAGGCGGGTGTCCTGGATTGAGGAAGTGTAGTTTAGCGAGCTCCCTGGCCAGATGACGCATTTTACGTATTCTGGCGGAGGTTTTCCAGGACCCAATGGAGAAGCGTATAGCGTCTTCCAAAGGCACAGAGTGAAATAGCACCTTAATGGCATTAGCTCCCCATAATAGCATGATAGGACTGAGGTTGGAAATCAGCAAACTGGCCCTTTAACATCAAATTTCACCATGTCTGCAATCCTACCGCTGCGGTAGATGAGCTCAGCCTACGGGAACGTTGATTGTTGTGAGGGTGGTGGCTGCACTGGCAAGCATGACGAAGCTTTAGCTATTATAGCGCCATCGTCTGGGTTAAATACAGTAACACAATAAAATACCTCTCTGCATTTTATACTGGTATATTGGTCGCACAGGGTTTTTGTGGCACAATTTTTAGATGAAAAAGAAAAGCATTCGAAGTGCGTCTTATACACCGAGTTTTATGGTACAAAATAAAGATATCAATCAATTTTTAAAATATGAACCAATATGGACACTTCTTGTACAGAACAGTTAATGCAGAAAACAATGCTTGGAGTGATTTTGAAATGGCGTCATCATGTAGTTTGTCCAGCAGAGGGTGCTCAGACTCCATAGTTCACAATCAGCAGCAGGGCAGCTGAGGAGATGGTGGTCTGCACCAGAACTGTTTGACTGTTTGATGTATAATAATGTTGTATAATTTTCTATGATCAAGTTTTTGGTCTAAAAAAAAGCAGCGTCTGCACGGACACATCAGTGCAAAGTCCATGTGGAAAAGGTCTGTTTTCATCGTAGCTCATAAAAAGAACTGCACCAGCAGCTGAGCAGTGATCTGTGAGTTTCTCGCCTCCAGAATCTGCATCAGTAGTAATAGTAATAATTTCTTATCAGCTGGTTTTAAAGACCTAGCAAAGTAATTATCACTTCTGCGAGTTGTCAAGACTCAGTTCGCTCACATCAGCATATCTAACCAAATTTAACCACTTACATTATTTCTGCCTCCAGAGCAGCTCTTTGTTTTAAAACTCTTCTACTTTTGAATTGCTCCCTTTAAGTCTTAACAGCCGCTGTCTCTCCGTTTACCAGGATTACAGCATGTAGCTAAGTGTCTGCTGAGTGAATGTAACATTGACCCTTGTTATTCAAAGCTGCTCCTCCATTTTCGTTGTGTATATTTGTTTTAGTTTAACCAGGATGCGCTTCACAGGCTCTCACTGCTCCCAGAGTCAACATCGGTGATTGTTGAGGGGTTTAAGCAACCCTCCAAGCAATTTGTTGCCTGAGATGAATTAATCTAATGAATTGGCTTGAGTCAATTAGATCGAAGGCTGCAATTCTTTGTCTTTCTTATTTGGGGTGGCGTGCTAAGTGCAAACCCTGTCAGACGATACCATTAAACTGCTGTCATCAGGGGAGACGCAGGAAATAAATAAAGAGCCCCCTCTTCCTGCCCTGCACAGCTGCTGTGTGATGCTGTGCTGGTGTGTTCGTGTGCGGCTGTTGTTTTGGTGATTGATGGTAATATGTGGTGTGTGTGTGTGTGTGTGTGTGTGTGTGTGTTTGTGGGTGGGTGTGTGTGTGTGTGGTGAGGACTGAGGGATGATGCTGGTTAGTGGTGTTATTGGCCCAGTTACACAGACAGAGAGACGGTCATTAGCAGATAATAATGCACATTTATCGACACACATGCACACATGCACCGGAGCTGAGCCTTTTAGGCATATAAACACCATTTATACTCATAATAAAACTTTATTTATACAGCACTTTTTATACAGGGGGAGTAGCTCAAAGTGCTTTACAATAAAACGAAGAAATATGACAATAAATCAAAACAGGCAAATGAAAACAAGTGCAAATACTGTGCGATAAAAGCAAGCAGTCAAAGGAAGAACAAATCAAACACGAGGAGGAATACGAACAATAAAATACATAAAAGATGGATGTTTAGTTTTTTATTTTGTATTGAAAATGTTTACAGAGTTTGCATCTCTTACAGTCTTGGGAAGAGAGTTAAAAAAGGCAGATCTGCAGGATGTTTTATTTGTGTGATAGATTGTGTAGAAAACCAGCCGCAGAAGATCTCAGAGGCCGTGAAGGATTACAACATGACAAATATCAAACCATTAGGAGCCTTGTAAGCACGTTAAAGTCAATGAGTTTTTTGGTATCTGGTTGGGATAGGAACAGCCAAACCTTAATATTATTTCTTCATTATATAAAAGCTGAATATGACGTATGTGGGGCAGATAGTTATAGCCGTCCTAACGGGTTTACTGTATCTGTCTGCCTCTCATTTACATTCACTTTCATGACCTTTAAGTGTTCTCTCAGACACGGATCACACGTGTAAAGGAGACGGGACCTTCGCAGCACATTTACCAGCCTCGACATGCAGCTCAGCAGGTGAAAGGGCTGATAGAAGCAGATTAGCTGCACCACCTCGCTCATTTATCCACACTTATCCCGGAACAAGAAAGGTTAGTACCCAGGAGGAAGTGAGTCATCCTGGATCCCACGAGACTTAAGGGCTTAATGCAAATATACGTTCACGGTCATTAGACGGATTTGAAGCCCCATGTGACCGTGTGAGGTTTTTTTCCCCTCTTTTATAGTGTGTATGGGAACATATGACATGATATATGGAGGAGGTTAGACAGCAGATCAGAGCGGAGGAAGACCTGTGATTTCTTGTTATTGCAGTGGAATGGAAAAAGCTGCTGCAGCACGATTCTGTATTATTTAAACACAACCAACTTTGTGCTAATTTATGTGACTAACATTATTCTTGTTCAGTGTTGGGGGTAACACACTATAAAGTAATCTGGTAGAGTACTTGGATTACATTTTTGTTGTTTAATTACTACTTTAGTTAGATTTTACCTGGAAATTATTCGCCATATTTCTCTTTTTACTTTATTTGCCACAAAAACAGAAACTCCCTGAAGCTCTGTTTCTGTTTGTCTCCTCCTTCTTGGCAGGTAGCTGCGTACCAGCAGATGGTAAACACAGTCAGTGTCAGTGCGCATGTGTAGCTAGCTAACTCAGCAAGTGAGCTGTCACACTGGTGGGACTAAGAGCCTGTGTTGTATTGTTGTCATGTCATACTTTTAAAAGTAACGGTACCCAACCTTGTTCTTGTTCTTATAATTACATTGATTCTTGTTGGCATATAATGTTACGATTGTATATTTTTCCCACAATACCATAGACTGAATTAGAGAAGGGGACGTAGCCACCATGACTTCCCCCCTTTTGAAGCCTTGAGATTGGCTTTTTGGCTGTCGCCATCTGTGTTTTTGGAGCCAGAAGTGATCATTTTTGGACAGAGGATATGCATTTTTGCTGAGCCCCCCTAGCCCGCACACACGTGAACTGTCAGGATTTGAGGTTATAAACAAAAAGGGACCCAGGTACAGACTTAATGATTTATTGAATAAAACAAAAGGCAAAATTCAAAATGGCAGAGCAAGTTAAAATACAAACAGAAAGACAAAAAGACAAACCCCGAAAAAGCTTACTCAGGGGAGGCACGAAGACAATCTAGCCTAGAAACACGAGGAAAAAATTCACAGGAGGGACAACAAAGAACCACTATATACTATATACACTGTGGTTAAACAGGAGCAGGTGAAACTGATTAACATAGGTGAAAACTATGAGGGCAGGGCACACAATCTAAAAGGCGGAAAATGAAACAAAGGAAGGAAGTTAAACAAGACATAAGGCAAGAACTACAAAATAAAACAGGAGACTGAACACCAAACTCAGGACTGACAGGGCTACAAAATAAAACAGGAAATGATCTAAATGAAATGCATCACTAAACCTACTATATTTGAATGAGGACCAAAAAATATATTTTTTAATAGGTAAAACTGACTTTTGATTATCAAGTTAGTGCTTTTTTAATGATTTTATTTAACTTGTGCAAATCTAATCTTGATTATCTCAGTGCAGACAAAGCCTCGCGCACCCCCAGCAATCTTTGGCACACCCCAGAGGCGGGCCCGGACCCCAGGTTGGGAACCAGTGCCCTAAAGCATTCTCTAAATAAGACCATTACCAAAATGCTACTTTGAAGAACACATGAACATGAGTGAGAGTGAGAATGAGACCATAAACTCATTTGGAAATGTTGGTTTAGATAATAAATCATGTGAGAAGCGGGCTCATTTTCATACGGTCTGGCTTCTTTTTGCAACCAGTGGAGTCGCCCCCTGTTGGTCATTAGAAAGAATGCAGGTTTCAGCAATTCTACATTGTTTTCACTTTTGAAACCAGAGGCTGCGTACACTTCTTTAAATGTCTGTTAAGACTGCACATAGTGAGTGCAAAAAATCCTTAACTCTATACTCTCTCTGACTCTCTCTCTCTGACTCTCTCTCTGACTCTCTCTTTCTCTCTCTCTTTCTCTCTCTCTCTCTCTCTCTCTCTCTCTCTCTCTCTCTCTCTGTCATATTAATGCAGCTCATTAACTCTGTATCTTCTGGTCCCATTAACATTACTAACCACATATCTTCCCGGGAGTTCTTGTGCTCCCTTGTCTTGAAGGTTCCTGGGGATCGTTGCTGCAGACCACCTGCTGCTGTGGACCTGCTCGACTGCAACAACTACTAACATCAGCCTTCCCCATAGTATCATTATTGTTGCTGCTAATGCTAATAGTAGACCTGTTGACTTCAACTGTTACAATTACGATTACCTCAGCCTTTATCATTACTCTGCTTCTCTAACTCATTTATTTATTTATTTATTTTGCTAATCTTCACCCTAGTCTACCACTATTATTGGCATTGTAACCATAAGTATGTGTCTGTTGTTGTTCATGTAACAAGGACATATGTTGTTGTTGTAACAAGAACATATGTTGTTGTTTCTCTCTTTGCCTGTCTCTATCCTGCATCTCCTTCTATCCCATTTTCGGCCCATCCAGTCGAGGCAGATGGCTGTTCAACATGAGTCTGGTTCTGCTCGAGGTTTCTGCCTGTTAAAAGGAAGTTTTTCTGCCAATGTGCCGAATTGCTAAGTGCTACTCATGGTGGATTCATGTTGGGCCTCTCTTTAAATAACTTAACAAAGAGTCGGTCTAGACCTGCTCTTTCTGTAAAGTGTCTCGAGATAACCCTGGTTATGATTTGGCGCTATACAAATAAAATTTGATTGATTGATTGATTGATTGATTTAACAAGCGTGCATCTCTTTGGAGTCTAATGGTCAGTTAAAGAGAATTCGGCAGCCCTTTTCCTACAGTGATTCATTCCTATAAAGACACTGTCACAAGAACCTCTGATTGGATCATTATGAACTCTGCAAATTAAGGGAGAGTTCCAGTATTTTTACATATTTTGCACAGTATTTCTAGATTTTTTCAGCAGGCAGTACATCCTCTAAAAGTTTTTTCAGCCTCAGAATGTTATTCTAAGTGTCTGACAACATAACAGAAACATTAGGACTAACTCTGTCTCTCTCCTGGTGGCAGCTCTGTGTGTCTGGCTGACATCTCTCAGTGAATGTCTGCACACTGCCTGAAGCTCAACATGATGAAGCAGCTATTCCTTGCAGGGAAGACATCTCCCATCCATGACGTCTCAAACACAACGAAAAGCTCTCTGTTGACCCGGGCTTGGAACTAGGGCGTGACACTGTATGACCGCCCGTTCCTCACCCAGGAGGAGAAGCAGGTTCTGGTTAAGGTTTTTTGTCATCTCCCACGCTATGCACACCTTCCTCTGGCTACCAGCGGCTGGTCCAGTACAATGACTGTGCTGCATATGTCTCAGAGTGTTTTCCATATGGTGAATTACCATCAAATCAACTAGTGATGGAGAGTAATGGACCTCCATTGCATGTAGTTTTAAGAAAAGGGGTTAGTGGATGAATGTATTGAGCTAGAGGTCCGAAGAAGTACAAGGATACAAACATACATACTATATATTCATGTACAGTAAGAGCAGAGATCAGTATCAGTCTCAGTGTGAAACGGCCAGCAGCCACGCCCCCCCCGTCACTGCATCTTAGCCTGGGTGTGTTTTTGGGAAGCGGCCGTAGCAGAGAGGGCTGTTGGTGCAGTCGTGCATCTCAACAGTCTGCTGCGGTTGCTGCGAGGCTGCTTTCACTGTGATGAACAGCTGATGACACGGCAGCAGAGAGGCTGCGGAGCGGGGGGACGGAGGAGCTGGGGTGGGAAACAGAAGAGGCTTATAGGGGGACGTATGATGAATAGGCCGGGCAACAGAGATCAGAGGAAGAAGAAGGGTATGAATACATATTCGTGTGTGTGTGTGTGTGTGTGTGTGTTCTGATAAGCCCCAATCCTGAGTCATTCTTGTTCTTACACACACACACACACACACACACACACACACACACACACACGCACACACACACACACACACACACACAAACACTTGTTGCTCACAATGAATTTTTACACACTTATGAATAAAGTTGGATAAGCTAATCTGCAGCTCACTGATGAAAGCAGAATTATGGACTGGGTGTCTGGTGCGACTTTAGCAGAACAAATCCCAAGTGGCGCCCAGTTAGTGACATGTTTTCCATCAACCAGCAGTGGTTGGTCTGCCAGAGAGGGTAGGCGGAGCTAAGCGGCTGCTTTTCTGCTCTCTGCAAGTGTTGCGAGTAAACAGTAATCTACTATGGCTGAACAAACAAAGAAAAGATGGATGACTACAGATACAACTTCAACAAGAAGTGAAAATCCAAAGTAAAAGAAACAAACTCGACGCTCAGATGAAGCAAACAGTCTGAAAAGGAAAGCGACCATCAGCCAGGAAAATCGAGAGTTACAACCGGAGCCAACCGTGGACGTCACACATGCAGCACTGTCTGGATATCTGGGAAGTGTGCCACGAAATAGAACGAAACAGAGATCTTCAGGATTACCACTTTAAGTCATATTCTACATCATGTAAGCGTAAAATTGATCTGAATCCTGGTCTGGACGTAGCGGGCCTTTCTGTGTGGAGTCTTGCATGTTTTCCTTGTGCATGCGTGGGTTCCCTCCGGGTTCTCCGGCTTCCTCCTGCAGTCCAAAGACATGCTCGTTAGGGTCATTGGTGACTCTAAACTTACTCGTAGGTGCGAATGTGAGCATGAAAGGTTGTCTGTCTCTATGTGTCAGCTCTGATCACACCGCCTCTCACCCAGTGACAGCTGGGATAGGCTCCAGCCCTGCCCTGTGACCGTGAACAGGATAAAAGATGGATGTTTAGGCAACAAAACTACTTGGTTAGGTTTGACAATGATAATTTCTTTGGATTAAATTAGGTTCTTACTGAACAGATATTATGAAAAGATATGTACAGCTAGGTAAGTCAGCTTTACATGATAAAAAATGTTGAGTCAGTGTTGACCAAGTAGAATATAGGGCTCTGTACTTCACCAGACTTTGTAGAGGCTTTGTGTTTCTACAATGAAAGAGCATTGACGCTGTGAGAGCACTAAGCTAACAGCTGACTTACAGTATGCACTTATGCAGTTGGTACATTGGCGCTTTGGGAAACTTACACAGACTCCACTTAAAGGTATAATAAGTAGGATTTTGTAAACAACACGTTCAAACTGGGCCCCCCTCCTCCTGGGCTCTAAGTCACCAGAAGCTCAATGCTCACTCTCAACACCCTACCGAGCTGACACCGACAGCATCACGGTTACCTTTGCGCTAGCATGCATACCACCGGTTAGCTTGTCCTACCCGGTTTGAGGCACCTACCTGTCCAACAGAAAGAAGGCCAACTCTGCATTCCTCTTTTGCCATGTTCCCCAGTCTGAATGGGGCCCAGTTGCTAATTTGAACCACTCCCACGCTCACCTGTACGCTGTGATTGGCTCAGGGAACCACAACAGCGCCCCTCAGGTACAAATAAAGTAGCAAAATGCAGTGTGTGTTTTTCCACAGTCCCTAATAACTACAATACATCATCACACAGGCCTCCCCCTGCTGTCTTTCGGTATAAACTGTGGCTCTCTGGAAAAAGTATCTCATCCTGCTAAAATGTGACACAAGAAGCAGAGAGAGCGGCAATAACGTCAGCTTTAAATCTGATAAAAAATCAGAGTGCTGGAAACAAATAAGTAGAATACGGCTGCATTGTGAAGAGATATTGGAAAATGTCAATGCACATGTGGATAGAGAAGAATATTTACTCCTCTGCCCCTCTGCCTCAGGGTGTGTGTGTGTGTGTGTGTGTGTGTGTGTGTTCTCCCTGAAGTGAGTAATAATGACGGTGATTACCATAAAAGAGGCTCAACCTGACTCTGACTGATTTGGCAATACCAACACAGGACGACAGCCGTCGACTTACTCCTTCACCAAAATGATGTTTTTCTATATTATTTTGTTTATATCACATTCAGGCTCTGCCACAGTTTTGCCCGCAGCAAGTTTGGATTTTGATAAGGATGCTGGGAAATTCAATTTTGTGTGTGTATTTGTGTGTGTGTGTGTGTGTGTGTGTGTGTGTGCAGTGTAGAGGAGTTATTGTCAGGCGTGTGAGACTTGTGATCAATATTCAGTGGAGGGAGTTCAGAGGTCGAGCTCCAGAGAAAAACACAACTCTGATATGGACCTTTGGAGCTGAACCGAGAAACTGAGCTGCATTGATTACTGACACCATTTCTCTCTGAGGCTTTTTCTTAATGTCACATTCACCGTACAGAATCGACAATTTTCTACAAATTAAGTAAAATGATGTAAAGCTGAAACACATGTTGGGATTTGGTTATTAGTAATAATATTTATAGAAGGTATGAATCCAAACACCGACCTTCGCAACGAGCCATCATCACAATGCACACAAGTACTCACACACAACTCTCTAAATGATAATGTATTTAACAAAGCAGCACCAATCATGATTGATGATACTAAATCAAAGAACTATCATAAATCTAAACTACAATGCAACAAAAGCAGAGGCGTGTGTGTGTGTGCGCGTGTGTGAGGACAAGACAGCGGCATGTTCACATCATTCGAGGTTTCCAAATTAATCGAACAAAGGAAGTGTGTGTGGGCGGGTAAACTCCACAAGATGCCGTGGATAAAGCTACGCTATGTCTCCACAGGATCTGTACCTTTAAGGTGTGTGGATTACTGTGTGTGCACCAGATGCTGTGTTCGAAATGCCATACTATACAAGCAGTACGTACTGATTTGGCCAAAATGTAGTATGCAGTATGCAAACAAAAACAAAATGTGCAGTACGACAAAAATACCCGGATGTCGTACTGATTCGGAGAAAATCTCCAGTATGCATCGGACCAGTCTACCTCACCTACTGTATCCCACTATGCAAAGCGCTGGAACGTCACAACGGCAGTTGAAATGACGGACAGCAGCAGCATTACAGCAGAAGGGGGCGCTATAGATAAAGAAGCGGTGGTTATTGTTTATTTCCGCCTGGTGTAGCATACTGCAAAATGAATTTGAAAAGCTCCTCCATACTACAGACTACCGCCGAACGCAGTATGCAGTATATAGTATGTAGTACGTAGTATATAGTAGGGCATTTGGAACACAGCCACAGACTGTATAAAAAGATGGCCAACATGACAGCTCCCTAAAAATGAAGCCAAACCCTCTCTGTCGCCCCCTGCTGACTGGCTGCAGTATAGCTCATAAAGCCCGCCTCCTCCATGTTAACAGATGGGACATGAGTCCAACTATAAAATCAAAATACATATCAAATACAGTTTTCTCAAACATGGTTTCTGTCATTAGAGTTAGTTCTTATCATGCTGATTTATGTCAGAGTTCATTTTTCAAGTTTACTTTTAATTTGATGCTATAAAAAGGGGGTGTGGCCTCATGATTGACAGCTCTGTTGACAAATGGGGCTCCTGCAGCGTTCTGTTCCCGAGTAGCAGAGTAGAGGAGGAACAGCGAGAGGAGACGTAACTAACACTAACACTACAGTCATTGAACTTTCCATAAGCGTGAATATCTGCTTCAGACCGACACAAGAAGCTGTTCTGCTGCAGACTGAGCCCACCTGAGGGCTCAGGTTTTTTTTGTTTCTAAACAATCTCTACTGCACGTATGCTTATTGAACTTTCCATAAGTGTGACTACCTGCTTCAGACCGACACAAGAAGCTGTGAGCGACCTTTGTTTTGAAAATAACAGAAGGATGCACACTTTCTCCAGCACTAACTGCTTGTAAGAAAAATAATATGACCATTATGAGGGATGAATATAAGTACACATCTTTACCAGGCAGAAGGCGTATCACAGAAACATGTTACCCTGTAAAACAAATGATCTTTTGGCTCATTTTTGAGTATTGAGAAGCAGAACGCTACATGCAGCATTTTTAACCGGTGATCCCTTCAGGTCAGACTGATGTGAGCGTTCACACCATCAGTGTGTAAATAGAAGTCGATCCTGAGTAATATCCGTATTGATCTGGGTTCATGGCCTGCCTGATGAGTAAATCCAGTGTGTAACTGGTGTTTTGGGGCTGCACTTTCTCTCGTGGATTGAAGAAATTCACTGAACAGGGTCTTGAGGATTTTGTCTTCCTCCATCTTGAACACAGAAGCTAAACAGGCTGCTTCTGATTCCACTGATGCTCTGAGCCGTTTGGTGTGATCACAATCACCTTGAAGTGTTCAGTCCGGGCCAATCCAATCTTTTAACCCCGGTTCAGATGGAGCCCACAGGCTTTATCGGCAATAATAACATGCCTGGCACTTCTTTGGTTCTTTGTTAAGATTTTATCCTCTCTCCTCCTCGCTCTCTCTTCCACTTTATGATCTATAATTGATGGCAAATCCCCAGCGATCTCTCTGGTAGATGCCGAGAGACTTTGAAGTGGGAGAAGTTTGACAAACGGCCCGAGGCCAGTGTTTTATGAGGCTACAGGGAGGCAGCTTCTCACCGAGTTACACCAACATAGAGTGAGGGGAGGGCAGCTTTCATACAGGAAGGGCAGCGGCAGAAATTTCTTGAGGACATAAAAGCTGCAGCTAGATCACACTTTAAGCTTTAATATTTGTTTTATTTCATTTCTAATAAAGATAAATACGGACATTGCAGTATAGCTCATAAAGCCCGCCTCCTCCGTTAACAGATGGGACATGAGTCAAACTATAAAATCATAATACACGCCAAATAAATTTTTCTCAAACATGGTTTCTGTCATTATAGTTAGTTCTTATCATGCTGATTTATGTTAAGTGTTAATTTTTCTCACAAGTTTACTTTTAATTGTTTTTTTGATGCAATAAAAAGGGGGTGTGGCCTCATGATTGACAGCTCTGTTGACAAATGGGGCTCCTGCAGCGTTCTGTTCCCGAGTAGCAGAGTCGAGGAGTAACACTAACACTACAGTCATTGAACTTTCCATAAGCGTGAATATCTGCTTCAGACCGACACAAGAAGCTGTTCTGCTGCAGACTGAGCCCACCTGAGGGCTCCAACACGCCAAGGACACAAGGTAAAGGTGTGTTTTGGGGAGAGGAAGGGGCGGGACGTCAATACTGTGCCTCCACCAGCCGATCTCTACTGCACATACTCTGGAACCAAATGATCAAGATGGCAGCGCCCGCTCCGGGGGGGTCGGTCTTATATTTTTCCTTTTAAATCACTTCTTAAAACTTTTACAGACTTGCTTATTGGTTACTTATGTGATGCGTCACCTTTTTAAATGCATTTTAAAAATGCTTTTAATCCATTCATTTGTTCCTATCCTTGCCGTCATATACTGCCTTTATTTTACTTTTTCCTATTTATTAATCTGTTATTCATTTTATTGATCCCTATCTTTTTATCTCTTTTCCTCTGATGTGATGTCGTCTTTTTATCGTCTTTTTGTAACCTTTTGTGGTCTTTGCTTTTATTTCTTTATTTAACTCTCCATTTGTGTTGCTTATTGCTCTAACAGTCTTTGTTTCTGTTTTGTCACTTTTATTCCTTTTATCTGAATTTATTCTTTTTGACCTTTCGTGTTGGCATTGAGAAGGCAAGAAACCTTTTGTTGAATTTTCTAGACTACTCTCTGTGTGGACTCACTGTTGAATATTCTGTAATCTCCCTGAGTTCCTGCATTTTTTTTTGTCTGTCAAAGAACTTTGTAAACATCTGTTTTTAAAGGTGCTATATAAATAAAATTACTATTATTATTATTATTATAATTTTGTACAACGAGAGGAGGTGCAGACACAGTCATTGGGTATGAACAGTTTATACTGATAAAACTGAGATAACCACACATGCATGCAGATAACACTATTTTTATTGAGCACACTCGTTTCAATAATTTGAAGTTAGTGGATTTGAATGATAAGCTGGAATAAAAATGTTCTTAAAGAAGCCTGATCTGTTCAGACATTCAGCTGACGTCTGATTGAACACAGAGAATCTGCTAATGAAGGTTCACGCAAAGAAACAGCAACATTCTGCATATTTATGGGCTGTTAAATATGTTGTTAAGGATGTTAAGGCTGTTACAAATGAGCCACTGGTTCACGTGAGATCTACGCTTACTGATGAAGAGCGGATACAAACACAACGTTAGTGCAGAACACCTCTGGATCTGAATGTTTACCTAGTTTGTGCCTGACTGGTTGCTCAGACATCATTCCTTGCAGTTTGGAGGAATCCTGTTGATACTTGGAATATTTAGCACTGTGTGATCAAAGGTGAATGTGATGAAGTCATGAGGACATTGACGTAACTACAATTAAAACGTGTTACATTTACAGACTCTCCCCCATGTGATACAGGAGTTTTCCATTTCCATTCATGTCACTCTCTGGGCCTTTCCCAAACCGGACCCTCCCCTCTCACACTGTGAACTCGGTTTGACGTCACACTCGCAGCCGAACAGGGCACCCTTCGTTTAGGTGAAGGGATTAAATGCAGCGCGGAGCTTTGAGACGAACTCACCTCACTCCGGCAGAGACAGGAAATGTGTGTAACCATGGTCACATGTCATACAAGTCATTAAAATCACTCGCTTCCTTGGTGGCTTTTCTTATTTGTAGTTGATGTTAATGACCTGCTGAGTTTCACAGCCGTCCATGTTGATATAAAACACTTCAGGTCAGTTTATTATTTCATCTTAATTAAAGGAGTTCTGTTCGGTTGATAACACAGAATTTTAATTTACGTCTCTCATCTCATGACGATCGTAACACAGCGTTGAACCTGGTCAGTAAGTCAGCATCGGTGCACACTCGCTGGTGGAGGGTTTAACAACTCACTCCCTCTCCACACTCAGAGCTTTTGGACGGCGCTCAATGTGGCGGAGCCTCCACGTGGGCGTGCAAATGGAGTGGAAGTGTGTAGGGAGGGGTTTGGGAAAGGCCCTCTATCTCTCTCAAGCCCTCTCCATCTCTTCCTGCTTCTCTGATCAGCTGATCATGAGCGTTTACTCTTTTAAGTATTAAACCAACCAGATTTTGCCATGACCTTGATCAGTCAAACTTTAAATCTGTTCAGTTTGTCACTGCAGCGTGGAGGTAACCCTCCTCCACCCCAGTCATCTCCAGGTTCAGCTCTTCAGACGTCCACTTTCATCACATCCTGCAGCCATCCTTCCTTCACCACCTCCACTAGTGTATCCTATCCTGCTCTCTGCCTCACTAACCCTCTTGAAACCGAAAACTTAATTGTCTTCCCACAAAATCCTCTTTTATCAGATCACTATTTAGTAACATTCGATGTCCTATTAACCGACTACTCTCCAGTTAACAAAAATGTACTCACAAGATGTTTGTCTGATAGGGCTGTAGCTAAATTTAAGGAAACAATTCCAGCTGCTTTTAATTCTTTACCACATCTGTTTACTACAGAAAGCTCTTATGCTAATGTTAGTCCCTCTCAGCTTGATCAGTTTGTTGATAGTACTGCAGGTTTGCTGAGAAGTACTCTAGACTTGATTGCCCCCTTAAAAAAGAAGATTATCAAATGACAGAGGCTAGCTCCATGGTATGACTCAGAAACTCGTAACTTGAAGCAAATGTCGCGTAAATTTGAAAGAATGTGGCGATCCACCAAAACAGAAGAGTCTCGTTTACTCTGGCAAAATAGTCTTAATAAATACAGGAAGGCCCTACGGCATGCTCGAGGTGTCTACTACTCCTCCCTCATAGAAGAACATAAAAACAATCCCAGGTACCTTTTCAGCACTGTAGCCAGGCTGACAGAGAGTCACAGCTCCACTGAGCCAAGTATTCCTATAGGCCTCAGCAGTGATGATTTTATGAGCTTCTTTAATGACAAAATCCTAAAGATAAGAGACAAAATTTGTAACCTCCTGCTGTTAACTGGTGCAGATGTATCTTTGGAAACTGCTGAAAAACCTGATGTTTACCTTGACTGTTTTTCTCCAATTGACCTTCCTGAGCTAAATTCTCTGATATCTTCGTCTAAACCCTCAACCTGTCTTTTAGACCCGAATTCCAACCAAGCTGCTTAAGGAAGTCTTTCCCTCAATTAGCACTTCTTTACTAGATATGATCAATATGTCTTTATCGACGGGCTATGTACCCCAGTCTTTTAAACTAGCTGTAATTAAGCCACTTCTTAAAAAGCCTACCCTAGATTCAGGCACCTTAGCTAACTATAGACCTATATCTAACCTTCCTTTTATCTCAAAGATCCTTGAGAAAGCAGTCGCTAATCAATTATGTGACTTTCTTCATAACAACAGTTTATTTGAGGACTTTCAGTCAGGATTTAGAGTCCACCATAGCACTGAGACAGCCCTTGTGCGAGTTTCAAATGATCTACTTACTGCTTCAGACAGAGGACTTCTCTCTGTACTCGTCCTGTTAGATCTTAGTGCCGCTTTCGACACGATAGACCATCACATCCTGTTACAGAGATTAGAACATTTAATTGGCATTACAGGATCTGCACTAAGTTGGTTTAAATCTTATTTATCAGATCGATCTCAGTTTGTTAATGTTCATGATGTGTCCTCTATGCAAACCAAAGTTAGTCATGGAGTTCCACAAGGTTCTGTGCTCGGACCGATTCTTTTTACCTTATATATGCTTCCTCTGGGTAATATCATGAGGAAACACTCCATTCATTTTCATTGTTATGCAGATGATACTCAAGAAAAACTAGTCCATGCATTCGTTACTTCCAGGTTGGATTATTGTAACTCGTTACTATCAGGCTGCCCTAATAAGTCACTAAAAACTCTGCAGCTGGTACAAAATGCTGCAGCACGTGTGCTGACAAGAACTAGGAAGAGAGATCACATCTCTCCTGTATTAGCCTCTCTGCACTGGCTTCCTGTAAAATCTAGAATAGAATTTAAAATCCTTCTTCTTACTTACAAAGCTCTTAATGGTCAGGCACCATCATATCTTAAAGAGCTCATAGTGCCATATTACCCCTCTAGAACATTGCGCTCCCAGGATGCAGGCCTGCTTGTGGTACCTAAAGTCTCTAAGAGTAGTGTTGGAGGTAGAGCCTTCAATTACCAGGCCCCCCTCCTCTGGAACAATCTACCAGTCAAAGTCCGGGAGGCAGACACCCTCTCTTCTTTTAAGAGTAGACTTAAAACTTTCCTCTTTGATAAAGCTTATAGTTAGGGCTGGCTCAGGCTTGGACTAGCCCATAGTTATGCTGCTATAGGTTTAGACTGCCGGGGGGATCTGACACACCAAGCTTCTCTCTCTCTCTCTCTCTCTCTGTGTTTCTCTGTGTCTCTCTCTCTCTCTCTCTCTGTCATATTAATGCAGCTCATTAACTCTGTATCTTCTGGTCCCATTAACATTACCAACCATATATCTTCCCGGGAGTTCTTGTGCTCCCTTGTCTTGAAGGTTCCTGAGGATCGTTGCTGCAGACCACCTGCTGCTGTGGACCTGCTCGACTGCAACAACTACTAACATCAGCCTTCCCCATAGTATCATTATTGTTGCTGCTAATGCTAATAGTAGACCTGTTGACTTCAACTGTTACAATTACGATTACCTCAGCCTTTATCATTACTCTGCTTCTCTTGCTAATTTATTTATTTATTTTGCTTATCTTCACCCTAGTCTACCACTATTATTGGCATTGTAACCATAAGTATGTGTCTGTTGTTGTTCATGTAACAAGGACATATGTTGTTGTTGTAACAAGAACATATGTTGTTGTTGCTCTCTTTGCCTGTCTCTATCCTGCATCTCCTTCTATCCCATTTTCGGCCCATCCAGTCGAGGCAGATGGCTGTTCAACATGAGTCTGGTTCTGCTCGAGGTTTCTGCCTGTTAAAAGGAAGTTTTTCCTTGCCAATGTGCCGAATTGCTAAGTGCTACTCATGGTGATTCATGTTGGGCCTCTCTTTAAATAACTTAACAAAGAGTCGGTCTAGACCTGCTCTTTCTGTAAAGTGTCTCGAGATAACCCTGGTTATGATTTGGCGCTATACAAATAAAATTTGATTTGATTTGATTTGATTTGATTTAAATACATGAAGACGTCCCGATAAAGTCAAATAGCCAAAGACTTTGCATGTTCTCATTCTTTACTAAACTGATTGTTTGTGTGTAGAATATTAGCAAACAGTTTTTAAAGACTAGAATTGATCACCCTCACAGGCTTTTCACTGTTGACCCCTCATTGCAGCCTCTCCTCAGCTCTCTCTCTGGTGTGAAAATACAGCGAGCTGCATGAGCTCCATTTTCCTCTGAAAAAACAAAGTTTGCAATGTTCAAATGAATAATTGCCAGCCGCAAATTGCTAAGGATATTGTTTCTTCTACATTCCATCTGCAGAGGCCAGTCATTTTGAAATAATTGCTTGTTTGTGCATTTAGTCTGTTTAGAAGCACGGCCCCCTCGAGGCAATGACCTGCTGCGATCGTGTCTCCAGCAAATTGTGTTCTCCTCCCCAGGTTCAGCAGCAAACAACGACAACTCTCTCTGCAGGCGTGAGTGCAGAAACCCTGCTGAATAGAAGCAGGATATTGTTCTATTAATTACGTATTATAGACCTTGACACGAGGAATGAAAACTCTGCCTGTGGCTCTACTCTAAAATATCCTCCCATTCTTCTTTGCAGGTTCCTCACAGCTCATTTATATTATTACTCATGTTTTTCTTTCACTGTTTCATTTATATGAATCCTGGGCTGCAAAGATAATCAGCCTGTTGACGCTGTGGCTGGATAATAGTGATGATTGTAAATGAATGCTTTGAAACATGAAAGTGTTTTTGATTTGCCGTCACAGGCTCAGTCTCACAGTCAACCTGGTGATTTTTATATTGGCTCAGGACAAAAGGAAGCTGTTCAGCCTGTGGGCTCTTGGACGAGCAAGTCGTCTCTGTTATGGCGAAGCTTAAAAAGGGAATTTGTAATTTATTCAGCAGGAAAGGGCCATTAATAAGAAACATCTCCATAGATAGAGTATTCATTGTTGTACCTCTCTGCAGGGTCCACAGGACCACTTTAATGCCACCCTGTGGAGTTCCACGTGACAGGAAGACATCCTATTTACCTGCAGTGAGTCTCCGAGAACACTTCCTTCCACTCATGTATCAAAGCTTTTGACAATGCAACATGCAACTGCACTTAAGAGGAATCCCCAAATCCTCCGACGCCTTAAAGGCTCCTTGTTGGTCATCTGTGATAAGTTATGATGAGAAACGATACCTGAAACTGGGCCTGATGCAGCAACATTCTCCTAAAGACAAAACAAGTCAACGCCGGATGCACTAAACATTCTTAATCACCCCAATCTGCTCTTACCCAGGGAGCTGAATGATGAATCCCACTTGATCTCAAACTGTGGCATGGTTGATCTTTTCTAATTAGCATTGGTAACGCCCATTTAAAGGCAGGTGCATGTTGTGCCGTGTGCAAATCAGGCACAAGAAGAAGAAGAAATGCCACCGAAAAAAGGTAGTAAGAAGAAGAACTACAGCAGATGCGAAATCGAAGTACTTTTAAATCAACTTAAAGATATAATCTGGAAGATGTTAATGTAAATGCAAATGCATTTGCATGCAAATCAAAGTTAGCACATGTACACATGTTAGGGACACGTGCGTCTGCAATTCCCTTGTATCACCATTAGGTGCCGCCAAATAGAACGAAACTGTGTTACAGGTGCATCAAACATGCAGCAAAGGCAAAAGATCTGTGATGCTGTGAAAGCCGTGTCAGCCGAGTGACGCGCGGTTACTGAAACTAAAAAGAGTTTGATATGGAGATTGAATCTGAAACGGCTCATATTAGATCGGTTCCATCTCTCAAAGTGCGCTCTCTGTGTAAAGCATGGATGGCCAAAGCATCTAACAGCAGCATGTGAGCCATTCAGAAGCAGAAAATACAAGCATCCAAGAATTTTATAGTCTTAGTTGGGATCAATGACCAATAGTATCTCTTTAGGCCAAAATCATTATAATTCATTCATTATGATATAAAATTATAATATTATAATTTAAATCTATTTTTCTCAATATTTTTTAAGTTTAAGTTTCTCAATTTGAAAACGTATTTCTGCACATTGGACAAACAATTTGTGACTGTGAAAAACAATTTTCTTTTTATCTTGGTAAGAGCTCTCTCCACCAATCGTAAAATGTTCTCTTACCCAAGAGAAGAGCAAAAATAAGAAAACATTGGTGAATCCCAAAAACCTTGGGTAAGAACAAAGTCAGAAGAAATCGTGGATAAGATCAAAAATAAGAGAACATTTGTTTGTGTATCTCTTCTTGTCTTTGAGATAAGACCGGAGCTCTGAGCATGAGCACAATGCAGCTTGAAGCTTTACTACAACATCCTGCCTCTAACTAATTCATCACAATGAGAGATTCATTTATTGATCACCAATTTAACACGACATACAAATTGCAAAAATAGAGCCCTTCTCATGGGATTTATCTAATGTATGTTAATGACAGATGTTGGGATGGTGTATGAAAAGCCCGCTGCACGATGTGTCATTAATGTTACAGCAAATTAAAAAAACAATAATGTACCAAAAATAAATTATAGAGGAAACATTTTGTTTTGTAACAGGTTATGTTTGGACCCAAATACAGCACATGAGGAAATCGTGAACTTCTGCAGGTACAGGAGCAAACAGGAAACACAGATCAATCTTCAGGCTTAGCGCCGTAAGAGAGTTTTTTGTCCGGGCTAGGGGCTCGGCTGGGTAAGCCAAACCCGAAGACAGGTGAGTACGATAAGGTGATGGTGCATACACACACTCACACGACAGTTAATAGAAGGGCAGGCAGGCAGGAGACGTGGTCGAGGAAGCAGCGGGTCCAGAACCCAGCAAGCGCTCAGCAAAAGCGGACGAACCAGTAATGAGCAGGCAGAAGGTAAGTCGAGGCCAGGAGAAGCCAGCAGGTAAGTACACACACTGTGACGACATGGTGAGAGTCTCTGAGCCACAATTATCCAAAGTTTATCAAACAGGAAAACTCACATTGTAGAGTTGTGCAGGAAAATGCCCGACAGCCAAAGGGGTAGGAAGACCGAAAAGACACGCTGAGTCAGAACACGTGGTCAAAGACAGAAAGCTGAGGTGATTACGACATGGCAGGCAGGGTCGACAACAGGAAATCAGTCTGAGAATGAGTGATGGAGAGTCTTGCATGAGAGGGCAAAGAACAATCTGGCAATGAGTGAGTGAGCAGGAGAGGCTTACAGAGCAATAAGCTGAGCACGCAGGTGAGCAGGGTTAGCTGATGAGGTGGGCGTGGCCTGCAGAGTGGAGCAGAGGAGGGGTGGGTGGAAAACTACTGGGAGAGGGCAGGTGAGCAGTGGAGCAGAACTGTGACAGCATTAACACAATGAAGAAATGTTGTTAATAAATGTACTTGGTGTGTTGCAATAATGTCCACTTTGCACCCCCACGATCCACCTCCATGATCCACCTCCGTGCACAAGAGATGTTGCTGAATGTGTTGGTGCTGAAGTCATTTAGGAGGACATATGTGTGATGTTTTAATCCCTTCTGCGCGGGTGTATTATACAGACCTCATATGATCACATCCCATGTAAACAATGTAATGTGTAAGCCACAATCAGGGTGATTTAATACAAAATTTAAAAAAGTGTGATAAACAAATAATGTCAATCAGCATCCTTTGTCTGCATGTGGGCCTTGTTGCTGTTGTCCTGATCACAACAGATGATATTCTATCTATGTCTCTTCCTTTATTATGTAACTCCCTGTCTGAATCCTGGTGGACCAAAGCTTCCTTTTTTATAAAGTCTTATCCTCCTGGAGATCCGCTGGGTTAATATGTGTCTATTTTATACCATTTGTTACTCGATGGATGAGGTCAGCTTTAGGTTGCGATGCAAAAGAGACAGTTGACACGCAGTAAGTTGGAGGTTACTGAGCAGAGAGGAGAGGAAGAGGAGGAGATGTCAGTTCTGCATGGCCGGTTCCCCTGGCAGCTCCGTCTCCTCTGGGTGCAGGCACCTCCTCACCCCCGCTCTGCCTCCCGTATCCTCCGCATCCCCACAGTCATGGCGCGGTGCAGCCGTCTCCGCTCTGCACAGCAGTGCCGGACGTCTACTCTGCTGCCGCTGCTGCCACATGGAGGCTCTGTTCATCCTGAACAAACGGAGGTGTACCTCTCTCTGACCGTCTTCACACACTTTGGTGAAGTGGATTACGGTCTCTGAGTCTTTTCAGTCATATTTTCATTGTCCTGAAGACCACTTAATTGTACTCATCATTCAGTCTGTAAAATTTTAGGGTACTTAAATAGCTTTTAAACTGATCACATTCTCATACGCCTGTGCTTTGTGTTTAGTGCTGATTAGCTAATGTTAGCCTTTAAACAACCTTAACTGACATTTGCAACAATCTAAATATTTTCCTATATAAAATCACAACGTCAACATTGTTATGTCAGCGTGTTAGCATGCTGATGTTAGCATTCAGCAGCCTCACAGAGCCCCCAGCCTGGCTGTGACCCTGCAGGTGTATTCACCCAACAGCACGAAGAAAGGTCTGCTCTGCTTTATTTACACCAAAGAGGCATTACAATAAGTGTATACAATTGACAGGCCAGGGGAGTCCAGAGTCCTGTTGATTTTAGTCCTTTTAGAATTTATATAAAATGTTATGTCCTTAAAATATCGAAAGTCTTTGTAGCTTTTTGGTTCTTCACATTTTCAGTTAAGGTGCCATACTGTTAGAGTTCAACCAAAAAACGATGAAAACAGGGTTTGGAGCCAGACCATTTAGATTTGTGGATATGAAATTTACCAAGAATAAGCAGAAGTTGAATTATATAGGAAATGTTGCTTTTCATCCCATAGAACACACAATATGACATCAAAAACATTAATTTGTACATTAGTACCCATTTTTCCATTTACAAAGTTTTGCATTTCATTCCAAAATAAATGTGAATGGTGACAGTGAAACAATAAGTGAAATAGCTTTTCTCTATCTGTATTACAAAAAACATGGGTATAATCCATATTTAGCTTGAATCTTTCAAAGACTTCTTTTGCAGGATAAATTCGATGCAATATCTTGAAAGATAATTCTTTCACTTTGTTATTCATACAGTATTTATTTAGAATAAAACAAGCCTTTTTTCACTGTAGATCACTCATGATAGAGGACCAAAAGAACCTTGCTGCAGGAGGCGTAACACGACCAGCGTGTTTCTGATGCGTCTGTTACTGCACGGCTTATTTTGAACATCAATATCCCCAATAAAAATCTGTTTAGCTCGAATAACGTTTATTTGTGAGAGGTTACAATTCTTTACATATAGAAGAGAACCCGCCCCCCCCTTCCCCTGCCTGTCTGCAGGTCCGGCAGAGAGAGGGGTGTTAGAGGGGGGGGGAAACAAATGGATGCTCCAAAACTCTTTCTTCTCCCCAGGGCTCTGGGGTGTGAATCGTGTCTGATGATCCACCGTCCCTGGATCAAAGCCTGTGGTTCCTTATTTCCCCACAGCTAATCAACTAAGACAAACATTAACCGACTGTAATCCCATGGTTTATCAGGTGACGTCCTTCATCTGGTGTCCGTGGAATGTTGGTCCTGCAGACGAAGAGTTATAAAGTTTCCCCTGTGGACACAATCTTTAACTTATTGGTCCCCAGAACAGAGCTAATGGCTTAGCTCTCTTCCTGCTGGGGTCACAGGACCAGGTCAGGCCTGGATCAGGCCTATCCTGATACCACGCTACAATCTAAATTAATTCTATGAGAATAAAAGAACATATACATGTACGTAAAACAACCTGAAAGCAGCTGATAAGAGGAGGGGATGGAGGGGACTGAAGTAGAAGATTTTATGCCGTTTCTCACATGGCTAAAGGCACAGAAACATTTACCTCTCCTCCTCCTCCTCCGGCGTAACACGACCAGCGTGTTTCTGATGCGTCTGTTACTGCACGGCTTATTTTGAACATCAATATCCCCAATAAAAATCTGTTTAGCTCGAATAACGTTTATTTGTGAGAGGTTACAATTCTTTACATATAGAAGAGAACCCGCCCCCCCCTTCCCCTGCCTGTCTGCAGGTCCGGCAGAGAGAGGGGTGTTAGAGGGGGGGGGAAACAAATGGATGCTCCAAAACTCTTTCTTCTCCCCAGGGCTCTGGGGTGTGAATCGTGTCTGATGATCCACCGTCCCTGGATCAAAGCCTGTGGTTCCTTATTTCCCCACAGCTAATCAACTAAGACAAACATTAACCGACTGTAATCCCATGGTTTATCAGGTGACGTCCTTTATCTGGTGTCTGTGGAATGTTGGTCCTGCAGACGAAGAGTTATAAAGTTTCCCCTGTGGACACAATCTTTAACTTATTGGTCCCCAGAACAGAGCTAATGGCTTAGCTCTCTTCCTGCTGGGGTCACAGGACCAGGTCAGGCCTGGATCAGGCCTATCCTGATACCACGCTACAATCTAAATTAATTCTATGAGAATAAAAGAACATATACATGTACGTAAAACAACCTGAAAGCAGCTGATAAGAGGAGGGGATGGAGGGGACTGAAGTAGAAGATTTTATGCCGTTTCTCACATGGCTAAAGGCACAGAAACATTTACCTCTCCTCCTCCTCCTCCCTCCCCCCTTGTTTCATACGCGGTGAGTGTATGCTTACCTCTACATATTTTATGTCTGCACGTACATGTGTTCTTTCATTGTACATTCTCTCTGTGTCAGAGAGCGTATATGGATGCCCTTTTCTTTGCAGCACCTCTTCCTCTCGTCTCTTGCGAGTCTTCTGTATCTGTTATTCTGTTTTAAAGCCAGGGGTCATTTCATGCATGTTGAAGAGCAGCGTTAGCAAACCTGTTCACTTCAGAACTCCGCTCGTAGGTGTATTTCTGCTTTTTTTTTCTCTACAGTGACTAAGTGGCATGAGTTCATTTTCCACAGAGCTACTTTGTGTCCTCCGGCTGTCAGCGCTGTTGAAAGCAAGGCTGCTGCACGCAGACATCCAAGAAGAGCTGGAGCTGCATTCTAAACAGTCTAAATGCCTCTTTTACCTGCAAACAAAGTCTTATTGTAAATATCCCTGCAGCTGCACTCAGTTCAGTGTACAGTCAACAAGTGCACAAATCAGTGAAACAATAACATTAACCATTGTGTCCTTTTCACTCTCCTTACTTACAATGGTCTAGAACAATACTCAATTCTAATTAGCTGCAGGATGTCAATTTATTCCCAACAAAGGACACCTTCTAAGTTGTTAAGTTGAGAGTGTTCTAAATTAATTTGTGGCTTTGTATCAGCCTGTATCTAAAATGAGATGTCAAAGCCTCAGTTTACAGTTCATGCAACTCGTCAACAAGCTAACATTTAGTTTCAGCAATGAGGGACTTAGACATTTCTTTTAGCCTTTTTGGAGGATAAGAAATCTTTATGACCGGGTAGCATCTGAAGAGAGAGAAACTTAAAAGAGAAGAAAAGCATAGTCATGTTTTTTTTGTTTACAAAACTGAGAGTATTCCTTGAATTCCTCTAACCAAAGGATGTCGCCTTCAACACACAAGGAAGGACGCTGCTGATATTGTGGATCACAAAAATGATTACCTCACATCCCATGCGCTGTTTACAGCTCTCTGCTTCAGACTGCGGTCGAAGTAAACATAGCCGAGAAAACATGGCCGACAGTAAATATGGCTGACAGCTATACTGCAGCCAGTCAGCAGGGGGCGCTTGAAAAGTTTTGGCTTCACTTTTAAGGAGCTGTCATGTCGTTCATCTTTTTATATAGTCCATTTGGCCGACATTAAACATGGCCGACAGGAAACATGGCTAACAGTGACCATGGTGGATCATTTTTTACGTAAAAATCTTGATGTAGATTTAAGGACAATGACTTGGCTGTTTAGCTAGCTGGTCTTGTTGTTAAACATGAGGTCAAATTATATTTACTTTATGTAATTGGTTCACATTGTTACTGACTTGAATTTTGCTAGCTTACTGTTAGCTTTCCGGCTAATAGCCCAGCCGAAGCACTCTACGAGCTGTGCAGTGCTCCTGTCTCAAAGTTGTGAATAAGACCTGCTATGTTTACTGGAGTAGTGAACAAGGACAAGGATTTATGGGATGAGGATGATTTATTTATTAGTCAGGTAATATTCAAACATAGTTACAGCTTGTTAAAAACTTTAGATCTTGACTGCAAAGATTCTGTCCTCTGCTGTGCGTTGGATGGTTCTGGTCTCCACAGTGTATATAAGATCCTGAACACTCTGTCTGGCATTATCCCTTACTTATATGAGGACTTAGCTGCATGCTTTGTTCAATCCTATTCTTTCATTTCTCTCGCCAGTTTCCTGCAAACACACAGTATGTCTCAATAAGCCACCTGTGGCTATATGATATATTATCGATGTACAAAAGAAGAGGAAGAGAAGATCTCACCTGATATATGAAAGTGAATATACAGAGCTGAGGCTGAGGATTCAATGTTGAGGCTTGATAAGCAATAAGTCCTCCAATGTAGTGTTGATATTTTAAATCAAAGCTATTCTAACAAAAAACATTGAAAATGATTGAAGAAATGGAGAAGAATCAAGTCGTCATAAAGATCTATCGTGTCTGTTATTTGGAGCTGTGTAGGTCGGGCACAGCCTCTCACAGACTTGACCATTAACCAAACAATGAGCAGAAAAGTGCTAAAGTCTCTGTAGAGAAATCCTCTGTTTGTTATTTTGAGCAAGATATAAAGCCATATAAAAATCAACATAAAAGCCAGACAACAGTAGCAACTGTGAGCAATAGATTTTGCCTAATCCCGCCTAAGCAATTTCTGTTTGTGCAGGGAATAAGATGAAACTTTAATTTACGTCTTGCATCTCATGACAAACACAACACAGCAATGCACCTCTCGCTGGTGGAGGGTATATAACAACCCACTGTCACTCCACACTCAGAGGTTTTTGACAGCACTCAATGTGCAGACCCTCCACACGAACGCGCAAACAGGGTGAAAGTGCGTAGGGAGTGGTTTGAGAAAGGCCCTTGCTGTCGTGTCCCATGGTATGGAGCAATGGAGGGGACATGGGGAAAATTAAAAAAAAAAAAAAGATTTATTTCTGCGAAAAAATTGTCAAAAAGGTCAATGTACTACTTCCGGTGTCACAGTTTAACTGGTGTTGAATTAACTGGTGGCAGTCACAGTGTGTGTGGGCGTTACTTATGAGTCTGTTGTGCACAAACGAGGAAATAACTCGATTCTTACTTCACTGCTTTATATCAATCAAAGGGTGTCTTTTCAGACATTGTAAGACCAACAGTTTGCTGGGCCATTCATTTTTCAATGCGTATCTCGAAAATTTATCTTTTTTTTTTTTTTCAACCTTAAATATTTTTTTCCCCCATGTCCCTTCCAGGGCTCCGTACCATGGAGAATCCATGTTGATTTGTTTTTTTTACCAAAACAAACATCTTCTCCTGAACATAACTAGTTTGTTTTTTTCACATGTACCACAGACTTGGTTAAGTTTAGTCCCCTCAACTCTTGGTTATATTTAGCTACCAAAAACACTTGGTTATGTTCAGAGGAGATCATGGATTCAATAAAGATATTAAGTCGACATTGGCATCTGGTTTTAAACTGATCAATTAGCTTTTCCAGCCAATCACAGCACAGCAGTAGTATTAACCAGTAGGGGATAATGAACTTTCTCAGTGAGCATGTTTCTGTTGAAAAGAAGTTTAAAGACTACAATGGCCCACACGTAAAGACGTTCAAAAGTGGTTCAGAAGTGATCGTTTTTTCACCGACTATTTGAAGACGTTCTGTTTAGACCAGATTTCACCTGCTTCTGTCACAAGATTCATCACACATTCACACACATATAATCATTTTAGCTGCTATGTGACTCAAAAATTGTCGTTAATATAAGTGAGCAGTGCATCTGAGTCACCAATGAAATGTTTTTGCATACATGGGCGGAGTTGGAATCGATGTCATGAGAGCTGCATTCAAGTCCAGCAACCATCAACATCGTCCTCCGGGGCCTCCTGAGACACATTTTTCCCACAGGTATGAATCACCTCCGTCAGCATCCAGGGGTTGTTCTGCCTTAAAGCCCCTGGAAACCCAAATTCACAAAATCCTTCTCACTATGCAATTTAAAGTCTTATGTACATACTTGTAAGCATGTTAAACGTTTTAGAAATGACTTTCAATCCAAACTGGGGTTATTGCCATTCTTACTTTGTTAACTTCCCTGACGCTGGGGTTAAATTAGGCGTGGTCAGTGAAGATATTTATGTCGTCATAAATTTTCTCGAACCAATCCTGAAATAATCAACAGCAGTTGCCCCGCCCTCACAGGTGCAATAACAATTCTGGGCTGGCGATCAATCCCTCTCTCTGAGTCTGCGCTAACTCCTGTCCACATACCTTGAACATCTCTGCACATACCTGTTGCAGTTACCTACCTAACGATCGCCTTTTTTCCCCATCATGCCTGTGTGTGCTGTCCCCGGGTGCACATCCACCATCTGAGATGACAACGTGTCATTCTTTTATTTTGTAAATGCGGCGGAATTGGAGAAGCAGCAGTGTTTCCGCCACATACATTTAATGAATTGTTGCAGCCGCTGCTTCAGAAGTTGTAATTGAACGACTCTTTGGAGATTTCCGCTGCAAATCAACGATCGTCCATCCTCTCCTCATTGAGGAAGACCACTGAAACAGTGAACTTGTGAAGTCTTGGCAACCACATAAACAACAGCGGAGCCAGTTTACTTCTAACGGCAAAAGAGGGTCCGCTCCGCGTCGCTGACATCGGCATACATACGCAGTTCTATTACGCAGTGAAAACAATACACGTGCCCATATCAGCTGTGCGCTCAGTATCAAACTCTCAGCTCCCTGGCGATCTCCCTCCAGCAAGCTGCACAATATTATACTGAAATGAGGAGATATTGTCTGTCTAACTCCGTACGTCCCTACTGTAAATACATTGATTGTCCGGTTTATAAAGCTTATAAAAGGAGATGTAATTTGGTAACGATCGATCGTTAGATCGCTACGTCATTAATAACGTCCCTTGTGCACACGCGACTCACGTGAGGACTGAATTGCGAAAGAGAAAATATGTAACTTTTGTGACTTAATGAAACAGACTGCTGATGAAGACAGTCAACACAGCAGACAGAGAGACAGACAGAAGCGGGGGCAGGGGGGTTGAGCGGGGCCAGTAGTGGTGCAGGGAGCAGAGGTGCAGGTGTGTTGGGGGACTGAAGCAAAGTGATCAAATTAAAGTAGTTTGTGAATTAAAACTTAATGAGGTGAAGAAGAAAGTACAATTAAAGTGTGGAAGTAAGAAATAACCATCTAGAAAGAGGATAAGTCTTCATGTTATGTGCTTCTCACAGAAATCATTGATATATGAGATTAATTGAAATCAATTGATTACAAAGCCATTTTTTTAATCACCTGACAGCAATAGTTTTGATATGATGTGCACATGCGCACATACCTGGGTGGTACAACACCCTCTACCCTGCTGCTGAAAAAAATCCTAGAGGAAACACTGCTTTCCCATGCGCCATTGTTGTGTCGACAGTTGCCATGAGAACTCGGACAGGCGGACCCCAGCAGGTGTCAATCAACACGGGAGCTGCCACGCCTACACAGTCCTGAGAAATTGTCTGCACAGCCAAACGAGCTGTTTTTCAAGAAGATTTTCTAGGGGTTCTGAACGTTTATTTTCACTCAGATTTTTGTGGATGCTTTATGACACACTCACAACTGATATCATATATGCATTTTTGCTATTTCAAGCTAAGTTTCCAGGGGCTTTAATAGTCAGAGCTGCACAGCCGGTGTCCCTGCACATGCTCAGTCCTCTTTTTTCTTCTTCTGTGGTGAATGTTTCAAATTGCTCTCTTTACATGCCTCTGAACCTTCTTGTTAAAATCACACAGCTCATAAAGCGCTGTGTTTATGATTTCTGTATGAAAAATAAAATGTGTTGAAATGACGTGTTTGTGTAGATGGGATTTCACACACAACTGCTGGAGGATTTTGGAGAATTGTTGCTGCAATCATCACTTTCGTCACCCTTTCAACACAAAAGTGAAAAAAACATTATAAACAAAATGTGTTTCTGACACACTGAAGTTGTAAGTGTATTTTAGCCGTTTGAAAAAAGGTTGAAATTAGGTGTTAGATGTCCAGACTTAATTTCACCCTGTTTTCAACCAAATTTAATTGGTGCTCTCTGAGTTCTATTTGTAAGAAGAACCCTTCGATTCCACAGGATCCGTCTCTGGCGCTTTCCGTGTGTGCCACGACCTCCGGAGTCCATCTCGCCCATTCAAGTCAATGATAGTGATTCCACAGCCCAGAAGTGCGTCTCCGCTCTGGTCCGCTAAAGATAAGTGTCAGGTCTATTTTTGACGGAGGTCGCTTCAAACACGCGTCAAGCTGAACAGAGCAGATCGTTCCATACAGGAAGTCACACACGAAAGCAGCATACAGCATCCAGCCATTTAAAAAAAAACCCACCATGTTCAGACCGGTACAGACCAAGCGGCAACCTCCGGTGTTAAAAAATGAAGCCAATGCGGAAGTGCAAAAAACTGCAGTTCCTCGAGTGGCCATTTGAGGCTGGCTCCAGAAAACAAGACATAACATTACAGCAGGTGGGAAAATGCCCATTTTTTTACAGAAGAAATAAACATGTTTACAGCCTGGTACAAAAAACGGTTTTGTTATAAATAGCTAATTTTATTGTTCAGGATAACTGTACGGGGGGGTGAATTTTTTTATAACACACTCGTTTTAATTATATTAAGCCTTAAATCATAGCGGCCGGATCACTTGATTGACAGGTGGATCCTGCTGGCTGTCTGCTAGACGTCAACACTTTTGGGGATTTTTTCATTCAAAGTTTGGACAAATAATCTCTCTCTGAGGGATTTATGGAACTTTATGGCTGTGCAAGAAGTCTGAGCTCCAGCTTTAAGTGAGTTAAATGTTAGTGTTATTGCATTTAAATATTTTACCACTAAGTAGCAGGTATACTGTGCTCGCTTTAGCTGCTTGTTAGCCTGTGCAGTGTTTATTTATTTAATCGTCGGTCAGTAAATAGGAGTCAGGAGTTGTTGGCGTTTCCCCGGAGAGATTACAGCGGACCTAGTGATGAAGAGACCGGTTCTTTTACGTTTCCCGTTACGTGTCGACTTGCCGCTCTCTCACCTGGCGAGCGAGCAGCGAGTCCGCTTCTTCTTTAGTCTGATAACTAAACACCTGCAGTCAGTCACAGACAGAATCTCCTCCTGGGAAAGTCAAACCAGCTCATTCATGATTTATACAGTCTATGGATAATAACCGTTAGCTACGCTGAGGAGCATATAGCCTAGCTTCATAGCCGTAGCTGGCTGATTCATGCAGCCCGCCCATAGTCCTCAGCCATAGGCTGTAGCTCGGTCGCGCTCCGCCTCTTTGCCCGTCTCTAGATTAGCCGTCTCTGGCATTTCCAATATTCCAATACCATCAGCCATGGTAGAAGCACAAAAATCACAGAATGATCTCCAAATGAGCAGATAATCAACCTCAGAGGTGCTAACTGTTGTTTGTGGGTTTTCGCAATTCTTGCACGATAACGTAGTTCTCCCGTGATCTTGTGATCTCATGAATCCAGCTGCTCGGGCCAGCGCTCCGCTGCGCTGTGGATCAGACACGCTTCCTGTGGGCGAGGACCAGAACCGCGGCGCAGACAGAACATGCCGGACACGGATCCTGTGGGTCCAGGCGTTTGGTGGTTAAACATCAAAACTACTTTATTATCACTACCATATGTTTAAGCACGTAGAATACTGTATATATGGAAACTTAGCATATGTTTTACAATGCAAACTCAAGTGTAATTATTCCTACTGCAAAATAAAAACTGTATACAAGTTCCACAAGAAATAGGAAAAAGCAACCGTCAAGCTGAAGTAAAAGTTGTTTATGTGAAGCCATGTGAGAAATGAGCCGGAGCCAGTGAGCTACAGAGGAATGTATGAAATGTTATGCATTTCAGGATTTCTTACAACAGCCATCCTTGGCATCGTCTTCTCAACCAAATGAAAAGACTGCTTTTGAGTTAATGACAATGTGTCCAGTACAGAGAAAGCACTTAGCACAAGGACTGGAAGCACAGGAAAGTTGGGAGCATAGCTCAGAGGTGAAAAAACCAACAGTTTACATGCTGTATCTTTATTATTTAACAAAAACAACTATTTCAGGTTGGCAGGCTTAACACAGTATGTAGCTGCAGCACATCACCAAACAGGAAGCAGCAAACCAGGTAGATAGTAAACATGGAGGGGTTCATTTGCTAGCTTGTAATGCTAAGATAGCTTATGTTGCGACCTAATCACCGCAGATAGAAAAGGCAGCTGTATATCTAGTTGTAGTCTTTTTTATTCTCCTGTTATTAAAATGTCGTTAGATGTGAGAGGGTGTCAAACTGAAGTCTTTTAAAGTTTTTTTTGTGTAAGGTACGCCTGAGTTGTCAGCTGACCCCACATTAAGAATCCATTGTTCAATCAGAATATCAGACCAACTTAAGAGCCAGCAGCTGCCCACTCATTCCTATTTTAGTCAACCTCTGCCTGAGTGACAGCGTCTGACTGATTGGTGTTCTATTACCATTCTCTGCTCTTCCACACATCAATCATATCATTATGAGCTGAAACAGTGCAGAGTGGGCGGTGAGTGGAGAATGTCAATCATCTCAAGTTACAGAAGGAAAGTGAGACAAGAAGCCGTTCATTTGAGTGAATAATATGTAAGTAACACTTCTAACAAGTTCCTCGTTGCCAAGGACAAAGTGCTAAGAAGTGAGGTTTGTTATTAAAAGTTAGAAAAAGTCTTTTCTTCATTCAGTCAGTTGATGAAGATGCAGATCTACACTCTGTTGTCTGGTTGCTATCAGATGATTAAATAGAAGTAAAGACATGCATCCATTGACCAATACATGGAAATCAAAGACTTCTTGAGGGTGTATTAATATCAATTAACTTAATGAGCATGGACAGAAGGCAGTGAATAAAACATCTTTCCTTCCAGGTGTAGCCCCAGGCTCCACATGTCTCCAGGTCATAATGTAAAGAGGAGCAACAAAGACATTTAATACTTGGAAACAGCATTTAAAGCACATTCAAGTTTAATCATAGGGACTCTAGGACTGTGATCTCATTCAGACTGTGTGGCAACCAGCAAGTGTAGACAGATGCAATAATAGAAGTCAAAAGTGTCGAGGCACACTGCCGGTGTGATTTGTGAAACTAATTCAGATGCAACACTGAGGGACTAAACGCAGGTCTTTTAGAGGTGTTCACATCTGAGAAAATGACCTTACAGCCTTAGACAACACTAAATTGCCTTTAAATGTGCTCACTTAATTAACATACATATTAAGATGCATTTGAACTATGATGCTTCACTTGCTGAAGCATACTGAAATGCTATGTTGTGTTCACTTACTGAAGAGCGTTTATAGGGCAATGCATTCACCTGCAAACATACCAAAGGTGCATTTGTAAATGGTAAATGGTAAATGGACCGTACTTATATAGCGCTTTTCTAGTCTTTGCGACCACTCAAAGCTGCCTTTACACTACATATCACATTCACACACTGATGGCAGAGGCTGCTACGTAAAGTGCCCAACTGTCAATCAGATATCACATTCATACCCGTTGGCTATGCCACCGGCAGCAATTTGGGGTTCAGTGTCTTGCCCAAGGACACTACGGCATGTGGCCTAAGTCACATTCTGCTAGTTTGCTTTATATTTTCATTAAAGACACTAAATGACAAAAGTTAATACATGTCAAAACTAAATAAGAATTTAAGAAAAAGCTACAAAGATTAGGTCCCAAACTTAAGGGAGATAAACTAAGCAATCAAAGTAAAGCATCAACATGACAAAACTTACTATACCTTCCTTCCTTTTTGAAGGACTCCAGAGGTTACACACATGGACACAAATGCTGTGTTTGAAATGCCATACTATACAAGCAGTCGTACTGATTTGGCCAAAATAGAGTATGTACTGTAGTATGCAAACAAAAGCAAAATGTGCAGTACGCCAAAAATGCCCGGATGTAGTACTGATTCTGAAAAAATCTCCAGTATGCATCGGACCAGTCCACCTCGCCTACTGTATCCCACAATGCAAAGCGCTGGAACGTCACAACGGCAGTTGAAATAACAGACAGCAGCAGCATTCCAGCAGAAGGGGGCGCTATAGATAAAGAAGCAGATGTTATTGTTTACTTCCACATGGCGAAGCATACTGCTAAATGAATTTAAAAAGCTCCTCCATACTACAGACTACCGCCGAACGCAGTATGCAATATAAAGTATGTAGTACTGTATATAGTATTTAGTATATAGTATGTAGTATGTAGTATATAGCATGTAGTATAGTATGTAGTATATAGTATATAGTATGTAGTATATAGTATATAGTATGTAGTATGTAGTATATAATATGTAGTATATAGTACAGCATTTCGAACACAGCCATACACACATGGACTAACCCTAAACACAAACAATGGAAACATCAACATCAAACAGATTATATAGACTTTTGTGTGCAGTCAGTGATACCAACCAAGGAAATAAAAATCTATCCAAATAACAAGATGTATATAAGTAAGGAGGTAAAGCGTGCTGTAAATAGGAGAAAGATAGCCTTCAAGAACAGGGACACAACAGAATTAAAGCATGCAGAAAAAGATTTAAGAGGGAAATTAAGAGAGGCAAAGAGGGCACACAAGCTAAAATTAGAAGATGCTTTTAAAAGCAACAACAACAAACAGTTATGGGACACTATGAAGTGGATGGCTGGACTGTCAAAGTGAAATCTAATCTAATCTAATCTAATCTAATCTTGCAAACCTTAAAGATATACAAACAGAAATAACTTGTCAAAATAAATTATCTATAAAGAACTGATAATAACAAAAAGAAATCTTGCAAGTCCCCTGCTTCTTGCATCTCCCCGTTGGACTCTTCCACTTCCTGTGGGCGGGGCTTAAAAGGCCATCTTTCCCAGGCTTTCGGCCTTTTGCCAGAGGAGCTTGGTTGGATGAAAAACAAAAAGTGTTGCTTACAAAATAAACCCTGTCTTGAGTATTTGCCTACAATTTAGTTCAAAAAGTGTGTTTATTCGAACACAAAAGACGTTATGTAGTTACATTTTTTGGGTAAATGTGTAAAATGTGACCAAATATAAATAGGTACTAAAGCAGGTGTGCAGCTGCTGATGCACCTGCCACAAACAAGATATAAGTGAGCTCTTAAAGTGTGGACTTTGTCACCTTTAGACAGAACGTGTAGCTGTTTCCTGTTTAACAGTCTTTGTGCTTTACTAGGCTAACCTGCTGCTGCCGGGAGCTTCAAAGTTATTGTAAAGATGAGATTAATTGATTATCTCATCTGACTAACAGCAGCCAATTCCAGTTAAAAGTATCAGAAACTACTGTGTACTCTTACTTTGTAGCAGACCGGTGTTTCTCTTTGTTCAATCGTACACCTCCCTTTAAAATATCTAACAATATACTGTATGTACAGTATATTTTTTAATTAGCATAAAAAATCTTAATTACCCCCTGCAGTTCTCCAAAGTACCCTTTGGAGTATTCACACAGCATGGGAGAAACACTGTGCAAGTTTGGGTCTACTCTCATGAAGGCTCAATCTGTGCTTAACTTTGGCCTCTTGGGGCTCAAAATCTTGTGATTATAGTCGTGATGGGATCAATTTGTTGATTATATAATGACTGAAATTGGAACATAAAGTTGAAGTGATTATGATGAATTTAGTCTGTGTTGTTACGATTACAATCCAGACTCACAGGACTTTTGTGGTGTGGGTGTGTGTGCATGTGCGTGTGTGTGAGTCATTAGTATATTTCCCTTTGCTCGTTCATTCCAGCCTGCATCAATATGAATGTGGAGCCCGGTGTCCACTCACACAAGCGTTAATCTCTTCCTATACCCTTCTAACCTCTCGCCTCCAGTGTGCGAGTGACGGCTCCCTATTCCCTCAGCAGAGATGGAAATTGCATTAACCCAACCTTTAGCACTCTGTACCACTGCAGGACATTGATTTGACTCAGTACATGCCACACCACCACCTCATGTAGAGTTGTACACAAAACACTCCAAGGTACATGAACTGAAAAAAATGACACCATGGAGGTGCCTTTAACCTGCGATCTCTCTAAAGGCCAGCAGGGGGAGACACAATGGTTGCAAAATAACAATTGTATAGAAGTTTATAAAAAATAAGTTAATGGTCTCAATCAATCGTTTCAAATCTTCTTTTAGATTTCAAACTATTGACCAATGTTTAATTTAAGTGTTTCAGTCCCAGTGACTTGGGAAAGATCTTTTTCATGGCAGACAGTTTGAAATGTTATAACAGGAAAATAAAATCAGTTTGATTCCATTTAAGCGGATCCTGTGCCCTGGTAATATCCGAGCTGGCTCACCGTCAAACAAGGCAAGTTGGCAAAAACAGTAAAAATGCAGATTCATTCTGTCGCCCAGATGACAAATCTTTTTTGGCTTATCTGCGAGGAAAACTATTTAATTGAAATAAATAGTTGCAATATTTAAGTCCTGTATCAATTTCTTATAAAAACCTTAGAAAACCTAGTGTCTAAAGTTTTATAAAATGTATTTTACACTTGGTCTGTTCTGGGTGCTGAAGGCCTGATACTTGTTGGTGTCGAGGGAATTGTTCCAAAGTATCCAACCATGCCGTCCAAATCTCCTGAAAGGTGTTATCAGAATGAATCAGGGATTTTCTGGCTCATATTTCCACTGAGGCTTTAAAAACACAGGTCACACACCTCAACTGATGATTTCAAAGCAATCATCAAGAGATCATTCCCAGTATTTTCTGCATTTAAAGAGACACAGCCTTTGCACCTCTGTTGCACCTTAAATGAAATGCATGCCTCCCTGCATCTGTGTAACTTCCCCAAAGCAACATTTTGCAGCCATTTAATTGGCTCTGCATTATCAGCCGGAACTAGATGAAGGAGAAATGCCAACACAAAGTGTGGCTCATTTCAAACAGAAAATGTGGGTGGACTACAAGTGAGCTGATAATCCCCGTCTATTTATTCAACGCACACAGAGCGAGAAGAGTGGCAGCAGATAGGAAGGAACCTGTGTCAGGACTGATAATAGTAATTCATTACAATTCAGAGGTCTAGAGATTGTAGAAAATGGCAGGAATTACATTATTTCTACAGAACAGTTTATTGGAACGCAATTATAATGCAATGAAAGAGCAGCTGCCACGATGAATATTTGATTTGTGTCGGAGCTTCGACATTCAGAGCACTTTCTCTGTTGGTAATTATTGCTGTGAAAGAGGTTCCTCAGTCAGTCTATGGAGCACAGAGATCTCTGCACAGCAGCTTACACTTCCACTACTGCACTGCAATAGAGTGATGTGGAAACACACTGTAGCACGCAGACAGTGTAATGTAATTTCATCAAGTAGATTACATTATACTGCTGACTTCATCAGTAGCAGGTTTTTAGGTTAAAGTCTGTTAAGAGGTCATCTGGTTCTGAATATTATATTTTTGATGCCATTACCACTTCGATTGTAGTGCTGAATTTTAGTGGTTGTTAGTTGGAACATGCACCACAATGACAAGAACACATTAAGGGAAATAACATTCATATACCTGCAATTTGAAGTTAGGTGTGAGACATAACCTGCCTGGAAATGCTGCTCTGAGCCTTTGTGCTGAAGTTCAGTAAGTACAAAAAGGCTCTGTCTGTCCTGACACCCATTACATCGACAGAGACTCTCTCCGTGGTCCTGAAGTCAAGCACAAAACAGACTCTGCCGATTAAGCTGAAGTCAGTAATTAGACAACGACTCTTTTCAAGGTGCTGAAGTACAACTGGTAGAAGAGACTTGGTCCGAGGCTGAAATCCTTCAGGTCATGGCTCTGTCTGTGGTGCTGAAGACCATAAAGAGGACAGAGACTCCTTCCAAGCTGCTGAATTCCAGCAGTTAGAAAGACTCTGTCCTTGGTCCTGAAGTCCAGTAAAATAAACACTTTGACCGTTGTGCTTAAGTCCAACAAGAGGAAAATTTTTCAGTGGATGGTGTTTCAGTCCAGCAAGTGATGAAGAGGAATATTGTAGATGTCATGTGTATGATTAAGCGATCAATAATGTGTCAAAAGAGTCGACTAAAATAGATTTTAAAACCTATTTACAAGAATGAATCACATCCTCCGTTCACACTGCCGCCTGCAGCGAGGAGACCAAACATGGCAGCGCTCCAGTGAGCCTCAGAGTCTGGAATACAGATTTCTACAAATTTAAGATCAGGTGGGTGGTGGTGCTGGGCGCTTCACCTGCAGCAAATGCTTTCACACCATGGTTTACTGCAGAGTGTGTAAATGTGAGTGTGATTTTTATTGTGTTTCGACAGAGTCAGCTGGTATTAACTGGTGCTGACGACCTGCTGATCCACCGCTCCCAGCTCACAGGGCGTCATTTGGAGGAGCTGTTTGCCACCGCTCGCCCATATTGACTTTGGGCTCGGCGGGTTTTATTTTCCTGCTGAATTCAGCACAGTCTCTTAAGAACCTCCCCTCTCGCCTCACCCGAGCCCCTTTGTTTTCAGTGCAAATGAAATATTGATGAGAAGCCACGGCCCCCTTTTTTTCATTTATTCCATCACTCATTCGCTTGCTGTTTTGCCTTTATTCTCTAGGCCCCTGTATCTTATTCATCATCACTTTCTCTATTCTGGTGTTTCTGGTTCAATCATCAAGCAGATGGTGGAGAAAAAAAAAAGGACAGTGCGTTGTTTGTTCTGTGTGTGTGTCGATTTGTGTGTTCAAAAGTAGGCCAGCCAAAGATTCTGAACACATGGTTTACAGCAACCTTCATATTTTATATCTGCGGATTTTTTGTGGTAACATTCATGTTATCATAATCAATACTGCTCACCAGCCTGACAACAGCTGAAAATCAAACAACAGTTCCCCCCCCCAGAGGAGTGACCTAAGCCTTCTCAGACAGTACCCATAAAACGTGACGAACTCATTGATTTGTTTATGATTTGCTCATAAACTTTTCAGCTGACTTGTTACCTCTCACAAAGAGAAGTGCTTCTTATTTTAATGAAACAGAAGCACTATGATGAATAATTTTTGATGGATTAATACTGGGATTAGGAGACCTCCAGTTAATCCAGGTAGTGCATAACACTAAAAATGGTAATTGAGTAAATGCAAATCCGGATGAACTTTAAGTTTATAATCATATTTATGAGCTGAGGAGGTTTAATAGTTTGCTCTGGGAGATCTACATATCGGTTAAAGTTGCACTGAGCCAAATTTTAATGTAAAAATAGATTTGCTGTGGGGCTGAAACAGAAGAGAATCCAGGCTGCATTGATTAAGTCCTCAAAGATTCTCTTTATGTGCCTCTAGTACATTTATTACCATACATGATATGCGCAGTAAAAACTGCAACATTTTAAAGCTCTGTCAACAGTTCCCGGTAAATTCTAGAAATATTACCCCCTTTCCAGAACTCTTTAGTAATTTCTTTGCCCACAATGGCCCTAATATGACGTCACAATACAGCCAGCAGTCCTTCCGTAAATAATCAGTTTGAAGCTTCAAACATTGCCAAAATTCAGCCCCAACCTGTCTAGCTACAACTAATAATCTCTGAATTTGTTACTGTCCACAAGGGGGTGCCGCAGGGTACTGTATTAGGTCCCCTTATATTCATTATTTATATCAATGATCTAAATGTCTAAATGTGTCAGATGCTAATTTGCATTTTTTATGCTGATGACACAGTTATTTACTGTTGTGGATCAACTCTTGTTCAGGCAATTGAATCCCTGCAGAAAGCCTTTGTTGCTGTCCAGCACACATTACTTCACCTGAAGCTTGTTCTTAATGCAGACAAGACTAAGCTAATGTTGTTTTCCAATTCTAGGAAGTGGCCACAAATGATTCCCTCAGTGTCCAAACTGGAGGGAAACTAAATAGAGGTGGTTCACACAACATGCACTTGTTTTTCATAACTTGCTTGTAAATTTAGTCTTTTTAATTTTCTTTTTGTTTGTGTTTTAACTTTGTAATTTTGTAACTGTGTTTTGTATTTGCTGCTGCCTATCTTAGCCAGGACTCCCTAGAAAAAGAGGTTCTTAATCTCAATGGGATTTCTCCTGGTTAAATAAAAAAATAAAATCTGCTAGCTACATTTAAGCAGGTAGAATTGATGTTAGCCATTTAAAAATTGGAAACTGCTGTTGGCTACCCTTTTCACCTCTCTAGCTTCCCAAACTTTGTCTATCTTTTTATAGTGTCTTCCTTCTGTTTTATTATTTTACCTGATCAGGGATGACGGGCTGAACAGGTGCAACTAGGTCAGGCCAGGTTTTTAAAGATTATTTTTTTGGCTTTTTTGTGCCTCTGTATATGGTCACCGATTTAACCGCTAAACCAGTAAGTAATTCTCATAAATGTGCGTTCCCGGTTTTCTTCAAAAGAGTAGGGGTGATCACAGATTTACTGAAGCTAAAATGGAGAAGACGTGTGCAGCATACTTCACACCCATTGAGATCAAGCAAGAGCAAGTAATGGAAGTTTATGAAGACGTGAAACACAGAATATGTGTAACAAAAAAAAAAAAAAAAAAAGGAAACAGCGCTGCTATAATAAAACGAGAAAACGCATGACTATTGCGGCCCGACTAAATGCAAGGAGCCTAAAAATGGCCGAAATGAACCAACCACTCTTAATTAAAACCGTCACAGTTATAAAATGCAGGAATTACTTGTCATTTGTCTTTAAAAATGAGCAGTGAAAGTTAATGTTACTCAGGAAATTTACCATCAAGATAAAATACAACCACTCCTCCACAATGCTGGAATATATATTACGAGCATGTAGCTGTATATAATGCGCAATATACCATTTTAGCAATGACGAAGGTGATGATTGTAGTGCGTTTCTCCAAAATCACTTGAAGCAGTGGGAGTAAAATAATCATAAACACAGCTCTTTATGGACTGTGTGATGTTAACAAGAAGGTTCAGATACATCATAAAGGGAACAGTTTTGAGCATTCTTCACAGAAGAAGAAAAACGCTCGCTGGAATTACTAGAAGTTTCCTGCTCACATACATATTGGTATACATATTGGTCTCTGATCGCAGTGACTGCTGACTGAACTGATAACTGGTACCAGGGTTAATCATAGCCTGGCTGTTAACCTGGTCTGGAGCAGGCTAGCTGCACAGAATAAATCTCCATGGTAACTTATGTGCCGCCGCTTTCTGGTCACGACTAAATTCAGCCAGTATAGGTAGAAAATCCCAGCTTAATCCAGCAACTAGGTTTTGTGAAATAGCCCTCAGCTGCTGAATGGAACAAACTAATGACTTCTCATTTATTAAAGCACTTCAAGTCATCAAATCATTCATTCTGATTATATTTTATATTACTGTGATTAGCTGCACTGTTTGCCAAATATTTATTTTGACAAATAATTGAAGTTTGTGCTCAGCTGAAAATGCTGGCAGAGAGCAGCAGTGCAAAGCACAAAGCTATGATAGGATAAAGGGACCCCACTCAGACCAGGGCCCGGTTTCACAAAGATACACTCTGACTGTGGCTTAGACATAACAAACACTCAGACTTCTGATGGACGTCTAAATTCATCAATTTCAATAAGCAGTTTAGTTGACTATCTTAAGCAGGACAATGATGCACTGAATTCATGGTAAAATCACAGATCACGAGCATTGACTTGAATGGGCGCGATCGACTCCGGAGGTCGCGGCGCACACGGAATGAGCCGGAGACGGATCCTGTGGAATTTGAGGGAAAGACGCTCAAAATGTGGTGCTACTGGTCAGCAGGTGTCATTGTTACCATGGTAACATGAGTTGAGTAAGATTGGAGGTAAGGTTTTTTTGGCTTAAAATGAGTCCATCTTTAATTTTGTGAAACGTCTAACTTGCATTAGACTAATCTTTGAGCAGAATTAAGACCGGCCTAACACTATAGTACAGTCTAAGACAGTCTAAAACATCTTTGTGAAACCGGCCCCCGGACCAACAGAGGGCATTTAAAGTGCAAGAATACAGTGTTAAGGGGATTTACAGCGGCCCAGGCCAGGACTCCTTTTGAACCTGGTAGAAATCCACCTCCTTTGACATAAAAGGGTTCAATAGTAACTCCTAATTATCTGTATTTTTTTAATCGGAGCTCTTCAGGAAATGTAAACGTTAATAAATAATCATTAGTTTCTTCCTGAATTGTGGCTCATAAACTACTTACATTCTTCACTGTGTTGTTACAAATGTTCTAACGTAACTCCAACAAGTGAGTACAAGGATGCCCCTTTAAAGTGCTGTTTTCCTCACTTCAGCAGATTGCCTTACAGAGTGTCTTACACTGGCCTGAATTTAACAGTTACACAGCTAATTTAATCATCACCTCCACCACTGACTGATGTAAAGTTACTGTGCACATAAACTTTCCTATTTGCGATAAGTCTTCCTCCCTTTTGCTCCAACAGTCCATTTGTAAACTTCTCCATTAGGGGACAGGCATTATCAGTGTTTGCTGCTTGTTTGTAATCTAGCAGGTGTCTCAGGTGGTAATGAATTCTTCTCCAGCAGCGCCCCATGTACACCATTACTCTTATCCCCCAGACCATGGCATGCTAATTAACATTTATAAAAAACAATTTGTTTTCACAGAGCGTGATTGAAGAGAGAGTGAGAGGAAGGAGGATGAGAGACGGAGGGAGGGATGCTTTTGATTTGATGGAGCAAGCTGGCAGGAACAGAGGGGCAGGAATTGCAGAGGAGTGTGGGGCCGAATTAAAAAAGGCAACGGCTTGCAGAATATAAACAGAGACAATTAAGAAGAACACACAAACAAGATGAAGGGAGAGGCAAACGATGCAGCGGCCATGAAAACGAGCCGACAGCTGCTGACAATGAAGAGGGGCGGAGTCAGGGTGCTTTAAACACCACACGGAAACAATATAACTATTTTAGCTCATGCTTGCAGCTGTTCTAATCAAGTTTTATTTCTGCTCTTCAATGCAAATTACTTTTAATCTGATAGATATTATACAATATATTAATTGTATATACATTAATTGTAGTGAATTGTTAAGGCTCTGTTGGTATTGTTCCGTGTTTTGATGAACATTTATTTCAGGATGCTTTCACTGGATTCTGCAGTGAACACAATATTTGTGTTGATAACAGTCATGTGGCATTTAATGGTCAGAAAGAATAAACAGCTCTGAAAAAAATAAGAGGCCGCTATAAAAATATGTTTTTCTCTGGTTCTACAATTTATAAATTTGTGTTTGTGTTTCTTCCAACTTTCAAATCAAATATTGTCAAAGCGGTCTTTTATTTGCAGAAAATGACGTTATTGTGCCACCTGGAACCGGACCTGTCTATTATTTGAAAGCTGGGGCCCGAACTGAGTTATGTCGGAACCCGACCCCGGCTGGGCGAAACAGCCCCGATCAGCACCGACTTCACAGCTGATTAATATTAACAAGTTACCGTTAGTCAGCTGTCAAAACAAACCTTTTTGTCCTGCCTGTGTGACACAGCCTTCTCCCCTGAGCCCTTGCAGTTATCTTCTGTTATCCATGTAGTGTTGATAAAAACAGAGATGCTAATCCACTCGTTATTTCACATTAAAAGTCCACTTACTGTCACGCAGACGGATGACAAACGCGAGGCTCATTTAGAAGCCACACACACGTGTTACACGTAACTGCGCTCACTTTCTTCTCGTTTTTGTCCACAGTTTGCATAAACAAAGTTTTACCTCTTCATATTCATTTTCTTTTATCTTTTTTGTTCACATCAGGAAGGTATCCATCATTACCGACTTTGGCTTCAACTTTTCTCCGAACCTGCAGTCACGTGACACGGCACTCGTTGTTGCTCTTTCAATTGAGTATCTCAATTGAGTATCATCTGCATGAGTGTTTCCTCATGATATTACCAAGAGGAAGCATATATAAGGTAAAAAGAATCGGTCCGAGCACAGAACCTTGTGGAACTCCATGACTAACTTTGGTGTGCATAGAGGAGACATCATGAACATTAACAAACTGAGATCGATCTGATAAATAAGATTTAAACCAACTTAATGCAGATCCTGAAATGCCAATTAAATGTTCTAGTCTCTGTAACAGGATGTGATGGTCTATCGTGTCGAAAGCAGCACTAAGATCTAACAGGACGAGTACAGAGAGAAGTCCTCTGTCTGAAGCAGTAAGTAGATCATTTGAAACTCGCACAAGTGCTGTCTCAGTGCTATGGTGGACTCTAAATCCTGACTGAAAGTCCTCAAATAAACTGTTGTTATGAAGAAAGTCACATAATTGATTAGCGACTGCTTTCTCAAGGATCTTTGAGATAAAAGGAAGGTTAGATATAGGTCTATAGTTAGCTAAGGTGCCTGAATCTAGGGTAGGCTTTTTAAGAAGTGGCTTAATTACAGCTAGTTTAAAAGGCTGGGGTACATAGCCAGACGATAAAGACATATTGATCATATCTAGTAAAGAAGTGCTAATTGAGGGAAAGACTTCCTTAAGCAGCTTGGTTGGAATCGGGTCCAAAAGACAGGTTGATGGTTTAGACGAAGATATCAGAGAATTTAGCTCAGGAAGGTCAATTGGAGAAAAACAGTCAAGGTAAAGCATCAGTGACGGCTATTTCATCACCTCATGCTAGCTAGCTATGGTACACGACTAAAATGGAACGATTTCTTATCAAACAAAGTCGCAAACCAGAAACAAAGTGTTATTGGAAATGAGGAAAATGAAGACACACAACAACCGAAGATCGATACGAAGACAGCAGAGAAAGGTACAACCAACAAACTACAAATACGTGAAGAAAGTCACGGAAATGCATACCTGCTTCATCCCAGGATTAAGGTCAGCCTGATTTTAATTAGGATTGTGTTGGCTGCATGACACATACTGTATGTTAAGTGAGATGACAAATAAGTAGGAAGATATGCGTAATAGTTGGAGATGACTTTTGTTATTTTGCAGTCGAGGTGGCTCTCATGGCATGGATGTTTTAGATGTATAGATGCCTCCTGTTAGCCACAGCCCATCACTCAATATCATCTTAAATTAATGAGTATAGTGTTGTTTCGTTGATTACACAAACCTTCCCATATCTAATTTCTAAGGATGCCCAACAAGTTAGTCAGTGAAAAGAGTTGTTTGCTTGGTCCGAATCAAAGACCAAAATGGTATCATTTTAAAACTTTGCCTCGAGTTTGGTTTGGGTTCTGATGCTTGAGGAAACTGCTCTCTGATTGGTCAGAATTTCCACATGGGAAAACTCCCTGAAGTAAACAAAGACAGAGCACACTCCTCAATCACACTTAACACGATAGCAGACTTGAATGTTTTTTTGTTTTATGTTTAACCGACACCGTTCCACAGTTCGATCAGTTCTCCTTAAGTTTTTCTCTGAGCAGTTTGAACACCTCCGGGTTTTTGTGTGTTTCACAAGCATATGTGAAACTGTGTGGTCAGCCCATATTTCTATTTCCTTGTCGCTTCCCCACGTCTGTCCTCTTCTCATCTTGCTGCCTGGCTGCATAGCGTCTCTGCAAGTGTCAGCACCCGTTAACAACCCACAATGCACTGTTTCTTGGTTTGCTTCCTGTATTTGGTCCTACTTTAAGTCAGTTTATGTTCTCACTAGAATTAAACCGGGCCGTGGTTTGTTTGGAAACGGACCGAGACCCGTCTTTTTTAGTGGACCATGGTCCGGTTGTTTGGCCTGCACCAGAGTTGGATTCCCAACCCAAACGAAACGCACCAAGGGAACAAACGCTCCAGGGTTTGGTTCAATCGGACTGAACAAGGCTGGTATGAACCCCCCTTAGTCAACTAAATTTGTATTGGTCTGTCAAATAAAAGCTGCATCTTGTCTGTTGTACGAGCATCTGTTAGACCCGTCTGAAGCCTTTCCAACCAAGACTTCCCCTTTATCAAAGGTTACCTGATAGGCAACATATTCTTATAACATAGTGTAACAGGAATGGGCAGAGGACAGGGTAAAAGTGCAGCAGTTTTATTTACCCTAACAGAAGGTCTTCGCCAAAAACAGATTACCTTAGCCGGGCCACTTACCGACTTCCCAGCTCAGAATGTCACCAAAAAGTTTGTCTTGGATATCACAGTGGAAGAGACAGAGAGCCTCCTACTCCCAGCATGTGCCACCCGAACTGAACTCCTTGATTCCCTTTGTTCTCCCCTGACGTGGGGATCAGCCCCAGGTGTGTGGCTTCCCACACCTGCTCCCAATACTGTCAATCGAAGTGGATGGAGCTACCTTGCCCCTCAACCCTTTACAATAGTCTGATTTTGTTATGTGTTTTGTTACAAGTGCGTTCAACAAAAGAACCACAACTCTTCTTCACTAGTTAGTTAGCTGCTTAGCAGCTACAAGCCGGGCTTAAACCAACTACATCAGCCTGAAGACCAGAGCTCTCTCAGGTACATTTAGGGGGACCAAACAGGGGAGGGTGGTGAAATAAATGAAGCAAATTTTCTGCTGGCTTTCAGACTCATTAATGCTTTTGCTGTTAGCATTGGCAGTAACAGATGGTGCTTTGTGTGTGCTTCTACATTTTATACTTTAGAGGCTTATTATTACATGAATGTATTTCTCTGTAAAGTAGTGTGTTAATGTTAGAACTCACAACATATTTGTCAGCCCTGGAACCCAAACCATTTATGATTAACCCCCCCCCAAAAAATATTTAGATAATTAGATTAAGATCATAAACATGTGACTAAAAGTCTGATAACCTGCTGCTGTAATGCCACAATTTCCCAGTTTGGAATAAATAAAGTACATCTGTCTGTCCGTCCGTCCGTCCAGTCCACCAGGAAACCTTTTGGGGCAGCCTCTAACAGGTTAGACCTGTAACATACGAGTCTGCAACTGAGCAACACTTAGTATTTCGTATCTGTTGTTTAGAGAATAAAAAGGTTTAAAATGCAGATCTGCCTCTGTGTTGATTTGAAGAAACTCAACACTTAAAAACAAGAGATACATTCTATAACAAATACAACCTAATGCTGAGTACATTAAAATGAACAAAAATGTAATTAATGTAAATGAAATGTAAATTAATTCTATTCTGCAGATATGTTTCCTCATCCAGTTGCTAATTGTTGACCTCATGTTTGAGTTTCATATAGTTAAGCCCAACTTTTATTTTCCGCAGCGTAACTGTCCGCTGCAGCTCCAGCTTCCACATAAATCATAGCGATAGCTTGGTGACCTCGCTGAAGTTTGGCTTATCTTCCAGGCTCGAAGCTCTCGCTTTAAATTTTTACAAGCTGAGGAGGTCTCACGGTGCAAACAGAGCCGATGTTTCAGCACAAAGCAGCACTGCTGGCTGCTGTTGTTCTCCACCAGGTTTAAGAAAACAGACACTCAAACTCAGAACAAATAATCAGAGGAGGAAGAGACGTGGCTGAGATCAAACAAACACAGCAGGAGTTTCGTCCTTGAATTAAAGAGAGGAACAGGCGTGATTGTGATGCTCACAGCCGAGTGGAAAATCAGTCATCAGTTGACAAAACGCTTTTGAGAACAGTCGCGCACTCAGGAGTAATTAGTACTTCATAAAGAACACTTGATCCGACTGCTTATTGATTCTCTGAAAGTTGGTAACTCTCGGTAACTGGTGTGTGTGTGTGTGTGTGTGTGTGTGTGTGGGGGAGGCTAATGTGTGTATTCATTCAATCTATGGTTACTCTAGCTGCACACTTTTTTTCCCATTCGAATCACCTCTTTACATCTTTACATCCTCAGTCTAGTGTTTACGTGCAGTTGCATTGACAGTGCTTTCAATAAGAACATCAGTGTGACATGCACATTAGTGACGAACTCATCAGGCATTCGTCTTCCTAAAAGAAACTGCGTTTCAGCTCCAACTGATTCAGTGATGTGTCTCTGGCGGCTCCCTGAAGATGGAAATCGTCTGCTCAATAGTTGCAGTTATTGTGTTGCTGTTAAAGTAACAATCATGTAAATACATGTCTGTTAAAGGAATTCTTACCTTTCAGGCATGTCCCTCAGCACTTAGCTAAAATTTGAACAAGAACAACTCCGCCTCCCTTCAAAGTCCCACCCTCTTCCCCCTGCCTGACCTCTGACGCTCCCCTCCCTCCTCCTCCTCCTCCATGCATCCCTGACGCGTGCGGTGAGAGAAGTAGCGCGAGTGAAACGGGTCAATGGAGTCGGAGTCAGAGTCAGAGGCACAGGTAAGTGAAAACTAACCAACAGTAATTAAATAATATTCAATTCTGCATGTGGTATAAAATAAAATTCCCTCCCTCGTAACGTTTAGTTACCTTTTGTAGTCTGACGAACTACCAACGTTACTATCGTAATTATAGCATTTCATCGCCTGTTTGTTTACAGTCAAATGCGTCGTTTTTCGGCAGAATTAATATTGCTGTCATAACGTCTTACCTTGCTTGAATTGTCCCGGTAACGTTTGTCATTAAATTAGGAGCAGTACAAGCAGTTTTGTTTACAGGTTAACTTTGTTGAGAACCTGTTTTGTCAGCTAACGGTAGCTAACGGTAGCTAACTTTAGCCCTCGTTCAGACGTTTAGCTTCAACATTTTTTTCTTTTAACTTTATGTTATATAGTCACAAAGTAAAAGGCTCTTTCTTTTTTTTAAATTGTGGTGCTTCTTGGAGGAGAGTGTGGTTGGAGATCCCTACTACGTTCCGGATCTTCAGAGGCAGGGGCCGACAGCAGCAGCCTACAGCAGGAACCAGCACAGGAGGTGTAAGAGCCCCGAGAAGGGCAGGTCCTTCCAGGGTCTGCCAGGGTAGAAGCAGCAGGGGCCGTGGGGTGATGCGGAGTGGGGAATCTGCTGAGGAGAGGCCCGGAACCAGCAGACAAGCTGCCCCAAGATCCACAACAAGAGCCAGTCGGAGGGCACGTGGACCTGCTGTACTCAGTCCTGACGATCTCATCCGAGTCCAGCAGTTCATATAGTTTTGTATTTTTTCTTATTCACGTTGTTCAATAAAACCTTGCATTGTATAATTGCATTTGTCTTTTTACTCACATAAAGTAATGTTTATTATGCTTTACTTCCATTATGCCCCTATTTTCATATTCCCACTTCATCTGAATGAACTGCAGTGAATTACTAAAATCAATTTTTTAGAAAAACATTTATTATTGTAGACAGTTTATCACTTTTTTTTACAGCTGTCTTCTATAAGAAATTAGTTATTTGGTCCCAATAAAAAAGCAAATAAATAACATAAGGCACTTGCAAGATTACTGTTTAGTAATGCAAACAAATCTTTTAGATGTAACATTCAGCTCTTCATGAGTTCCAGGGGTACCAAGTCTTGGCTGGTGCTGGAAGTCCTCCATTACGGTGAGAGTGGTGTACCTTGACAAAGAGTAAAAAAAAAATAGAAACGTGACACAGGATATAAATTGCATAAACTCAAACAGGCTAGATTTTATATAGATCTTAGGCTGCTTTGGCACAGAGTGATGTTATCACAATGTACAGTAAGTGGAGCAAGTGTATGTATCAACTTATTACAATTTAAAATTCCCTACTGGTAAATAGTACTTCTTCCCAAGGATGGAAAAAGTCACAAACATAGACAGATCGGTCTTATTTACACAGATGTCAGCTAGCCAGCATTATCTATTAGCCGGAGAAGTCTTCTAGCAATGTGCTGAACTAGCTCTGGTTACTGTACAGCCAACCAAGTCAAACGCAACCCCGGAGTTATAATACTAAAACTGGGTTAATGACAACTTCACAATAAACACTGAGGCTAACGCTGAAGCTAACGTCACCGGTAGTGTAACGTTAAACAAACCAAGCTGTGGAGTCAGTTTGTTTACACTACCGGTGCTAACGCTAACGCTAACGCTAGGCTAAATTTCCCTGCACAAATAACATAATATTAAAGAACAACAGTAACTGGTAACTGATGTTATCACATGTAATGTTGTGTTTTAGGATTAGGCGAACTTAACGTACCTGTCCAGCAGAAACTCCGCGACCATCTCATCTCTTTTTAGCTCCGGATGTAGCTGCATTAGCCTCCTCCATTGCTGGAAAGCAGAGCCGATGTTGACTCCAGTCTTGCCTCTTGCCGCATCAAGCTCTTTCTTTAAGGCAGCTTTTTGTGAAATAGTCTTCTTTGTCCTGATCATTTTCTCTGTGGGGGCAGCTGATGATGGAAGTGGCGGCTCGCCTTGGTCAGTCACTGTCAGGTCTCCATTCCTTGCTCTCTCTCACCGCTCTACTGCGCTACCAGAGAGGCGCGTGACTTGAGAGGCGCGCGACTTGCGAGCCGTGACAGCGGAGCAACTGGGAGGGAAGCGGCGACGGATGACAGACAGGAAGCTCGGCAAATCAATTTATTCGGACCGAATAAAATGATTGGTCAGACTTTTATCAGAAATATATGAGAATTAAATATTGATGAGTTTCAACGCCTAGTTGATTTCTTTTACATTTTATTGTGCTATACGCTTATTAGGAGCATTTTATGATTACAAAAAAAAAGCGTAAAAATGCCAGAAAGGTAAGAATTGCTTTAAGTCACCATCTATCACCGAATGAGGTTACACAAAGGTGATTGAGCCTATGACCCACTGATGAAAGCCTTTGCATTTGCAGTACGTAGTATTATTACAGACTGGCTGTCTGTGGCGGCATTGGCGGAAAAAATCACAAGCAGTGCCCAGTTAGTGACGCGTTTCCATCAGCAAGCAGTGGTTGGTCTGCCAGAGAGGCTGCTTTTTCCGCTCTCTGCAAGTGTTACGAGTAAACAGTAATCTACTGTTGGAAAACAATTTGAAACTTTATAATCAAATGTTTTAGAGTTGAAGTTATATATCCATAAGTTTTATAAATGAAATGTTTTAAAAGTTAAAGGTCTTATAGTCTAATGCCTTAAAGTTAACATTTCTATATTCTAATGCCTTAAAGTTAAAGTTTTACAGTCAAATGTTTTATAGTTAAGGTTTTATAGTCAAATGTTTTAATGTTTTGGTGGCGCCAACAGGTGGTGATACTTGCAACACATTTTGACTAATCAGGCAGAGACCTGAAAATAAAAATAAAAACATGCTGAAGCCCAGCAAGGGAGGGGTTTAGAATATATAAGACCCCAGCGGCTAACCTGTGGGCAGTCTCATCCGGATGGACTCGGGTTTATTTGTTTGTATTTATACGGAAATAAACTCTTTTTGCATCAGATTCTGCCAGTCTCTAGTGTTTGCTCGTCTGAGTTTTTGAAGACTTTGATTATATTTTTATTTGATTATTTTTAAGAGTTTTTCAACAAAGTTTTATAACCTAGTTTTAAGAGTTTTTCAACCATGTTTTATTATCTATTGGAGATTGAAATTAAGTGGCTGACAAGAGGGTTCGGGAACTTTTTTGCCACAACACTACTATGATTGAACAAACAAAGAAAAGATGGATGACTACAGATACAACTTCAAAAAGAAGTGAAAATCCAAAGAAAAAGAAACAAACTCAACGCTCAGATGAAGGCAAACTTCTTAAAAGGAAAGCGACCGTCAGCGAGGACAATCAAGAGTGACAAAGGGAGCCAAATGTTAAATTGGGAAGTGTACTCCCGCAATTACTGTTTATGGCCATTAGATGGTGCAAGACAACAAAACTGAAATTTTCCACAGTGTCAGTTTAATGAAGCAGTGGTTTACGTAACATTATTTCCATAATTTTCTGCTCCTAAGACATTTGTAGAAAAACACAGCCAGGAAACGAGGATAAATCTTTTTATGCTGCAATCTTTCTTTTTATCTGAAAAAATTTTTTATTTGTTACCAAAATCTCAAAGGCCTCAAACACAAACGAAAATGTGCGATCTTTTATCGTTTATCTTTTATCCAACAGTCTGAACCATCATTTATTAGCCCTAAAAACAGTAAGCAGCCACAGCCAGTTGCTCTGTGCTCCCACCAGTTCAGATCTTTGCTGTCACCATGGATAGATTAGCAGCCACTGGTTGCTAAGGGTTTGGAACAGTGCAAATATAGGATTTCCAGTAATGTATAATGGGACAGCAGCAACAGTGCTGAGGAGGAGAGAAGGAAACATAAATCAGAGGTTTCACTGAATTCAATCTGTTTCTCAAATGCTCCGGCGAACACAGCAACTCTGGAGGGGGAGCTAATGCTAACTGAGCTTGTTTCAAGGTGATTCATTTTAAGGTCCTTGTTTTCATTAATAAAGTGCTGCATGATCAGACACCTTTGTACATCTCTGACCTGCTCCATCCCTACGTCACCTGTAGATCCCTCAGGTCTCTTCTGAGGGTCTACTTGTCGTCACTCGTGTCTGACTGAAAACAAAAGGTGATGGTGCCTTTGAGTTTGGAGCTCCAGACTTTGGAACACTCTTCCTTTGCAAATACGCTCTGCAGTTTCTACTGATGCTTTTAAAAAGCAGCTTAAGACACCTTATTAAATCAGTTTTAGATCATCTCATCATTTTGCACATTTGTAGTTTTTCTTTATTCATTTTTTATTCTTTGATTGTTGATTGTGACGTTGCTCTATGAAAGGTGCTGTACCAAATAAACTTTACTACTAATTTTAAGGTTTGGATTCCTTCAGTTTCATTGTTTATTTATTAAAACAGGAGCTAAACTACCCACAGAAGTCTTCTCCTCTCAAAACCTTTTAACTTGCAGACAAAAATAAAGGCATGAAAATAAGACACTGTGGGTTTAGGGTTCTATCTTAACCAAACACTCGACTGTATTTGACAACAAGAGCAGAGAGAGAGTGTGAGTCTGAACAAAGCAATTCTGTAGCTCCTCTTACAACAAATCATTTTCATTTATACCTTTTTTCTGTTCATGTAGATCAGGGGTCTCCGACCTTTTTTCATCTGAGAGCTACTTTGAAAAAATGAAGGCAGCCAAGAGCTACTTGCATCACATCGCTGTAGTTGCTTGTGGCGCCCCATGTTGATTCTTTTGTCCACTGAACGTTGGTACCACAGATGAGGTACACACTTGTCCTTCACATTTGTGAATAAAAACTTGCTTTCCCACTCCCCGCGGAAACAGTATGTTTTCTGCTTTTTCTTGCCGTGGCCACCTTCACTGTCCATCATAAATCTGGCGAAACAGGCTAACAGCGCCGAACAACACCGAAATACAGCATAACTGACCCGACCTGTCGATGGAGGTCACTGCAACATTGCTGTGATTGGTTTCGGTTCAGACGTTGCCAGGAACATCACCATCAACATCATTTATTGACAGCTGATCGGCCTATCCTAATATTTTGTATTGGAGAGGGCGGGACATTTGTGTGATTGATTGGATTGAAGTGGGAAGAGGTGTGTTTATTAGGGTTGGATTTTTTGTACGGATCATGACATCTCAAAATGTAACTATAACTCATTAAACACAATATAGGTACCTTTATGGCTCTTTTTTCTTTTTCTATTTCTCAGTGTTGTGACCAAGTCATCTTTGCTCAAGTCTCTAGCAAGTCTCAAGTCATTTTTTCTTGGGCATGTCAAGTCAAGTCGAGTCCTTGGTAAAGGCAAGTCGAGTCACTTTTTTTCCACCCAAGATCCAGCACTCTTACCTGCAGTATCCGGTCTTTACAAAGAGAAAAGACAAGGTGTTAGCAGCCCGTCTAATAATGATATTATTGGCCAATTTATATAAGCTGTTCAAAAGCTCTGCTCTGAGACCGTATTGAGTAGTAATGAGTACGACTGATGAGGCTTCTCTTTGGGGGCTTTGATGTTGCGTGTTGCCATAGCGAGGAGTTTGACTGACAGCCAGTCATCCAATCAGTCATTTTACCATCCCGAACAGTGAAGGGATTCGTCTGTCTCAATTAGTTTGTTTCTGTTATTGTATAACTTTGTTTTTTTAAATGGTTATTTTGGATCCAACACAATATTTATGTAACACAATAACACAAAAAAACACTCACCAATCAAGGCAACTTTAAACAAGCAACACCCTGCAGGGTATAATCACTTTTTGTCAGTGGAGTCTGTTATTTAGACCACAAAATATGTGAAGGAGCATGGTATAATAATTACAGAATTTCCCTTTAACAGACATCACACGCTTTTTTCCCTACATTTTTGAAACCATGTAATATTTGTCAGCTCTCAGACGCTCCACATTACAACAGCGACGAGTTACGGCTCATGTGATCACCATGAATTGGAGATCTTTGATTGGTAGCCGTGTTGAAATGTTGTAAGAGCGAGCATGTGCCGACACACGCCTGTCAAAGCAACATAATTCCACTGTCTTTTTACATCCTCTGGTTTTATAGCAGGACACACTTATGCCCCCTCTCTCCGCTGCCGGTCCACTGAGTTATGAGTCAGGCATCAGAGAATGCTCCTCTGCTTGGAGATTTACGCAGGCCTACAGGCCATCAGGCTGCATTATTACTGCGTAATCAATGGACTCTGTGGTAATGGTGCTGCTCTAACAGCTCTGAGCGTGGCCTGTAGCTTACGTTTATGAGGTGATGCTTGCGGATGATGGATGGGTATCAGACAGCACTTCCATGATTTCAAACCAGCAGTAAGAGTCTTAAGGTGCTCACTGTAAAGAATCTTAAAGGGACAGTTCACCAGAAAATCAGTGGATTTCTGTGTGTATCATTAAATCACATCAAGGATTGTGCGACCATTAAAAACAAGGTTTATGTCGTTTAAACATAGCATTAAATGAAGTTTCATCTCTTCTCTTTTTTGCTCCCCATTATCTCCTCTCCTCACGCAGCTTCTCTCTCTACCAAGTTGTCAAACGCTGTAGGTACCTTTTCTTGCATGTTATCTAGGTGTTGTCCTATAGCTGATTGTTTTAATGTGCTTTTAAAGTCAGCTGAGGTAGAAATAGGATTCTGAAAGTTGGGGTTCAATTCCCTTGTCTAACAAATGGCCAATGTTGACCTCTTTTAAGAATTTAATCTCACTTTAAGTTCTGTAAAATATGTTATTTAAAAAGGCTTGTGGATGCTCACAACATACATACATCTGTAACTAACGTACGTAATTATTTAAACCCAAACCCTGATCTTTTTCCTGAACCATAACCAAGTAGTTTTGGGTGCCCAGCGTTGTCAAAGCTACTTTGGAAGCCGAATCAGATTTCTTTGAATCGAGCGTGTGAAATATATGAACTACACAGCAGACTGGAGTCTCTGTTAACAGTGACGAACAGACAGAAAGATCCGCGTGATTAACACACATCTGTGTTTTATCTGCTTGGCTCCTAACGCCTGTCGCTAAAAAGGAAAAAAATAATTTGAATCCTAATTTTTGCTGTCGATTACCATGACAACGACTGAAGCTTTGAAGAATTCGGCTCAGCCCAAGCCTAATCATATCCCAGTTGTGTGTGAAACATTAGTTTTAGGTCAGATGAAAGAAAAGATCACATTTGTGCAATATTACATGTTGCATAAACATAAAAATAAATGGTATATATTACATGCAGAGCACTGCGTCCTCCTTGAGGAAACAGAAACAATTTCACAACAGTCTTTGAGCTTAATGTGCTAAATGTGACTGCAATGACGTCCAAAACCCCGCCTATCACAGTGCCCTGTTTTGAGGGAGTCCATGTTATAAATAATCAGTACAACAAAGAATATAATGACTACTTATTTAACATTTACATTTATATTTAAGATAATTCTTTATTGATCCCCAGAGGGGAAGTTCGGGCATTGGAACAGCACAAGACAAAGTAGCAGGAAGGTGAATACAAATAGAAATAAGAATAGATAAAATAAATAAAGTAAGAAGTATATACAACTGGTATACAAAAGTGACAAAAGTGATCTACAGTGACAGTTATTGGGTAAAGTCACATGTATGGTTAATAGCAGCAGCATTTAGCAGTATGAAATGAGTTATAAGGTACATGATATTGTACAATATAAGGTGCAATATAAAGGTGGCAATAAAATACAGTATGGTATATTACAGTATGTAAATGTATATTATGTAGTATGATATGGAATATGAAGTGAGTACTAAGTAAGTAATATAAAGTAAAATTGCAATAATATGGAATAATAATACAAATAATGTACACATATAACCAAAGAAAAAAACAGCCGTTAGGTCTTTGTGAAACATTGTTAACATAGGGAGTAATCTCTCTTTACAGAAATGTAGAATCTGTAGGCAGGGGCGTGGATTGTGTTCAAGTCCAAGCAATATTGACCAATCATCACGTATCAGCAGGCTGCGGCGTATGCAGGAAAAACAGTCCATGAGGAGAGCAAAAGCAGGCGGAACGTAATCTGCTGTAATGCCATCCTGGCTCCCAACAGCGTGATCTGACGATGCTTTAGCTTCTTATTAATCCCTATAAACAGACATCTGCATGTTAACAGCTAACAATCTGTTGTATGTAACTTGAGATGAATTCCTCTGACGCTGTGTCACGAAAGCCGTTCAGATTTCCCGACTTCCTCGAATGCATCAGATCGATCCGACCTCCGTTCACCAAAAGAGCATTTTTAAAGTTTTCTTCTCCTCTTGAGGACAGACCTGACAAAGCTTGAATTTTCACTTCTTACAAATCTGTAACAATGCAGCACGCGGAAAAGGAAGTGTTGTTGGGAAGTCATTTTTACCCAGCAGCCTGTTCACCAGTGTACACAGAGGCTTTATGGTCTCAGACTAAAGCCGATGGGATCCGTATTATTAGACAAAGCTGCATGTTTAGTAAGAAGTGAATATTGACATATTTTTATCTGTTGTCGTTCTGCGTTTACAGTAGGTCATGAATGGTATCCACTGTAACTGCTGTCAATCACTGTTGGCTAAACTTTTCAGAGCCCCCCCCCCATCGGACTATAGGCTTTAGTAGTCAGCAAGTGTTCCTTTAAACTCCCCTTCATCTGTTTCTTCTCAGCACTCTAATTCTGTCAGCAGAGCCTACATCCATGTCCCACTTCCATCTCGTTTCACCTCAAACACAACTCTCGCTGCTCTTCCACGGACAGCCCTCACCCATATCTCTCCTGTGAGGGGATGTGCCCTGATTTCTTATTTTCTTTCTTCCTCCTCCCTCACTTACTTTATCTGGGTGTCACTGTGTCAGAATGTATTTGGAGCTAAATTATTCATTAGAGAACTGGAGGGCAATCAAAGAGACTGGTACCATGGTGCGGCTCGTGAGTGTATGTGCGTACTTGCATGACAGAATGTGTGGATGCATGCATGCTTGGTTGTGCGTGTGTGTGTGTGTGTGTGTGTGTGTGTGTAAGCTGGTACAGGAGGGAGTACAGAAGGCTGGAAGAAGGAGATTACATAGAAACCCGAGGGAGCCGAACACAGAGCCCAGAAGCTCTCCTTACATCCCTGAGAATGCAAATTTAATGTGTGTGTGTGTGTCTGTGTGTGTGTGTGAGGGGGGGTGTTAGATACTGATTTCCCCTGATATAATCAATAACGCTGGTGTTGAAACATGAATTGTCTGCTGTTACCTTCACTCACCTTTCATTTCCATAAATTGTGAGAAAATATGTCCTTCATATTTTCTGTGCGTGCGTTCGTGTGTGTGCTTCATCCCTGCCAAATGACCAGACGTCAAGCTCTAAATACTGTTATCAAAACAAGATAATATTCTACTGACTTGTTACTGGTTTGCAAATTGTATAAACCTGAGGAAATGTTTATCATTTACTCAAAGAAAATGGATAGTTTAAAACTGGTGGGATATATTTTTAAGTGAAAAACACATTTGATACGCCATTAGCTACCAACGATTAGCATTAGCGTTCAACCACTTTATAGCTAACGTTACTGTTTAATAGCTGAGTATGATATCAAAAGGCTTTTATTCATGTGTAGCAGGTATGGTAGCTAGCTAATGTTTATAAACTTTCTATGAGGTAGGACCATAGACTGTATAAAAAGATGACGACATGACAGCTCCCTAAAAGTGAAGCCAAACCCTCTCTATCGCCCCCTGCTGACTGGCTGCAGTATAGGTCATAAAGCCCGCCTCCTCCATGTTAACAGATGGGACATGAGTCAAACTATAAAATCAAAATACACGGCAAATACATTTTTTTCAAACATGGTTTCTGTCATTATAGTTAGTTCTTATCATGCTGATTTATGTCCAAGTGTTCATTTTTCTGACAAGTTTATTTTTAATTAGTTATTTGATGTTGTCAAAATGATGATTGACAGCTCTGTTGACAAATACCTCTCCTGCAGCCGATCTATTCCAGATTAGCAGAGTGGAGGATGATCCGCGAGAGGAATCATAAAACAATCACTACAGTCATTGAAGTTTCCATACCTGTAAACAGACCAGTGAACAGACCAACACAAGAAGCTGTTCTGCTGTTAAACACGCCATCGAGCAGGATCTTTGCTGTTTTTTCAGTGAGTTAAGTGTGTGTTTTGGTTAGCAGTAGTGGTAACGGCGGCGCCACACGTCGTTCTCTACTGCGCAGACTCTGGCTCAGAATGACGTCACCATCGAAAGATGGCAGCGCCTATCACGGGGGCTATTTTGGCATCACTTTTCAGTAGATGGAGACGCATCGTCCATCTATATATACAGTCATTGGGTAGGACCAATGATTGCATAAATAAATGGGTGATGCGTCTCCATCTACTCTCATTGTATACTGCCATCTTAGTCGAGATCGGCAGGTGGAACCTACGTAGCCACTTCTAAAATCAAGACTAGGTCAAAACCTAGCATGTGGCTGACCGCATCAGGTCAATGTGCACTTTTGTGGGCAATGTGTTACACGGACTGTCCTCATGAGGCTGATGACAACGTGTTTGAAAGCAGGTGCGCCCTGCGGACGTAGGTGAGGACAGCAGACAAGCAGTGGACGAGCAGCCCCGCCTACTCCCCCGAACAAAGTATCTAGAGCCGTATAGACGTTGGTGTCTTGTCAGTGGAGGTCCAATATGCTCCATGATCCGCCATTGCAATGTTGCAAAAGTAGTGTCACTCACTCTCTCACTCAGTCAGTCAGTTACTCAGTCAGTCACACCCAGTGGTCGGCCAAAAAAACCAGCAAAGATCCGACAGGTCACCGTATTTAACAGCAGAACAGCTTCTTGTGTCGGTCTGAAGCAGATATTCACGCTTATGGAAAGTTCACTGACTGTAGTGTTAGTGTTACGTCTCCTCTCACCGTTCCTCCTCTACTCTGCTACTCTGGAACAGAACCCTGCATGAGCCCCATTAGTCAACAGAGCTGTCAATCATGAGGCCACACCCCCTTTTTATAGCATCAAATTAAAAATAAACTTGTGAGAAAACACTTAATAAATCAGCATGATAAGAACTAACTATAATGACAGAAAGTATGTGTGAGAAAAATTATTGACGTATTTGACGTGTATTTTGATTTTATAGTTGGACTCATGTCCCATCTGTTAACATGGAGGAGGCGGGCTTTATGACCTATACTGCAGCCAGTCAGCAGGGGGTGGTAGAGAGGGTTTGGCTTCACTTTTAGGGAGCTGTCATGTCGGCCATCTTTTTATACAGTCTATGGGTAGAAAGTGGTTAAATACTATCATTAGCTGTTGTTTAATGAATGCTAGTGCGTCATCAAATATGTTGTTCCAACTTAAGATATATATTTTTTTTTACGTTAACATCATAACACCACTTTTGTGCAGTGTGAGCAAAGGAATTAACATTTGTGTCATATAAAAAATGTGACCAATCCATCTAAATTATAAACTAATAACTCATTGCTTTTGACAATTGATCCGACAAAATGTAATATTGCAATACTCCAGTGTACTGATATTTTGTTAAACCTCTTAAAGACAAATTAAAATCCCCAGTTATAAATTAGAATATCTATTCCCTCATTCTTTATAGATCTGTTCATAAAAAATAAGAGAGAATGTCCTGGGAACAAAGAATTTAACTACCATCATCTGTTTATTGTTGCAGTTATGTCAAATAAAGAACCTGAACTTATGTCTACAGTCTTTGTCTCTGTAGTTCTGTTCAACAAGGACACAGACAAATTATTAATGAAAGTCTGTCTTTGCCTCCTGAGGTGAATCCTCCTCACATGGGGTTTTCACTTCAGTAGCAGAAGATCATGCTTCTCTGTGGGCAGACAGGAAGGGTGTTAACACTCTCTAAGGGAGCCTTTAATTACAGTCTGCACAGAGAGGGAACAGCAGCCGCGCAGCATGTGGCTGAATACTGATAAACCGGTGATGCTGTCAATTCATTTCATTCTAAATGCAGAGACGCATATGTTAATCACTGGAAAGAAACATGACAAACGCAAAAGCCACAGGACACATGTTCTCACCGAAGGGTTTGAAAAGTAAATGTGACTCACATGCTACAACTGTAACATTTAAGTAGGCCAATAATAAGTAAGAAAAAAAATGGATGTTTTTTGAATAGTTAAGAAAGATCAAAGTTTGTATTAAAAGAATTACAAATGTAGAAAACTAGCCTGCGTTATAACTTCGGTCTCCTTGTTGTCATGTTTTTGTGGGAACAATTACATCCGTCCTCTACCGAAGCTGACTTTATTGCTCTTCATACTGTATCACCGGACTTTAACAGCACATCAAAACAACAAGTTAGAGGACAGGGTCCAGAAGTGACACTAGAGGGGAACCTTCAGAGTCATATTTTGAAGCTTTGGGCCGATGAACGAGCTGCTGTATTTGACGAGTTGGGGTTGAGAACAGGATGGGATCTTCAGTGAGATGGAGTCCATTCTGAATAATGTTTAGTCTAGTTTTGTATGTATAATCTTGTGTGTGTTTGGGTAGTGGGGAATGTAGTTTGTACTCTTTTAATGTCTCGTCTTCTAACTATTTTCTTATTGTACTTACCTACTCGCGGCTGTGGCTCAGTGGTAGAGTCGGTCGTCTTTCGATCGGAGGTTCGATCCCCAGCTCCCTCAGGCTACTTGTCGAAGTGTCCTTGGACAAGACACTAAACCCCAAATTGCTCCCGGTGGCGGGTATGACGGGTATGAATGTGATAACTGATTGACAGTTGGGCACTTTACGTAGCAGCCTCTGCCATCAGTGTGTGAATGTGTGAATGTGATATGTAGTGTAAAAGCAGCTTTGAGTGGTCGCAAAGACTAGAAAAGCGCTATATAAGTACAGTCCATTTACCATTTACTCAGGGACTCCGGGCGGATAAGAGCAATTTGCTAAAACCCAGTGCAACACATCTCTCCTTGTTTTATGAAAGCATTTTCCTTGTTCAAATAAAGAAACATATCAGTATCAGTAACTTCATTAGATATGTTGCTCAGGTTACTTAATAAATCCATCAGCAATACATGTTTTGCACATATTTTATTGATCAATGATGGTCCAGCCAGTTGATAATCCAGCCTGGTTAAACTCTTTTGCTGGATGACCTTGTTATGCTGGAGCTTGCTGCGTTTTCAACTCCTTTCGGACTAGTCCATTGTATTTTGGATGATATTACGTATTTATCTTTAGGGCTGTTTTGGCCTTTGCCTTTATTTTACAGGACAGTGAATAGAGTCGTAAATGTGGGAAGAGAGAGTGGCAGGGGCTGCAGCCTTCGAAGGAGGCGGTCCACGGAGGATGCTCCATTCACAGCCTGCACAGACCGTTAAAGCCGAACTGAAATGAGACAGTCTCGTCTACCCTTGCATCACCAAACGCCGCTCCTGCCGCCTAGCAACAGGTAGCTAGCGGGCTAACTAGCCAGCATAACTAACTTCGAGTAAGTTAACCTATTATTTTAGGTTAAATGTGGGAAGAGAGAGTGGGGATGACCCGCTGTTTTGAGGACTGAGCTATTACACGAGGGGCATGCAACTTAACCACTGAGCTAAACCGGCACCTCTATTACATATATGTCAGAGTAGGTTTAATGTTGATGAGCCCCTCAAATATTTTTGGATATTTTTTTTCAAATTGTGCTCCAAATTAAAAACTATAAAATACACTATACTATAAACTTGAATAATGATATATGACTGTGGTAGAAGCTGCACATCATACGTCATCCACCGAGCTTGTAAGAAGCATATGACCGGACATTGCACTTGTGTCGAGGTCAATGTTTAAAAGGCCAGTTCGCCGGTTTTCAACCTCAGTCCCATCATGCTATTATGGCGAGCTAATGCCATTATGGTGCAAAAAAAATGCAATTTGGCTCTGTGCCTTTGGAGGACGCTATCCGCTTCTCCAATGGGCCCTGGGAAACCTCCGCCAGACTTTTCCTTTATAACTGTAGATAAAAGTTTTAGATATATTCAGATAATAAAGATAAAATATTTTCCCCCCGATTTCCTCCTGTTGCTCTGGTGTAACCCAGCTTTCTTCAAGTTTCCTGATGGAGAGTTGGATCACTTTTTGCAGTTAGCTTGCAAGCTCGATTAGTGCCTGGACTGAAGAGTGTTAGCTCTTAGACTGCTGACGCAGGAGCCCCCAGAAGAGCGGGTGCTTTCAAGCCTGTGGTCAGGGTTGACCCTGCAGGGAGATGCTGGCGGGTGAGTTACTGCAGAATGAACATAGGAACAGAAGCTCACTGAGCAGCCTCCCAGTGAACATGGCCTGTGGACTGATGGAGGACAGTTTGACAACAAGGACTACAGTACCGAGTTGAGTTACAGCGTCTTGGCTTGAACACTGACTCCGGTGGAGGGATTACTGTGGGATCGGCCAGGATCCAAAGCCAGCAGGAAATCCAACTTGGTCGTGTAAAATTCCTCCCCCTCAGTTTTTGTTAGAGTGACTGAAGGCTCGAACAGCAACCTGGCTTCTGTGGTTATTGTTCAGACTATAGACTATAAACCACATCCTCATATACGAGCTGTGTCCCACGGAGGATGCTCCATTCATAGCCTGCACAGACCGTTAAAGCCGAACTGAAATGAGACGGTCTGGTCTACCCTTGCGTCACAAAATGCCGCTCCTGGCGCCTAGCAACAGGTAGCTAGCGGGCTAACTAGCTAGCATAGCTAACGTCGAGTAACCTATTATTTTAAAGATAATTTGTTTCAAGGGCCCTTTTGTTTTCTTAAACATGTGTATCTCTAGCTATTCGATTGAGTTGAAACCAAAGACCTTTACATTTAAAAGCGTTCCTCGGCCGTGTAAAAGTCCGCCATCTCGTTTGAATTGGCATGGAATGCATCTTGGGATACGATGGGCTGTGACCAATGCACCCCATGGATCCTTCGTGGCCCGGGAAACAGAGGACGCATTTGTCGACCGCGTCTGAAGGAGCCTTCGAATTGGGACAGCCTTCGACGCGTCTCTTGTGACACATTCAGCCTTTAAATATGGCCTTCAGAGGATGCAGCCCCTCGATTGGGACACAGCTTCTGTTTCAACAGGACAGTCAGCAGAAAGTAATGTTGGAAACACTGCCTGGAAAGCAATATATTGGTGACCTTTGACCTTTCGTCAGGCACTACATCATTACTACATGTAAGACTCTGAGAATCCCTGATTCTACACCCTCTATCATCGTCTCACCAACACTCATAGGTGCTGTCGACCTTATACCACCTTTCTAAACTGCAGCGTCGGCTAACAAAGACACAGTATAGACCTAGATATGGATCTGACACTGAAAGGTAACACGCCTTTAAAAAGCTTTTTTTCAGGGAAGCCTTCTCTCTTCCTGGGGGTGTCAGGTGATTGACAGGAAGTCGGCTGTAACATAATGCACACACACTCGCCCTGACACACAGTGAGTGATCAAACTGGAGCTGTGAGTGTGAGACAAATTGTTTCCATGTATTGGCTGAAGTCACACTCAGTGTTTGTGCTCCTCATCTCTGAAATGACTGCATGTGGCATTTATCTGTAGGTTGTTGAAAGTTTTATGTATTTCACTGGATCGTCTGTCAGTATCAGTGAAGAAAACTGCTTCCTGTCTTGTTTCGGCGCTGAGCTGTTGTTTACAGAGAGGAAAACACGGGCTGGCATCTTAAATCTTAAACAGGAGAAAGGAAAAGAAAGGCACAAAATGCTGCGAAGTATGAACGCAGCCATTCATAGAAATTATAGAGGGATAATTATTACCAGCTCTGAAGTTCTCCTTTGCTAAGCAGAGTTTTAACATCCTTCAGCTCATTGTTTTGGTTTTACAGGCTTTATCTTTACTGAATGATTCAGTGTCACCGCTCTCATCAACCAGGTTTCCAGTAACAAAACAGCTCTGCCGTTGCTTCCTGCCAAACAGCACAGAGCACACAGAAAACAAAACACAACCAGCTGTTGATCATAGAGAAATATTTAACTTATTACCAAGGTATTTATTTCTCAGGAGCTGGTCAATACAAGATTAGAGCAAGAAAAACTAAAAAGGTGATAGGCGCTTAACGCCTGATGTCTTTGTGGTAGTGATTTGGGGGTCCAAGAAACTCGCAGACCAATGCATTTGTTGTAAATCATCACACGTGACGCTACTCAAATCTGTCACTCAGATTAACATCGCGACTGATCCAGTGGGTGTGTGAGAATACAGATACAGACTGAAGAGCCAGCCGACGAGAGAGTTACAGAGACACAGTGGGAGAAAATAAGTGAGTTAGGGAAAAGTAGACATGGCGTGCTCTAAAATGAGAGCAGTAGAGAAAACCGAGCTTTTAAGACTGGACAGACTCGTACATGTTCCGTGACTGTGGCGATTATTAAACGCGGACATTGTCTGACACTGTCACGCCTTTTGTCTCTGTTAACAGAGACTCCAGGCTGCAGTTTAGTTCAAACACTTGATTGATAAACCTGAGAGTTACACAGAGCTACATCAGGCTTCATCATCATGACTAGTTTTCCTCTTATTTCCGCAGTTCTGCTCTTATATGTACCGGCATGTGCCCTCTCTCTCTCCCCCTCGTTCTCGCTCTCTCCAGCAGTCCATCAGTGTACAGTGCATTTAAATGTTATTTATTTCATAGTCATTGCCCATTTTCAAACTCGCTATGACTCACCATGAGAAAAAGATTAAAGCAACTGCATTTCGGCAAAACATAAAATAAAATTTGGCAAACATGAAATAAAATATATAGTGAATCCCCCTTTTATGGTCAAATGTTTGATAATGTATTTCAGGAGGCAGAGAGACAGCAGCTTAAGTGAAGAGGTAAAGCTGTCTCTCTCTTTCATTTGATTTCTGCATGGACAACATTATACTACTACAGTCCATTTACCATTTACCATTTACTACCAGTAGTACCAGATATTATATTATTTGTTTTCATTTACAAATAAAGACACTTCCATCAAAAACTGGGGCATAAAATAAACCAAAATACAGGAAATAAAGGTTTTGACACTCAAAATTTCCTGGGGGAGACCCCCCAACATACATGGTAAATGGACTGTACTTATATAGCGCTTTTCTAGTCTTTGCGACCACTCAAAGCTGCTATTACACTACATGTCACATTCACCCATTCACACACTGATGGCAGAGGCTGCTACGTAAAGTGCCCAACTGTCAATCAGATATCACATTCATACCCGTTGGCTATGCCACCGGGAGCAATTTGGGGTTCAAATTGGGGGTCTTGCCCAAGGACACTTCGACATGTAGCCTGACGGAGCTGGGGATCGAACCTCCAACCTTCCGATTGTAAGACGACCAACTCTACCACTGAGCCACAGCCGCCCACACTGAGCCACAGCCTACAGTACAACTATACACACTATATTTCCTTACCAGTATTGAATATTCATTATTATTATTGTTAAATTATGAGAGCTCTGTGTAAAAGTTATTAGCGTTAAAACTATTTAGCCTAATTGTATTTTCTTTATTTGATTTGACAGACGTTCAAAATGTATAAATGTATGGTACTGAATCATAACACAGGTCAGATATTATGATGTTCCGGACCTTTGCTTGAGAAAAAAAATCTCTAACTGGACCTCTTTCAAGTTTAATTGAGTACACCTGATTTAGAGTTTAAAGTGTTGTCATGCACGATGTATTGTAACAAAGGTATCCCCTCCTCTCATTGTGAATTGGACCGGAGTTCGTTATTGCAGTGAGGTAAAATGTTGTCACGTTGACTCAAAAAAGGAGCGCCATTCTCTGTTGAAGACGGAAGACAGTCGGACTGGTAAAAGTTGTTCCGGTTACTGTGGGGTAGTTTTAGCCCTCGGACCTCCACGCTTCAGCACGGCTCATCGACCTACTCAATGGCTCAATGACTTCATACTTCAGCACTTTTGGTTTTATACACCAGTTCTTTGAGATTATCCTGAGATGTAATTTAGTGGATTCATCCTGGGAACATCATCTGTTTATAATCTGTGCTGCGCTGTTCTGTGGCTTTTGACTGGCCGATGTGCGTCACATTGGATTATAAAATGCTGCCTGTACAAACCATTAATGTTGCTGTATATTCCTGAGGTGAGAGGGGTCCTGAAGTGTGCATTTTCATTTCATGAATGGAGAGTTTCATGGCTTAATTTTTTTTTTTTAATGACGCTGCATGGAGAAGTAGAGTAACCATTGGTTTCTTTTCCTCCCTGTCTGTCTGTCCTTTGAGCTCACAAAGAGTTAATAGTGCTGCGTTATACTTGAGAGATATTGTTTTGAATGTACATGCAAGAGTGACAGGAGGAGTCTGAGCAGCCTCCTGCCAAAGTTCATCTAAAAATGAAAGTTTGTGAAGCTTGCTATCTTTTCTTATACGTCTAACTCCAGAATCAAAGTGAATGTTTGACAGTTAACTTTGGGTGTGCTTGAGATTTCAGTAGGTAACCGTTTGCTTCTGTATTGGCCAGAAAAATGTAATAATAATAAGACAAATGTCTTTTGGCAGTTTGTTATGGAGTTTCACTGTTCCTCAAACTGGCCGAACTGTCTGCGTGTGAAGTAAGGCACCAGAGTCAGGACTGGATGCAGAAGGAAACAGCTAGCCTAGCTCTACACCTAGTTTCTACACCTGTGCAGCTCGCTGACTGACATGGGATCTTTGTTTGTTTTTTGACTTTGTACAAGGAAATGTAAAACAGTGTTTCATTTGTTGTTTAATTGGGAGAAGTGCCGAAGTTTTCTAATTTGGCCATCATTTCAGAGCAGCGTCTCTACCTGTTGCCATGTGAAGATTTACTGCACTGAAGTAACAGCGCTACATAATTACGATACAAAAAAAGGCAATTGTATTCTGTTACAGTTACAGAAAAAAAAGAGGTAATTAGATTACAGATTATTAAAAATGGGGATTGCTAGCAGGATTACAATTTAAATATATTTTAAATTGAAGACGATATAATACCAAAGATGCTCTATAACATCTGGCGTCTCATTTCCAAACCGTCTGTCTGACCGTCTCTGATAATACCATGCACCTGTGCGCACATGTTACGACACTTCACGACAAACAAGTCTCACAACACCGCTCCACAAAGTTGCCATCAACAGTCTCTGGTTGCCATCAACAGTCTCTGATTGCTTGTGGTGAATAAAAAAGCTTCCACTGGGGGGAAATATTGCCATCATTCGCAGTACAGTGCAAGTTCTGCCTTCCGCCTGTGAAAATGCTGTCATTATCCAAGGACTCGTCAAGTGATTTACAACAACATTTACAGGCAAGACCAACCGCTAACGTTAGCTGCACAGTCATAAATGTTAGCTAACCTGTCATCTTCTTCTACTACTGAAAAATAGTTTCTGGTGAGGCCGCGGCCGGAATGGTGTGGGTAAAAACACAAGCTCCACACTGGAATAAGTTGATGTCAGTTTACCTGAAGTTTGAGTGTGAAGTGATCAGCGACTTAACAAAGCATATTTAAATGTGAAACGGGCATTCATGCCTTACAAAAGTGTAGACATTTCTTTGCTCTTGTCTTTATTTGCAGATTTAGTTTTGAAGGAATCCAAAAGTAACTGAAAGTAATCAGAAAAGAATTGTGATGCTTTGATTAGGTTACTGATTGCATTTTTTAACAGGTAATTAGTAACTGTATCAGAGTACATTTTTAAACCCTCCCAACCCTGGTTGCAGGATGAAAATCAATAAATACTTATACTACATATTAATTCATAACCTTTATTTATAGAGCATCATCATTGACATACATTAACTTCCTCCCTCCAGTCTTACTTGGAAGGAAAGAGAATTATTGCATCTGCAGAAAGTGTTTTTTCACTCTTATGTTTACACTCCCAAAATATAAGCAAAGCAATTAACTAATCATGTGAGACTGACGTCTGTTACAAAAACACTTTGAACCTGTTTGCATGATTACAGAAGATCGCCTGTCAGAGAAAATGTAAACATCAATTAACACAGGAGTAAACTATAAACCCCACATGCTGTTGTTTTCCTCATTAGTAAAGTATCGTTACTTCTGCTCCACATTCTTTATTCTGCATACAGATAAGAGACTCAGTAAAACACTGACACTCTATCATACAAATGATCTCATTTGAATATACCAAACAAACAAGCCCCAGTCCCACAATGCCAGCATGCACGTTCATGAACTCATCACTCTGGGGCTGGCAAAGTGAGCGGGACAGAACTAAATAAAGGAGTCACGGAGCACTGTCTTACAAAATGGCTGCCAGCGTGTTTGACAGACACGATGACAGGTCCAGGCGGTCAGCCCGTCTCTCAGCAGACCGGCTGTGAGTGTCCAATACAATAAAATACAACCCTGGTGCAAATACAAAAAGAGAGAGAAAGACAAAAACACACACACACACGCACGCATACACACACACACACAACATATTCCATTTCACAGTCTGCTGGAGTCTGGCAATCTCTCCAATCTGCGAAGGCTCATACCCTGACTCCCAGTGACCCCCCAAACAATTTGAGAGTGATATCTCTGAATGCATTACACCACAGTGAAACAGCTTGGGACAGAGGCGGGAGGCTTTCATTCAGGCTTTGTCAGGGCTGCCTGTAGTCTCCTGCCTGGGATACACTGCAAAACAATATTATAAAAAGATATTCAGTTATTTTGATAAAGAACTCCCAGCTTCATAAGACCCACGTGGACATGCACCCCCCGTCCGAAGCAGTGTTCAAATCCAAGTGCTTTTCCTTGCTGTACTCTTCAAATAGGCACATCTACATCATCTGCCTCTCCTGCATCTCTACAAAAACATTGTCATTATCCACGCTTACATTCAATGATTATGTCACATGTTTGTGTCCATCTGGTAAATGTAAGGCTGGAGATATACTTGCTTTTTAACCTTGCATTCCCGTACACAACCACCTGCGTGTGTTACTGGAGGATACCTCTAGAGGGCACACCCGAAAGAGCTCAGGCTGTATGCAACTACCACTATGTTTGGAATGTAAACAAGAGACATGGTGACACTCGAGGACGCAGAAGCAGCGACAGATTTTCTGTGTGTTTGGTGGACAGAATGTGCACTGTCTGCACCGTCCCCACTTCCTCCGTGCACGGAATTAACCGTCCCGGACTTGTTTCCATTTAGTTTTGCAGGTTTCCACGTTGACTGTTTTGACAGGCATGTTTGTCTCTGTGCAGTGGCAACGACACATCGTACAGATGTGGATAATTGTCGACTTGGTCTACCAGCTTGTCTTCAGAACGTTCTGCCATTGTTGTCCCTGCTGCTGTGTTGACCCTGTCATATCCCGTCTACACTGCCCCTACTGCTCACAAGCATACTGCATCTTGTGACCCGATAGTGTTCATTTTTGAGGACGTGCACAGCCGATGCTCCAAACAGATGCAGGAAACATGGGGCAGCCATCATGTGCAGGCGAACGTGTAGGTAAAAGCTTGTATACCTATACCTATTTCTACTAGCAAGTGTCTTAACTGTGTCCTCTGTTTGAGCCCTTAGCAGGTTGTGTAGACTGGGTTTATCTGATTTCCTCTGCAGCTGACTGCTGCTGGAAACCAGGTAGAAAGAAGAGTTGGTGGGGTGGAAACCCCAAAAATGAGCTAAAAGAAGCCTCTAGAGAGCTGAGGCGATGAGCAGAGTTTGTCTTGCTGGTTTGTCTTTATGAATATCACTTTCACATTTCATTGCTGTCAAAAATATTGCTGACTGCAGCTTGAAGTTGCATTATGATATTATTATATTTGACATATGTAGCTCAAGGCAGGTAACCAAAACAGATACTTACCGGTGACAAGACACAAAATTACAATACTCAAGGTGAAAGTGCCTCGAGCTATCGTCTGAGCATCGTTTGTATACTTCCCTTGACTCATAGGATACACATTGATGAATCAGATGTCATTATCTTGATCAAAAGAGTCAGGATCGTTACTTTGCCCTGTTACTAACTAGAAATATTTTGTGTCTTTCTCAACGAAGAGATCTCACTGCTTCTGAATGAGATCTCTCACCAGTAAAAAGAGAACTAAAACATTAAGATTGCACTGTGAGTTCGCTCAGTTTGTCTCCCTCCTGCTGATGAGCTGTGGGCTGTTTTCAGCTGATCAAAAAGGAGCTGTGCGGGTGATTTCTATAGTGATGCAAAAGATTTGACTTAGATGCCCCCATCAAACACATATACACAAACAGACACACACACTTCAAAAATTAAGCTAATGTAATAATGTGAGGTTTGAGCATTGTTTTGCATAATTGAGACATCATTCTGCTCTTGTCATTTGCCTTAAAGTACCGTCTCCTGTGCATTAATTACCTATAAGTGCAGAGTGCTGCTCTTCCTGATGTCCTTTTGTAAACACATTAACAAGAACACGATTTTTTTTGCACAATCTCTTCCTCCATCTTTAACAATTAACAGTTGTTTTCCTGTTTTACCACATTATGCAAATGGATTTGTTAATAGAACAGCAGGCACACTTCTCTCAGCCCAGCTGCACCCGCACCTATCATAGTGTTATATCACAGAGGCCCTGGCAGCGCTTCCCTCTCCGCAGGTGCTCTGTTTGTTTGGATTATAGCTGCTTGATTGAGCTGAGAATGCCAATAGTTAGATTACACATTAGCAGCGGATAAATTAAGAGTGTTCCCTCACATGTGTTCACACTGCATATATCCAGAGATACATAGTCAGTTTGTGCTGAATAGTAGCTTGGCAGGTTTTTGGCAGGAGTACCAAAAGTCCTGCTCATTCTGCACCGCCTGTGTTCTGGCTGTGGTAAATGACGGGAAATTAGAGAGCTTACAAAGCTTGGATTGACATGAAACTCAGAGAATAGAAACCTCTGCGTTAGAATAAATATCACTTTCTTTGATACAACAGAAGTACATGCTTGTGGTTATCTACAAGACCCGGCTTTTATTGATTACCTACATTTACCTCTGTAGCTTAGCTTAGCATGAAGATGGAAACAGGTTTGGAAGAGCTACGCAGTTCACAAAGCAGTGTGAAATAGACAGTTTGCAGATTGGATCACTTCTTAATGAGCAAAAACAAGGTGTAGGAGTTTTGTTGTAGCACTGCATTATGTTAGATTTATCAAGGCGAGTTCTTTATCTAAAGTGACTTACAAAGAGTCGATTCAACCACGCAGATACAACTCAAAATAGTAGGAATCATGCACGTACACTGTCTGATCCTGATGGGCTTCACAGGCCACAATTAGCCAAGCAGAAACATACTACACTGTTTACGGGTTTGGCTGCTGTCTCCTACTGAGTTGCTGCTCCGTCGCTGCTCTGCTTCTCTTGTGTTCCGCTCGTCTCTCCTTCTCTGCTTCCCGTTTTGTGTCCCTCCTGTCAGCTCTAATTGGTCACCGGCCACCCTGTTCTTCACTCTCATTGGTCTTAACAAATTTCTGTTAAAAGCAGAGAACTCTATGTGATAGGTTGGAATGTACATAAAAGCAATGTGAACAACTGTAATGAATAGTTGTGCTTTTGAGGACATTATGTATGTGACAGACTAAAAGCTAATGATATGTTGGTTAAAATCTGAGAATTCATAATAGTGGTCATGGTATACTAAGTTTAAAAAGAGATTTAAAAACAGACGAGTTAAAAAAAAGGTTATTGAATTTATAAGTATGTTAAAATTACAATACAGTGTTCAAAGTAGTTAAATTGTGTGTCTAAAAAGAGTTAAATATTTAATGGTTGATTTCATGTATGTTATCTAAGTCATTACTGTTCGTATTATGCCATAACTGAAGGATCGGTACTCTTCCATTATGCCTCAATCAGTTAGTCTGAGATCGATTGCTTTTGTCTCCTCCCACTCTGAGCGGGAATCGTGGTGTTTTTCCTCATTCCAGTAAAGTCCTGGTTAAGGAAACACACGTTAAATCACGGCTGTGATTATTTCTCCCCATTTTCAGGTTTGTTGGGTTTTGACAGAAGTAATATGATTGTGATACAGTGCTAACATGTTTAGAGTATGAGAAATGTGTTTGTGTTGTATTTTGAGCGAGGTAAATGCTAGTTTTATCGAATGTAAATGAGCGCGCACGTGCGAGTAGAACTCTCGGTTGCTAGCGATGTGTGGTCTGTAGTCGCCACGTATGTTTTATGAGTCTGGTATGCATTTACGTATTTGTGATTCATGCGTTTGTATCATTTTTACATTGTTAATAAATTCCAGTAAAGTCCTGGTTAAGGAAACACACGTTAAATCACGGCTGTGATTATTTCTCCCCATTTTCAGGGGCGTAACATATTTTGGAGGCACCGCTGGGATTGTTGCTTAGATGTTTGGCGTCCACAACCTGAACCCCGAACCCTGAGCCAGCAAATCCCCCCATAACAACCCAGGCAGGCTGTAGCGAGAAAGGTGCTGCTTCTAGAGGAGAGCTGTAGCTGGAGGTGGAGTGCGTGTCACCTGAGGCCAGTCAGAGATCGTCAGGGACAGCAAAGACCGTCTGGTTCAGCATCGACTGATGTACGGTAACCATTTCTCCTATCCTGCCGACATGATGACAGAGCTGGAAGAGCTACGGGAAGAGGTAGTGCGGGAAATGCACACACTGAGCAGAGACATTTTACTGGGCATCTGTGATTTCCTTGATATATCAGGTGCACAAAGAATAAATGTGGAGGGAAAGTCACGCATATCATTGATGACTCACATTATGAAGTACATGGAAAGAGAGGAACTAGCAGAGTTAGAAGATGAAGGCATGTCTGAAATGTTGCTGCTGAAAGACAAAATAATGGCGATGATCAGTGGCATTGATGAAGCAGAACAACCCGAACAAAGTATCAACAAGTCAGAAGAACAGAGAACTGTTAATCCAAATGAGCAGGTTAACACAGCTAACGACACAACCAGTGATTCTCCTCACCTGCGCCACACAACTGCTAGTCGCTTAGAAAACATCCAACCCCCAAACCCATACTGGCGCAAGGACTTCAAGATTTCAGGACAAATAGGCGAACCTGGCCAGAAAGATAAGCTGTCATTCTCCAGTCTTGCCCATCAAATCGAAAATGGACTGAGCAGAGGTTACCCTGAAATTGAAATAGTGGATTCTGTCATTAGGGCTATTTCACCAGGCTCACAGTTACGCAGCTACCTGGAGGGAAAGCCTAACCTAACCCTTCCCACCCTCAGATGCATTCTGCGTTCCCACTTCCAAGAAAAAAGTGCCACAGAGCTTTACAAACAGTTGGCCTCAGAGGCACAACATAGCAAAGAGACCCCTCAAAGCTTTGTAATGCGAGTATTAGATTTAAGACAAAAAGTGCTGTTTGCATCTCAAGAGTCAGAGTCAGGGCTCAAGTATGACCCAGCTTTAGTCCAGCGCATGTGTTTCCACACAGTACTAACAGGTCTCCAAAATGATAGTGTCAGAGTAGACATGCAGCCACTTCTGTTAGATACTGGAACATCAGATGAGCTTTTATTAGAGAGGTTGAACATTGCCTGTGCTAATGAGACAGAACGCAGGAACAAGAAGAAGCTTAGTGCTCCACAGTCAGCTACAAGTGCAAGTGTAGTGCAGTCAGATGATCTTTTAGCTGCTAGGTGCCAAGTGAAGGAAGCCAAAGCAAAAGCACCTTCTGAACTGTTAACAGAGCTAGCAGAGCTTAAAACAGGTGTAGCTTCTTTAAAAGGGCTCAGTGCAGAGATAGCTCAGATTAAAGAGACATTACAGCAGCCTATGTTTCGGTCTCAGCAGTATGCTCAGCCCTCAGTTATGCAGCCAGTTAGGGACCCCCAGCCACAACAGCATTATTATAGCTGCCCCAATCCCCCCACAGTACTTGCTTCGACCCAGCCTCAGTATACACCTCACCACTACATGAGTCGCCCTGCTCGTCTTCCAAGGAGGTGTTATGTTTGCCAACAGACTGGAGCAGAAGAACGCTGCATGCACTGCTATCGCTGTGGAAGTGGGGAACATTTTCAAGCCGGCTGTAAGATCAGAGGATTCAGACCAGCCAGAGAGACTCCTTTAAACAGGAATGGGTTGCCACTGCGGGACGAGTGTTAACCGTAGCCAGTAAAAAGTCCCAAAAATGTGCAAATTGTGACTATGCACAAACCAATGAACCGCACAAGCTGAAACAGTGCTCATCCTGTAAAGAGACATTGTATTGTTCCAGGGCATGTCAAAAACAACATTGGACTAAGCATAAATCAGAATGTATGCACCTGACAAATGACAAAGCTAATCCTTCAGGTAAAGAGAAAAATAGTCACGATCCACCACCCCTAGCTCAAATTGGCTGTCCGCATAGAGTCACTTCATTAGTTGGCAGGCAGTGTTTGGTGGAGTGTTACCTGGCTGGCCACAGACTTCAAGTGTTGTGGGACTCGGGCTCTCAGGTCTCAATCATTGATGAGAAGTGGAAAGAGGAATACCTACCAAACACAAGACTAAGAGATGTTTCGGAAATTCTGGACTCACCTGATGGTTTGACACTGATGGCGGCAAACGGAACTGAAATTCCTTACCTGGGGTGGATTGAAACCACTTTTCAGCTAGCCTCAGGAGATGACCAAGCAGAAGAACTGACCATTCCAGTGCTTGTGATGAAGGGTTGGCACCTTTCCCACCCTATCATAGGTTTCAATGTCATCGAGCACATCCTGATGAACACAGAGAAAACCAAGCAGTACAGTACAGTGAGGACATCTTTCCCAAGTTTAAAAAGAAACAAGGTGAGAGCTTTCATACAGGCTGTTAGTGCAGACAGAGAAGAAGAGTATATGGTGAAAACTAAGAAGGATGGGGTTACGGTACCAAAACACAGTCATATTCATATTGACTGTCGTGTAGCCACACAGCCCTTTAAAGAGGACATGACTATGTTGTTTGAGCCAGATTTGAACCCTCAGTGGCCAGATGGTCTTGAGTTTTTTGACACACTAGTCAGAGTTAAAAAAGGTGTTTTTCCAGGCATCACGATTGCCATATCTAACCCAACTGACCATGACATTACCTTATTAGGGCGCACTGTAATTGGCACAGTACAGGCCATTACAGCTGTATTGCCTGCCCAGGCCGTTGGAAAAGATGCAACACCAGTCACAGTAAATCACACCAACATGCAAGCTTCACGTAGTGCTAGTGAAAAGTGGGACCCACCAGTAGACCTTAGCCACCTGAATGAAGAGCAGAGACAGGAAGTTAGGCAGATGCTTAAGGAAGAATGTGATTCTTTTTCAAAGTCAGACAATGATATAGGTTGCATTGAAAGACTGAAAATGACCATCTCTCTCAAAGATCCTGAACCAGTCAAGCGCACATACATGTCAGTACCTAAACCATTGTACCAGGAGATGAAGGGTTACTTACATGACCTCATAGCACAGGGCTGGGTTAGAAAGTCAAACTCCTCATATTCCTCCCCAGTTGTGTGCGTTAGGAAAAAAGATGGTACATTGCGACTGTGCATAGATTATAGAGATCTGAACAGAAAGACCCATCCTGACCGTCAACCTATTCCTCGTGTTCAAGACATCATGGACAGCTTAGGTGGCAACTCTTGGTTCTCTCTCTTAGATCAGGGGAAAGCTTACCACCAGGGCTTTATCTCTGAAGAAAGCAGACCATTGACAGCCTTTGTCACCCCCTGGGGGCTGTATGAGTGGATACGCATCCCCTTTGGACTTATGAACGCCCCAGCAGCGTTTCAGCGTTGCATGGAGGAATGCTTGGATGGCCTCCGTGATAACATCTGTGTTCCCTATTTAGACGACACACTTGTTTTCAGCAAAACCTTCAGTGACCATGTGAATGACGTACGGCAAGTGTTACAACGTCTGAGAGAGTATGGCATAAAACTGAAACCCAGTAAGTGTGACTTGTTTAAGCCAGAAGTACGGTATTTGGGCAGAATAGTCTCTGCAGATGGCAGTAGAGTTGATCCAGCTGATTTTGAAGCTGTCAGAGCACTAAAAGACACTAAACCACAAAATGTTGGCCATCTTAGAAAAATGCTTGGTCTGCTCTCGTACTACAGGCAATACATCAAAGACTTCTCCCGAAAAGCCAGCTGCCTGTATGACCTCTTGAAGGCAGAATCAGATGAAGTCCCTGACAGTGTAAGACAAGCAAAAATGAAAACAAAAATGAAATCAAAAAAAGCGAGCCATGTTGTGCCCTCGAACAAGCCAATCACATGGACTGACCAGCACCAGCAGGCACTTGAGGAGCTGATTGACTGTTTGCTTCATCCACCAGTGTTAGGTTTTCCAGATTTCACTCAGCCATTCATTGTACACACTGATGCATCACATAAAGGTTTGGGTGCAGTACTCTATCAAAGACAAGATGCTAAGCTTAGAGTTATTGCTTATGGTTCCCGCACTCTGACATCAGCTGAAAAGAACTATCACTACCATGCAGGCAAGCTAGAGTTTCTAGCTTTAAAATGGGCAGTCACTGACAAGTTTCGAGATTATCTATACTATGCCCCGACTTTCACTGTGTATAGTGATAACAACCCGCTAACCTACATACTGTCGACTGCCAAGTTAAACGCCACCACTTCCAGGTGGGTTGCAGAGTTAGCTGACTTTCATTTTACAATTAAGTACAGGCCGGGGAAGGAAAACAATGATGCAGATGCCCTCTCGAGAATGCCACTGGATGTAGAGGCGCTAATGACAGACTGTTCTGAGGAACTGCCACCTGACGCCATTGCAGCCGTCACCCAGGCTGTGGAAATTCAAACGGAGTCATCCGCCCCTTGGCCAGTCACAGCTGTATCAATGTCAGTCTCAGCCGAATGTGAACAAGCTGCTGCATCAATCAGCCCAATACCCAAAGAACAGCTAATTGAAGCACAAAAATCAGATCCAGTAATATGCCCAGTGTTGCGTTGTAAACAGTCAGGTTCTAAGCCACCAATCAGAGAACTGAAAACATGTGAACCAAAAACAAAAAGTCTGTTCAGAGAATGGGAAAAGTTGCATATAGACAGTGATGGTATTCTGTATCGAACCACTACAGCCCGCAAGCAGTTAGTCCTGCCAGAGCAGTACAAGAGGAAAGTACTGGAGGAACTACACAACAACATGGGACATCAGGGTGTTGATCGCACAGTGTCACTAGTCCGCGACCGCTTCTTCTGGCCATATATGCAATCCGACATTGAACACTATGTGACTAAACTATGTTCCTGTCTCAAGCAGAAAAAGCCATGCCATGATACGAGAGCTCCCCTGACAAACATTGTGACCACACAGCCCTTTGAACTGGTCTGTATTGATTTCCTCCATCTTGACAGATGCAAAGGCGGATATGAGTACATTCTGGTCATTGTTGATCATTTTACGCGTTTTGTGCAAGCGTACGCCACCACATCAAAGTCAGGTAAAACTGCTGCAAACCTCATCTTCAATGACTTTGCCCTAAAGTTTGGCTTCCCCTCCCGCATCCATCATGACCAAGGGGGAGAATTCGAAAATCAGTTGTTCAGTCAACTAAAGAAACTCAGTGGAATGGCCGGGTCCAGAACAACACCCTATCACCCGATGGGGAATGGTCAGGTGGAACGGATGAACAGGACATTGTTACAAATGCTTAAGACTCTCACTGAGACACAGAAATCAAACTGGAAGGAATCCCTGAACAAACTCTTGTATGCCTATAACTGCACACGTTGTGAAGTAACAGGTTATTCCCCTTTCTATCTTCTGTATGGAAGATCACCAAGGCTTCCCGTGGACATCCTGTTTGGATCACATGCAGAGACAGGGTCCTGTGACTACAGAGACTATGTGGAGAAATGGAAACAAGGCATGGAGGAAGCATATGCCATTGCCAACAGAAATGCGAAAAGAACTGCTGAAAGAGGTAAAAAGCACTATGACATGAAAGTTAGGAGTTCTGTGTTACAGCCTGGCGAGCGGGTTCTGGTCAAAAACTTGACACCGAGAGGAGGACCAGGTAAACTCCGTAACTATTGGGAAGACACTATACACACAGTAGTCAGACAAATGGGTTCTGACCTCCCCATTTATGAAGTGAGACCAGAAAAGGGTAAGGGACACTCCAGAGTCTTGCACAGAAATTTGCTTATGTCCTGTGACTACTTACCTTTTGAGACAGAAACAGCCAAAGATGATAAACAAAATGGACTGAGAAGGAAACACCACGCTGTGCCACAGCCTCAGGAGTCTGAAGAGGACAGTGGAGATGAATATGACCTTCATTATGAACCACTTGAGACCCCTGTTTCACATACGGTTGATAATGATGAGCCTGCTGGACCGAGGATGGAGAGTTGCTGCAAGCCTCCACAAATGACACAGGAACCCCCAGCCCCTGCTACACCACCTGCAGAGCCCCCTAGTGGTGATCAGCTGGAGGAGTTCAATGCACCTGCTGAGCAGTTGCCTGCGGGAAATATGTTTGAGCACTCACCGCCTGCCTCGCCCTCATCAAGTGCTTCTGCAGAACCAGTGGAGCCCTTCTACCGACTACCACAAAGAGAGAGACGACCACCACGACGCATGACCTACGACCAGCTGGGCATCCCTTCCTGCTACAATGTCCAGCCTACGCCCCAGCTTTTTCCTGCCTGTCATGCAGGGCAAGTCCCATGGCTGGTACCCTTACAGCCATTCTATCCGCGGACCCCTTTTATATATGGACTTTAGTGAACATGAGTTCACAGGCAATTGCCATGGAAAGTTTGGGACTGTGATTGCAGATCTTCACCATGACAAACTAATGGACGAGCATGTTTTACAGAAAGACTGTTTATGGATCGTTTGCACAGTAGCCAGTCAGCAGACGTGGACTGTGGTTTTGTGATTATGGACTGTGATTCTATATGGACTGCTGTCCTTGATTTTTGTTTTGAGTACTGGCTCACAGAACATTTTCAGCATCAAGTTCATGAAGGACTGTTGACAGAAGAGAAAGAGACTGTAATAACAGAAACACTATTGTGTTTAATGTCGGGACGACATTTATCTCGTGGGGGAGAGTGTGATAGGTTGGAATGTACATAAAAGCAATGTGAACAACTATAATGAATAGTTGTGCTTTTGAGGACATTATGTATGTGACAGACTAAAAGCTAATGATATGTTGGTTAAAATCTGAGAATTCATAATAGTGGTCATGGTATACTAAGTTTAAAAAGAGATTTAAAAACAGACGAGTTAAAAAAAAGGTTATTGAATTTATAAGTATGTTAAAATTACAATACAGTGTTCAAAGTAGTTAAATTGTGTGTCTAAAAAGAGTTAAATATTTAATGGTTGATTTCATGTATGTTATCTAAGTCATTACTGTTCGTATTATGCCATAACTGAAGGATCGGTACTCTTCCATTATGCCTCAATCAGTTAGTCTGAGATCAATTGCTTTTGTCTCCTCCCACTCTGAGCGGGAATCGTGGTGTTTTTCCTCATTCCAGTAAAGTCCTGGTTAAGGAAACACACGTTAAATCACGGCTGTGATTATTTCTCCCCATTTTCAGGTTTGTTGGGTTTTGACAGAAGTAATATGATTGTGATACAGTGCTAACATGTTTAGAGTATGAGAAATGTGTTTGTGTTGTATTTTGAGCGAGGTAAATGCTAGTTTTATCGAATGTAAATGAGCGCGCACGTGCGAGTAGAACTCTCGGTTGCTAGCGATGTGTGGTCTGTAGTCGCCACGTATGTTTTATGAGTCTGGTATGCATTTACGTATTTGTGATTCATGCGTTTGTATCATTTTTACATTGTTAATAAATTCCAGTAAAGTCCTGGTTAAGGAAACACACGTTAAATCACGGCTGTGATTATTTCTCCCCATTTTCAGGGGCGTAACATCTACAGGTGCAGACAATCATGCTGTTCATTAATAAACGTCCCGGCCGGAAGTAAATAACTTTAATAAAAACACAACCTATTCCCAAAATAAAACACACCATTCCAACTTTAAATCATGCAGTAAAATAAAAGTAAAAATCACACTAAAAACAAGGCAAATGAAACACCCGTCTACAATCATGCACCATAAAAACAAATAAATACCCTTAAAAGAAAACCAATTTAATTCCACCGTGCAACACATGACCTTTGACTGACACCCCAAACTGACTTTATCCATGACATACTGTCACATGACCTCCCTCTTTCACCTGTCATTATAACACTGCCACCTGAAGCCGCCACTTCTAATGGGTCTTAAAAAGCTGCTGCAGAGGCAGCCTGGATTGTTGTGTTGTTGATGCTGTCAGTCTGGCTGGGCGAGTGTGGGTGATGTTTCCAATAAATGAGCAGAAATATTTAAGCTGTTTGGGTTTTATATATTTGCATTAATGTATAAAGATTTCTATTTAATTTGCTGAATTAACAAAAGCTCTCCAGTCTGTTATTTTTAGCCACATAAAACATCTATCAGGACTTTTACTGTCACTACATACATATTCACCATGATAGACAATTTATATTCTAAATAAAAGCCTCTGTGCTACATTTTCACTCAGGCACATTGTTTAAAAAAGAAGAGCTCAGAACGATCGTGGTCGAGGTGAGGGATTGTGATGGCACAGTTTCATAAGGCCTCTCTTTCAAATGAAAATAAAGCTTGTATAACAGAGAGAGAGAGAGAGAGAGTGAGAGAGAGAGCGCACAGTCTTTTCTCTCATTCAGGCCTTGAACCTCGACATGCTGCCAGAGAGAGCGAAGAAAAGGAGAAAAAAATCTATGACAATCAAGTCCTCTTTAAAGTCCAATTCTTTACTCTTGCTGCAGAAAATTATCCCATAATTTCTCTTCTCTTTTTCGGTTCAATTTTCTTGCCATGGCATCCTCAGACTGATATTGGGTGACATCGCCTTCTCATGGCTCTTAATACACTTTAACGATTTTTACCTCTGGAAAGGAAATTACATTTTAAGCATTTATGTTTCATTATGTTTGCTCTCTGTTTGGTTCCTCGTGCTGCTGAATCATAGTTTTTTATGTGTCTGTGTTTTGACTGTTGGTTGGTGAGAGCAGCCATGGGCCATGTTAACAGCCTCCAGTTGTGTAAGCTTCATGAACACACTCTTTCTGACGTTCAGTAATTCCTCGGTTACATGGTTACGAATACTTTAAGAGTTTGTGTTTTAGACAGTGGACAGTCTGGTCTGGTCCGAGTCCTTTTACCTTAAAGATAAATACATAATACTTTAAAAATGGATCATATGGCAATATGTAATGTGTTAGGAGATTGTTGTGAGGCTGTACGAGAAAAGGAATGATCAATTAATCAATTTTAGATAAATAGCAATAGCACATGTTGTGAGCGCCTACCTCTCAGCGGCAGTTTAGAGTGGAAGAGTAAACAACAGAGACCGGTGTTTCGGTTTAGCAAGAGACCATGTTAACTGGGGACTTTCAGCCAGATGTGTCTGTGGTTGTCGTGGTTACAGCAGCTGGTGAAAACAGGAAGGGAATACGTAGCTGTCCTCGAGAATGCCTCTTTGTTGTTTTTAATTACGAGCTCAAAATATAATACTTCTCTGTTCCGTCTTTGAAGTGTTGTTCAGGAAGAGAGGGAGTTACTCGTTAAACCAAAACACTGGTCCCCCGAACCGGCTCGTCATCGGTTCTTTTGAGGTATTTTAAGTTTAGAGCGAGTGATGTTAAGCAAGAAATAATAATCAGCAAAGAGGTCATGAAACCTGCGTTTACGCTGCAAAGCAACACAACTAACTTGTTGAAGCAGCTGAAAAAACAGCACAAAGTGCAGCATGATGAGTGTATGAAGGCCAAGAGGAAGAACGAGCCACAGAGACATTGTACAGAGACACCCTATCCACCCAACTCCCAAAGACACACTGAAATTACCAATGATGCATCACTTTCAGGTGAGAACCTGATTTTAAGTTGATGCAAGATTTGTACATGAGCCTGAAAAGCGTTGTTTTGTTTATTTAAATGTGAAAGTACATTAAAAAATGTTTTCCCTAAAATTAATAATCACGAATAACAATCTCTATATCGCACCAAATCCAAAAGTGACACTTTAAATATGGAGCAGGTAGATCCAACAATTTAATCACCCATGACCAACCCCCCTGTCATCCCCGTGGGTAAATTTGTCTTACAGAAAGGTAAAAAAAAAGGACACACGAACAGAAAACATGTTCAAATACATAAATACATGAGTATGTTAAGTGATAATAGGACACCTACAGTTTGTAAAACCTTCGCAAGAAAAATCTTCAGTATTGAATGGAACACTGCGCTGTGAAAAAGAAAAACCCAGTTGTTTGAAGAAAAAAAGTTAGTCCAGGCTGCCTTCAATTTTTGAGTTGACTGAATTTTAATAGATAAGGCAAGGCACGTTTATTTATAAAGCACATTTCAGCAACAAGACAATTCAAAGTGCTTCACACAAGACAACAAAAGCATCATAACAAAGGGCAAAGAAACGCATTAAAAAACAAGACATTATAAAGCAAAGTGAAGGTAAAATAAAAACAGCTTAAACAGAAGCTAAAATAAAGTTTTAAATTATAAGACTAAAAGTTACAGTGCAGTTATGAATCATTAAAATAGGTAGTAAAACAAAAGGCAGCTGTGAACAAGTGAGTCTTCAGCCTTGATTAAAAGAACTTGTGTTCAGATATACAGAGCATAAAAGCTGAACACTGCTTCTCCATGTTTGGTTCTGACTCTGGGGACAGAGAGCAGACCTGTCCTGGACGACCTGAGTGGTCTGAATGGTTCGTACCACAGACTGTATAAAAAGATGGCCGACATGACGGCTCCCTAAAAGTGAAGCCAAACCCTCTCTCTCACCCCCTGCTGACTGGCTGCAGTATAGGTCATAAAGCCCGCCTCCTCCATGTTAACAGATGGGACATGAGTCAAACTATAAAATTAAAAAAAATACATTTTTCTCAAACATGGTTTCTGTCATTATAGTTAGTTCTTATCATGCTGATTTATGTCCAAGTGTTCATTTTTCAAACAAGTTTACTTTTATTAGTTATTTGATGCTATAAAAAGGGGGTGTGGCCTCATGATTGACAGCTCTGTTAACAAATGGTGCAAATCTGCGGTGAGATTCCAAACAAAGTAAATGGAATGACGCGAACAACGCTAATGATTCGCGTGAGTAGAAAAAATTGAACTTCCTCAGCGAATTCGCGTCACGTGGTGTAGCAAAAGCCTATCAACATCGAGATCCTCTTGACACTGTTGGTAACCATGGAGATAAGCACCGCTTCCTCTCCTCCATTCCGGAAGCAAAGGGCGAATATTCGCATGTTATTTAAATGCAAATATTGATCCGGCGGTCAAACTCGAGTAATGCGAGGCGAATATTCGCTTCATGTTCAGTGTGAACGCACAGTAACACTACAGTCATTTAACTTTCCATAACCATGTATATCTGCTTACACAAGAAGCTGTTCTGCTGTTAAATACGGCGGCATGCGGGATCTTTGATGTTTTTTTCAGGAAGTTAAGTGTGTGTTATGGCTAGAGGAATTGGCTCTGGCGGCACCACTTGCTGATCTCTACTGTGCAGCTCCAAATGACGTCACCATCACAAGATGGCAGCACTCATCATGAGGGGTATTTTGGATTCTACTTTGTACAATGAGAGCAGATGGAGACGCGTCGTCTATCTTGATATACAGTAGTAAGATCAGATACATTTGTATTGGCTCAGCTCAAATAAACTTTCCTTATCAAATTACCTTGACATTAAGTTGTACTTAAATCCTTTAGTTAACTTAACTTTTAAGTGGTAATTAACTTAAGATTTTGGTAGACGGGAGAGAAACTGTTATCTTTATTTCATTGTGACTCATATTCTTAATTTCAATAGAATCATTTTGTAAGTTGGAAAACTTTCATTATCTGAGATGTCATAAACTGATAATATTGAGTTATCACAACATTTACACTGACTTCTCGTTAAACAGACAATGAATTATGAGTTATCATGACTATGGTTTTTAGTGGTAATCAGTTGAATCATCATGGAGTTTAACCGTTTGATTGCCTGAGAGATAGAAATATTTAACCTGTTCTGTCCTTCAGTAGGCCAAATGTCCGACCTGAGCGTCCGACCTTGAACTCTCCAGGTTGAAGAGGAAACTGTAAACTGTCTAGAGTCTCTGAAGTTGCTCTCTTATAGAAGTCGTGAGGATCGGGCAGTTTAACACCAATGATCTTACTGGCCACATTAATTTGATGTTGCGACCTGTTCTTGCCACCAAGCATCACGATTCTTACTGATAACAGGTTTGCTGCTACTTTTCCTTTGCTTCACTCTCACAGCTCTCATAGATCTTCTCCAGCAGCAGCAGCAGCAGGCAGCTGTTCTCAGTCAGAGAGCAGCAGGCAGATAATGTGAGCGAGTAGACAGTGAGCATACTGGAGAATTTAGCACTTAAGAACCAGATGTCTGAGTAGAAGAAAACTAAAGGGAGAAGAAAAGACACAAAACTGCTCCAGGTTGCATACACGCCCGTTCTCTGTGAGCAGTACGTGGCCTGTGAAGACTGGTTTGATTTAAACAGAAGTATAGACATGTGTAAGACGGATTACTGCAAGGAAACTGAAACACCTTTTGTGTAGGTGTGCTAACATCCACACCTACACCCACTAATGGTGCACATCTGAAACGCTACCAGGGGGAAATTACTCCTGCATCCACAGCACCTGCAATGACGTCTGAACATATGGTGTCGGTGTCCTCCATCATGCAAGTATTCTGAGACTTTAAAGAAGTGTTTATGGAAAGAAATGAAATGTGATGCAATCAAGTTTGCAGAATTTCCCTTGTTTGGCTGCAGACGTCCCTATGTGGTCGTAGGCAGATCACACTCACAGTTACACCACTGTTTCCCCCCTAATTCGTCCTATTGTTATGTAAAGGAGCTTTAAGTATGTGAGGCTATATGTTGACCGATCTTCCCAGGGAATTTACAGTGTGTCATGGTCATTGTTCTTAATATCCCTTTACAGCAGTCAAGAAAGACTCACTGGCTCAAATATCGAAGACATGATGAAAATCAAACCAAACCATTGTCGTCCATCTGTGTTGGATTACTGGTTAGTTTTTGGTGCGAGTTGTTAACACTGAAAAGCACATTAATGGCTCATTATGGTTGCCTTATATGTGCAAAGCAGAACCAGGCAAGATGACAAGATTTAAATGAAAACCTTTTTACTATTTGCCGACTTTAAAAGCAGAAAGAGGCAGAGAATTGAATGTTTTGACTTTAAGAAATAAAAGACCACTGCTTCAACTGTGCTGATTTCAACATTATGCAAAGTGTGCTGGTGTGAGCCTCATGAAGGATTGGACCATAAGCTCAGGCTTAAAACGAATGAGTTGCCATTTCAGGTAGCAGTGAAAAGGAAATAATAATCCACATGATGAAGGAGGTGCTTTTAGAATGTCTACTGGCACAGAGAGGAGCCAGATTGCTGAAGAATGAATGGCTGCCACTGGTGCTGCGATCACCACCATGCCTGGTTTTTTGTCCCTTGTCACGGATGAGAAATGCGTACAATAAGCCAGTGGCAAACCTCCCTCATTAGTTAATATGCGCACACACACACACACACGTACACACACACACACACACACACACACACACACACACACACACACACGCACACGCACACACACACACACACACACACTAACAAGAAAGGGGCACGAAACAGTTAAACCACAAACAATCAGAAAGACTCCCAACATATGCACACCGACTAACAGACACCCCTAAAGGACTTTAAACAGACACACAATGACTTCCAACACAGAACAATTACAAACAGACCCAAAACACCTACCATCAGATGCAAAACCACTGTAAATGTACAGGGGGACCACTACAGACACAGACTACAAACCTACACAAACTGACTAAAAACAAACACAGTAGGACAAACAATACAAAGAACATCTCTAAACATACCAGAGCGCCTATAAATATATACAGAACAACTATAAATACACAGAATCACAAGAAATATATACTGAATGTTTATAAATACACACACAACAACTATATACAGAATGACTATTAATATACATAGAATAACTATAAATATACACAGAATAACTATAAATATATACAGAATAACTATAAATAGAAAGCCTGGTCTGATCGGAAGAGACGGCATTCATCCCACTTTGGATGGTGCAGCTCTTTTGTCTCGTAATATGGCTAAGTTTGTTAGTCGTAAAACCTGACAAACCAGAGTTGAGACCAGGAGGCAGAGCTGTAGTCCTACACACTCCTCTGAGCTTCCCTGTGAGCAGTTTCCCAGCCACAATGTTAATGTTATAGAGACTGTGTCTGCCCCCCAACCCAGGCCTTTTATTACAGTTAATTCAAACTTAAATAAAAAAGGAGTAAATAAGAAAAAAACAACCGAAGTTCTGCCAAAAAATATGAGAATTAAATGTGGTCTGTTAAATATCAGATCCCTGTCATCTTAAGCTCTATTAGTGAACGATCTGATATCAGATTATCATATTGATTTACTCTCTTTAACTGAGACTTGGCTGTGTCAGGAAGAATATGTCAGCTTAAATGAATCCACTCCTCCCAGTCATCTTAATACTCATATTCCTCGAGACACTGGTCGAGGTGGTGGAGTGGCAGCTATCTTCAGTTCTAGTCTTCTAATCAACCCTAGACCAAAACTTAGTTTCAGCTCTTTTGAAAGCCTTGTTCTGAGTTTTTCACACCCAGCTTGGAAAACTTTACAGCCTGTTTTATTTGTGATAGTATACCGCCCTCCTGGCGCATACTCTGATTTTCTAACTGAATTCTCAGAGTTTTTATCAGATTTAGTCCTGAGTTCAGATAAAATAATTATCGTAGGACTTCAATATTCATGTAGATGTTGATAATGATAGTCTTAGCATGGCATTCATGTCCCTTTTGGACTCTATTGGTTTCACTCAAAGTGTAAACCAGCCTACTCACCGCTTTAACCACACCCTCGACCTTGTTCTAGCTTATGGCCTTGAAACCGAAAACTTAATTGTCTTCCCACAAAATCCTCTTTTATCAGATCACTATTTAGTAACATTCGCCGCCTATTAACCGACTACTCTCCAGTTAACAAAAATGTACTCACAAGATGTTTGTCTGATAGGGCTGTAGCTAAATTTAAGGAAACAATTCCAGCTGCTTTTAATTCTTTACCACATCTGTTTACTACAGAAAGCTCTGATGCTAATGTTAGTCCCTCTCAGCTTGATCAGTTTGTTGATAGTACTGCAGGTTTGCTGAGAAGTACTCTAGACTGGATTGCCCCCTTAAAAAAGAAGATTATCAAACGACAGAGGCTAGCTCCATGGTATGACTCAGAAACTCGTAAGTTGTGCAAATGTCGCGTAAATTTGAAAGAATGTGGCGATCCACCAAAACAGAAGAGTCTTGTTTACTCTGGCAAAATAGTCTTAATAAATACAGGAAGGCCCTACGGCATGCTCGAGGTGTCTACTACTCCTCTCTCATAGAAGAACATAAAAACAATCCCAGGTACCTTTTCAGCACTGTAGCCAGGCTGACAGAGAGTCACACCTCCACTGAGCCAAGTATTCCTATAGGCCTCAGCAGTGATGATTTCATGAGCTTCTTTAATGACAAAATCCTAAAGATTAGAGACAAAATTTGTAACCTCCTGCCGCTGGTGCAGATGTATCTTTGGAAACTGCTCAAAAACCTGATGTTTACCTTGACTGTTTTTCTCCAATTGACCTTCCCGAGCTAAATTCTCTGATATCTGTCTAAACCATCAACCTGTCTTTTAGACCCGATTCCAACCAAGCTGCTTAAGGAAGTCTTTCCCTCAATTAGCACTTCTTTACTAGATATGATCAATACTTCTTTATCGACTGGCTATGTACCCCAGTCTTTTAAACTAGCTGTAATTAAGCCACTTCTTAAAAAGCCTACCCATGATTCAGGCACCTTAGCTAACTATAGACCTATATCTAACCTTCCTTTTATCTCAAAGATCCTTGAGAAAGCAGTCGCTAATCAATTATGTGACTTTCTTCATAACAACAGTTTATTTGAGGACTTTCAGTCAGGATTTAGAGTCCACCACAGCACTGAGACAGCACTTGTGCGCGTTTCAAATGATCTACTTACTGCTTCAGACAGAGGACTTCTCTCTGTACTCGTCCTGTTAGATCTTAGTGCCGCTTTCGACACGATAGACCATCACATCCTGTTACAGAGACTAGAACATTTAATTGGCATTACAGGATCTGCATTAAGTTGGTTTAAATCTTATTTATCAGATCGATCTCAGTTTGTTAATGTTCATGATGTGTCCTCTATGCAAACCAAAGTTAGTCATGGAGTTCCACAAGGTTCTGTGCTCGAACCGATTCTTTTTAACTTATATATGCTTCCTCTTGGTAATATCATGAGGAAACACTCCATTAATTAGGGCCCGAGCACCGAAGGCGGTGCGAGGACCTCTGGAACCCTAACGATTATTATTAGGGCCCGAGCACTGCACGCAGTGGCGAGGACCTATTGGAAGGCAAGGAATTATTATTATAACGCCCAAAAGATTCGCATATTTGGCGGCTTTAACATGCCCCAAAACTCATCACATTTGGAATGTGCATCACAAGTTGGAGAAATTTACGTGTGATTGTGCTTTGGTGAAATGGCTCGCTAGCGCCCCCTAAAGTTCAGCCCCTCACACAGGTTTGACCTACGTGCACCAAATTTGGTACACTTATGTATCATGACAGGACCTTCAAAAAACCAACAGGAAGTCAGCCATTTTGTATTTTGTGGTCATTTTTGCCATATTTTGCGATATTCACAGGGTGCAAACTTTGACGAACTCCTCCTAGATACTTCCTCTCATCCTTCTCAAACTCGCTCTGTGTATTGACAAGACATTGGAGATTAAAAGTTATCAAAAGCTTGAGTTTTTGAGAATGGGCGTGGCCTTGGCGGGGGGTCAAAGTCTGATGTTTTTTTGGCAAAATGCCAAAAACTAAGAATCAGTTTAACTCTCATATACAGTCTATCCTCTTCATATTTCGCATGTATGACAAGAGTCCCAGCCTGAATACAATTACATGAAAATATTTCCCATCAGGCCTAGCACCCGCTACTGGAGACAGGAAGTGACATGTTTTACTCTACAAGCCCCTCCTCCAAGGTGGTAAAACATATTACCTCAAATTCATGTCAGGAAACTCTTAAGACCATGATTAAGGTCTGTGAGAAAAGTTGGTGAGGTTACAACAGAGGGCGTGACCCTGGCGGCGCCACGAATATAACCTTCGCCATGATGCCTCGCCATCACATTTAGGCATTGATAACTCGCCTGTACTTCATCCTGTCTGCACCAAATATCACATGCTGGATAACAGTCCCACCCTGAACAGGTCTACACACTCCTTTTTTTGCCAATTCTATAGCGCCACCCACTGGTGAGAGCTGGAATCAACTCTCACATACATTGTCCAATCTCCACCAAATTTCACAGGTTTGATGGGGGTACTGCCCTGAACATATCTACATATACATTTTTTACTCATAGTCATAGTGCCACCTACTGGGCAGAGCCAGTACTACCTTTCACATACAATGATATATCAGCTTCAAATTTCATGTGCATGATTATAGTCTCGGCCTGATCAGGTCTACATATTAATCTTTGGCACATACCCATAGCGCCACCTACTGGTAAGTGTCAGTAGTAGCTCTCATATACAATGCTCAATCAGCAGCAAATTTCACATGCATGATTATAGTCTCGGCCTGAACAGATCTCCACAGGATTTTGGGTGATGCTGACAGCACCACCTACTTGTGCACAGCCCCTGGCTGCAGCACATGCTGTGGCTCATTTACACTCTGCTGCTGCGGCACGCCCCGCGGCTGCCCCAACGTGGCCACGGGTGCGAGGGCCCGTTCAATGCTGCTTGCAGCACTAGTTTTCATTGTTATGCAGACGATACTCAATTATACTTATCTATGAAGCCAGACGAAACCAATCAGCTATCTAAACTAGAAGCATGCCTTAAGGACATAAAGATCTGGATGACTAGAAACTTATAACTAGAAAGTTATTGTGCTCGGCCCCAAACACCTTAGAGATTCTTTCTCTAATGATATAACTGCCCTAGATGGCATCAGCCTGGCATCCAGCACCACCGTTAGGAATCTTTGTGCTTTTATACTGTGATTGGCCACCTCACAGGTGGTTTGTCTTAACCCTCGTATTATCCTCAAATAAACTAACACATTTTATTGCCTCCAGAAAATGATTTACATAAAATTGTTGACCAAATCTTTGTGTCAGGCACTTTGTTTATTTGTTGAATACATAAATAACCCCTTGATAATGAAACTTATCGGTGAGTTGACCTGTTCTCTAGCGCCACCATCAGCCCAAACTTTTAAATTAGAATTAATGTATCTTGAAAAGTTTTCATACAAATCTTCTCAAATTTACTGACAACATTAATGACCACAAGAGTATGAACCCTGTTGGTTTTGGTGATGATATGACATTTCCTGTAGCGCCACCATCAGGTCAAACTTTCAGTTTTACAGTTAGTGCTGTAAATATATACAGAATGACTCTTGAGAGAACCTGCATGCATCACCCAATCAGCCTGTTTTCATAGTATAAAGCAGAGATGTTGAAGGACAGACAGCTAAACCCCCTCTACCACTCACTGTAATCTCCTGTGACATGCAGCTTTCAAAGGAGACAATACCAGTGTGAGAGAGATGCATCAAGTAAATGGAGACGGGGGGTTTAAGGGGAAGGTGAGGAAGCAGAGCGATGTGAGGGGAAAGTAATAGTGGAGGTGAATTGAGTGCCAGTAGGTGTCCTCATTCAACAGTGAGAGGATTGAGCCTGCAGCAGCCATTACAGGAGCCGATGAGTGTTACAACACCCCGGAGCCTTAAATCCTAATCTTCTTCTTAACCCATCCACTATTCAAGGAGCCGTTAGAGTGATATCTTTATGGTTTGCACAAAAATCAAATCAGTCTCCTGCTCAGAAAGCAGAAGAAAAGTCAGTACCCAGAAGGGATACATTCAAACTTTATACATTGTGGTTTCATAATTGTGCCGCCTTCGTATGCATATTCCAGTCAGAACAACACCTTAAATTACTATCTGAGAATCCGAAAATAGCAGCTACACATGTTTTATACACATTACACATGTAATTTCTCCTCTATCACTTCCTCCAGCTTCACCTTGTGGGTGGAGGCTGCTGTGTTGGGTGGTTATGGCCAAAGAGAGAGAGGGTAATTGTGCGCCTGGGAGACAAAAAGAAGGATGAAAGAAGTAGAAGTTGTATATATACATAATTATATCCTCATATTACATGTATTTACACATACTGTAAATACATACACACAGTATGCATGCAGAGAGACAGGATGACAGAGAGAGAGTGTAATGAAATTCTGACACCACACCGTGATGTGCGAGAGCAGCAGCAGTCGGATCGATACCGACAGTGTGTAATGACTCCTGTGATCCTGCTGGACCTTTGGGGGCTGCCCCGGCGCCTCCTCTCAAACCCACTGAGGCCCTTTGCAGCTCCACCATTCATTAGCTCTGAAAAAATGGAGGGTGGTGTGTGGGGGGGTGGGGGCAAGGTGATGGTTGGTAGAGGAAGTGTGGAAGCAGTGAAGAAAGGTTGCAGAATCACTTGGATCAATTGGTAAGCCATGGTAGCATTATGCCAGTTAGGCTGAGAGTCTTCTGGGCATGCAGCCCTAACTCCACACAGAAAGGCCAACTACATCTGAACCGGGATTTAAACCACTGCACTAGAGGTCTTCGCGGCTCTACCGGAACCTGAGGACCCGGGACCTGGATAGGTTCAGGTCCACGTGTCATGTGGTCAAACGGGTCCGGGTCGGGACTCGTTCGATAATCCTCAGTTCCGGGTTTGTTCAACGTTATGTGTAATACCCGAATGGATCCGGGAAGACCCGTGATTAGAAAGTGTTTAAGTGATTAAAGTGTTGTGTGTGTCTGTGTGTGTATTTTGACTTGCAACGTTCTCATTCGCATGAGAACGTGCGGGAAATAAAGACTGCAGGTTCAGAGAAAAGAGGATTTTTTGATGAAAGTAGTTTTTGGGAAACAAACTGTTTTAGTTTGGACAAAGAGCTAAAACACACAGAGACATTGTACTTGAACACTATGATGAACTAGGTACCTTTCTAGTGTCAGTTCTGCACGTGCAGGGGCTCTGCAGTCATGTTAGTAACAATAAATATGCAACTTGTTGTTTGACTTTTAAAAAAAAAGCTACTAGCTACTAGGTACTAGCTTATTACAGGGATTAATATGTGGTTTAATTTGCAAATTGGTTGCAGTTTAGTTATTCACCTAAAGTAATTATTTGTTTTATGTTTAGGAAAGAGATCATGGTTTGGGCTTGAATAACAACATTATGACATGTTCTACCTGTGACCTTACCTTGCGTGCAGCTTACCTTTTGGTCTAATGCATCTATTTTTTACTGTATATTGAGTGTCGTGTCTAAAAAGACCCGAGGCCACGGGCCATTTGAGACCCGAGTCCTCTCGGACCACTGACAGTTAAAGCTCAAAAAGTGTCTATATTTCAGCCTACAAAAACTTTGTTAAAATAACTTCAAAGTCACTCAAGAATTAGAAAAAAGCAGTAAGATCTGATGCGATGAGGTTTATTGAATCCAAAACAGAACTACAATACAACCAGAATCTACGCCCGGGCAATAGAGACATGAATTCACCTTCACAGAGCATATACTTATATTTCCTTGGGATGCCCTGCCTGAGGCAGATTCACAGGGGCTTAGATACACCTTCTTTTTATTTTTTATTAACTCAGGTTGGATTTATTGGTGTAAAACAAAACTGCCTTCCCCGGTCCTGTGGTCAACTAATTTCCACTCACCTACTGACCTGTGACACAGTTATTTATGTCTCGACATTAGTCGGTCTTTTTAAAAACACTTTTATGCATGCACTTTAAACACAATTTATGGTGCGAACTAAGCTTTTCTCTCTTTCCCACATGTATGGTCACGCAAGGTACATTAATCATGCATCGTGTGGGTGTAAAATATCCCTCTCTTACAGTCCTAGCTGGTTACACATTACCTATAAGGGCTTTTAGAGATCAAGATGGTTTCACAGTCCCCAAAAATTTCCAACGGGAGCAATCTTTGCCTTTGTTAACTCACTTCTGTTGGGGGAAAGTTTCATTTAGTTTTTTCCATCAAAATCCATTAAAAAGCCGAATATGTCCTCTTGTCATGAAACAGTCCTCCATTAAATGCATATTTTTAGAGCACAGAAGAATAGAGAGTTGTGGTAAAAATCTCCCTGCTGTGGTAATAAAAATACCTGGCACAGTTTATTCTCCTTGTCCCTCTCTTTAAAGAAAACAATGGCGGGCTCTGAGCCCACTGAAGCACGTTCCTCCTCTGACAGGATGTGAGTTCGCTGAGTAAAGACGTGATGTGAGATTTACCCTAGCTGTAGCCCCGGTAGACAAGGCCCTCACAACGATGATCCCAATCATCCCAAGGTCAGGGCGCTTTTTCACATCATTATCGCTCCTCTGTCATCCCTCTCTCCCTGCTTCTCCCAGAGGAAGTCCTGGCTGCTGCCAGTAGGTGATGGAGGGAGAGGAGGAAGGCTTGTGTCTTTATACCGCCGCAGTAAACTTTGGCAACGGTCTGACAGGCTCAAACACACAGAGGTTACCTCAGTGATCTGTCATGTCTGAGTCGAGAAAAACTGTGACCTCCTCTGGGAGAGAGGGGGCAGCTGCAGTGAAGGTTCTCTGGTTTGTTGTGGAACGAGAGTCAGGAGCAAAAAGACAGTTGAAATGTAGCAGGGCTGCAAACTGCTAGCTTAAATGAGGTGAAGTGAAAGTGAAAGCAAACCTGACGTCTGTGGTTAAACTTGCAGCTTTCAGGGTGTGGAAAGTATCGATTTACATTAACGTACCACTTACATGGTTTCCGATTTGACAGCTTAAGTCACTTGTTACTTTAAGAATGAAAATTTTTTTCAGATGAGACATAAGAGGATCTTATCAGATGTATTTTGTAAATTTAACTACCTAAAAGTTTATATGAATAAAAATGATGAAATAAAAATGTTTAGATAATTGAGGCATTTCCTCAAATAACAGCAGGTAGCCCATATGGGCAGGGGAGTGGCTGACACCAACAAATAAAGTAGTCTTTTTTATCAAAAAAGCTTTAACGACCGAAATATACAAGATTCCAATTCCCAGTTTGTCTCTCTGCTGGTAAAAGCTTGCTAACGCTAATGTTAGCTTAGCCATGTTGCCCCATGAGTCCTGTCTCATGGGGCAATTCTTTAACAATGCTTGAACAATTTTACTCCGTCAGTGAGAATTAAAGAAGTTGCTGATATATTTTAGTCTGATCAAAGTGATTGATTGACTAATGGTCTGACAGATTGACATTGCCATCGCTGCTAGCAAAGCTAATTGGCATTTCCTATCCTATTCCTAGGTACAATCACTGTAATGTCCATATTTAGGCTGAATACAGACAGAAAACTGGATGAAAGGGCAGGGAGACTCAAATTATGAAGTTATTATAACGTAGGTTCAGGATCAGGACCACGCCTCCCTCACTAACTCCATCACGTGTGTCTCGTTAGCTCTCACACATGTGCCTCCCTGATGCGATTACCTGCGCAATCACATATAAGCCTGGCTCTTCTCGCCTGTTTGTCTCAGTTTTTAAAACCCTCCCCCCCTAACCGCATCCCTCTCCTCTCTCATATCTCAACACAGGAACCACTGGGGGATGCTGAACACGAAAGGACATCGATACGTGCCCCCACCCTGAGTCTTGACCCCCACTCATTCTTAAGAACTACTTTCATACAGTAACAATGGTGTGCCCTTGTTAGTGAACAATGAGTTTTTATTTTGCACCACATCCCTTACTGTCGCTGTCATGGACCAAAATGTATATATATTAGATTTATGGATGCTGTGTTTTAGTAGGATTGTCTCTCCAAGCTTGTCCCATCTCAGAGAAACAGTGTGCAGTGACATGACTTCTAGTTTCACAGTGCCTTTAAAATATTAATGAGAATGTCCAGTGGCCATATTCACAGCTCACAGCGAAGGCGTAGACAACCTTCATTAAGTGCATGTATCAGACAGGGTTTTTTCTGTCTCCATCCGTCAGCAGGGAGCCGGCAGTGGGACGCTCTGTGCCAGGCCACTTAATAACCCCTACAGGGATGCTAAGCCTGCCCATTCCTCACCCTGACACCTTAACAGCAGCCTAAATTGGGACCGCATGATGTGTTAACTGATAATACTTTGTCCAGAGGAAGTCTGCCGCTGTGCCTCCACGCTCATGTCACTGAAAGTGGAGTTGTTGTATGATCAGGACAGCATGGCAGCACAGTGAAGCACAATGTCAAAACAGGGGCTTATATGAACTCCAATGATGACTCATAATGAGGGGGCTCATGTTAGCTTCCTATAGCTCTGCAGGTCACCAGGAGTGTTGTGTTTGTTGGTCTAGATCAGGGCTACAGATACATATGCATGCTTGCTTTACGTGGACAGAGAATCTATCCACCTCCTCCACCGTGAGAATAAACTTGTTTTGTCCTGCATAGAGAAGAAAGAGAGCAGATATGATCTATTATTATCTCAACCTTGAGCTAGAGCACGCAGCAATCAGTCAAAACCACGCATGACAGAGTCAAAGTAGACTTTTTTTATAAGAAAAATCAAAGCTTTTGTTCTAAGGTACAAACTTTTTCTCCAGTGCCCCATACAAGGCAGGTGCATGCTAATGAAGTAAAGTCTTAGAATCTGTCAAACCACCCTTTATCTACACCGCTTATCCTGTTCAGGGTCCTGGGGGGCTGGAGCCTATTCCAGCTGTCATTGGGCGAGAGGCGGGCTACGCCCTGGACTGATCACCTGTCAGTCACAGGGCCGACACATAGAGACAGACAACCATTCACGCTCACATTCACACCTACGGGAGTAGAGGCACCATTTAAACTAACCAACATGTCTTTGGACTGTGGGAGGAAGCAGGAGTACCTGGAGGGAACCCACACATGCACAAGGAGAACATGCAAACTCCACACAGAAAGGTCCACTACGTCTGAACCAGGATTTGAAACAGGAACCTTCTAGCTAAGAGCGCTAACCAATCTTAGAATCCTTATGTTAAAATTAAGTTGTACAATTTAGCATTTGTAATAAAAAAGACGAGCCACAGGCACAGCTAGCTAGATATTTAGCCAATATTGGAGTTAACTGGAATAAATGACAACATTATTAGCTAATGTTATGTAGCCAAACATTTTCTCTAGCTAGCTAAAGTTTGTCAGCTTTACCAGAGAGAGTTCAGACAGGACACTTAGCACTGACAGTAATTTCCTGAGTGTGCATCATGTGGGTTTCACCGAATGACTGTATACAGATGGACGACACGTCTCCATCTTCTCTCATTGTACAAAATTGAAGCCAAAACAGCCCCCGTGACGAGCACTGCCATCTTGCCGGGTGATGTCATTTGGAGCCAGAGCTGCACAGGAGAGATCGGCGGGTGGAGCCGCCGTAGCCACTTCCGCTAACCAAACACACATTTTTCACAGGCTACATACCCCTTGCATATTCTGACACTAAAATGTCAGACAAATCTTCAAGAAAATTAATTTTGTTTGAGACCTTTCTGTGTCTCTGAAACAACGACACAGATACAGAGGACCCTGCAACTCTCCAAAGGGATGAACAACTTTTAAATTGATGGTTGGAAGTTTTTGCTCCTCATGTAACTTTTTTCTGAAGTTGTCAGGTTTCATTGATTTCAGGTGGACTACATGGCAAGAAGTAAAACGAGGACCTTGAGCCCATATTGCCTTTACAGAGGTAACCCTGTACGAACATTCATCATCATCATTTCTGTCATCAGGCGGACTTATGTTTCACTGTCCACACCTGATGATACGTGACCTGCAGTGCACTCACCGCTATTTCCACTCCTCCACAGCCTCCCTGAGATTTTATGACAGAACGCTATTATCTCACCGAGTACAAACCAGCATCACTCACCCCACTTAAAAGCACTCTTCAGCTCCATGTATATGATCTTCAGACAGAGAGCTGCGTGTATTGCGTTACCCGCTGTGTCATGTAATCCTCTCATCCTCTCTTAACCAAGACTGATCAGCAGCTCTAAGTTGTGGTCTGTGTCACTGTTGCGTCAGATTTGGCTACATTAAATCCACTCTTTGGCTGTGTCTTATTACTGATTCAGAGGAGAAGGTTAGAGGGCGTCTGCTGGCTGAACGGAGATATCACACTCTGCCAGAGTTTAAACAGAATATCATATTAGCTGCTGTAGCCTCCGTCTTCCACACACTGTTTATCTGCTCCTTCTTTTTTAATGTTAAAAGTTTTGTAATTTATTTTTTATCAGTCTGGATGGACTCATATTTACTTGTTAAACACTTTGTAAACTTTAGGTACATTAAGATTTGATAAAGACATTGCAAGGATTGATGCATAAATGAGATGGAAATCTTAGAATCTCATTTACTACTGTGGGCAAGATACTGATGTTACACAGGATGTAGTTGATGTAACAGAGGACGTCATAGATGGAAGGATGGATGGATCATAGACTGTATAGGAAGTGGACATTGCTACTCTTACATCACCCATCAGTGACAAACTCTTCAATCTATTGGCTGAGCGAGCTGTTTGTCTTTTAATGGTCGATTTCAAACTCAAAATGTCTCCAAATCAAATGTGTAAAAACTGAATGAAACTAAAGTCAATAGCCATGAAATGCTTAATGCTCAACGGTGGACTACTGTTTTGAAGTTTGAGTTTGGCATTGAGCCGTCGCTATCTTAGTTTTGGAGCCAGAAGTGACCATATTTGGACAAGGGGGCAGAGTCCTGCACGGGTCCAGTTTTGCAAACCCGCACCCGCAAAGTTTATTCACGGAACCGACCCGTTACCCGCATTTATCTCCTTTTCAAATCCAGACCCGACCCGACTCATTAATATCAGACCAGCAACCTGACCCGTGATTCATTAAAACACACAAGGATACAGTCACTCACTTTCAAGTGCTTTATTTTTACCTGCACAATTGGTACACACAGAAACATTTAACAGATCATAGGCTAATTAATTAATGGAAGCCTGTTTGGCAAAAACACCAACTATATGTTGCTACTCATTGTGCTGATATTAAATTGCCCTGGAGTTTGCTGTGCAAAAAATAGAGTATCGTCCACAGTCCCTGGTTTAAGCTGGGATTTGTGATTCCTGAATAAATGTCAATTGGCGCTGCACCTATGCTCCTGGAGCTGTTGATGTGTTTCCTTAGGGACGATGTACCTCGCTTGCGGCTATCAAAAGCTAACACTTTTCTGCACTTTTTACAAGCACAAGGGTACCCGACCCCCGGCAGGACTCTGCAAGGAGGTGAAGCTGTAGAGGAGCAAGGGGTTAGCAAATTCTTAGTTTTCAGCTTACTGGAATGCTGGCTTGGTACGAAAATTGCGGCTAATTTTGGCTAGCTAAAAAACAGCTTTAAACAAAATCTAATGACTCAAACATGAACTGTAGGATGAATATGGTTAGGATTTTTTGGATACCGGTATTGATACTGATAGTGCTCATCGATACCGATACTTATCAATACTACTCTCCATTATTCAGTGCAAAAAATGAAACGTTTTCTAAGGTACAAACTCTTTCTCCCGACAGTAACAACAGTTAACACTGACAGTAAGAATCACTAACAATACAAAAATATTTTTCTCGCTGTTGCTCAAAATTCACACCAGGTATTACAGTGTTTGCTATCTTACACATGCCATTATTGGACTCTAGCAATCTTATGCATTTTTAATACACCAGAGTTATATATGTGACAGTATTTTTTCTCTTTTTTTCTGCTGAGTGTCATCATCCCTGCAGGAGAGTGTCATCCCCTGCTGTGAGAGCAGCGACCTCCTGCCAAATTGGCTCCTGTTTTGATTAGCATGCTAATGCTGGAGTCAAATTCCCAGCGTGCTCAATGAAGGGATCTCTCAGGATTTGTCTCCCGGAATGTGTGAGCCTTTGGCAGTCGTGTTAGGTGGTGACACGTGCCACTTCTGATCGAGGAAAATCTTTCAATCCCTGAAGTTTTACACATTTGACACAGACATACAGTACATGCACTCCCCTGTACCAAAATGCAAATGTAAGTTAACCAAAATCCAACATCAAATACTGAAACTATCTGCTTTGCTGGATGGACCAACTTTCTAACCTCTAACATAACTAACTTTGAGTAAACATGAAGTTGGTGCTGTGATTGTTAGTGCCAACTTCTAATGCTACCTGTAAACCAATGCTGAAGGATGCTAATGCTACAGCAAAAGCTAAAGTGCGTGCCAGTAAAATTATAATGGACTATGTGCAATTAAAACGGAATATGTGCAGCCCCTCCAGGTTTTCGCTTGCATTTTCTGATTGTTGCAGCTTGAAATGCCTGATTTCATCCCTTTTTTTAATTGCAATACAAGTTGTGATGTTTTGAGGCTTTGTTTTTATTATGTTACACATCACAAATCCACTGTGAGTGACTGGGACAAACTCTTCAGTCTATTGGCTGAGCGAGCTGTTTGTCTTCTTCCGGTCAATTTCCGTGTCAGGACTCCAAATCAAATGTGTAAAAGCTGAATGAAACTAAAGTCAATAGTACTTGGTCTGCAACAATGTTTGGGTAGGTGGTACGTATCAAAGTAACATCCACATGAATGGCAGGACCCAAGGTTTCCCAGCAGAACACTGCCCAAAGCATCACACTGCCTCCTGCCTTCGCTCCCCACGAGCATCAATGAGTCTTGGTTATCCTTCCTTGGAACACTTTTGGTAGGTGCTGACCTCTGCAGACCGGGAAGACTCCACAAGAGCTGCAGTTTTGGAGATGCTCTGACCCAGTTGTCTAGCCATCACACTTTGGTCCTTGTCAAAGTCGCTCACGTCCTTCAACTGGTCAATTTTTCCTGCTTCCAACACATCTTAAAGGACAAAATGTTCACTTGCTGCCTAACATATCCCACCCACTGCCAGGGGCCACTGTAATGAGATAATGTATTCATAACGTTATGGCTGATGGGTGTATCATAACAACTGACTGATAATGCAGATTTTGTGAGGACCACATCGATGGTTATGTGAAAACATCAACTGAAATGTCATGCCTCAACAAACCTCAGGATAAATTCTGGTGAACTTCTGATTTTTCACCTAGTGCCATCATAGGGTCAACATTAATATCAATCAATCAATCAATCAATCAAATTTTATTTGTATAGCGCCAAATCATAACCAGGGTTATCTCGAGACACTTTACAGAAAGAGCAGGTCTAGACCGACTCTTTGTTAAGTTATTCAAAGAGAGGCCCAACATCAATCCACCATGAGTAGCACTTAGCAATTCGGCACATTGGCAAGGAAAAACTTCCTTTTAACAGGCAGAAACCTCGAGCAGAACCAGACTCATGTTGAACAGCCATCTGCCTCGACTGGATGGGCCGAAAATGGGATAGAAGGAGATGCAGGATAGAGACAGGCAAAGAGAGCAACAACAACATATGTTCTTGTTACCACAACAACATATATCCTTGTTACATGAACAACAACAGACACATACTTATGGTTACAATGCCAATAATAGTGGTAGACTAGGGTGAAGATTGGCTAAATAAATAAATAAATAAATAAATTAGCGAGAGAAGCAGAGTAATGATAAAGGCTGAGGTAATCGTAATTGTAACAGTTGAAGTCAACAGGTCTACTATTAGCATTAGCAGCAACAATAATGATACTATGGGGAAGGCTGATGTTAGTAGTTGTTGCAGTCGAGCAGGTCCACAGCAGCAGGTGGTCTGCAGCAACAATCCTCAGGAACCTTCAAGACAAGGGAGCACGAGAACTCCCGGGAAGATATGTGGTTAGTAATGTTAATGGGACCAGAAAATACAGAGTTAATGAGCTGCATTAATATGACAGATAGAGAGAGAGAGAGAGTCAGAGAGAGAGGAAGAGAGAGAGAGAGAGAGAGAGAAGCTTGGTGTGTCAGATCCCCCCGGCAGTCTAAACCTATAGCAGCATAACTATGGGCTAGTCCAAGCCTGAGCCAGCCCTAACTATAAGCTTTATCAAAGAGGAAAGTTTTAAGTCTACTCTTAAAAGAAGAGAGGGTGTCTGCCTCCCGGACCTTGACTGGTAGATTGTTCCAGAGGAGGGGGGCCTGGTAATTGAAGGCTCTACCTCCAACACTACTCTTAGAGACTTTAGGTACCACAAGCAGGCCTGCATCCTGGGAGCGCAATGTTCTAGAGGGGTAATATGGCACTATGAGCTCTTTAAGATATGATGGTGCCTGACCATTAAGAGCTTTGTAAGTAAGAAGAAGGATTTTAAATTCTATTCTATATTTTACAGGAAGCCAGTGCAGAGAGGCTAATACAGGAGAGATGTGCTCTCTCTTCCTAGTTCTTGTCAGCACACGTGCTGCAGCATTTTGTACCAGCTGCAGAGTTTTTAGTGACTTATTAGGGCAGCCTGATAGTAACGAGTTACAATAATCCAACCTGGAAGTAACGAATGCATGGACTAGTTTTTCTGCATCGTTTTGAGACAAGATGTGTCTGATTTTTGCTATGTTGCGAAGATGAAAGAAGGCTGTCCTTGATATTTGTTTTATGTGGGAGATGAAGGACATATCCTGATCAAATAGAACTCCCAGATTCCTAACAGTAGTGCTGGATGCCAGGCTGATGCCATCTAGGGCAGCTATATCATTAGAGAAAGAGTCTCTAAGGTGTTTTGGGCCGAGCACAATAACTTCAGTTTTGTCTGAATTAAGTAGCAGAAAGTTTCAAGTCATCCAGATCTTTATGTCCTTAAGGCATGCTTCTAGTTTAGATAGCTGATTGGTTTCATCTGGCTTCATAGATAAGTATAATTGAGTATCATCTGCATAACAATGAAAATGAATGGAGTGTTTCCTCATGATATTACCCAGAGGAAGCATATATAAGGTAAAAAGAATCGGTCAATTAAATGTTCTAATCTCTGTAACAGGATGTGATGGTCTATCGTGTCGAAAGCGGCACTAAGATCTAACAGGACGAGTACAGAGAGAAGTCCTCTGTCTGAAGCAGAAAGTAGATCATTTGAAACTCGCACAAGGGCTGTCTCAGTGCTATGGTGGACTCTAAATCCTGACTGAAAGTCCTCAAATAAACTGTTGTTATGAAGAAAGTCACATAATTGATTAGCGACTGCTTTCTCAAGGATCTTTGAGATAAAAGGAAGGTTAGATATAGGTCTATAGTTAGCTAAGGTGCCTGAATCTAGGGTAGGCTTTTTAAGAAGTGGCTTAATTACAGCTAGTTTAAAAGACTGGGGTACATAGCCCGTCGATAAAGACATATTGATCATATCTAGTAAAGAAGTGCTAATTGAGGGAAAGACTTCCTTAAGCAGCTTGGTTGGAATCGGGTCTAAAAGACAGGTTGATGGTTTAGATGAAGATATCAGAGAATTTAGCTCAGGAAGGTCAATTGGAGAAAAACAGTCAAGGTAAACATCAGGTTTTTGAGCAGTTTCCAAAGATACATCTGCACCAGTTAACGGCCGGAGGTTACAAATTTTGTCTCTTATCTTTAGGATTTTGTCATTAAAGAAGCTCATGAAATCATCACTGCTGAGGCCTATAGGAATACTTGGCTCAGTGGAGCTGTGACCAGACCAATATCTTATTTTATCACCAGATACCTGCAAAACCAATGACATGCCCTGTTTAAGCCTCTCCTGCATGAAGCCTTTTGTGCTAATCCAAAAATGTTAGCACACCAAGACCTTAAACTTAGATGTCGAACATAGTCAGCATCATACAGGCTTACAATCATAGTGTCATCATTGTCATTGTGAGAATGTTAGCATGAAGACATAATCTTGAGAATGGCTTTAGACTCTTCGTCATGTTAATTCAGCGCGAGTGTTTGAGCTTCCAGGAGACTCACTGTCCATACGGGTTAACAACCAGATTATAATCACTGAAACGTACAAACAGGGCCCACAGACACACAAACGTGTATCACCCCACTCTTACAACAGGTCTGCTCTCTGCTCGACTTATTGACACTGATCCCCCTGCTATTTCCTCAAGTGCTCACATTAAGCTTAACAGCCTTGATAGGTAAATGGGAAGGAACAGAGACAGACTGTGTGGTGAGCACTGACTTACATTCTTATGTTAAAGGTGGAAAAAAAAGCTCTTTGAAAGGATTATCTGAGCAGACATTTACACGCTGGCTTTAAGGTGCTCTGTGTCACTCTGTCATTCTAACAAAACTATCTGCTCTTACCCTGTCGAGCTATTTAGGAGGTATCAGGCAAGATAAGGGATCTGAGCCACCTGCAACGAAAGGAGAGAAGAAAAACATTCAAAGGCTTTAAGGTTAGAGTTTGAATTCTGACATTTGAGTAACGCTGATGAAATCCAAATGCCCTTTTTTCTTTCCATAATGAAATTCTATGGCAAAGGCGAATATAAAGTGTGATGACAAGTATTCCTATTAATTTTGTTCCGATATCTGGAATATCACTATAATGTTTATTTGTAATCTGTTACTTAGTGGAAATGTCAATTTCTCTTCTTGTTTGCATGGTTGAGACCTCCTCTACAGTTCCTCTTCTTTTCTTTTCTTGTAGTTATTTGGCTGTTGGTGGTTAGCAACCATTTATCAAAAGAGCTAAATGTCTTGATCATCAGGATATTCTTTCACTGTTTTTTTTCTATATCTTTAAAGTCATTGATTTATGATTCAAACTGGACTCCCTGGACTGTATTTCTTCTCAAATGTACCAGAAGCAACAGATCCTAAACCAAACACAGGTCGGTAGTCTTTAAAGGCACTGCTATATTCAATCCAAAGACACATGTCTCTGATGTCACTACTAGATAACAGCTAGCCTACTATTATTTAGCTAGTTTTAGCTATTAGGGGAGACCGGGGTTGGTTTTCACACTTTTTCAAATTGGTCATTCCTAATTTAGACGGAAGCTTAAAGTCTGAAAGCTTAAAGGCATTGAAATGGGTATCCCTTTTATTCCTGCAATTTATTTTGACAGCAAGTTATTAACCATTAAAGACACTCTGAGGCACTGTGACCCCACTGACATCAATGGGGTTTTATTAAAAAATGTGTAACTTCTTCACTTTTTAAGCTAGAGACACCAAAATCATCTTTATAATTGTCATCTTTGGCCTTCGTATTTGTCTGTTCATTTGAATTATCATTTTAATCAAGTCAAATGAAGGCATTTAGTGTTGCAAATAATAAGGGTTGTAAAATCAAGGACAAAAGAATACCTCGACTTCTGATCGTAAACGTTCTAAAACTGGGCTGTTCACATCAAAGCAAGGCAATGCAGTGCGCACAGACGCAGCTGACTGTCTCCATAGCAACGACACACTGACATACCCCACTACTTCTACTTTCCCAGTTTACATGAATTAACTAGCTGGATTTCTCTTATTGTTATAAAAAGAAGTGGATGACAGTGACAGTGACATGCTCACGATGTTAGCTGTAACACTGATTAATAAACGTTGAAGACAGAGAGTTTGGAAAGAGAGGATCTGGAGCCGTCTTTGGCTACTGCAGCGCCAGAGACAGGGTGTCTACGCCAATTTATGCTGTTTCCTGATTGGCTGAAGTGAAATAGCTACATCATTCAGTTCTAAAACTGCATTTGGAGATTTGACAAATCTAATCTTTTGCACCAGGCAACGGCTTCAGAAGCTCTGAAACTAACCAGCTCACACCGCTGTAATTTTCTCTGCAACACTCTAAAACCATTTTGTCATTTTGCGAATCATTGATCTGAACTAGCCTTTAAACTGAAACTCAGACAAAAAGTTTTATCATTCAAAAGTCAACATTCTGAAGATATTTTCTGGGACGTCAGAACGCCTTTTATAAAACATTTGCTCAATGTTAGATAAAAGCAAAGGTAGAAAATGCTTACTGCAACATTCTGAGGATCTTTTCAGGATGTTAGTACGGCCTCAACTATCAGAACGTGATTTATAAAACGTTCCTGAAACGTGATTTGAACGTTCTCACTGCAACTTTCTGAAAATGTTTTCAGTGAACGTTCTCCTGCTATTAAAAGGAACATTCTGGGAACCAAAGAAAAACTTTACCAGAACATCGCACGTAACATTCTTAGAACATTCTTGGAACAAAACATTTCTAGCTCGGTGTGTATTTTGTGTGGTTGGTGTTGTGTGTAAGAGAGAGAGCACCTCTGTGTGTGTTATTAAAAACATTTTTGTATTTCTTCTCAAATGTACCAGAAGCAACAGATCCTAAACCAAACACAGCTAAATAGTTTTTTTTAAGGCAGTGCTTTTCATATAATTCTGTATTTTCTACCGGGTATGTTTTGCTCAGAAAACTAGTTAATATAAGACAAAGTACAGGGAGAACCAATTTAGATCCTCAAATCTCCTCTTTATATTGGATCGTTAGTCAGAGTAGGGCTGCAACCTCCTCAGCTTCATGTTCCGGCTGTAAACTGTACTGTGTCTGTCACAAGTGTCATACTGTATAATATTATTACCTGTGTGTTTGAACAAGGTCGTATGACTCAGGCTCCTAGCAGGGTTGTGTCCATCAGGATTTTCTTTAGACTATTGTATCCAGCACTTCCTCTGTGTGCTTCTTCACTAAGGTCGTCATGGTAACACCTGTACTGCTGTCCATCCTCGTCCCACAGGTGGACCACAGACGCCACATATATGATGCAAGACAAAGGTCTGTCTCAACTCGTGTTATTAAAAAACTTTTATACCACAGGGTTCGTACCATATTATTGTATTTGTCTCTTGAGTCTCGTGACATTGAAAGTTGAAAGTCACATAACAGACATCATTGTTTCATCACTGCCGTGTGAATGGCAAGACCATCAGTTATTTCCTGTTATACTAGAGCATACGTACCTGTCCTCTCCGCTTAGACACCTTCATTTCCTGCTCTTGTGTGTTTCCCACCTTTTGCATGCTCCTGCCCTGATCAGCTTCACCTGTCTTGTTCATTTCATCCCCCTTCTGCTCCTGTGTATTTAGCCCTTGTGCTCTTATTGTCTGTTCATCTTTGTTCTCTGTTGCAATCGTTCCAGCCTACTTATTAATTCTCAGTGTATTTTCCTGGAGGTTTAGGACCCTCCTGGACCTTTCCTGGACCCGCTTTGGGTATTTTTCACTTAGCCGTACCCCAGGGATTTGAATAACTTTTGTTTATTGGACTGATCTGCAAACTGAAACCTGCATTTCAGTAACTTATCTGTTTGCACAAGTCTGATTCTGCAGAGATGCCCTGGCCTACAAATCTTTGTCTTTAGATGTAAGCAAACATGATTGTTTGAAGGTTGTTCTACCAATTGAGAATCACATCGAAACTGTAACATCTGCCAAAAGATTAGCAATGGGAATTTTTTTCCAGACTGTGCCGCCCTATTTAAGTGGCATAAAAGGAGAAATGTAGATTTCACCCAGCATTCACTCTATTAGATTAATTTACCTACTTTGTACCTTTGTAATATCAGAAAACATTTTCTTTCGTTTTTTGGTAATAATAGTAGTATTATTATATTATTAATATGTATGTAACCACTGACAAGAAAACAAACTTGATCAACACTAACCTTTTGCTACATGCCAAGGATCAAATTGAAGTCTGAGGTCAGGGAAGGACTCATTCATGATCTTCCTCATTTAGGGAGCTCGGTTTGTACAACGGACAAACAAACTGGTGGGTCTCAATGCAGAGATGTGAACTTGAGACTTGGTGACTTGGACTCAAGTCAACTCAAGTCACTGTTTTGATTACTTGTGACTGGACTTGACAAAAAATTGTCATAACTTTTGAACAGGTTATATAAATTAGCCAATAATATCATTATTAGACGGGCTACTAACACCTTGTATTTTCTCTTTATAAAGACCAGATACTACAGGTAAGAGTGCTGTATCTTGGTGGAAAAAAAGACTTGACTCAGGACTTGACTTGCCTTAACTAAGGACTCGAGTTGACTTAACTTGACATGACCTGTGACTTGACTTGGCTTGACTTGACTTGCCCAAGAAAAAAATGACTCGAGACTTGCTTAAGACTTGGACCAAATGATATGAGACTTAAACAAAGATGACTTGGTCATAACACTGTCTCCTCTGACTGGCTGAACATTTGTAATGGTGTACCCCAGGGTTCTGTTTTAGGCCCACTATTATTTTCTATCTGTATCCTCTCACACTCCTCTGGGCTTCCCTGTGAGCAGTTTCCCAGCCACAATGTTAATGTTATAGAGACTGTGTCTGACCCCCAACCCAGGCCTTTTATTACAGTTAATTCAAATTTAAATAAAAAAGGAGTAAATCAAAAAAATTTAATAAAATTAAAACAACAACTGAAGTTATGCCAAAAAATATGAGAATTAAATGTGGTCTGTTAAATATCAGATCCCTGTCATCTAAAGCTCTATTAGTGAACGATCTGTCTGACTGTTTTTCTCCAATTGACCTTCCTGAGCTAAATTCTCTGATATCTTCGTCTAAACCATCAACCTGTCTTTTAGGCCCGATTCCAACCAAGCTGCTTAAGGAAGTCTTTCCCTCAATTAGCACTTCTTTACTAGATATGATCAATATGTCTTTATCGACGGGCTATGTACCCCAGTCTTTTAAACTAGCTGTAATTATGCCACTTCTTAAAAAACCTTAGCTAACTATAGACCTATATCTAACCTTCCTTTTATCTCAAAGATCCTTGAGAAAGCAGTCGCTAATCAATTATGTGACTTTCTTCATAACAACAGTTTATTTGAGGACTTTCAGTCAGGATTTAGAGTCCACCATAGCACTGAGACAGCACTTGTGCGAGTTTCAAATGATCTACTTACTGCTTCAGACAGAGGACTTCTCTCTGTACTCGTCCTGTTAGATCTTAGTGCTGCTTTCGACACGATAAACCATCACATCCTGTTACAGAGACTAGAACATTTAATTGGCATTACAGGATCTGCACTAAGTTGGTTTAAATCTTATCTATCAGATCGATCTCAGTTTGTTAATGTTCATGATGTGTCCTCTATGCAAACCAAAGTTAGTCATGGAGTTCCACAAGGTTCTGTGCTCGGACCGATTCTTTTTACCTTATATATGCTTCCTCTGGGTAATATCATGAGGAAACACTCCATTCATTTTCATTGTTATGCAGATGATACTCAATTATACTTCTCTATGAAGCCAGACGAAACCAATCAGCTATCTAAACTAGAAGCATGCCTTAAGGACATAAAGATCTGGATGACTTGAAACTTTCTGCTACTTAATTCAGACAAAACTGAAGTTATTGTGCTCGGCCCAAAACACCTTAGAGATTCTTTCTCTAATGATACAGCTGCCCTAGATGGCATCAGCCTAGCATCCAGCACTACTGTTAGGAATCTGGGAGTTCTATTTGATCAGGATATGTCCTTCATCTCCCACATAAAACAAATATCAAGGACAGCCTTCTTTCATCTTCGCAACATAGCAAAAATCAGACACATCTTGTCTCAAAACGATGCAGAAAAACTAGTCCATGCATTCGTTACTTCCAGGTTGGATTATTGTAACTCGTTACTATCAGGCTGCCCTAATAAGTCACTAAAAACTCTGCAGCTGGTACAAAATGCTGCAGCACGTGTGCTGACAAGAACTAGGAAGAGAGATCACATCTCTCCTGTATTAGCCTCTCTGCACTGGCTTCCTGTAAAATCTAGAATAGAATTTAAAATCCTTCTTCTTACTTACAAAGCTCTTAATGGTCAGGCACCATCATATCTTAAAGAGCTCATAGTGCCATATTACCCCTCTAGAACATTGCGCTCCCAGGATGCAGGCCTGCTTGTGGTACCTAAAGTCTCTAAGAGTAGTGTTGGAGGTAGAGCCTTCAATTACCAGGCCCCCCTCCTCTGGAACAATCTACCAGTCAAGGTCCGGGAGGCAGACACCCTCTCTTCTTTTAAGAGTAGACTTAAAACTTTCCTCTTTGATAAAGCTTATAGCTAGGGCTGGCTCAGGCTCGGACTAGCCCATAGTTATGCTGCTAAAGGTTTAGACTGCCGGGGGGATCTGACACACCAAGCTTCTCTCTCTCTCTCTCTCTCTGTCTCTCTCCCACTCTCTCTCTCTCTCTCACTCTCTGTGTTTCTCTGTCTCTCTGTCTCTCTCTCTCTCTGTCTCTCTCCCTCTCTCTCTCTCTCTCTCTCTGTCATATTAATGCAGCTCATTAACTCTGTATCTTGTGGTCCCATTAACATTACTAACCACATATCTTCCCGGGAGTTCTTGTGCTCCCTTGTCTTGAAGGTTCCTGGGGATCGTTGCTGCAGACTACCTGCTGCTGTGGACCTGCTCGACTGCAACAACTACTAACATCAGCCTTCCCCATAGTATCATTATTGTTGCTGCTAATGCTAATAGTAGACCTGTTGACTTCAACTGTTACAATTACGATTACCTCAGCCTTTATCATTACTCTGCTTCTCTCGCTAATTTATTTATTTTGCTAATCTTCACCCTAGTCTACCACTATTATTGGCATTGTAACCATAAGTATGTGTCTGTTGTTGTTCATGTAACAAGGACATATGTTGTTGTTGTAACAAGAACATATGTTGTTGTTGCTCTCTTTGCCTGTCTCTATCCTGCATCTCCTTCTATCCCATTTTCGGCCCATCCAGTCGAGGCAGATGGCTGTTCAACATGAGTCTGGTTCTGCTCGAGGTTTCTGCCTGTTAAAAGGAAGTTTTTCTGCCAATGTGCCGAATATTGCTAAGTGCTACTCATGGTGATTCATGTTGGGCCTCTCTTTAAATAACATAACAAAGAGTCGGTCTAGACCTGCTCTTTCTGTTAAGTGTCTCGAGATAACTCAAATTTGATTTGATTTGATTGATTGATCAATAGTTTAGGTCAAAATGTGGATGATGCCAATTTCCATTTTTATGCAGATGATGCAGTCATATATTGTGCTTGTTCCTCCGTTACAGGTGCTGCGGCCAAATTGCAAGCTGTTTTTAAATATTATTCAGATTCAGCTGTCACAACTAAAGCTGGTTTTAAATGCCGATAAAAAAACGATAAAAACCAAGGTCATGCATTTCTCAAATGCTAGACAGAAGCCTGTGAACACTTTTGATATTTTTACTGCACAGGGAAAGAAGTTAGAAGTTGTTTCTTGTTATAAATATCTTGGTATTTGGCTTTATGACAGGCTTTCTTTTAAACCCCAGGTTGAAAATCTTCTTAAAAAACTGAGGGTGAAGTTTGAAGGTTTTATTTCAGAGTTCTGTTTCTCCTTTGAGGCCTGTAGAAGACTGATCTCTGCTATGTTTTTACCGGTTCTTGATTATGGAGATGTGTTGTACATGAATGCACCTGCACATTGCTTGGTTATGTTAGATACAGTATATCACAGTGTATTGAGATTTGTCACAAACTGTATAGCCCTCACTCATCACTGTACGCTTTACTCCAAGTCTGGTTGGCCATCTCTAACACTAAGTACGCTCAGTCTTTGGTACTTGTTCATTTATAAAGCCATTCTGGGTAAATTCCCATCATACATTTGCACGTTGATTGTGCAGAGAAGAAGTCTGTTCCAAGTGCAAGGTCCCAAATTGGGAAAGAAAGCTTTTATGTTCTCTGCTCCCCTCACTTGGAATAACCTACAAAATTACTTTAAAATCAGGAAGACCAATTCTCTTAGTTTCCAACGTGTGTAAGTACAATGGTGAACAACTCGATTGGTTCTTGTAATTGTGCGTAGGCATTTTAATGTTTCAATGTGTTGACACATGAATGTATAGCCTATCTTCTGTGTTTCATTGTTGTGGATGTGTTTTGTCTGTAACTTGTATGCTGCTGTCTTGGTCAGGTCTCCCTTGAAAATGAGATTGTTTATCTTAATGAGATTTACCTTGTAAGACTTTGGTTAAATAAATTAACTAAACCTACCCCCGAGGAAGCATTCTGGCTCCATCACAGCTAAGCCTGTGGTCTCAGAAACCTGAAAAAAACAAAATCACAATGCCAAAGCACGTTAGTAATGGACTTATGCAGTCAATTAAAGCCTTCAGAAGCCAGCATCAGCTGAATTTCACACAAACCAGATTAGACAATATTATCTGTTTTTTGGACTCCATAAAGCTTAAGCATGAATCATTTGCACGTGTAATCTGAACTGCTAGCAGAGAAAACACTGTACTGTTAAGGCCTGATGTTTGCAAGTACTATCCACCATATTAGAACCGTTGCCATCTTCCTCCCACGTCATGAAGCTCAAATGTAGTTAAAATGTGAAGATGCTTTTTCCAGGTTTTCATATCATATTAACATACTGTAGGATAATCTGACAAATCTCTATTCATCACTTCTTGATTGATCAGTAACTTAATACACTATGGGCAGTCAAATCTAGAGAGATATTGGGCAATATTTACGGTTGAAACATTATGATTGACAAGTTACAACTACTTACAAATAGCTAAGTCACAACAGCTAACGTTTGCATTAAAACTAATCTCTATTTACACATTCTACATAGACATGTAGAATCTGTAGGCAGGGCTGTGGATTTTAGGGATGGCAAGTGTTCTGGTGTCCGTTTGAACTATGCTTGTAGTCCGCGTAATATTGACCAATCACGTATCAGCAGGTTGCGGCATATGCAGGAAAAACAGTCCGTGAGGAGAGCAAAAGCAGGCAGAACGTAATCCGCTGTAATAATATCCCAGCTCCCATCAGCGTCATCTGACAACGATTTAGCTTCTTATTAATCTCTAAGAACAAACATCTGCAGCTGTCATGTCTCATCAGTTTTGTGAAGCTACATTCCATGTTTCTGTAATGTCTTCGGTGTCTGTTAGCTTTTATTTTTAAGTTCTGTTTTCACTGTGTTTTCTCTAGTTTACTTCCTGTCCTGGGGTCCGTTTCACAAAGCAGGTTCAACAAACTCTGAGTCTAACCCTGAACTCTGAGTTGATCTACTCTGAGATAGGAAACTCTGAGTTTTCGGTTCCAGAACAGCTGATCAGAGTTAGTTCAATCAGCTCTGAGTAGGTTCAGCCAGAGTTAAGTGCGTGCATGCTGACTGTAAAAAGCCAGCATTAATGGAGCCCCGACACCACGATTCACCATGGCAACGGTACACAAAAAGAGGTCCTCCTACGTCACACCAGTGGAGCTCGAAATCCTCACGCGGACGTTCAGTGAATACGAGCATGTTTTTAGAAAAATAAAGTAACACGGCTGCAGCTGCAAAAGAGAGAGAAGCGGCGTGGGAAGAAACTGCTGCTCGAGTGAACACTTATCTGAGTGCTCTCGGTAGTGGTGGTGGAAAATCTAAAAATGATGACTTCGACACAGATTTGTCTATTGATTTATTTTATCATAAATATAAAAGACTTTTGCAAAGCGGTCAGAGCAGCACAGAGACGCAACGTTTCTTCTTTTAATTCGGTAACCGCTCAAACACACGCGTGAGACGGGCTGAATGAATGAGGAAGTCCAATGAGGGTTTTATATTCTAGAGGGAGGAGACAGAGCGAAACTCAGAGTTTCCTGAAGAAAACCTGCTCGTGACCAGGTTAGGTTCATAGAGTCTGTTACTACGGTAACTGACTGAGAGCTTAAGTTACCTCTCTCTGTGAAACAGGCTAGAGTTACCCCTCTTTTTCTGTTTTGAGTTACCTCCCTTTGTGAAACGGAAAACTCAGAGTTTCCCTCATTTCAGGGTTAACAGACTCAGGGTTTTCACTAAACCTGCTTTGTGAAACTGACCCCTGGTGTCGCCCTGTCTCGTTGATTGTTTGTCACGCCCTGATTATTTCCAGCTGTTCCCTTACCTCGTGTGTGCATTTAGTGTCTGTGTCTTCCTTTGTCCTGTGCCAGTTCGTCATGTCATGTCTCGTTCCTGTGCCTGCTTTTCCACATCCATTGATCACTGATAAGTGCGCTCGATCTCTTGTTTTGTTGAATTCCCTGTAAGTTTTGTTCTCCAGCCTTGCTTAGCTTCCAGCCGTTTGCTGTGATTCTTGTTTTGTACTTTGATCATTTGTTTTCTCATTAAATACATTGTTTCATTTTTGACCACGAGTCTCACGTTTGGGTCCTTAATCTGAGTTCTGTCAGCAGCAAGGTCAGCTAACAATCTGTTCTAGATCAAAACTTCAACTTGAGATAAATTCCCTTGACGCTGTGTCACGATAGCCATTCAGCGTTCAGATTTCCCGACTTCCAGGGCGCTGTTTGGCTCGGTCGGTGGAGCGGGCGCCCCATGTACAGAGGCTGCAGTCCTCGTCGCACTGATCGCAGGTTCAACTCCCGGTCTGCCGATCATTTGTGCATGTCATCCCCCACTCTCTACTCCCAACATTTCCTGTCTATCTTCAGCTGTCCTATAAAATAAAGCCAAAAAGGCCAAAAACATAATCTTAAAAAAAAAAAAAAGATTTCCCGACTTCCTTGAATGCATCAGATTGAGCCGACCTCCGTTCGGGAAAAAAAGCATTTTAAAAGTTTTCTCCTCCTCATGAGGACTTCTTACAAATCTGCATCATGATGTTGAAATTTCAGCAAAGGCAAGACCCGTTAATTAAAGTCAATTACGAAATTAATTTAACTTAATTTATAACTTATTAAGAAGTAGTTTTTTTTTCTGTAAACAATGCAGCACACGGAAAAGGAAGTCTTGACCGGGAGCTAATTATGCTAACCATTTGTAACACACCTGCCATGTTCAGCAGTGTCCCTAGAGTCTATATCGTCATCAGACTATAGCCGATGGGATCCGAGATTGCATTCAAACTAATTCTAGCTAAAATTACCTTCAGGTAGGGGCGGCTGTGGCTCAGTGGTAGAGTCGGTCGTCTTTCAATTGGAAGGTCGGAGGTCCGATCCCCAGCTCCCTCAGGCTACATGTCTAAGTGTTCTTGGGCAAGACACTGAACCCCAAATGTGTTATCTGATTGACAGTTGGGCACTTTACGTAGCAGCCTCTGCCATCAGTGCATGAATGTGTGTGTGTGAATGGGTGAATGTGATATGTAGTGTAAAAGCAGCTTTGAGTGGTCGCAAAGACTAGAAAAGCGCTTTGTTAGTACAGTCCATTTACCATTTACCATTCAGCTAGCTTACATACCTTAGCTAGGAATTAATGCCTGCCCTTTTGTATCATGTAGCATTATCCACTGAAAGCATTGTTCAGTGCTAATGGTAGCAGTTATCAAATATGTTGTTTTTACTTGAATTAAGACCCAATATCCTATCCTATTAGATGTTAGTCATCCATTGTTTAAGTTGTGGATCACTTTGGAAGCAGCAGTACCTGGAACACAGCAGTTTGACATTATCACAGATTCTTAGGTTTCAGCTCTGAGCGTGACGTCAGAAGAAAATAGCCACCGTGTGAAAAAAGTGAACTGTGAATCAGCCACCTTCTATCCTCACAGACTCAAACTTGGCACCAGTGCTTGAAATGTCCCTCATATCTGTCATCAGCTGTTCCTGCATTTCTGTACAGGCTTCATGAACAACTCGTTTGAGGTTTGCAGACTGCACCGAATAATAAGCTGTCTTCTTTGGCGCAACTGTAACTTTACAGCTTCAGCTCAGTCTGAAACTTCTGTCTCAGTTGTGTCAGAGAAAACAGTGGCTGCTGCAGAGAAAAGGTTGATTTCTGGCATTCGTCTGACATCAAGAGAGGACTTCCACAGCCAGACAGTTCGACTCCAGAACTGAAGATTTTCCTATCATCAGTGGCAGCCCCACATTGATGACAGTCTACAAACAGAAAAATAAAATGGGGCTCATTCAAATCCTACTCCTGATAGACAGCTGACTGTGGCCTCCAGCTGCTGCCGCCTCACAATCACAGTAGGATGTCTGTGTGGAGGAATCTGCTACTGGGTGGAAGAAAGATGCTGTCAGCTTCTTCATCAGATGGTGCTTCTTCTGAACTGCTACTCATCTAAAGTTACATGTAGACATGCTTGTTTCAAGCTGTTCTGCTTCAGTTGAGAGCTGGAGACAAAGATAGTGAGAAAATTCTCTGTGAATAACGAAAATAAAACAGTTATGTAACTGTAATAATTCTGAGCAAAAGAATAGACTAATTTACACTTAGAGCAGTACCTATTGGCTGACCTCAGTTCGTTTGTATTCCCAAAGTCGACAGAAAGGACGTCCAGAATATAATTTGTCAGCAGAGTGTTGAGAATGAAGAGGACATAAAAATCGAGGCAAAAGCTCACCGGTCCCGATGCAAGCGTCAGGCATCCCACGACAATTCATGTTAAGGTCAATCATATACAGGAACAACAATGCTCTTGCACAGCGGGGTGAGTCAATATATTGTTTTATTTAAAGCTAATGTTTAGTTATGACTCCCTATAACTTCCATTATCTAGCAAAACGAAATTATCCCATTTCTTCATTTACTTTAAAGCGCGTCAGGATATTGCTCGCATATCACGGGCTTGATGTAAACACTGGATCTGGATTAATTTATAATTAATATTCAAAGTCTCAACTTGGAGTATAAACAAAGGAGTTTTTGTTGATATTCGATGGATTAAGCAGCGAGTGTGGTCTTCCACAATTTTAAATCCATGTCTGACGTCTCTCCTCTCAAGTTTTTGGCTAAGGAAGATCTAAAAATATGACACCCCCCTCTAAACTTTCAAACCGAGCTGCATCTTATACACACCTGACATGTTTCATTTTCCACAATCAAACGCAGCCTACCAATTGGCCACCTATTTAATCTGTCTCATTCAGACCCACCAGCACCCCAGCATCCACCTGAAGATATTATCTCTTAGTTTCTGCTTGTAAAAGGGGCTGCAAGGTGTTAACTCTAATTCTTGGATTGTGCTTTTGGAAGTACATGCCTGTGAAAACAATATTGTGCATACAAATCATGAATTATTCTAACTCCTTGTGCATAATAAGCCTGTAGACCTACATCTCCATTATAAACACAAACCAGAAAAATAAACCTGAAAATAGCCTGAACAAGAGATGCACACTTTATATTTAGATGTGTTTAAAGTTTATAAATATTTAAAATGAGACTTTTTTTTATAGGTTTTTGTCATATACATTTATTTAGCTGATTTTATCTGTGAGATGTCTCAGTGTTGCAGTTGGAGGGTTGATGTTTATATTCACTGCATCTTGCCACAGCTGTCACAAGTCTGGTCCTCACAAAAAGATGTTTAAAGTCTTCACAGATAGTAAAATGTGAGAGAGTCCACACATGACGACAAATAATGACAGATTAAGCGGTTTTGCTCCTGTAGCGTGTGGAGAGCAACGATACGACAGCACAGCACACACTAACAGATTCTTTCAGCAACAACCAGAGTCCGACTAGCAGGAAATCTCACCAAATCTCTTGCGGTCAAACAAGAAAGTAAAGTAAACAAACAACTACAGTTGTAAGGATAAACTGAGGTAACAGGTAGACCATATAGTGTAGCATATGCCAACAGGCATCTTTAATAACTTAACATCGTTATAAAAATAAGGAACTCTAACATACAGTGCACTGTATTACAAAGTAAAATATAAACAGTAAACTGCTCTCATATACGCCATGCTTTTATATAAATAAATATAATAAATAAATATGATTTTGATGCAACGTACCGAACTCCGGGTTTACTTTGAAACATCTGAGTTAGTCAGAAACCGCTGCTCCCCGACAATGAACAGTGGCTATACTTTTGTTTAAAAGTTACTCAAAAGACTCCGCAAACTGTGGATTCTCCGCGGGACAAGCGCAGGATTTCCATGGATGTCAGGATGCCGTGAGTAACACGCCATGCTGGCAAATGATGAATGAAATAATGCTTGTCGCACCTGTTTGACGAAAAAATGTCGGAAATCCTTTGATATGATGGCGCTTATGGAAAACGATGTGAATCGGGGGAAAATATTGAGCTGTTTGGATGCTTTGTGAAAGGTTTATGGAACGAAATGCATGAATGAATCGAGCAAGCGCTACAAACAGTAAAGGAACGAAACAAATGTTAAACGGATGTTTTGCTCAAATAAAGGATTCAAGTGGAAAAGGTCTTAAACAAATGATGACTTTAATGGAACTGAATTAGTAAATTGAGGACAAAAGAATAATGGATCCGGTTAATCCTCCAGTTGATGCTGCTATAGCAGAGGACAGATTTAAATCACTAAGTGCATCCCGCAGAGGGAGACTCGGGGCATGCACGCACAAAATGAATGAAATCAAGACCTTACTGGAGCAAGGTGGAAATGTTGAAAAGGTGAATGAAGGTGATGCAATATTCAAAACTTTACTAAATGTATTTAATTAGATTAATGGATCGGTTCAAATGCTCTTGTCTGAGGAATTAAAGGAAAATGAGAGAATTGATTGGTATGAGCCAAAAATGTCCACATTCAGAAATTTCTTATAGGATGTAGAAATGTGGAAAAAATCTCAAATGGATGCTTAACTGCTTATTGAGCCCCAGGACAGCATTTCCAACGCCCCGAAAAGCACAAATTCTTCAAAACACTCAACACTCAAACACTCAATTAATTCTTCTGTTGCCTCAGCCCAACTTAAAGTTGCCACAGAGAGAGCTGCTCTGCTTGCCCGTGCAGCAGGTTTAAAAGCAAAGCATGCACTGGAAATGCAGAAGGCTCAATTACAAACGAGAATGGAACAAATGGAACTGGAAACAAGTCTTGCTGAATCCAATGCAAAGTTAAAAATCCTGGAAAATTTTGAGTCTGGTTCACAAAACCCATCACCGTCTTATCCACAAGCACAAGAGGATGGCATGAATGATCATTTCAAAGATTATGAAGGAGGACAATACGAGTCAATGGATCAAGAACCTTCTCCTATTAAATTTACTGAGCTTGGAGCTGTTCCCAAAACACCACTCCAAAGGTATTTAATCCAAGGTCCAAGGCCGCCAGAACACATTGATAATACAACACAAGGCCCTGAAAAAAATACAACTGGAATCACAGTGACAAATAATAATGATAACTTTTTAACTGTATTGCAGAAACAAAATGATATTGCAGATTTACTGGTGCTTCAGCACAAACAGACATCACTTCCTACTAGGAGATGCCAGTTTTTGACGATAACCCTCTAAATTATCAAACATTTATGAGGGCATTTCAGCATGGTATTGAGGAGAAAACCAGTAGCTTCCATGATAGGTTATATTACCTGGAACAATATACCTCCGGACCCTGCAGAGAACTGGTTAGAAGCTGTCTTCATATGGATGCTAACTTAGGCTTTGATGAGGCCAAGAAACTGCTAAAGGTGCATTTTGGAGATGGAGTGAAGATTGCTAATGCCTACATGGGAAAAGCTATTAACTGGAACAGCATAAAGGCTGAGGATGGAAAGGCACTGCACTGTTATGCACTGTTTTTGAGAGGCTGCTGTAATGCAGTTAAGGATTTTCAGGACATGGAGGAACTTGACTTGCCCTCTAACTTAAGGCTAATTGTGTCAAAGCTACCTTATAAACTGAGGGAGAGGTGGAGAACAGTAGCTTGTGACATCCTCGAACAAAGTCAGAGGAGGGTAAGATTGAGTGACCTTGTAGCATTTATTGAAAGACTAGCTAAAATACTTCAAGGTCCACTCTTCGGTGACATTCATGATCCTCTTGCCAATGTAAAGACCTTAAAGACCAAGACTATCGCTAAATCAAAACCAAACAGATTTAAAAGCAAGGGAAGCAGTTTTGCTACAACAGTGTCAACAGTGTCTGACACCAAGGCTGAAAAGTTCACACAAGAGAAATCACCTGTTAAAGGGAACATGTTCTCCACCTCATGTCCCTTTTGTGCTGGCAAGCATCCTTTATCTGAATGCCCAAAGATAAATGCACAATCACATGAAGCTAAAGTTGAGTTTCTCAAAAGCCGTGGCAACAATGGCTCATAGATCTCGAACAGCTGGACAGATTCCAAATTGCCAGATGTGTAAAGAAGAAATAAAGAAGAATTTTGGTCAAGTACTGCACAGTTGCATAACTTTTGTGATGCAAGTGTACAAGGTTATGGTACAGCAAGTTACCTGAGGTTCACAAATCACATCGGGGAGGTTCATGTTGCATTTGTGATGGGGAAATCAAGAGTCACTCCACTTAAAGCAATGACAATTCCAAGATTGGAACTCACTGCTGCTACACTGGCTGTACGAATGGACAGTATGCTACAGTCAGAACTCCAAGTTGAGCTCCAAGAATCCACTTTCTGGACCGACAGCCAGTCCGTGGTAAAATATCTACGAAATACGACACGGAGGTTCCATACTTTTGTAGCCAACAGGATTGCAGTCATTCAGAGCCTATCAAAAGTCAACCAGTGGAGGTTTGTAAGCTCAAAAGATAACCCAGCTGATGATGCATCTCGAGGATTGAGCATTGAACCCCTCTTAAGCTCCAGAACATGGCTTCAAGGACCAGAGTTTCTGGAAAAATATGAGGCACAATGGCCAACAATTCCAGGAGAACTTGGCTCCATCCCACCAGATAACTCTGAAGTGCGGAGGGAAGTCTTTGTTACTAGCATTGTTACAGCTGTAACAGAAATAACTCCAACAAGCAATCTTATGGAGTATTACTCCTCCTGGAATGGTCTAAAAAGAGCCATAGCATGGATGATGAAAGTAAGATATCTACTTCTACAGATGATTAAGGAAAGGAAAGAGGATTACATACTAAAAGGTCTTGGATCAAATCAGGACAAGGCCAAATCACTAAAAGACCAGATGTATCTGCTTAAAATGCCTTCATTAGGCCTTTCTTTAGCAGACATTGAAAATGCTGAGATTGTCATTATTTGTCATGAACAGAGACAGCATTTCAAAGAAGAAATCGCCTCACTGGAGGAAGGAAAACAGTTTAATAGAGGAAGTTCCCTATATAAACTGGATCCTTTCATTGACTGTGGCATTCTGAGAGTGGAAGGAAGGACTAGGAAGATGGCTATGCCAACTGAGGTCAAACATCCAATGATCCTACCGAAACACTCTAATGTTTCAAAGTTAATACTGAGACACATTCACCAACAGGTTGGTCACTCCGGAAGAGGTCACATGCTCTCCAAACTTCATCAGCGGTATTGGCTGTCCGGTGCCAACTCTCTAGCAAGGAGGATTATTAAGAACTGCGTTCTTTGCAGACGTCTACAGGCCAAAACCGGAGGGCAGAAAATGGCAGATCTCCCAATGGATCGAGTAACACCAGATCTTCCATCTTTCACCCATGTGGGAATAGATTATTTTGGACCTATTGAGGTGAAACTTGGCCTTGCTTAGGTCAAGAGGTGGGGAGTAATTTTTACTTGCCTTGTAAGCCGGGCTGTGCACCTGGAAGTTGCCAGTCATCTGGATACAGATGCGTGTATTAAAGCTTTTTGACGATTCATCTGTCGCCGAGGCTCTGTAAAAAGCATCAGGACAGATCAAGGCACAAACTTCATTGGTGCACAAAAGGAGTTGGAGGAGTCTGTGAAACTGCTCGACAGCCACAAAATCCAAAAAAGCCTACTCAAAAGAGGAATTGATTGGACATTCAACCCTCCCTCAGTAGCTCACCATGGTGGAGTGTGGGAGAGGTTGATCAGATTGGTGAAGAAGATTCTCTACTCAGTCTTAAAGGAACAGACCTTGGATGATGAGGCTCTACACACCGCCTTGTGTGAGGTTGAGGCAATAATGAACGATAGGCCAATCACTACTGTGAACAAATGACCCAAACGACCTTGAGCCTCTAGCTCCTAATCATCTACTTCAGTTAAAAACAAATCCAATCATGCCCCCTGGACTGTTCCAGAGAGAGGATCTGTATTCACGGAGGAAGTGGAGGCAGGTGCAATACCTTGCTGACCTGTTTTGGAAAAGATGGATGAGGGAATACATTCCACTAATGCAAGAAAGGGATAAATGGAATAAAATTAAAAGGAATTTTACCCCTGGAGATCTTGTTGTCATTATTGATGAAAATGCACCGAGGAACTCTTGGCTTTTAGGACGTGTAGTCAAGGCTCTTGTTCGTAGTGTCCTGGTTAAAACCAAGACCAACGTTATTCAAAGACCAATCACCAAGCTCTGTCTGCTTCTGGAGGCAGCTGATTGAGACTATCAAGCCCTATCCTTCCAGTCATGTGCACCTCTGACTGACGGATAGAATCACTCTATGGACTCTTTAGTCTCGTCTCTGACCTGACAGCAAACGAATGGGCACACACACACTTCAGCCCTGATCTAACATGGACTTTGAAAGATTACATACCATTATGGACTTGAGTATTGAATACACTATGGACCTGTGTAGGAAAAATGCCAGAGACAAATGTTTCCTGTTTAATTGTAATGGCTCTATGGATGTATTATTATTCGATAATTGCTGTGTAATAAGCAATTAGGGGCTGGTATGTTGGAGCCATTTTGCTTTATTATAATTAATATTGTTTGATCATTTGCATCAACATTAATTGCTGCCCCTTTAATATGCTCCGTGGCCGCAGTAAAGAAGCCGCCTACCTCTATGTCCATATATAGAAGAGAGAAAGGAGGAGACAGGTGATGGCAGGTGAATGTTAGACGGGGAGATGGAAAAGTCTTTTGACCGTGAGCTTATCTTTTTGTCTAAAGAAAATTTTGTTAATCCTTATGTTTGTGCGCTGCAAGTTGATAAATAAATATGATTTTGATGCAACGTACCGAACTCCGGGTTTACTTTGAAACATCAGAGTGGGTCAGAAACCACAGCTCCCTGACAATGAACAGTGGCTATACTTTTGTTTAAAAGTCACGACACTGGCGACTGAGGTGGCAGGTACAGCCAGGTAACAATGTGCCAATATGGCTAGATTAGGATAAACAGACGCATGAGTTTTCCACCATGCAAGCGGGTTGGAATTGATTGGAATGCACTCCTTTGCCATGTAGGCATAAACTTCATCCTTCAACTGCTGTTTCAAATCAGGCTGATTACTCGGGCCAGGTTTGAAGAGTGGGCCAAAAATTCTGCCATGGCTGACCTCTTTGGAGGGGGGGGAGATGCTGCCTTTGACTCTGCTGTCACTGGCAATGAAGTGGCCTGCAGTGAAGTCAGTGGACTGGCCTCTGTAGTTCCTCCTGTCTCTCCCTGCAGTTTGAAGTGACAAAAACAAAAAATAGGTATGACTTAATAAGTTCACAGACCTTTGTAAAAACAATATGTTTAATTAAGACATGAGATAAGGTCTTTAAAAAATGTGAAAATATCACCCAAGTATAAAATTCATACATACCAGTTCTGCTCTGCTTATCACTTGGGATGATGAGATCTTCATAGATTCTCAGATGACAGGCAGGGTCCAAGTGAGGAAGTGTCTTGAATCTCGGATCCAGAGCAGTGCACTTGTGAAGAAAGTCCTGCAGCCCAGGGTCCGAGTATCTGTTTTGGAGATTTTCACAGATGGCATGCTTGATTTCCCTGACAGTGGGAGTGTCCTCATCATTTTGTTCCATAGATTTCAAGATCATTGTTTTTAGGGGCATCATAGAAACTGAAGGTACTGTTTCAGTGCTGAGTATTGTGGTGATTGTCTTCAGAGGCTTCATGATCTCGATCACACTCTCTGCATCACTCATCTCCTGGTCAGTCAGATTGCAATCTCCTTGTTCTTCAGCGCCCTTTCTTTTAACGCAGAGCAAACAGCCGATTGTTGTTCAAGGTACCGCTCAATCATCTCATAGCTGGATTTCCAGCGTGTGGGCACATCCTTTATGAGACAGTGTTTTGGCAAGCATCTCCTGCTTCTGCTCCAAAATATATGCAGCAGTTGTGCTGCAGTGGAAAAAAGAAATGGCTCTTCTTATTTTTCCCAGAAGTCGAGATACCTGGTTGACTGCGATTGCTTTCTGTGATGCTAAGTTTAAGGTATGGGCAAAGCATCCTATTTGTGGACCCAGTCCTGCTTCACTGACAGCACTAACAATGTTACTTGCATTGTCTGTAGTCACTGCGATGGTTCTGGGCTTTTCAAGTTTCCATTCTGCTACTGCCTCTTGTAGCTTCTCGGCTAGGTGAGTGCTGGTGTGCTGTTCATACACAGGGCGCGTTAAAAGAACTGGATTTTTCATTTCCCACTCCGAGTTGATAAAGTGTGCAGTCACTGTGAGATAGCTTTCGGTGGCACGGGAAGTCCATCTGTCAGTTGTTAGTGCAACAGCGGATGCAGCGGACACCTCGTGCTCTATCGCCGCTCGTGTACGCCTGTCAAGGGCAGGGACCACGGACTAGCTTACGTGTGCACGGGAAGGAACAATGTAACGAGGCTCGAGCACTTTTAATAAATACTTGAATCTGGGGTCCTCTACTACTGCACAAGGGCGCATAGCTGTTGAAATGTAAATGCCAATAGCTTTGGTAATGTCTTTGGCTCTGTCTGCTTTCACATCTAGGGGCTTTTTAAAAACAGCGGGGATACGTTGTTGGACCCCTGTTTTTTTTTTTGCCTTGCTCCGGTGATTTGCACATCTGGGTGATGCCGTCTGATATGCATAAGCATGTTCGATGGGTTTCCACTGACATACCGCACAACTGCCGAACAACGCCAACACACCGTCCTCGTCCGATCCACCACTCGCACTCCATCACCGTTGTAGTCAACTGGGAACCCGAAATTTCCCCACACAGCTGATTTAAATGAAGCAGGCGGGTCTTCCAGCTCTTGTGTGTTGTTTGAGCTTGCCATAGTTAGTTAGCGTCTGCTCTGCTTCTTCTTCTGCATTTGCTGTTAAATGGCATTTGGCAAAACAGTTTTACGCACATTACCGCCCCCTGGATTAGAGTATGGATACTGCCATGTATGACTGCATTTCCCCACTCAGACAGATGTATTCTTCGTATGACTGCATGCAACGGACCGTGGCATCCGTACCGTGATGTTTCGGGACGAATACACATACCGTTACACCCCTAGTTGGCGATGATAGTTTTTGGACTTTTTACTAAAAATTCAGGAAGAAAAAAGGAGAAACTATTGATGAAGTGTTGGAGATGGCGTTAACACGGACTGTACAGACTACAATGTTTATTTAAACAAAAAGTCAAATTAAAAAAGGCAAAACCGAGAGTCTTAATTCCAACAAAAGACAAAAAGGAAAATCAAAAGGCAGAGCAAACAGCTCACCGTGGGATCCAGTTAAAATAAATTATCCAATGGAAAAGGACTCTCCTTGTGTCGGATTATTGGTGGGACAATAATCCGACACAAGGAGAGTCCACAAAATGAATCAAACCAGACTCACAGGGGAAAACACGGGAGACGTGATGGATCACAAAAGGTTTCAGGACGAAAGAAGAAGACGAACTAGCAAAGAAACGGGAAGACGAAGACTAGTATACACCGAGGGGAACCAGGGAAGGGGAGACTTATCAAACACAGGGGAAAACAATAAAGGCAGGGCACACGATCACAAAGGCGGGAAAAGAAACAAAGGAAGGAAGTAAAGCAACAACAGTGACAAAGTAAAACAGGAATGATTATCTGAACCTGTGATAAATTAAATACAAATGAAATACAAACTATACAACCAAATATACAACAACACTCTGAAACCACACTTTTCTGACAGCTGCTCTTTAGCGTTATATAAGATAAGGTAGAACGTTGTTAATCCCATGGCTCCCTGTGCATTTCAAATTTCTTTAGGACTTTTAGTTAAACCTGATGTTGGATTTATTTTACCAGGACTCTTAAACAGTAGGCTTTTGTTTGTTGCCTTTTTTGTTTAAAATAAATATCTCAAAGTCTGCAGCTGGGTCCTCTCCCCTTTTTGTTTAAATCCCTAAATGTGACCGTACGAACTGACCCTGAGACAGAGGAGCACAGAGACTAAATAAACTTAGGAGGTGAGGCAGATCAGACACAGGTGAGACGAGGGGCAGATGAAAACAATAAGGGCAGGGCACATAATCAAACAAGCGGGAAACACACAAAGGCAGGATCAACATGAGAGACAAGTGCTGTGTTCAAAATGCTGTACTATACTAGCAATACATACTGATTTGGGGCGCTTTAGCTAAAGAAGTCATGGTGACAATTAAATCTTTTTTAAAGCCAAAAAAACAAATTACTTACATAAAGAAGAAAACTGAGAAAGGTGAAATTTATCAAATACAATAAATAAAAGAAAAAGGCGATGAGGAGCGACTCGAGCAGGCTGTCGCCAGAAGTCTAATCAGACATCATATATGCATAGGAGTTTCACGGTTGAGAAAATGTAATGTCAAAAGGAAAGTGCTGTCTGACGGTAAGGTAGTGGTGAAATGTTGTCAATATAATAAGAACTCTTCTAATACAGCAGCTTTGTCAGTGACATTGAAGAAAATCATCTTAGGTCATTACTGGATGCTGTCCTCTATCTTATTTTATCTGCGGTGCTGTTGAAGTAGAGTTACAGAGTACAAAGAGCACATACGTCCGCATGGGGCAGCAGTAGGATGGATGAGTCAAGCAAACACTGGGCTTTCATCCAGGAAACTGGGGTCTGATACCTATCGTATATAAAACAATCAATCAGTCAATGTTGACTTATTTTTAAGTCCAGTAAAGTACATTAGTTATGTGTTGTCTGCACATTTGTTACACAAGAGCATGTTATACCACATTGCTCCTATTAAAACACCAACCATGTTTTTACTAAACCAACTCTTTAAGGTGCCATATTGCACCGTTTCACAGCATTAAAGACGTGTTATTAAAGTTACATGTCCATAATTCATCAAATGTAAAATATTTTATAGGTTAACCTGATGTTGTAGATTTCAGAATCAGGTTTATTGCCAAGTGGGTTTACACATACAAGGAATTTGTTTTGGTGATTTTGGTGCACAACAATTCACACAGAACTAGAATAAAAACAAGTAAAATACTTAGAATAATAGAATACGATAAAAAATAGGGAAAAAGAATAAAAATATAAAAAGCAATATGTATAATACAAAATATGTACAACGGGTGTGATTAAAAACTGTACAGATGTGCAGGATATTGGGGAGTGCAAAAAGCTTACAGTATTAAGTTAAAGTTATTATCACTATCTTAATCATGGAGCCCTGCACTGCAAAAGTGATGCTAGAGGACCGGTGACCAAGCTGCTATGTGTGAGCGGTTGGGAGGTAGAAGCTGTGGTGTTGCAGGTCTTTATGACTCAGAGGGCATGTCCTCAGGTTATCGTCCTGTAGTTTACTCCAGACACGTTGATTGGTGCTGTTGAAAGGTGTCCTGGGAATTTGCTTACTGATGGAGACCACCCAGCCAGAAAGCTCTTTGCTCTTTTTTTATATTTATTATTTTTTAAGATTTTTTATTTGGCATTTGCCTTTATTTGACAGGACACTAACATCCTGAAAACTTCTTCAGTTAAAACGTTTTGTCATAGTTTAAGTTTTAACGTTACAAGAACTTCATTTGAAATGATAAACATCCTTAAAATGTTCTTTGAAAATTAGATTAAAACGTTTTCTTTCAAACATAATTAGAACTTGTAGGTAATGTTAGCCGATGTAATGGGAACGTTCCCTGCTAGCTGTGTATGTGTATTAACCGCTCAAAAAAGAAATCCTACATAATTTCAGACTGATGATTCTTGCAGTGTAAGAGAATCTGATGGTAGATGGAATCCGCAGACATCTTTGCATATCCACACACACTGCTTGAGGACATAACCTTATCTACTATGTAAAAACTCCAGCACTTCATGGAAGCAGGCCGTAGAAACTAACTTGTCAGTAGACGTTACTTCTGCTGATGTGTCGAGCTCTCAGCAAATGACAGGCCAAAGTGACTCTCCTGCCTCGGATCAATGAAGATTCCAATCTCCCGCTCGACACGCTGATGACAACAGCGATAAGTATCACCTTCAAAGCGAACCTGGCGTCTTCATGGACCCTCAACATCAAAATTGATAAGGCCCGCAGGCTGCTCTCCTTGAATAAACCCTGCAGTTGATAAAATAGACCCTGTGGTCTTAAAGGATTTATCTTTGTTCTTCCCTCACAATGACACGTCTGAAGTGAAACGAACATTTCCTTTATTTCCCCTCCGCCCCAGTGCAGTTAGGAGAGTAATCGCTCCCATGAAACAAATACAAAAGCAAGCAGATCAGTTTGATGTGGCTGTCACAGCTGTGATATCTGTCTGCTTCACTGAGAGCCTGACGATTAGATCGCTTCATATCCTTCAGTACACAGGCAGACCTCTTGTTCCAATGCTGAGCCAACAGTTTATTTTGGTCATTTTTTACACGTCTGTGTTAAATACTTTCTGATTGATTAATCACAGCATTCCAAGGTCTGCTATTTCTCTATAGCAGACTGTTGCTATGAGGTACAGACTGCTGCTAGGGTTGCGGGTCTGATGACAGAAACAAAACAGCGGAGAGAAAACAAAAACTGAAGCTACGACAGAGAGATCTACAGAACTGAAGACGGCACATGAAGCAAACACAACAACAGAACACAGTACGGGATACGGAGGTGTTTAAAGATGGCGAATGGAAAAGAAAATGTTAACAGGCTCTGACAGTGACGAAAATCCTCCATCAGGTGATAAACGGATTCCTGCGGCCCAGTTCACCATGTCTTACTTCGCCATCAGTGGAAATATTTTAATTTAATGTGAATACAAACAGCTCGGTTAGCTCAGAAATATTGACGTTCCGGTCGCTCAGAGACAAGAAGCAGAAAGAAGTATAAGAAATATAAATAGAGTAAAAATATGTGAATGTGACATACACCTGTTAGGGTGCAATCTCCGGGTACCATACAAGGTACCTGTAGCCTTCATATATACAGCAAATTATATACAGTATTATATATATATAAATATTTATAATATATTAGGACTGTCGATCAATTAAAAAAACCAAACTAATTTATCACACAATTTGCTTTGATTAATCGCTTTTTTCTTCTTGAGACTGAAGCTTGTAATAATGGATATTTAAATGTAAATCATGAACTGAATGTGGAATCAACACAAAATAAGTGTATTTAAGTTAAAATACTGTTGTTTAATAGCATCTTTTTAACTTTCAACACAGATTCTCTCCTGTGAACAGATTTCCAATAGAACCCTCAAGGCCATCAAAACTGACTGTCAGCTTGAAAGGCAGATTTCTTCTGTACTGAAAGAAACAATAACAAAACCCAGGCCTTTAAGTGCCAGTTGAATTTGAAAACCATCATTGTCCTTATCCATCTTCAGCCAGGATGGTTCGGTGTGGCGGTTGTCACAGCACTGCTACGGCGAGCGAGGTGCCCGATTGGCCGCTGTCCTCTCCCTGCCCGCTGCCCCAGGCCAGCCCCGTCTGCCCCTGTCTGCCTGCACAGTGCTGCTGCGCACAGGGAGAGAGGAGAGAGGAGAGAGTGCAACTCGGAGCTGTTGGCAGAGGAGCCGTGAACTGTGATTACTCTGAGCAAGTTGCTTTTTAGAAAAAAGTCGCCAAGAGGGAGAGAGAGAGTCGCTAAATTGGGAACACTCACAGGAAGTAAACACAGCTGCGTTAATTGCATGTTTTTTTTTAACACGTTTAATATTTCAAATTAATCACAAAAACGAATGCGTTAATTTTGACAGCACTATAATATTAAATGTTGCACAATTTTAAATAAGTGTCAGAAACAGGAGCTACCGTAACAGGCTGCATGCGCGGTCGGCACACATGCACTAGCAGTTAGCTTAGCTCATTTTGAAAGGGCTACAGTGTTAACTGTTGGTATGGACGCAGTTCTCACTGTATGTGTGGCGGGCTATTTTTAAACAGAAAACAGAAATATAATATTTTCTCAATGAATAAAATCAATTCCAAATCAATTTATTGTGTCAAATTAGAAGTGGGATAATGTATAGTGAGCAGGTTGTTATCATGGAGAAACCCCTTCAGTGATCAGGGTTCCATTCCGCTACAACATCTCACTCACATTATCCCTTACTTGTAAAATTGGAACCAAATCCAGAGGATATGTAAAGTTGTATAGTTACATTTACGAGGACCAAAGCGGAAATACATTTACTGTACTTAAGTTATGTTTTCAGGGCTATCTGTGCTTTACGTGAGTGTACGTTTCCTAAAATGTTTTATAATTTCTACTTCTTACATTTTTAAAACAGGCTCCGAAATGGATGAGACTAGTGTTGGGATACGGCCCTTTGAACGGAGCCGTATCTTTCCGAGAGCTATGATTGTTCTTATTTTTTTCCTTTGTTTTCAGGGAACGGAGGTTACTAGATTTATTTGCGAAATAATCATTCATAAATATGATTATTCCTTGGCATAGCCATCCTCGCATATTGTGTAACATGACAAAAACAATGTAAAAGACTAAACAGATGCCAGAGGAGTCCAGTGAATATTTTCCTCATTCAACTGGTTTGCAGGTTTAACAGATTTGTTTTTTTTAATTTTATCTGAAGTTCAATGATTTAAGTTTAGCAGCCGGTAAAGTCCTTCAGAGGGATGCTTGTTACTTTACTGTGAGGACGCTTTAAAGGCCTAATAACCCTGATATCTGCACAACAGCTACAGTGAAGACTGTTTGAACTTTTGCCCCCTCAGGCCTTTGGAGTGTTTCTGATGTGTATAAAGAAAGGAAGCAGAGGGTTTTTTTTTGATAATCAGTGTTCCCTTTGATGTTTTGAATAAAAGCTGTGATTTATTTTAATGATCTAAAGTCTTAAAGGTTTCCGTTTAAAAGACAAAAACTACACCTAAAGAAATAGTTCAATATTCTGGGGAATACAGTACTTCACTTTCTTACAAAGAGTGAGATGAAAAGAATGATCTCCTGTCTCTAAGTACAAAGCTGGTGTAAAGATGTGGTTAGCCTAGCTTAGCATAAGACTGGAGGGAGGGTGAACCGCCTGCCTGACACTATCCAAAATTTTAAGAACACTTTATTATTACACTATTATTGAGAGTCTTTAATATCATAATTTAGTATGGCACGATGATAACATCTTAAAGTGTGTCATGAGATTACATATCTTCGCTGTCATATTGTCAATGATTTATCTGATGATAAAGATATCCACAGACAGTGTCGCAAGCTGTATGCGCAAGCAAATATGCTTGCTTGAGAATTCCAGTGCTGTGACCAAGTCATCTTTGCTGGAGTCCCAACTAACTTTAGTCTTGAGTCATTTTTTCTTGGGCAAGTCAAGTCGAGTTGAGTCCTTAGCTAAGGTAAGTCAAGTCCCGAGTCAAGTCACTTTTTTCCACCCAAGATCCAGCACTCTTACCTGCACTATCCGGTCTTTGTAAAGAGAAAAGACAAGGTGTTAGCAGCCCGTCTAATGATGATATTATTGGCCAATTTATATAACCTGTTCAAAAAGTATGACAATGAATTGTATCTGTATTATCTTGGCACAGACGCAGCCATGATGATGGTCTGCTCTGAGACCGCATTGAGGAGTAACGAGTACGACTGATGAGGCTTCTCTTTGGGGACTTTGATGTTTTGTGTTGCCATAGCGAGGAGTTTCATCCAGTCATGACGATCACATACCAGGGAGCTTTTTGAGTCCTCCAATCGTGATTCCCAGTTTGCGCTGCATACATACATGATAGTTAGAAACTTGACAACATTGAATTTTATCATTTTATATTTAACAGCTAACATTCAAACTTATGAACACACGCAAGTCATCCGAGTCATCATGCCTCAAGTCCAAGTCGAGTCTCAAGTCATTTATTTTTTGTCAAGTAGCAAGTCATCAAAACAGTGACTTGAGTCTAAGTCACCAAGTCTCAAGTCCACATCTCTGGTAAATTCAGCATGTGCTCTGTTACTGTGAAGCTTTATTTAGAGCATTTTGTACCCCACTTTATACTTTCCACCTGTGGCGTTCCTATAGAAATGGCAGCATGCAGAGACTCAAAGGGTCCTATAATTGATGATGATGTCAAGAGATTGCTTCTCAAACTTCCACGTTGGTGTCGTGCTAGACAAATGTTTGTTAATGTTGGTGTACCTACCTGCTCTGCCATAATAAGAAATCTTATGTAGAGTTACATGTGCAGGCTGTCAGTATCAGAAATTATTCTGGCCTTTGTCAACCCTGAGTCGAGCTCGGTCAGGCTGTGGAGCCACTGGCGCTCCAGTGTGTATGTGGGTGCAGTTTGATGTTCTGTTGTCTGTTTTTATCTTGTGTGTTATGGACCTTTTATTTTGTGTCCTTAATAAAGTAATTATTATTATTAATTTTATTATATCATGATAACTGCTGCTGCAGCGGCAGTGACTTGTTGTTTGCAGTGTGGCAGGGCGCGTCGTCCTGCTGAAAGAGGCCACTGCCATTAGGGAATACTGTTTCCATGAAGAGGTGTACTCGGTCTGCAACAATGTTTAGGTGGTAGTCAGCGACGCACACATACCTGGCCATCCACGTGATGTAACAGAAAACATTATTCATAAGATGCTCATGTCGCCATTGTAGGAGCTTTCAGTCGTGGACAGGGGTCAGCATGGGCACCCTGACCAGTCTGTGGCTACGCAGCCATCAACTTTTTCAGCAGTTTGAGCTTCAGTAGCTCTTCTGTTGGATCGGGCCACACAGGCCTTCGGGCCACAATCCTTCGCTCCCTACGCGCATCAATGAGCCTTGGCCGGTTCACTGGTTTTCCTTCCTTGGAACACTTTTGGTCGGTCCTGACCTCTAGAGATTGGGAACACCCCACAAGAGCTGCAGGTTTGGAGATGCTCTGACCCAGTCGTCTAGCCATCACGATTTGGTCCTTGTCAAAGTGGCTCACGTCTTTAAACTAGTCAATTTTCCCTGCTTCCAACACATAAACAAAGTGTTCACTTGCAGCCTAACATATCCCACTCACTGACAGGGGCCACTGTAATGAGATAATCAATGCAATTCACTCGACCTGTCAGTGGTCATAATGTTATGGCTGATCGGTGTATATATTAACTACGTATGTAATGAAACTTTTGCTCTCTTCATGCTATGTCACCAGACATTAACTCAAATGTGCTCACGTTGTCAAACAGGTGGAGTTTGGTACAAAGAATTGGGGAAAACATCATGGCTTGTTTTTATGTACTTATGCGATGATGTAATCTTTGTCTGTAGTCAACCTCTCCTGGTTCAAAGTTCTGTGCTTGTTTGATCCACTCATCAACCCCAACCGCCACCCCAGACCAACTTTGACACTCCTCATACTTCATCAGCTAAATTAAGCCAAACATGAAAACTACAGGACATAATCCAGAAAAAACACAGAGGAGAAACCATCGCGTTATACTTGGATGTGCTTGGCGGCTGATTAAGCTGCTGTACTCAGTAAGTTGGGAGCGAGCGGGTCTCATACCAGACCAAACAGAGCTGTAGCAGCATTTATAGGAGTAGTAATGTGTTTATCTGTCATATATTACTCAGCCTTTGCAGAAAAACAGTCATTTAGATGCAGCTCAAGTCTTTAAACGCAATACTCCTCTTTGTTCTATGAATCTAGATAAATGGGCATCATTTTCCCCTGACAATATATACAATATATTCTTGTGTGTTTGTGAGGGATAGAACGTGTTAATAACAACATGTTTATCATTATGTGAACATGACAACGTAACATAAGGTCTTTGTATATCACAGAATCACTTCCTCCTTTTCTGTCCTCAACTGCAAAACAGCCTCTAAACTCTTTACAACGTGTGTGCTGGTTTTTATGAAAGGCCTCGATGGTGCTGGCACTGCATCAAAAAAAGAAATTAATTTCAGCTCCTGCAACTTTATTAACTGATTTTTCCTCTTTCTTCTCATTTTCTAAACCGTGCACCTGCTGTTCTCCACCTCTGCACCGTGCTCTCTTCTCTGAGGCTGCAACGAAGCGTCTCCACGGGCTTCATTAAAGTTTCATCCAGGTCAAATAAAAGCACTTTATTTTGTGGACAACAATATCATTAAAGGGATTTCCAAAGAGGTATGAGGTGGGGAATCAGGCATGAAACCTGCAGATTTTCTCCACTAATTCTGCACTTTATATTTATAAGCTTCTCTGGGTATTTCCTCCTCCCTGACACAGTAGCAAGACTTGCACAGGAATCAATATCACATTTTTCCATCTTTAAAAAGTGATTTCTACAGCAGCTCTTCGGGAGGCAGATGGTGAGTGATTTGAAATCAGTATCACGAGAGGACGACAAGGTAGGAGAAACAGAAGGAGGACAGAAATAGACTGTAGGGGTTTGACAAATGAAACCATTCTCACAGTGTTTTAACAAAGTCAAACAGAAGTGAGAGGAAGCAGCCATGAGAGACAGATAGACATTTATAAGGTAAGAGGAGAAGGACGTGCAGAGGTTGATGAGCACAAAGTTTTAGACAGAGGGTGAAGAGAAACTCAGAAGAACAGGATAGAAGAATGGAAAAAAGGCTGTGGGGGATGAATCGGGGATGACAGGATGAATTAGGTGCAGAGAGAGGTCACATTTCAGAACTCTTCAGCCAGAAGACATGCGACACATGGCTCTGTCAAACTGCCTCAGCTCCTCACATTAATTGCCCCTCTACATCTGCTGAGAAGGTTCAACATGAAAGTGCCACAAGAGGATAAAAAGAACTTCTTGATTGGACTCATAATTCCAGGGAAACATTTGTAGAAGGTATATTTATATTCAGGTTATGTTATGGTGTTTCAATTTACTGTAAAACATCCATTATCTATACCACTTATCCTGTTCAGGGTCGCTCAGGGGGACGGAGCGTGTCCCAGCTGTCACTGGGCGAGAGGCGGGGTTACACCTGGACTGATTGCAAGTCAGTCATAGGGCTGACACAGACAACCTTTCACACTCACATTCACACCTACGGGCAATTTTAGAGTCTTTAGTTAACCTAGAGAGCATGTCTTTGGACTGTGGGAGGAAGCTGGAGTACCCGGAGGGAACCCACGCATGCACGGGGAGAACATACTCCACACAGAAAGGCCCCGCAGGAGAACAGGGATTGGAACCAGAAATCTATTTCCTGTAAGATTTGTGCTTACCACTGTTAGCTTACCACCTACATTGAACAAATGCTCACTTAGGATGATTACTGTATCAGAATGATGAGGAAAAAGGAGAGCTAGGTTTTTCTTGGCTGCAGAACAAACAGAACAAAGTGGAATATTACAGGGTCATCAACTTTGGCAGGAAAGCGCAGACTAAATGTTGATGCCTACTTGTACTTTGTTTTTATTTATCAAAAAAGGAACATTCACATCACTGGATAAAAAACAGCCTTTGAAAAAAGACTGAGAATAAAACAACGACACCACTGAAACACTTTGCAAAGACTGGATATGTTGCTGGGTCTCCACTTACGAGACTACCACTACATGCACAACTGTGCAGTGGTTTGTGTTCTTCGCTGTTATTGGGCCCATTATTTTACCTGGATTAGCAATACAAGCTACCAGGTTGCTAGCAAGGCATTTCTTCCTTCCTACCTCAAACTTTCAATGGTCCACCAGTGCCCAAAGCCAATGGAATAACACTAAGTGCTAACAGGAAGTGAGCATCCACAGTATCAGCAGCCCTCCCCGCTGTCCCCTCCATGTTTATGCTGCTGCTTCCTGTTTGGTGCTGGAGAGCTTCTCCTGGTTGTTGCAAATGTTCACGTCATATTTGCATGAGCCAAGACTTAAAACTTACGATGACCTAAAGCATGTCTGATTTTGACCTAATGAAAAGACCAGGAAAAGACTGACCTAAGACTAAGATTTTGACAGGTTAAACCAAACAATCCAGATGACAGGAGAGCGCCTCATCAGCAAAACAAGATTTTATTCCCTCACTAAAAACTGTCTGCAGCATTGAGAAGTAGTTTGTTGTAAGGTCAGCATAAGATGAACTGTGTGCATGTGTTTAACATTCAGCTAATTCAGCTCTGACGAGCAGTCTGTGCAGAAAGCAGCAGAGTTTGTTTGTGTTCGGCCACACAGGGCGGCGTCTGCGGTCCGATCGTGCTTCTACCTTTTCCCTCTGTATTTTGTTAGATGGCTGATTGGGCACACCTGCAGGTTGTTCAGGCTGCACTGCTGAGCTGTTTTATTTCAGCTGCCCAGTCTGTGTGTGTGCGTGTGTGTTGGTGTGTTTGTGCAGTGCGTGTAGGTTTTGTGTACACTGTCCACTGTCAATCTTATTTTCAGCTTAGTTGCAGCCCAACACGTCAGCTCTGAACAACAGTTTGGCTCAGGTGATATTTGTGTACAGTACTCGTACATGTGCACAGTCACTGAACACACTTTTTTGCAGTTGACAGAGCACAAATTGGGGTGAAATCTGTGGCTTCTCTATGATTTAATGCAAATGCAAATATGCAAGTAAACATAAGCACAGCTCTTTTGGCAGGCAGCTCTCTCTGCTTTGTCCTGCTGGTAGGCGTGCTTTCATTGGCGTAAACAGCAGCATCTCCGCCTGTCCCCCTGACAGTTCTCCTCTCTCTGTTGGTCTCTCTTCACATCAGCTACCCTGAGTCAAAGAGGAGCATCACAAGGGCTGACAGCTGACGAACACACTTTGACATAAATTTGTGGTTTTGTTGACAGGGGCTGTTGACGTGGCAACGTCTTTTCACAGAGAGGTGTTTCTGTTTGACATCAGGTCGGCGACTTGCAGCTCCACAGTTTGACTCATGGTGGCTGATTTTTCAAAAGTGTGAACAAAAGTTAAAATCAGCAACGTAACGAATAACTTTATTTAATCACCGGTTTGCCAAAAAGCTGATGGAAAAAAAGTTTGGTCAGGTTGCAGCTATTAGAGATTCATCATAGTTGGCTGAGCGTGAAATATTTGCATAGTTGGAACGGGTGTGCTGTGTGTGTGTGTGTGTGTGTGTGTGCCCTGGATCAGTAGAAAACAGCCTTCCAGTTGACCTTCAGGGTAATCTATGCCAGTAAACTGCACAAATAGCATTGCAACCATTTTATTTTTAATGAGGCAAGAAGCAACCCCCCCCCCCCACACACAAACACACGCACACACCCCCTCCCCCAGAGAACGTATCAGCTCCGGCACCAGATGGCATTGTTACGTTGGGAAGACATCACTTGACCAAAATAGTAATTAAGCAGAGCATTCCTCTGTGTTTCTCAAAGTCTCAACACTTCTGTGATCTGGTGTCTCAGCTTCATGACCTCCACCCCAAACGAGCAGTCTTTTTACTTTGTGGCCTGGCTAGCCACATGCTATATGGCCGGAGCAATAACTGTGTGAAAAACAGGGCATTTCTTTTTGTGGTACAAACAGTGAATAAAATCAGCCTGAACGTTAACAAGTTTTGTTTTGTGTTGGCGTCGGCTTTTTAAATTTTAAACCAAGGCCAATCTTTCCCAAAGCTTAACAAAGTGCTTAAAGTGTCTAAACATAACAACAAAAAAGTTACCCACTCTTAAAAGCCCTCGGCTGATACTGCAGAAGGCCAAATGAATAATTGCCAGCGAGGGTTTTGCAGATATTGTATAATTTTAGCAACTTTAAAGAGATACTCTGGAAGTGTTTTGCATTAGATTTCTTTCAAAATAAATTAGTTCTTGCATATTTGTTAAACATCATTTTATATGTAGGGGGCCGTGCGGGCACAGAAAATGATCAGCCATTTCCCGGCATATAGAGATTCAGGGAAAAAGACAGCAGCATGTTCTGTATGTATGCACACGCAACAGGTGTGTTTGAACATGCACCCAGCCGCCCATGAAATAGTCATCTCCACTGTTCCGTGCCTCCTATTTGCATCTGAATCCAGTGCTCTCTTCATCTCCACAAGGTTTGTCCTGCACATCAAACTCTTGTCCTTCATGCCCACACGAGTGTCTCACGTGGCTCTGAGATCCAAAACCAGCCAGACATGTTTTACACAAGCACCTCCAATTCTCATCTGCATAAACACTATTCTGTTTGTATCGGTTAAGTCAATCCTCCCATGCAGTCGAGCCGGGGTACAGTATATCCTCCTCCATACGACAGCTGGATAATCAATAGCCGCAGGGGATTCCTCTTACAGTATGCACACATTCATGCGCCCCATCTCCTTAAAACAGCCATATTAGCATTGATTCTGCATGTTTCCAGGTCATATTTATCAGGAAAGCTGGCACCAGACCCACTTTCTCTGCCTCAAGTGTGGAAACTATTTCCAGCAAGACCCATTTAAGAGAGACAGGAGCCCCCAGAGGGAATGAAAACACTTCTGCTGACACTGTGATACCATGCGACTTCTGGCTCTGTTATTGCTCCGGCTTGGCACCACACAGTATTTATACACCTCTCATCTGTAGTGTAAAAACAGACTGTGTAGAAAATGGATATTCTCCCAGCTGCATGTGAATTCTCAGATGTCTAGGTGGCCTCTTACTGGAAGTCATGTGGACGATGGGTGGTATGGATTAAATACTCAAGATGTGATCATGTGATGTGTTTCCAATCAGCACTGCTGTGTTAGATGTAATTTAGCAGATACACAGTTTAAGTGTGCTCATGTCATAAGGATTTGAGGAGGTTTTCAGAAATATATTTCATGAAATAATTTGATTGAATGAACACATCAAGCTGCTACTTTTATGCAGGAACAGCATTAAAGACCAAGCGCGCCATTCTGTGTCAGAATTGGAAGATGGGCTGTGCCAGTGAAATACCTCTGCAACTTGTGGGTAGAAGGCAAAAAGTCAGGGTAGTTAGGCCCTTGGATTTCCACGTTTATCCCAGCTCAGCTCAACACAGGATCAAGGTTTGTACAATGACCACAGCCGGTCCGTCCCCAGACCAAATGTAACCAGTTAGCTCCTGTTAGCTAGAGCAACAACAATGGCAAAATATTTCTGGATCAACCAACTAGAGGCTGTTGCTGTAAACACTGGCAGTGTCAAATGTTGGCAATCAACCAGATAGGGGGAACATAACGCCTTTCCTCTCGATCCCACAGGATCCACCCGTTCCGTCTGCGTTTATAGTCCGTCAGACGACGCGAGTCATCGCCTACAGGAAGTGTGTCTGATCCACAGCTTAGCGGAGCGCTGGCCCGAGCTTGATTTGCGAGATCATAAGATCGTGGGAGAACTACATTGACACGCAAGAAATGCAAAATCAACTTTAAACAGAGCAACACACAAACAACAGTTCAGTTTGCACCTCTGAGGTTGATTATCAGCTCATTCGGAGATCATTCTGTGATTTTTGTGATTTTACCAGAACTAGAGGAGAACAGATTTAAAATTTGACAGCAGCAGGATGATTGGTTGACAGAAGTTGAGGCTAAATCTGGTTGGTTTAGTACTTAAATAGCATACGCCCATAATCAGCTGATCAGCAGACAGAGGGGGGACTTAAAGAATGAATGAATGAATGAATGAGTATGAAACAGTCTTCCTGCTTGAACTCACGCTGAGCTACAAAACTGTTAAATTATGGCCCTGAAGGATTGCATTATAGCTTTTGCTGCTGAAAAACAAACCATTTGATAAACCCCTTTTTGTAAAACTGCATCTTGTCTTGTCTTGTTTGGAAATCCTTGAAAAACGTTCCCTCTCTTCCTCTCAGCCTGTTTCTTCTTCTGTCCGTTTGCTCTGAAAGTTAATAAACTGTTGAGAGGGCTCCGACAGACGGGTGGACCGAACGCCAATTCTTCTTTATTCTTTATTTCTTTTGGTATTTACGTGGTGCTGTGGACATATTGCCTTGCTTGATTGCATTGCCACAATCTCCAGGGGAGTTGTTAACTCTTCACAAAGAGAATGAGCTCCCTGGACCTTCAGGGGTGGGGCGGGGGAGGGAAGGGGGGCACATGAAGAAATGCTGAGCGGGGCAGAAACGATGGAGGACTGAACACACGGAGAGGAGAACAAACAGAGGCTTTGAATCCGTGTGAGAGCGTGACCATGAATATTCCACTGTAAATCCTGTATGTGAGGAGGGAAAGGGTGTTTTTATACAATGTGTATGTGTTGTTTGTGTAAAGCTATGCAGATGCTGTGTGGATTAAAGAATAATAGGTTCATTTCAGATATTTAGCAGAACAGCTGTTGCTATACTGTTGTTATACTTATATCAAGCTATACTTAATTAGGAGCATGGCCACGTTGAGTGACAGTTATGTGCTGCGAGCTGTCTCGCGTATTTCCAGAAAATTCATATACCTAACCTAACCTCAGCCGTGTTTTTATGTGGGTACCTTTTGGAGAATTTACATGCAAGTATGCAACAAACACAATGGCTAACAGTTTGGTTTAATGAGCAACATTTGCTTGTCTCGTTTTGCTGACAAACCTGAAAAAGCATGAATATTTCCTTTTACACATCTGTGGCGTGATGCCATTATTCCAGCACCCTTCCCAATTGTTTTTGGCAGTCGTTCTCAACCTTTAAGAGTTGAGATCCCCTAGACTTATCATGTTGGTGTTTGGTTTGGTGCCATCTGGTGAGAAGTGCCAGAAGACATGGACAAGCTCACCGCTGCCTCCACGCGCACACCTGCTTCACCTCAGGGAGATTACTGCTCGAGCCACGCACGGGCCAAAAACTGCAGAGACACCAAGCTCTACATCTCACGCTCTCATTCTGATGCACACTCTCTTTAACACACGCAGAAACACACAAACATAACTAAGAGGTATTTATTACAATCCTCAAACATACCTGTGACGCTGATAATCGTGCCTGGGTCCATTACGCACGCACTGGAGAACACAGCCATGTGTTTTAGCAGCAACAATAAGTAAATTACAGCCGAGCTTTCTTTGATGGTCAGCACACAGATCATGACAACGTGTCTGGAGATTTAAATCATTACTGGAGTTACGCTGCTGTGCCTCGTGCGTAAACACTCACAGCGTCTCTCTTCATGTTCGTTTCTGCTGGGCAGTGGGATCGCTTCAGTGGCTTTAACATCAATCTGTGCTTCAACATGTATCGTACAGTGACCTGTGTTTTTTTGTCTGTGTGCAGGGGCATAGGCCAACCTCTTTGAGCCTTGCGCCCAGATTGTGCGCCGTGTAACTAGCAAATGTGGGTCGGACACGCCCTAAATCACTTAGCGCCATGTGCTTTACACCATGCGCTGTGCACCGTGCTAATAGGGACCACTGACTCTTACAAACACACTAAATAAAATCTATTCTAAGGCAAATTATTTCACTGTCAAATGTGATGTCATGTAAAAAACCATACCCAAATCTTAAATGTTATTTTATATAAAATGTGTTCTTTTATTTTTTTCTCCACAACCATCTGGCGAGCCCCCCCCCCCCCATACACACACACACACCATACAGCTAGATGGGGTTCAAGCCGCCGTAGTACGTAAAGTACGTAAAGCAGATTGCAGCTGACGTGTAATATGCTAAAAACAGTGATACTGCCCGTCACAGATGCACAGGCACTCCACAGCTAACACTCAATAATGGGTGTCCATCCGAGATATCCTGACCAAGCTAACAGATCATCAAACCAGTCACTGGTCCGCTTCAAGTTGCTGGAAAAGTTAATCAAGGCACAGTCCCTGGAGAAAGCAGGGATGTTATAAACCCAAATGTACTTTTCCAATGTATTTGGAAAATGTGAATATGACGGGGTTGTGTTAAACCAGCAAATAAACACACATTTGTGCAAAATGTGCTTTGCTTTGGGTCCAAACACGTCTGTAGAGTGTGTGTATGTGTGTATAAATGTGTGTTTGACAGCCTTGGCATTGAAACTGATCATCTGCCACTTCTCAAGTAACAAGGGACTCAATATAAGTTTTCCCTCTCGACAGAGTTGGAAGATGGATTGCATGCAGCCAGCCTCGCTCAGAGGGACTGAATGATAAACACAGCCTCTGGTCACACACACACACACACACACACACACACGTTTGGGCGTTATATTATGTAGTGGCAGTAGTCTGATGCCTGGAGCGATCCTACATCACAGGGGGCAGTTTCAGAGCTGGTATCAAGACTAAGAGGCTCTCTGCTGGGCTGTGCTGAGACATCGCAACCGCTGGCTGGTACTGTATGTGGAGGTGGTGGCAGTAGTGGCAAGCATGGAGGGTACAGATGCAATACACTAGGCTGAACGTTCACACACACACACACACACACACACACACACACACACACCCTCTTACACACCAGGGTGTCTGGTCATGCAGTGCTAATGTGGTCCTGCAGGACGCTGTAATCAGTGTTAGGGCTGTAGAGCATGTCAAAACACGCAGGAGTGAAATCTCAATCACAGGATGGGACCTGACGGAGCATAGAGGGGGAAAGGAGGAGTGAATGGGAGAGAGGTGGCGCTGTGAAAACAAAAAAGGGAAGGCTGCGGTGGAAACAGAGCGTGAGATTCAAATGTTACAGACGGGCGAGGGGTCAGCCATGATTGAACAGCAGCAAATCTTTCCCGCTGCACTCTGGGGATGTTGCGGCAGCAGCAAATCAAACAGGAAAGCCTTTTCTCTCTGCAGATATAAAGGGGAGGATGAAACGACAGAGCTATTGGATAACAATAAATATCTGTTCTTTAGTGTCCCTGTCTGTTCCCACTGGTTCGGGTCAATAACAGCGTTTAGTATCAGTAACCCGGGTCCATTATGCTGCTTGGTGCACGGTGTGTGCAGATGTAAAGCATTACGGTCTCCTCCTGTTTCTCTCCGGTGGGACGGCAGCGGCTGAGACCTTCCTGTGGCCACAGTCTGCTTTGTGCAGAGCTGGGGGTTAAACTGATATGTCACTTTGTTGATATTGATCTTTGATTGTGGATTTTAAGGCTGATACCAGAAACTATTGTCTGCCTTTATTATTAGTTATTACATATTCACTAAATCATCTTGATATCTGTTGCTTTTGTAGTCTAACAATGGTGCACAAGTTTTAATGGAAGCTGCAGGAATCCAAGCCTGCAAGATATGTGCTCCTGCAATATGCAAGGTTAAGATACCAGTGACCCTCTAAGTGTGGGTTCGCCTGTGCCTGTGATGTGCTTGTGTGTGTGTTTAGCAGCAGACGCCTGCAGAGAGCAGTGGGAGCATGATCCTCCACCGTACCACTCTGTGACCTGTTTTTTCTGCTCCACCGCTCAGTCATCAGCTGCACCTGCAGCAGCCTCTCATCACAGGACGTCATGGTTCAACTGATATGGCAGTTTGAAATCTGATCATATTGGGCTGAAGGATGGCGTTTAGGGCTTTATGCTGACTGTAGTGGATTTTCCCAAATTTTTATGTGCTATTTGCATGCCAAAAAAGTTTTCCCTGCAGTAGGAGATGTTTCTCCAACAGTTTTATTCTATTATAGGTGGAAAAGCTTCATTAACATTTAAACAATCACATAACCCAGGTAAAAATAAAGTATACTACATCATACACTGATCAGCCATATTCAGGCTTAGGGAGTAACAGAATTAAGTAACGGCGTTACGTAATTAGTATACAAAAAAAAGGCAACTGTATTTCATTACAGCTACAGAAAAAAAAGAGGCAATTAGATTACAGATACATTTATTTAAAATGGGGCTCACTAAAGCATTACAATTTTACAATACATTTTAAAATGAAGACATTATAATACCAAAGATGCTCTATAACATCAGCCGTCTCATTTCTAAACCTGATAATACCATGCACCTCCGCACAAACATCACGACACACAAGACTCACAACACCGCTCCTCAAGGTTGCCATCAACAGTCTCTGGTTGCCATGGCCTGTGGTGAAACAAATGCTTTCACTGGGTGGAAATTTCGCCATCCTTTTATCTTCGAAGGCGAAATTGGGAGCAACATCACAGTACAGTGAAAGTGCTGTCATTATCCAAGGACTCGAACTCTAATTTAAAGAAACATTTACAGGTAAGACCAACTGCTAACGTTAGCTGCACAAAATTACGGTTAAAATGTTAACCTGTCGTCTTCTTCTGCTACTGAAAGATAGTGACTGTGGTCACGGCCACGGTCGGGAGGGTGTGGGTTAAAACACAAGCCCCAGACTGGAATCAGTTTATGGCAGTTTACTTGAAGTTTGAGAGTGAAGTCGTGTGAATTTGTGATTTAGTATTGAAGTAATCCAAAAGTAACTGAAAGTAATCAGTTGAAAAGAAGACAGAAGACATGGCACCAGGATGCACGATGGGAAGAAGCGAGCCGGCGGAGGCAGTGTGATTCTTTGGGCAATGTTCTGCTGGGAAACCTTGGGTCCTGCTGTTCATGTGGATGTTACTTTGACACGTACCACCTACCTTGTTGCAGAGCAAGTACACCCTTTCATGGAAACAGTATTCACTAATTGGCCTCTGTCAGCAGGATAATGCGCCCTGCCACACTGCAGACATGGTTCAGGAATGGTTTGAGGAACAGGTTCAAGGTGTTGACTTGGCCTCCAAATTTCCCCAGATCTCAATCGAATTGAGCAGCTGTGTGCTGGACAAACAAGTCCGATCCATGGAGGCCCCACCTCGCAATTTACAGATACCTCAGCACACCTTCAGCGGTCTAGTGGAGTCCATGCCACGTCGGGTCAGGGCTGTTTTGGGGCCAAAAGAGGCTTGTTATTTAATCACGTACCATGTCATGAAAGCCACTATCAGTTATCTAGCAATACAGACTAGAGATGGCGTGATAACCACAGACTTCTGGTAGTTGTGGCTGAAAAAAGTGTGACTGTTGCTTGTTCTAGCATCTGCCTGTCTCACCAGGTGGGTGTTAAGATTTTTCTTGGTGCCGTTGTACCTACTCTCACTAGATTTTAGATGTGGAACACTGTAAATGCTTGCAGACATGTTGTTTCTTTCTTCTTGCAACAAGCACCGAACACCGATTCATAACTTTATAATCAGGTGGTCGACCGGCTCGTATTACATTCAGACAGACCCAGAGCTCACGCACAGATGTAGTCGCAACATTAGAATCAGTTACCAATGTGCATGAGAGAATATTTACACATTTAGTTATTGTAGAAACAACTCCACTGTACACTGGAAAGGATTCTCTGGCAGCAAAATTCCTAATGGATGAACTGTCATGTCAAAGAAGCAAACAATGACTGAATACTGATAATGTGATTTTATGTAGAGGTCAGTATCAGCCCGTCTGTTTTAGAAATGCTGTTTCAGGTCCAGTTGTATTCTGTTCTCTGTTCAGTTTCTTTCTGTATGCAGATGTGCACCGTGTCTCACGTGGGCGAAGGTCTTCCATTTAGCACAGCATGCACAGTGGCCTGTGAACATGGCTGCATCATCACAATACCTGCCTCCAAATCCCCCCCCAAACCTTCCATCCAAATCGGTTTAGAGGGCGGTGTTATGCAACTGACCTGAAATCACTGTTTCACAGCGACACACCTCCCACTGCTACCATCTCCTGAGCCTCCTACTCCGTGAGGCCTGGTCAGAGAGACCACCGCCTCCTCCTACCACTTCCTGTGGAGAGGCCAGCGGGCCCTCAGAGGGGGGCTGCATACTGCTGGAAGTCCAGGACAGAGTGGGAGGCCTCAGAGAAAGAAGCCAGCAGTAAAAAGGGAGGACAGGTGAGAGATGTAAGGGAGCTTACACAGGGCCACACTACACAATATGGGAGGGCATTAGTGGGCCAGTCCCGCCCTGCATGACCTCTGTGCCCCCACAGTATTGCTGTCCATAGTTATGCTGCTATAGGTTTAGACTGCCGGGGGATCTGACACACCAAGCTTCTCTCTCTCTCTCTCTCTCTCTCTGTGTCTCTCTCTCTCTCTCTCTGTCATATTAATGCAGCTCATTAACTCTGTATCTTCTGGTCCCATTAACATTACTAACCACATATCTTCCCGGGAGTTCTTGTGCTCCCTTGTCTTGAAGGTTCCTGAGGATCGTTGCTGCAGACCACCTGCTGCTGTGGACCTGCTCGACTGCTACAACTACTAACATCAGCCTTCCCCATAGTATCATTATTGTTGCTGCTAATGCTAATAGTAGACCTGTTGACTTCAACTGTTACAATTACGATTACCTCAGCCTTTATCATTACTCTGCTTCTCTCGCCAATTTATTTATTTATTTATTTAGCTAATCTTCACACTAGTCTACCACTATTATTGGCATTGTAACCATAAGTATGTGTCTGTTGTTGTTCATGTAACAAGGACATATGTTGTTGTTGCTCTCTTTGCCTGTCTCTATCCTGCATCCTCCCATTTTCGGCCTATCCAGTCGAGGCAGATGGCTGTTCAACATGAGTCTGTCACGGTGTCAAATTTAAACATAAGGTTGAGGACCCAGATGCAGACTGAAATAAGAATTTATTTTAAACAAAAAGGCACAAGGCGAAACAAAAGGCTTACTCTTATGAGGAATCCAAAGGGGGCAGGCAAACAAAATCCAGTGGTAAAAAGGTCCAAACAAAACAGGCTATAAGTCATCCAAATAAAACAGAAGGTGAAAAATCCAGGGAAGACTGAGAGTACTGACAGCAAGATGCATGGACATGGACCAACGACAAAACTCCAGAGAAGGACGACACAGGATGGACGACAAAGACTCACGCACGGTGGATGACAACGAACTAGCACAGGGACAAGGTAAGACAAAGACTAAATACACTGGGGAGGTGAAACTAATCGGGCACAGGTGAGACCATCAAGGGAGCAGGTGAAAACAATAAGGGCAGGGCACATAATCAAACAGGCGGGAAAACACACAAAGGCAGGAAGTAAAACAAGACAAAACATACATAGGGCAAGAACTACAAAATAAAACAGGAAACACTAAAAACCAAACTCAGGACTGTGAAAGCAGAACTCAAGCAGAAAATCTCTAGACAATGAAACATAAATGAATTACATAACTAAACAAGACTAAATCAAGACAAGAACACAATATATTAAATACAAAATTAAACAATAAGAACTCATGACAGAGTCTGGTTCTGCTCGAGGTTTCTGCCTGTTAAAAGGACGTTTTTCTGCCAATGTGCCGAATTGCTAAGTGCTACTCATGGTGGAATATGTTGGGCCTCTCTTTAAATAACTTAACAAAGAGTCGGTCTAGACCTGCTCTTTCTGTAAAGTGTCTCGAGATAACTCTGGTTATGATTTGGCGCTATACAAATAAAATTTGATTGATTGATTGAAATATTTCACTTAAACTCGTGCAATATTTTTTTTAACGCCCCATTAACAAATAAAATATGGCTGTATGTATTTCTACCTTTATCAGCTCTACAATTGTGTTATAGCCTCAGTCAACAACACAGCGTTCACACCTTTCAAAACTTTCTTTTTTTATTGAAGGTAAAACTGAATTTATGTGAATCACCACCATCTGCCACCGACTCCCCCTCCACTCCATTACTTTCAAGTTGACCTCTGACCCTTCTTTGTGTGGGAGAAAGATGCTGCATATCCTTCTGCAGAACGATTGTCTTCCTCCCAGCACAGCCAGAGACGATGTGCTGTGAAGTAAGGGAGCAGGAGATGGAAATCAGGTCAGCTGAGGTTCGCATGGTAAACTGACCGCTTTCACAGCGCAGCACAGTTGCTCTGCCGCTGCGCTCTGAAGGAGCCGTACAGATCTCACATGCAGAGACAACACTGCTGACTATTAGACATTCTGTGAGAAGAGAACAGCGATATTTCATTGCAAATGATCGGGTGTGTGTATATCTATCCTAATTAGATGGATGTGTTTCTGCATGTGTAGATGGTTCTGTTTTCATTGGTTTGAAGGGGGCGGGGCTAAGGCAGAAGAAGTGGATGTAAACAATAACTGTAAACAAATATGAATTTTAGAGATGGCTAAAACAGGTTTTTGCAAACAGGTGGCCAAAAACCTGGTCTAAAGTCTGACGTCTATGGCGCAGTCTGTCTCTGCTATTTAAAGGGAGGCATCACTGGCGTACATCGGCGAGTTCACAACACGCAGAGGCGCCCAGGAGGCTTCCTAATGACCAGCTGCTAATCAGTGCTAACATATAAATCAATTAATAGTAGAATTTGACTGAGTGTAAAAACAGTGTGTCAGATGTGTTGGACGGTCTGTTAGTCCAATAAAGCGCACAGACAGATAATTTGTCTGATATTTACATGAACAAATCTCCAAAAGGCTCCAACAGCACAAACACGGCTCAGAGGTTACATTCAGTGACTGAGTTAGCTGAGGGGACACCTAGCAGACAGCTAGCAGCTCCCACCTGTCACTCAAAGAGGCCACGCCCCCCAATATGCATAACTTCAGGCTTTAATATAATTTAAACAGGTGAGTTATATAAAATTGATTAATGCACACATTAAAATCATACAGGAAAACGAATTATTTTAAGCCAAATTTTCATGAATGACTATACTTTAGGGTGGCCACTATGTGGTAAATCCAGTGACACACTCACTGACACAGAGCTAAACACAGAAATGTACTCGCTGCACAGGTCACAAATGGCCATGTTTGTAACTAGCTTCATCTGTGGCTCTGCTATTTGTTTTATATGGATTGAAAATATCACACACAGACCACTGAGTCTTTCCTCTGCGCAGAATTCCCTCAAAGTGGCAACAGTGAAATATCTCACAATCCAGCATGGGGGCTTCTCAATAGCCTTTTTAGGCCTGTATGAAGTAATGCATCTCTACAACCAATAACCATTTTCATAGTGCGAGGATCACTCAAAGCTATCTTTAAAGTGTGACAGTATCAACATGCCTGGTGTTAGATTAAAATGTTTATGAGGCTCGTTCACCACAGTCCTCTCTGCGTAGCCGGGCCGGTCTGCATATGTAAATCCCTCACACTCTGCTCGCTCTGCCTGGCAGTAAACTTGATTAAAGTTCTGTACCAGGCTTCTACTGAGGGATTGCCCCAGTTCAATGCAATTTTACATGGCAGCAGATGAACGATCTCACTCACTGCCGGAGTTACACAGCTCTGGCAAATTCATCACCCTCGCTGAATGTAGACATCCATACCAAAAAGAGGGAGCACCAAGGTTACGGCTGCCGGCTCGTTCAATCACATCGCAGGAAAAGATCCTGGTCGCTGTTTTACTTCATCAATCAGATGTAAATAAAAGACATCCATCAAACACCTGACAGCTTTCAGCAGATAACCAATTGCTGGCATAATCAGCACCCTGCGAAGCTCACACTGAAGACTCTGGTGCACTGAAAACTGGTCACTATTGGTAACTAGTTCTGTGTTTCTGATGTTCACTGTGACATGAATTCACTTTTTATTGTAAAAAGTAATACATTTCAAATGGCGGTATATTTCATGTCTGAAAGATAAAAGCTTATTTGTTTCATTCAGCTGAACTACTTCACATGGTGATGGCACAAATTGGTAAAAAATACTTTACGATATTGAAAAGAACTGACAGCAGTTTGTAAGATAGTCAAAGACATTTATTATATCAAATTAATGACATGATTTTACCTTTTATATTATTATTTATTTACATTATTTATTATTTTATAATTATTTAGGACATTAAAGTGCTAATCTCGAAGATGTTCTCTTGGATTTTCACTTCTTTTTGAAGTTGTATCTGTAGTCATCCATCTTTTCTTTGTTTGTTCAGCCATAGTAGATTACTGTTTACTCGCAACACTTGCAGAGAGCGGAAAAGCAGTCGCTTTGCTCCGCCTACCCTCTCTGGCAGACCAACCACTGCTGGCTGATGGCAAACGCGTCACTAACTGGGCGTCGCACCAGACACTCAGTCCGTAATAATACTATTGATGCAAATGCAAAGGTTCATCAGTGGGCCATAGGCTCAATCACCTTTGTGTTACCTCATTCGGCAATAGAGACTTAACAGAGTTTTTGTTTTGCATCAAGCAACAAAAAAGGAGGTGCATGACATATTTCATATGACATTACACGTCCTGCAAAGTGACGCTATATGTGATCACTATTACACTCGTTAAACACCCAGATTCTGGTTCTGATGATGCATCGAGCAGCCCTACTGTGAGGAGCTTCACATGTCTATGAGACGCTCTTAATGCCTCTATGTGACCTACAGGAGCGATCCACACCGTCTGGCTTTTTGCACAACTTTACATCTCCACATTTTCCAGTCTTTCCTTAACGGATTATTTTTGACAAATTTGACATCATGTCTAATTAAGAAGGTAATTCAGATTTTTTTGGACACAATACAGGAAGGCAAAAAGATGCAGGTGAAATATCATGACTTGAACTTTACCCAATTTGGCTGTAGATGCATGTAAAAACTTTTTTAAATAAATGGATTGAACTGAATATCTATAAACAAACCAGAAAACAGAGTAAATCCCCCCTCCCTTCTTGTGCCTCTAGCTGCAGGCTATCTCTCATCCTTTAACATTATTAGTGAGTTTACAGGGAGAAATCCAGAAGCTTCTTCGTGCTCTCCATCTCCCTGGAAAATCTCTGAGGGACCAATCAGTGGCTCAATAATCCTGGCATCAAGTCTTCGCTTCTGTCGTCTTGCAGCCATCTCATAATTCACCTCTCCTGCAAACCATTCAGAAGCACTTACAAGGATGGAAATCCATTGCTTTTTTCTCACTCCATTTCCAGGGCTTGAAATATTCAAATTGTGCCTCAGCAGAATCCCTTTAGAGGCGTATTTCACAAAGAGCTCCCTGTCCGACCGTTTGTCAAACATCTCATTTTAAAGAAAGACATGTAGCCGCTGGGTTAGTCTGCAAAGCAGTCAACAATTTAATAGAGTCTTCATTTCCTTTAGCCTTCAATGCAAACATTAGCATCATTAGCTAACTACCTCATTAGTAAGAATGAGTAGCAAACACGTTGGATGACTAATGGGCTTATTTTGTAAGCCGGTATGCTACTATGTCAGTGTTAGGACAGCTCACAATATCATGACATCTCACTGTCATACCCATCTCCCTTATAGAGGAGGAATACAGTATTAACACAATAAAGCTAAAGCCTAACCTCTGCGTAGGAGGCATACAAACATAATACCCCTTTCCCACCAATATTAGTGTGCTGACGCAGGTTCTTCAGACCCGGGAAGACCCGCTGATAGATGCAGATTGTCTCTTTTCCCATTGCCAGTGAAGTATACTCCTGTCAGTCTGCTGTGTCACCGTCTGACTTCACAAACGTGCCCGAAACAGGGTTAGTAAACAGTGAAGATGTTACAGGTCTTTATTGTATCTATTTCTCATTCAGTCTGTTTATCAAACTTAGCGCAGACAAATTTGGAACGATGTTCAAGCGCTGCTCGGACGGAGATGGGCAGAATTTGTTGCTGAGATGACAAGGAGTCGCAGAAGTTACGGACTGAGCATAGCGTTGTGCCAGAAAGGGGGCGGAGATTAAGATGTCAACACAGGTTTTGTATTCCCATCAATGCAGATCGGAGCTTGCATTGAGTCTGAATGCGGATTGTGACCTTTCCCATTCAGCCAAAAAGTGTGTTTTTTGACCAGTAGGAGAGCGGCTTAAGAGAGTTATGAAAACATAAGAGATCATTTTAATTACATTTTCTATTTATAACACTGGACTATAATAGTATGATAAGCTGTGGACTCCAATGTAAGATCAATGCAGCCTCAACAAGCAAGCTCTCTGCAGCTCATTAGCTTACATTACAGCTCATTACTTATGCTCACAGGCTAGTAAGAGCTTTGGTACAACTATCTTTGATTTCTTTGAAATTTGAAGAATTAAAATTTCCTTGTACTTGTATAAAATTAAACTAAACAAGCAGGTGTTGAAATCCGACCTCACAGTGTCTCATATTAATTCTCTTTGATTAAAGAAGTATTTCGCCCCTGGACCCTGTATTTACAGGTTTAGGGGTCTAATCGACTAACTGGCACAAAAAGTTTCGAAAATGCGCCAGCTGATTTCTTGTGCTAACAAAATACTGGAATTCCTGGGCGGCGGTTTAGCTCAGCAGTTAAATGGGCCTCCCATGTATAGAGGCTACAGTAATCAGCGGTGAAGGGCAGAGAGTGGGAGTCGAACATGTCATCCCCCATTCTTTCTTCCCCTGTTTCCTGTACTGTCCACTGTCCTCTTTATGAATAAAGGCGTAAAAGGCCAAACAAAGTCTTTAAAAAATACTGGAATTCAGGCTGCAAGGTGGTGCAGTGGTTAGTGTCGTCACCTCACAGCTAGAAGGTTCCTAGTTCAAATCCTGGTTCAGACGTGGGCCTTTCTGTGTAAAGTTTGCATGTTCTCCCTGTGCATGCGTGGGTTCCCTCCGGGTACTCCGGCTTCTGGAATTCTTCTGTACTTGAAGATCTTGTTCAGTAAACATTCTTCTATTTGTGTTATGTTCCTTACTGCAAAGGGGGTAAGTGTTGCATCCTGTCGAGTTTGTGGTGCAGTTCCCAGGCCGACCTCCGGGACCTGGAACTTCCTGACTTGCAGCCAACCACAGTCAGCCAGTCTGTCACAATATCCAAAATTGAAAAACACAAACATTTGACTTGAGCTGGTTCCAGATGATGTAGTTGATCAGATGCTTTTGCTCCACCCTTATCTTCTCACGTCTCTTTTGGACGTGTAAAGGCAGATTCCTGCAGCGCAGCAGACAGCTGGATTACTCTGAGAAACACATGTAGCGTTACATAAGCAGGGCTAAACTGAACACAGCAGCAGTGAGACACACAGACCCGGGCCTGAACCCTGCAAAATGAATGTAAACAGTAAGTGAAACGTACAAGCATGCAATTGAGATGTTTGTATCACTTCGGCTGCATTAGGGCCGGCTGGCTCTGAAACCATGAAACGCTTTGTGCTTTTTCGGCAAAGTCTATTATCCTTAGAAGTAGATGGGAAGTCGCAGCTGGCTCAACAAAATGAGATTTATGTCATTTTTTTAGCACTTGCCCCGGTTAGCGGGTGAACGGGGTGTGGAAGGAGTGAATTAGCTGGTGTGGAGTTGTTGGATAGACTGGAAAAGAAGTGAAAAGAGACGCACACCAGGGAAATTACTTTCTCCTAATTGTGGCTTGGACAATTTAATCCTGTCATAAAAACAGCCCTGGAGAAGCGGTGAGGACAGAGAACATTTTTATTGACTAAAGCCGTGTGATATCTGAGTAAATTAAACTGGACAAACACACACAAGCTGCGCTGTAGAGCTTATTGCTGATTGCTTCATCCGGACAGATTGCATTGAAATAATTGGGGACTCGAGCCTACGGGTGCTGCCATCCAGGATGTGAGATATTCATTTTGAGGGGAACCTCTAAGTCAAGTCATTACTGGAACATCAGCAGAGCAAATATTCAGAGATGTTTAATAAGAAGCTGTCAACATTTTCGCTCCATGCTCATGTTGACTGATCATCTTACACGCTTAGCAGAGCTTCTAATAAGACAAACCTTAAATCATGTGATCACTATTAAGTCACTTTCTATCCATGTTAATGGGGTTTAGTTAAGTCACAGGGTACATCCAAAATATCTGTACAGTGAGCAGTTGCTTTCCAAAGTCTGCTCACTGAACGGGCTGCTAAGGTGTTGGTGCCAGAGCTGTGAAAAGCCAGAGGAGGGGCTCCCAGGCACCGAGCAGATGGATTTCTATGAGCTAAATATTTCTGCACTGTGTACATCATCTATCCGCAGGCACCTTCTCCTGATTCATCACAGAGGAAAGCAACAACAGGCCTTACATAAGCAAACCTTGTGGATTGAGCTTTCATTAGCACAGTGTGATTAATGTTGTTCACATCATTCCTGGAGTCACATTCAGGGAGAGTAAAACCCACACTCTGTCGATTTATTAGGTGGCTGTGTTTGGGTACAGCAACCTTTTCTCAGACGCTGACAACAAAAGCTGCAGTTCCTCAAGTGTCCACTTGAGGCTGTCTCCAGCAGTGAGTCAGTCCCCATAGAGCCCCATGTTAAAGGGGCTATATGTAAGATTTTACATATATTCATCAATCAAAGATAATTTTTTATTGCCAATGTGTGAACGGATAGTAGAGGAACTGATAAATTGAAACCTTCCCCAATGTCCTCCATCGGCCCTAACAACCTGTGGGCTGATTTTTATGTAAAGCACTCGGGATGGTTTTTCCGGGAAACAAGAGGATGTGACGTATCGGCGTGCTCGCGAGTACCTCTGCTGAGAGCTCATTCTACACCACTACAGTCGACAACAACTATGACAACTTATTGTTGTCATAGAAACAAAACCCGGGTGCAGCGCTCTTTCACCGGGTGCAATGTTTTTTCTCTCACAGTACAAGAGTTTCATCGCAGCTCTCTCCAGCCGCCCTGCCCCGCCTAGTGCCGCCTTAATGTTCACTGATGCTTGTGATGATTTCCTGGTTCGCCGGCGTAATTTGCTGTTTGGTTACGAAGCACAATGCAGGAATCATGCAGTGTATTTATGTTAGGGCTAGTTGGCTAACCTTAGCATGCTCGCTAATGTTATGACTACCAAAATACTATCTGAGTGTGTATGTCAGTTATCTAGCTTGACACATAACGTCGCCAGCTAACATGACAAACGGTGTTGATTTTGTAAATTGTCTAGCAGAACAAAGCAAATGTTTATAACTACCAATTGTTTTCTATTAGCCAATATCATTGCATTACCTGCCTAGGCTAGGGTTAGCTAGCCAGCTGTAAGCTGGCAACAAGCTACCATGAGCTTGTCTGCTATCGCAGACGATTTGCAATTAGCGACGTAGCAAAACACCGTCAAGTAGATATCATCAGCTAACTCACGCAGACTACCGGGGCTGATCTGGCTGGTAATTGAGTAATTTCCCTTTTGGTTACAAAGCACAATGTCAGATCTATTAAGTGTAGTTATGTTAGAGCAAGTTAGCTAACCTTGGCATGCTCGCTAACGTTATGACAAAATACCAGCTTAACAAATAACTTTAGTCAACATGATGCCGTCAATGAACACGTCTCGTCAGTGAAAAGTAAACAGAGCCATTGAGTTCCGAGACTGAGCATGCTCAGTTCCGTGTCTCTTCGGCAAAAACCCTGGATGCTCGTTCATGCGTGCGAGTGTCCGCACGAGCATGTACAAGAAGGTTGACAGCAGTTCCCTCAGCGGCCGACCATGCCGCTAGGAATGAGGATTTTCTGAAAGATATGGCATTCTGAAAGATAGACATATAGCACCTTTAAAACTTTACAGCAGAAATAAATGTTTACAGCCTGGTTTGGTCTCTATAGCTCATTTCTCTCTTCATGACAGCTGTACAGGGAGAATCTTTATATAGCTCACTAATTATATTAAGGCCTAAAGTTACAGAGTAACTTAAACCCCAGACCACTTTTTTCAGCTGAAAACGTTTATGGGTATTTAGTAGTGTTGTCGATCAATTCAGGTCCATATCTTGACATTTGAGTGCAAAGTGTTTGAATTCTGCAAATTGTGTTAGAATTATGCATAGCGACTGCCCTCTACAAGTTGAAACCCGGCTACTGCATTTGAATTTTTCTATTGGCTGATCACGGTCGCTTGTGACGTATGTGGCCACTCGTTTCGTCACCAAACCATATAAAAAGTCCGTCACCCGATCCAGCAAACTGTGGGCAGTCAAGTGGATGGAGAGAATTGCGCGAATTGATTATAACGGAAAGAGTAGATAGATTGTACTGTTAGCATAGGTTATTTTAGTGTTAATGTTAGAGTTGTGAGTGTATAGTTTTTAGTAAGTTAGTTAGCAGTTGAGGCAGTAGTTACTTGGGTTGTTAGATTTTTTCAATTTTAGCCAGCTCGTAACTTTAGTTGTAGGTTAGCTTTAGCTCGTAGTGTTAGTGTTTGTATTATAGTGTTTGCATTAGTGTTAGTAGTTGTTAGCTCGTGGCCAGAATGGGCCGGCAGTGCTACGTGCCCGGTTGCAATAGCACCTCCGGATTGCACTTCTTTCCGGCGGACCTAGAAATTAGGCACTGGTGGTTGCGTGCATTGGGCCTACCGGACCGTGAACTCCTGCCTAGAGCTGGGTTGTGCAACCGTCACTTTTCCAGAAAGTGTTTCTCCAATCTCATGGAGGTGGATATGGGTTTTACAAAAGTGGCTATGCTAAAAGCCCATGCAATGCCTGACGTTGTTCTACCGGTGCCGACAACAGGACGACATTCACAGCAGCTACATCTGCCGCAGTCAGCAACTCCGCTGACTTTGGAGGTGAGTGTATAAAGAATATGTTTGTAATAGGCATTTTATCAACAATGACATGGCAGCTTGGCTTATGTTTTATGGTCAGAAACGGCTCTTGCAAGGTAAAATTAAGTTTGCAAAGTTAAGCTAACGTTACAGTAACTGATAGCTAACGGTGCTGTGATGTCACTTAACGGCGCGGTCTATAAATGCACCTTTTTCCGTTGCCTAATGTTATCTAGCTGTTCTATAAGGTGGTCGATAGGCTGGTAACGTAATGAATATTGCAATAATTAGGCTGTGCTGTGGTGTCTTTCAGGAGAGTTGGTAATATGCTTGGTTGGTAACGTTAGCCTATACCATTATTTAGCGCTGTGTATCTCGGTTTATGTGAGTTGTTTCATTGGTTAGAATGTCACTTTGGCTGCTACGATTGCACGTTTAACAGCTACAAACACGAGTATTATCGAAATAGTAGTTGTATAGTAAACTATAATTGTGAAATAGCATTATGTTCTGTTGCAGCCCAAACTGACCAGAGAGATCGGGTGCCAGACGGAACCAGTCAGCACCAAACATGCTGCTGGACAGGTGAACATGAAGCCTAACAGGAGAAGCAAAGGTGAGCCATAATGGGCACAGCTACTCCGAGTACACAGCTAGGTCCGAACTCACTAACAGGAGTGTGTCATGTGACAAGGTGTTACATGCGCTCCCCCTACTGGTTAATTGTGTTTAGGTCTGTACTCACCCTGCTAATTCTTTCAGGTGTGGGTGATCCACCTGATGGAGGAGAGACCATAAAAGGGAGGGGCAGAAAAACGACACTCTCTTTTCCTCTTGTCTGATGGCTTCACTGCAGCAGCAGGAGTAGCTGGAGCTACTCCTTTGTTAATTTGAGTGTTGCTTTGTGCATTCTTAAATTATTTTCTGATGGGACCAGTAGTCTAGTTTTAGGTTTTGTTTCTTTACTAGGGTTTAGTTTTTGGTTAAGTTTAGGGAAGGAGGACAGACACCAGATCCTACGGCCCTTTGTGGGCTGGTCTGAGTGTCTTCCTGTTTTTGTTTGGTTTGGCCGGCCCATCAGTATTTGTTTAGGTTTGATTTTGAAATGGGTTGTTTTGTTGGTTATTGTGATTTGATAAATAAATTCTTGTTGTTTTTGGCAACTACTCTGACTCTTTATTATGTTTGGCCTCTTTGATTTGAGAGCCTTTGGTGAGGTCGTAACACACGGGCACTCTCATGGCTGTTCCTGAGGCTCTGGCAATCCCTTAGGTTCCAAGGGCAAGCTCCACCCCAGTCAAAAGACCAAGGTGTAAGTTGTCAACTGATGACTCAAGCTACTCAATCAGCTAGATGGCACAGACACCACCATTACAAGGTAAAGGATTTAGTTCACAATACTACTGCCGTTTCTGCTATGATTTACAGTTTCAGCCACTGTTATGAGTCTTTTATTTAGAAATGATGTTACTGTTGTTGCATTATTATATGCTATTATATTGGGCTGTGCTGTATCAATATCAGTGTAAAATTACGATAATGAGTTCATATTTTACTTTGACATGCAGTTTTGCATGTTATCAAGACTACTGAGGATAGTTTCCTGGTGTTTGCATCCAATAAAGTTGACTTTATAAACATTTATATTGAATTGAGTTCATCAACAGTAAGGGCAATTAATATTACATAACAAAGTTGTTGTTACCCTTCAAATACTACTGAGATATAATATGATATCTCTCTCAATAGATTTTACATTTTCATTACAATAACCCAACAGCAAAATTTAGTTTTACATGCCATTCCCCAAGAGGAAAAACCTTCTACTTATGACTCATGTCTAGTTTATTTAACTTTTTGTTAAAAGTAGGTGGATGTCGCCTTGTGGAGGAAGAGCGTGGTAAACCACCTTTACTGGTCGGCATCAACCTCAGCATCAGGAGAGGAGGTTGTGGCCAAGTGGAGTTCAGTAGCCAACCACATCCAGAATGTCAACACCCATGACAATGCTCTTTTCCCCAGTTGTCTCTGCCATGCCCTTGTTGGTGAGCAGGCAAGGCAGTGGCTCACGTCAAGTAAGTACAGTAGTTCACCAACCAATACATAATAATGATCTTTAATTGTATATCCACTGCCCTAGGGTTACAGTGTTCAGTGTTCTGAGATTTCTCTCTCTTAAATACAAGTCTCTCTTGGTGGTTTATATATGATCTTGCCAAATTGGGTTAATCATATTATATAACTCCTGTGTGTAGGTACAGCAGCTTGTGAAAAATTGACTGCAATTCTGCTGTCCCCCCGACTGATGAAATGCATGGAAAAGATCAGTCCACAACACCACATTTCAGGGATTTAATCTTTTCACAGTCTCATCCTGAAGTTTGCTCCCAACAATTGGGTGTTCTCCTTCATGGGAATGTTTTGCACGGATACAGTGAAGAACACAATTTGTTAGATCTAATACTCACATTTGTTCCTGTTTTTGTCTTTATTAACAGTTTAAGTGGTTTGTTGACCATCTTAATGTAATGTGTTTCTTATTAGACTCCAGCTGACTGCGATGCACTACAATGAGAATGCACACCGACTTCATGCATCCACCACAACTGGAGAACTCAGATACTCCATTGTGTACCCTAAATATCAACATGGGGACTTCACTGTGCGCCCGCTGAAGACTCATCCTACTTCAGCTCATTTGTTTTTAGACATATGAGCGGCATAATGATTAATTCGTGGAAAAGTATGTTCTAACTCTGTTTTATCTGTACACTGAAGGCTACATTGACACACTGATGGAGCTGCTTTTTAACCATGTTGTGGAAGACCCGGGTCCATATCAGGAGCTTCTGGTCACACGTCTCTGTACCCGGAGAAACTCTGCGCCCAGTTCATAAGACCTGACAAGAAGGAGGCAGTGGCGAGACACAAGTCACGGTTCTTGAAGAACATCTAAGTTCGAAGCTGAATCCAAAAGGTAACTGGACTTGGTTGATGTTCTTGAGGATGTTTCACCTCTCATCCGAAAGGCTTCTTCAGTTTTTAAACTGACTGGTGGATGGAGCTAGAAGAGAAGGCTTCTAGAGGCTTATATTTCAAGAACCAGTCCACCAAGAACTTCAACCAAGCCCAGTTGCCATTTGGATTCAGCTTCGAATAACCATGACCTGGATGATCGAGAACCTTCATAAATAAGAACATGTAAGGTTTGACTCAATAATATGTTGTAAAAATACATTTGTTGTTATGGATGATTATGTGACTATATTTGCCTTTTTTTAACAGGCACTGAGTTCCTGTCCAGTTAAGTAAAGGCCCAGATCCTGTCACTCCAAATGACTACATTTCAGAATGCTGTATACTGCCGGGTTGCACTCTTCACATGGAGCACGGTGTCTTTGTCCCTCAAGCTGCACTCAACCTACCCCAACAGGCTAAGGTCTATGGGTGATGAGGCCTTTGGTGTCTCTTCCTAGTGTGTTGAATCATTTAGCTGTTTTTTTGTTTTTGGATGGTACTTTTGAATTGCTCAGACATCTTTGAAATCAGTGTAGTTCATAATTAAACTGTGAAACAGAGAAGAGAATGTTTAACAATTAACAAAAGTGTACTAAATGAGGCCCCTCCCTGATAAGAAGCTATCTAGTATCTGCAGCAGTATTTCCCTCCAGACAATTGCCACATACAAATCTAACTGGTTTAAAATATGTGTAAACAAAATCAGGTCATTGAATTCAAATGTCCTCCCACAGAGACATTATAATTATTATTGAGCTACTACTGTTGAAACTAGTACAGCAACAACTACTGCAGCTGATATTACGACTAAGGGCAAAGGGCCCTATGACATGTTTTTGATATGCTGTTATTACCATGTGAAGTTGCTGCTGCCTCTCAACCAGGACCAGGACATTTCCATCTACATGGGATTCTATTGATAAATGACATAAAATGTGTATCCCATATTCCCATATTTTTACTACATGACAAATATATAACGTCTAATTCCTGCTATATTTGATCAAACTTGTGTTGCATTAAATTCTGTTATGTGACTGTAAACCATCCTGCCCCAACAACAACTGGTGGAATGGACACAGCTGTGGACATGGTAGCACTCCAAAATATTTTTATTCAAGGGGAGGGAGTTGGAAACCGTTGTAAGTTTCACCAGTTTCAGGGAATTCTTGTCTGATGCGGGTGACAGCACAGGACGGGATGACCACCCTGATGTGCTGGCCCAGGTATCCCCAGCACCACCACACAAAGTTCCTGTATGCCAGGTGTCTGTAACAACTGTGAAAAATGAACGTACTATATTAATGGCCTTTTTGTAGTGCTTTGTCCAAAATGGGAAAAACGTTATGTATTCCAAAATAAGGATAATCAGTATGTACAGAATGTTGCTGCTTCTACACTTCATAGAGTACTTGGCAACTTTGATACTACATGTTATAAATAGAAATCTAAATACTATTCCCTGTTTAAACTGACTTTGATTTCCTAAAACTGATCTATTGAGCTCTGGTTCCTGCATCTCCCCGTAGAGCTGCCTGTATGTCCCATAAACAGCCTGCAGCACATAGGGGTTGAGGGCCACTGGTTCGAAACCTGGGTGAGCAGTCACACAGGCTGCACCCCCAATCTGCTCACACCTATGCATCACCTGCATGAAATGAAAGGCATACTTTTTGTGGTGGTGTCTTCCACAGATGAATGTGTAAGTACATGTTCGTAAATGACTTGCCTGCTGTATTCAGTACACACGTCCTTATAATGCAATGTGATCACTATGTTGCAGTAGTGTCAGGTCGCAATACAAGGTCAAAGATATGATGTTTTTTTATGGCTCTTCATGAGCTGTTACCTTTGCCAACTCCTTGCAGCAGATATGGAACTGATACGGCTCTGGACCGCTTTGGTCGTGGCCTACAGGAGACTCTGGAGGAGAAAAATCCTCCACTTCAAAAGACATTTCTGTCGCAAAAGTGTCTGCGCTGCTTCTTGAGTCGTCGCTCTTGGCTAAATAACCTAGCTAAACCTGCTAATAAGTATATGTGCTGTTAAGGATGTTTGTTTGAATGCGTGCATGTGTGTCTTACCCACCCCCACTCCCCCCCCCCCCCCCCTCATGTGTGGAGACACACTTCAGCTGAAACTCTGAGGTTTAGTTACCCTTTAAGCAGGGTTGCGGCTGCTTTGAGTGACAGGTGGGAGCTGCTAGCTGTCTGCTAGGTGTCACCTCAGTTAATTCAGTAACTGAACTTAACCTCTCTGCCTGCCTGTTAATGTTCTCTTATTGCAGAAATCAGATAAATAATCTGTCTTGCTGTGCCATTTATTTTTACTAACAGACGTCCAATAAGTTCCAGCTTTTTCTGTGTGTGAAATTCTAGTCTTGACATGTTAGCACTAATTAGCAGGTATCTGTGTCTGAGCTCATCATACCTGGCTTGTTAGCTTGTTTAGTGTTGTTTTAAAGGAGTATTATCTGTTTTGTTATTGTTTGAAGGTCGGCCACACGTCCAGGTGTGCTTGATAGAGCCCACAGCCCACTCAATAAACAGTGGCAACTGCTTCCTGCTTATAACACAAAAGCACTGCTTTATCTGGAGTGGAGAGTTTGCAAACATCATTTAGAAGACTAAGGAAGTGAACCTCGCATACAGAATGAAAAGTTTAAAAAGTTTTAGAACCAGCTGTAAATCATACATTGATTTATTTGTGTTGGCCCGTGCACAGGCGTCAGGATTGTTGTTGGCTTTTCTTTGCAGAGACACAGCAGACGTAGTGATGAGAAGACAGGTTCTTTAAACTAACTGTGTGTAGTTGTTCAGTAATCTTCCACATAAATACTGTGGGGGGAATTCACCTACTCAGATGGTCTGGTTCGTTTGGACAAGTGAAAACATGCATTTGAACTCTGTGCGGACCAAACCAGCGGACCATGGTCCGCTAGAAAAGACGGTAGGTTAAAGTAGGACCTAATACAGGAATCAAACCAAAACACAGTGCATTGTGGGTTGTTAACGCTTGCTGACACTGGCAGAGACAGACTGTGTGGAAATACACTGGAACAATGTAATAACAAAACAAAGTCTGGGATCGTGTTGAGTGTGATTGAGGACTGTGCTCTGTCTTTGTTTACTTCAGAGAGGTTTCCCACATGGAAATTCTGACCAATCAGAAAGCAGTTTCCTCGCTCATCAAATCTTTTGGTCCACTGATAAAAGCTGCCGTGTGTCTTTGATTCAGACCAAACAAACAGACTTTAGGTGTGAAAGCAGCCAAAGACTACATTGTGGCAAACACGCCCATAAAGTTTCACAGATCTGTGCAGTTTGCTCTTGTTTTGTGTCTGATTGTGGAGAGGAGCTGTCTGCACCTCCACTCTCAGGTATTAACTGATTAACTGAACACACTGACGGAACTCAACTTCATCCACAGATCGAGGATGAGCAGGGAAAGGAGGGGCGGCTCATTTAACAGTTTTTGTAAAGTCCAGACTCGACAGGTGTTTAGTAGTTTCACTGTCTGTAGCCTACTGCATTTTATGAGCGAGCACGCAACAGCAGCTCGTCCAAATAATAATCCCCATCATGCATAACGGCTCCAGACCGTCTCCACACATGTGGACAAAGTGTGCTCAATCGGACCGATTGATCTCCTGATTATAATAATAATAATGACAATATATTACAGATATATTATAACATGTCAACAATATTATATAACATATTGTATTTACAGACAAATATATTTTTTGATCACACAAAAAATGTGTCATGGGCCGTCATGATCGCTGGAAACTTGGATCGTGACAGCCCTTATAGCATTGTGCTGCAGTTCCCACCAACTCTCTGCAGGTGGTAATATTTTAACTGTAACTGCGTGGTGCTGTTAGCGCTGCTGTTTGTGAATTAGGTGCCTTTTGCCACGAGGCTCATTTGCATAGAAAGGGGCCAAATCTGCATAATGACTTAAATACGTACAAACGGCACTGGAGCACGGAGATGCTGTTTGCTCTGCAGCGCACTTTGGGGTGCATTCAACCCTCTGCGTGTGCGTGGGGAATGAGGCCGAGTCTTTTTGTGTCACTAGCACAGGTTTAGCACACTTCTACTCAAGACTTCCACACTTGTGTTGTCTTCACTACAGCGTGGGAGCTGCAGCTGTCCAACCAGCTCAACTCTTTTTGAGAAAGATGACTTGAGTAGTTAATTACCTTTTACTCGCTGTTCACTGTGGCTCTTTACATCTCCACTCACAGAGAGAAAACTGTAACAGACAGAATACTTACATGAGAAAAACCTTTAGTCTGAGAGTGTAGTGAGAAGTTAATTAAGGATAAACCTTACCTGCCAAAGTTCAGACAAACAATAGCATGCAGTCAATGTGTTGGCAGAACTGTTAAATCACCTTTGTAGAGACAGACAGGCGTTGTTTATTACTGCTGATTCCAGTAGCCATGAGACTCAATCAGGTTTGTCCCAGACACCAGACACCATCACCGTCATCATTCATGGCCTCTCTGTCTGCTGTCGCCTGCATTAATATTCATCAGCTGGCGTAAACAAAACCAGTTCATGATTCAGCGAGAGCGCAGACTGTTGTGAGAAGACGTGCAAACATCTGAACGTCTGCACTTCAGAGACACATTTCAAAAACAACAGGGGCTGAGGACACGGAGAGACTCACGACAGTTTATGTGCTGAGACAAAGTAAAGTGTGTATTCCAGAGAAGATGAAACTACCTCTGTTCCCTCCAAAAATAATGGATTGATTATTAATGAGAACAACAGAATATTCTCTGCTGTATCTGCAGAACTTGGTTCGCTCGGTGGCTTTAGGACAGTCCAGATATTCGCCTCTCGCTTTGCGTTTGCTGTAAGCCGTGGCCTCTGTAGGGCGCCTGCAAGAGAACAGTTCATGTTGTTTGCTGACATCCTCTGTAGTCGCTCCTCTCAGAAAAGTAAAAAACATCTTCAGCCCCCCTTTACCCACTCAAAGGTATTTGAGCTGGAGCTCTTTACAGCTGAAGGACAATTGAGAGTGTAGAAATACTGTTCTTAGGTTTTTTAGACCCAGGAAGACCCGCTTACAGATGATGATTGTCTCATTTCCCATTGCCAGTGAAGTATACTCCTTTCGGCCTCTTTTCTGCTGCGTCACCGTCTGACGTCACAAACACGCCTGTAACAGGGTTAGTAAACAGTGCAGATGTTACGTTGGTTAGGTCTTTAATCTATCTATTACTCATTCAGTCTGTAGCTGTGTCCCGATCCAGGGGCTGCAGCCTTCAAAGGCTGTATTTGAAGGCCGATTGCGTCTCAGAAGCGCGTCGAAGGCTGTTCCAATTCAAAGGCTCCTTCAGATGCAGCCGACAAATGCGTCCTCCGTTTTCACGGCCGTGATGGATCCATCGGGTGAATCTACGTGGCCCACTGTATCCCAAGATGCATTGCACGCTAATTCAAACGAAATGGCAGACTTTTAAACGGCTGAGGAAAACGCTTTAAAATGTAAAAGTTTTTGGTTTCAACTCAGTCGAATAGCAAGTGTTACACATGTTTAAGAAAACCAAAGGGCCCTTGAAACAAATTATCTTTAAAATAAGAGGTTAATTTACACGATGTTAGTTACCTAGCTAGTTAGCCCGCTAGCTACCTGTTGCTAGGCGACAGGAGCGCAATTGGTGACTCAAGGGTAGACCAGACCCTCTCATTTCAGTTTGGCTTTAACGGTCTACGCAGGCTATGAATGGAGCATCCTCCGTGGACTGCCTCCTTTGAAGGCTGAAGGCTGTGGATTGGGACACAAACTCAAAACACTTTGGATATCAAACTCAGCGCCGACAAATTTGAAACCGGCAATGCCGCAGGCATAGTGATACTGGATTTGTCAAGTGAGAAAGTAGTGCCAAAAAACAGCGCAGTATATGAAATCCTAGGACAATGATTTTGTGTTGTAAATAGATCACCATCATCTGCGAGTTGTTTTTGTAGGGTTAAACTTTTTGGTTTCATGACCCTGGCATCTCGCCGGAACGACTTATTTTACATTTGGAACCGTCCAGAACCCTGACCACGGGACTCGGAGTAAGCTAATAGCTTTGCATCCACTACACTTCTGGCAAGTATATCATACAACTTGGTGTCCAAAAATCTGAACTATCCCTTTAAAACCTGCGGTCACACCAGAAATATAATATTAATAACCTTTTTAAATCACATTTTCTTCACAAGGATACAAAGCGCTTCAGCTAAAAGCAGAGAAATAAACCGACAGATATAATACAGCAGATATAAGAGGCCATAAGTACCGTACTGTGAAAGCAGATGTTCTTTTCATTGTTACTTTTTATTCATAAAAAATGTCCTTGAACACACTTAGTATTGGTACAATTGAAGTGAAAGAATTTTTTCATGGAGATGACACATTATGCTGCTAAAACCAGCCAGCACAGGGCTCAAAGGGTCGTCAGTTTACATTAAAACAGCTGATATTTCCATTTAAGGTAAAAGGACTTTGATAACATAAAAGCTCTTAAATAAAGAGCATCATTTATATTTTGTATTCACAGTTTTGATTATGTATGTATTTTAAAGAAAACATGAAATAACAAAAGTTTAACCAAAAACCTTTTTGAAAATGAAATAAAACAAGGACAGTTTAACAATGAGAAATATTTATCTGCGGAAAAATGTTTAACAAAATAAACCAACTAAACTTGCAGAACTGGAAGCAAAAATATTTAAGGTCTGCAAGGCCACAGAAACAAAACTCCACAAACTGGAAAACAAATCTTTCATCAAGTAAAGTAAAACAGGAAAACAACACCTGGCTCCCTAAAATACCACAAAACAAGAGCTAGATAAATGGTCACTTATCCTTGATGGCAGCAAAATTGAAGTATTTAACATTGCCTAATTATTACATATTTTGGGGTCTAAATAACTACTGTATTGGTCCTAATAGAAGACAGTTTTTCTCCCTTGAAATACATCTGAAAAAGTGGGATCTTCTCATATTCGCTGTCAAGAATTTTAAAGGCCAATTCACGTTCACAACAGTAGACGGCGCCACTTATCTATAAAGCGAGTGAACCCCTCATGACTGAGGCCAGCCGTCACTCACAGCTACAGAGCCAGAGGGATGAAAGATGGAGAGACACGGTGATCATCAAGAACAAAGTGGCTTAAAAGTCGGTAAGTCCAAAAAGAATACTGGCTACTGTAAGCACAGCGTAGCCCAGAGCTACGTACCACATCCTCCTGTGCAGTCAGTGGGCTTAGCCCAGTCCTCAGCACCTTGGTTAAGCTCCTGGGAGCCCCCCAGGACTGGGCCTGCCTGCTGCTGTACCGTCTTAAAAATGCTAACAGTCTTAGCTAACAGAGGCTAACAGAGAGTGTGTGAGAACAGAGCGAAGGTCTGCCTGTTACCAAAGCTGTCATCCAGCTGTTTAAAGACTGCTCCATAAATAGACCTCACTTCACTTTGATGGTCAATGTCAAGGTTTGCGGTTAAACCAAAAAGGTGAGGACCCAGATGCAGACTTTGATATATGGATTTAATTAAATAAAAAGCGAAAAATGCACAAACAAAATCTAAACTCCAACAAAAGGCAAAAAGGAAAATCAAAAGACAGAGCAAAAAACTTGCAAACAAAACCAGGAACAGGTAATCCAAGGGAACGAGGAACTACGAGGAAATCAGGGGAGGCACGAAGAATATCCAGAAAAGACATGAGGAACAAAATCACACCAGGAAGGTCAAAGACATAGACTCACACAGGATGCACAACAATGAACTGGCAACGAGACAGGGGAGCACAAAGACTAAATAAACTTAGTAGGTGAGGCTAATCAGACACAGGTGATACAATCAAGGGGCAGGTGAAAACAATCAGGGCAGGGCACATAATCAAACAAGCGGGAAACACAAAGGCAGGAAGTGGACCAACACGAGAGACATGGTGACAAAGTAAAACAGGAAATGATCCAATCAAAAAGACACAAGTGAAATACTTAACTAAACAAGACTAAATACTGACAAGAACACAGAATAAACAGGCAGGGGAGCCGTCTGGACCTGGGGAGCAGGAGTCGGCCTCGGAGCCGTCTGGACCCGGTGAGCAGGAGTAGGCAGGGAGCCGTCTGGACCCGGGGAGCAGGAGTCGGCCTCGGAGCCATCTGGACCCGGGGAGCAGGAGTCGGCCTCGGAGCCGTCTGGACCCGGGGAGCAGGAGTCGGCCTCGGAGCCGTCTGGACCCGGTGAGCAGGAGTAGGCAGGGAGCCGTCTGGACCCGGGGAGCAGGTGTCGGCCTCGGAGCCATCTGGACCCGGGGAGCAGGAGTCGGCCTCGGAGCCGTCTGGACCCGGGGAGCAGGAGTCGGCCTCGGAGCCGTCTGGACCCAGGGAGCAGGAGTCAGCAGGGCCTCAGACCGGAACACAGGGGCAGGAGTTACTGGGGATCTAGGCAGTGGAGGCTCTGGGGCTCTGGGCAGGGGAGAGGGGCGAGGAAGACGAGAGCCACGATGGCTGCGACTCTTTTTGGTACCACCTCGTGACCCAGAAAAAACAGCGAGGCGAGTCCCAGACCACGGAGACTGCGGGTTGGTTTGGCAAACCATGCTGTCCACAGAAAGCTCACATATTTCAGGTGAACAGGCAGATAATGGAGGAGCGGGCTCTGGAAAAGCAGGCGGTGAGCTGGAAGGCTGGAGGCCTTTAGAGTATATAAAGTCATTTACCCACTCTGGTAAAAATCTCTTTAGCCAAGGCTTAGAAAACACTTCTTGCTGTGCCATAGACAGGGCTTCCTCCCTCTCCTCTCTACTAGAGGCGTATTTTAAGTCATTCTTAATGCACATTAGGTTATATGTAACCTCACGCAGTTCCACAAAAAAATAAAGGGTCTGCTGGGTCCATGCTTGGCCAGTTCATTCTGTCAAAGTTTGCGGTTAATATATTGATATACGGATTTAATTGAATAAAAGGCAAAAAATGCACAAACAAAATCTAAACTCCAACAAAAGACAAAAAGGAAAATCAAAAGAAGAAACTTACAAACACAACCAGGAACAGGTAATCCAAGGGAACGAGGAAATCAGGGGAGGGACGAAGAATATCCAGAGAAGACACGAGGAATAAAATCCTACCAGGAAGGTCAAAGACATAGACTCACACAGGATGGACGACAATGAACTGGCAACGAGACAGGGGAGCACAAAGACTAAATAAACTTAGGAGGTGAGGCTAATCAGACACAGGTGATACAATCAAGGGGCAGGTGAAAACAATCAGGGCAGGGCACATAATCAAACAAGCGGGAAACACAAAGGCAGGAAGTGGACCAACACGAGAGACAAGGTGACAAAGTAAAACAGGAAATGATCTAATACAAAAAGACACAAGTGAAATACTTAACTAAACAAGACTAAATACTGACACGAACACAGAATAAACTAAATACAAAACTAAACGATGAAAACTCATGACAAGGGACAAAGTGACAAGGTAAAACAAGAAATAATAACTGAACACCGAAATACAAGACTAAACCAGAACTAAACTAGAAACTCATGACAGTTAATGATTTATTAAAATGTTTAAAGGCATTTTTATGAATTTAAATGTGATCATTTGATCTTAAAAATATAAAAAAATAGATTTTCTTTAAAAGGCAAAATAAAACTGTTTTCTTTATGAAAACAAATTTGATCTTCAAAAAGTCTTTCTGGAAACAACGAGTCCTGAAAAGAGGGGTCGTCTGATATTTGGACCAATACGGTAATAAGTGAAATGGTTTTGGATTTGCTCCAGTAGATCCACAGTGATCAGGTTGTAATGGCTGCTACCAAATCCTTTTCGGGCACATGTGGGCAATCAAAGTCTGTCCACTGATAAACATCAAAATTTACATTCAAGGCATAGCAGCCTGTCACGCTGCTGTTGGCTGAATCTATCTAAGAGCAATTCCAAAACTTTTTATACCTTAAGATCCCAAAGAACGTAAAATAGGGCCCAGGTTTGAATAAACAAGTACTGCCCTTCAGTGTTACAAACAGGTTCTGTCAATCACTTCTAACAAGTCAGCAAAGACTAAACATGATCACAAAATTGCTGCTTCAGTAAATGTCAACAGCAGCAGCACCAAACAACAAACAGCTCAGTGGGCCAAAAAGAAAAAGCAGCTGGTTCTGCAGGTTGATTTACAGCTGCAGTGATGACAGATCTCAGATATGGGTGATCCGGGCACTCAGAGAGGGCGAGGGAGACCTGAAACGCAGTGAGAGAGAACGCTCTTCCAAAAGAGGCCAGAGGAGAGTCAGTGGATGCTAAAGTTTAAATACTAAAAGACCCCCTCCAGGTAAAATCCAGTGTTTCACCTTGTAAACATCTCCATGTGGTGTTTTTCATGTGCTACAAGACATATCAGGGACAACATGAGCAGTCATCTCCATGGCTGGGCCTGTCTGCTGTTAAACTGCAGTGTACCAAGGACAGGCTGAACAACGCATTTTCAGATTGGCAGGTTTGAGACGTCACAAACCTAAGGAGCCAATCCCAATCCAATCCAATACACTTTATTTATATAGCACATTTGAAAAACAACAACAAGGTTACCAAAGTGCTGCACAACAGATAAAAACAGTAAATAAGTACAATTCAAATGTTAAAATAAATATATAAAAAGTAAAAGATTAAAAAACACAGTAAAATAAAAGCACATAAAATCACTAAGAAATACATAAAACACAAAACAACAACCAATGATTTAGAAACAATAAAAGACAAACAGAGACCACACAACTCTCATGCTGGATTAAAAGCCAAGGAATAAAAATGCGTTTTAAGACGAGATTTAAAAGTATCTAGAGTTGGGGCCATTTTGATGTGGGTGGGTAGCTCATTCCACAATTTAGGAGCTACCAGCACGGTCACCCCTGGTCTTATGTCTGCTTTTTGGGATTACAAGACGCAGCTGATCAGCGGACCTCAATGCTCTTGAGGGGGTGTAGGTTTGTATGAGGTCTGTGATGTACTGAGGCGCCAGACCATTTAATGACTTGAAAACAAGTCTTTGTCTTCATTTAAGTTTAAAAAGTTAAAAGGCATCCATGCCTTGATGTCCTTTAGACACTCTATGGTAAGAGATGCCATGTTTTTTAAAAATTAAACCAAGGGGGAGCATGTATAAAGAAAAGAGGATGGGCCCAAGGATTGAGCCTTGGGGAACTCCACAAGATAGGGTGGCAGACGACGATGCAGAGTCACCAAGTCTGCATCCCTGATACCCACACAGTGCTCGAGACTGGAAATGAGAATTGTGTGGTCAACTGTGTCAAAAGCAGCAGTAAGGTCTAAAAGCACAAGAATGGCAGACTCACCGGAGTCAGTAGTTAATAAAAGGTCATTAAAAACCCTTAAAAGTGCAGACTCAGTGCTATGAAAAGCTTTAAAACCAGACTGAAAAATCTCAAGAATGCCGTGTACTTCTAAAAAGGACTGCAGTTGTACAAGTACAGTTTTCTCTAAGATTTTTGAAATAAAAGGAAGCTTTGAGATAGGTCTATAATTTGATAGAACCGAAGTGTCCAGATTTGGTTTCTTCAACAGGGGTTCCAAAACTGCTTCTTAAAAATATGTTGACGCAAGACTGCTATTAATAATTTTTTGGAAATAAGGTCCAATAGTCTCCCAGACCTCTTTAAAGAGGCGAGGAGGAACAATGTCTGCGGGACAGGATGAGGGTTTAAGTTGAGTGACAATTTTTGTGAGAGATGAAATTGACACAGGCTCGAACCGATTTCAAACAGTTGAGCAAGTGATGGCTGAGGAAGGTTCAAAAGAGGGGGGTGAGATATGAGTTCTGATGGTTACAACCTTATCAATAAAACAGCAGAGAAAGGCGAAGCTTCCAGACAGGTGGATTGGGGAGCATTTCAAATCGAATCAATAGTTTTAAAAAGAACACGTGGTTTATTAAGATTTTGGGAAATAATATCAGAAAAATAGACTGTTTTTTCTGCTTTGACAGTTCTCTGATATTTTCTCCAGCTTTCTTTTAGACTCTTTAAGACACACGAAGCCTATCTTTTTTCCACCTGCGCTCAGCCCTCCTGCACTCGCGCCTGGCCGCACGGGTGGTATCATTGAGCCAAGGCTCAGATTTGGGTCTGGGGCGCATCATTTTTTGTGGGGCGATGTCAAGAGTGCCGGAACAGGTGGAAAGAAAGGTTGTAGTCAATTGTTCCGTGTCAAGGTAGGCAGAGGGCATTGTGTCAAACTGCAATGATAAATGCAGAGGAAAACTGAGCAGCGGTGGAAAGTTTAAGCATGCAACAGTGGCGCACAGAAGCACACGGTTTAAAACTATGACAGGGCAAGTTAAAATCAAATAAAACAGGCATGCGGTCAGAGAACACTGCGTCACATACCTGAACATTTAAAATAGGCATGTCATGTGATAAAACGAGGTCTAACGTGTGTCCATGTTCTTGTGTGGGTCCAGTAACATATTGTACAAAGTTAAAAGCATCAATCAAAAACTTAAAAGTCTTTAGCCAGTGGCTTAAAAGGACAGCAGACATGCACGTTAAAATCACCAACACATAAAATCCTGTCATAGTTTGTCATCATGCCAGCCAAGAAATCAGAGAGGTGTTTTATAAAGTCTCTGTTATATTTGGGCGGGCGGTAGATCACTGCACATAGTACCGGGGCTGACCGACCTAGTTCAAACAAGCTCAGTTCAGAAGAGGAGAAAGACATTGGCGGTAGATGCTTGCAATATAAACTGTTTTTAAAGACAGTCGCTATTCCTCCTCCACGACCAGAGGTCCTCGGTGTATTAATAAAAGTACAATCCGGAGGCAAAAGCTCTGTGAAGGCGGCTGACTCACCCACATTTATCCAGGTTTCCATCAGAAAAAGTACATCCAAATCGTGCGAGGTGAAGAAGTCTTGGAGGATGAAAGTGTTGTTCATCACCGATCTCGCGTATACCAGCGCACATCTAGTCGAAACCGGGAAGACGGCCGCGTGAACTGTCCGGCTCAGCGGCTTGAGGTTGCGCTGGTTCACTGGTTCGATGGCGCACGGCATGAAGCGTCTCATACGGGCCAACGACTGGTACCAGCCAGATGCTGAGTTGAACAAGGGCACGCCGGGCTCTAAGCCTGACTAGCTGGCCACTGCGCGTTCCTCTGCGTCTACGACTACGGCGAAATTGAGCCCCAGAACGGAATAGGTGTGCGGGGACATCCGCTAAGAGCGGAGGAAGAAAAGTTTTGTGTTAACCCCAGCCATACTTCGCCCGAAAGTCTACAGTGGTTTTAATTTTAAATAAGTCCTGACGATCATACACCAGCAGAGAGTTTATGGGCCTCGTGACGGACGCCAAAAACAGAAAAATCACAGAAATTGCCAGCATTAGACGGCGTGCCTGGCGTGCCAGACACACCGGCGCCAACTCTACCACTGAGCCACAGCCGGGGCGGCTGAGCCAGTGGTAGAGTCGGTCGTCTTTCAATCTGAAGCTCAGAGGTTCGATCCCCAGCTCCCTCAGGCTACATGTCGAAGTGTCCTTGGGCAAGACACTGAACCCCAAATTGCTCCCGGTGGCATAGCCAACAGGTATGAATGTGTTATGCGTGAGCCAGCTGTAAACATCATCTTCATTTTTGCAAACTCACTACTGACTACTAATGGTGACTACTGCTACTGTTACTACTGCTGATGACAACAAGTTTCAATAATCCATCCATCCATCCATTATCTTCTGCTTATCTGGGGCCAGGTCGTGCTGGCAGCAGGCTCAGCAAACTGACCCAGGCGTCCCTCTCCCCAGCAACATTTTCCAGTTCCTCCTGGGGAATTCCGAGGCGTTCCCAGGCCAGACAGGATATATAATCCCTCCAGCTAGCTCTGGGTCTGCCCCGGGGTCTCCTCCCAGTTGGAGGAGCCCGGAAAACCTCCAGAGGGAGGCGCCCGGGGGCATCCTAACCAGATGCCCGAACTGCCTCAACTGGCTCCTTTCCAAGTTTCAACAAGTTGCCACTAAGCGATGGCTGAGACGTATATTGTTTTCATGATGGAGGGGGCGGTTGGAAATGTGCATAGCAGGGCCTATTCAGATTCAGGAATGTTTAATGAGGGAGGAGGAGGAGATTTTTACAAGGTATTAAACGTATTTTGCAGAAAAAAACAGTATTTATTATTTCAAGCAGAGCATTTTATATGTCTGAAAACATGACTGGAGCTGCTCTTTAACTATAGCTTGTTTTATTTTGAAATAATCCTTTTTATTCTCATTTTTAATTAACTATGGTTCTTTTTCCATGAGACCAAAAGCCTCAAACTGTGACAGAAACATTGTCTCTGTGTGTTTCCAGCTATCATGTGACCCCAGCCCTCAGAAAATGGGTGTTTTGAAATAACTTCACTACACTTGAAAATAATATTTCATAGCAAATATTTGTTTTAGTGTTGTATGGACTAATGGAACAGTGGTTAGCGCCGTCGCCTTGCAGCTAGCAGTTCCTGGTTCAAATCCTGGTTCAGACATAGCGGGCTATTCTGTGTGGAGTTTGCTTGTTCTCCCTGTGCATGCATGGGTTCCTCCGGGTACAGTCCAAAGTCATTGGTGACTCTAAATGGGTGTAAATATTGGCATGAAAGGTCGTCTGTCTCTATGTCTCAGTCGGTCCAGGTCTAACCCCGCCTCTGGCCCAATGACAGCTGGGATAGGCTCCAGCCCCCCTGCTACCCTGAACAGGATAAGATGGATGGATATTTCTATTATTGTCATCATTATTCACTCTTTGTCTTATTCATATATTTAATATCAGCCATTTTGAAGATCCATATTTATAAAGCCCACTTAGCGTCCTTTTCTTACCAGCAGACTGCATTTATTTATTAATGCAACATTTCTCATGTTTACCTCGTTCATCATTCAGCTGGCCATTATGCACAAGTATGATATCTAATTTCCAATAAGACGTCCTGGTATAGTGAATCCTCATCCAGGACAAAGTGGGTCGATATTCATCATATCTTAAGCGAGGTATCTCAGCCCAGCTCAGCTCTCCTCCACAGCCAGCATGGGTCTGCCTCTTCTGTCCTGCGGGGGCTGAGGAGGGATTTCTGCAGTCAGAGTAGCCCTAGGCGTGCTTTCAGGGGGCTTTGGGCTCAGGCTTTGAAGCAAGCTGTGAGGGCCTGACCGCTGCAGCCTCGTGGATGTGTGTGTGTGAGACAGCCTGAGAGAAGCGTGATCCTGCATGTTGATGCACGTACCGGTCCCTCAGTGTTTGTCAGGAGGCTTCTTCTAAACACTGTTGTGTCATATGTTCTTGTCAGAGATTTCTCATGTGTGTCTCCACAGAGTGCTATTCAATGTGAGGGGGCGATGCATTTGTCTGCGTGATGGATGATGATTGTCCTCTGAGGATGGAGTAGAAACCATAGGAAGTGGATGAAGCCTCTTGACTTCGAAAGTGAAGCCAATTCACCAGATTCATACAGCACGAACTTTCCTGTGACATCACTCTAAAGGCAGGAAATTTAAGTGTTGTCATCAAAAGCAAAATGTAATGAAGCTGTATTCCAGGTTTGAAGTAAACAATCTGAAAAATCTCATCATGTCACAGCTTCCCATTTGATCACGACTGAAAAGTCAACGGTTATCGATCGTCACCAAATGATACCAGCACCTTTTGAAGCTTTATAAACGGCGACAAACAATGGATTAATAATAGGGACGTACAGAGATACACAATAGGATTGTTTACATTGCGTAACAGAACTGCATGTGATTGTGTGTGGACAGAGAGCCTCTTTTGCCGTTAGAACACTGTGAGGTGTAAACTGGTCCCGCTGTTGTTTATTTGGCTGCAACAACTTCACGTGTCATTGAAGTCCTGCGACTCCTGTCACTGCTTCAGTGCTCTTCCTCAGTGAGGAGAGTGGGCGAACAACCGTTCGAGCGGGCTGCCACTGCAGGATGTATGTAGTGCAAACACTGGAATCTGTAGGCAGGGACGTGGATTTTAGGGACGGCAGATTCTGATTCTGTTTGTACTACACTTGTAGTCTGAGTAATATTGACCAATCACATGTCAGCAGGCTGCGACATATGCAGGAAAAATTGTCCGTGTGGAGAGCTGTAAAGACATCTCGGCGCCCATTATCTTCTTATTAATCTCTATAAACAGACAGCTGCAGCAAGTTCAGTTAACAATCAAAATCAATTTTAAAAAAATTCAACTTGAGAGATGCTGTGTGTCACGAAAGCTGTTCAGCGTTCAGATTTCCCGACTTCCCTGAATGCATCATAAATGATGGATCCGACCTCCGTTCAACAAACTTGTCATTTTAAAGTAGTTTTCGTCCCCTCTTGAGGACAGACCTGACAAAGCTTCATGTTGACTTGTTCCTAATCCGCATGCATGTCACCGTTTATGCTAACCGCTGGCTACATGGCCAGCATGTTCACCATTGTCCCCAGAGGCTATATCGTCATCAGACTCTAGCTGATGGGATCAGAGATTGAGATACCTTAAAACCTGGAATAAAATGGTACACTATGATCCTTTTCCAAACAGCAGTGTAGTGTCCCAACTGTGACATCAGAGAAAAATGCAGTGTGGATAAGATGAATGTGGAAGTACCTTTAACCTGCATGAGCCTACTTCTCAGTTGATTAATTATCTCAGTTTTCCCAATGGGTTCATGGCGTCAGTAAAATGGATGATAAAGCAGAGTATGCTTTAGTCATGGCTACTTTTGATGTGCAAGTTGCTACAACTTCAGCGTCAATATATTTGAGTTCTGTCTCCAAAAAAAAAAAAAAGATGGCGACAGCGAAATGCAGAACTTGAGGCTTCAAAAACGTTGTCCACAAACCAATGGGCGACATCAATGTGGCTCCGCCCTCTTCTTACATACAGTCTATGTAGATACTCGGCTAATGTAACAACATAATTCTTCACAGATGGATGCTTAAGAAGCTGAATTGCACCTTCTTGCTGTACAAAACCTTTTAGTCTTCCCATTTTCATCCACCATTTTTAAATCTTCATACAGTAAACACATCCTTCCACTCTTCTTGATACATTTACTTATTTATTATTTTGTGCATCAGCTCCAGTCCCCTGCAACCATCAAGGATAAGTGTGAACACCTGATGGATGGATAGGCTGTGATTCTCTACGTGTGTATTTGTCAGTTAAGTTGAATGCGTCTCCTCTGTGCTGTACATTTTATTCAGTCAAAGAAAAAACAGCTGTGCTATAAAGAGGGATCGCTGCCTGTCTGTGAAGCTGGCTGTACCGGACCTGCTCTTAGATGAGATAATAAAAGTCATCATGATTTGTTCTCTCCAGGAGGACATCGTGTACTGAACCACATGAATATAAAACTTTCTTGCAGACTTTCATAACTGGTCTTGCATCTGAAAAGGAGAAATCCTCCTTTCTAATCAGAGACAATTTTTATGCACCTGCAAATAAAGTGCCAAAGCCTCTGAAACTACACTTTGATCATGACGCGACTGAAATCTATAAGAGTTAAATATATACAAGTCTTTGCTCAAGTAAGCCGGCACGCTGCTGGGACACTGTGTTAACTTTACTGCAGTGAAAGAACAGATAGGAAATGCCTTACTAGAGGCCTGTTAGCTCTTAATGCTAACCCTGCTAACATTACGGCCTACACAAGGGCTACTGTGGCCAAACACTGCTTCTGTTTCTGCTCCATTGTTGACTTTTCTTCTTGCAAACCAAGATGATTAGAAATAACCCCAACAGGAATCTGGTTAACAGTTACCTTGCAACATATCTCGTCTTTGCAAAATGTTGTAGTCTGAGACTAAAATGTCTTTAGATGTGAGAAGCCATATAAAATAGTACACACTATGTTTGTTGATAATGTGTATTTGTAAATCCCTCGATGAAACCTGGACATCAAATCAGGTTGTAAACACAAGATTTAACATTGTTTACCTTGTTTTTAAGATAACCATCTTAGCAACAAAAATCTGTATTTACCTTTGACTATAAAAAGATGGCCGACAAGACAGCTACCATAAAGCCAAACCCTCTCTATCGCCCCCTGCTGACTTGCTGCAGTATAGCTCATAAAGCCAGCTTCCTCCATGTTAACAAATGGGACATGAGTCAAATATAAAATCAAAATACACGTCAAATGATTTTTTCTCACACATGGTTTCTGTCATTATAGTTAGTTCTTATCATGCTGATTTATGTCCAAGTGTTCATTTGTCTCACAAGTTTACCTTTAATTACTTATTTGATGCTATAACAAGGGGGTATGGCCTCATGATTGACAGCTCTGTTGACAAACTGTTGACGTTCTGTTCCCGAGTAGCAGAGTAGAGGAGGAACGACGAGAGGAGACGTAACTAACACTAACACTACAGTCATTGAACCTTCCATAAACGTGAATATCTGCTTCAGACCGACACAAGAAGCTGTTCTGCTGCAGACTGAGCCCACCTGAGGGCTCCAACATTGCAAGGCCACAAGGTAAAGGTGTGTGTCGGGTAGAGGAAGGGGCGGGATGTCAATACTGCGGCTCCACCAGTCGATCTCTACTGCACACACTCTGGAAACAGATGAGCAAGATGGCAGCGCTCACTCTGGGGGGGTTTAGGCTTCATCCTTGTACAATGAGAGGAGGTGGAGGTGTGTCGTCCATCTTCATATACAGTCATTGGTATTTACATGTTTACACATCCTGCAAACACAGAGCAACATAAGCTTTCCTTTTCTGTCACAGATGAACCTCTAAAACTGATATGAGGTCGGTTTCAGTCTCCTGAAAATAAAACATTAAAATACAACTTGTGAAATGAATAAAGGAAAAAATAACTTTTGGCAACTTTTTGTAGACCAACCATCAGCGCAGGGCGTTACATAAGTCTGGATCAATAAACCACGACTGAACCAAGAGTTAAACCCTGCTTCTTAGTATAACCTTAATTAACTTCATTTACTTTGGCAAATATAACGTCATCATAACTTACAAAACTAATCTAACTAATGGAAAAAATATGGAAATAAGATTCCATCACCAGTTTGACAAACTTTTGAGGCTGTAATCACATAACTTATAAGTTATTACAACTTCCATAACACAGAGCCGCAATACAGAGATATGATGAAATCAATTCAAAAACTTTCAACACTTAAATATGTTTCTGTTTCTTTTGGTGGGAAAGATAACTTTGAGAGTTACTCCTGTCATGAACTATAATACACTACAATAACAGTACCGTGACATGAGACAACGGTTTCCATGGCAACTGCCTCATCAGCCCGTCCTTTGTGGTAAATGGTATAAGATGTGACCTATATTCTGGTGTCTGTTGTGTGTAAAGAACAGAGAACTTTCATATCACACACCTACACACATACATACACACACACACACACACACACACACACACACCCTTTTTCCTAAAAATTACAGGTTTTATCATCACACGTGACAGCAGGAAGCAGAGACCTGCTGACACACTGCTTTTTAATCAACCTCGCCCTCATTTACTGACACAATTACACTTTTCAAAATCAGCGCCGGAGTTCAAACCGTTGGAAACAGATGGTTCTCGCGGTGCAAGCTGACGGGTGTTTTCAGTGATCTCTCCAAGATTCCTTCCACCGCAGTTGAAACAGTCGGGTTAATTAGGAAATCACTCCCTCACTTCTACAGCTGTTTTGATGCCTGGCTTCAAACGCACACGCTTCAAACTCTTCACGCTGGTTACGCAATGAAAAGCACTCCAAAGGCTCATCATATCACACGCCAACATGGACGCTGTGCAGGAAAACCTGAAATTTAAATATAAAGATAATTTCAGCATTAGATCGCCTCCTGTTTCACACAGCAGCCTGTCCCACTGCTGAATTATTCATGTGCTGCATTATTCAACAAAGCTTTATTTATCCTTTCCTTGGGTTTTTAATCTTTGCCAGCAATGACTTTGTTCCAATATTAATGAAACCTGCCCTTTAACAAAGACATCATCTCTGGCAGTGGGAACGGGCACGGGGCTCAAACAAGCCAGAATGAGCAATGACTTTGTCACAACAGTTCACTGCTGCAGAGCTCAACTGTCTGCAGGCCTCAGGAGACAAACACACACACACACACACACACACACACACAGAACTTTCTTTGATACTTAGTAGTCGACTACTGCTGCTGTCTTTCAGTCTTTTATTTTTTTATCATTTTCTTGAATATTGATGCACAATAATAAATTTCTCTCTCGCATTAACAGAGTCACAATGTTTTTTGTATCACGTCCTGCATAAAATTGTTCCCTTTCTGAACTCCTACTTTCAGTTTGTTTATGCAGACAGTTTTTCTAACTGAGAAGAGGCCATGTTTATGGAAGCCCGGCGTTCTTCCTCTCGGCCTTCAAACACTCATCATGCTGCATTTTGTGTTGTTTTTTCAGCTGCTTGAAAAAGTTAGTTGTGTTGCTTTCTGGCGCAGACGCAGGTTTCATGCACTGTATAAATAATGGATGTAGTCCCAGTGATGTCACCCATTGGTTTCTGATGAAGCGTTCTGAAGCCTGAATTCCGCCGGTGCTGGCGGTCACCATATTGGAAATGCAGAGGCAGGCAAAGAGGCGGAGCGCGAGTGAGCTGAAGCCTATGGATGAGGACTGTGGGTGGGCCGCATGAATCAGCCAGCTGTAGACTGTATAAATAATGAATTAGCTAGTTTAACTTTGTGTTTCCCACAGAGGAGATTCTGTTTGTGACGGTGACTGACTGCAGGTGTTTTGTTATCAGACTAAAGAAGTAACGGTGAGAGAGCGGCGAGTTGACACTTAACAGGAATCTTCTCATCACTACGGTCCGCTGTAATCTCTCCGGTGAAAAGCCAACAACTCCTGACTCATATTTACTGGCCTACGATTAAATAAATAAATGTTTGATACACTGAACAGGCTAACATTGTCCTGAGTCCTATTGTTTACTTTCATATTTAATGTATTCTGTGTTCTTGTCTTGATTTAGTCATGTAATTAATTTGTGTTTCATTGTTTAGAGATTATCTCCTGGAGTTCTGCTGTCACAGTCCTGAGTTTGGTTTTTAATGTTTCTGTTTTATTTTGCAGTTCTTGCCCCGTGTATGTCTTGTCTTGTTTTTCTTCCTGCCTTTGTGTGTTTTCCCGCCTGTGCCCTGCCCTTATTGTTTTCACCTGCTCCCTTGATTGTCTCACCTGTGCCCGATTAGTCCCACCTCCCCAGTGTATTGAGTCTTTCGGTGTGTCTGAAACCGCATACTATCATACTATCATACTAATCATACTAACCGTGACGTGAAATTGAGTATGTCATGCATTCCCATCTCATTGTATGCAATTTTGTGTATGCGAGAAATGCGCAGATGTATACTAGATCGGCCCAGATATTTGAGTATGAGACGGGAGCTCACTGGTTGTACTCAACCGCCCCAAAATGCATTGCGGCTATTCAGATTCTACTATGGCGGAGATGGACCGGAGATCAGACTGGACATATGTAAACGATTAAGTCATGTGATATGGAGAAGACGGCTCTGAGTATGATGCCAACGGCATCCTAATAGTCAGGTTAGTAGGCAGTATGCAGTACATACTGTTTGAGTATGTAGTAGGCAGTACGTTAGTATGCGGTTTCGGACACAGCATCTGTCTTCCCATGTCCCTGTGCTGGTTCGTGGTCGTCCTTCCTCCTGAAGCTTTGTTCCTTGTTTCCAGTGTGGATTATTCTTCGTGGCCTGTTCTGTGTTTGTTCTTACTTTTTTGTTCGACCTTTGTTGGACCTTAGTCATGGACTATTTCTGAGTAAGCGTTTTGGATTTTGTCTTTTTGTTATTTAATTAATTTCTTTTGCACCAGTCTGCACCTGGGTCCTCAACTTAACTTAAACCCTGACAAACAAGCCAACTTTAGCGAGCACAGTATACCTGCTACTTTGTGCTAAAACATATCAAAACAATAACACTAGCACCGAAAAGCTGGAGCTCAGACACGGCCAGAAAATTCCATAAATCCAAAGCCTGCGCAGACCGTTGAAGCCGAAATGAAATGAGACAGTCTGGTCTATCACCAAATGCTGCTCCTGTCGCCTAGCAACAGGTAGCTAGAGGGCTAACTAGCTAGCATAACTAACGTCGCGTAACTTAACCTATTATTTTAAAGATAATTTGTTTCAAGGGCCCTTTCACTTTCTTACACATGTGTAACACTTGTTATTCGAGTGAGTTGAAATCAAAAACTTTTACGTTTGAAAGCGTATTCCTCGGCTGTTTCAAAGTCCGCCCTTTTGTTTGAATTAGCGCGCAATGCATCTCGGGATAAGATGGGCCGGGGAAACAGAGGACGTATTTGGCGGCTGCATCTGAAGGAGCAATCGGCCTTCAAATACGGCATAAGGCTTCAGCCCCTGGATTGGGACACAGCTCATGTTTAGAAACCAAAATGAGTTTGTTATGTTTAGGAATACAAGATGGTCTGAGTTTGAATAAGTACAAACATATGAAGGTAATAATGTTACTACTGGACTATACATCACTTCAAAACAAGCCAACTTCTAAGAAGTCAACACTGACCATCAGTGTCATACAGGAAAGGAAATTTGGTTTCCTGGATAAAAGTCCTGCGTTAGTTTGACCCATCCTTCGCCCCCGACCACTCCAAGCAGATTTTTGTGCTTCTCATGCGCCTGACGTCAGCAGCAGATAAAACAATAACCTAGTTTCCAGGTGTAGGAAGGAAACCATCCACCATCCACTCCCCAACACTCTCCACCGTTCACACACGCAAGCTCTGAGTTATGTGTTAGTGAGAACTGATGCACCCTGACTATTTATCAGAGTTATGGAAGTGGGTGACCCAGTTCTCTTAGTCACATCTGGGCTGAATTCTTTATATTGAAACCAACAGTCACACTTACACGACATCTAAATCGCACCTAATTAAGCACAGGATGAGAGGAAACACAAGAAGAGATGCTGCTTGTGCTAAAACAGAGTCTAAAGCTGAAAGTCTCAGTCATGACTTTTGTGTCTGCAGTTCTATTCAAGCTTAAAGTCGAGGTGAAATGAAAAATGTCATTTTAATCCTTTTAGATCACATCCCCGGTAATATTGTGCTTCTATTTGACAACATAGGCCAAAAAAAATACAGAAAATCCATTTCTTCATTTTCTTATATCAAAAGCCGATCATTTTTTCTTCCTGTAAAACTAAATTTCACGCGTGCTTACGTAAGTTAGCACCAAACAATTTCAACCAATCAATCTGCAACATTTAGCCGCAGAGCACCAAGAACGCTCGGTCAGTTAGCTAGCTACTGCGCTGTGGAGAACGTCTGTCTACGCCCACTTCTCAATGATCCAATCAAATCCCTCTAATGATATGTCCTGCCTGCACGTCCTGTTTCACTCGGAAATACGTCACGATACGGAAGCTGGATACTCTCGAAATGCTGTTTCAGCTCGACTTTAACAGCTGCCATGAGTGTCAGTGGGTGGAGCCAAAGAACAGCAGGCTCCAGTGATTGGCTGTCAGAGTATTCCCTGTACATGCTCGATCCTGAGGGATGTTTTGATCTTTTTCATTGACCTGAATTGCACTTTATTCAACATTCTGTTTAGCCTATTGTGTTTTGTGTTCACTTCCTGTTTTATTTTGTAATCCTTGTGCCCGTGTGTTATGTCCAGTCTTACTTCCTGTCATTGTTCAGTGTGCCGCCTGTTTTCCCCCACACACCTGTGCCTCATTCGGTAATTAGTCTGAACTGTATATACACCCCAGTGTTTCCTCCTCCCTCCTGCCAGGTTGTCGCCTTCGTGTGTTCATGCTCTCCAGCTTTGTCCTCCTCTTCTGTTTGCTTTCCCCGTTTTAAGCTCAGCACATCCACATGACTCTGATCCTGTTGTTTCCTTCAGATCAGCTCAGGCTGGTTGCTAGATTCACACAAGCTCTACATGAGTGTAAAAACAACAATCAAAGCAACACAGTCAAACAAGCACCGACAAACAACCGCTTGACTTTTAACTTTAGATGAAAGTCTCTTGCTGAGACACCGACTGCTTGTTAGGTGTTCTCTTCCTCCATCAGCGGTGCTCATCAGTGAGGACACAGGAAGGCTCAGATCTGGGCAGTAAAGTGACCACCACCTCAGTGAACTCAGTAAATATGTGCATGTAAACAACACGGCATTATTCAGAGACAACAACACCTCATGTTACTATGGAGACACTATCATACATGGAGAAAACTACCTGCAGCTTAACAAGACTAGTGCTGCTTGATTCAAGCAGACAGGTGACAAACAACTATCTGGACGACATGAGAAATAATAAAACACTGAATCACAAGTGACAAGCTTGAAGATTTTCATGTAAATAAATGTCTGTTAAGTCTCTATCTATCACCGAATGAGGAAACACAATGTTGATTGAGCCTATGGCCCACTGATGGAAGCCTTTGGTTGGTCTGCCAGAGAAGGTAGGAGGAGCTAAGCGGCTGCTTTTCCTGTCTCTGCAAGTGTTGCGAGTAAAACAAAGAAAAGATGGATGACTACAGATACAACTTCAACAATAAGTTAAAATCCAAAGAAAAAGAAACAAACTCAACGCTCAGATGAAGCAAACAGTCTGAAAAGGAAAGCGACCGTCAGCCAGGAAAATCAAGAGTTACAACCGGAGCCAACCGTGGACGTCACACACCCTGTGCCCCTCATTACATCCCAGCTTGATTACTCTAACTCTCTGTATGTGTGTGTAGAGCAGTCATCTCTGAGGCGTCTTCAGCTTGTGCAAAACGCTGCTAACAGGGAGGAAAAAGTACGACAGTATTACGCCAATTTTGGCCTCCCTTCATTGGCTCCTCGTCCATTTCAGGGTTGATTTTAAAATTTTGTTGATTGTTTTTAAGGTTTTAAATGGAATGGCTCCGTGTTATCTTGCCGATCTCCTGCATTATTACCTACCAGTAAGAGCACTTAGGTCAACCAACCACTTGCTCCTTGAAGTCCCAAGATCAAGACTCAAACATAGAGGGGGTCGAGCCTTTGCAGTAGCTGACCCTTAGCTGTGGGGCAGCCTTCCTTTCCACATAAAAACTGCTCAGTCCCTCAAAATGGTTAAGTCCCAGTTAAAGACCCATCTTTTCTCGCTGGCCTTCAACTCTAGTTGAGCTTGACCCTTCTTATTTTATCTTATACCATCCAGCAATCCTTTCATATTTATTTTGTTTTTTGTTTTTATCACTGCTCTAAATTGTTTTATTCTCCTATTTTATTCATTTTATGAGTTGTATTATAATGTCCATGTGGATCCTCTTTGTGGTACAGCACTTTGGTCAACAGGAGTTGTTTTTAAATGTGCTCTATAAATAAACTTGACTTGACTCGACACAAACAACACTGTCTGGATATCTGGGAAGTGTGCTCCCGCAATTACCGTTTATCGCCATAGGTGCCGCCAAAGAGAACGAAACTGAGACCTTCAAGATATCAACTTTAATGACATATCCTTAAAATACCTGTCGCTATAAAACACAGCTTAATTTGCAAGCTTAAAATACATGTGAAATTCCCTCCTAAAATTGTGTGTATCTTTTGTTTATAATCGTCTAAAAAGGAGACGATGTGTTTTTGGAACTGAATGATCACAGCTTCTTGGTGTCCAGATTAGCAGAGTTTTCTCCCGTGTGAGGAAGCAATGTGTCAGCATGTTGTTAATTATTTTATGGAGGACAGCCAAAAGATTAAAGTTAACATATTTTTCATTTGGACCACAATGCCATCTACGGTTGTGCTGCAGCAGCCCAAACAACTTCCTTTACAAGAAACAAATACGATGAAAAAACACGTGCTGTCCATTAATCATTCAAGTAAAGACTTCCACCCTGAACAGCCTCACTGGCCCCGCTCTGAGCTGTGACGTATGAATGTAGACATTAAGATTTGATGTGTTGCCTACGTCCGTATGTAGCAGGGTGTATATCTACATATTTCTTGGTTGTACTCGCTGTCTAAACAAATCTCCCCTGGGACCCTAACATCTCACTCTGAATATATCTGAGCATTTTCGGTTGGTATCCCTGTGCATCAGAATGACTAATCACAAGCCTGCACTGTATCTACTGAGCTGTGTGAATAAAAAAATACTTTGAAGAGGAAGCCATAAGTTCAGTTTTCTGAAGAGGTGAGATAAATTCCATCTTTTATCAGTTCAAGAGAGTTTCTCACAGAGTATTATTGCAAGCTCTGGCAGGTTTTCTATTTTTATGTTGTGAGGGAAAGAAGAACTCAGAGGAGAGCAGGATTCACCTTGACCAGGATCTTTATTGATATCATCAAGTTAAACATCAGAAATACTGTGGGAACAGAGGAAACACTGCTCACAATGTACAAGTGCACTGTAAACCCGGATAAGTTCAGAGTACTCAAAATGTTTGTGGAAACCGATAACCTCGAAATATTTAAGTTAGCAAACTAATATTTTTAAGTCAATAGGCAAGTAAAGATTATAAGTTGCTCAAACTTAGAAGTTTCCAATTTATTATTGTTGTATTTAATTTAAGTGTACTGAAAATTGTTGTATACAGTCAATAAACCTTTGATTTACTCAACACTTAAAATTTTAAAAAAAAAAGGGCAAAACATATTTAAGTTTGTTGAACCTTATTATATTCATGAACATATGTAAATATCTTGTTCCCAACCTAAATATTTTTGTTTACTTGAACTTGAATTGTTAAAACTCCCAAACTCAAAGACTACAATTTAGCAGAATTTCCTTTTTTATGTAGCCCTCAATAAAAACACTTCTTACGCTGGTCAACTCTTTTTTTAATTAATTTCAGTGTTTTTTAAACTTACAGCAAGATATTAAAACTTTGCTGAATATTAACATTTAGCACAGATAACATGAACATCTCTTATCTATTCTTTAGCTCATGTTGTGGCTTTTCTTTATATTAGTGATACTGTGTGCAAATGTTTATCTCTTTGTACAAAAACACAATAATAACGCTCACAAGTGAGCTTCAAAGTGCTTGATTTAAAAACGGCTTAATTTTTAAAAACAAACATTTTAAAACACAAACATTTTCAAGCAAAAATGTTACTTCAAACTTCAAATGGAATGGAATACAAAAGTAAATACATTTAAAAACTAAGTCTCCTGTGAGAAAGAGAAGCATAATGAAACTTAAGAAGTCATAACTTTAACAAACACTTCACAGCATTAACACTATAGTGTTGTATGAAAAAAATAAAGTGCAAACATGAGCACCTGAGGTAGTTTTGTTTGAAGGAACCTTACCCACCTGCTGTTAACTTATTTTTTTTAAATGCTTTCAACAACAATTCTTTTAAAAAAACGGGAGTGCTATAGTTCTTCCCCTACACACACCTTGCAACAATGCAAACTCTTACTGGAGCAGGTCATTTTTTAGACCGAGTAGGCGGGGTTTTAGTGGCTTACCATCATCAAGCCCCATCACCACTTTTTGGATGAATGTAAAAGTGTTAGTGAGTTTGCTGGGGTAGTCCAAATGCATCTGAGAATCTGGGGATACTCATGATCATCATGTTGTCCTCCACCACAATGGAAACGCTGTCAGGAGTGAAGGGGACCATTTCTGAGGTGCTCTCAGTGACCATCATGACGAGGGCAAGAGGAGTGTCTGTGATGTCTGGCTCATCCGTCTCCTCGGCCTAAAATATGTATTAAAAAAAAGGTTCACATGTTTACTGAAAGAATTAGATATAGGATTTATGTTAAAGATGAGAACATCATAGGACAGTAGCTAGCGACTAAAATGTACAGTAAAGGATTTTCTGTGAAACTCAATGACTAGTGTGCTTTTATTTTTTTATTTTTTTATTTTTTTGGTCAGTCGACTTTTATTTAACTTTTTCAGTACTGTGTATTTTTTTTTTCAATTATGTATTTATTTATTTTTATCATTTAACAAACCTTCCCGAAAACAGGTACACAAATAGTAAACATGAAATAAAATAATGTCTAAAGGGAAAAACAAAGACAAAACATTAGAATAGAGTAGAGAAAGAAAACAAACAGACAAACAAGCAAAAAAAACAATAATAGTAAATAATAATAATAATAATAATAATAGTCATAGTTTCAGTATGGTCATCACAGTAGAAATGTCTCAAAGCACATCCAATCAGGCGAGGTGAATGGTCAGAGGTCCATAAGAGGTTCCCAAGTTCTCAGGAAGATTTCCCCCTTATTTTTTAAGGTGTAGGTGCGTTGTTCCAGTTGTAGTGTGTCGTTCAAAATTTGTTTGAACAAATTAAATGTTGGGGGTCTTTGCTGGTTCCAGTTGAGCAAAATGCACTTCTTAGCAATATATGATATTATGCCAATCCTCTTCGTTGACATGGGGTCTAGTGTCCTATCCAGTTCTGAACCAAAGAGGTACCGTACTGGCGAAATGTCCAACGGAGTTTTCAGCACCTTAACAGTCAGATCATGTACCTCTTTCCAAAAGTGTTTTAATTTTCTGCATTCACAGAAAACATGGATGATAGACCCTGTACATGTTTTACATCGGTGGCATCTGGAGGAAGAGTTAGGATATATCTTACTTAAACGTAGTGGGGTAAGGTACATCCTGTGCATAAATTTATAATTTTGTTCAATTATTTTATTACAGGACAATGCAGTAAAGACATTTTGACACATAACATCCCATTGGTCACCACTAAGATCACAACCCAGATCTTTTTGCCATATAGCCTTCAGAGGTGTCAAGGAGGAACTATGATGTTCTAACAGAGCACTGTAGATTAACAAAATTTTCCCTTTCAAAGATGTGGAGTTCTCCAGAATCTCCTCCATCCTTGACAGCCCCAGAGACAGACGTCCTGCTCTTTTCAGAGTAGTAATCAAGTTACGAATTTGTAAATATTTATAAAATTCCTGTTTGGGAATTCCAAATTCTGATCTCAAATCTAAGAAAGATTTAAGGGAGCCTTCAGTAAACAGATGTTGAAACTGATGTATACCATATTCTTTCCACTTTGTGAGCAGGGATTTTCCAACTGAGGGTGGCAGGTCTGGATTAGAGGATAGAGGAGCTAGCAAAGAGATTCCTGCAGAAGATCCACAAAATCTCTTTACGTCCTGCCAAGCCCTAAGAGTGTTATGAATTACATAGGTTCTTGATACTGAATGAAGGGCATTTATGTTATTAATAAATAGTAAACCGGTCAACAAGGCAGGAGAGCAAAATTCTTCTTCAATATCTCTCCAGTGAGCAGTTCTTCGTTTTTGTACCCAACTAATCAGGCCTTTTGTCTGGGCGGCCCAGTAGTATAACTGAAGGTCCGGGAGTCCCAGTCCACCTTTCTCCCTAGACTTAGTTAAAGTTTTGAAAGCTATTCCAGGTGAGGAATTCTTCCAAATAAAAGAGCTCATTAGTTTGTTTATGGATTTAAAAAATGCTTTGTCTAAATAGCAAGGAAGTGACTGGAACAAGTAACCAAAACGGGGCAGTATATTCATTTTAATTACATTAATCCGGCCGAGGAAGGAAATGGGAAGTAAATTCCAATGTTCCAGCTCTTCTTTGATCTTTTTGAGCAATGGATAGTAGTTTATGTGAGACAGGTCTTCAAGTTTGGGAGACACGTTCACCCCCAGATACTTGAATCCACTCTGTGCCCAAGTAAAGGGTGAGATGGTCTTGAGTTCACTAGAGATTGGTGAGTTCAATAAGAAGGCATTAGATTTCGTTAAGTTAATTTTGTAGCCTGATATCCTTCCAAATTTGTCGATGAGATCTAGGACTGCTGGAATTGACCTCTCTGGAATAGTTAGGTACAAGATAATATCGTCGGCATACAATGAAATTCTATTTTCAGTTTTCCCAATGTCAATTCCAAGAATTTCTTTACTTGTCCGTATGGCCTCTGCGAAGGGTTCAATTGCCAAATTAAATAGGAAAGGGGATAATGGACACCCCTGTCGACATCCTCTATATAAACTAAATTTTCCTGTGAGAGTACCATTTATACATATTTGAGCTTGTGGGTTGCTATACATAGACTTGATCCATCCAATACATTTATCGCCAAAATTAAATTTCTTCAAGACAGAAAATAAATATGACCACTCAACCCTATCAAACGCTTTTTCTGCGTCAAGCGATAATATTAACGCTGGTCGATTATCTAGGGTCGAGTGATCAATTATGTTTAATAGTCTCCGAATATTATCAGAGGCATATCGCGCCTTTACAAAACCAGACTGGTCGGGGTTAATGAGCTGGGGCAACAAGTCTTCTAATCTATGTGCAATTAACCTTGATATTATCTTAAAATCAACTGGGAGTAGTGAAATTGGACGGAATGAGGTACATTCTGTGATATCTTTGTCCTGTTTGTGTATCAGTGTAATTGCAGCTGTCTTCATTGATTCTGGGAGGGTTCCACTGTCAAAAAAATCTGTGAGCATGGGCATAAAAAGAGGCTTAATTTGAGGCCAGAAGGCCTTATAAAATTCTGCAGGATACCCGTCCAAGCCGGGAGTTTTTCCGGAGGGCAGTGACATAATTGCTCGCAGCACCTCCTCCGCGGTAAATGGAGAGTTCAACTGCTCCTTATCTTCTTCAGAGATTGAGGGCAAAGATATCTTTTCTAAAAACGTGTGGATATCTGGTTCAGATGGGTTTTCTGATGCATACAGCTGTGTATAAAAATCGAGGAATGAAGACTTCATTGATTGTGTGTCATATTTCAATTGGCCTGTAGTATTACGTATGCATTTTATTGTACGATCGGCCTTTTCTTTTTTAAGCTGATAGGCTAAGAGACTGCTCGGCTTATTACCATACTCGTGGTATTGTTGTTTAGTAAAAAACAGAAGTTTTTTGATATGTTCAGTTTGAATATGATTAAGATTAGTTCTAACAGCTTTTAGCCTCCTCATATTTTCCTCTGTAGGTGATTGTTTATGAGATTGTTCCAAATCAATGAGCTCCTTTTTAAGTTGTTCGGTTTGTTTGGTAACTGCCTTTTTTCTTGCAGATGTGTATGAGATGAGATGACCTCTAATCACAGCTTTAGCTGCATCCCACATCACTGCAGGGGTAACAGGGGAAGCTGCATTGTCCTGTCTATATTGTTCCAACCATTGTCTTATGTTGTTGCAAGCTTCATTGTTTGTTAGAAGTGATGAATTAAATCTCCAATACTTAGTTTGGTGTGTTTGTTGAGGAAGGGATAATTGAAGGTAAACTGGTGAATGGTCTGATATAAGAATAGGTCCTATATTGCAAGAAATTATAGAGGAGAGATGGTCCTGAGGTAGGAGGAAAAAGTCCAACCGTGAGTATGTTTTGTGTCTAGCTGAATAAAAAGTATAGTCCTTTACTGTAGGGTTAAATTCTCTCCAAATATCAACAAGGCCTGCATCATTAGAGGCCATCTTTAAAGCCTGTGATGCATTAGGATTGGATATTATGGGTGAGGTTCTATCCAAATTATTGTCCATGCAACAATTGAAGTCCCCAGCAATTATTCCGAAATCCGTATTATATTGGCTAAATAAGGTGACCATATCTATCATAAATTTAGGGCAGTCCTCGTTTGGTGCATAAATATTAAGCAGTGTGAGTTCTTGGCCATAAAGCATCCCACGAATTAGTACGTATCTACCCTCACAGTCATTGTGTTGTTCTCTAGTGTGCTTTTATAAAGATCAGTTGATTCCAGTGAGTCTATTATTACAGATTACTTACATTCCAAGTTTTGTAGAAACCTGGGTCATCTTCACTCAGGTAAGCTGAGAGGGACCAAAGAGCTGTGGTGCGTCTGATGTCAATATCCTGTATTTGCTGGAAGGACAAGAAAAACTTACACTAAGTGCAGATCCTGATCCATTGGATTTCTGCATTTTATTATACTGTACTAAGTGAAAGAACAGCCAGAATTTCCACTACAGTGTAGGATTGGCCTTCTTTGTGTCAAAGCTGTCACAGAAACTGACTTTCAGTACCTTAAAAGAATGTAACTTGTGGTGACTAATTTACATAACAACAATATTATGAAATTCAGTCTTCACTATCCCTTGTAGATGTTGAACTAGACCAATTTCATATATAGCTTACCTGATCATACAGCTTTAAGATGTTGCGCAGCGCTTCAGATGTCTTGTCAGTGCGTCCTGCTTTTTGTCTGTATATCGCCAGAAGTCGTGGTATTTAAGGTTTATGTTTGTGATTCGATGGAATTCAGCACAAACCTTGGAGAGAAAAACAACAACATCAAACCATAAGGAGTGTAAAGACCAACACTAGATATGCATTTAGAAATTTTAATAATTTTTCTCATCTTTTTTTCCAACAGAGCTGCATTAAATCTGATATTTATCCTGAATGTAATGTTGTGGTTACAGAACAATGGCAAATACTTGGGGGTCCTCATGGAAAAAATAAAAAATAAATAAAAAAATGAAGATTTATAAGGTGGACAAAAACTACAAAGATTGACAGATTGTTTTACCTGAGCTTCCATCTGAAGGGCTGGCCATCTCTCCAGGAAGTCCTTTACCATTGGATTTTCCTGGACAATCTCCTGACGACGAAGGGCAAAGGTTGTCTGCATCAGCTGTTCAATTTAAAGTTTGTTCTGATCACTCTTTGCCACTTCTTGTGTAATCTGTAGTCTCATTTCTTCTAGACTAGCCTGGTTTTCTCCGCGAGGCAAGTCTGGAAGGTAGTTTACTTCAGCTCGTCTAGCTCTTTTTATGTTAGAGTGGGGACTCTCTTTATCAGGGTTGTTCCTGCTTCTTTTGCCAGTGTTGACAGACACCTCCACACAACCAGATCTGGCCAACTTTGTGCGGTAATTCCCCATCTTAAACTTAAGGCTTACCTTCCAACCATACCACCCACTCACACTTCCCGGCTCTTTAAGACATGGATGTGTTCTGACAAGAGCTTCTGCTGCCATACCCAAATCTCTGTCACTGGGATAGGGTTTGTAGCTCTGCATTGCTGTCGCCATCGTCTCCAAGATGTTGTGCTTATGGGCCCTGTTTAATTTCACCGTCTTCCCAGATCTCTCAAATAGATCATTTCCCTCTGCAAGGACATGCTCCACTTCATAGGAAAAGGTAGGCACAGGGAAAACATCAGGCCAAGTCTTAAGGCTGTGGCTTACAGGCACATGAGGCAGGATGTCTGTGTCAGAACTTGCACAGGAGCTGGTGTCACTTTCTGATCTGACAATTCTCAATGTGCACTTTTCTGGTAACTCCTTGATATCAACTAGACAGCTGAGTTGTCCATCAAAGTCAGGATCCTCGTATTGTAGTGTGAACTCAAAGTCCAGTCTTTCCTTGACTTTCTCTTTCAGAATGTTAATAAGCTCCTCCACAGATTCTGGCCTCTCAGACAGGGTTACCTTCACGGCAACATCAGATGAAAGGTATAGGCGTAGCTGGAATTTGTTGACTGCTGACATCATCGGGTTTAAATCCATAAGAGTCATTAAAAAAAAGAAAAGAAAAAAGTTACATGTATTCAATGCATATAGTAACTGCAACAACTTGATTCCACACATTACACACTTGCAGGTATTTAAATATCTTAAAAGTATGTAATATTAAAACCACAGACAATGTAAGAATTTGGCTTAGACAAACAAAAAATGCATTGGGTACACAAGTCTGGAATTAGGTCGTGGAATCTGAACAATCAAGTCTGGTTTCAATGCAGCAGTATGAATCGTTCTGGTGTCAACAGCAATTTTCCTGCAACATCATAGGCAAAGAGGGGTGAGGTGTCATTGAGCTCTGACATAGTATGGACAGTTAAAGTCCCAGGGAAAAGTTCACATGATCTAAGGTGTTCAATGTAACATGATTTATGTGCTTGGCAAAGCAATGTTACATCATTATTAACAAGGAGGATCTGTTCAATTTTGCTGAACTGAGGAAGTCCCCCCTCCTGTCCCACAGACACAAACATGCCAATATTGTATTTTGTACCATTAATATTGATCTTTGATGTGCTATTAATCATGCTGCTGTCTGTTTTTTGTTTGATATGTTCTTTTGCAACCTCAGGGAGTAGTGTAACACTGACAGAAGAGACATTTGTTGTCTGCTGATGTGGTTTAAAGAATGATGGTGCGCTGAGGTAGTATGCCATCATATGCTGATGCCTTGTTGCCAGCGTTTTCAACACATTTTTAAAGTTTTTTGTGTCTTGTACCACGCGCTTGAAAAAGCGATGTTTGCCCTCAAATCTCATAGTCCAAAAATGGACAAGAGGCCCAAAACAGCGAATGAGATGTGGGTAGTGTTCGATAAAGTGATGCTTAGGGCGCAGTCTGAACTCAGGAAAAACCTCCAAAAGCATTTGTCTGTGATCCTGTATCTTTGTCTGGAGATACTGGATGGATTCATCACTGAATGCAGGAGAGAGCACCAGCTCCACAATCTCTTTCAAATCCATCAATACAGTCCGAACATTATCTCCCTCAGGAACTGTATTACCAATCAGCAATGGGAGTAGTCTTAATAATGTGCCATTCTCATGGCCATTACCACCAATGGTCCTCTTGGCAGCAAAGTTCTTTGAGATTGTTTTTGGTTTGTCAATCTTGTCTGTGTGTTGGTATGGAAATGACAAAATCTTTCTGTTTAAATGGTTAAGTGTAAAATATTTGAGTCGAATCATCTCCTGGATACACAGCGCCAACTCCACAGGTACAATACCCTCATACAGATCATGGAGGACATCAGGTGGAAAACCAGTGGTGGTATGAAAATACTGCAAACTCTCTCTCAGGATACAGTCTCCTTTGACACCAAAGTGACTTTCCCCATTGCCCTGTAGAACATCCTGCACATTACTGTCATGACCATTTTTTGTTCTCAAACTAAATTCACCATCCTCAACATTATAAGACTGAATTAAGTCTCTTGTGGCATTGCAAAACCTACAAATATAACCTGATCTGAACGACTGTGCAAAGCCTGCTAATGCATGAGCTGCTAGATTGTCAGAAGCAACACACAAGACGGTACACCGAACTGACTTGCCAAGACACTCAATAAATACACCGTCTTGTTCAAGAGTGCGAAGGTCTTGTATCAAAGGACCAAGTGCGCTTTCATAGCCACACTTCTGAAGATCAGGTACCTTGCATTGTGCTGCAAGCTGAATCACATGCAATGCTGATCGATATTTACATGGTAGATCCGCAAACACCCAATATACCGAGCATAGTTTGTGTATTTTTCTGGAAGTGCCCAGAGGATTTGCAATTTCAATGTCATCAATGTACAACAGTAGTGGCAATGACAGCTCTGAAGAAACAACAAACTATTTTCTTGGAAATATAAGCCATCATGGTGGCTCTCAAACTGGCCCTTTTCAGAGATCTTAGTTTCCTTAAGTTAGTCCAGGATGTCAGTATGTTTAAACATTTGCTGGATCATCTGTAGTATCGGGACATAGACTACTTTGCACCCAGGTTCTACCTCATACTGCACAGGCATTACTACAGGGACGTTTTTTTCAACATAAGTCTTTCTGCGTTTTACTGAAGACAACTCCTGCCCCCTTTGCAGTACTACTAGCAAATATATTAGAGTCCCTACCGAGTTCACCAAATCATTCAACATAGTTTCAGTGGGAGAGATTTGGTACCTCTGTAGTATCTCTTGAATACTCTCTTTTACAAGACGCTGTGACAAGGTAAATATCTATAGTCATATGATCAACAATCTCCTGAGTTGCAATGTTAGACACATGGAGTACAGTTTGCATCTTCAGGAACAAGGAGGAAGTTACAGTGTAACTGGGCTCTTAACTGGCTTGTGTCACCTCGACTGTCAGTCTCAGAAAAGGCCAATGTGTCTTCATGCTGACACTCAACAGGATCGTCATCAATGGGGTCAGGAGTGCTCATGACTGGGGCTCTACCCTTTTCTATTGAAACGATGTCATCACCAAAGTCTAAGCTACCTGCATGTGCCCTACTTTTGTGTGCATTAAAGGATGAATAGACATTTGTTTGGTAGCTACAGTTCTTAAATGGGCATTTAACATTCTCATGTTTTTTTAAGTGCCCCCTTAAATGACTGAACAGTGTCGCTTCAGAGAAGGGTTGTTTAGAGTTACACAAGGGACAGGTAAAAAGGGAAAGTCCAACATGTTCTTCTTCACTGGCGCTTGTGCTACATGTGTCTTTGTGAGATCGAGATAGGTGTATTTTCAAAGCATTAAATGACAGAAATGTGCAAATGCAGGATTCATACAGACATGGCAAAGGACTAACTCTTGAGTAGTGGCTATGCTTCAAACGGTAGTGCCTGAATAACTGTGCTCTGGTGTCTGAAGGGACTGCACACAACCTGCACTTCCACTCCATTGAATCATTTGAATGTTATAATTTCTGGTTCAAAATACAGATTCAGTTCGACATTAATAATTTTTAACTAAATCTTTAATCAGCTTGATTCAAAACTTTGGATTAAAAATGAAAAAAAATCATGATGTTCCTATGTGAATTATATGTCCAGACTAATGCTTGAATTTTTTTATTACCATAAGAAGGCCAGTGTTGTCCAGCGCTGTCAATTATTTGTTCCTGTGGAAAAAAGATCAAATTTGTTATGATGCGCAATCAATAACATTACATCTTTTCAAACTAATTTTACATTACTACGTCAGGGGGCGGGGTTATCGTGACGCGGTGGAAAACAGCCATTGTTAAAACTGCCGAGCGAGCCGTCTGTTATTTTGTTGGAGTTTCTCTTTTAAAACTTGAAATGGAGGCGAAACTAAAGCAGTAGTGGTTGGAGGACACATTATATATTATATTATAATTTATTATTAATAGTGTATCCACTTGAAACCATACAATCATTTAGTTTTATCGAACAGGAATGTGCAGGCAAATCAAATCTCAAACAATCCATGAACCAGTAACATGTATCGATTGCACTTCATTTTATTGACCACTAGATGTCCTACTTGAGCACTATCAGTGAAGCCCAGAGTAATGAAACGGGTTTCGAAAAACCTGTCCAAGCCTCAACAAAGCTTTGATCAGCCATCGCTAAAGACAGGTAGCCTGTAGCAGTTGGGTTTTTTGGCTTTGGATCTTTATATAGGCGTGCAAGAGCCAGGATCATCACTTGTATGCATACGATGTGCTCCTCCATTGTTGTTTTGTGGGCTTCCGTCGGCTTCCGTTTGGCTCAAGCATCCTGGGGAAAAACGGCTACGTATGCAATGACGTACTGACGTTTTATGGTGACACAATGACGTGGCTCCTGTCAGTATCCGATCCGTCCCGGCTGCCTGATCCGTTCTGCGCATGCGCAATAATCAGCGTATGCGCAGAATTGAACCCGTTTTACAACACTCCCCGATTTGTTCCACGCATGCGTGTCTGTATTGATCATCACGTGATTTTAGTAAAACATCTTTTCACAACAAATGTTAATAAAACAAGCGGTTATGCAACCTTTCTGTGCTTTTATGTTGGCTAATAATGGCCACGTACTGTTATTTGTATTGCAGTGTAATGTCTTTGTCTAATAATGTGTTGTTAATAAAGTTATAAAAAAAAAGACTTGCTGCCGTCAAATGTTCACGTCTGGTACAAATTGGGCAGGAATAATTATGCGCATGCGGGGGACGGATCAGGTACTGACAGCTCCAACTTGGCTCCTTGCCGATGGAAAACCAAACCGGTTCTTAGGAAGAACATGATTAGAACCAACTAAGCACTAGTACTAGCACCGAACGAGCTCCTGGTTCTTTTGATGGAAAAGGGGTAAAAGACACCTAATTTCATCATCAACAGTTTGATACTTTAGAAACAGGATATGGTCACAAAATTGGTAACAGCTGCATAACATAGGAAAATACTGCACTTCATATGTTTACAGACTAATATTTCATCATATTCCAATACAAAATTCAAGAGTTGACATAACTTACTGACAAAAGATGATCTCTGACGGATCAGATGAATCTGTTGAGTAGAAAAAAATATTACTCCCTGGGCTTACATTGTTAGTGTTTGTCACCAACACATATTTCTAGACAAAACAAATCTAATTTCTGATTTCATTATTAACAATTTGATATTTTTGAAACAGGCTACTGCACAAGTACAGTCAAGGTAACGTCACAGAAGTTAATCGTGCATTACCATCTTTTCAGACAATTTTTACATGTATTTAAATACATAAATTTAAGCGTTGAAATATTTGACAGGTCAGATGACTATTTTGGATAAACAGACAAGAATTAATTCAGGATGAGACAAAGACAACTAGTGTTTTCATCTACAAGTTGATTCTTTGGACACAGACTATTGTCATAAAAATTGTTACATGAATTTAATCCACTGAAACAATTTGGCAAAAAATGTAATTCTGTGCATCTATGTTTACTGTAGAATTTAACAAATATGCCATTAAGCAAAAAAAAGCACTTGTCAGTCCAGTCAATTAGAGGAGTTTAAATACACCTGCACACAAATCTGGGAAGATGCACACACTAGTGCTGTGTGTAATGGCAGTCATTGTCAGAGTAATGATATCTACCATGATATTACATCTAAAATATAATTTTCAAGACTTAGAGGGTACTATTTAAAAATTTTTAGATTTCCAATCCACATATCTAAGACTGTAGTAAAAGACAAAATAAGAAGCACCCATAAATATTCAACTTTAAATATCTAACGTTTCACATTTATTACCTTAATTCCTGATGTGCACTTCTTAGCTTCCACTTTAGCCTTAAAGAAAAACAAATGGGACAAGATTAAATCAAAACTTGCAGATACGATTTATTGATACTAAATATCTTAAAAAATTAACATTTTTATGATGTTGTAAATGACCTTAAACAAGCTATTTGGGATTTTAAAAGGCTTTCTGGCGTTTTAACAGCAAAACAATCATAATTCAAAGCATCTTGTCGCACACATGTCCTTCATAGATGTCCTGTCCATCTGGATGTCACATTTACCGTCAACATGAGACCAAAAACGGTCGTCATATTACACTTCAAATGTGTGCTTTCCTATAACTTCCCGGCACTGTATGCCTAAAAAAAGAAAAACATAACTTGTGCACACAAAGCACCTGAGTCACACACAAAGCCGTCTACAAACAAGTTGACTCACCGCTATTAATGCCTCAACTGCCATCTCGACTCAGAACCGAACGGCGTTCTACTGCACGCGTAGTTAGTACATTGATACGACGAATCGGCGTTCCGTGAGAACAAAAATCACTTGAAGCAACAGCCAGTGTAAAAACAGAAACATTGAACACACACACTTACAGGGTTGTTCAGACCCACGTGCAGCCCAATTTAATGCCCGTGACATATCGCGCCTACTATGAAACAACTGTCGGGACCACTTTTACTTGCCAAAAACATTAATACATCTTAACATTATGATACATCACCGGTTTTAATATGCTAATACAATAAAATCAGTCAGCACAACTAAGCACAACAGATCAGGATGCACAGTATGAACATCAAAAACGCGCTACACACAAATCCCATCGATTGAGACAGAGAGTTAGAGGCTAAAGCATTGTTCACAGCTAAATACGCAACGAAGTTTAACGAAAATGGCGGACTGTGTTGCACGGAGCAGTGACCCCTGCACTAAGCCTTACATCTGAAACTTCATACAAATGTTTTGCGTCAATGAATAAACTTTTCAGAAGTTAAAAAATGACGTATTACAATTATTTTTTACATTAAATTAATCAAAGAAGCTTTTTTGTACTTACAAATTACTCCACCTGCAGACTCCATCCGAGTAGACGATCAGCCATATTGAAGTCGTTTTTCAGAAAACGTCTGTTCAAATAAAGCGTCATGACGTCACTGCACGTCCCCCTTATGTACTTGAAAGTAATAATTTAACAGACTGCGTAAACTAAAAAATACTGAGTCAAGTAAAGTTAAAACTGTATAAGTCGTTCAGAGAAAGAAAATATGTTGAGTACTGCTAACTAGATAACAGATTTTTAGTACAGCTTAATCAGCCTTCATAAGTCAGCATTACTGTTCGGGTTTACAGTGTGTAGAACCAGTGTGGGAACACAAATAGACTGATAGTCCTCCGGATTGTTGTCCTGTTGTCCAACATGACTGTGCTCCCCAGACACCACATTGCCCCTAACAAAGTGGATCAATGTTCTCAGCAATCCATGACATTGTGCCAGAAGCAGTGAGAGGCTGGAGCTGTTGCCGCGGCAGCCTTAGGAAGTCTTTTGTTGCAACTTGAGACAGAATGGGAGTCCGCGGCTGGTCCTCTGTTCGTCTCTCCTCTTTGAGCTGAACGAGGGATAAATCATGGAAAAAGGGTCTGAAATGACAAAACCCACCGGCTCCAACCAAGCCTTGACCTGGCACCACTGAAAGATTGCCACTCCGAGCAGTAGGAGTCATACAATATGTGCAGTGAAGGTGTGACACTGACAGATAAGAAGCACCATGTCCTGGCAACACCCAGCCCAGGGCCATGGTGGCAGAGACAGGATGTTCTGCTGGTCTCAATGAGAGGGACCCTCTGGGAGATGGCAGAGAGGTGGAGGCCCCTCTAGCTGGCAGTGATTATGCAGAAGTGGTTGGTGGCAATGCCATTGAGGTGAAGCACATTGAGGCTCTGAATACCCTACACTTTCCATCTAAAAGTTGTGCCACACTGAGGCTTAGTGCTCAGACTACTTTTGCATTTTAGAGACATCATCTCTATCTGAACATGGACAGTCCACAGTCTGTGTTCAGCACCTAATGTCTGGGGGCTTTTAAGTCTATTTTCTTCTAACAAAACAAAACCTCTCCTGCTTTTACCACACTTGGTTCAGCGACTCTGACACCAGCATGAAAAAGTAGAGAGAGTTCAGGTGAAGCGACACGTTTCTTTATAAAATAAACACAAACAGATTTGTGGGTTGCAGTTGCGTTACTTATACGTTATGTCATCTACCATTTCTAACGGTGATCAAATGTATGTTTAATAAGCGTGATGATCCCCGTGACGGTATCTTTTACAAAACAAAACATTGCCATATCCTACTTCCTATCGGCACGCACAACCTCACGGCGTGTGCGGCTGCAGGTGAAGCCGCTAAAAGTAAGCACTCCATGTCACGTCTGCTGTAACGGTTTAGTGTTCAAACTAAAAAAAATGTTAAGGACCCAGATGCAGACTTGAGATATAAGTTTTAATAAACTAAAGGCAAAAAACAAGGCAGAACAACAAAGGCAGAACAACAAAGGCTTACTTAGAAAGTGTCCAGGTAAAATAAATCCCAAGGAAAAGAGAACCAACAGGTAACAATCACAGGGAGACACAAGGAAACAGGTAAATCCACAAAAGACGAAGGTTTCACAGGACAGGATGACAAAAGTTCCACAGGTAACACAACGATGAACCAGCACTGAGACAGGGAAGCACAAAGACTGAATAAGCTAGGTGGTGAGGCTATCAGACACAGGTGAGACAATCAAGGGGCAGGTGAAAACAATCAGGGCAGGGCACACAATCAATCAAGCGGGAAACACAAAGGCAGGAAGTGGACCAACACGAGAGACAAGGTGACAAAGTAAAACAGGAAATGATCTAATAAACGAATAAACGATACGAACTAAACTAGACTAAATCGTGACAAGAACATAGAATAAACTAAATAAAAAACGAATCAATAAGAACTCATGACAAGAGACAAAGTGACAAGGTGAAACAGGAAATAATATCTGAACACCGAAATACAAATCAAAACCAGAACTAAGAACTAACTCATGACATCCGCTCCGTGAACGATACGTTTATGTGGCCACAGCATTAACCAGCACGAGGACGAGGTGCTGCTGATAGCGGAAACACGCTCATTTATAAGCCACCTCACGTAACGGAGCGTCTGCCTCGATCATCCTGCCGACATGATCTGTGACGGCAGCAGTGTCGCGTGCTTGTTACAGTTTACAGGCAGGTGACACACAGACTCTGCAGCTCAGTGGTCAGTTGTCTGTGCGCTCTAATAAAGGGCTGCACTAATGTGATATCAGTCAGTAGCATCGATGTGACTATTGCACAAGCACACATCACAACGGTATGTTAAACGATATATTGTGCAGTCCTCTACTACTCTTGCTACTACTCATGCTGCACTTTAATTAGCAACATGTCATGATAGAAATCTGATCAAGACGTGGCATAAAATAATTGATGTTAACAGCTTTCTATTGCCAACTAGCAGATTATAACCACATGTAAGTGGTGGTCATTTTATCATGCAGGCACAATAAATTGCATCACATCCATCATACGGAGACAGATGCCATTGACACAACTGTGCCCCATTGTGAGGTTCATTAATAATGTCAATATTCCACTGGTTTAATCCCAGCTGCAGCGTTTGAGTTGTGCAGCTGTGCAGGTTCATGACAGATGGATAAATGTCTCATAGAGATGATGTGTGCTGATAACACTACAGGTAGTGTTTCTCCTTATGATTTGCTCTCTGTCACTGGCTGCCTTCCACCTGCTGGCTTTGTGGGTGACACTACGACAGCCCCCGTCTCCTTCACTGCCACTTATTTCATATTACAGCCATCATCTGTGCAATTGGCTGTGTAATGCCAGCGGCGGCGTTGGAAACCTCTAATGAGTCGTAATTGACCTGTAATAGCACTTTCATCTATCAGCCTTCTGCCCAAATCCCAACACTGTTCCTCAGTGACGCCCCCCGCCTGCCCCCACCTCTCACTCCTTACTGGAGGGTACAGAGGTCTGCTTGGCCTTTCCATAGGTCACAGACAACCTGTGCTGATGTATTCCCACTAAGAGTGATTAGAGTAAGTACATTATCTGTAATTACTTCATATTGTTCTCTGCAGCAGAGCACGTTTTGGCAGACAAGCTGCTTCAGAGATGTGCGAGAGGATCAACTTTTTCTGTCAGGCCCTGTCTGCATTTACTAATGTGTCAGTGCAACATTATAAAAGCAATGTAAGGACATCAGAAGTTAAGCTACAGTGAAGTTAAGCTACAGTGAAGTTAAACAGATGCAATCTGACTTTTCCTCAAGCTCCACTCCACTGACATTTGTGGTTTATCAGAAGGATAACACTGTATCGCTGTGTTCCAGGTTGCAAATCAAATAACTGTTGTAAAATTCTGGATGGACATCGGGAAATATTTCAGGAAAAACAACATATTTGATAATGTTAGCTAGCTAATGGTAATGTTAGCTAGTAACTGGTTGAAAGCTAGTGTTAGCTTTTGTCTAATGGTTGCTAATGGGTTACTAAATGTGTTATTTTACCTTGATAATGTACCCCTCAATTTTAGCACTATCCATATTTTTTAACTTGCTAATCAACCGAGAGGAGGTTTGTCACATTTCCTTTGTTTATATAAATTGCAAACCGAAAAACAGTGTTAGAGAAGTTACCTGTAAGCAGAAGATGTTCCCTAAAAGTGAAGCCAAACCCTCTCTGTGAGAGGAGACGTAACTAACACTAACACTGCAGTCATTGATCTTTCCATAAGTGTGAATATCTGCTTCAGACCAACACAAGAAGCTGTTCTGCTGTTAAAGTGGCTATGGCGGCTCCACCTGTCGATTGCTACTGCACAACTCTGGTGCCAAATTGTGTCACAAGCACAAAATGTCAGCGCTCATCATGGGGGCTATTTTGGCTTCAATTTTGTACAATGAGAGCAGAACCCACCACACTAGCACTCACTTGAGGGGATACTCCCTCTGGTGGTGTAAATGAAACTCCACCTCAAGATACAAAGTCCCAAAATCATTACAAAAATACAATACATTTGGCCTTTTTTAAACATAAATAATCACTTTAAACTAGAAAATGCAATTTCTGAAGAAATTGCGGTGTGAATGCTGTCTGCTGAATAGCTGTCTGCTGAATAGCAGACGTGAAACTGCTAATGCTGTGCTTGAATTTTCAATTAATATAAGTAATAATATTGAGATGTGGAATATGTTGTTGAAGAGCTGGCGCTAATCTGCTAATGCGGCGCTTGAATGATGAATGACTAGAAGTATGAAAGATGTGTGAGGTGATGAGAGTGAGTCTGGAGGTGAGGAAGATGACTGAAGAGGTGATGAGGACAATGGAGGAGTTTAAAATGGAAGACCAGCCTTGAAAAATGCTTGAGAGAGTGTTCAAATGTCTGTCCTGTGTGTGTGTGTGTGTGTGTGTGTGTGTGTGTGTGTGTGTGTATATGTGTGTCAGTTGAGCTCCACCTGACCTCAGGTGACCTCCTGCTGAACTCAGCTGTTGCCGTGGCAATGGTTCATGAGTAGCAGCTGTGTGACTTCTTATTTTGGCAGTTGATTTTAATGAGATTTAACCCTCTCACACTTCTGTGCTTGTGTCAAGACAGTGAATGCTATCAACACAAAAATTAAATGTGACCATCACAAGGGTCTGATGAAGCCGTTGTTTGAATTTTATGTCTCTACTGCCAAAAATGTTGCCAGGCCAGTGAAATACAAAAGGGCATCCATTTGGAGTTCTCCAGAAATATTTAACATTAGAGCAGATGGAGCAGTTGGTCAAGTTTCTGTGACAGTTGGGCATCTCCAGGCAAAAGTGTACATTTTTTGGTTTCGAGTCCCCATCTAACAGAAGCAGCACAAGATTTGAAAGGTTGAAAATGTTGAATTTTTGAACATTCCAACAATCATTTGAATGGGCAAAATGTCCGGGAGAAACGGGAATATCTCGGAAACGATGAATGGTATGAATGAGAAAAATCATAGCACACCTATCCCGAATGCGCTAAATGTTTTGATGTTGGAATTGTTTGAATCGGTTGAAAAATGTGGAAGGAAAAGCGGTGGGAAAAAACGCGGCAGAATAAAAAGAAAAAGTTGAAAAATAAAGAATTCCGTGAATAGAAGAACATATGCTGTGAATGCCTTCAGCATTCACACCAATTAACAATTGTGACAACACATTTGTAGGTGTCACAACAGCTGTACAGCAGTAACAACCTCAGTCCTATCATGCTATTATGGGTAGCTAATGCCATTATGGCAGGAAAAAAATGCAATTTGGCTCTGTGCCTTTGGACGACGCTATCCGCTTCTCCAATTGGCCCTGGAAAACCCTCTGGTGGCTATGTATAATGCGTCAACTAGCAGAAGCTAGGGAGCTCGCTAAACTACACTGCCTTAATCTAGGACACCCGCCTCCGATGTTTGTCTCATTCAAAATCGTCAGGTTTGAAATGTAGACTGCAGATCCGAAGATTTTTTAGATGATCCACCAGTATATTCTTGTCGTATTTCTGATTCTGTATCGCTCTGAGCCATTGCCTGCAGTGATCAGTGTCCTTGACTGGAAAACGGTAGTATTTCACTCCAGAGTCTATCACTGGGCCGTTCCTTTCAGAGGGAGGGGCGCAGTGCACAATCCCACAGAATCCGAGTCCGGCGCTTTCTGAGTACACTGCTTAATTAAGTGTTCTTTTTTCAAGATTTCAGTGTGTTGATCTTCAAAAAAATCACGAGCATTGAATGGGCGCGATCAACTCCGGATGTCACGGCGCACACGGAACGTGCCGAAGACGGATCCTGTGGAAGTTGAAGGTTATGTTAGAGACAGGCTGTTATTTCTAATTCCCTCTGTTCATGTGGTCATATTTTAGTATGAAGCCTCATTTTTCAATGATCCGCTCTGTTTGCACTGTTCTCCCCAGTACCTGATTCTTTTCAGATCATTGTTAAAGCTCTAATGTAGATTTAAAATTCAACTTGAGATAAATCCCCTTGACACTGTGTCACAAAAGCCATTCAGCGTTTAGATTTCCCAAATTCCTCGAAGGCATCAGTTTAATCCGACATCCGTTCGACAAACGAGCACTTTAAAAGAAGCTTTCTTCTTCTCTTGAGGACAGACCTGACAAAGCTTCATTTTGACTTGTTACTAATTTTGGTAAAGGTAAGACCCGTTAATTAAAGTCAATCACAAGAAAACTTTTTCTGTAAACAATGCAGCAGGCGGAACAGAAAGTCTTGATTGCCGCTCCGGTTAGATTGCACCCGCAGTGACTAAAACAGCACACTAACACCTAGCTGAGTAATCCACAAAAACAAAGTGTTGATTTGTTAAAGAAACAAGATATGGTTATTGGCTCATATTTGTGAATAGAAAGTGATACAATTAATCACTCATAAATAATTAAAAAATACATTTATAAATGTTTTTCTTTTTTTTTAAACTTTTTTCCCGCCCTTTATTTGTACGTGCCGACCACGCCCCCGGGAGAGCCGGCTTTTTTTTGACTAGCGGCTGTTATTTGAGAATTTACGGTACACCAAGTGGGCAGCACTGTCTGTTTCATCAAGTGAGTGACCATAACTGACTGATCAATCACATTGTAGGTGTGCTGCATGGTTACTAATCAGAAGAGCATGTTGCACGGTCTGGGAAAAAAAGCAAACCTTCTCTGAGCAAACAGAGCTACAGAGTTCAATTGATAATCACCAGCTGGTCATAGGTTTTTACCAAACTTTCTTTCTTTTTATCTTTTTGTCCCTGTGATGTTTGGAGTCATCGTAGTTAGATCATCAGATGTTCATCTCTTTTATAAACCGTCTGTATGAATCATCGCTCAGCCTGCCTCGTAACTCCAGCCCCCTTTGAAGGACCACTGAGTTTACTACATATTCTGTGGACTGAACAACTCTTTGCTCTATTTTGACTTTAACAGGTTACATTTTAGAAAATACTGTTATTCTGTTGGAGGTGAGATTTATACACCATGCATTGCTTTCTGCACTTTCCCATCAGCCAATTCAACAAAACAGTCGAGTCCACACTGTGTGGAACTGAAACACAGCTCTCTGCTGCTGATGTGGCTCTCTGAATGCAACATGGAGAGCAAGAAATAGGGGTCATTTCATGGCTGGTACAAAATGCATCAGAGTAGATAGTCTGTATGAGAAACTGAATTTGCTCTCGTCTGAGCAACACAACTCGAGCCTCTGAATACAAATTGAGAAGGAGCGTTGCGGAGAATACAGGTCCGGCACTCCTGATTCCTCCAGGATTGGATGTGCCTTATTTCCAAGTGAAGTGCTCGCTGCTTCCATTCTCTGCCCTTTGGTCCTCCCCTGCTATCTCACTTTCAATTATTAGTTTTCTTCCTCTTTTATTTATTTATTTCTTGCAGCGGAGGTGGAGGGGCTGTTAAGAAGGAAGAGGTGAGGTGACCTGATATGTATCAAATCATCTCTAACAGAGGACAACTCATCGTCAGATTTCCTTTTGATTAGGGTTGGCCATCCGAGGGCCAAAGGAGCACACAGGCCTGATAACGGGCAATTGGTCAGGGTAACCTTTGTTGGGGTAACAGTGTTGAGGCTGCACTGTGCCTCCATATGAGCTGTTGTCTTGGTAATGAGGCTGCACATACACACAGAACAAAGGCCTGGAACAAAGAGCAGCATGGACTGTATGTGCTCCCCCACACAGAGTGATTCTGCAGCATTCCCCTGTTAGCTCGGCGCTTCAGAGGCCGTGTTCAGCTTGTCTTACACTCTTTTATTGGCATCACTTTCTGTAGTTGTTCTGTGCTTGGACTGCAGTATCCCATCCTGCCTTCCAGCCCCTTCAGGCCATCGCTGCTCCATTGTTGAGCCCAGACTGGCTCACAGATAAGTAGCCAGCTTGTGGACTTAGAAAATATCGCTGCTTCTTTCCCACTTTCCAATTAGGATTCTGCTGGCAACAAAACATACAGAGAATGACCCATCACAGATTTTGGATATTTAGAATGCAAATCTAGATCCTCGGGAATTTAATGTCTAAATACAGAAATGATTTCCTGGGGAGTGTTCGTATATAAACATCTACCCCGTTCTCTCCCCCACAGTGGGAATGAAAGAGCTTACTAATCAGAAGCATCTCCCCACATGGACTGATTCTGGTCATCATAAGGATGTTTATGTCACTAAGTCGTTCACACACTTGTGTGTGTTTTTAGCTCTTCTTGATTTAGAGCCTCAGCAGACTTTAACATATATGCATTTGTGAATCAGACTGATCATCTCCTCACTCGCTGATCTGCTCATTTGGACATGAATTACGATATCCTACATCAGAGCAGTTATACCCTTTTATGTGACCATGAACTCTTAAAATATTGGACTTTATATATCTACTTCAACCAATAGAGCTTTTTATGTGAGAGACATGTATAATTAAAGTGTTTCATAAAGTCCACCTGTTCCCGGTGTTGTTTTAAGGTAAGCCTTGAACCATGTCTGAATGTGAATTTTGCAAAATTCTGTTACACAATTTCCATCCATCCATCCATCCATTATCTATACCGCTTATCCTGTTCAGGGTTGCGGGGGGCTGGAGCCTATCCCAGCTGCCATTGGGCGAAGGGTGTCACCAATTAACCTTACAAGCATGTCTTTGGACTGTGGGAGGACGCCGGAGACCCCAGACCCCACGCATGCACGAGGAGAACATGCAGACTCTGCACAGAGAGGCCCACCTTGCCCAAACCGGGGTTTGAACCGGTGACCTTCTAGCTGTGAGGCAACAGCGCTTACCACTGCACCACCGTGCAGCCCCTGTTACACAATTTAAAATATATAAATATTTGCCTGTATGGCCTCAAGTTTTTAGTCAAAACTGGTGTTAATCCAAAACAAGGACAAAGGGGAGTGTCTGTGCTGCAGGACAAAACGACCCATGTTTATTTAACCCATGTTAAACACAACCTGCGAATATTTGCCAAAACCAAAACCAAACTCATTTCTGGTCTTACAGCATCATCTGAAGGCGCACACAACCAGTGTTCATTTTGAACATGAAATTAACACTGGCGAACATAACGAAAATTATGAGGCTTTATGTTTGTTTCGTCTGTTTTTCAATGACGAAGACGAAATGTTGACGACCTAAACTCTGACAACCCTAATGTTTTGTTTCGTTAGCGTGACAAGACAGGATTACAATGTTGGGTGGGCTGTCGGACATTTAAAATCCATGATATTTCCCCCACTGTGCGTCTAAAAAGCGAGCGATCATCAGCTTCAGTCAGACTGTTAAAATGAGAAGCGATGATGAAGTTTTACTGTAAAAACCAACACTGCTGCTGCATGTAGGCAAGAGAGGAATGTGCAGTATGTGCTACTGTAACTGCACGGCTTCATTTTGTGGCTTTACATGTGTAACGTTACGTTACAGAAGTTTACAGACACATATAACCTCAGCTGAGGATCTACATTACCCGTGGAGATTCCAGTATTTCAAATATTCGAGTAATCTAATTACTTTATGAATGAGTAATCGAGTACTCGCAAATTATATATGTTTTTACCATTAACAAAACATACGTCGGACACGGACCTGGAAATAGTAGGCTATATGCCTGTAAGAGAACATTAACCAACACTTTTACATTAATATAAATAAACAGCCAAGAATGGAAAGCAAGAGCAATTTCCGATGCATTTATTGAAGAACCTTAACAGACCCTTCAGTTAACGTTGTTGTAACACTCCGTTGTCAAACGCCACAGCGGTAGCGGACTGTATAGACCACTGTAACTCACATGTTTTCCACTCTCATGCTGTTGTCCTGCGTGGTGGACCTTCAACAAACGGCATCAGCTCACAGAAGCCTTCTCCTCCTTCCACAACACTTAATGGGAGATTACCTCCAGTCACTGTTTTCGTAATTAGCAGGCTAATCTTCTCTGCCCTAGTATCATCACAACGATGTGTGCTAACAGGGCTAGCAAATGATGTGATGCGTGACTGCCTGTCTGACTGTCAGTCTCTGCTGGCTTCTCCTTGTGCTTTAAGCGTGTGTGGTTAAGCATCGAACTAGTAGTTTTATACAAGTTTAACAGCACATATGTTGCACAGCACATTATCGTCGTTTTTTTTGTCAAAGTACTTCCAGGCATCACTTTTCCTGGTCACGTCTGACATGGTGCATGTAAGCTAACTGAGTGAAACTACTTTAGCCGAAAACATTGCATGCGCAGGTGTGCGAGTAGTGTAACGCTACTTGAATAATGATGTGAATAACCCATGTCCCCATCCCTACTCAGGACATAATGAAAGGACGACGCTTTACAGCAGATTGAATCTGTATTAGGCTAAACGTTAGCTTAATGAGAGAAAATGTTTAGACTAAAGGTAATGACTAAAATGTGACTTTTTATTTACTAAAACTGGACAAAAATGTTTTGAGTTTTCGTTAACTAAAACTATAAAGTGTAAAAATGACTAAAATGTGACTAAGCTCCTTGAGGCTGACCAGTGCCCAGTGTGATGAGCTGTTAGTTCGGATCAGTACCAGGATTTCTCTGATGGACACCAACTACCGGCGTTCTGTTTCAGCTGTCTCCACTGAGTGGCAGTTTCACTGTTGTCCAGAAAGTCTTTATTCTATAAAGGATGGTGAAAGAACTACAACATTTATAACAAGTTAAAATATATGGATTGTGAGGTCTGTCAGTAAGAAGAGATGCAAATAACTTTTAAATGCTTGTTTTTTGAATGGAGTTCAAGCATGATGAGAATTTTACATTATGGATGAAAAATTCAAACTGCGTCAGTCGTGAATGACACAAAGTCTTGCTTCGTGATTCCAACCATTTTGCGTTGCCCAGCTGTTGCCACTTGCCCTTGAGGATTAAGTTGCAGCAATTACAGCCAGATTTAGCGACTGCCAGCAGAAGTCACTGACTTTTTTGTACCTGTTAGTCATTTCAAACCCAGAAAAATAGGGCCCAGGTTTAAAATGACTGGAGCGTCCCTTTACTGACTTCATTATTCCTTAAAATGTAGCAATAGATGCACTACATAGGACACACATACACACTGCTATAATCTGATTTATTCACCCTGCTCCATTCATCCAGACAGGACCTATCCAGACCTATCAAAGTGACTTGGAGGGCCTTGGTCTAGAATGGAGACAAATTCTTCAGGCCTCAGTGGCCTCTGCCAGCAGGCAGGGTGGCACAGTGCCGAGAACTGCACACTCAGCAACAACCTTCACTACACACACAACACACTCTCATGTGAAGGCAGATGAAGACATCTGTTTGTGTGTGTGTTTGATGGAGTGTGTTTATGCACGGAGCTGTGAAGGAGTTTGACAAATGAACAAGAGGGAAAAAGCGCTGTATAGGAGAGTAATCTAATTTCCCTGTCACTGTATCCACGTTTCTTTCAGAATAAAAGCATCAGCGGTTGCCATCTTCTGCCCTCTGTCTTAACAACATTGTCATCAACATTTGGACACAAAAAATTAAGGACATCAAGGAGATTGTACACTGTTGTCAAAAAGACTAACAACCCCTCTGTGTATGAAGTGAATGCTATCTTTGCTATCTCTCCCTGGGGCTCTCTGATAAGGGGTAATTGCTTCAATGCTTATCTAAGGCCCAAGATTACAGGACGGGATGGTCCTCAGCCCCCCTCCTTTCAACGTCCAGTGAAACCAGATAACTTTGCCTCAGGGAGAGAGGAGACATTGTGGACAAATAGACATTGAGGGCTATGAGCAGATAGGACATTAACGCTAAAATCATAAGCTCTGTCTAAATTCGAGGGCTGCATCCTTTGAAAGATGCAGTCTACGGAGGATGGGTCATTCGTAGCCTGTGTAGACACTTAGGCTGAACTGAAATGAGACAGTCTGGTCTACGGAGTATTTCCTGTTTGCGTCACCAGCTATTCCCACCCTTAAACGCGCCTCCCTTCGTGCCCAGGTAGCTAGCTGGCTAACTAGCTATCATAACTAACCCACTCACTTAACCCATTATTTTCAAGATAATTTGTTTCAAGGCTCCTATCGTTATTTTTAACATTTGTGTCGCTAGCTATTCGATTGATTTAAAACCAAAACACTTTACATGTTAAGTGTAATCCTCGGCCACCGTGGAAGATGCACCTGATGGATCGTGCGTGGCCCAGAAAAAGGAGGGCACATTTTTCGGTCGCATCTGGATGAGCCTTCAAATACGTCTTTCGAAGGATGCAGCCCGCGGATTGGGACATGGCTAGTGTGAATGTAGCGACTGTGACATCACGACCAATTTTACCAGGGCTACCATTTTTAATTTTGAGTTTGACATTTTGCCAGTTAACATTTAGGTGTTAGGAGACAGAAGTGAGCATATTTGGAGGACAGGGTGGAGGGGATGGCTGATGAACAGTTAATGCTAAAGTTAGCAAGGGGAGTCTGTAAAAGCCGTGATATCAAGAAGAAATACAATTACAGCCCACACAGGGTTTTTAAAACAAACACTGAACAAAACATTTCAAAGGAGCAATTTGCACGTGGAAAAAGCCACTGTCAGTCAAAGCTGGTGTTCTCTGTAATCGATAGAAGCCATAATATTTGAAATCGGCACCATAGCTGTAAAGAAAGTTGTCCAAACAGCTCGTGGTTTCGCCTATTCTACATTCCTACAACACCCAGCATGCATTGCGCCACTCATCTGAAAGGAACGGCCCAGTGAGAGACGCTGGAGTGAAATAATACCATTTTCCAGTCAAGGACATCGATCGCTGCAAGCAGAGCGGTACAGAATCTGAAATACGACAAGAGTATACCAGTGGATCCTCTAAAAAACTCTTCAATCCTGACGATTTTGAACGAGACATGACATCAGAGGTGGGCATCCTAGATTGAGGAGATGTAGTTTAGATAACTCCCTGGCCTCCGCCAGGTGACGCATTTTATGTAGTCTGGAGGTTTTCCAGGGCCCGTTGGAGAAGCGGATAGCGTCCCCCTAAGGCACAGAGCCAAATTGCATTTTCTTTCTACCATGATGGCATTAGCTCCCCATAAGAGCATGATACGACTGAGGTTAGAAATCAGCGAACTGGCCCTTTAAGGCAACGAAAGTTGTAAGATAAATATTGACTGACCCTGTTGTATTGTGACATGGATAATTGGCTTTTCACCTAACTTAACCCGTTTACATATTGATGATGCTATCCTGTAAATTAACGTGTTACATTACTGCCATGTACACTACCAGTCAAAAGTTTGGACCAAACGTTTTGACTGGTAGTGTATATTTCTCGTTTTTTGCAATTACAAATTCAAGCCCAAATCATAGAGGAAACTAAAATGCTGTGTGTCTGTATGCAAATCTCTAGGAGCTTTTGGCAGTGATAGTCACACTGTTATTAGTTTTAAAAGTTAATATCATAGATAATTTTTCACTGCTGATTGGTCAGGTTCAAAATAAAAAATGGGTATCTGGTACAGTACTGTCAGATGCTGAAAAGGACTGTTAGTCAGCAGAATGGGGGATCTGTGAAGCACAAAAGGACTAGGAGCCATCTACATACAGGCCTTGCTAGGCTGCATTGGTATGCAGAGATTGGTGGCGACCCAAATTAAAAAGGAATGTATTACACAGGATTTTACACTTGGCTGAACAGGGCTGAAGAAAACTCATCAATCCACAGAGTAAGAGATATAACTCCAAAGGGAGGCGGCGGATGTGTATTGGATGGGATGGAGGGGTCCTCTACTTGTTTTCTGACCTTGAAAAAAAACATATAAACAGATCCAACAATACACAGATAATTTCCATTATATTTTTTATTTCTGCATTAGTTTTGCCATGAATGCTCAGCCATTCTTTCAGGACACAACACACTTCTTATACAATTTAAATATCAGTGCTGTAGACATACAATCATATGTTAATCACAGTGAAATTAAATCTGATTAATAAAAGGACTTTATATAGAATAATTGTGATGACAGCACTCTGGAATTGTCGGTCTTTATTTGGGATTAGACTCATGACTTGTTGATTTTAACTTGGGACTATACAAAGGACTTCTTGGTCTTGACTTTGGACTGGACCCAGGACAAGTTGACTTGATTTGTAGATGTTGACTTAGGCTGGAACGAAGAGTTGTGGATGTTGACTTGGAAATATACTCTGGACAGGTATCTCTTGACTTTGAATTGGATTTGGGAATTGTTGGTCTTCACAAGGGACTTGATGTGGGGTATTTTGGTTGTAATTTGGCTTTGAACCAAAGGCTTGTTGATCTTGACTTGGGACTTTACCCAGGCCATGTTGGATGACTTGGACCTTGACTCTGGACTTGACTTTTTTGACTGTGGATAAGGCCCGGGAATTGTTTGTCTCTACTTGGTATTGACTTTGGATTTGTTTGAGACTGACCTCAGGAATTCTTGGTTTTGGCTAGAGACTTCTAATTCTTAGGATTGTTTCATGATTCACAGCTTTATCCAAAAGGTATATGGACTTGTTTGTAGTTCTTGAAGATGTTTCACCTCTCATCCAAAACGCTTCTTCAGTTCTGAGGTGGAATGTCTCAGAGAACCTCAATCAATTTTAGTTTCCTTTTGGATTAAGCTTCTGATTTCCATGACCTGGATGACTGAGAACCTTTACAGAAAGTGTGGTTCATTGTTACTTGGGTCTGAACCAAGGACTTGTAAGTCATGACTTGGGACTTTGCTCAAGACTTCTTGGTCTTGACATGGAATTTAACTTTAACTGTACGGGACTTGTTGGCGTCGACCAGGGAATGGATTTGGTTTTTTATTCTTCTTTGGGTCTAATCCAGGAGTTTGTTAATGCTGCCTTTGGACTTATACTTATCGTGTAATATGATTTGCCACTGCACAGTATTAAGATTTAATGTCAGATTTGTTCAGATCTGATATAGCCAACCCCATTATTGATTAAAATCTGATTGTTGTGCTGCTTAACATGATTAGAATTCAAATTCAAATCTAGCAAATCCTTGTGGTTTTTGCTAGCTGTGTTATTGTGAAATCCACAAGTTATAGACATATTCTACATGGTTCAGTCAGCAGATTAAACGATATTTACAGAAAGAAACTTACACATTGCAATAATTTTTCCAGATGGTATTCCAGGAGTTCTGAAAGGGTAAATAGGAGCCCAACAGCCCAATGTTACCCAAGCGTTCACTAAATAGATAATATAATTGAGCCTTTACAGAAACCCAAGTTCGCTCAATGTGGGAGTTCAAACAAAAACAAACACACTTTTTAAATGAGTGAATGGTTGTTGTGTTATGGATCTCAATAGGGAGAGAGTTCCAGAGGGTCACCAAAAGTCTACAGGCGGTTGTGGGGGACGGTGAGCAGGCCTGTGTCTGAGGACCGCAGATTCCGGGACAAGGTGTAGGGGTGGAGGAGAGAAGAAAGGTACTGTGGGGCCAGGGCATGGAGGGATTTGAGAGGGAGGATTTTATAGCAGATTCAGAACCTGACCAGGAGCAAATTAAGGTGGATGAGGGTGGGGGTTATGTGTTGCCAGGGCTTGGTGCGGATTAGAAACCTGGCAGCACAGTTCTGCACGTACTGGAACCTGTCCAGGGATTTGCTGGGTATCCCGGACAGGACTCCATTGCAGTAGTCCAGAGGGGATGGGAATAAAGGCATGTATAGTCGGGGAGAGGGAGTCACTAGGGTTATCCAACTAAGGGGAACAATTAGCTGGATTGGTAGACTGAAAGCCATCATTGAAAGTTTGGCTCTGACTCCGCGTTGGCTTTTGAGGTTAAATACTTTGAGTTGTAGCGGCTATAAATCAATTTCCTCCTTATGCCCTGAATTCCACTTCCCATTAATTAAAAAAGGATTTGTGATAATTAATTGGTGGGCCTTGTAAGCCACCTTATCAAATATAAATTGCTTATTGAGCAAAGTAATTAAAAGGAAACCCACACCCCAGGAGCTCCATCTGTTGTGTTAAGGACCTCTACACCCTCATACAACAGGTTAAGTCAGTTCACACTAAAGGAAGCAGATCAGGGGCGGAATTCCCCTCGCAGTTTTCCTTCTACGTTGCCTCCCAGCTCTTTGGTCTACACAAAGATGTTACAATAGAAGCTTAATTAGTTGAAGATAGCTTGTAGTGTCAATCAACCCTGAGGGACATCTGAACAAGCATTGTGCACATGTAGACAACGCAGAAACATGGTAATTACACCAGTTACTGCTGATATAAAGACCACAGTGGTGCAAAGACTTTCACTATATTGCAGGTATTCCACTTCTTTACATTAGATTTATTGGCTTACATACATCTAAGGAGCCATCTTATATTTTTCCCCATGTCAGATTTTTCTGTATGTTTGGAGCATATTGAAACACAACTTGAGTTCCAGTAGAGATTACTATTCTGCCCTCAGAAGCAGAGAAGGTGAGAAAAACAGCTTTCGAGATTTCAGGCTGACCTGCAACTAAACACGAACAGAAAGCACATACTGCACTGTGCCTGTGGATCATCTGCAGGGCAGTAAAACGTGTTCTCTCAACTCTCTCGTCTAGTTGGACTTATTAAGAAAAAAAAAACATAACCTGATTATTTACATCTCAATGTTTATAGGGATTAAAGGATTATGTTTATCCCTGTTTGCTGTGAGTCAGTCTGACCATCTAATTTCAGTTTTTCATCACAATATGAATTAACAATTTAAGGTTTGATTTGAGGTAAGGTAAGGTTAGGTACCTTCGAAGCTGAATCCAAAAGCTTCAAACTTTGTTGAAGTTCTTGAAGGCCTTTCACATCATGGTCATTGAGATGCTCATAGATGACCCACAGAGGCTTTTATTTCTAGCTCTGTCCACCAGTCAGTTTAGAACTGAAGAAGCCTTTCGGGTGAGAGGTGAACCGTTTCAAGAAATTCAACCAAGTCCAGGTGCCTTTTGGATTAAGCTTCAAATTACCATGACCTGGATGACTGAGAACCTTCAAGGACAGGTTAGGTACCTTAACCATACCACAGAAGCCAGTCACTGCTACTATGCTAGCTGGCAGCCTTCTGAGAGATCTACATTGATGTAATTTTACTTCTTTTCTCTCTCTCCCTCTCTCTCTCTCTCTAATGCCCTCTGTATTAATGTGCATTAACAAACTGTATAATCAACATACAGTCCCAGCTTGCAATGTTTTGTTCTGAGAATGTTACATGCGTTCCCAGAATGTTCCTTTTAATAGCAGGAGAACGTTCTCTGAAAAATTTCTCAGAAAGTTGCAGTGAGAACGTTCAAATCACATTTCAGGGACGTTTTGTAAATCACGTTCTGATAGTTCAGGCCACACTAACATCCAACACTAAGATCCTAAGAATGTTGCAGTGAGCATGTTCTACCTTTATTTTCGGGGCTTAACATTAACACCCGCCAACCCGCCAAATGTGGGTAGAATTGGGCGGTGGCGGGTGACTCACTCACTCTCACTAGCCACTCTGGCGGGTGGCATTCTATTTTTCTTCAGTAAGGAGACTGCTTTAGAGTTTTTAATACGGGATGATCCAGACCCAAAAATAGAAAGAAGAGACAGCGCGGAGAGGGAGAGAGGTGATCCAGAGTGTGATCTATTATCAGTCTATCAGAGTTTATAATCATGTGATCCAGCAGTGAGCAGTTTATAATCATGCAGCGCAGTGATGACACTGATCTGTGTGTGGTTCTCATGCTCTGTCCTGACTGAATAGGGTTGCGATCTGTCCCTATATTTCCGTGAACAATCGTCTTTATAAAGCAACCGCGTCAACAGGCTGTGAATGAAATGAACCGGAGGTGATCCACGTGTAGTTTATCAGTTATCATGCGGCGCAGGAAGGAGGAGATATGACACAGATCTGTCTTTCTACCTGGCTCAATAACGTCGCGATCTGTCCGTATTTCCGCGCACAGATAGGCTACTATAAAGTATAAACTCTCCACATGCTGTCATATGTCCATATGCTGTGTACTTCATATTTTTCACTGATGAACACAGGCGTCAGGCTTCATCATCAAACAAAGTTTCACGTCATCACTTCAGTCCGTACTCAGCCGCTCCCTCCCTCTGTGCGCCTGTGCAGGAGCTCTCCCCCTCTCTGTGCTGTGAGTCTGCGTCACAGTTTTTTGTATTATATGATGTTATTTCAAGTCTTATTGAGCTGAATGAAGCTCCGTGTTCATTTGCATACAGAGCGGGACATGAGCACTACCTGCACACAGTATTGCCTTGCGTTTGCTCGCCAGTGAGCACACATGAAGCCCCTGTGAAGAATCATAATGTGGCTGTACGTAAGTGTAACAAAGCCCGGAGAGGAGAAAAGAAAAGGTCGGGTCGAGATTGGCTGATAATGATCCAACAAAGAAAATAATGTAGCTGCGCTGAATGTAGGACGTCGGGCTGTGACAAGATGAAGAAAGACAAATTGTGGCTAGTGAAAATGTTGAGTGGCTAGTAACTTTGGAAAACCTAGCTACTAGCCACAGTTGCTGGTGAGCAAAAAAGTTAATGTAAAGCCCTGTTTATTTTTATGTAACATTGAGCAAATGTTGTATAAAAGTCGTTCTGATGTCTGAGGCCTCAATTTAATAAAGTTTAAGTTTTAACGTTACAAGAGCTTTATTTGAAACGACATCCTTAAAACGTTCTTGAATACATGTTTACATGTGTGACAAAATCTAGCTTTGGTTAAGAATAGCCTTGGAAATCTTTCTCGCATTTATCTGTGTTTGTATTTGTGGAGGTGGTGTTTAAAACTAAAGGTAATATTTTCAGAGTATATCGCAGGATTTAGTGACAAATGAAGACATATGGTGTAACATCTGTTTGTCACTCTGTATTTAAATATGATACTAAAGGATACATATGCATCAGAATGATCAAAAACACTGATGTAATAATTGTCCACAGCACCATTTGTATAATATTGCATTCCTAAGCAGTAATGCATGAAGTGAGAAGCCTCCACACAGTCTCCTCTGTGAGAGCTGATGCAGCTGGAATGTTATATGCATAATTAACTCCAAAGACGCTTCTGCTCGCCTCTTTTATGATTTCCAATAATTAATAATGTACTTCAGTTTGAGTTTGACTTTAAAGAGAGGAGAACAGAAGGTCAAAGAAATTTGGTGGAAATACGAGCATGTCCATCGTGGAATTATTCAAATATTCAAATGAACACTATTTGCCCATTAAGTATTCCTTGCTGTTACAGTCTTTATTCACCATGTTCTCATGTCTGGACAGTAACCGTAGAAAACCCCCCAGGGTGTCAGAGAGGACATCATTTTCTATCATAAAAGCTGCCAACGACTCACCGTATGTAATCAGTGATGTCTGAGCGGCCGTTCTAACCCCTGTAGCATTGTTAGGCCTTTCCAAAGAGACACATATGACAGTTTTTCTCACGGGATGTGCAAATCAGCATGCATAATGTAATGGAGTCCACTCCACCTTGACGAATGAAATAAAAAACATCAACAAGATTAATGGTTGCTCAAATTAAAAGTAATTAGCAGAGGAGCACGTTGGTGGAAGGAATTAACTCACATGGCTAACATTTCCTGCTGAATGCCGCCGGCTACGCTGCAGCTACGGAGATGTTCCCTCTCCAAACCACTGAGCCGAGCAGTCCCAGTAGACCTCCAGTACTAGCTCATCTCGAGCCGCTCACTCTCCCAGGACCCAGGGGTCATTAGTTAAAGTAGCTGCTGGCAACTCAGCATGCAGGATATGAGTGGGCCGCCAAGGGCATCCCTGCCAAGCTCCACTCCCAGTGAGTCCCTGTAACAGCCTGCTTTGTTCTTTTTATTCTGAATATGAAAGGTGTGTGTGCATGCAAGCCTGTAATTAAATACTATATTTTTATGTGTATCCTGTGTGTATCCTCTATGTGTACCAGTGCCAGGGTGCATCACTGGAACATCACTGCTGTCCAATGCAATCAAACCGCTACAAGAGGTGTTTATGACATTTGTGAATATGTGATATAATAAGGTGTCCCTTGATCATTATACAGTACAAACACTCATGAAAGAACATGGCAACATGAATGGACTGCAAGTGACTTACAACTATAATACAATGCAGCTCAACTGATTCTTTATAAATGTATTTTTTTGTTTTTATGTTGCAGATATTTTTGTCCAAAGTGACGTGCATCTGAGAGTTATTACAACGATCAAGACAGGAGGGAGCGAAGTCAGTAAGAGCCAAAAAACTGCTTCAAAAACATCAACAAGGCCAATATTATCATCATGAATATCCTAATAACATCATCAAGTATCAATATGTGCAGAGGTGTTCATAAAGAGCTGGGTCTTTAGCCTCTTCTCTCGGTGAAAGGGACTCTGCGGACCGAATGGAGTTTGGTAGCTCGTTCCACCACCGGGGGACGACAGAGGAGAAGAGTCTAGTTACAGACTCAGGGCCCTGTTGTGATGGGAGTACCAGGTGCCTTTCATTGGCAGAGCGTAGTGGGCGGGACGGAGTGTAGACCTGGATGAGGGCGTTCAGGTAGGCAGGAGCTGTTTTTTGTTGCTGTTTTGTAAGCGAGCAACAGGGTTAAATGAAGTGCGCACAAAAGGGTTGTTCAGCTACATTTAAATCTGAGTCCTTATTCTTCACATAATGTATTTTGGGGTCTAAATGACAAAAAGGTTCAAAATGAATTGGAATTGCTCCAGTAGACTGATTTAGCCAGCTGCCACAAAACAGGCTGTAATGGGGGCAAAGTTCTCTGCAGGTAAATGTGCCCAATAAATAGTAGAGACAGAGTAATACGATTTTTTCATTCTTTAACCAGAAACTGACGTTACTGTCTCGAAAGCAGCCAGACTCTATTGGAAAAATAGCAATTTCACCTGGCAGAATATGGGAGTTGTTGATCGCCTGCTGTATGGATTTATTGGTTTGTTTGTGTTGTTGTGTTTTACACAAATATTATGCTGGATTTAAACTTATTATTTAAAACACCAAAGTCTCAGAAAAACACAAACTAACGCGGATGAGCAACTGCTGAGTTCTACGAGGTTAAATTGACTGTTGTCAGTTTGGTAGCTTTGAAGAGAGCGATGCAATTAATTTACCCTTTAAAATAATGTTTATTCTGTCAGGATTCTTCCTGTAATGTTGTTGCAGTCTGAGCCTTTAAGTGACAAATACAAGAACCTTTAGTGGAATTACTTTGATCCAAAGGATTTCATGAAACCCAATTTCGGACACTACTTGCCAGCACGCCAGACGCCAACCATGATGTCATTGCTGTCGCCCACATAAAGCGTACAGCGCAGCTCCAGTTGTTTCAGTAGTAACTAATATTATACTGACCATATTTCCACAAAATAAAACAATACATCATAAATATGAAATACTATAGTGAAAAAAAATGAAACCAGATTTTCACGTCACATTTCGTTTATTGATATCCATCCCTTTCAACACTATACTAATATATTAAATATATTATAAATTATATATATATTAAAAACAAGACACGCATTTATCAATATAATTACTAATGAAAACAGACTGCATTTTTTGTTAAAGTAAATTGTGCCTATGATAAAATGACACATCACAATAAGAAACCCATTCAGAAGAATCTGACACGTCTCATCTGGCTGCAGCAGCAAAGTGTTTGGGCGAAGAGCAGAATCAATTTGGCCACATCGTTGTCGCTCCCTGAGGAGAATAAAATAAACTGGCAATTGATATCCAGAGTGAAATAAAAACAATTAGCCCCCGTCTGGCTTAACGTTAGCAGTGCTGCCTATAGTAATTACTATGCATAACAAGGCTAAAGGCTAACGCCGTGATTAGTACTGTAGTGGCGCAATTTCTAAACAAAATTCACAACTTATAACGCGGATACGAAACCAGTAAAACACACTTCATGATCAATAATTGAAGTTACTTAATAGGAGAATTACTTACATTGTACGTCAGATCACGCTGGTCGCGCTCCTCTCGTCTCCTCATGCACTGCAATGCATTAAGGTATTTATTGCTTGGTTAGTGACCATTGGTTGTACACTACTTTTCACATTTCATTGTGGGATACAATGAGTCCACTATATAGGGTATAATAAATCTCACTCAGAATTCGGACAGCACTACCCATCTATAGTGAGTAGTGGGTGATTTTGGACACAGCCACAGAGACAGACAACCTTTCACGCTCACACTCACACCTATCGAACACTGAACCTAACAAGCATGTCTTTGGACTGTAGGAGGAAGCAGGAGTACCCGAAGGGAACCCACGCATGCACGAGGAGAACATGCAAACTCCACTTTGTCCGAAGCCGGGTTCAAACTCGGAACAACAACGTTAACCTAAAATGTGTAAAAAGTAGGGCCAGTGTTGTACCACAATTCCCTTTAAGAACTGCCATATAAAATCCACCAGCCATACACAGCAATGGAATTGTTCACTCTGAATACACACTTGTGGGGCATCTTGTACATGCATAGAAAAAGCGACCTTGGTTTAATGTTTCCAGGAGGAGCATAAAGAGACTTAAACAATACAACCACCAACAAGACTCTTTTCACCTCTGCAACAAGGACGCACAGCCCACGCAGCACATTGTTCACGTACAGTCAGCGGAGACAGCGGCGACAATTATGGCTGCGGATGTCCTTGGCAGAGAGTTCTGTTTGATCTGCCGTCCTGTCAGGAGGAAACTTCTTTTTGTTCAGTCGCTTTGTGAAAAATGAGTCAATTACAGCATTTCTTTGAGAGGATTCCCATTTTAGGTGGATGGATGGTCATTTATCATCAAAGGTTTGGAGGCACGGGCCTGCTGACCCTGCAAGAAATCAAACTGATTTAAAGTTGGGGCTCCTTCCTTCAAGGCGTTGGTGTGTATAACTCTGTCCAGAAGATTGTGTGTGAGGCACAGCTTCCAGGTAACGTATGGTCCAAAGGCAATTTGCCATGAACTCAGGCCTTTCTCTATCAGCATATGAATATGTCCTGATGACTTACCTGTTTCATCAGTCAGACTGCTGCTGCAGCAACAACCCTGCTCAGCCTGATTCTTCATGCAGCACATCCTCTCCTCTTGCTGCTCACTGACCTTCTATTGAATATGCATTATATTCGTTTGAGGTCAAATATTATAAGAGAGTGATCTGGTGCACAGAACGGCATTATATGTAATAACAGCAGTGGCATTTAGTGTGGCTCTGTGTGGTCAATTCAAAACTTGAAGTCCCTTTTTGCTGAACTTAATATCTGAAGAACTTTGTCTCATGTATGATCTTTGTTTAGTTATGTTCACCTGTGTTTAATATTTATGTGTATTTAGTCTTTGTCTTCCTTCCTTCCGTGCCAGTTGATCTTCGTCAAACTTCGTCAAAATTCTCAGATTTTGTTCCTTTTTGTTGGAATAAATCTTGTAGTCTGCATCAAGAGTCCAGCTGGATTATTCAGCATTGGTTTTGCATAATCCTCTTAAGAAAAATGATCCGTGCAGACGTGGGTCTGTCTCAGTGTTACGCCTGGAGTGTTGATGTTTACATTAAGCTGAGCTAGCCACCGCTATCTAACACCATTATTACTCAACAGAACTCGGTGTTATCTATAAGGTAACCAGGACACTCTTTGTTTGAACAGTCCGGAAAAAAACAGGCAGCAACACCTGTGATATCTTCAGAAAAGTGAAGTTTGATTTCAGTCTGTGCTAGCCGCTGCAGTTTCTGACACAAACGGCTGACACACGGCATGAAGGAAAACAACATCCTCTCGTCTCCACCCTGAACGGCACTTGATTGTTTCCATAATATTGGATTTTCTTTTATTTGTTGTCTCTTCTATAAACCACTGACCCGAACAGCTGATCTGATACTGTGTGCTGCATGCGTAGGTATACAGGGCCGTTGTGCAGAGTAAGACAGTACCGAGGGAAGGGTGAAAACCCAGCGTACACTTAAGGTGCTTTTTCGACAGGAACCACTTGAGGAACTCCATGCGTTTCAACAGCAGGAACCAGGGTCTAAATTAAGTTCCGGGGTAGTTGACTTACCCCCTGAAAAGTCCCTGCTCAGGGGGTAGTACTTTCCGAAGGTCCAGGAACTTTCAGGGCAGGGCCTGCAGTGCTGATCGTTTCTGACTGGTCGAGTACTCGTGGCATTTTATTTCACCTGCTAGGGCTGCAGGATCTTGGAAAAAAACATGCATCTCCTTTTTCCCGTCGGCACACACAACCTCACACCGTGTGTGTTCTGCGGGTGTGACCGCTAAGAGTAAACACGTCCGCTCCGTGAACTGTCCATTTATGTAGCCGGCTGTACTTCAAAAAACCGAACTACCCCTTTTGAGAACAATTTTGGATCAGTACATGTTAATTCAGGATTTTTTTAATAGTATATTTGCTGAAAAAAATTAAAATCCCTTTATATATAATCATGTTTAATGACTTACATGACCTTTAACTGAGGTCGAACTTTGTTGCTTTAAATGGTCAATCCAGAACCAACACAATATTTGTGCAGCACACAGTAACTAGGGTTTAAAAAAAGCATCTTACCCTTTAACTACTAGGTCTATCTCTTAATAATGTAAGACACTAAATAGCAATCTGAGTCTGTCTGTGGCAATATCAAACATTTTTGTGGACGAACTTTGACAGTGTATTTGTCACAGAGATTATGATGCTGTCATTACAGCCACTTTAGCAGCTGCCATTGTAAACAATCTACTGGAGAAATTCACAAACGTTACTGACCTTTTACTCATTTGGACTTCACTGTAAAAATTGGACGCAGGTTTTAAAATATTATTGAGTTAATCCTGAATAAAACCATAATGGAGTAACTAAAACAAGAAGTATGAAGCCTTATATCTCATTAAGACTAAAGAACACAGGCAGGGATTACACAGGTTGGATGAAAGCCACTCTTCCAGCTCCTCCCTGGTTCTTCTTCCTCTCGGTGACGGCGTGAAACGGGGCCGACATCACATCATTACTGAACGAGCTGAGTGTGCCTTCTCATCCTGCCAGCTGAGCTTCCTGTCCCATCTCCTGCTGATCTAATTTCACAGCAGATGATTATTACTGTTGAATAAATTAGCACTGGTTATCACGTTGCAAGCTGATACATTTACAACTAATTCCATTTATTACTGATTCATTATGAGGTGATTGGCCTGCAATCCCATCTCACGTTAGGATCACCTCAGTGGAAAGCATGGCATGTGCATTACTGCGACATGCACGCCCGTCAAGCTTTCGCACCGGCATGTAAATATTTACGGCGTTTTCAACAGTGGGGATGTTCAAAGGGAAGTCATTTCTGGAAAAATTGTTCCCAAATATCAGAGAGAAGTTGACAGAAGGGCAACATGCATTTCAAAGCTACATCCAGAATATAATCTGTCAGCGGAGTGTTAAGAATGAAAAAAATCGAGGCAAAAGCTCGACGTCCCAATGCAAGCGTCAGGCACCACACGTCTTGTTGAGGACAATCATTTTGTTTAAAGCGTGTCAGGATATTGCTCACCTATCATGGGCTTGAAGTTTGCCTCAACAATGGCACAAACCAAGGGGTGGTAAAATAAAGGCTGTGACGATATCATCGGTGGTGATGGCTAAGGCCAGACAGGATTGCAAGCGGAGACCAGCTGACCAGCTAAATAATAAAGAGAGACCATAACTTACTTGTGTGGTGCTTTAGGAGATGTGGATTGTGGTGACAGAGTTGTTAAATTTATGCTAATCCACAGTTGGGTTCCTGTACCCGTACTTCAGGGCTGGGTGAGGAAACAATCTTGATAGTGGAGCTGATATTAATTACCAGGTTTGTTTGTTTTTAAGAGAACAACCCCTTTGTGGTTAATTCAGCTCCTATTAAAAACCTTGTAAACAATTATAGAGATCATACTTTTTGCTGACTGTCCCAGCCCTAATGAACTTTATGCAACCATTGCTTAAGTCTAAAGTCTGAACACAGCTCTGAGCCGGTGGGTTTCTTCTGACATCCTGTTCAATATGTTCTCCACTAGCAGAGGTAGGAAGGCATCCAGAGCCTCGGGGTGCCTCCTCTCCACTCTGACTATACCTCCTCCCTCCTAAGCTCTAATTGCCAGCATTGTCCAAAGAGTCTGGTCATGAAAAAAATCAATGATTTCCCAGGACATGATGAAAAGAATCGATCCTATCTAGCCTGCACGCCTGACTGTCTTGCATTGTACCTAATGGATATCAGCATTCACACATGTACAGGCACATACATGTTCAAACACACACGCCGTATAAACCTATCTCCTGACACTCCAGCTGAACCGGTGAGAGCACTTGGCTGCAGCAGACCTTCACTAAAGATTGACATGATGGCCATCAAGGGAGGACTAGTTGAAGGGAATTTAATGAATTATTTAACAGTCAGACAAGGTAGTAAAGGGGGGGTGGAATTAGTGAATGTGTGCTTTTTTCATGAACTTGTTTTTGCTTCATTATGCATAGTATCCTGTCTGAATGTTTCTAAGTTCAGTGAGAGTCCCTGTAGTTTGGCACTCAAGGCTCAAAAGCAGGCCACGTTTAATGACTGGAGAGCCAGAGAATGAACTGAGAGAATTAATACACAAAAAGTGCCTAAGTCAGATAAGTAACCAATGCAAACACACACACCTTTCAACCTTTTAAACAAAAATGTTTGGTCATTTTTATGCACATCTATCTTCTCTGCATTTGTGAAAAAAAATAAATAGATAAATAAAATATTGGGACAAGAACACTTCCCGAGGAAATAGTTTTCAAAGGAGCCTGTTTCACACTGAGAGCTGCATCCTCCAGTATTTTCCCCTGTATTAGCACTTCATCCACTCTGATACAGCTGTATCTTTCAGTTATGTTTTTTTTTTTTTCATAATTAGACAAATAGATTGTACAACACAGACTCAGCACCAAACATTTAGCTACATCAGCTTACGAGGCAGATGTTTACCTGGTGGAGACAAAAACAGAGCTAAAATAAGAGTGTATAACAGACATGTATTTTGTCTTTTGGATGCGACAAATCCCTCCAATGAATGCTAATGTTTCTCTGTTTCTCCCTCGTCTGTGGGATGTGTCATTTGATCTCTGCTATTTTTATGGTATCCGCGCTGCAATGACCGGGGTGATTTCCATGAGAAGAAATGCTGCAAATTCAGGAACGATGCAAATTCTAAAATACATGCAAAAGTTCAAAACAAATGCAAATTCAGGAACGATGCAAATTCTAAAATACATGCAAAAGTTCAAAACAAATGCAAATTCAGGAACGATGCAAATTCTAAAATACATGCAAAAGTTCAAAACAAATGCAACAACAGAAACGCGCTGCATGTAAAAAACACGTGCTGCAAAAGGCGGAAATAAATGCATAAATAAAACGTGCTGCAAAGTCACACAAAAACTCACAAACCCAGAAAATGCATGCTAAAGAAAAACGCAGCAGAAATGGCTCCAGATTGACAGACTTAAGTAACCGCTGTGAATGGTAGCTCCTGTTTTAGCCGTGCAGCTAGCAGTACTGTTAGATGGCTCGGCCCGGTGTCAGTGAAGTGATAGTGTTTACTCTTCTAACTAGCACAGGGGCTTTGGGAGTTCCAAGTTATCTGGCCTGCAGAGCATAGTTTGGGGACAGAGAAGACAGAAGCACAGCAGTTTTCTTGCATGGTTTGGCTCCTGGCACCCCGAACCGAACCGAACCCCCGCTCAGGCCTCCGGAGATTGGCACAAACTAATGCCCAACCTCCCTCTCACTCATGTCCCATCTCGACGGTGTCTTTATCATCCGTGGTGTCAGAGTCCAGGTTAGCCTCACTTTAAATATCCTGGCTACTTTGGGTTTTTGCAGCCCATTTCTATCGTTGCATTTGTTTTGGACTTTTGTTTTTGAATTCGCATCATGTCTGTTTCTTTTAATGGAAATCGTTTGGACTGTTGCAGAGCCTTTGCCCTTGTGGACTGCTGTACTCATTATCCATATCAACTTCTTGTAGTGATAGTATGTTTGTGTTTTTTTGCCACTTGTTGCAAAGTCAATAAGTTGACAGAAAATTAAGTAACACCGTACTGTACTAACAGGCCATCCAATGAGTCTGTACATACTCACCATACGTGGGTTGTTAGCTTGTTCCGTGTTTGTTATACATTGATTTATTTGTGTGGTGTCAGGATTGTTGGCAGCTGTTCCCTGCAGGGAAGACATCAGCCGATCGTAATGAGAAGACCAGTACTTTTATAAAATGTTAATGTACACGCTTTGTTCACCTGCCTCCCGCTCTGCTATCAGAAATCTGCTAGCAACGGGTTTGATGCGTTCCACAAGCTCTCTTTGCTTTTTTAGTCTGATAAATAATCAACTATCTCGAGCATGCTGCTGAACTTAACACTTGCCAACACCTGGCTGCTCTCCAGCTCCATCCTCTTGTCCAAATATGGCCGCTTCTGGTTCCAAACAGAACAACATAGAGAAGGCCAAAATGCTAATCTCAAGGCTGCAAAACGACCAACCAGTGGGTGACGTCCTGGTGGCTGATTCACTTTTTTTACACAATACAGATTTAAAGAAATGATAACCTCACCATCAACTTCTCGTCCGTGCTGCAAAGAGTGGATACTGTATCAATGTCTTGTTAGTATTGATCTATCTGTCTATCCATGTCTGATGATGCTCCATCCTTAGCCACACCCATGACCCCAAACACACAGCATGTTTTAAATGAAAGGTCTTCTGGCCTTCTGAGGTTTCTTTACAGTGGTTACATGTGCTAAGATGAAATGTTTTAAATCAACCGGGCACCACGGCTCTCAGCCTCCATCTCTCCACCATGTTCCCTTTCAGTGCCTCCTATGTATCGTCTGTCTATCTGTTCTATCCCCGCTGGTATTCCCCCACTCCCACAACTTTGCTTCTACCCCACGTGCCTCATGTTCTTTCTCCCTCTTCTTCCCCCCTCTCTCTCTTTCCGATGTGCCAGCACAGAGCGATGTCCCCCGGGACCTTTCCTAATTAGGCCATAAAAACCAGGGAAGTGAAGGAATAAAAGAGAACAACCTCATCATGTCACCCTGCTTTAGCGCCTCATAAGGCAACACACCAGTGACAATTATGGCAAATTAACAAGACTGACGCAGAGAAATGTATATAAATATGTACATGTACAGAAGGCCTGTATAGGGCAGCCACATTCACCGCTTCTTAAACGATTAGAATATACTGAAGGCTTCACATCCTCAGTGAAGAATAACTTGCATGTTAATCAGGGTCGGCTGGTTGTGTGGAATATTTTTTCCTTCAATTGCGCCCATGTTCTTCAACAAAACATTTTCTTCTACCTGTTGTTTACATTATTCATAATCGATTAGCATACACTAAAAAGCACATTTTCACACTATGTATTATTGAAGTTAATAGCTGAGATCTCACTGTAAACCCGAATAAGTAAGCAGAACTCAAAAAAATTAAGGCAATCAATTGCCTTAATTTTTTAAAGTTTATTAACTTAAAAGTCAAGTGTTTTCAGAGCTTAAATATTTGGATTACATGCTACACATACCTTTTGATTACAGTTAAATTAAAGTGCTTATTAAGCCAACTCAAATATTTTTAGTTTGTGACTTAAAGTTTTTATTCACCTATCCCAAGGGATTAAGTTAACAGAACAGAACAAAATTAGTACACAAACAAACTCTTTTTTGTTAACAAAACTCAATATTTATTAGTCTCTTTTGTCATTATTCTTAATTAATCTCAACACAAACACATTGGTTGTGAAACTTAAAACCATGTGACTCAAAACTTAAAAACTTTGTGGCAAGTGATTGCCTCAATTACATCGAGTAAAACCAACTTCAACAGTTTGAGTAAATGTCTTTTATTGAACAGTATTTTCTTGCCCACTCCCATTTTACACACTGTTATGCCACGGTAATAGGGATAAGACACAAAAAGACATTTTAGTAGAAAATGTGAGTACATTTTAGAGTAGATCTGGTCCTTGATCTTGGATAGGTGTGGTATAGTGCACAAATGAGTCCAAACATTACCAGGAGCAAGTCTGGTGAGGCTGACCACAATGTCTCTTTGTGACGACACAGATGACGGTAGAGATTTTCACCACTTAGCAGTGAACTGGACTTGTTTCATTATCACTGATGACGGTATGGATGGCCACAGAAACATCTCCAAGCTCTGGCTCATCAGACTCGTCCTGAATGAAGGAAAGAGAGATACTAATTACAAACTAGTCCAGCTAGTATGAAGATAGTTTAAAAAGAAAAGAAAAAAATATGCACACTTTACTACGCAGTACTTTTGGGATGTTTCAGATCAACAGATTTACTTTAGATTCAGACAGTTAGAATCTAAAAATTCATCAGTCAGTGTCCCATAAAAAAGTAGACCACAGTTTCCTCATTTGAGACTTATTAAGTTGTTAAAAAGGAGGTGTCCATTGAAGCCACTTGACTCCTTAAGGTGGGTCGTAGTGTAGGAAAAAAAATCAAAAATGTTCATTCCAAAATTTTTGCTAAGCAAAAACAAAGCTCTACCCAACAAGATCTTCCTATGTTGCTATATTTTTTGACTCCAACTTTTGGAGTTGTTTGTAAGTTGTTCATATTTTAATTAAAAATGTTTTTGAGAGTTGTGTTGTGAGATGGACCGATGCTAAGCTCAGCATATATTCGGAAATCTTTTACCAGACCTCCGTATTGCTGTGAACAAAACAACACTGATCTCATTCATTAGTAATGGGAAGACCAAACCTCTCAATCACCCAAACTACACTACCAGTCAAAAGTTTGGACACATTTTCCCGTACAAGTGAATGGGAAAGTGTGTCCAAACTTTTGACTGGTAGTGTATATAGACAGACAGACTGAACAAAGGTAAATGAGAAAATGTGCATTTTGATGAACTGTTCACTTAATTTAGAGTGGTATTGGTAATCATTCAAGGAGACTCACTGTGCAGGTTCTGAAAGACGTCCTCACGCAGATACAGAGGCAGGGCATGGAGAAGGATGTGTGGATGTCATGAAGTCCCTATAACAATAGGGAGAATAGAATAGAAGTGAAGTTTACTGAATGAACCTAATTTTAAACAGTAAAATCAGAATATATATACACTAAAAACCTACTCACATATTTATCAGTTGGGGAAGATGGGGGTCAAGCTCAGCGTACAATGTGCTGGGCAGGCTCTGGTTTGTGATGTTTAAATTCTGCATTCACCTAAATTTAAAAACAGAGCAGAATTGATAATGAATCCCAGACAAATGTGTATTATTGTGTATCCTCAAAAACATGTTTCAGCTCAAAATTGTGGTGTTTTCTGGTCACAGCTCCCTTTTTTTGCATGTCACCGCAGTATATGGTATATGATGGGATTTGTGTAAAAACAACAACAACAACCACAATAACAAAAGGCTGAGCTGCTGCTGTCATTAAAATTAGAATAGCTGTTCCACCTTAAAGGTCAGTCCACCTCAAGTGAGACTGGCCTGAAGTTGTCGCTATCTTCGGAGCTAACCCTCTTCACTTTAAACAGAGTTATAGCATTTATTCACCGACAAATAGCCTAGACTGTACACACAATGACACTGCACCGCTATGTTTACAGCTACCGTTACTGCGAACGTTACTGCTAATTTTATACTTACCGTCAACCGCGCTGTCTCTCTGTCGCTGACGTTACCCAGTGCGCATTTTTCCGTTGAAAAGACGTCTAAACTTAGAAATAGTCGATGAAAAACGTACACTTTTCAACCAGTTTTGAAAGTCTTGGACGGAAAAATGCGCATTGGACAGGTTCATTACTGTCTGGTTTCAAAGCATCACCAACTGTGGCCCCGGTTTCCCTGAAGTTAGGAATACAATGCTACTTTAAACGATCTTCTGCACGCAGTCATAATTCCTTCCTCTAATGTTTCATTACTCTCAAACGAACATTTGAACATATATTACAAGTTCACATTACACAGTACCTTTGTGCAAATAATTCAAGCATTAATGTGAATCTCCTGACTCAACTGCTGGCTAATGTTAGCTAGCAATTATCAACACTAGCTCAACATTATCGATCCCAAAATATCAACAAATGCTTTAAAATATAAAGACATATAATTATTTAACACTTATGGTGAGACAAATGCTGATTACTGCCGAAGATAAGAGCGTAGTTCCACCTTACTGCAGGCATTTGTGGAGCTTTCTTGACTTCTGAGCCCCCCTTCCCACAGCCTACCGTTACTGATGTTGCTGACGTCAGATGCACGCATTTAAATTGAAACAATAGAAATAAGTACAGTGAAATTATACTTTTAGAGTGGTGCTTTATTAATCCGCAAGATAGTTCAAGTAAATCAAAAATGATGAGTTCAGCTAACTCAAAAAGGAAGAAAAAGTCACAGGAACTGAAAATATTTAAGTTAGTAGAACTTTTTCCAATAATTAAGTTTACACTACTTAATCTATTTAATTAATTTGAACATTTGGGTTTACAGTGTACCTTGGACTTCAGTATGGAAATAAACTTGTGCACTCACCCCATATATCCATTGAATACAGCTGTTTTACTGCAGCTGGAGGATCTGCTGCCATTTTCAGGCAAAGAGAGGTTTAGTCACGGCTCACGCCTCTTTTCTGCACTCCACTGTCTTTATAGAGAAGAACTAGTTTCTGCCTGAGCAGTACTCATCTTAAAGCGTGTACTAATCCGTCCAAGTTTTTCAAAAAGGCCAGACAGTGTGGATATATACATCAATATGTATTGATATTAAAATGAAGAAAGACAAACAGGAACTCACCCAGGATACCATGGAGACTGAACTTCCTGGAGGTCATGGTGGTGATAGGAAGGCTGAAGGTTTGGAAGCAGTGGGTTGTAAAGAAAGAACGATGGGACTCAAATGATATTTAGGTAGATGGTAGCTCAGTCTGTAGGGACTTGGCCTGGGAACTGGAGGGTGGCTGGTTCAAGTCCCGGGACAGACCAAGCATGGACGGGGGCTGGTAGCTGGAGAGGTGCCAGTTCCTTCCCTGGGCACTGCTGAGGTCCCCTAACATGCTCGTGGAGCATGTCTGTGTCCATAGGGGTCTGTTTGTGCATATCTGTATTTTGGGCCTATGTGTGTGTAGCAGGTTTAAAAATTGAATTTCCCCTCAGGGATTAATAAAGCATATCTTCTTCCTTTTCCTCTTAAAGAACAGAATCAAAAGTCGAATTAGCCAAAAGATATCGGTCAAAGAGCCGGAATTCTCTTTTATGCAGTCTATGAAAATGTCACTCTCGTAGACTAATAGGTGGACATAACGGCCCATTGGTTTGTGGGCTTACATTTGGAACCCCTGAGTTCATATTATATTAAGAAGAGTGAGCGTGCTGCATCTCTGAAATATAGAGACGTGACGATCACAGGTCGTCTCTTCTGATTACTCTTCTTCTTTTCTCTGTTGCACTTCGTTGTAGTGATTGTTCCTTTATGTCTGCACAATAAAAACACTCAAGTTTGAATAATTACACTTTATTCGTTAACTGCACCGCCTCACATTTTGTGTGTGACATCTATTTGCCTCTTTTCTCACTTTTTTCCTCTTTATTCCCAAACCAGCCCGTGCTGGCCTAATTACTGCTCTAAAATATTAATCTAATAATCTGAGTTAGTGAGTCTTGCAGCTTTTAGGGCTGTGATGAATCATTGCATGCCCATTAACAGTCTATGATCATAAATCATCATTAGCGCGTATCAACAAAGAGAAAGTGTTTGACTAAATCTGTCAGCATCATTTATAACTCGGGTAATTATTCTACACAGACATCTTCAGAATTGCCTGAGTGGCTTGGGGGCTGCTCTGCTTTTGCTGTGGGAGCATTTGCACGAGGGTTAATGTGGACGTGCGTTGTATTCATAAGGGCCGGAAAGTTGCGTCTGTCCCTGTCCGTCTTTGAACCGCTCCCACCACTGAGCTGAAGGGTCAGCCGTGTGCAGGAATGCCCGGGGGCCATGGATACTAAGGCCACTGCATCTGAGAGCTATGATTGAAAATGTCTGCTCTTTGTAGTGTGCAGGTGAGGCTGCTCAGGGTGGGAGGAACCTTTGAAAACGGTCTTGGCAGTTGAAATGCACCTATAGAGAATATTGCATCCCCCAGCTGGAGGGACTCTGTACTGTGGTGAAGGTCAAGAGTGAACCGGGCAGGAAAAGGAAAATGTCAGGCTGAGGAACAACAATAGTGTCTGCTTTGACACTTTTATAGTTGAAGAACTTAAGTTGGAGGGCTATGGTATGCATTAAGGGATTTGTGTGCGTGTGGAATATACAGTGTGAAAGTGGCTGAATGACAGTGTCACAGACAGAGCTCTTAGAATTTAACAATGTCAAAGTCCAAATACTTTAGAATGATTTGAATCTAACCGACTGTCATTGGTAGATATTTGCTGCTGCTCATCTGTAATCCATTGAATAGAAGCTAATAAAGCCCATTATATCTGTATCTCATTTCTGTGCTCATGAGGCTGTAATTATCACCATTTTTTTTTAGCGCAGAAAGAAGCAGAGTTAGAGGAAACACTTTTGTCTGCACCTTGATTTTAATTCAGATTTGACTTTTATTCTTGGTCTCTCTATTTGATTGGACTTTAAACCGTCTGGGTGTTTAAAGTCTGAATACTTTCCTTGCTCAATGATTTTTGGTGTGGACATCCCCATTGGTTTGCGGACTTCTGTTTTGAAGCCTTTAGTTTTGCAATTTGGCTGTCGCCATGTTGGTTTATTGGAGCCAGAAATGATGGTGTTTTGAGCAGAGAGTGTAGCTGGGGAAGTGGAAGGGGTTAGCAGGTTGCATCTGTAATTCAAGGTAACTTTGATGTTTATTGGGATGCTAATTTTGGCCAGCAAAATACCAAGCTGCTGCTAAGTTTAGCATTAAGTCCTTCCAAAGGCCTGGAAAACTTCCTTTGTTATAGCTGGATATGTTGTTTTTTTCTGCTCCCTCTGCATCTATTCTGTTGTTTTGCTTTGCACGGGACGTTTTCAGGAGGGGCGCTGTTGTGGTTCCCTGAGCCAATCACAGCGTATAGGTGAGCGTGGGAGTGGTTCAAATGAGCAACTGGGCCCCATTCAGACTGGGGAACACGGCGAAAGCACGATGCAGAGTTGGTCTTCTTTCTGTTGGACAGGTAGGTGCCTCAACCCGAGTAGGACAAGCTAACCAGCGGTCAGCATGCTAGCGCAAAGGTAACCGGCGGTTAGGATGCTAGTGCAATGGTAACCGCTGGTTAGCATGCTAGCGCAAAGGTAACCGTGATGCCGTCGGTGTTGGCTCGGCGGGTGGGCGTGTTCTCACCGGAGAGAGAGAGAGAGAGAGAGAGAGTGAGCTTCTGGTGACGAAGAGCCCAGGAGGAGGGGCCCAGTTTGAATGTAAATGTAAAAATGTAAGGAAAAGTCCTACTTATTATACCTTTAAAGGCATTTTTTTTTACAAACTAAGCTTCTATCAGAATAAACAGAGAGAAGCTGTTCTATGAATCAAAAGACTAAAAACCCCAAATTACAACAAAGAAACACCAAGGCCTCGAAGACAGAACGCCCTCCTCCACAGGATAAAGCACAAGCACTGGCCCTGCTGCCTCCTCTCTCCTGCTCTTTATGCTCTCCCTTGATTGGTGAGTTAACACAGGTGAGCTTCATCGCCTGCTGCTGTAAGTGGAAGAGCTGCACCTTGAGAGCACACAGAAGACAGAGACGCACGGAAACACAAACTACACACCGCTACGGCACATAACAGTCCCTGTTTGACTTCATGTATTTGTAGCCAGCTTTGGTTTCCTGCAGCACATATAAATTGGCTTTGTTTCTGAAGTCGCAGTCCTTTTCTCTCGACTTAAATCTGCCTTTGTCAGCCGTTATACAAACAGGTTTTAAACAATATTTACAAACAGCTTCCTTTCAGAGTCAATGTCAAACACTGTACAAGACATTGTTCTGGTCGCCGTGGTAGCAACTTGTCCATCACAATGTATCCACACCCCAAAGCATACCCAGCATCTATTTTTCTTTAGAAAAGGACCATCAATTACAGAATTAACATCAAGTCCATAAACTCAATAGGAAAATGTTTGCTGAGGTAATAAATCAAGAGAAGGGTCATGTTCTGGAAGCCTTACATACAATACTTCTTCTTTTGTGAACAATGGAGGCGCCCCCTGCTGTCAGTAAAAAAAAGCATGGACACTACTGCATCCACTTTCTATATACAGTATTTGACTGAACTAAAACGCAGCTCAACTGACAGACCAACAGAAAGACCGTCTCTACAAGTAAGAATGTGTTTAATTATTCATGGTACTGTGCTGCAGCTCTCAGCGTAGCTGTTGAAACATCCTCCATAATAGTCTATTTGCAGTGGATATACACTCTTTACTGTGTCCACTGCACCACTTCCTATAATCCTGATAAAGTGATGCAGACACAGCCAACTGCTTTACTGGGTTAATTGGTTCGTCAGAGTCATATGACAGGTAGAAGGGGCTGTGATTCATCACACAGACAATTGAATTACCCACCTGGTGGCTATGGTTACCACAGCCTTGCGCACTACAGTAAATGATCAGTTACCGCCGCCTCTCTTACAGTGACTTTCCCTGACACAGACTGTAACTACAATTAATGAAGCAGACTGTAATAATTCCCAGAGAACTTCTGGCATTTAATTTGAAGTTTCTTATTGTGCTGAACTGAGCTACTGTTTAATAGGATTCTGTGAAAAACAGATTTCTTGATCATTTTTTAAACATACTTAAAGCTGCATTCTCTGGATTTGTGTTATTCTTTCACTTGCAGGAGGAAGAACGAGATGTGAACTTTGTGGTGGACATCAAAGCAAAAACGTTCCTGAATACTTACCCAGCAGACACAGACAATTGCAGACATTAGCTTTGACTTGGAGGCATAATAAAGGTACCTGGCTAACATTCTCTTACAGCAGTCAAGCTACATTAATGTTTTTTGGCCTTGACCATAGATTGTATGTAAGATGTCAATATAGTCTTCTGGTGTCAAATGGGAAGCCAACGGGGCGGTGCTTTCTTTGTGCATTCAACGGCCTCCAGGGCGTCACTTCTCTGAATAAAGAAGGGCCCCAATTGTATAAAAGTCGACCATAGTTTGACCCTATTTCTCTCTTGATTTATTACTACAGTATCCATTTAATGTGTTTATGGTCTCAATCTCTAATTTCAAGTCTCCTTCAATACAGCATGATGTTCATTGTACATTATGCTCCCATTTAGACGATAAAACGGTATTCTTTAGGGTGTGGTTACCCGTGATTGACAAGTCCCAACCATGGCGACTTGTGAACCAGGACACTGGCGTGGCGATGCATTTCCACTCGTCCAAATATTGTCCCTTTAGGTAAAACAAAAAACTGCCAAAATGCCGACCTTGAGGCTTCATAATGATAGTCCATAGACCAATGTGTGAGCTAGTGATCTAGCACGTCCACTTTTTATGCACACCTGAGCTGGTAATGCTCTACTTTTTCACCACCTGGTCGCTGATATTTTCTTTCTGCTGTAAATTGCTGGCCAGGTAGTGTAGTGTGTCTGAAAGACCTGAAGAGACAACGTGATAATGAGGAAAAGCCACCACTTTTACATTCCATATCTGGACTATTGTTCACTTAAAGATTCTGGTTCAGCTTTCAGCTTTAAAGCCAGTGAACGTTTGGCAGCTCCATTAATAAAAAATGGGTGTTTTGGCTATTCAAAATCCAATTGTCTAATAACTCATGTGCATTAACAGCAGGTTAAGAATGTACTTTACTCAGTGAAAATCACCTACCACATAGACAGGCACCAAGTTTTGTACAGAAAGTTGTGATCCTTGAAGGATGAATTGTAATGACTTTGCTGACTCACTGACTTCCTCTTGTGCATCCAAGGTTATTGTTTTAAAAAAGCAAACATTGGATTTGACAGATCTTTACCTCTGCCCTCCTGTCTAAAGGTTTGATAGGCTTACATGCTAAGACAAGTTCTCAACCTTCTTACCTTACCACCTTCTACATAAAGGGCTACTAGCTACTGCTTCCACTATAATGTTACAATGGAGAAAGAAAGCAAAGGATCAAGATGAAACCAGAGCAATGTATGGTGAAACGTAAGAGAGAGATAAATGCAAAAAAGAGGCCTTGAGTCTTACAGAAGTAGATGTACTTTGATGGTGCTAACTGAGGTTAATTAACATCTGTTCAGGTTTTTGGCATCTTTCACTAAAGCAAAGATTTGTTGGTTTGCCAGAGTTGTTGATAACACATGCATGCACAGGTTTTACATCAGTTTGTCTCTGCACAGTCAGACCAATATCTCTACTGTCAATCAATCAACTTTGGCAGTTTGCGGCCAAAAGACACGTACACATATGTGAGAGAAAGTTAGACAAACAATCCTAAACAATTCAATGAAACTATGTTGCCCTGCATCTAACCAAACCTTCTGTAATAGATCAAATTTATGTTTATTCACTTTGTTGCACGTTGTAACAAAGTCCTCACACTCCAAAACAAACCACTCACATGTGCAGCTGTTAAACACAAAAGACCTGCTCATTGGGTAGAGTAGTGTGAAAGCATTTTTCTCAAAGGTAGACTCAAAAAAGTAAGAAATAGTACAAAACAGTACCTAAAGTACATACTTATTAAACAACACATTAATAGATTGATGAATTCCCAATAAATTCCAATTATATTGCATCGTATAGCCACAAAGCTGTCTCACAAGAGGTTTAAAGGTTAATTCACTTGACAGCTTCCTGCAGTAGGAACTGAATTTCAGACTTAGATCATTGGGCAAACTTACACCTTAAAAAACTCTTAACACTGAATATTAGACTTTACACAGAAGCAGCAACCACTGACATCACAGAGAGATCAACAAGTTCAGCCACGGCTTGGTTCAAACATTCAGAAACAATGTTTGTTTAACAGTAAAATGTACTGGACTCTGTTTTGATTCAAACTTAGTTGGACAAAGGGTACCATCATCAAACAGCTGGGTAATTCCCTTCACACTAGACTGGATTGTTCTGAAATTATACATATAATGTAGGTCTAGGGTTGTTCTTAGTTGGGTTAGCAGATGTAGCGTTTTCTTGGGTAAAAACTAAATGCGGGGAACATGGCCATCAAGAGACTCCTAATCTACCGTCAAAAGTCTGTGGCTCTTTTCCTGGCTCGTGGGCTAGTGTCTTTTGAGCCTTGGTTGTTGAAGTTCTTCAGATTCCAGTTGCCTAACCTCTGGTTCTTTGGCTCTAACCTGATTCCCAGTTGTGTAGCCTCAGGATGTTAGCTAGCTGCCAGCCTTCCTGCATTCTTGCCAGCTAGCAACAGGACTGTACCCATCCTGCTAGGCTCCAGTCTACCTCCCAGTGTGCTAGCTTCAAGACTGCCAGCCTCCAGCCTGCACCCCAGCCCACTGGCCTCCAGCCAGCACTTGGCCTTCTAGCTGTTTTCTCACATCCTGGGCTGCTAGCCCCCAGCCTTTACCCAGGTCTGTGAGCTTTGGTGTTGTCAGCCAGCTGCCTAACTTCTGGAAAGTCGCCTCAAGCCTGCTTCCCAGTGACCTAGCCTTCTGATCCTTTGTCTCGCACCCTGTGGGCTGGCCTCAGGGTTGTTAACCTGCTGCCAGCCTTCCCTCCATCCCTGCCAGCTAGCCTCTAGCCTACCTCCCAGTTTGCTAGCCTGCTATGCTCCTGCCTGAACCCAAGCTTGCTAGACTCTAGCCAGCATTTGGCCCACTATCCTCCAGCCCTCATCCCAAGCCTGCTAGATCTAGCCCTCATCCAGGTCTGTGAGTCTTTATCCTGACAGCTGGTGGCCTAGCCTTCAGATCATTAGCCTCCAGCCTGCCTCCCACGATTGTTATCTTTATGGCAGCATAATCTTAGTTGACTTGCTCACTACCGGCCTTTCCTCATTAGGCTAGAGCACTACTTCATGCCTGTGCTGGGTGGCCCATGGCCTATGCCCCCCTGAACACTATAAGACTCAAGTGGACCAACTGATGTTCAGCCAGATCTTCCAGATCTCCAGTTGGCCGTCTTCGCCAAGGTCCATCCTCAAATTGTGATATACTACATGAAAAAAGTGCTTTTATTGCAGTGTGTTGAGTGTTTAGGTTTCACTGTACGAATATCTATTTTGACCTCTTGCAGTTTCAGGTTTCAACTGCATTGGATTCTTTGTCCCTCACAGACTATCTTAGCAGTCGTGAATTGCTTTGCACAGTCGATGCCAGGTTCACAATAGAGGGATGAACAATGTGTAGTTGATCAAATCTTCAATCTAGTATAAACATAATAAAAAAGCTAATTTCCTACTGAGCTGCTCAATAAAACCCCTGACTGTATATGATTCACATTCTAATTTTCATTTTTCAGAAAGTAAGTAGAAGTAGTTTGAATGTACAAAGAAGCATTGAAAGGGAACAACACAGTGCTGGGATATTAAAACGAACATTAAAGTACAAATGGATGTTCCCAGTATGAAATGAAACATCAGTAAGAGAAAAATAAAGCAAGCATTAGCTCCTTAAGATGTTTGATTTGGACATGTTAAGATTTCAAAAAGCATTTTACTCAGGTACTTCTCAGGAAAATGTCAATCAATACACAAGATTAAAAGTCTATAATACAGCTGCCACATGCTGGGTCCTGAAGCCTGTTTGGAATGCTAACACAAAAAACACTTTTGTTTTCATGGTGAGCAGATTGTTCGATCCACAGAGTCAAATCATGAATGAAAACAAGGCACAGGACCGATGGAGTGATCTACATGAAAGATTGATGTTTATTTGAGTGCAGGTTTTATTGAAGATCGCCTCAGTTGAAGGAATGTAAAGCATGAATAGAAGAGGGCACAAATTATTGAATACTGCTCCTGGTAACGCTTCCACTTTTTTAACTTCAGTCCCATGATAGACGTCAACGTCCATGTGCAGGTCAACACATCTCCATCATACGCTATTCCAAGGCATCGCAGGTGACCCGGAATCACCCGGACTCTTTTTAGCTCATAAATCTTCTTTCGATTTCCTGGATGTCCTTCTATAATAGATGAGCTCAGGCATGTGTTTCTGGGTTCCAGCCTTGTGCAGCATATGGTGTGATGAGAAGACACAGGAAGGTCCTCTTGAAAAGAGACGCAGATAAAGAGCTGGAAACAAACCTTTCAGAGCTTATTGGTCATACTTGAATCATCGTCTTGAGCAGTTTGTTCTTCATTTAATCTTTTAGTGCTCTAGCATTTGACCGAAGAGCTTTAAATATGACCAAAAGTAAGTGAACACCTTACTCACACACTTATATGAGCTTGTAGGACGACCAATTCGACGTACAACCACGGACATTTATACTGGATACCTGACTTGCAATCTGTGCTCTGAATCCTCCCAAAGGTGCTCAGCGAGCTTGTCGTCAGGGTTCTGTGCAGGCCAATCTAGTGCCTTCACACAAAACTTAATGGACTTCGCTATGTACAATCTGATGTGCCGTCCAGTTGCAGTCTGGGACTCTCCGTTGAGTGATACAATATATGATAGGATTACATGCCAAACACTGTCATAGTTAGAGACTAGCTGGGTATTATGGTGGAGCATTTGGCAGCTAGAAGCGGATATTGAAACACATATTATTGATTTTTCTGTCAGAGTCTCATTCAGACTCACATTTTTGATAAGTCCGTCTTCCTTTTTTGCTTTGCTGTGTAGGCAGTAGTTTCAAGAGCAGGATTTTTTTTTCTGTAGGATTTTTCCAGCATTGAATTCGATTTTCACTTTCACCATCTGAGGGGACGGGCATGCACATCATAAGTGTAGAATACAACCAATAAGGCCCTCTCTCTCTGAAATGTTTTTTCCATCAGGGGCTGGACTTCATAAGGCCTGACAACAGACCCAAGATGAGGTGCAGACGTTTTCTTTAAGAGCACTTGAATTACATCAGGTTTGTAGTTTTGCCCAGTTGTGCCAAACATTAAATCCAATCTGTAGTCACAGTTTTCAAAGTTCTTCACCATATGTATGTCTATTGTGGAACATACTAATGACACAATTCATGGTGTTTTCACTAAGAATGCAGTTGCTTAACACTCAAATATCTTTTTTTTTTTTTTAAATAAAATAATTGACATCATCTTATTTACAGAAGTTAACACACAGCGGGCCCTATCGTCCACCCAGCGCAAGGTTACCGGTCTCCGTTACGCACAGAGCAATCACAGCCATGTGATCCAGCAGCAACAATAAGTAAATAAACATTTAAAGCCGACCTTTCTTTGATCAGCACACAGAACTTTAATAAACATAAGATCCTGTCTGTCTGGAGATTTAAATCATTAATGCTGTGCCTCGTGCGTAAATGTACACAGCGTTCCTCTTTTCATGTTCGATTCTGCTGGGCAGTGGGATCGCTTCAGTGGCTTTAACATCCATCCCTGCTTCGACATGTATCGTGCAGTGACCTGTGTTTTTTGTCCACGTTTTCAAGGACACAGTGGAAAGAAACAAGTTAAATAAGCCAGTCGGGGTCCGGTTTATATAAGACAAAAGACTGAAATCCGCCTTGTAGATAGAAACATGAGGAATGAGAGCTGACACTCTGATTGGTTTCATTCATGTTATGCCGAAGACACGCATAGGAATAATCCAGGGACTTAAACCAACCTCTTTGCGTCTTGAGCCTCGGTTTGTGCTCAGAAGTGCGTCAGACACGCCTTAAATCACTTAGCGCCATGCGCTTCAGACTGTGCGCCTTCCGCCGTCTGAATAGGGCCCAGCATGTCAAAAATGTAAAGCTTATGAAAAGCCTGTGCTTCAACTCAATAGCTGATAAGCATTAATAAATGAACGGGTGATTGAAATATTAAGTAGCATTTAAAAAGACCAATCATGTACTATATTTTTTCATATTTGGAAGAAATGATAAGGTATGTTGGAATTTGGGTCTCTGCTATTTTCCACCTGACGCTGTGCTTATTGTCATGCCCAGCGCTCACGTTCTGTAAATAGGAAAGTGATTTTGCGCACTTGGGTCTTAAAATGTGGTCAATGCCCATTACTCACACACTAGAATACAGCCGTGAGATCCAGCAGCAACAATCAGTAAATAAACATACAGCCGACCTTTCTTTGATGTTAAGCACACAGAACTTTAATAAACATAAGATCCTGTCTGATCCTGACGGGGTGTTGATGTACTGACCCAGCATGCCTTTTCTCCCCAATTACCCTTCACAGAGCAGTCTGCCATTTGGAGCTCAGGTTAAATCCACATTTGATTTTAAGGGCCGGTGTCCATGCTGCAGCTCAGGACTGGAGGAGTGCCGAACAGTATGAATATAACTGAATGACACAGGGTTAAACAGTTTTGACTGCACTGCTGTATATGAGTGCCAATGGCCACACCCCAAGTAGTGATGTCACAATGGATGGCCACTAATAGCAAAATAACTGGGGCATTGTTGGGCTGTACATAGAGTGCTGAGAACTGAGGACATACAGTCCTGCCCAACAGGTGCGCCTGCCTGCTCTTAAAGGGAATGAGAGCTGACCATCTGATTGTTTTGAGGGATGGAAACGAGGTACCGCAGACACGGCCTTCAACACTTGGCACCATGAGCTTTAGACGGTATAAATAGGGCCTTTTATGTTCAAGATGCTGAAAATACTTTTACTACATTATTTCTGTCCCTTAATTTTTTAACTAAACATTTTATAAAGTAAAGATGACTCATTCAGTTGTAAAACTTGTGTGGCCAAATTTGACAAAAATGTAGAATGGTTACCAGAGTTAACATTTTGTTTTGCATAAAGTTCACCAGGAATAGTTATGTATTTTTTGTAATGCCTTTAACTGAGGAGAAAACCCTTTGGGTGACCGACTGATTGAGGTGCGTTTGTGTTTAGACAAAGTAATTTAAAGTGAAACGAGGCTTTACACACAACTTTTGTACTCAGTTTGTTCATTTAAATTACAATTAACATGTTAGAGCGCTTGGGATGGATGTAACAGTTTGTTTTGGCTAGCTGAATACCCACAGTATTCAAGTACATACTCGGTGTCTCCTGCCCAACAATGTCACAGTGATTTTGCTCTCCGTGGCCAAAGGAAAAAATCCATTGTGACATCATTACTTGGCACCACATGCTTTAGGGTTTGTACTCAGATACAGGGGCACAACTACTTTCTGAGGGGTATGCAGACACATTACAGGCGTAACATGCCTGACATCTGAACAACAGTTTGTACTCTATGTAACAATGTTACCACTAAATTGTTACATGTCGTGCCTTTGCACTCGCCCATTTGTCAAGAATGGCATCAAATGAAATAGACCGTGGCACACTGTTTTTAATAGAGATCACTGCTAACTGGGTCAAGCGATAATTGCTCATAATCGGACGAAGGTATGTTTTGAATATCCTTATTGGATATCAGTTACTGATTGGACGCTGCATCCGATCAGACTTATCAGATACATCACAACAGCTCTGTAGTGTTATATCGGAGTGAAGACATTTAAACTCAAGTGTATCACTCCCAAGTTCTATAATTTATCTGTTTTATGATTCACCATCTAGTTAAAAAATGATAACTGTCTGAACAACAAAATAACCACAAACAAGTTCCTTTATTTTTATTGTCATGATCTGTTATTTTGTAAATACTGATCAGTACACAGTTGCAAGACAACAGTAACCTGTCGTTTTACTAGTAGTAGCTTTAGCTAACCTGAATATTTACAAGCCTCCTCTTGATACACTGACATTACTTACCTACTGTCTTTCAACCACTTTGAAAAGCTTTTTTTCATCCCTACGAAATCTTTCTCCTTCTCCCTCTTCCTCTTCCGTTTTCTGCTTTGTGCCCCCGAGAGCTTTCTTTTCTGCCTCTCCTTCTTTAGCTCCCTGTCATCAGATGACAACATGATTCAAATGAAAACACTCGTGCTCCAGCGCGTGCTCGAGGGGGCCCGCACTGGATCACCTATAGTGTGTGTGTGGGGGGGAGGTGAAGGAGCGGAGGGGCGCCTAATCAGTGACGTGCCTCTGTTATTGATCATATCATTTACACAAGCACAAACAGCTGTTAAATACAGAAAACGCCGACTCGAAATAATTTTCCCCCCATCGCTTTGGCGCCCCCTCTAGCGCGGCGCCCCTATGCGCCACATATAGTGCATACCCACTTTCTGCGCCACTGCTCAGATATAGCAGTGCAGTTAAAATGTTTTACCCCTTGTCATTCAGTCATATTAACTCAGCCATGTTAGTATGACACCAGTCCTGAAATGGACACTGGCCCTTAAAATCAAATGTGGATTTAACCTGAGCTCCAAATGCAGACGGCTCTGTGAAGGGTAATTGTGGAGAAAGGCATGCTGGGTCAGTTCCCTGGATCCCGTTGCCATCAGTGAAGAGCTGCCAACTAGACCAACATCCAAAGCTGAAGCAGCTAAAGAAATTTGGAGGCAGCAGCTGGGACCTAACCTGGCTTCTGGCGTTCCTCTGGTGGCATCACTAAAGAGAATATGCTCCACTTACACAACATAGATGTCTCACATGTGAGCTTCTAATCAATGATTTACATTAGATCTGGAGCAGATTACTTTAAGGTAAATGAACCCTCCTTCTTCACACACAACATTAAAGGAGGAAGAGGGCTGAAGTACCGCTTCACTGTATGCTATATACTTAGTAACTGCCTTTTACAATACATTGTTTTCTGATCTGACGCCTAAACGGTCAGGCTGTTCATACCTTGTCTGTATTTAAACCTGTCACATCCTGCCCTCTCTGCCTGCTGCTGGTTTCATTGGCTTGGCTTCCAGCCTCAGCAGCCACTGGGCAGAGTAAGGAAGGACATCAGGAAACTGTCTACACCTGAGTAAAGTGGGCCTCATATTATTAATGCGGCTTCTACTACAACCTTTCTTTTTCCTGTCGTTCTCTAAGGCCGGAGAGACATTTGCGTTTAACCTAAGCCTAACGGGCTGCGTCATGAACGTAATTGTTCACATCTATGCACTACATGTGTTACTGGAGGAGGCCGTACGCAACTACTGTATGTGTGCGATGTAAACAACAGACATGTCAACACTTGAGGAGGCTACTATTGTGCTCACTCTGAGAGCAAGACAGAAACAGCTTTTGTGTTTGGTGGACAGAACACACCGTCTGCAGCGTCCCCGCACCGTCTCTCCAACATGTTCCTCCGTGCACGGACGTAACGGTCCCGGACTTGTTTCCATTTAGTTCTGCAGGTTTCCACGTCGACTTCTAAAACAGAACTTATGTGTCTGTAGCTGTTTGACAGGCATGTTTGTCTCTGTGCAGAGGCAACAACACATCGTACAGATGTGGATCATTGTGGACTTGGTCTATCAGCTCGTCTTCAGGACTTTCTGCCATTGTTGTCCCTGCTGCTGTGTTGATCCTGTCACATCCCGACTCTACACTGCCCCTACTGTTCATATGCTCATTTTTGAGGACGTACACAGCCAACGCTCCAAACAGATGCAGGGAATGCACGGCAGCTACCATGCGCACGCGAATCACTAATCAATACCCTGCATTCATCACTGACCAACTGATTTATAACACTTATGTTTATTATATCTTAAGTTTCAATAAATTAAATTGTGAAAATGTTTATATTTTATTTCACGTGGTATTCCCTTTTTTGTTACTGACTTCGCAAGTTTAATACATTACCTACAAAAAGTAATGCTGTATAACTTACAACCATCATGATCCCTTTGACCTTCTGCCTGACACAGAAGGAACTATTTAGCTTCTGTATGAGACGAATCCCAACGTTCAGTTTACTCCAACATAAACTGCTGCTATATTAAATAGTATGATTTTTTTTTTGCAAGGTCAGCAAAAACGGCTTTATAATTACTGAGTATGTGTCAAATAATAGTTTTAATAAATCATTCAGCATCCTTTTAATCTTTACATTTTGGACTTTAGCCATGTTTCAGAGTTGGGATCATTTTTCACCACCTTGTTAAACGGGAGTTGATTTCAATCTAAGAAGTTAAGAGTTCATTTCCCCTGAATATTAACTGAGGTGTATTTTTTGGTGCAAAGTAATCTCAGGAACATTGGGTTGAGACTCCTGCAGCTCTTGAACATAAGTGGGAATCTGATTACGCAGTCAATATCAAGCTGTCCAATCTCCCTCAGTGATTGGAGCATCCACTACAGATGACTTACCGGGAACACGGGTGATAAAATCAAGACGTGGCTGGCGACCTGTTGGAGTCAGCGGGAGAGGAAACACAGAGACAATCAAGTGTGCGCCGCTAATGGCGTGCTCGATGGAGCTCTCGTCGCAGATAAATACTTCCTCTGAGCTCTCCATGGTGATGGGATGTCAGCGGTTGCTGTAGTGGCTTGTCATGAAGCTCCCGTTCTGTGCTCTTAGCACTCTAATGAAGAGAGTGACAAGAAGCAGTCTACATGATGGCAGTGAGTTTGATTTTAATGTGTGATGAGTGTTCTTCAGAGGATGTGGGTGTGCTCAAACCCTCCTTCCCTCTTTCTCTTTATGAGAGAGAAGAGAAACTATCACTTATCAGAGGGATCCAGCCATAAAACTGTTTACTACATCACTCACACAGGCAGAGGTTTATAAGTTATCCCTTTAATAGCTTACATCCAGTCCATTAGTGACAGAGATTGTCTCTACAATACATGAGAAAGGATGTTCAGTGTTGAGACCGTTGTGGGTTTACAAAGAGGACGGTGAACCCTTAAGCAAACACACCCACATGTAAGAGAAAGCTTCACATTAAGAGCTTAACATATTATCTAATATAGTGTAAAACTCTTTGCTGGAACTTTCTGACACAATCATCCAATCCTGCTCACTATATGCTTCCCTTGGTGCGCACAGGGAGAAAAGTAAACTTGCAGAAGGAGAAGCAACTCTCCTACAGCACAAGATTAATTATTAGTCCAATATTGTTCTCATAACGCTGTTAAATCTGAACACACAGACATGAAACACACACGTTTTGTAGGACTACTAACCAATAGTTGAGTAAACTGTTAGTCAACCAGCATTTCATAAGTAGGTTTAACTCCTCAAAGTGAACATGGTCCAATGTCTTCCTGTAATGTTATCAGCTGAGCCTTAGCCTTTAAGGAAGTTGGCCTTGTGGGTAACGTGTGCATGTATAATTAAGTGTATGCTGCCCGTTTCCATTTATTTAATTGAAAATCCTCGAGATTATTAGTTTATATTTGTGTATCACTCAATAACACAAAGATACACAAACTGAGGCAGCTGTAGATCAGCAACTCCTCTGTTCTGCCAGGTACCTGTATGGATCCTTTCTGTAATGTTGTCAGACACTTACTTAGACGGGTTGCATGGGCCTACAGGGAATACAGTGCATTTTGCTGCTGATGGCTAAAGCAATGGAAAAAAGTTTTGCTAGTACAACTTTTTTGTGAAAGTGCTGTTTGTAATCGTCTGACCATCAGTGACAGATAATGCCCTGCATACAGAGGCTTCCGATTAGGTTATTCTCATATTGGAAGTCAATAACAAATTAGATTTTTGCCAAGCCTGCCCATACCAAATAGCTAATATAACCAAACAAAAGAAGTCACATGACATAGTATCAAAGTCTGGTTAGGGTAGCAGTTTGCACCAATGGATGCTTCAAACCAGCACAAGACTTGCAACCAGGAGGTTCTACTGGTGTAAAAACAAAAGTCAACATTGATACCTTTAAAATTACATAAATGCCTAAAACTAATCAAACTTGCAATGTTACCACATTATCTGCCAGTACAGACCATAGACTGTTCAAAGAGATGGCCGATGTGACAGCTCCCCTAAAGTGAAGCCAAACCCTCTCTATCACCCCCTGCTGACCTGCTGCAGTATAGCTCATAAAGCCCGCCTCCTCCAAGTTAACAGATGGGACATGACAAAATCTTTAGAGGAAATTTAGAGGAAGGGGCAGGACGTCAATACTTTACATAATTCAAAGACTTTGAATTTGAGAGAGGGTGTTAGAGCACGGAAGACTCTGAAAAATGAGTACAGTACAACAGGGAAAGACGGTGTAAACAGTGAAAGTACAGGCTCAGAAAACAAACACTGTCACTGTGACGATGATCGTGGCATTAAAAGCAGCAGTGGACCCTGCAGGAGCTGCAACTGTGGTGGACAGGGAGACACAGGGAGACACAGGGGGATCAGGCGATGAAGATCACTGAGCAGGAAGAAATAAGAGGATCAATAGGTGTTATTCAGGGAGTATGGAAAAGAGTGTGGCGAGTGTGTGCATGTTTCTAATCTTTGATTCTTTATAATGAGAAGCGCACAGAGATAGGCCAGCAGGTGGGATTGAGCCTTCTCAAGTTTATGACTTACAGTATCGGCACTCAGTCCTGCATCACCACATGAATTTTAAAGACATCATCGTGGAAGGTGAAGGAAGTAATCTCATTAAAATACAGTCCACACACACACACACACCTCAGACTCCACAGTGGCAGCTGTAAACTTGGTTGTACAGGATTAGTACTGCACGGCTTTCTGAAGGCCATCAGTGATTCTCAGCCTGACTGCATCTGTCATATGGCTGTAAATTATAACTTAAGACTCTCATAAATCCAACCGTGTCAGAGGTCACTGCTTGTTGTATTTCAGTGTAATGTTCTCACCTGACACACAGTGAGCATCACTTGCAACACTTTGTTTAAAAAATCAAGTTTATCTCGGCCTAAAAAGAGAATATTACTTTTGTAAATATAATTTTCATGCCTCCTCCTCGTCTCTTTTAATTGTAGCATTTTTTCACCTGCTCAGTTTCCTTCACAATTTGGTGCCACTCTGCATGACAATACCCCTTTTTCTCAAGATCAAAATTAGTCTTTTTTTTGATGCAACCTATTTTTGTGTCTTTCCAGAGCAATCTAATTCATAGTGGCAAGAAGAAATGAAGAGTATTCCATGCCTTTGATGCATTGTGTTGTCTTTTAGTTGGGATGGTGTTATAAATAACTTTGATGCAAAGTTTTGACTCTTAAAAAGCAGTGTCATAATTCAGAAATATATTTTTTTGGCCAGGTAGACCAAGCAGCAACCTCCAGGACTGAGAAATGAAGCCAACACTGAGGTGCCAAAAACTGCAGTTCCTCCGTTGGCCACTTGAGCCTGGCTCTAAAAGCGAGTTAATCCTTAGGCTCCATATTAAAATGCCAAACCTTACAGCAGGAGTAAATATCATGTTTGCAGCCTCGGGGCACTATCGTGTCATTGCTATTTTCCACCCGATGCAGTCGTCATTTTCACGCCCAGCGCCCGCTTAAATAGCAAGCGATGTTTCACCCACGTTAGCGCCAATGGGCATGTTGGTCTTAAAATGAGGTGTGGGGGTGGTGCTGGTTTAGCTAAGTTGGTTGAGCAGGCGCCTCATGTATAGAGGCTGTTGTCCTCGACGTACTGATCGCAGGTTCAACTCCTCCACGGCGTCAAGCTGATTCGTCGCTCGACTTTTTTGATCTATAGCAGCTGCTCTTGCATGCAGATATCTGTTTATAGAGATTAATAAATCGTCTGCTGTTCACACAACTTCACACTCAAACTTGAAGTAAACTGACATCAAATTGTTCCAGTGTTCAACTGTTGTTCAATAGTAGAAGAAGACGACAGGTTAGCTAACATTTTAACTGGAATTCTGTTCAGCTAACGTTAGCGGTTGGTCTTACCTGAAAATGTTTCTTTAAATTAGATGTCTAGTTCTTAGATAATGACAGCTGGAAGGCAGAACTTGCACTGTACTGTGATGTTGCTCCCATTTCCACCTAGTGAAAGCATTTGTTTCACCACACGCCATGGCAACCAGAGACTGTTGATGGCAACTTTGAGGAATGGTATTATCAGAGACGGTCAGACGGACGGTTTAGAAATGAGACGCTTACTGTTACAGAGCATCTTTGGTATTATATCGCTTCACTTTAAAATGTATTTTAAAGCTGTAATCCTGCTAGTAATCCCCATGTTTAATAACTGTATCTGTAACCTAATTAGCCTCATACAGTTGCCTTTTTTTGTATCATAACATTCAAATCCCACAGGATCCGTCTCCAGCGCGTTCCGTGTGCGCTGCGACCTCCGGAGTCAATTGCACCCATTCAAGTCAATGCTCGTGATTCGATAGCACGCACTGTGGTCCGTCTCCGGCGCGTCCCAGAAGTCTCTCTGCTCTGCTCCGCTAAAGATACACGCCAGGTCTATTTCTGATGGAGGCCGCGTCAAGCACGCGTCAAGCTGAACAGAGCAGATCATTCCAAACAGGAAGTCACACACGAAAACAGCATACAGCATCCGGTCATTTCAAAATAAAACACCATGTTCAGACCGGTACAGACTCCCGTTTTTTCCGTTTCCACAACAACAATACACACTGAAATCTTGAAAAAAAACACTTTTAATCAAGTAGTCTCCTCAGCCATGGTAGAAGCACAAAAATCATGTAATGATCCTCAAATGAGCAGATAATCAACCTCGGAGGGGCAAACTGAACTGTTGTTTGTGTGTTGCTCTGTTTAACGTTGATGTTATTGCATGATTTCTCGCGCGATAACGTAGTTCTCCCGCGATCTTGCTGCTTGGGCCAGCGCTCCGCTGCACTGTGGATCAGACACACTTCCTGTGGGCGAGGGCTCGCGCTGTCTGACGGACCAGAACTGCAGCACAGACGTTAACGCGCCGGTCACGGATCCTGTGGGATCGAGGCGTAATTAAGCCGTTACTTGTATTCCGTTACTCCCTGAGCCTGCTCAGGACCACAAACGTAAACCAGAACACTTCTCACACTAAACTCCAGACCTGAGTGTACATTTTTATGTAGAATCTGTAAATAGAGATTCAGATGAAACCAAACGTTGAAACACTGCAGTTCCTCGAGTGGCCACTTGAGACTCCTCAGCTTGAATTGAGCTTTGTCTGCTTCCCAAGGTCAGTGATGAACCTTCAAACCCAGAGGGAGCTGTCAGAGTGAGAGTTTTTTTATTTAACAGCACTTCTGAATAAATTGGCGAACCGTCATGATGATTTGGTAAAGGGAATATTAATTTTGATTCAAGGTTTTTTTATTTATCTATTCTGGTTAATTTGATCAATTTAAAGTCAGAACTCATCCAATTTCAGATTCATTATGATTCACGGTGAATGTTTTCTGCTGTCTGGGGCTCTACTACTTGTTAAATGTGTTTTTTTTTAAGGTCCTGGCACTTTTATAAATCCTATTTTATAAGTTAAAGGTTTAATTGTGTGTGTGTGTGTGTGTTTGCTTGTGTTAATAATGCTTGATCCATGCAATTGCTGCTTCAAATGTTTTCATGCATCATCACAGCCAATTATGTGGCTGTGACACACGGATGAATTCATTGTCTGTTTTATAATCTGGAAATATTAAAGTAGAGCAACAAAAACATTCATGTATTTGTAATAATATACACAACAATGCAATAAGAGCTGTAACAGCATGCAGACCGAATGTTCTCTCTGTATGGCTGTCACACTGTTGTTTCTCTGGAGTTCAAATATTGGACTGGGCTAATTAGCAGGCTCATCACACTCTATTGATCTATGGATTAGTGTCTGATGAGAGCACTGAGAGGCAACAATGATGCAACAGGAGGCAATGTGAACCCCGATCATATAACAGCCACTCAGCAGCGCCTGCCAGCTAAACATTTCCTCTCATAGAAGGAAGTCCTTATCTGTTACTATAATTTCAGAAGCTGAAATCTTAACTTACACACGTTTCTCTGAACAAATTGACTTGTAGATTACTGTGGGTCGCACATAATTCTCCATTTAAAATCACTGATACATTCGGCAGGCTGTGATTGGATTTGTCCTCAGAAAAGGTGAATGCATGTTGATGAACAGCTCACTGCCACGTTGGCGAATAACACTGTTTTGCATAATGATCTATAAATGGAGGAGTATGAATGGAGTGCAGAGAAGCCATGGAGCAGATCAGGTGACAGAGTGTATGTCAGAAAGGTGAGAGTTTACAAATGACTGATGGTTGAGAATCTGTCAGTCAAGTGTGGTGTAAAAGCTCAGGCTGTGAGGATGCACAGACTGTATGCACAGACCAGCCTGAGGCCCAACACAGTATAGTGCAGGAAATAATAATGATACTTAAAGTAAACGTTGACTTCTTTTAACATTAAGAAGTTCACTGCTTTAGTTATGTTAGTTAAATAATGTACACGCATTAGCTCTGAGTGTTAGCCCTGAGCTTATTTAAACCAATATTGTTTTTCTAAACCTAAGCAAATACTTTCTGTGAATTAAAACCTTTTTACAACATTAAACACCTGTTCATTTTTTTTTTTTAAATGTTGCAAGTCGACTGTATTTGACTTACACGGAAAGTCTAAGTGAAGGTTGCTAGGTATTTAGGTAGGTAGGTATATACCTATATAGGCATATATATGATATAAAAACTGCACATAAAAATACCAAAATCATTTTCTAAACCAAACTGAAACTTACAAATGAGAGAGTAAAAGATATCTAAGAAATGTAAAAAAAAAAAAAAAGTGGTTTGTGAAAGCCCAATATAAACAAATATATGAAGTACATGAATATATGTACAAATGTATGTAATATATAAGCACATGTAACTGTTTCCTGAACATGAGTACACATTGTTAAGGCCCAAGCACTGATGAGTGTGAGGACCCTATGGTAATGCAACGCATTCTTTTTAGCCCATGTCTACATGTACACGGGTATTATTGAAAACAGTGTCACGAGTCATTCTAGTTTAGTTATGTTGTTGATTTTTATTTTGGTGTTTAGATTTTATTTCCTGTTTTCCTTGTCACTTAGTCTCTTGTCATGACTTCTCATCGTTTAGTTTTGTGTAACCCGTATAACCTTTCCCTCATAGCAGGGAATCTATTGTTAGGGCACAGTATAATTACAGGTTCACTAAGACTTCTAAGTTCCGCAATATCACTAAGTTCGGTAAGGAGATTGGCTGTAGCAAGCTCAAAAAGAGAGAAGACCTCCAGTCCACACAAGAACACACACAACCACTGACTTTAGAGTAAATAGAAAAAAATTTATTTAGTGAAGCATTCTCTTATTTAACTTTTTTTCTTGCTTCGAATACCAAATTTCCCTGTTAACAAAGGCAAAATCCACAAAAGAACAAGAAGACAAAAGCCCTTGTTAGTTGCAAAACTTAAATGACCAAATACAAATAAAAAAAAGAAAAGAAATAAAATTAGTCTAGTATTCATTAAATGTACCCAGAATGGCAGTAAATTAGGACTTAGGAAGTGTCACACAAATTACATGTATCCATGTTAGACCAAAGGGCATTAATTAGCAGTCCTTTGCACTTCTATTTCTAACTTTAAGTTCCTCCGTTTTGAATGTATGGCAACTCAAGTCCCCTTTTGAAATCAGTTCCAGTTTTTTTTTGTCTGTCTTGGGCCCAAGAACAAAAATAAATTCTGAGATCTCAGGAAAAAAATAAAGAAAATCGGATTCTCCTTAGAAAGATTCCCTTAATGGCTCCTACCGCCCCTTGGAACAGCACGCAATGTCCTCCACACATCAGCGTCCCAACAAGATGAGGGCATAGAAGATGACAGTCCAGTCGGTAGGTAAACAGCTCCACAGAATAACTGAAGATTCGTCCCTCAAAAAAAAAAAAACAGTCAGGATAATTCACAAGTTTAGGAGGGAAACGCCGGTCGGAGTTCCTCCCAGAGACTCTATCTTCGACAGCTACTTCTTAACTTGTCCGTTTCCTGTCTTTTCCTCTGGCTACAAACCAGTCAACTTTGTCTTAAACAACCTAAAACATTATAATTCCTTGCCAACATTAGAATTGTCGCGCTGCACTGGCAAGGGGAGACGCTTTGTGCCGGGGTGCAGAAGCCTTGTGTCTGTGTACGATGCATTTAGGGACCCCAGGTAAATTCTAGCGCTAGAGGCGTTTAGGCACTTGTTACATTTGTATTTAGTTTATTCTGTGTTCTTGTCAGTATTTAGTCTTGTTTAGTTTAGTATTTCACGTGTCTTTTTGGTCAGATCATTTCCTGTTTTACTTTGTCACCTTGTCTCTTGTGTTGGTCCACTTCCTGTCTTTGTGTTTCCCGCTTGTGTATGTGCCCTGCCCTGATTGTTTTCACCTGCCCCTTGATTGTCTCACCTGTGTCCGATTAGCCTCACCACCTAGGTTTATTTAGTCTCTGTGCTCCTTGTCTCGGTGGTGGTTCATTGTCTTTGTCTGTGAAAACCCTAGTTTTGTCTTCCTGTGTTTGCCTGTGTATTATTTTGGATTACCCGGCTCCTTGTATTTTCTCCTGTTTTTGTTGGATCTTCAGTTGGACTTTGGTTTTATTAAATCATATAAGCCTGCATCTGGGTCCTCACCTTTTTGTGAACAATGAACCATGACAAACAGATTGTTCCCTCCTTCGTTCCCCCAAAAATTCCTGTCCACACAAACATGGTTCTAAAAAATCCCCGTCCAAGCGAAAATGCAAAAACACAACAGAAACGTGTTGGAGGTAGAGCCTTCAATTACCAGGCCCCCCTCCTCTGGAACAATCTACCAGTCAAGGTCCGGGAGGCAGACACCCTCTCTTCTTTTAAGAGTAGACTTAAAACTTTCCTCTTTGATAAAGCTTATAGCTAGGGCTGGCTCAGGCTTGGACTAGCCCATAGTTATGCTGCTATAGGTTTAGACTGCCAGTGGGATCTGACACACCAAGCTCCTCTGTCTCTCTCTCTCTCTCTCTGTGTTTCTCTCTCTCTCTCTCTCTCCCTCTCTCTGTCTCTATCCCACTCTCTCTATCTCCCTCTCTCTCTCTCTGTCATATTAATGCAGCTCATTAACTCTGTATCTTCTGGTCCCATTAACATTACTAACCATATATCTCCCCGGGAGTTCTCGTGCTCCCTTGTCTTGAAGGTTCCTGAGGATCGTTGCTGCAGACCACCTGCTGCTGTGGACCTGCTCGACTGCAACAACTACTAACATCAGCCTTCCCCATAGTATAATTATTGTTGCTGCTAATGTTAAATAGTAGACCTGTTGATTTCAACTGTTACAATTACGATTACCTCAGCCTTTATCATTACTCTGCTTCTCTCGCTAATTTATTTATTTATTTATTTTGCTAATCTTCACACAAGTCTACCACTATTATTGGCATTGTAACCATAAGTATGTGTCTGTTGTTGTTCATGTAACAAGGACATATGTTGTTGTTGTAACAAGGACATATGTTGTTGTTGCTCTCTTTGCCTGTCTCTATCCTGCATCTCCTTCTATCCCATGTTCGGCCCATCCAGTCGAGGCAGATGGCTGTTCAACATGAGTCTGGTTCTGCTCGAGGTTTCTGCCTGTTAAAAGGAAGTTTTTCTGCCAATGTGCCGAATATTGCTAAGTGCTACTCATGGTGATTCATGTTGGGCCTCTCTTTAAATAACTTAACAAAGAGTCGGTCTAGACCTGCTCTTTCTGTAAAGTGTCTCGAGATAACTCTGGTTATGACTTGGCGCTATACAAATAAAATTTGATTTGATTTGAATTTGAAACGCTGTCATGAGAATGCCACATCAACAGGTATAACAGATATAACCGGGACATGCAAAGAAGAAGAAGAAATAACTGTACATATTATGTAAACATGTAAAAAGTCCTGTTAAGCATCACTTTTTTTGTCACGCCTTATTAGTGACGCGTCACCATGGAGATAACGGCGCACAGCCTGACGTCACGAGCCAAAAACGCAGTTTACCCCGTCTACACGTCTCCACGGTAATAGAGTTTATAAAAGTCCTCACCCTGGCCGGAGTTTTACAAAAGATCCATTTTCAGTTACCTATAACGGTGTTTGTGCCAAACGAGAAAAAGCTACGTTTTGAAAAATACCTGTGTACTGTGGACATGGCCTTAGAATTGTATTTTGTGGGTGTTGCGCCTGACTCAGGCAAAATGGTTCCATAGCACCCCCTAGAAAGTTTTTTTTTAAAAAGGGTCCCCAAAGAGATTACTTTTACCTAGACGTTTAAAATTTGGTATGCATATTAACCATGTCAACACCTACAAAAAAGCCGGCCCGGCCTGAACATGCTGATGGCACCACCTGCTGCTGCAGCACAACCCAACGTGCACAAAGGTGCGAGGGCTCGTTTATCGTTGCTTTAATTTAATTGCTTTAATTGTTTTCATTACTGATCATTAAACAGTCTGATGGCTGCTGACAGAAAGGTCTTCCTGTATCGTTCAATCCTGAACCTCGATGGATTCAGCCTGTGACTTAATGTACTCTGCTGATTCACCTCCAGGCCGTGGAGTAGTAGAGTGATCGCTAACTGGACCACTTTATTTTGAAAATGTGAACAGGCTTTGTTGATTTATTTTTGCTTTCTTAACTCTGGGGCCTTCACGTGCAAAACTGATACTAGGGGGTGATTCGAGCATCTCATTCCGAAACACTGAAACATTGACAAGGCTGCCATGTTTGATGACTTTGGAGTGAAAACACGATGCACAAACACCGAGTAAGACAAGCACACAATGACATCTACAGCTAATCAGAGAAGTAAACCATCAGTACTGTGACAATGACAGGCGGGTCTTATGTCACCAATCATGTTCAGTTTGAGGAAAAGCTTAGCATCATCAGACGTGACTTATATGTGATACTGATGAGGCATTAAACTCAGTGTATGTTGTGACAGCGTCCTATTAGAGCCTGCTGGTTTTCCTTCTTCTGGTGTTGGTTTTCGTTGCAGGTTACTGGTGGGCGGGGTTTCGCTGCCCGTGGAAGTGCCTGGCCAGTCTCCCAGGTGCATTTAATAGCTGCTCATCGGCCTGCACACTCTCTCCTCTCCTCTCGCTACTCTGCTCGTCTCGGTCCTGCGACACACCAGTGGGATCCGCGTGGCGGAATGACTTTGTTTAGTTGGCTTCGGCCGTCTTTTGTTTAGGTTCCACACCCTACAACAGGCACTATACACTTTCTATTCATCCAACAGCTGACATACTGACTCACAGACTTACACACCTCATGTCCTTTGTACCTTTTCAGTCCATTATTTTGTAATAAATATTTACTTTTGAATCGTTTAAGCCGTGTATTTCCCTTTTTGTCATGTCTTGTGAGCTGGGTCATGACAAATTGGGGGCTCGTCCAGCCGATTACGCACCGGTATGTAGTTTTGACTCGGTCGGAAAATTTGTGTATGACATGATGTCATTGTATTTACTATAGAACCGCATACAGACTAGTGTGGGAAAATAAAAGCTGTGAGTAGTTTGTCATTTGTGCGTTTGATTTTTTTGGTAGTGCTGTGGTAAGCGTGGTTGGAGCAAAGCTCGGGAGCACGCCAGAACTTCGAGGGGTTGCCAGATAACTGGTCACCTTTACCGTGCTCATGGTATATGGTGCACAAGAACCTGCCATTGTATCCGCATGAAGACTAGGGTTGAGTCAGAGTAGTTAGACGCGGTCAGGTCGTTAGATAGAGGGGATTGTGGTTCTCTTGGTGGTCTTGTTTGGACCTTAAGTACACCTGTTGACACTTTTGTGTTTTTCGGGAGAGTTGGGGAGAAGTAAATGTTAGTCTTTGGTTTGGGCCACAGTAAAAAGAAATGGCTGAGGTCTCGGATTTTGTTAAAGCTCCATCGGAGGAGTTTTTGGACAGGTGCACGAAAGAACAGCAATTAAGGATTGCCGTTTATTACGAAATCGAAGTATCCGATAAAAGGTTAAAGGACACAATTAAAAGCATTTTAAAAGCTAACTTGAGTGAAATAGGGGTATTGGCTGTAGGCGAGCAGCCTGGGTGTCCTACTAATGCTGCTGGTTTGTCACTGTTGTCTAGTGCAGTTAATTTGACATTTGAGCAACAAAAATAATTGTTGTTGTTATAACTGGAGTGGGATAAGAAGAAACAAACGGAAATTGAAAAACAATTGGCTATTGAAAAGTTGCGTCATCAGACTGAGCAGGCAAAGCTGTCACTGCAACAATACAAACTGGATTTAATAAAGAGTGGAACATCTGTATCTGAGGGTTCCGTGGATTTTGACACTTCCTCGCTATGTCCCAGGTCTGCTGAGGAGTGTTTTGATGTTTTAGGTAATCTTCGGCTGTTACCAAAATTTAATGAGAAGGAACCAGAGACGTTTTTCTCTTTATTTGAAGAAGAAAGTGGCCGGAGTCGTCTCGCACTTTAATGCTGCAGTGCACGTTAACAGGTAGGGCTCAGGAGGCGTACTCGTGTCTGTCAGCATCGTAGAGTCAAAATTATGCCACTGTGAAGTCAGCAGTTTTAAAAGCGTTTTAAAAGCGAATTTGCTCGTGATTTAAACGGTCATTTTGCGCGCTGGTGCTCTGCGTTAAAGGTAGACAATTTTGAGGAGCTGTGTGACTTGATCGTGTTAGAACAGTTCAAAAACTCATTACCTGAGGTCATTGCCCAGTATATCAGCGATCAGAAAGTAAAAACTGCCACAGAAGCCGCTGCTTTAGCAGATGATTATGTGTTAACCCACAGGCGTAGTTTTGGTGAGTCACGTGCCCGCAAGGTTGGTTCAGATTCTGAGCTAATTCAGATTGCAGAGGTTATAACATGAGAAGTGCTGAGAAAGTCACAAAAGTCACAAAAAGGGGCATTGGAAAGCCTATTGTTACGCTCTTAAGGCTAAATCTAAACCAAACGGACCTGCGGGACAGCCAAAGGGCATTTGCCTCGCTGTGTCCATGCCCAAGTTATCCACAGTGCAGGTTGAAAATGGTAACGTGCAGGAAAAAGCTTCACCAGGTGAATTTGAGTCTTTTTTTCCCTTTTGTATCAGATGGCTGTGTTTCTCTTGGTGGAAGCAAGGTTGAAGTGCCAGCGAAAATATTGCGAGACACTGCTGCTTTTGACTCCTTTATTCAGGCGTCAGTGTTGCCTTTTTCAGAGGACAGTAATACAAGATGTTCTGTGCCTGTTTTGGGGATGGGATTGTAGGGTATGCAGGTCCTGTTGCACTTCTTTTCCAGGGCCAAATCGCTGTAGGTGTGTGTCCTGCGCTGCCAATTTAGGGCATGACCTTGATTTTGGGTAACGGAGTGGCAGGTGGGCGTGTGTGGGCCGACGTTCCCCCACCAGCACTGGAAGTTTCCTCTGTCCCGTTGGTGAGAAGTCAGCCTGATGAAAATGAAGTGAGGTTCCCTGACGTGTGAGGCATCAGATTTGTGTTTGTTTTCTTTATCTGATGTTCCTCTCTCGGTTTTGCAGGAAGAGGTGCGGGCTGAGCAGCATGCGGATCCATTGTTGAGTGATTTGTTTGACCAGGTTTTGCCTGCAGAGGAGGTAAAAAATTATTCTCATGGTTATTTTTTGCACAATGACCTGTTGCTGAGAAAGTTTGTGCCTCATGGGGATGATTTTATAGGCGACCCCGTTATTCAAGTTGTTGTACCGTCTAAATTCCTTGAGGGTGTATTAAAAGTTGTGCACAATGAAGGTGGACACTGGGGAGTTAAAAAAACATATGATCAGGTGTTGCGGCATTTCTTTCAGCCCTGGTTAAAGAAGGATGTTCCAGGATACATTAAAACGTGTCACACTTGTCAGATTACAGGGAAACCTTATCAGTGTATTAAACAAGCTCCTCTGTTCCCCATTCCGGCTGTTTGTCAGCCATATTAGCATTTAATCATGGATTGTGTAGGTCCGCTTCCTCAATCGAAAACTGGTGCTGTGTATCTCTTAACTGTCATGTGTCATACTCGGCATACCCGTTGCGCACTATAACGACGCAATCTGTGGTGTGTGCTCTGACGCAATTCATATCGATTTTTGGCATCCCAAAAGTTATACAAACTGATCAGGGGTCAAATTTTTCATCTCATCTCTTCGCCCAAGTTCTGAAGCACCTCAAGATTAAACATAAGAAGACATCTGCCTATCATGCCCAGAGTCAAGGGGCTTTAGAGCATTTCCATCAAAAGTTGAAATCATTGTTGTGTGCATATTGTACTCAGATGGAGAGGGACTGGGAGGAGGGTTTGCCCTGGTTGATGTTGGCAGCCAGAGAAGTGACACAGGCAAGTACGGGATTTAGCGCCAATGATTTAGTCTTTGGGCATACAGTGCACGGCCCTTTAACTGTTTTATATGACCAGAGGAATGAATCCGAACCGCCCAAAAATCTTATTGATTATGTTCATGGGTTTCATCATAGATTGTATGCAGCTGGGGCATTGGCAAAGAAAAATTTGACATCTTCACAGGTAAAAATGAAAAAACTGTATGACCGACGGGCTGAGAGCCGCGATTTTAGTGTGGGGGACCAGGTGTTAGCATTGTTGCCCATTACAACCTCGCCATACCAAGCTAAGTATACTGGTCCGTATAAAGGGTTAAAGCAAACATCTGAACACAATTATATTATATCCACACCTGAGCGCAGAAAGGCGACTCAGTTTTGCCATGTGAAATAGGGAAAATAGCGGCATTCATCACACCAAATGGCTTGTATTCTTACAAGGTCATGCCGTTTGGATTACATAATGCTCCTGCAACCTTTCAGAGGCTTATGAATAAAGTGTTGGGGGATTTAGATGGGTGTACAGTGTATTTGGATGACGTGGTTGTTTTTTCTGAGACATGGTCCTCTCACTTGGAGTGCATCCTTGCCCTGTTTGGCCACTTGTCTGAGGCGCACCTCACTGTCAACCTCACCAAGTGTGAGTTCGCGGGGGCAACTGTGACGTACCTTGGTCGGGTGGTTGGGCAGGGTATGGTGTGTCCTGTTCAAGAGAAAGGGAGAGCTGTTGAGTGTTATCCTGAACCTACCACTAAGGAAGAACTCATGTGCTTCCTCGGTTTGGTAGGTTATTACCGAAGTTTTTGTAGGAACTTTTCAGAGGTAGTAGCCCCACTTACTGATTTATTAAAGTCAAGTATTACATTTGTTTGGTCACCTGTTTGTCAACAGGCTTTTGACAAAGTAAATATGTTGGTTGTTGTGCACCAGTGTTGGCAGCCCCGAGGTTTGACCGTCCTTTTTCCCTGCAGGTGGATGCTAGTCACGTGGGGGCGGGGGGTGTGCTTTTGCAAAATGATGATTTTGGTTGCGACAGACCAGTCAGCTTCTTTTCAAAGAAATTCAACTCGTATCAGTTAAACTATTCTACAATTGAAAAAGAAGCTCTGGCATTAGTTTGGGCCTTAAAACATTTTGATGTGTACGTGGGTTCTGGTGTTGTACCTGTGGTGGTCTACACCGACCACAATCCTTTAACCTTTCTTAATTCTCTGCAGTGTCCAAACCAGAGACTAGTTAGGTGGAGTTTAATGTTACAGTCATACTGGCTGGATAACATATTAAGGGTTCTGACAATGTGGTGGCTGACGCATTGTCCAGAGCTCCGGTCCACTAACTGTATCCAGTTTACCTCAGCCTATGCTTCTTTGTTTTTTTTGTGCCCTTGTGTCTCTCCTTTTTTCCCCTCTTAAAGCGCTTCCTTTGGTACCAGGTTGCTGAGGTGGGAGGGAGACGACAACAAGTGGACGCAGAAACACAGTTCAAGCATTAGGTCGGTTCGTAAAACTACTACTGTAAATATTGAATGTGTGTTAAAATGTTTAACCGTTTAAAAGAAAAAAAAGTTTAAAAAAAAAGTAAATATGAAGTGGTTTAAGTTGGTCCCTATTTACTTTGCTCAATGTTAAGTCGAGTAATTTGCTGACTGTTAATGTTGAATTGTAATTCAAGTTAGATTGGTGTTGGGTTGTATTATTCTGTGTTGGTTCCGGGGACCCTTTTTTATGGAGGGGGGTGTGACAGCGTCCTATTAGAGCCTGCTGGTTTTCCTTCTTCTGGTGTTGGTTTTCGTTGCAGGTTACTGGTGGGCGGGGTTTCGCTGCCCGTGGGAGTGCCTGGCCAGTCTCCCAGGTGCATTTAATAGCTGCTCATCGGCCTGCACACTCTCTCCTCTCCTCTCGCTACTCTGCTCGTCTCGGTCCTGCGACACACCAGTGGGATCCGCGTGGCGGAATGACTTTGTTTAGTTGGCTTCGGCCGTCTTTTGTTTAGGTTCCACACCCTACAACAGGCACTATACACTTTCTATTCATCCAACAGCCGACATACTGACTCACAGACTTATACACCTCATGTCCTTTGTACCTTTTCAGTCCATTATTTTGTAATAAATATTTACTTTTGAATCGTTTAAGCCGTGTATTTCCCTTTTTGTCATGTCTTGTGAGCCGGGTCATGACAATGTGCATTGGGCCCTCTGGGGGAGCTGTAGAGGGACCTCTCAGAGTAATTAATGATCCCTGCTATTTCAAACACCAATGAAAATGAACATTACCCATCTGCTACGGGGAGACTGTCCTCAGATACAGCTGGGCTTGTCAAGGCTCTGCTACACAAGAGATGTGCCTTCTTTAGTTAAAGAAGAAAAATGCTCAGATCGTTAATTAATTACATATCTTAACAGAAACCTTCGGTCTTTAATGGATACACTCTACACACATCAGTTGTTTGTGTGTATTGACTTAAGGATTGATCTGGATCTGAAAAGCCTCTGCTGCTCACATACTCTCCTGCACATTCTGTAAACCAAAACAGAAAAGGGAAGGGACATGTTCTCAATATCTGTCATGAATTACATCACAAAGGATGAAAAGAAAACATCCTTTATCAACTATTCTTTCATTTGTAATTTCCCTGGGAGAAACGTAAACGACCATCTGTGGGTGTCGGGGACAACTTCACTGCACTGTGTATTCAAAGGCGAGAAAAATGGCCGTGTCACAGCTCCATGCAGACTTCAGGTTATAATTATTTCTGGTGGTTGCCTTAATGGCAGAGGCTAACTCCCAGAGAAGACTTCTGTCGAGTCTATTTCACCTGTCATCAGAGGCATTTGGTATCATGTTAATGCAATTATTCACGGCAGTCGGATCAATGAGCTTGTCTTTCACTTACTGAAAACAGTCAGGAATCCACAGAGTATGAAAATACCATGATAATAATAATACTAATAATAATAAAATACACCGCATATGACATGAATAAGACATATTTCACAAGGGAATTCTGCTCTTTCTAACCCCGGGTCCTGGGTGGTTGACATATTTGGGGTCTAAACGACTAAAAGGGGCAAAAACTTTTGGAAATGCTTGAGTAGATTTCCTCAGCATTTCAGAAAATAATCCTTAGCCCTTTTTACATTGCAATTCTACCACAGTGCCCTAACGAAGCTCCACTGTTATGCCACCTTTGATATTTTACAATGGACCAAGCAACGCCAGTGTGAAGCCGCCCCGGTGTGTGTTTTAAATCGGTAATCGGGTGTTGTGAGGTGTAAACAAAAAGTGCCTGCTTCACGTACGCACGGCACTGTTCCGCCCTTCCAGCTCCGCTCTTTACACTGCACGTCTGTTACCTCCGATGGCAGAGCGACTTCGCCCCCATAATTCCGCCTCCGTGCGTCTTATATAAATGACAAGGCGTAATAATCCTGCCTTGATCTGACAGTGTAAAAGGGGCTCTTGGCAGCTAATGCGCTCAATCGAAGTTAAATAAAAGTTCTTCTTGTTTCCACTGACAGGCTCAGATTGTTAGTGTCTGACAACATTACAGAAAGGATCCCTACAGAGATAGGGCCCTTTTTACACGGCACAGTCTCAAGCACATGGCGCTAAGTGATTTAGGACGTGTTCGCAATCTGGGCGCAAACCGAGGCACAAGGCGCGAAAAGGTTGGCTTGAGTCCCTGGATTATTCATAGGCGTGTTTTTTCGGCATAACATGAATCAAACCAATCAGAGTGTCAGCTCTCATTCCCATCTATAAATGTTCTTCTTTTCTTCTTCTATAAACCGGGCTCGGGCTGACAATGTCACCTCATTTTAAGACGAACACGCCCAGGGACTCCATTGCCAAAACAGTAATTTAAGCATTGCAGAACTTGCTGGTCTGTCTCTCCCTTATCTTGTGTTATTGTGTGACTTTGGTATTTTAAATAGTTACTTATGTTATGTATACAGCACAATATTTGTGTAACTGATAATAACACAAAAAAATGCAGTAGTAGAACAAAAAATAGTGATTTCCCAGGTAGAATCATTGTGTTTGTCAGTGGAGTCTGTGGGCTTTGAGGAGAGGGACGTCACAGCTGTTTTAAGTTTTGTGAACAAAAAAGTCTCCCTCTTTAGGGATCCTCTAAGCATAGTCATGATAATAATCTGAGCCTGTGCCTTGCCGGTGGCAAAAACAAACACTTTTAGTGGACGCACTTTGGTCAGGTGTATTTCCCCCCCCCCGAGGACAGCCATCAGAGACTGTTTCAGTGATGCAGGCTGAAGCAATCTACTGACGAAACACGAAAAATTATTCTACTTTTAAATAATTTATATCCCAGAAAAATAAAAAATAGGGCCCAAGTTTAAAAACTGGAGTAGGAACATATATTATAATCATGTCTTTTAAGGTGTCTTTTTAGGATGTTTTATTAATACAGAAAAAGTGACAATGCATGTGTAAAAAATACCGTGATATTTTTCTTGACAGAAAACAATACGATGCAGCACTGAAGCCCCATAACAATGACTTCACGGATGGATGTGACTGTAAAGCAGAGGTCCTCTCAACCCAATTTCCCCCAGAGAGCGCTGCCAATGACAAACGACAACAAGGCCGTAATAGTCGGCATCTCTGCCACCGAGTTCAGGCGGAGCTGAAATGAGGCCAGCTCTACTTTTAATAACAAAGTGTGCATCTCTGCTTATCCTCCCTCTCCCTGTGGACCGGGGGGAAAATTCGATTTCATTCTTGTCTTTAAGAGGCTGACATTATCTCTTTTGGGGCGGAAATCATGTTTTAATAATTAAAATGATTTTGAAAATGACCAATTATGCTTCTGTTCAGCTGTGAAGGAACGCCTGTTCCCTGGCTCCTGGCGCAGCAGGAGAAAGTGTGCCTCCCTGGAGAGTTTTCTGCTTTAATCACTTAAGGATGTTCCCTCCACCCCCGCCCCCCTCCTCTTGTCTCTCTGCCCAGTCCCTCTCTGTTAAGCTGCTCGAATTATAAAGCTGTCCATTTTAGTGCAGATGAAAAGATTCTTGTCTCCATTTTATAGTTCATGCAGATAAAGTTAAATAGGGCAGAGGTTACCCTGTTCCCCGAGTTAATAAATGACTATCTGCTGCTTATGAAGCTTTTCCAGCGACGCTGCTGTGAGCAGAACTGCTGACCAGACTTGGACACATTTTCTGGAAAAGATGTGAGCCTGAAATCAGAGCTGTGATTATTCAATGTTAATGTGGAGTTTCACTGTATGGTCCCTACGCACTTAGGCTGTTCTCATTCACTGTTCTACTTTTACCCGTGGAAAGAAGTACTACACGATCTAATAATACAAATATACAAGATATGTTACAATGTTACAATTTCATTTAGCAGATGCTTCTGTCCAAAGCAACGTACATCTGAGAGTTAACACAACACAAGCACCGATCAGGACAGGAGGGAAAGAAGTCAGTAAGAGCCAACAAACAGCTGCGATCGGACACTGGTGCCAACAGGCAGTGTAACAAACATCATCAGCAACATCAACAAGATCAGTATATTCATCATCATCATCATCATCATCATGAAAATCCTAGTCAGCATAAACTACATCCTCGATGTCATCATCATCAAAAGAATCGATATCATGAAGGTCAGAGGTCATAAAGAGCTGGGTCTTTAGCTTCTTCTTAAAGGTGAAAGGGACTCTGCGGACCGAATGGAGTTTGGTAGCTCGTTCCACCACCGGGGGACGACTGAGGAGAAGAGTCTAGTTAGAGACTCAGGGCCCTGTTGTGATGGGAGTACCAGGCATCTTTCATTGGCAGAGCGTAGTGGGCGGGACGGAGTGTAGACCTGGATGAGGGCGTTCAGGTAGGCAGGAGCTGTTTCTGTTGCTGTTTTGTAAGCGAGCAACAGGGTTTGAATTTGATGCGAGCGGCAGCTGGGAGCCAGTGGAGGGATATGAGCAGTGGAGTGACGTGTGCTGTTTTGGGTTGATACCAGTCGCGTTGTGCGTTCAGGATCATCTGCAGAGGTTTGAAGGCCTGCCAGCAGGGAGCCGAAGTAGTCAATGTGTGACATCACGAGAGCCTGTACCAGCAGGTGGGTTGCATGCTCTGACAGGTACAGTCTGATCTTCCTGATGTTGTACAGGGCAAATCAACAGTAATAATAATAAGATGTAATAATAATAGAAGACCAACTGAACGATCATCACACGTGTGAACAAAATACAAGAGTTTTGTCTTTGTTTAATTAAGTTTGCCTTTACATAAATAAAGTCTTACCATTTCCACTCCACTCTTTCGAGCTTTTCAAGACTCCTTTAAAGATTTCCAAAGTAAAACATTCAGTGACCTAACAGCAGGAGTTTCATTCATACATCCCAGCTGTTTCTGTGAGCTGTGCTCTGCAGAATTTGCACACTGCCATGCAAGAGGGTTTCATTGTAACATTGGTGGGGACAACAATTTGTTAAATGTATTTAATTGTAATTTTTTATAGCAAGATTTGAAAAATGAATATTCATGTCATTATATCTCCTAGAAGTCTCGGACGTGCATTCTATTCTGAGACAAGACCGAGACCTTCAAAAAGTGGCCTCGAGACCAAGACAAATCTCAAGTTCCCTGTAATTCCTATATACTGAACCAAACTGGACCCATCTGGGGAAATATCAGAGGACTTCAAACCAGGTTTCACAATGTTACCAAATGTTAGAAGGAAGAAAACAGACCCTGAAACAGACGCTTCACAGAGGCCGTGTTTGTCTGGTGACAAAGCTCAGGTGTTTGACGGTCGGGGGATGAAAATGAGCTGCAGATTCTGAGGATCATGCACAGAAAATTGTGTATAATTTTTTGTTAGATAGATATCACACAAAACGTGATGAGGAGACGATGACCCACCCAAACGTACCACATTTCACTCAACCAATCTACAAAAAGAGAACTGAAATGTCACTCAAGCTGCATGTTTCCTTTGTCGGCCTGATGCCCAGTCCCTTCCCTTATTATCAACACATTTGCACACGTTCACAGCACTTAGTCTGAACTTGACTCTGATTTCTATTGTCCAGAGACAGTGGGCCATTTTATGAACAAACGTCACAGAGAATAAAAAGACAGGTGTGGTATAAAGAGCGACAAAGTGCACAGTTAAACGTCGCTGCACTGTGCCAGCCTGCCTTTCTGCAGTTACGAAAGTCTTGCTCAAGGACACATTATTTTTCTGTTTATCTTGCCTTTCTGGACTCCTGACCTCATGTCTTGTACTTAATAAAATGAGAACAAGCAGGCAAATTATCCTGCCAATCCAGGTCCAGGTTTCTATTTGTCTGGAAGCTTCCTGAATAAAATCAGCTGCTCTGTCGTGTCTCTTCCAAAGCTGAACCCCAAAAGCAGCCGAAGCACAGAGCCTCAGGCGCTGGTCAAGCCTGGAACAAAACAAGCATAATTGTCTGTCTGCTGGTAAGACCACCACTTTGGCTCTGACTGGAATATAGTACCAACTGTTGGAATGACATGAAATCTGGTACAGACATTCACGGTTACCACACGAGGACAGATTTTGGTGACCTCCCCACCTTTGACATTTCCTGCTTTCAGTGACGTATCTTGTCAGCTGTTGAATGGATGCCATGTGTTTTAGAACAGATATCCAGAGTATTATAGTAACTTTGGTGATCCCCTGACTCCTCCTCAGGCTCCATCGTGAGGTTTGCATCTGCTTGTGATTAAAATAACTTAACAACTGTATGAGGGGCTGCGGTAAAATGCTGCACAAACATGCCAACGTTTTTAGTAACTTTAAACCTTTACAACTAAAGACATTCTCATCAGCCTCAGCTGGACTTTGATTGATTAGCGAATGCTTGCTAACATGCTAAGCAGAAATGACAAACACTGCAAACATTATACCTGCTACACATCAGATGTGTGACGTCATTGTGACCAGAGCATTAAGCTCAAAGCAGCTCTGTCTAAGTTCAGCTCATTGGTTCACGTTCCAGAGGAGATTTTACTGGCATAAGAAGGGTTGCACAAAATGCACTTATCAAACATGAAGATCCTTCAACACACTTCATTACGATTTAAGACTTCATCACGTTGAACACACCTTTCTACCAAACTAAGTCCTGTATTTAATGTGGAAGTGCCGACTATACAGTCACAGTCAGCAAAAAGCTCCACAATGTCTTTAATCATGTAATTGTGTTGCTCTTTAATGTGCAAATGATTCTTGTTGTATTTGTTAGTCTGTGCCGGACAGCCCGGCTCCTGGTCCCTCTTGTATTTTTCAACGCTATTATTATCATTGCTATTTTTAGCCTTATAATAAGTCCTTCCCATGCAGTAAAATAAAACTTATTTTGCTTACAAGGAAAATGGGCTAATAGTCTTGAAGTTGGCGCTACAGCAACTGTTAAAGGTATAAAACTTTAAAACAAGGGTCGGCGGTGGCTCAGAGACAGAGTGGGTCACCCACCAAACAGTGAAAGGTCAGCGGTTCTGGCCTGACCTGACCTGTCGAGGCACGGACTCCACTAGACCTCTGAAGGTGTGCTGAGGTATCTGGCACCAGTCAAGTCTTGTAAGTTGCAAGGTGGGGCCTCCATTGATCAGATCCCACAGATGCTCGATTGGACTGAGATCTGGGGAGTTTGGAGGCCAAGTCAACACCTTGAACTCATTGTTCCTCAAACCATTCCTGAACCATGTCTGTAGTGTGGGAGGGTGCATCATCCTGCTGAAAGAGGCCACTGCCATTAGGGAATACTGTTTCCATGAAGGGGTGTACTTTGTCTGCAACAATGTTTAGGTAGGTGGTACGTAGTAACGTCCACATGAACGGCAGGACCCAAGGTTTCCCAGCAGAACAACGCCCAAAGCATCACACTGCCTGCGCCGGCTAATTAATCACCAAGCTTATTGACTCCAAGCTTGCTGCACAGCTGACTGTACTGTACAAACCATCAGATGTTACACTGTCTGTCAGGAATTCAGAGGATTTTTACCTGATAAGTGAATATTTGACGTCAGTTTGAACTCGGCCTTCCCGTGCGTGGACAGCTGATATCACAACCTGGCGATCGTAGCTCAACATGATCATGACAAGTTGTTGGTGGCAGAGATTGTGAGTTTAAGACTTCGAGGCAGACTGATCATCTTAAACCTTCTCAGGGATGTGCTGAATGAATTACAAATAGACTTGTAGGTGTAATGATTGTTTTGCTCTTTATCTGTCCTTTGTCTTCCTCTTCCTCCTCAACCTTCCCGGCCTCTCCTCATTATCATATCTTTTGCATAAGCTCTTTTATTCCTCATTATACTTCGTTATTTACTCTTCCTCTTCTTCACAGAATATACTGTGCTGTGGTCGTTAATGGAAATAAGATGCAGTTTCTGCACACATTAAGGAATACTTTAGTTTGTATTGCAGCACACATTGTGTAATGAGTGTGTGAGTGCTGTTTTATTAATGTGCAGTGCAGCAAATGTCCTTAAACAAATTCTGTTTACTGGTCTGATGAATTATTTGGTGCTTTGGCTTTATTTACAGTTACAGGGTGAGAAAACAAATACAAACAACATCGCTTCTGCGTCTCTGCACGGCCTCACAGAATGAATGGGATCAGTAGATATCATTTTGGGTTTTGGATGTTGCTCAATAGAATCTAAATTAGTTGTAACATGTGCTACTGCTACTTAAAAAAGCTGTAATATGATATACAGTATATCTGGAAAATCTGGGAAAAGTTAAGAGAGCACTCCAAGGGCCCTATCATCCATGTGGCGCAAAGCGCACAGCCCAAGTGTCATTGCTATCTTCTTCAAACAGGTGGCGCGTTGCTATCTAGAGGACGCAGACCTGCGCCTTAGACCAACAAAAACCTGGTCTAAAGTCTAAAGTCCAAGGCGCAGTATGTCTCTGGTATTTAGAGAAAAATTATGGACATACATCGGAGAGTTCACAGCACAAGTCTGTGCTTGTCACTCACACGGGGACGCACAGCAGCGCTTCTACTAAGGAAAAATCGGTGCGTTTGCAGATACAGTGAAAAAATGTTGTTTAAGGAACAGACTGCAAGCTTTGGTTTCCCTCGTCTCCTTAAATCATGATACTGCTTTCTGTTTGTTACTGATCTGCTGAGAAGTGCAGGAAAACGTGGACAAGCTCACCGCTGCCTCCTCACACACCTGCTTCACCTCAGGGAGATTCCTGCTCGAGCCGTGCACGGACCAAAAACAGAGACACAAAGCTCTCCAACATGCACGCTCATTCAGACACACGCTCTATCTAATACATTCACTGATTTTTCTTCATGTTCAAGGACACAGTGGAAAGAAATACATTTAAACACAGTCTGCAGTCTCTGGTCTGGGTCTGTAAGTCTAAACGAAGTGTGTTTAAAGTTTATCTAAATCTTTGACAACTGTTAGTTTTTCCAGCCAAATTCAGAACCAAACAGGTGAACTGAACATGATATGAAACACACACCACAGCATACACTCAGGTACTCTCCCAGCTAGCAGGGAACATTCCCATAACATAGGCTAACATTACCTACAAGTTCTAATTATGTTTGAAAAAAAACATTTTAAGGATGTTTATCATTTCAAATAAAGTTCTTGTAACGTTAAAACTTAAACTCAGACAAAACGTTTTAACTGAAGATGTTTTCAGGATGTTATTGAGGCCTGAGACGTCAGAACACCTTATATGTCACATTTGCTCAATGTGACATAAAAACAAAAGTAGAACATGCTGACTGCAACATTCTGAGGATCTCTTCAGGATGTTAGTACGGCCTGAACTATCAGAACAGGATTTATAAAACGTTCCTGAAATGTGATTTGAACATTCTCACTGCAACTCTCTGAGAATGTTTTCAGAGAACTGTCAGGAGTTATTCTAGTTGAGTTCTGGTTTTGATTTGTATTTCAGTGTTCAGATATTGTTTCCTGTTTTGTCACTTTGTCTCTTGTTGCCATGAGTTCTCGTTGTTCAGTTTTGTATTTAGTTTATTCTGTGTTTTGTCACTATTTAGTCCTGTTTAGTATTTAATTTGTGTTTCATTGGTTAGATCATTTCTTGTTTTACTTCATCACCTCTGCTGCTTCTAATGTCTCTTAAATTGCATTCATGCTTCCTTCACTTGCGTCTTAGTCCCTCCCACCAGAGATGCATGGAGACACTCGAGGAGAGAGGAAACGAGGGAATGTTTTTTAAGAGACATGAGACGTCCGTTTTTGACGACGGCGTCAGCTGATCCGGCTGGATCAGCTGTTTGTGTCTGCACACATGTGCACTGTATTAATTCTGATAAACACACAGTAACAGTGTTTCCTCTCTGTAACCTGTTACCTGTTAAACAAACACCTGCACATGAAGAACAGGCTGCACTCTGTGTTCCTGCTGCTTAGAGCCAGAGAAAGGTATATATGCATTTATATTATTTGTTAATTATTTATATTTTTGATCACTGATAATCTGAATCAATTATTTGATAAACCCAAATACTGTCTGTTCATGAACTATGATAATTATTTCATTAGGCTAACAGTTTCAGGGTAAATAGAAATCACGTCACGCTGATCAAGCCCGACCTCATTGATGATCAGTTTCACATGTGACTGAATGAAAAGTGTTACCTGCTGACAGAGAGACTCTCCTGCTCCCTCTGAATTCATTCATTCATCCGTAATAAAACTTAGCAGGGAGTTATTTTTTTAAAATTACATTTAATAGAAATTAATCTATTTTTGCTACTTTAGATCTTTAGACAACTTATCTTTACTCAGATGTTGACTCAGAAAACATCAAACTTGCAGTTCAGTGCATTTTGTATATTTTACGACAAGTTATGATCAATATTTTCAAATACCAACTCATTATACCGACGTTGTTTATGGTCGGTTTCAAGGCGCCCTGTAAAGTCTGTTTTAAGGTCCGCTTCTTCCTCTCTGCTATATGAGACTCCAGTGATGTTGTGAAATTTCACGAGTCCGATCTGCTGCAGAGTCCAATCAGTAACTGAGATCTAATAAGGGGGCGTGTCGGCCAGTAAAAGACTTCAGTGGGGGCTGCTCTCGTATATCCTTGCTCCTCCGAGCAGCGATAAGAGCTTTGAGACGGACCTCAATATGGCGGCTCTACTTCCTGTTCGAGCGAGGAGCGAAGATGTATCAAATAAGAGACATGAAAAGCAGCCTGTGTCTCTCGTGTCGTTTTTCCCTCGGATTATCTGTTACCTGGATTTTGTTTGAAGTACGTTTTTGCTCTGCCTTTTGGTTTTCCTTTTTTGTCTTTTGTTGGATTTCAGATTTTGTTTTTGCATATTGCCTCAGTCATTAACGTCTGCATCTGGGTCCTGAACCTTTTTGTTTAACCACAAACTGTGACAAGAACGTTTTCCTATTAAAAGGAACATTCTGGGAACCAAAAAAAAACGTCCCGTTAAAAACATTACCAGAACATCGCACGTAACATTCTCAGAACGTTCTTAGAACAAAACATTTCCAGCTGGGGTTTGAGCACAAATTTGAGGTACTGATACTTTGCTTGACTATTTCCATTTTATGCTTCTTTATACTTCAACATCTCTTCTTCTAACAGCTGTAGATGATATGTTTTATGATGCACTCTATTGAGTGCATAATTGATCTAAAATTGGCTCCACACTGAGACATCAAAGTTAAATGTGAGCATTAGATATAAACACTGAAATATATAGCACATAATAAGATGTGCACTGTCTCCGTCACTCAGTACTGCATACATGATATATTTGCCGTTATTGTTTTCCTGCGTTGTTGAAAACATTTCTTCTCAGATCATGGATTCTATTGATATATAAATTATTTTCATAGAGAAAAAACATGCGTAAAATAAATGCATCTTCCTTTTTATTCCAGTGAAACTTAATATATGTTACCATTGGATTTAAACCCCAGTAACTGCCTACATTACTTCTTACATCTGTTAAACAATCATTCTCTATAGCTCAGGCAGTGAATCGCACAGTGCTGACATGATGTAATTGTGTGCTGCTGACAGCCTGCAGTAGCCGCCCACACTTGTGAGTGTCGGCCTTTGGCATCATTTGCCCCAGTGGTGGAGGAGGTCTCACCTCCACCTCCCACTACGGACCCCTCGCCAAGACTCTATTTGCTGCCCTGCAGTCGTAATCCACGATCGATAACTGACAAAATGTCAAACACATTTGTATCTGTTTCCTCTCGTCTGCAGGAACTCGATCTGCTGGTTGGACCGGTGTCAAGGCCGCCGGAGCTGTAATCTGTTAAAGCGTCGGCTGATAGAAGCACTACTGACAAATTCACGTCGGGGTCGGGGACAATTGATCATTTCAGCTCACATATTGTTTTCAGAGTAATCTCTTTTAATCTAATTCATCTCACTTTGAGTACCCACGGCAAATCATGCAGGCAATGAAGCCTGCAATATTAATGTCATCAATAAACAAACAGACTCCGAGCTGATCAAACCACAAATAAATAAGAACTGATCTTTAAATAACATGTTTGTTTCTTTGGACTGAAGTGTTTCTGATGTGAGAGGAGGATAAAGGGACTGCTTTCCTCTTTAAGAACACTCTGTTCTTACAGCTGTCATGTCAGTTACAGCCTTTATTTCAGTCAGCTAGAAGGATTTTCATTTACACTCCCAACTTTGATTTCCACTTAGAGTGTTTATTTCTATTGTTCACGTTGCAGGATGCAATGTCCTTTATTAATGTCAGCCCAGCAGGAGACGGGGAATATGCCCATCCTAAAACTAACCACAAACTCCTAATAACTGACAATAATTACTGCAGGTACTCACCATGCAGCTAAGACAAGTGCCAGCATGCTGAATGTAACCAGCATTAATGGAAAGAAAGAGGAGATGAGTATGGCGTGCCTTTTTAGCTCTACAGAATGATTGTTTAACAGGTTTGCAGAGAATCGAGCTGCATTTCCACTGCAGGGACCAGGGTCTAAATTGCGTCCAGGCGACTATATATTTCACCCCAAAAGTTCCCTGCTTGTGGTAGCACTTTCTGAAAGTACCCCTGTACTTAGGTGGTTAGAATTTCAGTGCTGAAAATGTCTGATTGGTCAAGTACGGACTCTTTCACACCTCAGCTTTTCTGTCCTTTAAATCCCTTCAAAGACCGACTGAGACTTAAAGACTCATTTTGTTGGTAACGCAGTTTGAGTAAAACCAAAAAAAATTTATTACTTGAGACCCGACTTGACTTGAGGCTTGTCTCGGATGACTTGAGTGTGTTCATAAGTTTAAATGTTAGCTGTTAAATATAAAATGATCAAATTCCAACTTTCTTACTATCAAGGTTGTACGCAGCGCAAACTGGGAATCATGATTGGACGACTCAAAAAGCTCCCCGGTATGTGATTGTCATGATTGGATGACTGGCTGTCAGTCAAACTCCTCGCTATGGCAACACACAACATCAAAGCCCCCAAAGAGAAGCCTCATCAGTCGTACTTGTTACTACTCAGTACGGTCTCAGAGCAGACCATCATCATGGCTGCGTCTGTGCCAAGATAATACAGATACAATTCACTGTCATACTTTTTGAACAGGTTATATAACTAACAGCTTGTCTTTTCTCTTTATAAAGACTGGATACTACAGGTAAGAGTGCTGTATGTTTGGTGGGAAAAAAGTGACTTGACTTGGGACTTGACTTGCCTTAGCTAAGGACTCGACTTGACTTGACATAACCTGTGACTTGACTTGCCCAAGAGATAATGAGGGATGGGACTTGAGGAAAGAGGACTTGGTCCCAACACTGCTGACCGATACTTTAGTCTGTAAGTATGTGGTCCTAAACCAGTGACATGTCTATCAGCATCGTTTTCATTATTTGTCCCTTCTTGTAATTTTGTCTAATCTAAGTCGTTACGTTTTTTCTATCCAAACACACGCAGGTGTTCCAGCTTGCAGCTGCATGCAGTTTTATTTGTACATCATTTCTCACCTGGATTTCTCTCATTATTTTTTCCCCACGCAGTCTTTTGAGCAACACATCTTTTGCTCCTTTTGTGGCATAGAAAAAAAAGGAATTACTTGGAACACACAATCACATGAAACATGATACGAACAGCTGAATTCAGCCACACAGCAGTGGATCAATGAAATTGTGCAGCAGCTTCGGGCAAACCTGAAGTACAGTGACCATAAACGGGTCACACTACGGCAAGGTGATGGCAATAAACCATCAGCTTTCAGAATGGTGGAGCGATAAAGCAATGCAACTCATGGAGGAGGCTCTCATCAGCAAAGAACCCAGCAGGGCTCTGCTACAGTTCTGGACTGGCCTCGTCACGTCAAGAAAGCTGCCTGTTTTTTATTCTTCTAACCAAATGTAAAGTGTGTTTACTTTTTGTTACTCCATTCTCTCTCTCTCCCTCCCTGTGTCTCTGGTCTCCCTCCTCCTGTCTGCTGCACACCTGATTGCAATGAGCGCTCAGGGAGGGGGAGGAGATATAGAGGTGCAGGGAGAGCAGAGTGGGGGGGGGGCAGGCACACACACAGACGGCGACCTCGTGGTGAGGAGGGTTGTTCTTTAGTTTCCTCCTAACTTTCGTTTTTCTTTCCACACAAGTATTTTCCCCCAGCATGTTATATTGTTGGGTTGTGTTGTTTTAGTTAGTCTCCGGTAGTCCAGTTATTTCGTCATTTAGTTAGTTTATGGGGAGGTGCTGGGAGCGACGGACCATTGCGTGGCTGGCCCAGCAACTGGCCCTTTTCGTGCCTTTTGGCCAGGGTCTCCAGCTTCTTTTCTTTTCCCTTAGTTCAGTTGTCATGATTTTCATCTCTTTAGTAAATAAAGAAACCTGTGGGTTTCAAAAGTTGATCTTTTGTGTGTCGTCCTTTTGAAATATGTCGCGGTCCTCATTGTGAGCCTTTTTTCTTTTATTCAGTTAGAGAGGCCGTAACACCAAACAAGTTAAAGAAAAAGACTGCATATCCATGGCAATACAAAAATCAATAGCTCTGAGCTGGTGTTACCGACTTCCAATCTCAATGTGTCCGAGTGCAGGAAACGTGAGTGAAGGGAACTACAGCTCATTTAAAAAATGAAGCCACTTTTAAAAAGACAAGAGGGGGAGTCGGCCTGTACCTCAGCCTCGCAAACACTTCAACATCAACTGAATGAAATACAACTGAAAGCTACAGCTGCTGTGATACAACCCAGTAAAGGTGTAGGGGTTATCAGGCAAACAAGCCGTTTATTGTTTACAAGCAAAAGAAAAAGGTATATAAACACAGAGTTATAAGCAGCTCTCAAGAAATAGTTCAACAGAAAGCAGAGGTGGATGAGGCAGGGAACAAAGAGCTGCGGAAGGCGCCAAATCAATAACCAAACAAACTCAAAACATCTTCCTACTTCTCATTTTACGCGCTGCCTTGCTGAGTTTAAAGAAAATGAAGAAGTGGAAAAAAAAACCCTTTCTGACTTCACTAATCTTACCTGTGCAAAAACCAAAAGTACACGGAAGCAGCCAGCCATAAACTAACGTATAACTAACAAAGAAAAGTTCCTCAGTGTGGTGCGTAGACGGATATAAGCAGAAATAAATCAACTAAATCCTTGTGCCTGGTTCCCAAACTAAAACAACAGTAGTGTCGCAATACAGGTCAACATAAACTGACGCACCACTTACAACAGTTTACAGAGCGAGTTAACCCAAACGAGAGACACGTAGGTCTGCGGCACAAACAGATCACCATCCTCCCAACGAGTCCACAGAGTGGCTTTTGTAGATTCTCGGACGAGACGGACGGCTGACGATTGGCAGACTGAGCAGATGAGACGAAGAGGGCGGAGCTGGAGAACACTGAAGGCAACTGAAAGTGGGCGGTCCAGAGGCGTGGCTTAGGGGGAAATCCGCAGAGGAACAGGTGACGTCTGAGATGGACCTGCATTATCAACGAGAAGGAGAAAAACGGCACCACAAAAACAACAAAACAAACCCAAGGATCATGCTGGCTTCGACTGATCTAGGCTCAAATACATTTTGCTGCTGACCACAGCAGTAGCATAGCTTAACATACCTTTTTGTATATACTATCATTCTCCTCGTTTAAAGTTCCTCCTGCTCTTTGAACACCTTCGTCCCGTCTCAGCTGTCTCTAATGTACACAGCTCCATCAGAAAGAGGCACAATATCAATCCTTTGCTCTCTGTTTGTGTGTTGCAGAACCTCCCTGCTTCAGATCAATACACGTGTGTGTGTGTGTGTGTGTGTTCATAACCAGTGCAGCAGTGCTCGTGCTTGTTCAACCTCTGCCTCATTTACTCCATTAAGAAATTTGCTCTCATACTGTGAGCTCGTAATACAAATAAATAAATCCTTAACAACAAAACAAGGACTTGATAAACAGTCGATTCTCCAACATTTATAACCTTGACCGAGAAAACAAAGTGTTTTAGAAGTTGAGAAATATGTTTTTGGTCGATAGTTCACACAAAGATTTCAACATACTGTGTTAATAGACAAAAATTCTCCTTGTGTGTGAACACCAAAGGGGAAATTAACAAAAGGACAGTGCAGCATTTGAGGCCACTAAACCAAATGAGACAAAAAGAAACCTCCTTATTCTCAAAGTACACGCAAATGGTTTAATGCACCCCAAACTGCAAGCTTAGCAAATCACTTCTTTATGCTCCCATGCTGTTTGATAATGTAATAATTAATAAATCAGCCTTTATTCATCCCCTTTCTATGCAAGTCAGCCTCATTTCCAAAAATGTCTAATTCACAAACTCGAGCACTTAGAACCACAAGTCTCACCGCTCGTCTCCAGAATGAGATGAAGAAACAAACAAACTGCAAGTCGGGATTTTAAACACCAACATTTTGCAGAAGAACAGTAACAGGGCTTCCAGCCGAGTCCTGATGAGCAGAAGATTCAATTGAGGAAGTTAGCGCTTTGCAAACAAAGAGTTAGCTTTTTGCCTTTAATTGATAGGACAGCCTAAGATAAGACAGTAAATGTTGGGAGGAGAGAGTGGGGGACATGCGCCAAATGATCGGCAGCCCGGGAGTCTAACCTGCGATCAGTGCGATGAGGACTATAGCCTCTGTATATATCTACCAACTGAGCTAAACCAGCGCCCCACTACAGGCATATTTTAAGTTATTACGAAAACACATGAGGTTAATGTGGTCTCACGCAGTAAGGAGTAAGGAAAACAGATGCAGACTAAGTGCCCGATCAGGCTGTAAAACGCGAGGCGCACCGCACTGCCTTCTGTTGTTGAAGCCTACGGTGCGCCTTTTTTTCTACTGATGTTAAAGCAACCACCGAATCATAGCTTTCATTGACCTAACCGTTATACTGACAGAAGGCCCGCCTCTCCTTTCATCTGATTGGACAATCAGAAAAAACAGCCATGACATTGGACACTTTTCTGCTTTGAGTTGAAGTTTTTTTCAACTCGAGGCGCTTGGAGCGCTTTCCACAAAAATGCGAGACGCTCTGCAACGCAAAAGCAACGCGCAAAAAGCTTCTCATTTAAAACTATGAGAAAAAGCCCCCAGCTGCTAAAACGCATTCTGTCTGATTGGGCCCTAAGAGATTTATTGGAACAAAAAGGCAAAACAAAAGGCTTCTGTTTAATTTTCCAGGGACTCAAAAAAAAAAAGTCCAACCAAAACAAGTGGAGCTCCACAAGGGAAAATCCCCTCTCGGAGCAGGAACCAGAAAGTTGACGAAGGTTTCACAAAAGGTTTCTTGAAGACGAACTGGCACCATGGGTGGTTTTAATGATGTTAGGGCCTCAGGCAAAGACCAATGTGAGGCCCTTCTCCATCTTGCTTAACTGAATCATAGCTAGTAAACAACTATTTGGAGCCACTCTTTTCAGTTAACAGCAATGTTGTTAGTTAGCTCAGCCCCCTCGACAACACCTGTTAGGTCAACTACTGGTTGCTCTTCCACTTTTTTAATAAAATACTGTCCTCGAAGTGCGCATCTTCCTTCTTTCATCTTAACACTCATTTGATTTGGTGCAAGCGCAGCAGCAATTAAAGTACAGGAAGAGCAAGGTGGAATCGTCCATTCAGTTTGAAATGTGGGTGATAATGGATTTTGTGGCTAGGCCCACATTTTCATGCAGACAGATTTATGTGATCTATTGTAGATTAGCATTTGTTTGGAGGGAGTGAGGGACAAGAAAGGAAAACATTTTTATTATTATTATTTTTTTTTAATCCGCTTATTAGCTTTGTATTAATCTTTATAAACATACTTCCGCATGCTAACAGCAACAATCTGTCCTAGATCTAAATTCTACTTGAGATAAATTCTCTGACGCAGACCTGACAAAGCTTCATTTTCACTTTGTACTCATTTACATCACAATGTTGAAATCTCGGCAAAGGTGAGACCTGTTAATTAAAGTCAATCACAAGAGAAACGGTTTATCTGTATACAATGCAGCACGGGAAAAAGGAAGTCTTGGCTGGAAGTCGTTTAACCCGTTTAACCCGGCATGTTCACCAGTGTAAGTAGAGGCTATATCGTCGTCAGACTATAGCCAACTGGATCCAAGATCGATCGGGGGCATATACCGGATCTCCCTCACCTAAGGTTGAAGCTGCGGGGCGCACGGTGATCAAATCAAAAACACAAAGAAACAAGACTAGGTCAAAACCTGTGTTCACTTTCATTTGAAATGTATGAACACAAATGACTCTTCACAATGCTGGCGTGACACGCGCGTATCTCACGCGACTCGCTCTGAAACTGTAGAGACTAGGAGGCTCGCCTATTTTTACCGCGAGCCACAGAAAATAAATTGTGATGAGTCCTGTTGATCTCTGACAGCAATATTAACATCTCTTCCTGTTGTAAAAGTCACAGGCATGAAGAGTAAAGTAAAAATTGGTGAGCCTCCTATTCTCTACATTTTCCGCGTGAGCAGCGCGAGACACGTGTGCGACTCATGCCAGCAGCGTGCAGACACATCTGTTTTCATGCATTTAAAATGAAAACGAACACGTCCCGCAGCTGTCACGCACATGCCACGCTTCCAGTGTGAATCAGCCGTAACCAGACTCAGGTGAAAACAACGAGGGTCGGGCACACAATTACAAGGTGGAAAAACAGGTGTGGAGTGAGCAACTCAAGGGTCGTAAATGACGAAACAAAACAGGACATTATTTATGAGAAAAACATTTATTAATTAAATACAAAACTAAACAAGAACAGCTCGTGACAGCTGGCTACAATGGTTAGCCAACTAACTTTGATAACTATGTGTACGGTAGATAAAATGCCTGCCTGACATAGAGGTTCCCATACATGTATTTGTGAAGCTCACCACGGCACTCACATTGCCGCCACGTATAGTTTTTTCTGTGAATACCCTCTCCTCTGTGAGCAAACTCTGAATCAGACCATTATCATGCCACGGAGGGAAGATTGTTGTTGGCTTTTCCCTGCAGAGAAGACGGCTGGCGGTGTTAGCTTTTTTAGTTCTGTTAATTGCCTCAAGCAAAATAGTCGTCCTGAACTCTTATAGAATGAGATTCTGTGGGAAACACTGGAGGATCAGTGTAATCCCTTTGGCAAAGGAGAGAAACACACTGACTGGGCTTTATGATGCCTTCAGGTTCCTCCTCCTCTCTCCTGTTCTACCGTCCCTGTAGGAGAAGCTCCCTGCTCGTCTTTCATCTCTCCTCTTCACAGATCCTGTAAGAACCGTCCGTCCATGCCCACCAGGAGTGTTTCGTGAGGTGCCCAGAGCTTGAACTCCAGCAGGTGGTCCTTCGGGTGCAGCTCCTGAAGTCTGTGGACTTACGAGGCTGAGTTGATGTAAGACAGCTAAAGAAACGATGCAACGTTTTCTGTCTGAAGCTTCATGTCTCTGCTTCTCAGCTCTTTTTATTTTTCTGCTTCTTTATCTGACCTGACGTCTCGAAGGCTTTTTATCTTGATTCTCGCTTAACCATGCATCATTGACAGCTTTCAATATCTGGAGTGTATTTTATCTGAGCCAGGGGAGACCATGGCACATGCATAACAAACTCTTCATGCACTCTGTAATTCAGAGAAGTCCAGGAAAAGCCTGGGGCAAATTTATCCATGTGTCCTGATAAATGCATGTTCAAAGCTGCTGGCTGCCATGGAAACAGAGATGTTGAGAGACACTTTGCTTTCTTCGGCTGATCCTGGATTTGATTTGTTTGATTTTGTTTCATACTCTTAAAATGTTTCCTCATAAACTGCAGGATGCAGCCGGTTCAATGGCAGGGGAAATTCATTTGACCCCACCAATCAACAACAGCACAATACACAGAAAACACTCATAAAAACACTCAACCCATGTTCTCTTAGAGACCCCTCCTCTGTATTTTTGCATTTTTCATTTATTTCTGAGAAAATCCCTGATGATGATCAAAAGCAACACTGTTTGATGGATAAATAACTTTGTGCTCAAAGTTAAAAGTAGAAGCTGCAAGTCATATTCATCACCTGTTATGAAATTAAAGGAGTGTTTCTGGGGGCTGGACCGAACAAAAACACAACTCTACAACTTTACTCACCTACTGAAGCGAAGCCTGATCACACTTTATGGACAAAATATGTTCTGGATTTGCCTCTGATGGCCTCCAGCTGGTCTGGCTGGACTCTGTGATTGATGGATCTTTTGTTTACTTGTTGCCGTTAACTAGTTAGCTCAGTTAGTGCTGTAGCTGGATCTTCAGTGGAAGATTGGAGCTCTGGAAGAGTGAGCCCGGGGCAGGGTGGACCCAGTGGGAAACGGTGGTGGGGAGCAGCAGCAGAAGGAACACAGAGTAAGCCAGGCAACGGACAATGTAACTGCACTCAGCAACCTCCAAGTCTTAATTATTGGGACTGGAGCTCAGAGAGAGACACAAAATCTAAAACTCCAAGCACTGTGTGGCGATCCGCCCATGCCTGGAAGCAATTCACTTTCTAGCCAAAAGGCTAGGCGACCAGCGAATGATAAAAATGGTGACGCACTAGTCGAAGATGGCGATTCACAGTAGGTCGGCATCAGTGAGCGTCTGTGGCTGCCCCAGTCTTAAGCCCAGTTAAAATCTGTGGTTGTTTTCATCCCTCGGATCTGGATCTTTTTCTTGTGGATCACCCCATCTCTGGATTCTCCCTGGAGGAGACCTTCATGGCCCGGTACCAGAGGTAACTCTGATTGCGTCGGAGGAGTTTGCTTGCTTTTTGACTGGTGAGAGGTCTCACTCGGGATCTTGTGAGAGCTAGAGTGCCAGTGTGAGTTGGCAGGAGGGCTCACTCTTGGTGGATAAATTACACCTTTTGTTGAATTGTTTTTGCTGTGCTTCTCTTCAATATATTTTGGTACTAAACTGTGTTGCTTGGTTCGACTCTTACTTCTGTTGTGGCTTGTTTCATGTGTTTGTTTAATTTACTGCATAACTGGGTACTTCTTGGTCTGAGAAAGGAACTGAGGTATCCTTGTGGTGGTTTAAATATAACAAAAAAAATAATAATAAATTGTCGGTTGAAATATCGGCTGGCACCCGAAAAAAGGCATCAAAACTGCTACAACTGGATTTAAATCCCTGTCAGCAGGTAAAAGATGTTTGGAATTATCTTTGAGCTTGAGCTTCATGCTTTCGTTACCTGTAGAATTGACCACTATAAGACTCTGCTTTCTGGTCTCTGTAAAATAATATATCTCAGTTAAGACTGCTCCAAAACTCAGCTGCACAAGTGCTGACAAAGACCAGGAAGAGATTTCTATGACGTCCCGAAGTCTCTGCATTGGCTACCTTCAGAATTTATTTCAAGATTCTTTTACTGGTTTATAAAGCTCTTAATGGACCTGCTCCTACCTATTCATCTAATTTGCTTTTACCATATGAGCCTACTAGAACCCACAGGTCTTCAGGTAGTGGCCTTTCAATGGTACTAAAAGTGAGATCAAAAACCTGGTGCTGTATCCTTTCATTACTATGGCCCATGTTAAGTGGTGACTCCTGCGTGACTCCACATCTCTGCATTAAACTGTTTCCGGGTCTGAGATTTCCCTCTGGGATATCCCCAAAAACAGACTGCGTCTTATATTCCGGATTTTATGGTAAATAAAATGCTAACCCATCTGCAGCAATGTTAGACGCTCATAGAAACTGCTGTTAGAGACGCTGTTTGTGGGTGGTCGGGGGCGATGGACAGGCCAATAACACAGGACCTTTACCCAGATGATCGGACTATGAGTCCTGTGTGCATTATTGTTTTGACCTCCATGTGATGTTTCTCTCATCCTAAGGTTTTTTCGTTAACCTAAATAAAACAGACCTCTTGTTGTTGACCATTAGACAGGAAGAAAACAGATGCTACCATGTGCATCTTAATGACATACAACAAAGCGAAATTGTGAGACTCCGAAGGGGTGTGACTCGTAATCTGTATTTGCAAAGGAAATCCTCGTTGGTGCTGCAAAAATTCTCCAACTTAAATAACGTAGAGAGACTTCAACTTTTATCATCGCTCTTCTTACGTCATTCACAGTCTGGGTTTGCAAAGTGACCTTTTTTGGCAGTTGGAGCCTCAACTTGGGGCAACTTGGAGGCATGACTTTAAACTACCGTATGTTACTTTAAAGCAATGGTTCCCAAGCTGTGGCTCAGGCCCCTCTCAGGTTCCTAAAATGAATCTGTGGGATCACAAGATGGAAGAAATGGATAAGAAATACCTCACAGCAGGGGTTCCCAACCTTTTTGACTACACGGACAAGACAGGAGAAAGAATATTTTTGACGGACCTGGGGGTGGGGGGGTTGACACGCATGTGCATAAATGTCAGTCAAACACACAGAAATACGGATAGATCTTGTCTGTATTTATTCAGTGAGGAGACTGCATCTTCATATTTTTCACTAATAAACACAGAGCTTTAGAGGGGCATCAGGCTTCATGAGCAAAGTTTCATGGGATGCGAAGCCAGGGTTGCCAGGTCCGCGCTTTTCCAGCTGAATTGGGCGACTTTTGAAGAGTCTTCAGAGGCGCGAGGCCCTGTGTGGTTGCACACTTCACACAGCCCATGCAACGGTTCTGACTCTGCGTATGTTTGGAATGTCACAGACATGTGTTGGGTTTCACAGTCCGGTACTGAACAACCTACGGCCCGGTACTGGTCCACAGAATGGGGGTTCCCTGCCTTACAGTATCCCCACCTCTGAAGTAGCTGCTTCCCTGCTGTGGACAAATGAAGCTCTAATGATTGAAGCCTTGTTTCTTCAGTCAAACACTACATAGCTCTGCCTTCTTCTGGGGGAAATTGATTGCGGAGTCGAAACCTTCTCGAGGGCTGTTCTCTCTGATTTAATTTTTTAAGCATTGCCATCAATTATGAATCATCAGCAGACTCCTCCAACAGCCCCCCGCCCATCCTCCTGATGCTGTCTGTCTGAGGGAATACGGATGTTTCATCAATCCCACAATAAATACTGCTGAATAGATTTTTCACAGCACAGACGATTGTGCAAAGTCTTTAAAAATTGCTGACTGTGTCACGCTCTCGCCTGCCCACTCTGCTATAAATGTTATTGATCGCCTCACTAAAGCCCGCCGACTGAATTAACGGCATTAATCACATTTGAGTCTCATTTCAAATTCCATTAATAAGTAAATAAGTAATGACTTCCTAAAGCTCCATCAGTTGTCCCATTTCTCCAACGCTACACACATTTTTTCATGTCCTGAATATGTTACTGAGGGAGAGACGCATCTTATATTTACAGCTTTCAGACTGAAGAAGCTTTCAACAGCAAATATTCAAAACCTCATTCACTGCGTTCATTTGTTTTTACATAAGAAATAATATCTGTGGACATAAGAAACGACACTTTCTCACCCCATTAAGTCACTACAGACAGTGTTGGAAATGCATGAAACAAACCTGATGATTATGTGTCACGTGTCACACTTTCACTTCCATTTTGTGCTGCATTTAGGCTCATGTACAAATTTTGCAAGACTTAAAATCAGGTTCTTGAACCTACCTGAATTTGCTGCATTGTTGGTAATTGCAGTGCATCTTTGGGAATTAAGTGGCTACGGTGTCTCTGTGCAACGTCTCTGTTCTGGATGTCTGAGCTGACGCTGGACGAGGACAGGGAGGAGCTAGTTCTTCCTCTTGGCCTACACACACTAATCATGCTGCACTTTGTTCTGTTTTTTCAGCTGCTTCGAACAAGTTAGTCGTGTTGCTTTGTGACACAGACTCAGGATTCACGACCTCCAGATATTTTTTTCTTGTTCAAAAATACATTTGTGAATATTTCACTTTCACACTCTTTAGTGCCACCCACTGGCAATAATCAGAAGTGAACAGAGCACTCATCCTTATTTAACCAGACGTCTACGGCTGGCTCCCTTTGTCATGGTTCGAACTTTTGATTTTCCTCGCTTTCATTTGTAGACTGTTTGCCTTCATCTGAGCATCACAATTGTTTATTTTTCTTTGGATTTTCACTTATTTTTGCACATAGGTCTGTATGTGACTGACTGAGTGACTGAGTAAGTGAAGGTACTTTCAGAGCCAAATAAAGTGAAAACAAATTACCCTAACCCTAACTACGTCCTGGGCAACACTAAAAATCATTGCATTGTGTACAAACGAGAGGAGTCAGACTTCCAGATCAGGCCTTTACTTTGAAAAAGCATACCGGAAGTGTTGACTTGTTTTACTCTCCATGCCTGTGACTTTTACTACAGGAAGAAATGTTAATATTGCTGTCAGAGCTCAATAGGACTCATCACAATTCATTTTCACCGTGTATTTTGACCGAGAACCGCGCATGGCTTGTGGTAAAAATAGGCGAGCCTCCTATTCTCTACATTTTCAGTGTGTGAGATACGTGTAGTCACGCCAGCATTGTGAACTCATCTGCTTTCATGCATTTTAAATGAAAACGCGCCACGCTTCCAGTGTTGCCCACAATAGCGCACATTGACCTGATGCAGTCAGCCACATACTAGGTTTTGACCAAGCCTTTTTGAAGTTGTGTCTGTAGTCATCCATCTTTTCTTTGTTTGTTCAGCCATAGTAGATTACTGTTTACTCGCAACACTTGCAGAGAGCGGAAAAGCAGCCGCTTAGCTCCGCCTACCCTCTCTGGCAGACCAACCAATGCTGGCTGATGAAAAACACGTCACTAACTGGGCGCCGAGTGTGATTTTTTCCACGAATGTTGCGACACACACCCAGTCCATTATACTACAATATACTGAAAATGCAAAGGCTTTCATCAGTGGGCCATAGGCTCGATCAATTGTGTTACCTCATTCGGTAATAGATAGTGACTTAAAAGACATTTATTATAATGAAAACGTTCGAGAATATCACTTTAACATCACTAGCCCTAAACCTGAAATATCTCCAAACAGCCGTTTCAGGGGGCCGGTGTTTCGGTTTAACGAGTGACCTGCTCTCTTCCTGTTTTAGTGTAACAACAAGCAGCGTTCAAAACATGGTTGAGCATAAGTTGCTGATGTTTGCATAAACAACAATTCAAAGATGTAACAGACAAGTGAACTTTGAGATTGTAATTAAAAAAACAACAACCAAGAGGCATTCATGAGGACAGCTACGTGTTCTCTTCCTGTTTCCAACAGCTGCAGTAACCACGACAACCATAGCAGCATGTGGCTGAAAGTCTCCAGCTAAAACACTGGCCTGGGCCGTTCTCTCTTCCACTCTAAACTACCGCTGCGAGGTAGGTGCTCATGACATGACATGCCAGCTCCCCTAAAAGTGAAGCCCAAACCTCTCTATCGCCCTCTGGGGGACGGGCTGTTAGTTTAGGGAGCGCTTGATGTGATATAAGGCAGTGTTTTCCACGAGTGGAGCACTAATTTTAAATGTCAATATTAAATAAATACAATAGACTGAGCAATTTTCTTATCGGTTTTCGAGCTCTAATCCCAGCAGTGTCAGCTTAGTCCACAGTGGTGTGTAGCTGCTGTGCCGTCATCATTCTTTCAGTGTGAGAGTGTGAGTGAGACTGGAGGGAGGGTAAGATATTCTGCATCACCGTCTGAATGCAGGTTCCTGTGAAGCTTTCAGCGTGTGCTGCTGTAACTGCACAGCTTCATTTGGTGGTTTGACAATTGAACAAGTTTTCCTGCTCAGAAACATTCGTACATCTCACTTGTGTGAGTCGCTCATCCAATCCAAACTCCTGTCAGCGTGGTGTCAGCTGCCAGGAAGCAGCGGCGTGTAGACAGGCTCTTTTGGAGCTTAACAAATTGACAAAGATTTGTAAACAACACAAGCCGTCATATCTCACCACCAATTTGACTCCGGCTTGAATAAAACATTGGACCACACACAAACACCCAAGTCGCTTTTTTTTCTTACATGCTTCTCGGTACCGAAAGCAATTTCTTAGTTCATGGTCCAATTTTGTAGTCAGTGAAGTGTGGCAGAAGCATGGACAAGCGTCGACACAAGACTGTGGAATGCATAACAGGCTTTGTTACTCTTCAGAGCTGTTTGTGCCAATCTGCGTCTCGTCTGAACCGGTGAGAAGAGCCTGCAGGCTAGCAGGGGACGGATGTTAGCAAATGCAGCGTGATGTTTGTTTTCTGGTTTCTTCAGCCTTGTTTGGCAGTCAGCAGCCACAACAGTAAAAAAGGCTCCACAATGACCTTTTTGGCTGTGGAACTCGGAAAACTACTGATGGCACACCAAACCGCATAATTTAGTCGAGGTCTGGCTGGTGAACATAGTGGAGACTTTAGGGAGCAAGATATTTTAATGACTTTGGTCTCAAATTTAATTCTAACACACAACCTTTTAGAGCTGATTTTATACCAACAATCACTAACCAGGAGCCGGATCCAGACCTCAGGTTGTTTTCTGCCCTTTTTTCTCCCTATTACTTGCTTTTAACCTTAACCTTAGACACAACGAGTTGATAACGAACACCCCCATTTCAATCCATCCATTTTCTTCCACATAACCGAGGTCGGGTCGTGGTGGCAGCAAGCTAAGCAAGTTAGTTCAGGGGATTCTGAGGCGTTCCCTGGCCAGGTGAGATATATTTCCCTCCAGCAAGCTCTGGGTCTTCCCTGGGTTCTCCTCCGCAGGTAGGTGCCCATGAGGCATCCCTAATCAGATGCTCGAACCACCTTAAGTGGCTCCTTTCAATGTGAAGGAGTAGCGGCTCTACTCCGAGCTCCCTCTGGATGTCTGAGCGCTTTACCCTCTCTCTAAGGCTGAGCCCAGACACCCTGCAGAGGAAACTCATTTCGACCCCATTTCATGTCACTTAAAAATGCTCGTGGTGAATTGGTGTAAATGCAGAAATTAAGATGCTTCAATAAAATACAAATAAAATGTTAACAAAGCAGAATGGATGACTTGTTGTTTGTTGGATTTTTGTTTTTTAACAATTTTAACAAGCCAGCACCCCCAGAGCTAATTCCCCTCGCACCACGACCACATCGTAGTTCATGGGAGAATAACCGTAAAATCCAGAATATAAGACGCAGTCTGTTTTTCGGGGCATCACAGAGGGAAAAAGGTTTTCTATAGCTCTGTAAATGTGTTAACAAGTTATTTCAACACTATTTAAATCAATTTTCATTTGATACACATTCAGAACACACAAATTACATGTTCAGGCTTGGGGAGTAACTTAATACAAGTAACAGCGTTACGTAATTAGGATCCAAAAAAAGGCAACTGTATTCCGTTACAGTTACAGAAAAAAAGAGATAATTAGATTACAGATACAGTTATTATAAATGGGGATCACTAGCAGGATTACAATTTTAAAATACATTTTAAAGTAAGGACGATATAATACCAAAGATGCTCTGTAACATCTGCCGTCTCATTTCTAAACCGTCCGTCTGACCATCTCTGATAATACTGTACACCTGCACGCACACGTTACGACTCATCACAACACTCAAGTCTCACAACACCACTCTTCAAAGTTGCTATCAACAGTCCCTGGTTGCCATCAACAGCCTCTGGTTGCCATGGCCTGTGGTGAAGAAAATGCCACTTCCACTGGGTGAAAATGGGAGCAACATTACAGTACAGAGCAAGTTCTGCCCTCTGGCTGTGAAAATGCTGTCATTATCAAAGGACTCAACATCTAATTTAAAGAAACATTTACAGTTAGACCAACCGCTAATGTCAGCTGCACAGAATTCCAATTAAGAATGTTAGCTAACCTGTCGCTAGTTAAATAAAAACACATTATTTGATCATTAATGAACTGATACAATTAAAGTCACCCTTTGAATAAAACACCACTCTTCAGATGTTTTTATCCAGCTTACAAGCACAACAAGAAGAGTGTGTATCTCTGAATTCAGTGTTCACAATTGTGATGTTTTAATTATTTATCACACACGCACACGTATACACACGGATGCAGCACCATTCTCCATCAATGAGCATATGGAAGTGGTTCATTGTTAGGTGAAGCTGAATGTTGAGGCCGTCTAGAGTTTCTCAACAAGTGAGAGAAGCAACCAGAAACTCTCTGAACACTTTCTCTGCAGAACTCAGTAACAGAAATGTGTTTTCCAAACCAGTGGAAAGTCTATCAACTCGTCTGTAATTTTGTTTTTCTCAAATCCCCGGCTTATACACGGTGCAGCAACACGGTGCAGCAACCCGGTAGGCAACGCACGGACTGCAACTCGAGTGTCAATCCAAAGGGACACAACATTGTCACAACGTAACAGCAGACAGGGGAGTTGTTTGGAGATTTTTTGGCGATGGAGTCCTGCAGGTAACAGCTATGGATGACTCATCTTCATGTTGAACCTGTTCCTCAGGCTGTCAGCATTGGTGCAGCACACAGTACATTCAACATCAAACTGATTGCTGGGAGAGAGTACTGTAGATGCTGTTTCCTCTGAGAGCGTTATGGACCAATGTTTCTGTAATGTTTCTGTATTTTTGTACAGGATCTGTTTCTTTTCTCACGTGGAGTCAGCGGAGGGGAAAACAGAAACAAATCGATGCTGCTTTATTTTCTAGGACTATTTGGTCAAAGTTTGATCCAAATGTCTTTAAGTCAGGATTCCTTTGTTTGATTTGAAGAACTGAGAGTTCCTTATAAAAGAAGAATTCCAGTTTGCCCTGTTTTTACATATTTGGTCCAAATGACTAATTGGAACAACAATGTCTCCAGTAGATTGCTTCAGCCTGCAGCCTTCAGACGGGCTGTTATGGCTGTAACCTAATCTTAAGGACAAATGTGTCAAAGTTTGTCCACTAAACATTCTTGTTTTTGGCCCTGACAGGCTCAGATTGTTATTCTAAGCGTCTGACATCATTATAGGAAATATCCAAACAAGAAAAACATTTGTAAAGAGTCTGATTCTTTTTTCAACAGGAAACAGCGTTGCTGAGAGCAACGTAAGCCCTGTGATTGACTGGTGACCAGTCCAGGGTGTACCCCGCCTTCCGCCCAATGACAGCTGGGATGAGCGCTAGTCTACCCATGACCCTAAACACGATAAGCGGTATAGATAATAGATGGATGGATGGAGAGCAACGTAGTGTTGTGTTGTGTTACGTCGCTCTCTTCAATGACACCAGATCCCATTGCCGAAAACTACATTTTTACCTTGACGAACACAGGAGTTGCTGTTGTACTGTTGCCTCAAGTTAGTTTATTTATAATAATAATACAAATAAAAATAATAATATTTCAGGGCCTTTTGCCTTTACCTAATAGGACAGTGAAGATGGACAGGAAATGTGTGTGGAGAGCAGTGGCGGCTTCTGACAAATTTCTCAGGGGGGGCAACTGTTCTGATGATGACTAAGGTGACCCGTTCAATGGGAAAATTAATAGGCAGCAAGACAATTGCCACATCTTGTTATTTTCTGGTCAACTTACATAGCAATACCAAATGTAACAGCTACAGGGGAAAGTTACATCCAGGAGTGTTCAACAAATAAAATTACCTTGGCTCTACAAATGAAGATCAACGGACAGATAAACTGTGAATCAGTTTACCTTCAAATATCTTTTAACATGGACGGATACGCTTGCTTTACCATTAATTACAAAGGGGACTACATATAAGTCAAAAACATTAAAAGTATTTATTGACAGTTCTTTAAAGTCGTTTTTTAAATTACAAATAGTTTATATAAATCCAAATAAAGGGGTAGTGCATTCAAATTGCTCAACATTGCACAAACAATACTCTGTATTTGCAGAAATAAACAGTAAATACAGTAAATGTACAGATTGCCACAACAGTAACAACATTTTAAAGGTTTTGTGCAGCTTAATTATCTTTAAGTGCAAATGAAAGTGCACACATTCAACAGTGAACTATAAATACAAATATAATCTCCGGCCAATTGTATAGATTTGCAAAAATGAACATGAACAAAAATAAACAGATGAACATATTGCCTGAAAGCAGCATTTGAATGAAAAACGGTTAACAGATTTTGTGTGTGTGTGTGTGTGTGTGTGTGACAGAGAGAGAGAGACAGAGACTAAGAATGAGAGTGTCACTACACTACATTACTTGTATTGAAATTTTGCTCGTCTCTCTTTCAAAGCAGCAAAGTGATCAATAACCCTCTCATTAAAATCAGGCGTGTTCCTGACTAGTTCCCTCTCCATGGAGAGCATGGCCAGTGCATTGCGCAGGAACGTCTTGTTTCTCTTCAGCGTTGAGAAACACCGCTCAGCTTCAGCCGTTGTCATGGGAGTGGTAATGAGAATGTTCAACAGAGCCACAGTCTCAGAAAATGTCTCCTGGAGGTTGTATCTCTGCAGAACCTGGTACAGTGCCAGAGCACCACAGCAGCCCTTGAACTCTTGATTCTCATAGATGAGAGACAGTTCTGTCCTGAGCTTTGCCTTGTTCAGCATGGGATATGCCCTCACAGTGGCATTCAGAGCCTCGACAGGAAATGTATGGCAGTGCTGCTCAAACATCTCTGCCTGTAGCAGTGTGGCACTCACAAGGTGGTCGCTGAAGGAGAACCTTTGTTTAGCATGAGCCAGGATTGTGTTGCAGATCTCCCTTGCTTCTGCTTCTCCTCTTCTCCTAAGACCCTCCTTGGTCTTGTGGTTCCTGTCGCTACTTCCTGCTGCTGTTGAGAGGAGTCTCTGAGGGCAAGCAGACCAACAGTCTTAGTACATGAAAATATGAGTGCCTGGTAGCATTCAGAAAATGAAGAAAATGCTCATTTCAAAACACTAATATTTATCTAGCTATTAGTAATAATAGTATCAAGCTTTAATTTATGCACATATAGTCACTTGCCACTTAATTAGATACACCTGTACAATCAAATTCAATCTAAAACAACAGCTGCTATAGCTTTTACAAAGCTTATACATTTTCAGCTTTGACATGGTCAGAAAAGTGATAATTCTACTTCATCTTTATTATTGATGTTGCAGTGGGTGGTGGTGGTGTACTGAATTGCATTATCTTGAAAAGTGTTTCTAATATTTTGTATGTCAATGGAGTGGACAAAATATTAGGAACACCAGTCAATATAATGCACTCTAATACTCCACAATCACCTACTATGACCTCAGTAATAAACAAAGTAGAATTATCACCTTATTGACATCAACAAAAACTGAAAATGTATAAATTACATTCATGTAGATTTTATAGCAGAGCTGTTGTTTTGGATTGTATTAAGTTACACATGTGTACCTAATAAAGTGGCCAGTGAGTGTATTTCTTTATGACAAGGTTCAGTATTGAGAAGGATTGAACAATATTATTTTATCTTACCTTATTGCCTGCACACTGCTTGTGAAGCTCTGGAGGGCACGCTTAATGAAGACTGCATCAATGTCCTTCTTCTGCAGCCGCTGGTACAGCATGTCAACTTGAGGCATGATCTGATAAAACAGCTGCAGAAAAAACTGGAAGTCCTCATCCTGCAGCATCCTCAGGAAGCCAGATGCCTCCCTCACTGTGGTGCTGTCAAATGAACCCGATGTCCTGATGGATTCAAAACACTGCATGAGGTCATCAAGGTTCTCGTGCACAGTGTTGACGATCCTGCTGTTGAAGTTCCATCTTGTGGATGAAGCTCTTGGCAGCCTTCTTTCAACAATCTGGTCAAGAATGCTGGTGCGTTTTGGTGACCAGGTACAAAAAGTGGCAATACCGCACAGGTCCGAAAAGAAAACTCTCACTGCTGGGCCGTGAGAAGTGGCCTGCTGCATGATCAGATTCAGCTGGTGTGCATAGCAATGCACATAATGGGCATTTTTGAAATGCACACGCACCTTCTGCTGCACACCAGCCCGCTCTCCCCTCATCACACTGGCTCCATCATATGCTTGCGCAATGAGTTTCTCTCTGTCACCTTTGGAAAAAAGACCGTTCAGTCTGTCCAGAAGCACGCCAGCAATCGACTCAGATGTTGCATCCATAACAGGCAGAAACTCAAAGAAACGCTCCTGCACCGCATGGTTTGAGTAGATGTATCTCAACACAAGCACCAGCTGCGTCTGTGTTGACACGTCGGTGGTCTCCTCCGCTTGGATGGCAACAAATTTAGCAGACTTGACCTCCTCCGTGATATGTCCCCTGATAACCGCTAGCATGCTTTCCAGGAGCTCATTCTGCACAGTCTTTGACGTGCCCTTGAAAACTGTGGCAGTTTTCAGGTGCTCCTCAAACGCTTCATCCAGCGATGCCACCAAGTCAACCAAGCCGCGAAAAACGCCTGGGTTGTTGGAGGCCTCACTTTCATCTTTGCCTCGCAAAGCTAACTCAAACACTCCACAAAACTTGACACAGTCGATGAGGCGGGCTAGGATGTGTCGGTTCTTGCTCACTTCATCATTGTGACGACGAACAGCTAGCCTGTAGCTCTCATCCAGCTGCGTTGCGATGTTCACCCGCCCAAACGCAGGAAACTTCAGACAACTGTCCATGTGGGTCTTAGAGTACTCGTGTTTCTTCACCTTTTCAGAAAAATGATGCATGTCGGTGACTCCTGTAGTTGTCCATGCGGTGGTGTCCGCCATGCTGCCATCAGGGTGAAACACTGTGCAGGTGTAGCAGAATAACGCGTTAGCTGCTTCACAGCCTGCTAGCCAGGTTTTCCGCTCATACCAGCTCCGGGAAGATCCCCGGTTATATGATTTCCCCCCCTTGGTAGAAACTTGTTTGATGTTTAAATTTGGTCTGGGAGGTCCTAATTGTTTCGTTGCCAATTAATCTTCATTACTACGACAACTGAAAGGGACTTCTTTCAGTGAAATGATTGAGTTGCTCCATACACTTGCCATGCTAGCTTTGAATGTGACTAGCGCGGTGGCGACGGCGGCGATGCTCACGTTATGTATGACGAAAGCACGTTAGGGCGAGCCCTCCCGGAACCCATAGAGAATGCATTGTAACGACTGAAATTCGAAAAAAACTGATTTTACATGAGAGTCTATGAGAGCAATCTGGGCAATTTTCAACCCGACTGAAGTCGCCCAAAAGGGGCGGTACTTCATGGAGCACTGCCCTGCGCTGATTGGACAGTGACATACAGAGCAGCTCAAACTGTCTAGAACTGTAACGCTGTGGAAGAATATGATAGAAAAAAAATCCCTCCTTTTTCCCCTTTGGTGGTGCATCGCCCGATCGCCTTTACGAACAAACCGCCCATGGTGGAGATAGTGAGGGGTTAAACATGCGTCAGAGGGCCGCCAGTTGGAATCGAACCCACGGCCAATGTGCCGAGGGTTTTGCCTCGGCACATGGGTCGCCTGCTCTCCCAACTGAGCTAAACCAGTGCCTCAAGTTAGTTTAGTTTGTGTAATTGTGTTACTTTGTGTTTAATATGTTATTGTTCGACCCAACACAATATTTGGGTAACACAAAAAACATACTGATTGAGACAGCGGTAGACCAGGACCTCCTTTGTTCCATGAGGTAAAATTATTTTTTTTGTAAATGGAGTTTGGTGTCTTTGAAGAGAGCGTTGCAGCTAACAGCTGTTTTTATATACAAAATCTAAAATGTAATGTCAAAAAAATTTATATATAGCAATCTGAGTCAGACATAATGGATGTCCTTTAATTGGGCATATTTGGCACAAAGGATAATGTTGAAGTTTGTGGCGGCTGGTTTAAGCAATCTACGAGGGCAAGTCAAAACTTTCATACTTGATTATTCCCCAAAATAAGGGCCCATGTCGTAAAATACCAGAATAATGCTTTAAACACTTTCAAAAGAAGAATAGTGAATTCTGATGAAGCCTTCATCTGAGCAACTCCAGTCCTTTCAGGTAATCTACCGAACACGAAGTCAACAGAGTCATTTCAGCACATGATTTAACATGTAATTGCATCCCTGCAAGGCTGAAGTGTGCTTCCATGACTACAAAGGTGGCGACATTGATTCATAATTGGAATCCTGGGTCAGGCGGGTTAGAAGGCGCCTCTTGCCACATATCCTTCTGCTGACTCAGGACCATCAGAGGTGCTCAGTGACACGACCAATTTGCAAAGTCGGTAGACCGAGGAATTATTTTGGCCTTAATCTTTCATAAGGCCACGCTGAGCTCGTGTGAGAGGAATAGATGAAAGAACAACATCATAATAGAAGAGAAATGTGAGGGAAGGAGCAGGCTGTGTGACAGGGAGGTAATTATACGGGGCACAAATGACACCAGTAATCAGCTTGTTAAAGCAGAGGGATTTAAAATGGACCACGTTTCAATTCGATAACGACCCTTTGACATTTTAAAAACCGTGATCTGCTGCTGTGACCGAACGAGAAAGACGGCATCAGCAGTTCTGTGTGTGCATGCAGAATGAGACGGCTTGTTGATCCTGCTACAGTAGCCTGCCCACTCACTGTGGCGCGTCCGCATGCTGTACTATGCATTCTGTACTATGCATTCTGTGTTTTTTTGCAGAAACAATGGTGCAGCTCAGTCTTCAAACAACAAATGAATCATTCAGATGTCATATGTTGCTGCATTTGTGTGCTGAATCTAACTACTGAAACGCCTAAATAACAGTCTCAAATTCTCCAAGCAGCGCCTGACCGCTGCACCCAGACCCCAGACTCTGCATCTGCTGTTTATCCAGCAACTTCCTGCTACAACAACATGCAGTTCATTTTAAATCAGAGCTCCCAGAGCTGCATGAAACCGGAAAGATTGTCTCCTTTTTTTCTACTTTCCGCTTCTGCAAAGAGCTATTAAATTGCTGTCATTGGTGTAAATGGGTTGATGCACTGCTGCACTCTCCTTATAATGTGTTGACAGGCTACATAAGAAGTTTCCTATATGGAATCAGAGATTTTCCCTCCACGCTGACAGACCTGTGCTGTAGATAATACGACTGCATTTGAAAAACACGGCCATGACAGGCATGCTGTATGTAAAGAATGGAACAATTCTGTCCCCTGAGAGGTCTGCTGCTCTACACATGTAAGAATACATTATTAAAAGGAAATCATGTTTGTTTTCTGCATTCTATAACAAAGTCCCTCACATTCCACAGTGAGCACAGGCTGCTCTGAGCTATCATCTTCTGTACATGATGTTCTGTGTTTGTGTCGGATTTCCTTCATCCACCATCATTTCTTGTAATTCTTAGTTTCTTAAGCAGTTCTGAGAAGTAACAGTGTTGGTAAAATATTCAATAATCGAGTAATTTAGATGAGCTGGCTCAGATCGATTCGCCACAATATGGCTGTAAACTTCCTTTTAAAGTGATAATTAGTGCTGTCCCAAGCAGCTGGGTTCGCAAAATCATACAACAACATCAACGTTAAACAGAGCAACACACAAACAACAGTCCAGTTTGCCCCTCCGAGGTTGATTATCTGCTCATCTGGAGATCATTCTGTGATTTTTGTGCTTCTACCATGGCTGAGGAGACTACTTAATTAAAAGTGTTCTTTTTTCAAGATTTCAGTGTGTTGTTGTTACAGAAACGGAAAAAACGGGAGTCTGTACCGGTCTGTACATGGTGTTTTATTTTGAAATGACCGGTGCTGTATGCTGTTTTCGTGTGTGACTTCCTGTTTGGAACGATCTGCTCTGTTCAGCTTGACGCGTGCTTGAAGCGGCCTCCGTCAGAAACAGACCCGGTGCGTATCTTTAGCGGAGCAGAGCGGAGAGATGCTTCCGGCGCGTGCTGTCGAATCACGGGCATTGACTTGAAGGGGCGCGATCGACTCTGGAGGTCACACACGGAACGCGCCGGAGACGGATCCTGTGGAATTTGAGGGTAAGTGAAAGGAAAGAAAAAGAAACAAACTCGACGCTCAGATGAAGCCAACAGTCTGAAAAGGAAAGCGACCGTCAGCAAAGAAAATCAAGAGTTACAACCGGAGCCAACCGTGGACGTCACACATGCAACACTGTCTGGATATCTGGGAAATGTGCTCCTGCAATTACCTTTTATCGGCATAAGTGTCGCCAAAGCACACAAAACTGAGATCTTCAATATTATAACTTTAAGGAAAAACTATTACAGGAAGCATGCAGTTAAAAGTTCTTGTAAAACAAGATTAAAACTGAAATTTACAATTACAATATATGTTAGGCCAATAGAAAGAAAATGATTCTAGTTTAATTTCACTTTCAGCTAAGATATACCTTCCATTCATATATTACAAGGTCAAACAGGTCCTCAAAACAAAACCACAAAATACAATTTGAAATTAACTTCAAAAGTTTTTCTAACTATGCAAAATAACTATTAACTATTAATAATTTGAGTCCTGAGCATTTTAAAAGATGGTTCCATCTGTTAAAAGCCATGTGGCGGCCATTTTTCTTTCTCACCGTAACCACCTACACGGACGCTGTCCACAGGAAGGGCCTGAGTCGGCTTTATTTCCTAAGGAGGCTCAGGTCCTTTAAGTCTACAGGAAAATGCTCTTCATGTTTTACCAGTGTGCTGTTGTGAGCAAGATATTCTTTGCTGTTGTGTGTTGGGGTGCAGGTATCACAGCAAAGGACGGCAACAGACTTAATTAATGCTATATGGCAAAGTTTCAGGAGCAGGACCACACCTCAACCACACACTTCGATTATGGACAATGACTCCCACCCTCTTCATGCTGGACAATCAATCCATCCATACAGACATACATACAGTACATATACAGTGTGATCCTTAAATGGAAGACGCTGTGAGCCAGGAGGTCGGCTTGTGTCTTGTTCGTCCATTTAAATCCTTGGATCTAAAGGCGGTGGAGTTTTATCTTGGTAAAAATACAGCGGTTGATGTAAAATTCCACAGGATCCGTCTCCGGCGTGTTCCGTGTGCGCTGCGACCTCCGAGAGTCGATCGCGCCCATTCAAGTCAATGCTCGTGATTTGACAACACGCGCCGCAGTCCGTCTCCGGCGCGTCCCAGAAGCATCTCTCCGCTCTGCTCCACTAAAGATGCGCGCCTTGTCTATTTTTGACAGAGGCCGCTTCAAGACTGCGTCAAGCAGAGCAGATCGTTCCAAACAGGAAGTCACACACGAAAACAGCACTGGTCATTTCAAAATAAAACACCATGTACAGACTGGTACAGACTCACGTTTTTGTCCGTTTTCATAACAACAACACACTGAAATCTTGAAAAAAGAACACTTTTAATTAAGAAGTGTACTCAGCCATGGTAGAAGCACAAAAATCACAGAATGATCTCCAGATTAGCAGAAAATCAACCTCGGAGGGGCAAACTGAACTGTTGTTTGTGTGTTGCTCTGTTTAACGTTGATGTTAGCTCGTGATTTCGCACTCTTGCGCAATAACGTTGTTCTACCACGATCTTGTGATCTTGCAAATCCAGCTGCTTGGGCCAGTGCTCCGTCCGTGAGGGCTCGCACCCGCGCCCGCGCCGTCTGACTGACCAGAACCGCGGCGCACACGGAATATGCAGGACAGGGATCCTGTGGGATCCAGGCATAGTCTGACATTTCCTTGACACTTCCTTTTTCTTTTGTCTTTTGGCCTTTCATGGCTTCATTGAGAGGACAGTGGATAGTGTTGGAAACAGGGGAAGAGAGTGGGGATGACATGCGGCAAAGGGCCGAGGGCGGGAGTTGAACCCGGGGCCGCCACATCAAGGACTATAGCCTCTGTACATTGTCGCTGATTCAACCGCTGAGCCAAACCGGCTCCCGTAATCGACATTTCCATTGGGAGGAAAAATTTTGTCAGGGCGCAAATGGCCATTTGAGAAACTGTTATATATACTGCTGTATCATATCTGCCACTTTAAAATCAAGGTTAGTTATTAACTATAAATAGTTAGGCTTACAGTCAGGCTTAAGAACGAGTAGAAAATGGAAAAAAATGGGTTAACAAGTCACACACTTTGTTGACCAAAGCCTTTTGCATCCTCCATTTATAAGGAAATGAAACCTTCCACCAAAAACCTTTTGTCTGCTGACAACAGTCTAAATTGTGTAAATTCATTATGCAGGACAATATGCATGAAGCTCCAGCACTTTGTAAGTGGAAGCTGTCATGTACAGAGAGCATAGTCTTCACTTTGGGGAACACACAATATCGCTGGTCTTACATTTAAAATATAAAAAAACTGAATTAGTTTTCTGTCAGACCGCTTTGTAAAAGGATGTTTGGACAGAGAATAAATTAAACTTTATTTTGCCATCTGGCACACTGGGACTTTCCCTGTGAGCAGGTATTTTTAAAACTAGCCAAAGCGTGAGCTGGAACAGATCAATACGATCCCTCCATGGAGAACCAGAAAGAGCTGCAGCCCACAGGTGGAGTCAGAGGTTCTGCTGGGGTCTGAGATATACGATAGAAACAAGCTGAATGAGGTTACAGCATAATGTCAAACATGCAGAGTATTTTATATGTTTTTTGATGCTGTTCAAACTTAGCAGCTTTTTGTTTTATGACCCTGCAGTGAGCTCTGTGCTCTTTTGTTCTGTAGTAAAAGCCTGTAAAATGTGCTCATGGAGACTAACAGGTTACTTTGTTTGAGGTCAAACTCCCCATGTCTCCTGAAGCCAGCAGGCAGGCAGACACATTTCAATAACTCAGTTTGTTCCTGATCTGAAGCAGACTTCACCCTCCTGCAGCCGCTCAGCTGAACATGAAGAACATGTGGACTGTAATTGGTTCAGAATTTAGCATGGCCGACAGTGAGACCAGGTAAGGTGAGGTGAGACAGTTTTGCATTGTGAGCTTTTTTGTATGTTCACACATAACATATCACAACCCATATCAATTCCAACACTATCTCCCCTTATAATGTGTAAGAGAAGTGGATGTAGCCTCTGCACGTCACCCGCTGGTTATCAATTATTTTGAAGCTTTAGGCTCTGCCTTGCTGCTGTCACCATCTTTGTTTTTTGGAGAAAGGAGTTTGCAGGGAACATGGGGTTGGCACATTCTTAGTTATCAAGTGATGCCCAAGGCTAAGTCTTTAGCTGGCTAACTAGATGGTTATTGACAGTTTTACAATGAGATTCTATTTGCTGTGGTAACAGGAAGAAATTGAGTGAACTACAGGAGATAAGGCTCGCTAAATCAGTGACATCTTTTAAATCTCTTCTTCAAACTCACTTTTATAGACTTGCTTTTACATGATGTCGTCTTCTTATTGGCTTTTATCTATCTTTTCACATTTTTTATTTTACTTTACTCTCTTATTCATCTTTTTATTGCTTTTAGTTCTTTTATGTCCTTTTATTGTTTTATTGCCTTAATCTTTATTGCTTATATTGCCCTTATATTTAGTCCCTTTATTGCTTTTTTCTCTTTCATTGCTTGTATTGCTTTTATTTCTTTTTATTGCTTGTATTGCTTTTAAATATTGTATTGTTTTATAGCCCTTGCTGGTTTTATTTATTTATGTATTTTGTTGCTTTTACAGCTTTTATTTCTCTTTTTGCTTCATTTCCTCTCTTTTATCTTGTCTAGCTATTTTATTTCTATTTATTGTTTCTACTTCTTCTTGCTTTGTCCCCTCGGTCTCGTGGCTGGCCATGTTGAGTGGGTTCTCCTGTCGTTGGTGTCTGTGCTTTGCTTGTTCTTGTGATTTGCTTGTTTTCCTGTTTTGCTTTGCTTCGTTGTCAAAGCACTTTGTAAACTCTTGTTTTTAAAGGTGTTATATAAATCAAGTTATTGTTATTAAGTTATTATTACATGAAACCAGGAAACTTTAAGAAAGCAGTATCTTTCATCACTACAGCCCGTCGTCTTCTCTGGGTAAAACGCCAACAACATCCTGACTCCAACTCGCCACAAATAAATCAATGTATGACAAACACTGAATGAGCTAACAAGCCAGGTCTGACACAGTTTTTACACTCAAATTCCACTATTATTTTATTTATATGTTTGCATGTATAAGCAGGTATGGTCTGTTAGTACAATAAAGCGCACAGCAAGACAGATTATTTGTCTGATATTTACATAAAAATATCTCATTAACGTTGAATAAAATTACTTTAAAATCAGCCACACGAAGAAGCCAATATAGGTCTAAAAAAAGAGAAAATAGTAGTCACATCAGTCCAAATTCGCGTAAAGTTGCTGTGTAGGTCAGTTTGCGGCTTCATTGAACAGATCTGCTCCACTGCTTTTGCAAAGTTGAAGCCATCCAACCCATTGGGACAGCTTGCACCTTAGGGGGCTTTCACATTAGGGACCCGGGCCCGGATCCGAGTACACTTAAACCCCAAAGTCCCAAAGGCGGTCTCGAGTACGGTTCATGTGTACTCGGGTACGTTACGCATCAGGTATGAAAGCTAACTGTACCAAACCACGTTAGTGGACTTCTTTTTTTAACGTCTCCTCCAAAATCCATGTATGCGCGCAGCTCCGCCGATCTCATCCTGAACTGCACGGCCATGACTGATACCGTAGGAATGTAGGTGAGAGGGTCGTTCTTGAGATTTTCTTCAAAATATGAATAACAGTAGGAATTATGCAAAGGTCGGCTCCATCGTACGGGCTCGGGATCATGTGAGTCACACGCTTTTCTACACTGGAACGACAACATAAACAATGTTCCGTAGTTGTTGATAGTCTTCTTCTCCTTGTTTTTCAGGTGCATTACCGCCACCTTCTGCTTCAGAGTCCAACCGTAAGTGTACTCGGGTACGGAACGAAATTACTGATGTGAAGCTGACCGGCGGGGGGCACTGTACGGCACGAAGAGAACGTACCTAATGTGAAACATTCTTGACCTTTTTCCTTAGTGAGGCGGCTTCTCAGGGCTCTGGAGCAAGAATCCTCGCTCTGAAGCCACACTTGACACGGGAATTGTGCTGGCAATTTCTGCCAGCTTTGCCCCAGTCGAGGAGATAGTTTCACAGGCCGTGTGGAATTTCAACCCGCCATAGCCCCGCAGCCCTGTCGTCAACGGCACTGCACCTCACTGAGTACCGAGATGCAAATGATGGGTCGCACTGTGCCGTTGTTTGTTTCCACCTGTCCATCTCTATGTTTTAACAGTGGAGGCAAAGGCTGTAGAAGTTTATATTTAAGTTGTCTTGACAACACGCCTTTAATTAACCCAATAACCTATATAATACATTATTACTAATTGTTTCAATATTTATTTATTTTGCACATTTTGGCCGTTGATATCTTTATCTGTCAGACAACTACACATGATACCGACGAAAAGCAACGTAAGCCCTGCTCCTGAGGTTGGCTTATTTTTCTGCAGGGGGTTTTCCTGCTCTACTTAAACGCATCACAAAGAGGTCAACAGTGTCCTCATTTAAAGGGCTCTAAAAGCCAAAGCAGTGTTGACATGAGTTGTAAACATACCAACTTTAAAACTAAAACATCGCAGTGTGGAGGTTGCCTGAAGTCTTCTTGGCTTGGGAGGACAGAGGGAGTATGGCACTGTTCCCAACGCACATGCCCCCAGTGCACTTTACTAAATGCACTTTTCAAGTTGGGATTCTTTTCAAAAATCCTTAGAACACCTCTGCTCTGCCCTCTGGTATCTGCTGCTTGTACCTGTGCGTGTAAGCTAATTAATGAGTTAGTTTGTACATTATTTATTCTTTGGTATTCACACAGGATTTGTAGTATGTTATTTAAGTTTTGATTGCGTAAGAGCATCAACCCAAGAAGAAAATTAGCAGAAATAAAAGGACAGCAGAGAAAAACAGCTCCGTCTGTTAATATCCGCCTCTTGCTGTGGAATTTGTTCCTCCTGTCAGGCGGTTGCGGCTGTCACAGTGATGAGTGGGGCCGAAGAGCTGAGCGGCTGCATCACTCTGACAGAAAGCGCAGAGATAGAGCAATGTAAGGAGAGCGGGAGAAGAGAGGTAGCGGGAGAGGGGACAGGAGAGGGAAGATCAACAACAAGGAAACAGAAAAACAAAGTGACAATGGAGGAGAGGAGGATGAGTGACAGCAGCAGTGAGTGAAGACGGAGACGCAGACAGACGTACGCGGCTGAGCAGCAGGTTGGCACTCAGCGTGAGTCTGTGTGTAAATACACAGTGTTCATCAGAGTGACATAGGAAGCACTCCACAGCACAACAAGCTTTTCCTTCACACACACACACAGTGTCTCTGAAGCCGCCTGTCACACACCGGATCGGCTGCAGTTAGCTGAGAACGCTTAAAGACACTCCTCTGAGCTCCTGAACGTTTGTCTGGACTGTTTGCGTTGATGATGTTGCATGAAAACGTTTGGATGTGTGTGATGGAGGTTCTGTTGCCTCTGCAAAAATACTGCGAGCAGATAGTGGGAGACAGTTTCCTGTTTGCTCACAGATCAGGTGTTTGCAGTCAGAGCTGCAGCCTCTTGCTGGCTGTGCTGAAGTTTCCATAACTTCTTCGATGTTTCCACGAGGATCGCTGTAAGATACGTACAATCTGCTCAATTATCGCTCAATTCTGGAACTGTTCACGAGACATCGATTAAAGCAAACTGACAAGAAAGAAACACATTATTGGCTGTTGATCAAGAGATGTTACTTAACTGTTCAATATGAGCTCAGTGAGGCATTTCTCAATATCAAAATGTTCAACATTTGTTCTGAAAATTCATCAGAAAACTGTATTCATGATTTAACATGAATAGGGAACCAAGAATTAAGTTGTATATGATACATATCCTGAAGTGCATAGCTGAGATCTGGTATTTTGCTGTTTGTAAGTTTAAAAGAAGGATGATTGATATTGCCTGATATTGATTTTGTATGGTGCAACAAAAGAGTTAGAGAGATAGCAACGACGCCCTGACGGGAACATGTTGAGAAGAAGACAAAATACTTCCGGATGATTCGCTGTTTGCAGAAAGGATTTGATCTCTTGTTTTCCTCTGAAGGTGGAGGAGGCTCGTCATTACGTCATTAGAATCAGAATCAGGGTTTATTACACACGCACAAGGAATTTGTTTTGGTATTTTGATGTAGAACAATAAACACAGAACTAGAATACAAATAATCAGAATTAAAGACATTAAATAATTACAGACTTTGCGTGTCGAAACAATCAAAACTCACTAATGAGACACTACATGGCTGCACTTACATCTCGTTGCATCTCAATGCCTTTGCAGGAGCGACGTACCAGCAGACATCTCTGTGTGGAGACCAGTGTTGCCAACTTGGCAACTTTCTCGCTAAATCTGGCGACTTTCCAAATCCTCTTGCTGACTTGTGAAATCTAGCGACTTTTTCTGGTGTTATTGGAGACTTTTCTGGTGTTTTGGAGACTGACGTGAAAGCACGTATCGTTCTGAAGTTACTGTCCTGAACGAGCAGCAGGTGCTGCGTGAGCCCCTCCCCTGTCCCAAAGCACTCACAGGCGGTCAGTCTCACAGCAGCCTCGCGCAGCAGTCAGAGCGCAGAGGAGACCCACACCACTCCGTGTCCACACTGCAATGAATCATGTGTGCGCAAAGCCACCGCTGATCGCGCCCTGGCTTACAGAGCGGGATGTAAATGTAAATGCTAAAATGTCTGTAAAATTATGTAAATTTGATATTCTAACATTTAACAATACAGGACAAAATTGATTTATGTAATGTGGGTTCAAACAAAGCATGAGTCAGTTATTTTGAGAAGTGAGCCTATTTCAATGGCAAAACAAAAAACACAAACAAACTAAGAATCAAAAGAAGAAAGTTCATTTATAGTTGTAAACATATTCAGGGTGTTTTTTACTCACCTTCTGTCTCTCCCACGACGTTATTCTTCTCTCCATTACAATTACATGCAAATGGACAATTATGCAAATTAGGCGATAATGAGGAATATGATGAATTCACTGCCAATACTTGCACCCCCTCGCCCGACAGGGAGAAATCTCCAGCAGCGAGGGTTCGGGTTTATGTGTGAAAGGCCAACTCCAGAAAATGTCCGGAGCAGACGGTCCTGAAATTTTCAAGGAAATGTGAGGAGTGCATGTCTGAAAGGGGCTTGAGATATGAAACGTTCAGATTAGGGAGTTACTTTGTTGAAGACTCTTATCAGGATACACTGAAGGCATTCATTACCAGTTTTATTTCTCTCTCAGGCCATGTCTACACGTACACGGGTATTATTGAAAAGTGAGTTTTTCTGTCCTTCGTTTCCAAAAAACACACACAACAGAAACTCTGTCATGAGTTTTCTGAAAGTCTTCACCGTGGCCGGAGTTTTACAAAAGATCCGTCTTCAGTGACCTAAAACGCAGATGTATTTAAAGACTACTAAAGCACTTTTTCGTATATCTATTATAAGAAGAAGTATTTTTTTGTAACCTGCTGGTGTCTTCTTCATTTTTTTTGGTTGCTCTGTCATCCTGCTCGCGGTGTTGTTTAACCACTCTGCTTTATCTGCACTGTTTTCCTCCATTCTTCTCTTTTCTTTTTGGGCTGACGTTAAATGAACCGGACGTGTTTTAGGAGGTTGATATGATTGGATGTGATCCACCAGTCTGTGATCAGAGCTGTGTCCATCACAGCAGAGGTCTGCTCTTCAAAAACAACAGAATCCAGTGTTCAACAAAGTTCTTCACACACTGATTCTCTATTCACAGAGCGTTATTGATTATATACATGTACAAATCAAGTATTTATAAATGTTTTAATAACACTAGAATATGTTGAGCGCCAAGGTCTGTTTTTTGTTCCCACTTCAGAGTAGTTTTACATATTAAGGTTCACCTACCTGCTTACACTCTTCGTTTTCGTCGTCTCATGGCCTTCATCAGAGTGCTCAGTTGTCATGGAGACAAAATAATAATAACTGTGTTAGTAACTGCTATTTTGGCCAAAACAAATGCTTACACAAATCTTTATGAATATGAAACTACTCATATAAAGCACAGAAATATCAGCAATAATCTATAAATGTGGGTCAATCATCTCGTCTTGTCTAGTATGAATTGAAAGTCCAAACAAATTCCCTAACGCTCGCACACAGTGAATGTGTTGAATCTGGACATGCTGAAGAGGCTCCTGCTGCACGTTATGGCTGCTTTCACATCTGGCTGCGCTGGACGGCCCGCTGCAGAGACAGGAGACGCCTCCGTCTGATCCATGTTTTATTTACAGGACTGAAGCCACTTGGCGGCAAACATGCGTTCCTTAGAAAGCCTGGCTTTGTTAAGAGCAGCCGCCTGCCAGTGTGCTGCTGGGAGGATGTAAGCTGTGAAATTCCATTGCAGAGAGGAACATACCTTAAGATGCTAAAGCCTTTTTCTATTCTTTGTGTGTGTGTGTGTGTGGGTGTGTGTGTGTCTGAAAATGAACTAGTTTAGAGATGAGATGCACTCATACAGCATTCAGCGTGGCTGTAGAACTGAATGTAGGATAGAAAACTTCAATGGAGGAAGTAGAATGCTTAAACTGAAATACGTTTACTTCCAGGTTGTTTCTTTCTGCTTTTATATCCTACATTCCTTCCCTTATAAAGATTTCCCCTCAGTGTTAGCTCGGTGACATCTGTTGATACCCCGACGGCCGGCTGACATCTATTATTGATCTTGAAACTGACGTGTTCACTTGGATAATAGCTAGTTGCAAGCCACAACATGCATTTGTACTCGTGCAGCGTCAGCCTTTCAGAGAACCAGAGGTTTCACTTCTCTGTCGTTTACACTGAGGCTCCTCTTCAATCATTGAAAAGGCGTTTGGTCTGTGTTGCTCACACCAGCAGCTCCTTGAAAGTCGGTCACAAAGCTTAAAAGCTGTGTGCGCACTCAGAGACATGGCTGAAAACGTTCATGTGAAATATTCATTTGGCCGCCAGCCTCAAGTTAACCACAACGTCTCTTCCCAGCAGGGCCCTCCCGGAATGTCATTGGCTACCTGGTGCGTGTTGTCTCTGCTTAGCCATGTCCGTCTTTCTTTACGTTCTTTCTTCCTTTTTCACTTATCTGAATGAGAGAGAGAGAGAGAGAGAGAGGACAGAGGTGGTAAAAGATGTCCAGTCAAAGACTTCCTTTTCCGTTTACCTGACAATGTTTACAGTCCATCTATTTTGTTTATAGAGAATAATAAGATGCCAAATCATCCTTGAACAATAGCTGATGTGTTCCCCTATTTGTGAAATGTTTTCCTCCAAAGGAAGCTTTAAGGAAGTTTTAAAGGTTCAAAGGTGTGAAGATCAGCAGCATTAAGACACAGCAACCTGAAAAAAAAAAGGTTTGTAGGTCAACTGTTGGCCTGCAATGAGCTCTCTGTCTTTGTGATATGCCCTGGTGTAGTGTTGAACACCCAAGAACTATAACGACCACAAAACACCTGCAAAGACACACAAAAAAAGACCTCAAAGGGACCCAGAAGGACTACAAAGAGATGCAAAATACGCCCAGAGTAGCGCAAAATGACACATAATTAACGACTTAAAAAAGATGATGAAGACTTCAAACCAAATAAAATAAATATGCAAATTGCCTCAAAAGAGGCTATATATACATAAAGGAGAGAGGACTACTAATTAATTTAAACCTACTATAAGGAGATGAAGGGTGGCAGCTTGCTCTTGTGGTGGGACTTTGACACGTCTGCATCCAGGGGTCCGTTGTTCTCATGATCTGAAAAAAGTTGGTTATGTGCCATTCCTTTATTACACCTATTAAACATGATACTTTTTTGTAATGTATAGTTTATTATTTAGTTTATTCCGGAAATGTCTGTCACATTGGTGGTGTCCTCTATCAGCACTGGAGCAGCTAAGGCAGAAGGAAATATTTGCTCTTCTTACCTGGCGTTCCCGTACACATGAACGGAATTGTTTACACACTTGTCTCACTATGCTGGAGGATACCTCTAGAGGGCGCACCAGAGAGCTCAGACTGTATGCAGCTACTGTATGTGCAGGATGTAAACAACAGACATGGAGACACTCAAGGACACATCATCTGCTCCGTCCCCGCTCCGTCTCTCCAACATGTTCCTCCGTGCACGGACGTAACGGTCCCGGACTTGTTCCCATTTAGTTTTGCAGGTTTCCACGTCGCCTTTTAAAACAGAACTTATCTGTCTGCAGCTGTTTGACGGGCATGTTTGTCTCTGTGCAGAGGCAACGACACATCGTACAGATGTGGATTATTGTGGACTTGGTCTATCGGCTTGTATTCAGAACGTTCTTCTATTGTTGTCCCTGCTGCTGTGTTGACCCTGTCACCTACCTACCACAGGTAACGTGTGGCGGCCATCATGCTCACGTGAACATGTTGTTAAAAACGCGTGTTTATCTCTGGCTCAACATTACTCACATCTCTTTATCAGGGCAGCGGCTATACTGCTGATTCATCCTGTACACCGTAAAACATTATTACCATTTTTAAACATCAGAGCGCTTAAATGCTAATTTATCGATACAGACTGTAGCTCACAATTCAGGGTAAAATGAAAAGATCATTAACAGGAAAATGAAGACTCAAATGTACTTTCAAATCCTGTAATAGCCTGCAATTCAAGCAGTTCCTGGAAAGCAAATAGGTGTAACAGCGGTTACAGACACTATACTTTATGGGAACACATCCTCTTCGAATGGTTGGAATCCAAATCCTCCTCAGCGTGAGTCCCCCACTTCAAACAGCCCATAGATCTCGACAGGGTGTAAATCCCCTCCTCACTAGATATTACCTGTTCTCTGTCTCTCTGTAGGAGGTGTGAGAGTATGCCTACGCAGTGGCTTAACATCATGTGCAGGTTCAAAATGACCACAAGTACTGTCTTACCAGTCATCATAGCGTCAGTAGCAAAAAGAAGTTCATCCTCTTTAATAAGCCAAAGGTCACGCACAGATCTGTTGTTCAGTTCAGCCGGTTTAAGGTAAAAACATGTAGCATTTAAGTTCTCCTCTGGCTACACTATCACTCACAGTGTGATGAAAAGCAGAGGGTTTACGGTTAAGTAGGAGGCAGACTCAAAGTACTTTGCTGAAGATCCCATGAGTGGACAAACATGCCAATTGTGAACAAAAAAACTATAAACATAAGAACAGAGGATAAATAAAGTCATTGCAGCATAAATCCTGCTTTCTGGTCCTAATCCGAGAGACTTCTGTTGCCCAATCGGGCTAACTTCCGGTTTAGCACTCCGCTAACATTAATGGAGATTAAATTGAATCGTGCAGCTCTTCTAGACCTTCTGATTGTTTGTGGACCTAATTGATCAATTTCTGATAGTAAAGGGAGTCATTTCGGGGGGTTTGTGATGCTCGTTTCCCCCTGCCATGTTGGGAGAGTGGGTACTGAGTAAGTGAGTGAGTGATTGAGTGATTCATGTAACTCGAGTCAGACCTTCAGCTCAGCCGAGGGAGCAAGCTCCAGGCGCCGGACTGTGGGAGGGAGTACTGAGTTGAAACAAGCGGAAAAGTGGTTGTTTTTGTCACGGGGAAGCTTACACGGTGGTCTCAGGTTGAGTCAGTGATCGAGTTAGTTGAGATGAGGACGCATGACTCGCACATCACAAGTCGTTACTGTGTTAACCTGCATTCAGAGAAGGAGGAAATACAGACCACTAAACACAAACAGACCTGGGATTGTGTGTTTGTGCTCTCTAGAGAGAGGTCGACATAACAGATAATGAAACTAATCAAACAAACGATGTGTTAATGAGATTAATATGAACTTACTGTAACAAGAGACAAACGGTATGCTTGAGTTCACTTCATCACACACTGACTGAAACCAAGAGGAGTAAACATAAAGTCACATGAACTTTGCTCATGGCGAAGGTTTACCGTGTATTTCATTTATTCTCACACTGATTGCATCTTTATCAATCAATCAATCAAATTTTATTTGTATAGCGCCAAATCATAACCAGGGTTATCTCGAGACACTTTACAGAAAGAGCAGGTCTAGACCGACTCTTTGTTAAGTTATTTAAAGAGAGGCCCAACATCAATCCACCATGAGTAGCACTTAGCAATTCGGCACATTGGCAGAAAAACTTCCTTTTAACAGGCAGAAACCTCGAGCAGAACCAGACTCATGTTGAACAGCCATCTGCCTCGACTGGATGGGCCGAAAATGGGATAGAAGGAGATGCAGGATAGAGACAGGCAAAGAGAGCAACAACAACATATGTTCTTGTTACCACAACAACATATGTCCTTGTTACATGAACAACAACAGACACATTCACATTAAACTGTACATACATGAAGAACTGTAATACACCTGATTTTATCTCAAGGTGTGAACAAAAACACCTCCTGTTTACCGCTTTTGTGATGAAATAAGAGCGACTGGCCGTCTGAATTTTAATTCGATTTTTATCACGAGGGAAACTCGTCCACCAAAGTAAGAATGACTGCATGAGGATTACAGGAAATATGAACCAAAAAACACATTGCACAGTAAAGATAATAGGTTCATATTTTTAGACCAACTGTGTATATAAAACACAAGCATCAGAATGTCAGTGAAAATGGAACAGTGCTGTAATAGGTCAGGGAATTCGCAAAGTTCCCTCAACATATTATCTATTCCACACATGATGAAAAGGAGAAATTGAACATAAAAATTTGATAAAGTGAAAACTGCACATCTTTCTTTTTTACTTGTCCCTATGAAACCCTTCCCTCCTTAACCTCTGTGTCACTGTACCCCGTTAATAATCATGTTATTATTCCAGGCGGTGGATGATGGAGCTGTGACATCTCATATTGTCTCAGTGTCGGGGCTCCCACTGAGCTGAGACGCAAGCTCTGAATTCACAGCAGGAAGTGCCGACAGAAAATGTCAGGTTAAGCAGCGTGACAGGCGGGATGATGCGGTGGCCTTCTGAAGGGCTTAAGAGCTCCTTATTTGACCAGAACGAAGAACAAGCAAAGTACCGTATTTTAATTAAACCTTGATCCGGGTCTGCAGTGTCTTTTTGTTAACAATCTTTGCAAATTTTTGTAAAATAAAATCCATTTTATTGTTTTGTGTTCAGTTTTTGTTGCAGAAAACAGCTCCATGCTGGTATGCTTTCAGTTTAGTTAACTGATGCGATTCATCTGGTCTCATTGATAAGTACAGTTGGGTATCATCTGCATAGCAATGAACATTTTTGGAGTGTTTCTGATCCTATCACTTGGAGGAAGAGTATATAATGTGAGTAGAACAGGATGTTGGTCTGTGTGTCTTTGGGTATATGCACACACATTCTTTATTTAAGGAGAAGCAGATACTTCATTAAAAATAATTTCGGGTAAAAGAAGAAGTATTGATCCAACTTGTTCACTGAAGTAAGAGGGAAACGTCCAGGCCCTGAAATGTACTCAAAGTAAGACGTGTCCCTCTGCAGGACATTTATACCCGCTGTTTCTGTGCTAAGCTAACTGAAGCTCACGAATATTTGGGAGACTATTAAACTGAAATCATTCCAACTTCATATGAAATATAAGAACAACATATTAAAAAATATGATTATTAAATCTGCTCTAATGTGTAAATTAGTTGGAAGATATCTACTTCATCATTGTCTGCAATGTAACAAGATCTTGCTGGTTAGAGACTTAACATCCACTAGATACCTCATCTCAGCACGTGAATACCTCTCTTGTCTGTTTTGTCTTTTCATGTTGTTTTTTTTGTCATGTTACATCTGTCTTGCGTGTTATGCATTTGTTAATGAGCCATCCATTTGGATTTAAACCCCATAAACAGAGGCTACAGTCCTCGATGCAGCGGTCGCAGGTTCCACTCCCGCCCTTGGCCCCCTGCTGCATGATACCCTCTACTGTCTTCTCCCGATATGTCCTGTCTCTCTTCAGTTGTCCGAAGAAGGCAAAAATAGCCCAAAAATAATGTTGGGAAAGTAATGTCATGTAGGGTAAAACATAGAGTTCGAAAAATATATATCCAAGTAAAGTGAAGATGGTCATGTCATGGAAAGGGTCTAAATTTGAAAGGGTTCATCCTCTGTGCAGCCTGAATATGCACAGTTAATTACACGTTAATGGGCCAAAACTTACTTTTGATAAAAAGTTAACAGATGGCCACACAGAAGACAGCTATTCGTACCTTTCAAACACCTGTGTGGGAACCATTATCAGAAGGCATGACAAACAGCCACGCTTGATGTCTGAAAACATTTCTCCTTCCTCCAACTTCAATAAAAACTTTCCCTTATTTCCCGGCTCAGCGCCAATTACTTCCACCGGCCCTATCAAAGCAGTTGGAGTTGCTTCAGTAACATCCAATATTAACTTACAATAATGCTGAGCTGGAGAATCTCCAAGATAGGACAACCATTTGCTCACAAATAGATTAGGGCTAGTTGTGCAGAATAAATATATGAATATAGCAGAGTGCAGACCATTAGACATGCTCAACACAGTTAGTGCTGCAAACAAGCCGGGAGGGCTGCTGTGTGTCGCTGGTTCATTGTCTATACTTACTCCCTGAAGGTAAATTGCAGGGAAATTAAACTTAATTATTCTGTTTAAACATGCTGTCATGGAGAGACAATTGCAGTGGGCTGTGCTGGGTGGAGATCTAACTACCACTAAAGGCTGCAAAGGACTGAAATAATGTGTTTTCTCTGTGTGGCTCTACATCGGCTGCTTTGTCTATGACACTCTCATTCTGACTTGTCTGTTACAGCGGCTTAAAAATATGATGCTGTCAGAACCAGTCTAAAATCACTTCTGGATGGTTTCCTTTGTTTTGATGTTTCATTGAAGTTTGTGGACATAGTATGACGAGCACAAAGGTCTGCACTGAGAGGCAGTCAAGGTGATGGATGGGCTAGCCAAACAGGACTTACATCCAGGACACTTTAAAACCAATACTCAGTGTAATCCTCTTTAGAGAAGTTGTCTTGTTTTTACATTACATGGTGTACCTGCGGTTTGTAACTTAATGTGTGTATAATATTCAGAGATGCAGTGGCATGGCGTGGTGAAAATTTCCGAGGAAGCCAAGTGAGACACAGCCTCTAAGCTGTGTATGTTTTACGGGTTCGGGGGCGGAAAATCGTATGTTGCAATTTATATGTTGCCATTTCATGTAGTCGGATGAACTATTACAGCGCCCAGCATCATTTTACCAGGACTTACACACGCTTGTTATCAAAACGACACTTTGAGCACCGACGCGCTCTCTCTCTCTCTCTCCCTCAGTCACTCACTCACACGCGCCCGCACACACACACACACACAAACACAAACACACACAGTCATCTTAAACACCTCATTAATTTATGCAACCTCCCTTCCAAAAGCACAACCAGCTACTTAAAGCACAGCACACATTTGATATTGGAAAGATGCGAATTCATTCACACACTCAATCAGAAGCCGTTAAGTTTTACGTCCATGTCAAACACGACTTGTACGCTCTATGTGAGATACAGACTTTTCCTTATAGTTTATATATATAATAATACATGTAAATGTTCATTATACAGCAACACAACAAGCCAGTACCAGTGGCCTTAACCAGCACACCTGACATGTGCATGTATTCAGACCGCCCGGCCCGTCACGGCCACTGTCCATGGTGCTCATTTTCTCCACATAAACAACAACAATAAACAACAACTTCAGTGGACTCACATGCTGCTTAATCAAAGCAAGCAAGACACAATAAGGAATATAATCACATCAAAAATAACTGGGTAATAACTGCTAATCGGGCAGTTCAGTAACTATTAAGCTGCGCACAGGGAAAAAAATGTGTTTTGCTCACCCTATTGAAGAGGAAGGCCATACTCCTGTCTCTCATGGTGGCAAAGTGATCAATGACCATTTCCTAGAACTTCCCACTGGCCTTTAGGTCCTCCACAACAACAGAGTCAATGGATATCTTGGCCAAGTTGACAAGCCTGTCCTGTCCACATGTGTTCCTCAGATTTTTAGACAGGAAAATGAGCTGATGTTCTGGTAGCCGGTATCGTGAGCGTAAGCTGCAGCAGTTTGAAGACCTCGGAGAGTGTGCCCTGTAGGTCATCCTCAATGAGCAGCTGCAGCAGCTCTGTTGGTGGCTTGTGAAACAACTTGTTGTTGTACATCGTGTGCAGCTCATTTCTCAATTTCTGCTCATCAAAGACTGGATAGGTGCTGATCAGCTGAGCCAACTCACTGCTGGGGAATGCAGCAGGCTTGCAGAACAATGCAAATGATGTGTGGTCCAGTACCCGAAAAAAACTCAGGTGCTTCATGTCGGCGAATCTCTGGGTCGTGTGCAGTAATATACTGTCAACAATCTCGAAGTAAAGACGTCGGAAAGATGAAACAGTGTCCTCGTCTCCTTCTTAGTGCTGGTTACCTCCCTGTTCCAGATCATCCCAGCCGCGGCGACGACGTTTATGTCGGGGCACAGGTTCTCCGACTGCCTGGACTGTTTCCTCATAAATGCCAGTAAACGTCTCGCTTGTTCTCGTGGCTTTGAGAGCACTGATCGTGCTGTTGATCCGATCCTGGCATTTTTTAATGTCCACCGTCTTGCTTTGCAGAACCTGAAAAAGTGGTTCTGTGAGGTCGAAAATGGACTGAAAGACCCCGAGCAGGAAGGAGAAATCAAAATCCTCAAGTTTTTGTTTCAAGGCCGCACTTTGTGCAATAGTGTCCTTGTCCCATCCCGGTTCTGTCATGATCCTGTCAAAAGCCACACAGAGCGATGTGTGTCCCTCATGAATGGCATGTACCGCGCGGCTTTTAAAGTTCCACCTCACAACAGTACGTCCTGGTACACGCACAGCCCGGTCCACCTCACACAACAATGCTGATCTTTTACATGATCGTGAGAAAAAATTGTGAAAGGCATCAAGACCGGCAAAAAACAGTTTGGCTGGTTGAATGTTATTTTAGCCTTGTGCTAAAACCAAATTTAGCTTATGCGCATAGCAGTGGTTGAATAACGCATTGGGGCAGTGCGCTTTCACTAAAGCCTGCACGCCGCCGTGCTGTCCACTCATACAGCTTGTGCCATCGTAAGTCTGACAAATTAGTTTGTTTGTGGGGCTGTAGTTTCCGATGGCTGTCATCACAACTGATGTTATGGCTTTTGCATCTCCATCTGCGCTGACATCATAAAAGCCTAGAAAACGTTCACACACATTGCCTTTCTCATTTACATATCTGATTATGACAGTGAGTTGGCACTTGTTGGATATGTCTGACGTGTCATCCACTTGTACAGCAATGAAAGGGGACTTGCGTATTTCTTTATCAGTCTCATCCTGGATAATGTGAGCGATGCTTTCGATTTTGTATGGTGTTCGACATACCGCTGAAGACTGTTGACGAGCCCAAGTGCTCTGCAAGATTGTTGTCAAACTCTGCAAAAGCATGCACCAAATCCACAAAATTGCCCCTGTTTGCACTGCCAGCGGCCTCATTGTGCCCCCTGAATGCTTGCTCTTGGCGCGCAAGGTACAGGGCTCTAATTAAAATATCCCGGTTTTTCTTCACCTGCTCATTGTGCTTCTTTGTGCTCAGACTTTTTGCCAAATCCAGAGCCTCATTAATCCTGACGCGTCCAAACAGCTTCAGTTTCACAGCACAGTCGATGTGATTTTTTGATTTGCCGTGCCTTCAATTGCCCGAGACAGGTTAGCAAAGTCGGTGAATCCTGTAGTAACCCAGGGATTGTTCAGAGAGCAGGAATCCTTGTCAAAAAGGAGACAGGGCCAGCAAAATAGCCCCTGAAGATTGGCGCTACCAGCTAGCCACTCCCTGTGGACGTTATTCTCCTCATTGAAAGTCCTAAAACCTTTCTTCCTCTCAGTACGGAGTTCGAGGTTTTGGTGTTGGCCTGCCGTCTGATTTAATTCGGAGTTGCTGCTGTAGAGGCAGTTTAGTAAAATTATTTTTTACTAAATACTCCAAATCTCCACCCTCCATCATTGCGCTTAATAATTTTGCTACCCTACCAAGCTATCAACACAAATCAACAAATCTTCCGTTATTTCAGTCAATGACGTTGATGATGACATACTGTGATTTGATTGACGTGATGCCAACGACTTTGCGGCTTCCCTTGATACTATCCTGACCAATCACAGGGGAGCAGTGTCGTGACAATAGCCTCGCCTGATTGGTTAATCATTTTTTTTTATTTTCACCAAGGGAGGCCAACTCAGCTTGGCCCCCTCACAGACAACAGAGTGCAGTACCATGTATTCAACGTTCATTCACCACGTAACATTTAGAGGGGCGCTGTTTTACACATCATAAAACGCTCAATAATTAATGAAGAGAGACGAGGAGGAGAGGACAGAGACACAACACAGAAGGATTACGTAAACTGTTAAAAAAGTGTTTTTATTAAATGACGGTTATATTCTGAAAAAAGTGAGGAAGCCTGGCTTCCCTTGGCCTCTGCAAGAAAACGCCACTGCAGAGATGTGGACTTGAGACTTGGTGACCCGAGTCACTGTTTGGATGACTTGTAACTTGACCTGACAAAAAAATTAATGACTTGAGACTCGACTTGGACTTGCAAGTTAATAACTTGAGACTTGACTTGACGTGAGGCATGATGACTCAGATGACTTGCGCGTGTTCATACGTTTGAATGTTAGCTGTTAAATACAAAATGATCAAATTCAGTGTTGTCAAGTTTCTATCTAGCTATCAAGGTTGTACGCAGCGCAAACTTGGAATCATGATTGGACGACTCAAAAAGCTCCCCGCCGTGTGATTGTCATGATTGGATGACTGGCTGTCAGTCAAACTCCTTGCTATGGCAACACGCAACATCAAAGCCCCCAAAGAGAAGCCTCATCAGTCGTACTTGTTACTACTCAATACGGTCTCAGAGCAGACCATCATCAGGGCTGTGTCTGTGCCAAGATAATACAGATACAATTCATTGTCATACTTTTTGAACAGGTTATATAAATTGGCCAATAATATCATTATTAGACAGGCTGCTAACAGCTTGTCTTTTCTCTTTATAAAGACCGGATACTGCAGGTAAGAGTGCTGGATCTTGGGTGGAAAAAAGTGACTTGACTCAGGACTTGACTTGCCTTGACATAACCTGTGACTTGACTTGACTTGCCTAAGAAAAAATGACTAGAGACTTGCTTGAAACTTGGACCAAATGACTTGAGACTTACTTGGGACTTGAACAAAGATGACTTGGTCACAACACTGATAATATTTAAATAACCACTTTGGTACTTGGTAAACCCAAACCACGATCTTCTTCCTCAACCTAACAAAGTAGTTACAGTGCCTGAACATAGCCAAACTGTTTTGCATCATTAACCACACATTGTTGCACATCCGAAACGTGTATGAAGTAAAATGTTCCTCAAGTTTTATTTTGAAAGTCTAACCCCGTACTGCTTATTTGTTATCACTGACATGACTGCAGAGCCCTGCCCGTGCTAAACTGACACTAAAGGGGTACCTAGATCCTCATATTTTGAAGCGTAGGGCCGCACTGAGTAGCTGGATTTAAGGAGATGTTAAGAATTTGTTGGCTGATAACCCAAAGCCAGTCATTCAGCAGTGGACTAATGTGTCTTAGACAGTTAAAATTGGCAGTTAATCACCGCATCACAGCATCAGTGTGTGAAAGGTGAATGTGAGATGTAGCATAAAAGTGCCTAAAGTGTTCGGAAAACTAAAAAAGCCGCTATTTAAGTACAGTCCATTTACCGCCTACATAGCAAACAGGCCCTGACTGGTGGTTCTTTATATACAGTATATGAGCAATTCAAACAATAGTTGCACTGCAGAGAGTGGAGGAATATTATGCAGGGTTGTGCATCAAACTCCGACACACTAATGCTGCATTTGATGAGGTTATTCACTTTGAATAATTCAATATTCTTTGATGGTAAAGTCTGAATTTTAAATGAAAATTCAAATGAGAGCTGCAGATTATATTGTTCATATATTGTAAGTGAGAATACTTTTTCTTGTTAATACAACAAGCTCTACTTTATTGCCTTCAGGATACCAGTAGGGTATATTAAGTCCCAACCCCCCCTAACTGTTTTATTATCAAGGTGCCTTTCTGTGATCAGGTCAATGATTAGGTTAAGTATTCAAAACTCATTCAGACTACTGACCTAGATATCATTTTTAATATTCCCCATCTGTGTGAAAGTGTGTCTCTCTTGCTGTCTCTGTCTCTGCTTCATTAGGATTCCACACCTGTCTCTGCAGTGCTCTCTGCAGTTTTCAGCTCAAATACCAGGGAAGAGCATCCCGTCACCAGGGGGTGATTTTTGTTCCTGCACACATCACCTCACCCCCCATGTCACCTCATTGACAGCGAAAAGAGAAAACTGAGCGGCTCAGGTGTATTTGTCGTCCAAACTACCTCCTGAATTCCCTGTGACAGTGAGAGCTGCAGGCTTCTCCCAGGCTGTGTTTAGGGACTGTGTGAAAATGATTGGGTGGGGAGGGGCCCCAAAACTCAAATTAAACACTGCAACTGGACTACTTGATAACCAAAAGAAAATTATTTTTAAAACTGCATCATTTTTTCCCAAGCATTATGATCACTCTAAGCCTTTCCTCTGTATTTGGCCATTCAGTATTGGGCAAAATAAAATGTTTACCTGATGATGGCACAAGAAGAAAAAGTGAGGATCATCCTGAGGCAGATATGAACGTGTCTAACAATTCATGGCAACCTCTCATGATAGTGAAATAATTCCTTTCAAAATCAATAGAGGAACAAGATGGAAAGTATCAGCAGAGTCCATCTGACCATCCATGTAAAACATGTTGAGATATTTCACTGTAAAACCAGATTTGACATTCAAACCAGATGTCAGTGACTCGCATCACCAGACATTCCAGATAGTAGTCACTTTCTTCCTGGCAGGTGTGGCAAACAGAACACCAACACATACCCAAAACACAAACATTATGCTTTTTCATACCACACAGTAAGTCTGCATGATTGTGGCCAAAATGATAACGATTATTTTGATCAATATTGAGATCACCATTATTAATCACTATTGATTTTAATGCCTTCACTTCCATTTTGTGCTGCATTCCAGCTCATGACTTACTGGGTTCTTTACCTGTATTCAATGCATTTTCTAGAGGCAAAAAACAATGCAAATCGCATTGGTAATTTGTGTACGTCTTTGGGAGTTGGGTGGATAGGGTGTCTCTATACAGCGTCTCTGTTCTGGATGTCTGACTTGACGTCAGACGTCAGACAAGGAGCAGCAACGTCATTCCTCTTGGCCTTCATATACTCATCAGGCTGCACTTTGTGCTGTTTTTTCAGCTGCTTGAACAAGTTAGACGCAGGTTTCATGACGTCTTTGCATTTAATTTGATATGCAGCAGTTTTCTACAAGCGGAGCATTTTAAACGTCAATATTGCCGTCAATCAATTATTTAATTGTGGGGCGCCAAAATCGTTATCAGGATTAATATTGGATCACTGAAACCCTGAAAACGTATGTGGTGTTTCTCTAGAGCGACATATCGATTGTACGATTTTGATGAGCAGAATAAAGCCCTGACACTGGATTATTGTCCTCCACTTCTGACCCATGGAGCCAAAACTGAATGTTTTTGATCCAACTCTTTGCCTTATGTTTTTTTCCATAGTTTCAGTCCTTGTATTGTCCCTTGACTGTGGCAGGATAATGTGCAGAGCAGAATCACTGCTGCTGTAAAACTGGAACACTCAGTTTGATGCCCAAGTCACGCAATGAATGAGTGTGTGATCATACCCCCAATGCTCTGTGCCTCTCTTTCTCTTTTCTCCGTCCTGAATCCCCTCTCTTTGCTCTCTCATCTCAATCAATAAGTGTAACTTTGCCCACAGAGAGACCCTTAGGCTCCTTTCTGTCCATTGCAGGGAGTAAAGCCTCATGGTCTGTGTGCACACACACATCGCCAATGTTTTCCCTGGTTTCTCTCCTCCTGCCTTCCTCTCCTTTGTTTCTCTCTCTTTGTACTCGTCTTTAAAAATACATATCCCTATCATCTTCTCATGCTAGCTGCAGAGAGCTATCACAACAACCTTTGGCAGGTGCTTTGTTCCTTTCATTTTTTAGCAACAGCATGCTCACTTTTCACTGCAAGGTCTTCCAAAATGTTCATGCTCAGAATTCATTGACCGATACTGTGATTTTTGATGCTGCCACTGGAAGCAAAATCCTATACTTCTATAGACCATAGACTACGTAAGGGAAAGGTATGTCAATCTCTAGTTTCAAGTCTTTTGCATTGCAGCATGATGTTCATTTTGTAAATTATGCTCCCATTGAGATACAAATATACAATAAAAGTAGGATAGGTTTTGGGCCGTGTCTCCTTGCTGTTATAGCAACCTGTCAACCCGGCAAGAGGTGTGGCCAAATTTGACCCTTGTAAAAATGTATTGACAGGGGCCAAATTGTGATGTCTAGACGACTGGGTCAGAGCATCTCCAAAACTGCAGCTCTTGTGGGGTGTTTCCAGTCTGCAGGGGTCAGTACCTACCAAAAGGGGTCCAAAGAAGAAAAACCAGTGAACCAGAGACAGCATATTCATGCGCGAGGGGAGTAAAGGCTGACCCCTGTGGTCCGATCCAACAGAAGAGCTACTGTAGCTCAAACTGCTGAAACAGTTGATGCTAGTTCTGATAGAAAGGTGTCAGAACACACAGAGCATCTCAGTTTGTTGCACATGGGGCTGCAGAGCTGCAAACCGGTCAGGGTGTCCATGCTGACCCCTTTCCACCGCTGAAAGCACCTACAATGGGCAGGTGAGCATCAGAACTGGACCACGGACCGATGAAAGAAGGTGGCCTGGTCATGTGGATGGTCGGGTGCGTGTGCGTCTCTTACCTGGGGAAGACATGGCACCAGGATGCACTAAGGGAAGAAGGCGAGCCGGCGGAGGCAGTGTGATGCTTTGGGTAATGTACTGCTGGGAAACCTTGGGTCCTGCCATTCATGTGGATGTTACTTTGACACGTACCACCTACCTGAACATTGTTGCAGACCAAGTACATCCCTTCATGGAGACAGTATTCCCTGATGTCAGTGGCCTCTGTCAGCAGGATAATGTTCCCTGCCACACTGCAGACATGGTTCAGGAATGGTTTGAGGAACACGACGACGAGGTCAAGGTATCAACTTGGCTTCCTAATTGACATTGAAGCGTCTACAGCATAAAAGTGTGGAGACTTATAACACAACAAAACACCCAAGCCCAATATGAAGTACAGACAATTGCTTTATACGTGACAGATGGGGACTTGATTCAGGCTTCAACACAGTTGGACTGGGAACAAAATTCGGCCCTGTCAATTTTCGTCTCTACCAGCCCCATTGTTCTCCAACATACTCAGTGCAATATCAGGCTACATATAGCATATAGGCTAAGCAATAGATATCAAGTTGCCAGTAGAGGGGGGTTGTTTAAGAAACGATCAAATTGGGCCCACCACCATGTGACTATGTCTTAGCTGTTGTTTCAGAACCATGGACAGTGCTGTGGTATGTGCGCTGCACGCGATATGCCGTATTCTTTTGATCAGCTACTTCGATGGAGTGTGTGACTATAAGTCATAAAACAGGAATGACAGTAGTAGTACTATAGTGTAGTGTCAGCCACGTTAACTACACACTCCTGGTTTGTATCCGACATGACATCATAAATACCTCCAGAATGCTGCATGCCAGAATCCAGAGAGCAATTAGCGCTCCGGTGCGATCGCATCCCTTTCAGAAGTTCTGTCCCGGGGGGGGTTGACGACGGTAGCGCTTCCTGCTGCCTCCATCGGTAGCCTTTTTGCCTGGCATGTATGTTCGTATGTGTCTAAGTCGTATCACGTATCATAACATGCTGGACACTCCACAGATCATGATACCTGACACACCTGACCAGAATGACATACACTAAGTGTGGTGGCCTATAGTAAACAAACAGGACGATCATTTCACAGAAGATCTACATCTACCAAGCTACCAAAATTGTCCCCTTTTTTCTAAAGATCCAAGACATTTCTATGACAGTGGTGACACAATTCTGGCTTTAAATGTTACAGTTTTAATAATAAAATTCAGGCTAAGCTTTTTTTAAAGCTTTTTATTGAGCTTTTGGGTAGACGGTAGCTCAGTCTGTAGGGACTTGGCTTTGAGTCCTGCTTCTTATAAATTTGTAATTTTACTCAATTTTAACTTCTATGTGCTTAATTTGATATTATTATATTATCTATTTTATGGCCTTTATTTTCCATCATTGTATATTTACAGCATTTCTTGCATGGAGGGTGGTATGCAAATAAAGATGATTGAGAATTGTTGAGAGTGTAAATCGAGTTAAGATCTGAGTCTGCAAAATGTGGCGACTCAAGAAATGAGCAGTCGAATCACCTGATAGGACATATATAAAATATGTGTTCATGTCTGACTGGTCCAATCACATGACTGAACTCAGATCAGCTCTCTCTCTCTCTCTCTCTCTCTCTAAGACGCTCCATATAAAAGGGTCTTGATCTTCAATTAGGATGCTCTTGAAGTGGCTCCATTAGTCCATCATCATAATTGGCTCTTTATAAGCAGCTCGTACCGGGAGAGAACCTCTGCTAATGAAGTCCTCTCTCAGGTTGTTTCATCTGATATTTGGCAACACCTGCATGGCAGTCGTCATGCCAACAGCTCTTGTCAAAGCCAATCAGACGGTGAGCTGAGCGACGGGAGCCAAGGCAGACAGTAGCTCCAGGGCCTATGATTAATTTACACCTATGTTCACTTAACTCGCCGGCTTTCTCCTCTCCCATCTCAGCCTCCAACACCACTGATGTTCCATCATGATTAACAGGACGGAAACAGCCTCTGAAATAGAGATGTGTGATTAACAATGAGAAGCTGAGTTAGAAAAATAATGGTGTGGTAGCACTGTCACCGTACATCAGGTTTAAATCACAGTGTTAATCAGCACCGTGCTGTGCACAGTTTCCCCCATGGATCCTCTGATGGCATGGAGGTTTGAAGATGATCCAATGATCTTATTTCTGCTCAGAAGGCCCAAGACGGAGCAGGTTTGAGAGGAAACACCAGACTGATGTACACGGAGAGTCTGGAAATCGATCTTGAAAAAACATACCACAAAAAGTCTGCAGTTTTATTCTGAACAGACAGATACATACTGGTGATCGTCTCCACTCAGACTCACTTTTACTTGAGCCTTTTCAATTATTTAGCTTTGATTCAGTTACAGGCAGCTTTTTTTTATGTGTTCAATAAGTGTGGTATAGCACTATACAGATAGAAATGTAATGACATTAAACAGGGGACACAATTTCATGTTAATAATCAATTAATTCTCAAACGTTATTTACTGATCACAGCCTCCTCAAAGGGGCATAGAAGAGTTGAAGGGGTGCAAAGATAAATACTGCATGAGGAAGTTAGTTGTTTGACCTCTTCACCAACACGGTCAGCTGGTGGAGCAGCTGCTCGCGATAAAGCTCATACAAGCAACTGAGTTAAACCCGTAAAATCCTTGTACAATTCTTCTTAATGGTTACCAACTATGTCAGGGGGTTAAGTTCCAACAAAGCAATTTTTGGGCGCAAATAAAAGAGCATATGTTAACATTTTCCCCGGCAAAGTTTCGTAGTGAGTAAAGCATGAGGCGGTTAAAAGGAAGCGGGAGGATTTTTCTTAAGAGAATACTTATAGGGCAGGATGAGCTCAGAAACGAGAGGAAGAGACTGGAGAACAAAAAATCTTAAATGTACAGTGACACAGTATGAACAAAGATCAGTCAACCACGATCATAAACCAAACCTGAATTCTATTTTTCACAGACTTTGTCATCATTAAAAGATTTGACAGTTAAGAATACTCACATTCCTCCCAGGGAACAATTATTTTAAAAGCCACAATAGAAAAGGTCCCTGCTCATACAGGGCCGGGGAAGCCTCTGTCATGGTTTTCTTGCTCGCAGCTGGAGGTTCTTATTTATTGGATTACATCAGGAGAGCCCATCTTTCCTTCAGGCTACTTTACGTATCTGTACTTTTACTGCTCGCACTAAAACACGAAAAAAAAAGCTGTGAATTTAAAGCACTTCTTCCTCAACAAGCTAAAGACAGAATTCTTTAATTCACCGAACCGGAAAGGTCCCTTTTCCTCAGAGACGGCTCTGTAACATGTTTTATTTATGAAATATACTGTGAGACGTGGCCGTGTGCAGTCCTTAGAGGTCAAGGTGGAGCGGAAGCTGTTGGCTTATAATGAAGACGTAACATTCCTGTGGACAGATCAAAACTTGTGCTTTATCGACATAATTATAATCTCTGAGCAACTGAATCTGTTAGAGGGCTGCACGGTGGTGCAGTGGTTAGCGCTGTCGCCTCACAGCTAGACGGTTTCAGGTTCGAATCCTGGTTCAGACATAGTGGGCCTTTCTGTGTGGAGTTTGCATGTCCTCCCCGTGCATGCGTGCCTCTGGGTACTCCTGCTTCCTCCCACAGTCCAAAGACATGCTCGTTAGGACCTCTCTAAAATTGCCCGTAGGTGTGAATGTGAGCATGAAAGGTTGTCTGTCTCTGTGTGTTAGCCCTGTGATTGACTGGCGATCAGTCCAGGTGTAACCCTGCCTCTCGCCCAATGGGATAGACTCCAGTCCCCCTGTGACCCTGAACAGGATGAGCGGTATAGATAATGGATGGATGGATGAATCTGTTAGCAGTTGTATAAAGGGTACTTAAGTCACAGCCACAAATGGATACAATACTTCATCCATATATACCCAGCACACTGCTGCGTTTGTCCACAGGGGCCGCCAAAATCATGATCATAGCAACAGATTATTAGATGATGCATCATAAATGAATCTTATGTCTGTGCATTTTTAGTATGAAGATGAAGTCACAGTGTTGTTATGCCAGCTGGCTTAGCATAAAGATTTTAAGCAGAGGGATACAAAAAAAATGTAGAATTTAGCAGTCTTTAGAAAGAGAGGGCGTGAAATGTGAGTAAAAATCAGAAGTAAGTATCTTCACATACTTGTCTCTGCACTACGTGTGTTACTGGAGGATACCTCTGGAGGGCACACCAGAGAGCTCAGGCTGTATGCAGCTACTGTATGTGCAGGATGTAAACAACAGACATGGAGACACTCGAGGAGGTTACTGTGATGTTCACTCTGAGATCACAGCAGAAACAGCTACTGTGTGTTCGGTGGACAGAACACACCGTCTGCAGCGTCCCCGCTCCATCTCTCCAACACGTTCCTCCGTGCTTGGACGTAACGGTCCCGGACTTGTTTCCGTTTAGTTTTGCAGGTTTCCACGTCGCCTTCTAAAACAGAACTTATCTGTCTGCAGCTGTTTGACAGGCATGTTTGTCTCTGTGCAGTGGCAACGACACATCATACAGATGTGGATCATTGTGGACTCAGTCTATCAGCTCGTCTTCAGAACTTTCTGCCCTTGTTGTCCCTGCTGCTCTGTTGACCCTGTCACATCCCATCTGCCTCTACACTGCCCCTGCTGCTCACATGCAGACTGCATCTGGCGTTTTTTAAGGACGTGCAGAGTCGATGCTCCAAACAGACACAGGGAACGGGTGGCAGCCATCATGCTCACACGTAGTTAAAAGCAAGTTTATTCCCGACTTCAGGAGGAGCATACTGAAAGTTATAGTAACTGTCATGCTCACACTGACAAGGGTAAATAAGGTAACCAGAATTAATAAAAAAATGGCTGTCTTGTTGCCCTGCTGGTCTATTAAACACTTCACACTAGTCGTTTAAAGCACTAATCTGGCCTGCTGGAGCACAATTAAAAAGGGCGACTGAATGATCTCAACTCTCTTTTATAAAAATGATAATCAGTCTTTAGGCAGAATATTGATCCAAGTATCATTTAAGAGTTCAATTCGACCGGTCAAGTGCACTTAAATCAGTTAATTTATTCAAAACAAAATCAAAACAAGAACAGTGTTTAAAGTATCGCCACAATTTATCCTCCTCATTTCTGCCTTTGTAATAGTAGACCCATTTACTGGCTGCGGCTTTGTCATTCTGCAAAAATCATTCACATGCAAATTGTTTCAAGTCAAAACAGCTTTTAGACGTATTTAAGGAGTCTGTAAGCTTAGAAAAAAAGGATCTTAGTATAATTAGAATGTACTGTATTTTACTAAATTCATCCCGTCAGATCTGGATATGATAGCTGGCAAAACATAATTATTCTGTTTTAATAGCAAATAATGAGCTGTGGATGGTACAATTAAAATACATCAAGATCTGCTAAATAAAATCAGGATGTGTCCCTAAAGCAGCAGGCGCCAGGCCTGCTACTGTTCATTTAATGGCATTATTTTTTGCCACTTTTTATCTAAAAGGAAAATGTTATGGATTTGGCTTTTTGTACTCCATGACAAAAGAGAAAATGACCTGTTACACTTCTTAGAGATCTAACATCAAGGATCAGCTGTTTTTGTTAGGATTTGACAGTGATGGACAACTGTTTAAGTGCTAACTAACATTTTAATATTCATTCTTTAAACTGAACATGAAACTGCTCCTTTTCACGTGTTGTTTCCCCACATGCAGGTAAAAGCTTTGATGTACACCGATCAGCTCACCTGCCTAATATTGTGTAGGTCGCTTTTGCTGCCAACAGCCCTGACCCGTCAAGGCATGGACTCCACTAGACCTCTGCAGGTGTGCTGAGGTATCTGGCACCAAGACATGAGCAGCAGATCCTTTATAAGTCCTGTAAGTTGCGAGGTGGAGCCTCCATGGATCGGACTTGTTTGTCAAGCACATCCCACAGATGCTCGATGGGAGTGAGATCTGGGGAGTTTAGAGGCCAAGTCAACACCTTGAACCTGTTCCTCAAACCATTCCTGAACCATGTCTGCAGTGTGGCAGGGCGCATTATCCTGCTGACAGAGGCCAATTAGGGAATACTGTTTTCATGAAGGGGTGTACTTGGTCTGCAACAATGTTTAGGTAGGTGGTACGTGTCAAAGTAACATCCACATGACCCAAGGTTTCCCAGCAGAACATCGCCCAAAGCATCACACTGCCTCCGCCGGCTCGCCTTCTTCCCAAAGTGCGTCCTGGGGCCATCCACATGATGTAAAAGAAAACGTGATTCCTCAGACCAGGCCGCCTTCTTTCATTGCTCTGTGGTCCAGTTCTGATGCTCACGTGCCTGTTGTAGGCGCTTTCAGTGATGGACAGGGGTCAGCATGGGCACCCTGACCGGCCTGTGGCTACACAGCCTCCTACACAACAAAGTGTGATGCTCTGTGTGTTCTGACACCTTTCTATCAGAACCAGCATTACCCTTTTTAAAAGTTTGAATAGTATTTTTCTATTTCTACAGCACAGAAACAGTAACAACAGCTCTATCAGGAGAGACAAGGAAATGAAGTAAGGAAAAGCATTTATTTTACAATGATGATGTGGTAATGGATCATGGTCAGAAGTCTTTGGCGCTTCGACTCTATGTGGAGATAAGGCGATCGAAGGATGTCGTAAACTTAAAATAATCAATCTTCTCATCTCTACGGTCCGCTGTAATCTCTCCGGGGAAAAGCCAACAACTCCTGACTATGCTGGCCGACGATTAAATAAATGTTTGATAAACACTGAACAGGCTAACAAGACAGATGTAGCGAGCACAATAATAGTTTTTAATTTAACTCAGCAAAAAGCTGGAACTCAGACTTCTCGCACGGCCAGAAAGTTCCATAAATCCCAAAGAGAGAGAGAGACAGATTATTTGTCCATCTTTGTATGAAAAAATCCCCAAAAGGCTCCAACAACACAAACAGGTGAAGTTAAGTTCAGTGTCTGTGTGTCTGTGTTGACGTCTAGCAGGCAGTCAGCAGGATCCACCTGTCAATCAAGTGATCCAGCTCCTATGATTTAAGTCCGACATAATTAAAACCGGGGTGTTAATATAAAATCCCAATTTTCCCATCTGTTATAATGTTATTTCTTGGTTTCTGGAGCCTCAAGTGGACACTCGAGGAACTGCAATTAATTGCACTTCGGCATTGGCTTCATTTTTCAACACTGGAGGTTGCCGCTTGGTGAGCATGTGTGAGGGGAGTGTGAGCAGCATGGTATGAGATATGAACAATAGAACTAGCATGCAGACTGAGAATACATTAGAGCTTCATTTAATATTCACTCATCAGTCTGCTGTGTGACATTGTGTGGGGTTGTTGCATTATTTTTCGCAGACTTTGTCATCATTAAAAGTGTTGACAGAATACTCTTATTCCTCCAAGGGAACAATTAGTTTAGAATAAGAATAGAAAACTTCCCTCCTCATGGTACAGGACTGGGGAAGCCTCTGTCATGGTTTTCTTATTCGCAGCTGGAGGTCTGCCTAGATTCCTTGTTAATTGGATTACATCAGGAGAACCCATCTTTCCTTCAGGCTACTTTGCATTTCTTTAGTGTCACACAAAAACTTAGTAAAACAAGAAAAAAGTGCTTTGTTAATTTAAAGCAACTGGATTATAAAAGCCTTTAGTATGACAAAACATATATAACATATCCCCGATGTTTCCCTGAACTCCCCTGCCTCTTCTATACTAATCTTAGGAATATTTAATGTCTCTTCACACAGACAGTCCAGCTCACTCCCGTCGTATGTTTGCCTGTGCATTCATGACCTTGGGCAGACAGTGCTTCTCTTTAGAGCACCTCGCTGCCAGCAGCTGGTCCGGATGGATGTCTCAGATGTCAGCGCTGACTGATGGGCAGCTCTTAGCTAAACCCCACAGGGCCTCTCAGTGCTGCTTGCGGCCTGAGAGACACACACGAGACTGATTGAGAGAGGGAGGTGTGTCGATCGACCCGTCTGCCATCAACACCCTCAAATCCTCCCACTGCTCCACCCTCTACTACAGAGCCCAGCCAATGTATGTTTGTGCTCATGTCCACCTACATGTGTGTAGGTTTAGCCTCCACTATACTTGCTCGTTCAGCCGGGTAGAAGGGGAGGAGGGACAAACCAATCTTGCGTAAGGAACAGCAACCCACAAACTCATATACCATTAAAGCTTGAATCATCATGAACAGCAGTTTCTACAACAAATTGATGGGGTGAATCCTCTTTCCTTCTTCACGAGCTCTGCCATTTAGACCAGACGACAGTTTGTATTTGACTTCACCCGCCATCTTCACCATGACAAGACTGGCTTTTGCAACAAGTGACGTGCCAACGGGAACTTAACAAGTTGAGTTGAGTGGAACTGTATCAGCCAAGGTGAGTAGAGTTGTGCGGACCATTTCTCACAGTGTCATCATCATATTGCCCTTCTCACATAGAGCATTGATACATAAATTAAGGTGTAGGATTTTAACAGTGCCATTGTGGTTTTTATGCTGTGTTTGGCCCTTGGCATTTAGAGGTTGACCCAGCATAAACCCGCCGTCTTCATCGTCTCCAGAGTCAAATCACATTGGCACTGTAGGCCTTGAAGTCTGGCCTCTGTCAGTCCTGGTCCGTTGGTGTTATCCAGGATGGATGGCCATCGCCTGCCGCATCTTGCTCTTATTAATCCTGTCTTGTTTTCTCCTGCAATGGGCTTGCAAACCTCCTCCTTCTCGTGGTCCAAAGCTCCTTTGCTTGCCGTGTAAACACTTTGCCGGTGCTCAGAGATCCGTCCTGGGTCAGGACAGCCTGGAATCAGAGGACCTGATCCCTGCCTGACCACTCTCCTCACAGACAGCCTCTTGTCAGTCCCAGATGAGCTGCTCTCAAGGTAGATCTGACCTGCAACAGGCCAGCCACCTCCTACGGGTCTGGTGGCAGCCTAAAGCAGACAACAGCATAAAAACAGTAGAGAAGGAGGGTGAGTTTTGACCAGTTTCTCCATAATCAGTCAAATTTAAAAAGTTGTGTATTTAAACAGTACTCTAAAAACAGTCTGCCAAAGTTCATGAACTTTAACCAAACCACAGTCGCGTGTCATGTTGCTACACAAGTATGGAGGATGTTGGTTGCTCCTTTAGGGCACTTGTAGCGATGTCGGGAGAACTCCATGCTTTCTTTGGTGACAGAAATGAAAGCTCTGAAATGTCTCAAGTTTAAATAGGTTGTTCCGATACAGACACCAGGGTTACTTTGATGCAGCCTGAAATGTATCATCAGGTATTAGTAAGAATGCCAGTCAATGAACTGATCCGATATCATTTATTAGCCCCCCAAAACTTGTTTCAGGTAAACACGATGAAAACATCTTAAAGAGAACATCATGTTTTTGTTCCTATAAAAAGAAACAACGCCCCCTCTGACATTCTCTGCTGGTCCACAGAGGCTATCAGTGTCCAGCGTCTGTCTGCAGAAAGATAACACTCTCCTGGTTTGGTTCAGGCTGCTGATGCATCATGTCATATCCTCTGCTTGTCTATGAGTCATACAATAATGGATGAGATGGCCATTATCTCCATGCATGACTGCTCTCAGACACTTCAACGGAGAAAATAAGTATGCAACAAAGCTCTGCCCATTCCTCACACGCGTACCTCTCACCTTTTCACCTCCTCTCTCCTTGTTCTCATCCAGGAGCCCAATGTCACGGCTTCTCATATGCTGCTAAAGATAAATCTAAATTTGTTCTGTTTTTGTGTGTGCCTCTCCCTCTTTCTCATCCTCTAATCCCACTTCACATCCTTTCTCAGCTCAGGAATCATCTCCAGCAACGTGTAACTCTTCCAGAAACCCCGCTGTGCCACTCCTGGGGCTACAAGCACACAACTCTGTGTAGACTCAAGACTAAAGACTGTGTGGGAACACAAAGGCAGAAACATAAATACTGACTCCGTTTGTGAACTTAATAAAGTCATGTGTACGAAGGGTTCTGTTGTAATAAATCTCAGTTATTATGAAACTGGCTGCATTTGCAAATCTGGCCCCACAGTTACCTGTAGATGAGATCCACATGATTTGTGCCAAACTCGTGCATCTGTGGCCTGAGGATTTTCAAAAGTGGAGCCGTCTGAAAATGCCTCGTGGCAGCCATTTTATTTCCCACCATAACCATGTTGTATACCTCCTGAACCCGACATAACACAGAGCGGGTGATGCCTACCTCTATATTCTGATGGTGATGGGTTACAGAAGTATATACAACATTATAAAGTGTTCAGGTTAATGGTGAACATTGTGAAGAGGAACCAGACTAGACTGTCTCTGTTGCATGAACATTGTTTAATGATTGAAAAGCTTAATCCTTTGGTTCATTAACCCTGACCGTACAGTGACTATAAAGAGTTAAATAATATTTCTAATATGAGGATAGTAACAAGGCTTATATAGAGTGTGTCAAACACAAAAATGTACTTCAAAAAAATGTATTACAGTATTGCACAGACTGAAAGTCAAATGGCCGCCATGGCTGCCAAAAGTTTGTTTTTGCAATGGCGATATTACTTAAAATGTTCAGGGTCCCAAACTGTGCAGGTGTATCAACTTTCATACTTTTAGGAAATAGTGAATATTATTTCATACATCAGCTGGACTAATGAAAATCTCCCTTAACAATTTTCTGCATTTGACCCATTTTAACCCTTTTTCATTCCGTCTTTATTATTCTTCCATTACAAGCATGTTTTGTGCCTTCAAACAAAGACTGCAGTGTTTCCCACCCAGGTAGATTAAGGCTCGCCCAGGTAGATTAAGGCCCGCCCAGGTAGATTAAGGCCCACCCAGGTAGATTAAGGCCTGCCCAGGTAGATTAAGGCCCACCCAGGTAGATTAAGGCCCACCCAGGTAGATTAAGGCCTGCCCAGGTAGATTTGGCAACCCATTTAAGCATTTTTTTAAAAAATGTTATCCATCCAAGACAACAACGGCATCCACGATCGATTAACTCGCTGCACCGGCATCTCCCACCCCACTGAAAGTCAGACATGCTTAGTCAGGCTTAATGCTTTGAAGCTTCAATCGTTGCCATGGTAATCGACAACAAAAATCAGTATTTCCTTTTTAACCACAGTCCTTAGGAGACGAGCAGATATAACTCAGACCTGTGTGTTTTCTTATGCTCTGTACCTGGCTCAATAAGCTTGTGATCTGTCCGTATTTTCGTGCACAGTTACTATAAAGTATAAACTCCGTCTCCACATGCTGTGAATGACACAAGCAGGAGCTGTAACCCAACCCATATCAATTATAAGAAATGGATGTAGCCTGATGTCACCCATTCATCATTTGGTCTTTCGTTGTTAGTGATAGGACAGTGAGGATATGACAGAAAATATGAGGAAGAGAGAGAGGGGATGGCGTGCACCCAAGGCCGAGGTCAGAGTCGAACAAGCAGTTGTTGCAGCGAGGACTTTGTCTCTGTATATGGGGCGAGGCTCTCCCGATTCAGCTAAACCAGCCCCCCTAATTGATGTGATTCTGTGTGTGTGTTTACACGTTCGTCCTCTGGTACATTTTCAAAAAGTCAACATTTCCCTCTGTCCTGTGTTTCACCTCCCTTCCTATCATCCTTCTTAATTCTGTACTCCTGTGTCTGTACAGAAAGACACATGGTGCAAGAGAAAACCTTTGTGCAACCCTCTACCCTAAATAAATTGATCTATGCAGAGAGAAACAGAGCAGCCTGTAGTAACTGATCATGCACAAACTTTGTAACTTATCACAATGTTCTGAAATGCACCTCTGTGTCCAAAATGTGAAATATGGTTGTGTTTTATTTCGGTGTTTTGCAGTGTGACTGAATTTTATATTGCAGTAATTTATAATGAAAAATAAAGTTGTTCCTCGCTGGTAAATTAGACAACCAGAGGAGAAGAGGAAATAACTCACAGGACAATAAAGTAGACCAAAATACAGAAAAATAATCAGTAAAACAGCAGGAAAAATGAATAAACCAATACCTCATTCAAGCAGAAGTAGGTAATTTCATGCCTCAAGGGTCATACAAAAATATCCATCTAACCTTACATTTACTTATTTTGGGGTCTAAATGAAGAAAAACAAAAAATGTGGATATTGCTCGAGTACATTTCTTCAGCTGGCAGCAGTGAAACAGGCTGTCATGGCTGCAACATCCCCCATGGGGTCAAAGCACCTGATCAAAGTATGTCCACTCCAAATGCTTGTTTTTGCCACCGACAGGCTCAGATTGTTCTTCTAAGTGTCTGCTCAGAAAGAGACCCTTTTCTTAAAGGGAAAGAGGCATTATTTGAAACCTCAAACAGCCTTTAAAGCCACCAGACTCTATTGACAAAAACATGAATTTAACCTCACAGAACATGGTGGTAGATGATCTACTGCTGCCTTGCCTGTTAGTCGTTTTGTATTAGTGTGTGTTACATAGATATGATATAATAACATTAATAAACTATTGCATAGCTGAAGCAGAAGGAGGTTACATAAATTCACATATGCATGAGCATTATATCAACTAACTGCATCAGTAAGTATTTATACCACAGCCCTGTGGGGCAGACACATGGAGCCTTCTGAAAGCGTCTGTACATGCTGGCAATTATTTATCTACTAGGTGAGCTTCCACGTGTTTTGACCCACACTGTTGTTTGTTTTTGTCAGATGAAAATGACATGGTTTCTTCCTGCCGGCCCTCGCTCGCTGTTTCATGCTTAGAATTTCTTGCTTTTAGTGTCACCCAGGATACTTTAGGAAATCTGTGGCTAACGGCTTATAACAAGCTATTCACACCTCCGTCAATATGTGTTTCAGGTTCAAGCTTTACTCACAGAGAAGCGTTTTGGTGTTCTAAATTCTGCCTGTGATGACAAATACCTAAAAGGACAGGTCAAGGAAATGATAGTTCTGTTCTTTCATCTACATGTGTAAGTGCCTTATATATCTCTGTCCATTTCACTGCACAATTGATCGTAGCATCTACCTTCACGAAACTTTTCACCAAAAATAATCATCTGTAAATGAAGATGATGATGAACCAAACATTACGTAACCACGATGCTATTAAAGGCACGACACGTTTATGCAGATGTCTCTGGATGAACTCAGAAGCAACTTTACAATTCCATTCAGCAACATGCTCATTAACTTCCTGATTACTGGTCACATGATGTCACTACCTGTAACTGACTTCCTGTTGTTCTTAAAAGTGACACCAACATAAAACAAAAACATCTTTTTAAAAGACTCACATTTTAAAAGAGATACACGCTTCTAACATTATCTGTGTTACAGCACAGCACGTATTAATCAAAATGTGGAAGACAATTATTCCAATAATATCACTGAATATGTGCGGGTATCATTATTAATCATCTATTAAAGGGTTTTATTTAGGTTGGCAAACTGCAAAGTTTTAAAGCAACTTATCGTTATTAATAGCTGTTCCAACAACAAAACTGTGTCTGAAATTGCTCCATTACAAGTTAAACGCTTCAGCAAAATGACCTCGACCAGAGTGGCTTTGAGTGAGTAATGTTAGCTCATCTTGTTTGAAGGTGCCATGCTGGTTTTTAGGTTTGGATTCTTCCATCATCATTGTTCCCAAAGCTTTTAAAGGGGACATATTTTAGCTCTGCAAACAATTTTCTATTATTCTAAAGTGTTTTTGAATCACGCTGGTAAAGTTTGTTTCATTTTAATTATTGTACACATATTTTAATTTCATTATTTTTCGGAGCCTCCCTTTCCTCCTGAAACGAACAAGCCGTAATGCTATTTAAAGGTCAGATCTTAGCCACGGTTGGCTGACAGTATTTGTCCCAAACGTGTGCGATCCCACTTGGGGGAGCGGCCGCACTGCACTGTCACTCCAAAGTTGTAGAAAACATGGCTGCTCTAGGATCAGTTATTCTGCCTTATATGTAGATGCCAGAATTGCCAGGACGTATCGGAATGGTTAGTTGAAACAACAACTTGACTTCAAGCTCGTGCAAGAAGGCGGCCTTAGGTGAACGGCGGTGAATGATGATTGGTCGATTTCAGCAAAAGCAAGGTTCTATGTAGAAACCTGCAGCTGTTCTGAACGGCCGTTTCAGAGGCAACCTTTTTAAACATGTCATTCTGTATGCAGTTTTTAATTGTGAACAATAAACAACCAAAAATGTGAAACAAATGAGAATATCCATTTAAAAGATATGGCCCCTTAAGAGGAGCTGAGCTCTCCTCTCCAAAACAAATGCACCTGTTAATTAAAACCAGTAAGTTACCACCTGGTGCAGCAGCTGCACCAGCATGGACGCTGGAGAGGGTGGTGGGCTAGGTCTGGCACATGGTTTGAGCTGCCCAACCTGCAGGAGCTGTACGCCCAGCGGTGCGTCAGGAAGTCCCTGAGAGTCATCAAGGACTTATTACACCCTCGCAACAGCCTGTTCTCCCTGCTGCCCGCAGGTCGGAGGTACAGGTCCCTAAAAGCACACAGCAGCAGACTGAAGAACAGCTTTTTCCACCAGGCCATAAAACGTTTCAATAAAACCTTCATCAATACACACGCACGCAGTCCAAACCCTTTGTGCAATACAAACTGATTCAGAATGTATATTTCTGCCTACATGTACACATAATATACATATTTCCAAGCATAAGAATTTCATGCGATTGTGCTTGTATAACCGGAGTGACAATAAACATCTTGAAACTCTTGCTCTCAAGGCATTTAAGTTGGTATCGCAAAGGGAAAAAAAGGTATCAGAACATCTCTTATTACTGGAGGCAAATGATTACTGACTCACTCATTTGCTCTGTGTGGCACAGACAGGATAGAAATCTGTGGATGGTTAATGAAATAGCACACTTTAGTTGATTAATCCCTCACTTCATCAAAGGAATTACTTTGTGATTAATTTTGCTCCTCGTCTCCTGACCCCTGCGAGCAGTCGGTGCAGTGATGACGAATGGCTGAGTGGAACTTTCTGTCTGTGTGGACTCTCCAGTGGCCGGGCCTCCATTACTGCCTGAGAGTCCAGTTTCTCATCTGTGAAGAGCCCCATCTTTATCTAACCCCCCAGCTGACAGATGGGGGGAAGTTTTCAGCCTAAAAGACAGTTCCCACTGTAATTCACGGCGAAGATAGTAATCAGCAGTGTCTCCAGGTATTTACTCAGACCCTCCTTTTTTATCAGCGCTGGACCTTCACACACACACACGCTGACAGTGTTTATCTGAAATACAATCTTTCTGAACTCTAAAGCACTGAATGTGTTGCCCCCTACTCAATGAGCAGGGCACCGAGGGTCAAAATCAATAACAACTTACAAGTAGCTGTGCACCTGAACGATGGGTGGCGGAGCCTGCGGGGTGGGGGGCAGCTGTGGGAATGCACAGTGTCCACGGGCACACGGACAGCTGCTCTTATCTTGTCGCTGCTGGGACTGGATCTAAGATTGGACGTCAAAAAAACGGAGAAAAATCCAAGCGACTCTCCAGAGATCTGATTTCTTTTGTGTTTTATCCTTCAGCTGGACCACTTACCACAGACTCGCCTTAAATTCTAATTAATCCTTAATGCAGTGTGAGGGCGGCTCAACGTTCAAAGCAGATTTTAAGTAGATTGTAAGTGGGCCGCCACAGGCAGTTGCGGACTTTGGTCACAAGGTAGCAGCATTGAGTAATAATAGCAGTACGCCAAGTGCATTGTGTTCCTTCTTCCTTTTTTCACAGCACGCGAACAACCTGGAGATTTCCCGAGTGAATGGTGCTGATACCCGCCGTGTAAAGTAGTTAAAAGCAGTAAGTAAAAGCAACATCCTGTTAAATACTACTGTGCGAATATGTAAACTAAGTTATCTGTGCTAGGCGTCAAGTCCTGTCTTTCCATTTGCATGGTAAGGTTAGCTAGCATAAAACAGCTTATTATTAAATTGTTCATTGTAAATGGTGAAACAGTACAGCTTTAATATTCATCTTATCTTTATATTAAGGCAAAGACAGTGTACACGACGGCGTAGTCTCCAGGGAGTTCCATGTGAGGTTAATTGAAACGTGTTGAAATGTAAGTGTGCTTCATACATTGTCCATTTATAGAGTTTTTGGTTGTTGGTTGTTAAATCTGTATTTAACAGGTTTTGTTTTATGTTTTCTACTGATAGCCTAAGCCCACTGCCAGATTTTTTTGCTGTATTTTTGAGATTTATTTTATTGTTTTTTTGTATTGAAGCCATTCTGTCTAAAGGCTAACCGAAACGGTAAACGCTCATGCACAGCTGCCAAAGATAACGCATATAGCTTCTGCACTCTGTGTTTAACAATAAAACTAAGACCTACGACCTCTCTGTCGGAGCTTTCAGTTTTTGCGTCTTTTAACCTTTATCCTCTCTGCTGTTTCGTCCCTTTTCTGTTTTTTCCCTCTGTAAACAGACCAACGTCAAATTTACCGGACTTCTTGCGGTGGATTGATACAATTACAGTTAGTCCTCTGGCTTGTGTGATAAGAGCCGAATCCCTAGCAACTGTTCTTCATAGCAACTGTCTGTTATCGAGAAATAGCAGACCATGAAATGCCGTAATTAACCAGTCAGAATCAAGTATTTAACACAGCTGAGTAATAATAACTTATAAAAACATCAGATTAAATGGGCAATACTAATGTTATCAAAAATTAGTAAGAGGTGGAGTCTTTCCTCTGTGCCCCCTTTGGCTCAAGACAGGCAGAGGAGCTTCTTTACAAACATTCATACAGAAGACACATCAAGCTGTAACATTTAACTGATCTCTGATCAGTATGACAGAATATTGTCCAGAAAACAAAGAGAGCTTGCAAAGGGATTTGTGATCAGGCTAATGCTCATGCAGCTGAGTGCAGATGCAGGTATATTAAATTGCATCAGGATAGAAAAGCACTTGAAATCGGGCCTTTATTAAAAATGCTTCTGTCATTCTGCATGTGAGTCCACTTAACACCATTTTCCATAACATGCATGAAGACTACAAAGACATACAAATGAGTGATCCAATGACAGCTGTAAACACTTTTTAGAAGCTGCTTTGTTTGAGACTAATACTAAACACTGAAAACATTTTTTGTCAGCGTGGGAAAGAGTTAAAGATTGCTCATTAACAAAAAAAATATACATACAGCAGTCAAAATCCTGCCCTGGGGGAGCAGAGTTGGATGCACCGGCTAATAGACTCCCCTTTCTCTCCTGCATGCTGTTGGTGTCAATTGATTCGTTAAGAAAACCCACGGGTGTGTTGCTTTTTAATCAGGACCCATCAACTCAGAAATTAAGACTGATTAAGTGATCAATTTACCTTTGTCATAGTTCTGTCATCATCAGTTAATGGGCGTCTGCGGGGAATAAATGAGGAGATAAGTGGGACTGAAGGCTGTTAGAGGCGGTGGGATGATGGGCTGCTGCTCCGCAGGGATGATCGCTGGCTCACATGTCAGGTATGTATCATCATGACTCACTTCTCTCTTATCTTGAACACAAACTGATTCTGTTCTGGATGTAAAAAAAAGTCTCAGTGAGGATTTTTAAGCAGGCTGTTTGGCAGTTTAAGTATTTGTTATACACTACATGGCTGAGTTTTTATCATAGATCTGCTTTGATTTCCCAAAGCCTGCAGCAAGTACCTGCTCCTTGTATGCTTGGCTGATAATGTTAGCATAAAGGCATCACTGATGACAACAAGTGGAAGATATTCAAAGAACAAAAATGCTCCTGAAACTGAAAACAGCTTTATTATGAAAGAGTTGGTTGTGTCTTAGAAAGTGAGTTAAGAATTCAGCAAAGGTTAAGCAGAGGATGATTTTACATGTGAACATCCTGACAGCCTGTCACAAGTCATCAAACACGGCAGCGTGATGAGTCACCATGGGGTCAAAATCATAGACTGTAATAAAATATGGGCGACATGACAGCTTACTCGACAGTTTACTTTTAATTAGTAATTTGATGCTATAAAAAGGGGGCGTGACCTCATGAGTGACAGCTCTGTTGACAACATCTGCAGCGATCTGTTCCAGAGCAGCAGAGTAGAGGAGGAACGGCAAGAGGAGACGTAACTAACACTAACACTACAGTCATGTGTTTATATGTAGACTACTAATCAAAACTAGTTTTTTTTTCAGCCTGAATGACAATTGACCTTTTTCTTGCTGCAGAGTATATGCTGGTAATTTTTTACTTTCGTTCTACTTTAATGACTATTTTTTTTTTTTTTTTTAATAATGTTTACCTTGAGGACCCAAAATGTCCCTTTCATTTGAACGCAAAAATACACATTATTTCTGTTTGGCTTAGATGACTCTTTGCTATCTTTAAACTCAGCAATGACAGGATTAATTAGTACATTTTTGTGTGATTGACTCTGACCTGCTAGGATGAGTTGGATTGGTTGCAGGCTTGCAGCCGCTCCCTTTTTAAATTGTCCTGCGCTTTTTGACAAATACTTTGCCTGATGAAGGTCTAGTACTGAAATGTTGCAAATAAATACAATTTCTGCAAGTAAGACGGAGTGCGCTGGAGTTTACACACTACAGAACCAATGTATGATAGTAACACCATATGCATTGAATTAGTAACAGAAATACTTGAGTACTTATTAAATCCAAAACTAAATATTGTTTCCTGACCCAGACCAAACTGCGACTGTTTGTTAAAAACGTCCTAATGATTGTTGCAGTCCAAAAGTCATAAAATATGAATGCATGTTAATGCATGTCACAAACTCTGTTTCTTCTTGTCCTTGTTCCAACATCAACGTTCCTAACCACTTTCCCGGAAGTTCTTGAGTTCCCTTGTCTTGTATGTTCCTGGGGATCGTTGCTGCAGACCACCTGCTGCTGTGGACCTGCTCGACTGCAACAACTGTTAATATCAGTTTTCCCCCTAGTATGACTATTATTGTTGCTAATGCTAATAGCAGACCTGTTGACTCCAACTCTTAGAATTACTATTATTACAGCCTTTATCATTACTATGCTTCTCTTGCTTATTTATTATTACAGCCTTTATAATGGCTACGCTGTTCTTGCTAATCTTTACACTAGTGTACCACTATTATTGGCATCATAACCATAAGTATGTATTACCTGTTGTTGTTGATGTAACAAGGACATATGTTGTTGTTGCTCTCTTTGCCTGTCTCTATCCTGCATCTCCTTCTATCCCATTTTCGGCCCATCCAGTCGAGGCAGATGTTCAACATGAGTCTGGTTCTGCTCGAGGTTTCAAAGTTTTTCTGCCGCTGTGCCGAATGTTGCTAAGTGCTACTCATGGTGATTCATGTTGGGTCTCTCTCTAAACAACAAAGAGTCGGTCTAGACCTGCTCTTTTTGTAAAGTGTCTCAAGATAACTTTGGTTATGATTTGGTGCTATGCAAATAAAATGTCATTGATTGATGGATACTGCTTCTTTATCTCTGTCTATACTGCTCTATATTCAAAGTCTAAATGGCCGTTGCATATGTATTATAGCTAGCATGAACATGGAGCCCTATCTGTGTGTAATTTTAGTTAGGATAGATTTGGGTTAATTATACAACAGATTTATTTATACAAACCATAACCTTTGTTTTAACCCCAGCCGAGGAGTTTTGGTGCCTTAAGATAAACAGCTGTCAAAACGTCAAACGCGTTAATCATTATTGCAAAAAATGCTAATATGTAAATCATTTGTATCAAATTATATTCTGAAAATCTAACAGGATGTTGCTTATTTATTATTTCTAATTTGACAGTGAAGTCAATAGAGTGTCACAAGGCCGTCACATGTTGAAGCTTGGGCCCGCTGAACAAGCCGCCCTATTTGATGACCTACCATGAGGGATTTCCATTGATTGTAATCCTTTAAATGTAAAATCATTATGGCTTATTGTTTATTCATTGAGAAGAAGTAGATGAGGCCAGTCTCATTAAATGTGTTAAAATCAGATCTAAAGCTGAATGCTTCCCCACAGCCTCCTCAGTCTCTTCAGATAATAAGGCTGACATAAAGCTGCTGGAGGATCAGAGCAGTGGGCTCAGGGACATCCTCTAAATGGAGGAGTCATGTTAATGATTGCCTGTGATTAACCTTCTGTTCGAGCTAACCCACATCTGATGGCCGGGCTGCTTTGGCAGGTCATGAGGTTCCCACTTAAGATAGAAAATCTGCCTAATAAAGGGAATCAATAAAGCTGAAGACAAGAGAGACGGGAGATTTCCATGTTTACTGAGCTGGTGGAAAGATATTTGCACAAAGTTAAATTAACCTCTTCCCCTTTTTAACCCCAGGTAAGCCACATGTTAGATCCCCTGACAGTCCACTGAGGATTCCCCTGTGAGATGAAGGAAAACGATTGGAAGGTAGTGACTCTTCACGGCAGCCGAAAACTCCCAGAAGAAAATGTATTCATGATTCCCTACTACTTTCAAATAGTGTTTTACTGAGTGATAAAGAATACTTTCATCCCATGCATGATTTGTCTTTATGAAGAAACAAATAAATAGTTATTTGGCACAGTACGAGAAAAATCTCATCACAGGCATCTGGCTAGAATACCTTAATGCACTACAAGATAATCAAGACAATTTTGGGCCCGATTCCCTCCTTCAGACCAAAGTCCTGAGTTTTTGATGCTTCTAAAGATGATCTCTCCAGATGTTCCTGTGGTGTGAGGGATGTCTGCTCAGAACAACATCGTGGACGCACTGATTTCAAATCGTAAATATTAAACATGTTCAATATTTACGATCTGATATCCAGTTGTGTGGGAGAAACCCAGAGGACAGCCGAGCACGCTCTCTCTGGATGGTCACGTGGAAACAAACGACAGCCAATCAGGAAGCAAGCTGACTGAAGAAGGAAGCACAACAATGGCAGCCATGGCGACAACAGCACAGACTGTATAAAAAGATGGCCGACATGACAGCTCCCTAAAAGTGAAGCCAAACCCTCTCTATCGCCCCCTGCTGACTGACTGCAGTATAGGTCATAAAGCCCGCCTCCTCCATGTTAACAGATGGGACATGAGTCAAACTATAAAATCAAAATACACGCCCGATACATTTTTCCCAAACACGGTTTCTGTCATTATAGTTAATTCTTATCATGCTGATTTATGTCCAAGTGTTCATTTTTCTCAGAAGTTTACTTTTAATTAGTTATTATATGCTGTAAAAATGATGATTGACAGCTCTGTTGACAAATTCGGCTGCTGCAGCCGATCTGTTCCGGATTAGCAGAGTAGAGTAGAAGAGGAACGGCGAGAGGAAACGTAACTAAAACAATCACTACAGTCACTGAAGTTTCCATACCTGTGAAAGTTAACCTCAGACCAACACAAGACGCTGTTCTGCTGTTAAACACGCCGGTGTGCGGGATCCTTGCAGTTTTTTCAGCAAGTTAAGTTCGTGTTTTGGTTAGCGGAAGTGGCTATGCCGGCGCCACCCGCCGATCTCTACCGCGCAGACTCTGGCTGCAAATGACGTCACCATCGAAAGATGGCAGCGCCTATCACAGGGGCTATTTTGGCATCAATTCCGTACAATGAGAGCAGATGGAGACGCATGGCCATCTATATATACAGTCATTGGGCAACAGCAAACAGGAAGCATGAGGGCCTGTGTCCACTAACAGCAATTCTACACAAAACCAACGCAGCGCTCAGCCACTAAACGCCCTCTGCGACAGCTGTTTTTTGTTGTTGTCAGTTGAAAATAGGTCAACTTTTGGAACAACGCAGTGCTCGTCATTGTCACTTCTCCGTCACCGACCAATCAAAATCAAAAAGGCGCGGGACATATCATCATATACATCAAATTTGTCAACAACAATGGTGGAGGTGAAGCTTTCGTTTCTTCGTGAGGCTTCTATAGTGAGATTTCCAGCTGTGAGAGTCGGACTCTGGTTGTTGGTGAATGAATCTGTTAGTGTGTGATGTGCTGTGTGCACACTGTAGGAACTAAACTGTTTTATCTATTTTTATCTTTCGCCAACACCTATTAAGATTTTAAACATCTTTTAATGTGGGCCAGCCTTAAAGCAGTACATCACAGTTTTATGCCGTGTGAGATTAAAAAACAAATGGACTTTGTTCATTTTGTTTAATCTGATATCTCCATCAGAGATAAAAGCTAGTATAAAAGATGGAAATGTTGCTTCCTTGTTATGGGGCATGTTGAATGTATGCCTCCTGAAGTGCTGCTGTTTGCTGCCAACAAGCCAGCCCCAAGTGATGAGCAGATGCCACTATGATAGCCTTTAATCACAATGATCAACCTGCAATCTACACACTTTGAAGGGACAAAAAAAGGACATCAGAGAAAACAGAGTTTTGAATTTTTCTTTTTCACGTGTGAGCCTTCAAATGAGTCCCCACCAGTGACTCATCGTCTTATTAAACCTTCATTTGGACGAATAAAGGGAACCTGCTGGGTCTCAGTGAAGGCAACAGGTCAATGCTACCTGCAGAAATACTACTGAATTAAAAAGGTGATCCCATTTCCAAGCACACAGTGACAGCATTGAACGCACTGCCCAGCAGCAGGACTATTGGGAAGAAAGGACATTAGATTTTTGTTGACGGTCTTTCTGCTACATCAGATGACTCACCACCTGCTGGACCCCCGGAGCAGTTTGTCAAACTCAACCCCACTCAGCTCCTTCTTTAGAGTCCTTTCACACTACACAAACATACACACCTACACATGAGATGCACCTCTACCACATTAACACTAATATCCATCTTCACTCCCTCAAAAACCATCAAAGTAAACAGTATTTTTTTTGAAATTATTTGACACGATTTCAAACAAGCTAAAAAACAAATGATCTCCAAATTACATATTTTATTTGCAGATGCTTAAGTCTGTAACGCCACTTTAAACGGGTATTCATCAGATAATGTTATGAGCTGTGACATTCCATATAAAGGTCAGGACAAAAATCAAGTAACTTGTTCAAATAGCTGTGGTTGAACAAGGCTCCTCCTCCTGACTGCAGCCCGCTATCTCCCTGATCTCTCTCAAAGGATTTTGTGTCTTTTCATGTCACTGTACTCACAATGACATAAATTGTACAAATGGGCATAACAGCACACACTTTCAGACAGTTTCTCCTTGAGGGCATTCTTGGTGTGCTCAGTCCAAGAAAAGTAGTTGTCTGAAGACAGAAAAACAGAGCGGCTTAAAGGAGAGAACTTGGCCATCCACAGCACGAAGTGGGCATGATTGTCAGATTGTTGGACGCAGCCCCATCCCGGATAATTCCATATAGGAAAGATGCTTTCAAACACTGTTAGATGAGCACCTTATTGGAAGCAAACTGAGGCCTTGAATCCTGATGCTATTCTGCGTCACTATCATCGAGCTCTGACTTTGTGTTTGATTTTCCCTGACCTTAAATTCCAGAAACGTTTGCCTGTTTTAAAACCAATCTACTCCATGGTTACCTCCTGGGCAAATCAATGGCCTTTACACACTCGGCCACGATGCTCCCTCAGATCCTTCACACATTTCTGGGTGCTCAAGTAGTCGTGAATGACATGCAGCCCTGTTGTCTGAAGCCATCTGATGAGCTCTTCAGTGCGGTTAATAGATAATCAATCCTACACGTCCTTAAATGTTTAGTGGCAAAGTATATTTAAATAAAGCTGACACACTGATGACACGGTGGTTTCTCTGTCGCACTATTCCCTGAAGACAAGATGTTGGATAATGAGTCCTTTCCTTGTTTTATTTCCCGAAACTTTAATCCTGAACTCCCACATTAAAGACCCTTTTTTTCTTTCAACTTGTTCTTTAAAATGGTTCACTGTGGGTTAGAGAGATCCTTTCCCCCCCAAAATCTGGAGACTTGTATTGTGAAAGTGTTCATCACCATGACGTGAAATGTTGTGTTACCTTCTACAAATGTATGGATGTAAAACTGCGTTATGTTCTCTGTATGCTTTGTTAGCTTGTTTTACAGCTCTTAAGCTTTAGCTCCATGAACACTTTGTTTTTAAATTATTGAAATCATTACGGCTGAAGATTTCAGGTCAGCTGTTTCGACGGGATGTGATCCATGTACCACTCCCTTTAATCAGTGCAGCTATACGACATAAAGTGATTACATCATGCACTGCTCTTCCTCAGGGACTCCTTTCAGCACAGACCCATTCAGAAACATCTTTTTGGCTCGCGTTTGATCAGCTGCCCAAGATCTCTACAGTGCAGTGCAGTAGTTTCCCAACTCACTTGAGGGCATGCAAAGAAAGAACAGAGCCAGGAAGTTATATCAGGTTTAATCGTTTGCGTGGTCCAATTTTTCTTTTGATTTGTTGTCAGAAAGGTTGAAATGATTCCCCCTTCAAAAGATTGAAAATTAAATCAGTTTGGGCCTTTTTAGTGAGACTGAACTATTTTTATGGAAGATTTTTTTTTAATTGCGTTTGGGCTTTTAAACTATGAAAATCAGACCATGGAGTTTATTTGGACCAGCTGGGTTGAATGAGCCAATCAGAGCTCGCTTTATGTATTTGCAAAATGCAAACCGACTGTTGTATGTTTGTAGCTTAACATGCAAAGGGGATTTTGAAGTAATATTTTTTCTCTGAAAACTCGTAAAAAATGTAGGCGAGTCCAAAGCAGCAACAAAGGAGGGAAAAAGTGTGTCAGCAAACATTAAGACAGTTTGAAAAATGTAATTAACCCACAACAGGACGTGTCAGGACTTTAAAATCATTGATTATTTTAAGAGGTAATGGTTAATCCCTCCCTCCATCCATCCATCCATTATCTATACCGCTTATCCTGTTCAGGGTCGCGGGGGGGCTGGAGCCTGTTCCAGCTGTCATTGGGCAAGATGCAGGGTTACACCTGGACAGGTCACCAGTCAATCACAGGGCTGACACAAAGAGACAGACAACCTTTCACGCTTTTTACGGGCAATTTAGAGTCACCAATGAACCTAACGAGCATGTCTTTGGACTGTTAGTACCCGGAGAGATCCCACACATGCACGGGGAGAACATGCAAACTCCACACAGGAAAGGCGACTACGTCTGGACCAAGGTTCAAACCAGGAATCTTGTAACAGTGAGGCGACAGCGCTCACCTCTGCAGCCTGACAGTTAATAGTACAATAAAATATTTCACTGGATTTTCCATATATTAGCAATGCTGAACGTGAATCTATGCAGGCAGGAGCCCTCAACACCAACTCTGACAACTTCAGGCCGCAGCGAGACACAGGACGAAGCAGAGGCCAAGGAGCCTGAAAAGGACAACACAAGGATAGAGAATGTGCACACGCAAGTAGCAGTCCTTTTATGTTCAAGATATGTCTGCAATCTCTTTGCATTATTGTGGACAGAAACGACCATGAAAACCACAGGTGGACGTATGGTTGGTTTCAGAGCTGTAGGGAACACAAAGCCTGTTCTTCAGACCTTTGTGAAGGTTATATAGAGAGGAGGTACTAAATGAACTGTTCTGGGGCTTATTGTGTGTTTTCCTTAGTGCAAAACTACTTCAAAAGTATGAATGTCTATACTATTGTGAACTCCACGGTACAGTAAATCTGCAGCCATTTTCCCATATGAATGCTCGCCAACATCAGTGGAACATGTAGCACAAAGCAAGAGATTCTCGCTGGGTTAGGCGAGTGTTGGTCTGGGTAAAGCGAGTAAAAAAAGTGGAGCTTTTCATAATGATGTTTTTGATAACCGTACAACATGACTTATGATGTCAAACTACAACAATCTCTGACTCTATGCAATCTCTTGAGGAAAATGTATTGTCACGGACCGAGAGTCAATATTTCTGGGCTTCCATTGTAGTAGGCGGATATTCAGATAATTGATATCAGATAACCAGGCAATGTCATTAACTTTATCAACATGTAAAATCACTTGTTTGTCCAGCACATCCCACAGATGCTCGATTGGAGTGAGATCTGGGGACTTTGGAGGCCAAGTCAACACCTTCACCTCGTCGTGTTCCTCAAACCATTCCTGAACCATGTCTGTCTGAAAGGGGCCACTGATGTTTGGGAATACTGTTTCCATGAAGGGGTGTACTTGGTCTGCAACAATGTTTAGGTAGGTGGTACGTGTCAAAGTAACATCCACATGAACGGCAGGACTCAAGGTTTCCCAGCAGAACATTGCTCAAAGCATCACACTGCCTCCGCCGGCTTCCTATAATGCATCCTGGTGCCATGTCTTCCCCAGGTAAGAGACGCACACGCACCCGGATCACATGATGTAAAAGAAAATGTGATTCATCAGACCAGGCCGCCTTCTTCCATCGCTCCGTGGTCCAGTTCTAATGCTCTCGTGGACAGGGGTCAGCATGGGAACCCTGACCGGTCTGCAGCTACGCAGCCCCATACGCAATAACCTGTGATGCTCTGTGTGTTCTGACACCTTTCTGTCAGAACCAGCATTAACTATTTCAGCAGTTTGAGCTTCAGTAGCTCTTCTGTTGGATCGGATCACACGAGATGGCCTTCGCTCCCCGCGCACCAATTAGCCTTGGCTGCCGACGACCCTGTCGCCCGTTCTGTGGTTTTTCTTCCTTGAACCTCTTTTGGTAGGTGCTGACCTCTGCAGACCGGGAACACCCCACAAGAGCTGCAGTTTTGGAAATGCTCTGACCCAGTCAGCCTTGACAAGGGGCTCACATCCTTATGTTTGGGCATTTTCCTGCTTCCAACACATCATGGTGATGGTTGTCAGCGAGGGTCAATTAAAGGATGCGATATAATTATCCACGGGCACACGCCAGCAACGCGCGGGGTCATTGCAAAACAAAACTTCGTCAACAACTTAAAGTATGTTTTGTTGAAAAGGGACCACCCGCCCCTGGCGCCCGACCTCAATTATTTTAGTCGCCAAATTAGATTTTTACCCGCATTTGGCGAGTGGCGGGTGCTAATTTTGGACCCTGGACAGGGGCCACTGTAACGAGATAATCTATGCTATTCACTGGACCTGTCAGTGGTCAGATGTCATGGCTGATCGTGTATTGGCTAGGTCAGACATTATTCTGATTTGTATTATGGGAAGGCCGGGCAACCATATTAATTTCTTACATTATGACTCATCTGGGTAATGTCCTGATAAGTTCAGGGTTGCAGTGCAAGGATAAAAAAGGATAGCAGAGTTGGTGCACATGAAAATAAATCATTTAAGAAGTTAGCTGAGCATGGGTGGCATATGCAAACAGAGGTCTGTAGTAGGCTGCAGATAAATTATTTTCCAGTGTGGACATTCGTCCTGATTTGAGCTTCATGGTGAAAGGTTTATCATGTCTGCACCATGACGGTCCTCTTTAAGCTGTGCAGCAATAAGCACAGTCCCATCATGCACAGCAGTGATAGTCTGAATTGTTTAGAGTCGCAGTGATTAATAGCTTCTAATCAGACAATCAGAAGCCACACCCACTCTGATGATTTCTTCTTTGTTTGATGGATTGGTTGCCATCTTCACCCCGAGCCTGTTCCCCTGCTGTCTGTCATCAAAAACTCTCCAGCAGCCTCCTCCGGCACGTCGAGCCGTCTCTCACGTCTCCTCCTCAGGTCTGTTCAAAGCTGAGCAAACACACACCATTAGCAAGGACGATCAATAATACTGCACAGCACCCTTCTATCATACGCTGACCTGATTTCATGCACAAAAAACAAAGAGGAGGAGGAGGCCACTGCTGATGGAGAACGTAACGCTTCCATCACAGCCGAGCAAGCAAACATCATAATTCCATTAGAGTCCATGAATATTAATCACATGCATTATACATATTGTACATACAGTGCATGTAGTGTATATCCTGCAGGGTGTAACAGATTAAAAATAACATGCAGACACTCTTTCCTTTAATGTTTTTTTTTATTATCAGAACAAATTGTATTAAATTAAACGTTTAGACCGTTTCTCATCAACTATTTAACATGTGGATATTTATATTCCCAACAATATTATTTCTAATGATCTAATTTAAAAGACCTGTCGAGTGCCTTGAGCTGCTCTAAGATTGATCTCGTTGGTAATTCTTGCAATATTCTGTCACTCGTGGATCATAGTAGTAATGAAAATGCATCTGCTGGTCTCCTGATTATACATCCATCCATCATCTACACCGCTTATCCTGTTCAGGGTCGGGGGGGGGCCTGGAGCCTATCCCAGCTGTCATTGGGCGGAAGGCAGGGTACACCCTGGACTGGTCGCCAGTCAATCACAGGGCTGACAGACAGAGACAGACAACCTTTCGCACTCACACCCACACCTACGGGCAATTAAGAGTCACCACTGAACTAAGGAGCATGTCTTTGGACTGTGGGAGGAAGCCCGAGAACCCACGCATGCACGGGGAGAACATGCAGACTCCACACAGAAAGGCCCACTTTGTCTTTGAACCAGCAACCTTCTAGCTGCGAGGCAACAGCGCTAACCACTGAACCACCGTGCAGCCCCTGCTTATACATTTTAAAGGTAAATGTAATTCACATTTCTCATGTGAGTCCCCGACCTTAAAGTTCAAACTGTGCCTCTGGTCAGGTCTTTGGTTGTTTATATTTCTAGATGCACATGAAGAAAGATCCACGATCCAGACAGCAGATTGTCATAAAACACGTTGAACACATTCTTGAGGACAGTTGTGAACATTTTTAACACCCTTAATGTGCTTTCCTCCAGCGTTACCTTTGAAATGTCAGATTTCCCTGAAAAAGACTGAGCACATTAATGATCCTTAGGGGATTTTAACATCCTCATGGCATTCCTGAGACACATGTTACATTTAATCCACAGTGCTGCTAAAGCTTCAAGAACGTCTTTACTGTGTTTTCTCTTCTTCAGATGTAAGCTTCTCGGGCCTGCTAACAAGTGTTCTGCAATTAGCCAGCGCCTAAATGAGCTCTACAGATGTGAGCAAGACGCTTCACTGTTAGCACATCCAAACGTATTGTTTGCACATCATCTGGGGATAATGTTGCAATAACATCAGGCCCACTTTTATCTGCCAGTGATGAGAAGCATCAGAGGCATGAAGAAGCAGCAGCAGCAGATGGCTCTACTTAATGCCTGTGACTCTCTTCTTTGCTCCTGTTCCATTTATTCGCTCTGTTTCAGTAAACAATGATTGGTGTCTGGCTGCCCTGTGTGAGGCAAATCAGCTCTCATCTCCAGTGATGAAAAGTGACATGAATAGATTTGGTCTGAAAGGTTTCCTTTCCCATGATTAAGAGCCTCGCAGGATGCAGAGAGAATCCTGATTCTAATAAATTTGCTTTCCATATGCAAACCAGCCGCAAAACAAACTCATCAATTTCACATCAGCTTTCATCTAGCTTAATGGGCAGCCATTAACAAAACCAATCGCCTCACTCCTTCTTCTCCCCCCGCCGTGTTTCTTTGAGCTATCAGAGCACATGAAATCATATTCACACACACACACACACACACACACACACACACACACACATGCAGCTCTGTGTTTGTTGCAGCACCAGATGGCAGAGAGTGAAACCAGCTCTCACTCCGGGGTGAGAAGCATGAGGAATTTATTGCACATCTCAGAGTCTGCTATAATACATCTCAACGCATTTCATAATGTTGCTCATCAGAGACGGTGCAGCGAGCAGCCATGCAAAGGAGGCCGTTATGAATAAACACATATTTAAACGCAATCTTAAACACATAACACGGCAGCTCTTGATGGGATCGTAGCCTGTGAGCTGCAGGATTCCTCTGCTGTGTGTGAAAGTGTCGCAGGGATGGGAAAAGATGGCCAGGATGGAGAGGGGCTGATTGTGTTTCATGACAGTGATCCGTACTATGTTTTTTATGTTATGTTACAGATTATGTTATTGCTTTTTTGCTTTTATGGGACATCTAATGGTAAGAGGGACAGGAAATATGTGCAGAGAGACGGCAGAGTGTTTGTTTGAAACAGCACGAGGCATCCCGTCCGTGCACAATCCTCTGTGAGCATCAATCAGAGCGAGATGTGACACATTTTCACTCCCTTCTGCAAATGAATAATGAAACTGTCGGAAAGCAGACAAGATATTGAGTTTTGTTACTTAATCCAATCGTGCCACAGCAGTAATATCTATTTTTTCACAGTTTACAGTAGTACACAATCCCTGTCCCCTAAAAAGTATGTCCTTAGGCTTTTACAAAAAACATAAAGCTGTCTTGTTTAGATTCTTTTACCAAAAAGAGTCCACAAAACGTTCCTAATGATCGTACGTTTGTTGAGATCTGTTTTCATACATCCACTCCTGAAACCTTCCCAAAGATGTAAGGTGATGTTTATGCTTAAAGCACGTGGTTAGATGACGGAAAGGCGGAGGTCCATATTAAAAAATAAATTGGCAGAAGACAGATTGTGTTTTACTTTTTAATGCTTAACTAAAGCCACAGTCTTTGCCTACCCCACTTTATGTGTATGATGTTTTTGTGTGTTCATTTTGAACGAGTCCCAGTTTGGTTATGATAAAGCTCCAGAACATCTAGTTTAGGTTTAATAAAAGATTGGAGTTTTGGTTAAAATACAAAAAGGCTATGAAAGAAGGAAGTAAAGTCACGTTATGGTTGTGTCCAATGATTGTATAGATGGACGACGCTTCTCCATCTGCTCTCATTGTACAAAACATGGCTGCATGAGTTGGATTTGTCAACAGAGCTGTCAATCATCATTTTGACAGCATCAAATAACTAATTAAAAGCAAACTTGTGAGAAAAATGAACACTTGGACGTAAATCAGCATGATAAGAACTAACTATAATGACAGAAAAATGTATTTGTCGTGTATTTTGATTTTATAGTTTGACTCATGTCCCATCTGCTATACTGCAGCCAGTCAGCAGGGGGCGATAGAGAGGGGTTGGCTTCACTTTTATGTCGGCCATCTTTTTATACAGTTAAAAATTGATTTATTATTAAGTTAAAGATTATTAATATGGTTCTGGTTATGTGATATGTGATTATTAGCTTTAGTTGATAAATACATTCGCTTCACTATTATGTTTTCATTCAAGAGTTAATCTTTTTTTCTTCTTTGTCCACTTCCTGTTTGAGGATGGAAAAATGAAAATTAATGACACCAGAGGATATAAGAACAAAAAAAGAAAAGGAGTAAGGATATTATTTCATGGCAGTCCACCAATAAGGAAGGACGAGTTTCTCCTTGTTGGAATGATAGTAGGACCAAAACGGTGGGAAAGTTTGTCGAGAAAAACTTTGGGAAGTAAGAACGGTCAGGATAAGGAGAGGTGGAAAAGTTATTGTTAAATGTCTGTGTAAGCTTCAGGGGGATAAAGCCCTAAACAAATCGTACCTTTGGAGAGGATTATAGCTGCGTTACTTGCTTCCCACTAGGAACAGAGATTTAGATGATGTGTGCTACAAGGTAAGGCCGTATGAGAAAGCTCCTCTGTCAGGAGTATGGCCATGTGGCTGCTGTACGTAGAGGAGTCAGGAGATGTGGGAGATGTGGGGAAACGACTGCACTGACGAGTGCAACAAGATCAACATCGAGCAACACTGCAAGATCAATCAATCAATCAATCAAATTTTATTTGTATAGCGCCAAATCATAACCAGGGTTATCTCGAGACACTTTACAGAAAGAGCAGGTCTAGACCGACTCTTTGTTAAGTTATTTAAAGAGAGGCCCAACATGAATCACCATGAGTAGCACTTAGCAATACGGTACATTGGCAGAAAAACTTCCTTTTAACAGGCAGAAACCTCGAGCAGAACCAGACTCATGTTGAACAGCCATCTGCCTCGACTGGATGGGCCGAAAATGGGATAGAAGGAGATGCAGGATAGAGACAGGCAAAGAGAGCAACAACAACATATGTCCTTGTTACATGAACAACAACAGACACATACTTATGGTTACAAGGCCAATAATAGTGGTAGACTAGGGTGAAGATTGGCTAAATAAATAAATAAATAAATAAATAAATTAGCGAGAGAAGCAGAGTAATGATAAAGGCTGAGGTAATCGTAATTGTAACAGTTGAAGTCAACAGGTCTACTATTAGCATTAGCAGCAACAATAATTATACTATGGGGAAGGCTGATGTTAGTAGTTGTTGCAGTCGAGCAGGTCCACAGCAGCAGGTGGTCTGCAGCAACGATCCTCAGGAACCTTCAAGACAAGGGAGCACAAGAACTCCCGGGAAGATATGTGGTTAGTAATGTTAATGGGACCAGAAGATACAGAGTTAATGAGCTGCATTAACATGACAGAGAGAGAGAAAGAGAGAGAGGGAGAGAGAGAGAGGGAGGGAGAGAGAGACAGAGAGTCAGACAGAGAGTCAGAGAGAGAGAGAGAGAGAGAAGCTTGGTGTGTCAGATCCCCCCGGCAGTCTAAACCTATAGCAGCATAACTATGGGCTAGCCTGAGCCAGCCCTAACTATAAGCTTTATCAAAGAGGAAAGTTTTAAGTCTACTCTTAAAAGAAGAGAGGGTGTCTGCCTCCCGGACTTTGACTGGTAGATTGTTCCAGAGGAGGGGGGCCTGGTAATTGAAGGCTCTACCTCCAACACTACTCTTAGAGACTTTAGGTACCACAAGCAGGCCTGCATCCTGGGAGCGCAATGTTCTAGAGGGGTAATATGGCACTATGAGCTCTTTAAGATATGATGGTGCCTGACCATTAAGAGCTTTGTAAGTAAGAAGAAGGATTTTAAATTCTATTCTATATTTTACAGGAAGCCAGTGCAGAGAGGCTAATACAGGAGAGATGTGATCTCTCTTCCTAGTTCTTGTCAGCACACGTGCTGCAGCATTTTGTACCAGCTGCAGAGTTTTTAGTGACTTATTAGGGCAGCCTGATAGTAACGAGTTACAATAATCCAACCTGGAAGTAACGAATGCATGGACTAGTTTTTCTGCATCGTTTTGAGACAAGATGTGTCTGATTTTTGCTATGTTGCGAAGATGAAAGAAGGCTGTCCTTGATATTTGTTTTATGTGGGAGATGAAGGACATATCCTGATCAAATAGAACTCCCAGATTCCTAACAGTAGTGCTGGATGCCAGGCTGATGCCATCTAGGGCAGCTGTATCATTAGAGAAAGAATCTCTAAGGTGTTTTGGGCCGAGCACAATAACTTCAGTTTTGTCTGAATTAAGTAGCAGAAAGTTTCTAGTCATCCAGATCTTTATGTCCTTAAGGCATGCTTCTAGTTTAGATAGCTGATTGGTTTCGTCTGGCTTCATAAGTGTAATTGAGTATCATCTGCATAACAATGAAAATTAATGGAGTGTTTCCTCATGATATTACCAAGAGGAAGCATATATAAGGTAAAAAGAATCGGTCCGAGCACAGAACCTTGTGGAACTCCATGACTAGCTTTAGTGCGCATAGAGGACACATCATGAACATTAACAAACTGAGATCGATCTGATAAATAAGATTTAAACCAACTTAATGCAGATCCTGTAATGCCAATTAAATGTTCTAATCTCTGTAACAGGATGTGATGGTCTATCGTGTCAAAAGCGGCACTAAGATCTAACAGGACGAGTACAGAGAGAAGTCCTCTGTCTGAAGCAGTAAGTAGATCATTTGAAACGCGCACAAGTGCTGTCTCAGTGCTATGGTGGACTCTAAATCCTGACTGAAAGTCCTCAAATAAACTGTTGTTATGAAGAAAGTCACATAATTGATTAGCGACTGCTTTCTCAAGGATCTTTGAGATAAAAGGAAGGTTAGATATAGGTCTATAGTTAGCTAAGGTGCCTGAATCATGGGTAGGCTTTTTAAGAAGTGGCTTAATTACAGCTAGTTTAAAAGACTGGGGTACATAGCCCGTCGATAAAGACATATTGATCATGTCTAGTAAAGAAGTGCTAATTGAGGGAAAGACTTCCTTAAGCAGCTTGGTTGGAATCGGGTCTAAAAGACAGGTTGATGGTTTCGACGAAGATATCAGAGAATTTAGCTCAGGAAGGTCAATTGGAGAAAAACAGTCAAGGTAAACATCAGGTTTTTGAGCAGTTTCCAAAGATACATCTGCACCAGTTAACAGCAGGTGGTTACAAATTTTGTCTCTAATCTTTAGGATTTTGTCATTAAAAGGTTGAAAAGGTACCTGGGATTGTTTTTATGTTCTTCTATGAGGGAGGAGTAGTAGACACCTCGAGCATGCCGTAGGGCCTTCCTGTATTTATTAAGACTATTTTGCCAGAGTAAACAAGACTCTTCTGTTTTGGTGGATCGCCACATTCTTTCAAATTTACGCGACATTTGCTTCAAGTTACGAGTTTCTGAGTCATACCATGGAGCTAGCCTCTGTCGTTTGATAATCTTCTTTTTTAAGGGGGCAATCGAGTCTAGACTACTTCTCAGCAAACCTGCAGTACTATCAACAAACTGATCAAGCTGAGAGGGACTAGCATTAGCATCAGAGCTTTCTGTAGTAAACAGATGTGGTAAAGAATTAAAAGCAGCTGGAATTGTTTCCTTAAATTTAGCTACAGCCCTATCAGACAAACATCTTGTGAGTACATTTTTGTTAACTGGAGAGTAGTCGGTTAATAGGACATCGAATGTTACTAAATAGTGATCTGATAAAAGAGGATTTTGTGGGAAGACAATTAAGTTTTCGGTTTCAAGGCCATAAACTAGAACAAGGTGGAGGGTGTGGTTAAAGCGGTGAGTAGGCTGGTTTACACTTTGAGTGAAACCAATAGAGTCCAAAAGGGACATGAATGCCATGCTAAGACTATCATTATCAACATCTACATGAATATTTAAGTCCCCTACAATAATTATTTTATCTGGACTCAGGACTAAATCTGATAAAAACTCTGAGAATTCCGTTAGAAAATCAGAGAATGCGCCAGGAGGGCGGTATACTATCACAAATAAAACAGGCTGTAAAGTTTTACAGGCTGGGTGTGAAAAACTCAGAACAAGGCTTTCAAAAGAGCTGAAATTAAGTTTTGGTCTAGGGTTGATTAGAAAACTAGAACTGAAGATAGCTGCCACTCCACCACCTCGACCAGTGTCTCGAGGAATATGAGTATTAAGATGACTGGGAGGAGTGGATTAATTTAAGCTGACATATTCTTCCTGACACAGCCAAGTCTCAGTTAAAGAGAGTAAATCAATATGATAATCCGATATCAGATCGTTCACTAATAGAGCTTTAGATGACAGGGATCTGATATTTAACAGACCACATTTAATTCTCATATTTTTTGGCATAACTTTGGTTGTTGTTTTAATTTTTATTACATTTTTTTTATTTACTCCTTTTTCATTTAAGTTTGAATTAACTGTAATAAAAGGCCTGGGTTGGGGGGCAGACACAGTCTCTATAACATTAACATTGTGGCTGGGAAATTGCTCACAGGGAAGCTCAGAGGAGTGTGTAGGACTACAGCTCTGCCTCCTGGTCTCAACTCTGGTTTGTCAGGTTTTACGACTAACAAACTTAGCCATATTACGAGACAAAAGAGCTGCACCATCCAAAGTGGGATGAATGCCGTCTCTTCCGATCAGACCAGGCTTTCCCCAGAATGTCTGCCAGTTATCTATGAAGCCCACATCGTTTGCTGGGCACCACCTCGACAGCCAGCGGTTGAATGATGACATGCGGCTATACATGTCATCACTCGTCAGATTGGGCAGGGGTCCAGAGAAAACTACGGAGTCCGACATCATCTTTGCAAATGCACACACCGACTCAACATTAATTTTAGTGACTTCCGATTGACGTAACCGGGAGTCATTAACGCCGACATGAATTACAATCTTATCAAATTTACGATTATCCTTTGTCAGCAGTTTTAAATTTGACTGGATGTCGCCCGCTCTGGCCCCAGGAATACATTTCACTATGGCCACTGGCTTCGCTAACTTCACGTTTCTGACTATGGAGCTGCCAATAACCAGAGTTGGTTTCTCAGCGGGTGTGTCGCTGAGTGGGGAAAACTTGTTCAAAACGTGAAGTGGTTGGTGGTGGACCGTGTGCTTCGTCTTGCGGCTATGCTTCCCTCTGAGAGTAACCCAGCCACTGCCTCCCGGCTGCTCGGGAGTTGCCGGGGGAGAAGCTACGTTAGGTCGGCCCACACCGGCTACTGGCCCTGGGGGCTTGCTGCTGATTACAGCAGCTAGCGATGCTTGGTTTTCCAAGGTGCGGAGCCGCTTCTCTAATTCCGTGATCCTTGCCTCCATAGCTCCAAAAATACTACATTTCATACAACTACCCTTATCCGTAAAGGAGGTCGAGGTAGAGCTAAACATCTGACACACCGAACAGGGCAGATCAGGAGAGCATGAGGGAGAAGGAGAAGCCATTTCAATGGATTAAGCTAGCTGCTAAGCGTGTATAAAGTTAAGGGTTTAGCAGATATGTCGCTAATGCAACAATGAGAGTGCTTGATGAAAACTAGTGTCTGTTTAAGTACACAGCAGCTGAATAACCACAGTGATGATAATTACAGCAGATTAATCGATTTAGCTCGAGCTCTAGCAGCAGCTACAAACAGCACAGAACAACACAGTAGCAGCGAGAAAACAGGAAATGACGTAATACGCTCACCTGACGCAATACGCTCACACACGGCAACCAATCACTGATAGACTGGGACGCAGTCAACTCATTCAACTCAACTGATTCTGTGTCAGTCAGCTAGACAGCTTCCGATGCAGAATAGGAACAAGTCAACATTAAGCTTTGTCAGGTCTGTCCTCAAGAAGAAAACTACTTTAACATGAGAACGAATGGAGGGCGGAGCCATCATTTCTGATGCATTCGAGGAAGTCGGGAAATCTGAATACTGAACGGCTTTTGTGACACAGCGTCAGGGAATTTTATCTCAAGTTGAATTTTAGATCTAGAACAGATTGTTAGCTGTTAGTATGCAGATGTCTGTTTATAGAGATTAATAAGAAGATAAAACGTCATCAGATGAAGCTGATGGGAGCCGGGATGTCATTACTGTGGATTACGTTCCGCCTGCTTTTGCTCTCCACACGGACTGTTTTTCCTGCGTATGCTGAAGCCTGATAATTCGTGATTGGTCAGTAGTACTGGGGACTACAAACGAAACCCAGAACACTTCCCTTACTAAAAATCAATGCCCCTGCAGATTCTATATTTCCATGCAGAATCTGTAAATAGAGATTGTTTCCGGTATAATGTTCTGATGAAATCAACAGTCAGGTAAAAGTCTGTTGATAATCTGCAGGAAGTCTAAATCTCGGAGTATCTTCATAAACTAATGATCACAAACAAACACAATCCTATCAGGCTGAGCTCTCCTTAATCTTGGGTTGAGGCAAAGATTAGGTTCATGAACAACATTTTTAGGGCCAAAATGCACACAAGGAACAAAACAGGTTGACGCAGGATGTAAGGCACCACATCTGCGGGAAATACTGTGTTGTTGGTAGTGCCTGCAGTAGGTAGGAGCGCTTACTTAGAAAATTCCTCCTCCTGTGGGTTGAGTGAGTTGTATCTGTGGGCAAGAATAAGAAACCATGTGGTTGTATGGGTTGAAAGACTCTTTGGTTTGTTTGTCCATATAATGTGTAGCCCTGTGGAAACCGAAACGTGACTAAGAACATATTCTGGTGTCATGCTGCAGCTCAACACAACATCACAGGGTGCTGTGTGTGGGGGCAGGGGGCTGTGACAACTAATCATATCAGAGGAGGCTGCAAAACAGCTCTGAACTCACATAACTAATGATAACAGCACAAACATGCTGGGCACTTCAGAGTCACTGAAATATATTGTTAATAATAGAGAGAGGAACTTTATGAGAGATACATGTTTTGGATTATTGATTAAATATATATTTAATTAAAGCCGCAAGCGGCGATGAACGGGCCCTCGCACCCGTGGCCACGTTGGGTCTTGTCGTGGCCGCGGGGTGTGCTGCAGACACGGGGTGCACCTCAGAAGCGGGGTGTGCATGAAGCACAGGATGTGCTGTAGCCACAGGCTGTCCACCAGTAGGGGCTGCTGTCAGCATCACCCAAAATTCTATGGAGATCTGTTCAGGCCGAGACTATAATCATGCATGTGAAATTTGAAGCTGATATAACATTGTATGTGACAGGTAGTACTGACTCTTGCCAGTAGGTGGCGCTATGAGTATGAGCGAAAAATTATTATGTAGACCTGTGCAGGCCGAGACTGTTATCATGCATGTGAAATTAGGAGCTGATCGGACAATCTATGTGAGAGTTAGTACTGGCACTGCCCAGTAGGTGGCGCTATGACTATGAGCGAAAGATTAATATGTAGACCTGTTCAGGGCGGTACCCTCATGAAACCAGTGAAATTTGGAGCTGATCGGACAATGTATGTGACAGTTAGTACTGGCTCTGCCCAGTAGGTGGCGCTATGACTTTGAGTGAAAAATGTATCTGTAGATGTGTTCAGGGCAGTACCCTCATCAAACCTGTGAAATTTGGTGGAGACTGGACAATGTATATGACAGTTTATACAGGCTCTGCCCAGTAGGTGGCGCTATGACTATGAGTGAGAAATGTATATGTAGATGTGTTCAGGGCGGTACCCTCACCAAACTTGTGAAATTTGGTGGAGATTGGGCAATGTATATGAGAGTTGATACAGGCTGTCACCAGTGGGTGGCGCTATAGTATTGGTAAGGAAAGGAGTGTGTAGATCTGTTCAGGGCGGGACTGTTATCAAGCATGTGAAATTTGGTGCAGACAGGATGAAGTACGGACGAGTTATCAATGCCTAAATGTTATGGCGAGGCATCATGGCGAAGGTTATATTCGTGGCGCCGCCAGGGTCACGCCCTCTGTTGTAACCTCACCAACTTTTCTCACAGACCTTAATCAAGATCTTAAGAGTTTCCTGACATGAATTTGAGGTTAATATGTTTTACCACCTTGGAGGAGGAGCTTGTAGAGTAAAACATGTCACTTCCTGTTTCCAGTAGTGGGCGCTAGGCCTGATGGGAAATATTTTCCTGTAATTGTGTTGGGGCTGGGATTCTTGTCTGACATGTGAAATATGAAGAGGATAGAAGACTGTATGTGAGAGTAACAGTGATTTTCATTTTTTGGCATTTTGCCAAAAAAACATCAGACTTTGACCCCCAGCCAAGGCCACGCCCATTCTCAAAAACTCAAGCTTTTGATAACTTTTAATCTTCAATGTGTTATAAACCGAGCGACTTTGAAAAGTCTGGGAGGAAGTCCCTAGGAGGAGTTCGTTAAAGTATGACCCCTGTAAATCGCCAAAAAGACGTCTAATTTTGAAATTCAAAGCAAAATGGCTGACTTCCTGTTTGGTTTGAGGTATGGGTGCAAGAGGCTTTTTAGTGCGTCTTGGGCTGTTCAATATGTTTACCAAATTTCATACACCTAGGTGAAAGTAACCTCTATGGGGAGGCGTTTTTGAAAATTTCTAGGGGGCGCTATGGAGCCATTTTGCAACAGTCATCTGTGAAACCCACAAAATATCAAATTTTTCACCAGACCTGATGCACAGTCCGAATTTGATGAGTTTTGGGGCATGTTAAAGCCGCCAAATATGCGATTCATTTGGCACCAGAAACAAACAAACAAACAAACAAACAAACAAACAAAGAATAATAATTCCTTCAATTTCAAGAGGTCCTCGCACCGCCTTCGGTGCTCGGGCCCTAATTATAGCAATGCTTCAAAGGAATCAGAAATCACATATAAGACCTTAAAGAGAGAAATTCCTTTTTGCACAATAACAAAGCTACATACAAAGCTCCATCCTTCGTAAGCCACCCATGAGATACATTACACAGCGGGGGCAGGCTCCGCCCTCCATTCGTTCTCATGTTAAAGTAGTTTTCTTCTTGAGGACAGACCTGACAAAGCTTAATGTTGACTTGTTCCTATTCTGCATCGGAAGCTGTCTAGCTGACTGACACAGAATCAGTTGAGTTGAATGAGTTGACTGCGTCCCAGTCTATCAGTGATTGGTTGCCGTGTGTGAGCGTATTGCGTCAGGTGAGCGTATTACGTCATTTCCTGTTTTCTCGCTGCTACTGTGTTGTTCTGTGCTGTTTGTAGCTGCTGCTAGAGCTCGAGCTAAATCGATTAATCTGCTGTAATTATCATCACTGTGGTTATTCAGCTGCTGTGTACTTAAACAGACACTAGTTTTCATCAAGCACTCTCATTGTTGCATTAGCGACATATCTGCTAAACCCTTAACTTTATACACGCTTAGCAGCTAGCTTAATCCATTGAAATGGCTTCTCCTTCTCCCTCATGCTCTCCTGATCTGCCCTGTTCGGTGTGTCAGATGTTTAGCTCTACCTCGACCTCCTTTACGGATAAGGGTAGTTGTATGAAATGTAGTATTTTTGGAGCTATGGAGGCAAGGATCACGGAATTAGAGAAGCGGCTCCGCACCTTGGAAAACCAAGCATCGCTAGCTGCTGTAATCAGCAGCAAGCCCCCAGGGCCAGTAGCCGGTGTGGGCCGACCTAACGTAGCTTCTCCCCCGGCAACTCCCGAGCAGCCGGGAGGCAGTGGCTGGGTTACTCTCAGAGGGAAGCATAGCCGCAAGACGAAGCACACGGTCCACCACCAACCACTTCACGTTTTGAACAAGTTTTCCCCACTCAGCGACACACCCGCTGAGAAACCAACTCTGGTTATTGGCAGCTCCATAGTCAGAAACGTGAAGTTAGCGAAGCCAGTGGCCATAGTGAAATGTATTCCTGGGGCCAGAGCGGGCGACATCCAGTCAAATTTAAAACTGCTGACAAAGGATAATCGTAAATTTGATAAGATTGTAATTCATGTCGGCGTTAATGACTCCCGGTTACGTCAATCGGAAGTCACTAAAATTAATGTTGAGTCGGTGTGTGCATTTGCAAAGATGATGTCGGACTCCGTAGTTTTCTCTGGACCCCTGCCCAATCTGACGAGTGATGACATGTATAGCCGCATGTCATCATTCAACCGCTGGCTGTCGAGGTGGTGCCCAGCAAACGATGTGGGCTTCATAGATAACTGGCAGACATTCTGGGGAAAGCCTGGTCTGATCGGAAGAGACGGCATTCATCCCACTTTGGATGGTGCAGCTCTTTTGTCTCGTAATATGGCTAAGTTTGTTAGTCGTAAAACCTGACAAACCAGAGTTGAGACCAGGAGGCAGAGCTGTAGTCCTACACACTCCTCTGAGCTTCCCTGTGAGCAATTTCCCAGCCACAATGTTAATGTTATAGAGACTGTGTCTGCCCCCCAACCCAGGCCTTTTATTACAGTTAATTCAAACTTAAATGAAAAAGGAGTAAATAAAAAAAATGTAATAAAAATTAAAACAACAACCAAAGTTATGCCAAAAAATATGAGAATTAAATGTGGTCTGTTAAATATCAGATCCCTGTCATCTAAAGCTCTATTAGTGAACGATCTGATATCGGATTATCATATTGATTTACTCTCTTTAACTGAGACTTGGCTGTGTCAGGAAGAATATGTCAGCTTAAATTAATCCACTCCTCCCAGTCATCTTAATACTCATATTCCTCGAGACACTGGTCGAGGTGGTGGAGTGGCAGCTATCTTCAGTTCTAGTTTTCTAATCAACCCTAGACCAAAACTTAATTTCAGCTCTTTTGAAAGCCTTGTTCTGAGTTTTTCACACCCAGCCTGTAAAACTTTACAGCCTGTTTTATTTGTGATAGTATACCGCCCTCCTGGCGCATTCTCTGATTTTCTAACGGAATTCTCAGAGTTTTTATCAGATTTAGTCCTGAGTCCAGATAAAATAATTATTGTAGGGGACTTAAATATTCATGTAGATGTTGATAATGATAGTCTTAGCATGGCATTCATGTCCCTTTTGGACTCTATTGGTTTCACTCAAAGTGTAAACCAGCCTACTCACCGCTTTAACCACACCCTCCACCTTGTTCTAGTTTATGGCCTTGAAACCGAAAACTTAATTGTCTTCCCACAAAATCCTCTTTTATCAGATCACTATTTAGTAACATTCGATGTCCTATTAACCGACTACTCTCCAGTTAACAAAAATGTACTCACAAGATGTTTGTCTGATAGGGCTGTAGCTAAATTTAAGGAAACAATTCCAGCTGCTTTTAATTCTTTACCACATCTGTTTACTACAGAAAGCTCTGATGCTAATGCTAGTCCCTCTCAGCTTGATCAGTTTGTTGATAGTACTGCAGGTTTGCTGAGAAGTAGTCTAGACTCGATTGCCCCCTTAAAAAAGAAGATTATCAAACGACAGAGGCTAGCTCCATGGTATGACTCAGAAACTCGTAACTTGAAGCAAATGTCGCGTAAATTTGAAAGAATGTGGCGATCCACCAAAACAGAAGAGTCTTGTTTACTCTGGCAAAATAGTCTTAATAAATACAGGAAGGCCCTACGGCATGCTCGAGGTGTCTACTACTCCTCCCTCATAGAAGAACATAAAAACAATCCCAGGTACCTTTTCAACCTTTTAATGACAAAATCCTAAAGATTAGAGACAAAATTTGTAACCACCTGCTGTTAACTGGTGCAGATGTATCTTTGGAAACTGCTCAAAAACCTGATGTTTACCTTGACTGTTTTTCTCCAATTGACCTTCCTGAGCTAAATTCTCTGATATCTTCGTCGAAACCATCAACCTGTCTTTTAGACCCGATTCCAACCAAGCTGCTTAAGGAAGTCTTTCCCTCAATTAGCACTTCTTTACTAGACATGATCAATATGTCTTTATCGACGGGCTATGTACCCCAGTCTTTTAAACTAGCTGTAATTAAGCCACTTCTTAAAAAGCCTACCCATGATTCAGGCACCTTAGCTAACTATAGACCTATATCTAACCTTCCTTTTATCTCAAAGATCCTTGAGAAAGCAGTCGCTAATCAATTATGTGACTTTCTTCATAACAACAGTTTATTTGAGGACTTTCAGTCAGGATTTAGAGTCCACCATAGCACTGAGACAGCACTTGTGCGCGTTTCAAATGATCTACTTACTGCTTCAGACAGAGGACTTCTCTCTGTACTCGTCCTGTTAGATCTTAGTGCCGCTTTTGACACGATAGACCATCACATCCTGTTACAGAGATTAGAACATTTAATTGGCATTACAGGATCTGCATTAAGTTGGTTTAAATCTTATTTATCAGATCGATCTCAGTTTGTTAATGTTCATGATGTGTCCTCTATGCGCACTAAAGCTAGTCATGGAGTTCCACAAGGTTCTGTGCTCGGACCGATTCTTTTTACCTTATATATGCTTCCTCTTGGTAATATCATGAGGAAACACTCCATTAATTTTCATTGTTATGCAGATGATACTCAATTACACTTATGAAGCCAGACGAAACCAATCAGCTATCTAAACTAGAAGCATGCCTTAAGGACATAAAGATCTGGATGACTAGAAACTTTCTGCTACTTAATTCAGACAAAACTGAAGTTATTGTGCTCGGCCCAAAACACCTTAGAGATTCTTTCTCTAATGATACAGCTGCCCTAGATGGCATCAGCCTGGCATCCAGCAGTACTGTTAGGAATCTGGGAGTTCTATTTGATCAGGATATGTCCTTCATCTCCCACATAAAACAAATATCAAGGACAGCCTTCTTTCATCTTCGCAACATAGCAAAAATCAGACACATCTTGTCTCAAAACGATGCAGAAAAACTAGTCCATGCATTCGTTACTTCCAGGTTGGATTATTGTAACTCGTTACTATCAGGCTGCCCTAATAAGTCACTAAAAACTCTGCAGCTGGTACAAAATGCTGCAGCACGTGTGCTGACAAGAACTAGGAAGAGAGATCACATCTCTCCTGTATTAGCCTCTCTGCACTGGCTTCCTGTAAAATATAGAATAGAATTTAAAATCCTTCTTCTTACTTACAAAGCTCTTAATGGTCAGGCACCATCATATCTTAAAGAGCTCATAGTGCCATATTACCCCTCTAGAACATTGCGCTCCCAGGATGCAGGCCTGCTTGTGGTACCTAAAGTCTCTAAGAGTAGTGTTGGAGGTAGAGCCTTCAATTACCAGGCCCCCCTCCTCTGGAACAATCTACCAGTCAAAGTCCGGGAGGCAGACACCCTCTCTTCTTTTAAGAGTAGACTTAAAACTTTCCTCTTTGATAAAGCTTATAGCTAGGGCTGGCTCAGGCTTGGACTAGCCCATAGTTATGCTGCTATAGGTTTAGACTGCCGGGGGGATCTGACACACCAAGCTTCTCTGTCTCTCTCCCTCTCTCTCTCTCTCTGTCATATTAATGCAGCTCATTAACTCTGTATCTTCTGGTCCCATTAACATTACTAACCATATATCTTCCCGGGAGTTCTCGTGCTCCCTTGTCTTGAAGGTTCCTGAGGATCGTTGCTGCAGACCACCTGCTGCTGTGGACCTGCTCGACTGCAACAACTACTAACATCAGCCTTCCCCATAGTATAATTATTGTTGCTGCTAATGCTAATAGTAGACCTGTTGACTTCAACTGTTACAATTACGATTACCTCAGCCTTTATCATTACTCTGCTTCTCTCGCTAATTTATTTATTTATTTATTTTGCTAATCTTCACCATAGTCTACCACTATTATTGGCATTGTAACCATAAGTATGTGTCTGTTGTTGTTCATGTATCAAGGACATATGTTGTTGTTGTAACAAGAACATATGTTGTTGTTGCTCTCTTTGCCTGTCTCTATCCTGCATCTCCTTCTATCCCATTTTCGGCCCATCCAGTCGAGGCAGATGGCTGTTCAACATGAGTCTGGTTCTGCTCGAGGTTTCTGCCTGTTAAAAGGAAGTTTTTCTGCCAATGTGCCGAATATTGCTAAGTGCTACTCATGGTGGATTCATGTTGGGCCTCTCTTTAAATAACATAACAAAGAGACGGTCTAGACCTGCTCTTTCTGTAAAGTGTCTCAAGATAACTCTGGTTATGATTTGGCGCTATACAAATAAAATTCGATTGATTTGATTGATTGATCATGATGTTGTTATTTCAGCAAACTGAAGAGCCGTTAATTAAAGTCAATCACAAGAAAATCTGTTTCTGTTTGGGCTTCATCCCGCTGAAGTAAGCCAGAGTGCAGCCTCTGTGTAACTTACTGTTTACAGTGAAACTGAGACTCGGCAAGAACAGATGAACGGGCGCTCCTCCGGGGGATGGGATGAACCAAGAGATGACAGCGTTTATTTAGCAGACATATCTGGAGGGAGAATTTCACTTCACTTTGATAAAAAAAAAAAATTCACCCTCACTCCCAGAGGATACATCGTCGTCAGACGATAGCTGATGGGTTCTGAGATTGTACCAGAAATAAACACATTTTCACATGTATATTGACTTGAGGACTTGTGATCCAGAAATTAGTCAGATGATCCCTTTGAATGGTCTCCAAATGAAACCAAACTGTGACTGTGACATTTTTTAAATGGTCACAGATAAGTTTCATTTATGCACAAAACTGCTCATTTAGTTGAGGAAAAGAAGGGAAAGAATTCGCTGTGATGGTCACAGAGATCCTGGAGGCTGGCACTGTTACGTCCTGCAAAACCAGGATTCTACAAAAGGTGTGTTGTTAGGAAGTCCCACTATCAGCAGGCAGCACGTCGTCATGCCTACATGTTTGCAGTGGAAATAAGGCGGTCACGGTTGGGTTAGCATTAGGCACCAAAACTGCTCAGACTTAGAAAAAAGATCAAGAGGTTCTTAAAACTATTAAGCTACTTAATTGCAATTATGTATGTTGGTTATGTTACGTTACACACCTTACGGTCCCTTGGGACTCATGCGTCAGGACTTCTACCTTTTCTTGCATAACAAATACTGTGGCCATTTGAGGTCGCTGCCTTACAATAAAAGTAATTATGGCTCTTAATTGGCTTTGGCTCAGAGGACCTATAGAGCAATATATTTGGGGCGTACAGTCACACAAATTGTATATCATTGTCATATTTGGCCTCGCCTCATACGGGTGAGTTTGCAGCTTCACACACACATAAAGCTGAAAACATTGCTAACCTGCTCGTTTGAAGCAAAACAGCAATTTGTGTTTTTTCATGTCACCAGGTTGTTTTACTCCTTCATAGCCCTGTACTTAAAAATTGGTCCAGGCGTATGATTTTCTCTGTCATGTTTTTCCTTTTCACTGTGGAAAAGGTCTCTCAGTGTTGAAGCTCCTGAGGCTGCAATTTTCCCATCAGTAGCTGTCAGATGCACCACCCACATCTCAGTAGGATACCTGGGGAGGGACGGCCTCCTCCACAGAGCTGACCACCACAGAGACCTGTCAGTCAGCCAGACCCAGGTTCCGCAAGCTGCAGCCCACACGCACACACATACACACACACACACACACACACACACACACACACACACACACACGCATAAAACTGTGAGCCTGAAACGCAGCAGAAGAAGGGGTTTGGGAACACAACAAGAAGCAGGTACATTCTCTTTTGTTCTTTCCACCCTCTGATGTAAAGTTTGTGCTGAATCCAGGAACAAACAAAACAAGATGCTTTGCTGAAGTTCGACCTGAGTGGGCTCGTGTTGCTACAGAAGAACTAAGAATTAAGTAAATTAGAGGAAGTCGTTTGCTGATTTAACACTACTGTGGATGATTTCAAAACAAAGTGTAATTTCTTCAACTTTATCATCGCTGTACAAAACCAGGCTGCAACCCTTCGCACCTTTATTTCACTGTGATCCAACACTTCAGTGTGGTTTGGCTCCAGCATATCATAGAAAGAAAAGTAGGCAATAAAGAACCTCTCTGCTTCTAAACTGACATATAGGATGGGGGTTCTTAAAGAAATCCTCCTCTGCTTAGTGACAGGCTTGTATTAGATGTAGAGCTGCAACGATTAATCAAGTGAAAGAAACTTTATTGCTATTTAGTTTGATAATTTGATATTTCAAGCAAAATGTCAAACATCTGTTGTTTTCAGCTTCCTAAATGTGAAGAATTGCTGCTATATTTCAATCCTATTATAAATGTCTTGGGTTTAAAATTGATGGTTTGACCAAAGAAGCATTTGGAGGACAAATTGATCCATCTATTATCTATACGGTTTATCCTGTCCAGGGTCGCGGGGGGCTGGAGCCTATCCCAGCTGTCATTGGGCGAAGGGCGGGGTACACCCTGGACTGGTCGCCAGTCAATCACAGGGCTGACACATAGAGACAGACAACTTTTCACACCCATACCCACACGAGCATGTCTTTGGACTGTGTGAGGAAGCCGGAGAACCCATGCATGGGTAGAACATGCAAACTCACACAGAAGTTTATATTAATCTGTTATGATATTGATTGTAAATGGCCACTGACAGAGGACTCTGTCCTCTATTCAGAATCAGAATCAGAAATACTTTATTCATCCCCGGGTGGAAATTCAGGCTGCACGCGCGCCCAGCACATGCGCACTAGGTCCACTGCTCAAAAAAGTGGGGAAAAAAAGGTTGTATACATTTGTACTGATGTGTAATAGGAGTAAGGGTCTTTCTAGGACTATTTGGAGGTATTTTGGTGCTTAAGTTTGAGCAAAATATATTAAATTATCTATATTAATAATTATATTAAAGTGTTTTTTGTTTTCTTGTCAATATATCACTAATTGACATTTGTGACTCCCCGTCTGCCTTTGTATTAGATATTTATTCTCTTCAAAGTCCTCTTTCATGCAGTGTTTCACATACTTTATTCACCCTCTGTTGATTTTCCATCATCTCCTCCGTCTCTGCTCGTCTCTTTGCATCCTGGTGTTATGTTTGTGTACTCAGGCCCATCATCATCGCACTGGAGTGAAACTGACATGATCGCATTTATGATCCTCACCTAACTTCATCACGTCTCGCCCACCAGTGCAACACTGCTAATGGAGTCTTCTAAGAGGCGGAGGGGAGAGAGAGGGGTGGGCTGCGGCCACTCATGGGGAAAAGAATGGATGCATAAATGAAAAACAAATAAAAACAACAGTGGAAGGCATCTGCCCACGTGCCGTCAAAACACTCTGGATGTAGGGATGCTGAATTGATTTCTAAAAAGGAAGGGTCAGAGGGGAATAACAATAATAAACACTGCTTTTAGAAGAATAGCTAATTGAAAATCCCCACATGCTGTCCCCAGTAGTTTGAGCATGCTTTGATAAATACAGAGAGTGTGTAGAAAGCTGACAGACAAGGGCAGCACTCATACAAAGTGAGATGTACAGTTGGTATATATCCGGTAAATCACAGACCTCTGGAGGGCGGAAAACGTTTTCCACTACACAACAGTGTTGATCCAAGTGACCCAAATCATTTGTACAATGTTGTATTTTTAATGTCAAAGGCTGTTTTCATTACCACTGCTGACAATGTTAAAAGCTATTTGTGGGTAAGTTAATGTTCATGAATTTGTTTAATGTCCTTTCGAAGGTCACAAGCAAAGTTTGCAAAGGTGTCGCACAGGGATCCATTCTGGGTCCTTGTATTATTCTTTCCTTTTCTGTTGATTATTAATAGAAATATATGTTTCAGTTGCTTTATTTTAATTCAATTTAAAGTATTAATATTAAAAGTCCTATGTAATCAACTGGTTTATATCACAAACTTCTGTGGTTGTTAGCAAAAACATGAATGATTTTAAGGTTTTATTTGGTAATTACCTTTGTATATATTTGGATGCAGTTTTAAACACATTAAAATGGTTGTAGATGCATGTGTAGAATGGCTACTAAACGCTATAAAATATTAGCCAAGACATTATATCTATATTAGCAACTATTTTATACCCTGAATTACTAAGGGCATAATTAGCTAGTGATGGTTATGATGAAATTTAACATTCAGAGCTAGTGTCCGGACCTTAATGAACACTGGTAAACATAGTTATATATTTATGCAAATCCTTATCCAGTATGTGTAGACATCCATTCATTCCCCTTTTTTGTTTTGTAGAAAACTTTGTTGGGGAAAAAATACCTCAAAGCTGATTCATGGACTCATGTTTAAAGGTCTTTACTGGAATCAATACCACTCACTATTTTTATGCATATTTGATATGTCACAGGCTCTTCTCTTAATCTGGCTTTTGCTGTTATTAAATTTTCTTTGGATGCAGTTCAACTTTCTCCTACTAAACACAAGCTTATTTAAAAGGCTGATAAAGCAACATTGATTTAAAGGTCACTGGGTCTTGTCCACAGTATGTATCCAAAGCCTTCAGGGCTCCCAAAGTGATAATGTCAAATGTCAGAAATATTTGGAAATCCATCTGTATCGGATACACAGTGGTTTTAAACATTGTATGGACTTGCACCATCTCAGACCTCAACGTTTAGTCTAATCAATTACTCAGAGGTGGCCGACTCTTTTCATTTGCTGCTATAATACATTGGAACTCTTACTGTCAGGGCCTCCTAAACTATGACCATCTTTAGACTTTGGTTATTTATATTACCATAGTAACTCTTATTGTGTCTGTTACACATCCATCCATCATCTTTATCCCAGCTGTCATTGGACGAGAGGCGGGGTTACACCTGGACAGGTCACCAGTCAATCACAGGGCTGACACATTGAGAAAGACGAGCTGTCACACACACACATTCACACCTACGGGCAATTTAGAGTCACCAATGAACCTAACGAGCATGTCTTTGGACTGTGGGAGGAAGCATGAGGAACATGCAGACTACACACAGAAAGGCCCACTACGTCTGAACCAGGATTTGAACCCTCTGTTACACATGTTTATGCATTTTTTTTAAAAATTAGTTAATAATAGTTCTAAGACAATAGCCAGTAGGTTCTGTGATTGTAAATGATTTGACGTGACCTGATGTGATCTGCTCAATGATTCAAAACGCTTGATAACAAAGATGAAACTTGTTGTTTTGTCTTCCACCTCTTCTGCAAAATGAAAGACCGTTGCACCCTTGCTTCTCAAGGTTCAACTCAAAAAAATCCTGAAAGTAAATGTTGAAAAATGAAAAAGACAGGTGGCTTTCATATTTAAAGGCCACATGTCCAAAGGCCAAACTGCAGAGGAGCATTCTGAATGATGCAGATGTTGTTTGACTTGAGATCACACAAGGGAACACACCCTAACACAGCCACAGTAACGCGCACACAAAAAGATAGACCAACATTACTTGTCCTGCTTTCCTAGATGTACTCGCAGCGGTTTATGTCCTCACCACAACAGTGTTTTATCTTGTCAGGCTGTATCTCCTCTGGCTGCTGAATATAGTTTCAGTGTTATGGGTGCTGACAGAGACTGCAGAGGAAAGCCGGCTGAGTGGTCTGTTTATGTGTGCGAGTGTGTGTTTGTGTGCTCACATGCCGAGTTGAATGAAGCTCATCACGACCGCTGCTCCCTCCAATCTCAGAGTTTACCCCGAAAATGAACATCTGCCACATTAAGAATCTGCGTGACCACAGGGAATCCTGTGTGCGTGTGCGTTGATGTTGATGCAGGCCTCACATAAAAGATGGTGTCCTTCAGAGCTGCTGAGGATTTCTCAACCTGACAGGGTGTCCTGTCTGGACAGTCATCTTTAAACTTTTTAGAAGGTCCCTAAAAGAACCTTAGCCGTCCTCATGTAGTCCCTCTGCTCACACATCCTTTCTCTTTACACACATGTAGGACAGCCGGAACCAGAAACATCTTTTCCTGAATAGGGAATGTCCTTGTGTCCTGCGTGCATCACTTGATAACTCACACCATCGATTTTAGGAGTAATTTGGCACAAACCCCTCATTAGATGTTATTTAAGAGATCCCAATTAAAAATGATAATCTCAGTAAGTCCTCTCGCCTCCATCCCGACACGTTCTCACTCCGAGCTTGTATAAAACATCAGCGCTAGGATTCATGTTTTGCACTTGCAGGGCTCTGCACTGATGTAAGCAGAAGTAAATCATCGGTAACATCCAGTTTGGTTTTTGAACAACGCTCGCTGAGATACATTTTGCATACATTATACGTTTGTAGATGCAAACAAATGAACAAGCTGAACTGTATTTGTGACGTAACTAACATACTTTTGACACAGACTTGTGGTTCTGTGTTTTACGACCAAGGAGTGAGAACAGGCTGGCATTTCCAATTCAGAGACAGAAAGCTCTGCTGCACCTTGTCACCTCCTCATGAATACTAATGACAGTGCTTTGCATTTATTATTGGCAGGTCTGCGCAGCTCCTCTGGACAACACTGGAATGCAGCACATCTCTTCACTTTTTTCTGTTGTGATTGGACAGGAAAATGACATCATTCTGGTGACTTTAATTTAATACAAACATAGATTTTAAATACAAATTACTATGTGTATCGTATTTCACTGATTCACTTTACACCTTTACGTCACTGTTCAAGGTTAAAGATTCAAACTTTTAGGGGATCTTAACTTACTAAGTTTATACACAGGGAAACGATTTGCCTCAAGTTCAGTGTACCTTTTTATTAACAGTCACATACTGTAGATGCCATGCAGCCAGCAGATGCGGCTCACTTGAATATACGTCACTTGTATCACATCAATTTCACATGCATGTTATCAAAAGGTAAGTTTACGTCTTGTAAATACTGTTCACATCCATAGACTGTAAGAAGTGGACACAGCCTCTAAGGTATCATAAGCAAAGCCTTAAAACTGCAATTGTGTCCTAATGGCCAGCAGGAGGCGACTCCACTGGTTTTAAACATGTTCCACTTGTATTGGCGTCTATGGGCCTACTTTAAACTCAATCTATTACCTCCGTTAGCATGATGTTCATTTAGGAAAATTAGGTCCCAATTTAAAGTAAAATGAGAGTGACGGCAGGTCCTTAAAATGTCTTAAATTCAGATTGGATGGGTCTTAAATTTTTAGAAACAGTGGGGTCACGTCACAGTGAGGATTTTGGGACGCAAAACGCAACGCCCCTCTGATTTGAGGAGATCACTGAACGAGTATGCATCATTAAACAAAGGCCTTGCTAGCTAGCTAAGTTGGCCTGCTTGTTAGTAGTTTGTAGAGATGGGAAAATGCAAGTTGAATGACAAATGGCTTGAGAATAACGATTACTTGTGGTGGTTAAAGCCGGTGCCTGGAAAAGCTTACCAAGCAAACTGCGCTGTACGTCAAAAGTCTTTCAAACTTGGGACAATGGGGATCAAGGCGGTGGAATGGCACATGCAGAGCGGGAAGCACAGAGCGAATGCAAGGGCCCGCCAGCAGGCTCCAATTGCCAATTGCTGCTCCACTCTTCCCACCGCTAGCAAGGACGTTACCATGGATGTTACAATGGGAAATCAACAGCCAACAACGTCCTCATCTGACCTCAGAACAATTTGTGGCTCTACACTCAGAGCAGAGGTGATGTGGGTGCTGAGGACGGTGACAAGCCACCACTCATACGGGTCCAATGACGGGATCGAAGACGTGTTCAAAGCCACGTTTCCAGACTCGGAGCTTGTGCAGACATTTACGTCGCTAAATTTAGATTGGCCCCGTATATTTGAGAAGAGTTTATAGCCGAAGTCAACACGAGCAGGGTGGTAATCATGTTTGACGAGACCCTGAAACAGACGACGAAAAGCAAACGCTTTGATCATCTGCTGCTGTAACGCCACAATTTCCCAGTTTGGGATCATATAGTCCACCCACCCATCCATCCATCCATCCATCCAAACAACTGGACCTGCATGTGCATTATTGGTTAAATTACCATATTTAGTAGAGATACTATCACAGTTAATTTTGTTCTGTAAGGACTTTGTCATGAGTTCTATTGTTTAGTTTTGTATTTAATGTCTTTTGTGTTCTTTTCATGATTTAGTCTTGTTTAATTATGTGATTCATTTGTTTAGTTTCCTGGAGCTCTACTGTCAGTCCTGAGTTTGGTTTTTAGTGTTTCCTGTTTTATTTTGTAGTTCTGGCCCCATGTGTCTTGTATTACTTACTGCCTTTGTGTGTTTCCCGCCTTTTAGATTGTGTTCCCTGCCGTCATTGTGTTCACCCGTGTTAATTGGTCTCACCTGTCTCTGATTATCCCCAGTGTATATAGTCTTTGTCTTCCCCTTTGAGTTTGCCAGTTCATTGTCGTCCTTCCTCCTGAAGCTTTGTTCCTTGTTTCCAGTGTGGAATTTCTTGTGGCTCCCTGTGTTTCCCATTTATGCTGGATTTTTGGTTGTACCTTTTTTTGTTGGATTTTGTAACCTGGACTTTCTACTCAGTAACTTTTGTTTTGCCTCTCTGTAAGTAAATACCATTGTCTGCACCTGAGTCCTTTACCTTTTTATTTAAAACCTCAAATCCTGACAGACATTTCTCTAAAAGTAGCATTTTAGCATTTAGTGTTAGCTTAACTTAGCATCTGCTAACCTCTTGCATGTCTGACGCTCCAACATCTTGTCCACATATGGTCACAATAGGTTAGAGAAAGTAACAAAGAGACTCCCCAAATCCCGTACTGGTTGCATCAAAATGGCGGTCCTTAAACCAATGGGTGGTGTCACAGTGGTTTCGCCCACTTCTTACCTACAGTTTATGATCACATAACATGAAAGCGACTAAAAAAACAGAAATGGCTAAAAGCAGCAGTTTTAGTTATGTTTTTACTTTAGATTTGTTAGAAGAGACTTGCTTTGGTTCACTTACTTGATTGTTCAGCCATGGTGACAGCTGCAACTAATACCAATGAACAACTTCTTCCATTAAGTCATTAAGTGATTGTAGCTGCTGTGGGACATTTGCAGATAAACATCTCAGTAGACATTCCCCAAATCATTGGGGGTCCTTAAGATCTGCAAAACACCCACTCTGATCATCTTCAAAATGAGTCAAGGCAAAAGTAAAGTGAGCATCAGCTTACCAAACTGGGCCATGCGAGGCTGAGATGATTACATTTCTCAAGGCCACCACAGTTTAAAATTACACCGTGCATCTACTGAATAAAAGTGTTTTTCAATCTGGCTTCACACTCAAGGGTATCCTCGTCTTGTACCTGCCATTAAAAAGCAGCAGTAATGATAAGACAATTAGCGGCCTAATTTCAATTAGAGACCCTTAATAAGCCATTACGAGCTGTCGGTTGGTAATGATCACTGGAGGCAAGCAAACCCAGCAATGTAAATGCCACTATAGAGTGCTATAATTTAAACCCAGGTTATACTGTCTCCCTTCTAATTAATGAGAGCTGAGGTGATTATATAACATGACACTAAATTACAATTCTGAAGTGACCCAAAATGGAATTGTTAATAGGGTAAGGCCCCTGCATGTGGTGTTTTTCCACCTGCCTGGGAGTCCATTTCTTTAACTTGAGGCAGAGGTAATCTGGTAATCATCTCTCTCTGCTGCGGCTCCTTCACCTCCTCTGTGGAATCCACAAATTCAACATTGACTTTAATTGAATATCGATTTGTTTGTCTCCTTTTTTCTCTCTTTCTCCACTCGCTTAAAAAATGTAATTAGATATTTGACCCTGAATTGAACATTATCAATGAAATTTTATCAATCTACTCACTGGTTAGCACTAAACTTACAAATTAAATAATAAATGTTCTGCATGCAGTGAATGCATGATTATACAGGGACACAATTAATGGATGAATTAGAACCGCTGCATTCTAAGTCAAGCAGTGAAGGATTTCATATTAAGATGGATTAACTGGTGGGAACAAAGGAGACCTCCTGGTGGTTCAAACCTTTAACATTAAGCTTTGTGACCATTAAACAACAACACAAACATACTAAATGATCAAGGCAGCTGTTTTAGTCAGTGGAGTCTGGGAGCTGTAAAGATAGAAGTGGCTGTTTCAGATTCCAATAGATATTTCTGGTACAGGATACAAATCCTCCTCACCTGACTCTCCACTAAAAACAAACAATCCTACAACACAACAATACCAGAGCATACATGCTGAAAATAACAACATGACAAAGAGTCACACTTCAGCATTGGAGCTATACAACATATCCTTTGCTGACCAGAAGTCATCCGATCGATTTTTGAAAGAATTAACTGAAGGAGCCCGCGTTACATTCTCTGGGAGCTCGTTCCACGCTCTCACAGCACGGAGTTCCCTCTTAAATCTCAGAAAGGCTCAGCTGTACCATCATATACTCTGTGGAATTCTATACACCTCAATCATGTCTCCTCTGTGTCTCCTGTATACTAGAGTTGGTAGTTGTAATTTTCTTAACCTCTCCACATATGACAACTTTTTCAGACCTGGAATTAGTTTTGTAGCTCTTCTCTGAACTTTCTCAATTTTTTCAATATCTTTTAATTTATAAGGACACCATCCAAATTCACGATGAGATCTAATCAAGGATTTATATAGAATCTCTTTGCACAAATTCTGATCATTCTCCTGATGATTGTCCGCATAGAGTTTGCCTTTCTAATGTTTTCAGAAATGTGCATTTGGAATTCAAGTGAACTGTTAACCACTACACCTATATCCTTTTCCTCTTCCACTTGCTGGACCACCAGATCTCCCACTTTATAATTCACAATGATATCGTTTGATTTCCCGGTGTGTAAATGTTTTTCTGGATTTAATTTCAGTAGCCACTGATCACACCAATTACTCATGCTATAGAGATCCTCTGGAAGATGGGCTATGTCTGTGTCCCTAGTAAATATGCTAAATATTTTTGTGTCGTCGGCAAAAAGATACGCATCTGATTGCATCACACTTGGTAAGTCATTTATATAGACAACAAAGAGTACAGGACTAAGCACGGATCCCTGTGGAACTCCAGAGGTCACAGGTTTCAAGCCTTAAGCGGCAATGAAGACTCTGCCTCTTGAACAAAAAGGTCTATCTCTGTAGGGATCCTTTCTGAAATGTTGTCAGACACTTGGAACAACAATCTGAGCCTGTCAGTGACAAAAACAAGAACTTTAATTGGCCACACTTTGATAAAAATAGGATTATATTGCAGCCATTACAGCCTTCACTGCTGCTGGCTGAAGCAATGTACTGGAGCAACCTACAAGTCTTTTAGATAGGTAAAATAAAAATAAAATAGGCCCCAGCTTTAAAAATACCTTGATTCGACTTTAAGTAGTTTCAGGTGAATGTCACTATCAGTGCATTGCATATTCAGAGAGTGAATCAGTGTTCTTGCTCTCCTGTGCAGGTTGATGCACAAACAGCTCCACTTGGTAACCAATGATGCTTTCAATCGATGCCGCTGGTTTTAGTCTTTTGTTAACATCCATGTTCACATTAGCCTTTTTAATTTACCACACTGCAACATGATACAGATGGAATCGCGCTGATGGCATCCGAAAACAGAACTTAACATGATGATGGAAATAATGGCTCACCGGGTTTTAATGGCTTTCATGTTTAATGGAGCCTGTTAGAGTGCAGGTTGACTCGCAGCTGTGCTAACGGTTCCTGTGCCTGAGAGAAAAACCTAGCTTCATACTCTGCCTCAACCTGCCACTTTAAAGCTGCTCTCACTTTCTTTACCCACAATTCCAGGAAATTACTCTCCAAGTAATATATCGGTTTCAAGTAACAAACACTTAGAGTCACATATACTCTTGCTTCAAGGCTGATTCCCTTCATTTATATCTGTGAACGCAGAGACACAATCTGATTTGTAAATTGATCCCCTAATCTTTTTCACCGTTAAGTGACTGACTTCCTGGTCCCAGTTTGACTTGACTTACTTGCCTTAGATGTACACACACAGTTTTCATGCTCAATGAGGAGTTACAACCAGCTGTTTTACACACAAGGATTATTGACTGGGTTACCAATGGACCCAATGAATAAACAACTGAGAGAAAAAACTCTCATAGCAAAAGCTTTCTTCACAAACCTTTATAAGCCATGTCATTAATGGTACAATAACTAGTATTTTTCTATGCATTTTGTGAACAACACATTCAAACTGGGCCCCTCCTCCTGCGCTCTTCATCACCAGAAGCTCACTCTCACTCTCTCGTGTGAGAACACACCCACCCCACTGAGCTAACACTGACAGCATCACGGTTACCTTTGCGCTAGCATGCCAACCGTTGGTTACCATTGGGCTACCATGCTAACCGCCGGTATTTGAACCACTCCCACACTCACCTCTACGCTGTGATTGGCTCAGGGAACCTCAACAGCGCCCCTCCTGAAAACGTCCCGTGCAAAGCAAAACAACAGAACAGATGCAGAGGGAAAGGGTCTCACAAGGGTCTGCACACACACTCACCTACACACATGTGTGGAGGCCCATAAGTGATGATTTATATTATATTTGTAAAAGTCTATATTTTATTATACCTTTATTGTCACTGGAAGAATTGAAAACTGATTTCCATGACCTTAGGAAAGATACCATTCATTTGCATATTGTGTAAAAAGCTTTCTTTGTCTGTAAGTCGACTAACATTATCCTCATATGTTACAGGCAATGTTTCAGTCTTGTTGGTGTAATTTATTCTTGTTTTTTCTTCTTCTTATAATTCCAATATAAGAAGTGTCCAACATGTAAAACACACATCTAAAAATGCATGAATAGCTCCTCTGACATTACTAACTGGGTTATATGTCCTGATTCAATATTTCAGAGAGAGTCTTTCTCTCTGTGTCATGAGTTTCTAGTTTAGTTCTGGTCGTCTTGTATTTCGGTGTTCAGTTATTATTTGTTGTTTTACCTTGTCACCTTGTCATGACTTCTCATCGTTTAGTTTTTTATTTAGTTTATTCTGTGTTCTTGTCAATTTAGTCTTGTTTAGTTAAGTATTCCAATTGTGTCTCTTTAGTTAGATCATTTCCTGTTTTACTTTGTCACCTTGGCTGCTTCCCAAGTCTCTTAAATTGCATCCATGTTTCCTTCACTTGCGTCTTTCACTTGCGTCTTAGCCCCTCCCACCAGAGATGCATGGAGAGACGCGAGGAAACCAAGAGAGGAGAGAGGAAACGAGGGAATGTTTTTTAAGAGACATGAGACGTCCTTTCCGATGAAGCGCCACGTGCAGCGACGTCCGTTTGTGATGACGGAAGCACAGCTGGACGTGCTGTCACCGCTTCACAACATACAACGAGCGTATGAGAGCTCAAGTGTCAAGATGAGCTACGAGCGATGCTGCAGTGTTTGGGTTGATGGAATTATTGTTCGGTGTTACTGGTGATTCCCCCTGCCAGTGAAGTAAAGTGGGGGTGTACGAAAATGCGAAGTAGAACCAGTGAGAGCGTTTTCCATAACCAGCAACATGTTCAGAAGCCTGCTGGCACAAGGAGCATATTATGATATCCTTATAAAAAATATAAAAATAAACACTTAATGATGTTCGCACGCTCGCATTGATTCCATTTAGGAATCGTTGTCAAGTGGCATGTGTGTTTTAACCGATCTATTCACACAGCCGCAAATATTATCCCTCAACTTAAGTATTTGTGACTCCGTTTCTGTAGGCTCCTGTTCAGTAGTGTTTACATACGATGTAATTTGTCATAGTTATTTACACTCTGATGGGCTCCCTAATCATTATTGGAAAAGAAGGAAAAGTGAAAAGCCACACTTCATGCAACCATTTACTAACAGGTATGAGGGGAATCATTTTATTCAATCACTGTCATTGTTTCAGCTGCTAAATCTTAACATGTGTTTTCATGCCAGCTGAGTTCTGTCAACTCATTTACTTCATTAAGAATGTCTGGTACCATGCTCATATAATTCTTTACTCAACTATTGTCAACTACTGGTGGTAAATATGGATCCCAGTGTGAGAGCAATAATTATTGCGACTCTAGATGTTTTAAAACAGCAGTGTGAGCACTCTAGACGCAGAAAGGAGCTACTGCGACATGCAGTCCTGTGTTTTGAAGAGGTAAGTGTCAACAATTGCACTTGTATATTTCCAAAAACATCACCCAAATCCAACACACACACATTGATGTGATCGGTAGCCTGAAACTGAACTCACCCCCACGCTTTCTTCACAGTATTTCTCCTGCCGGTAAACAGATTTTCATTTTCGGAACGAAGCTTTATCAGCAGCTTCTTATCCGACTCTTGCCCTGTTAAAGAAGACTTAGTTCAATGTAACAGTATACGACACCGTACAAGCCAACAAACACATTATTTCACTCTCATAACATGCAGAAAAATCCATGAAAGACCCGAGTGTGTGTGTCCGTGCGTGTGTGTTTTACAACAATTACATTTTGGTTTACAAATAAGCAGCTACACATAAAGTATAGCAGCCACTTGAAGGCTTTAGTGTTACTGTCGTCACGTCACCACAGTATCACAAACATGATCTAAGATACATTTGAGAAACGGGACAGTGCAGCGAGCGGTGTGAAGAAAACAATGCTTTACAATTATAAAAAGTCAAAGGTTCACTTTACACAAGATATATGTTGTAAGTGACATTAATGACGTAACAAAAGATGTTTGGTATAAAATAAAATACAATGTTCAGGGACCCCCTTCTTACATTACATAACTTTGCTGTTTGGAGTCAAATGTGGACATGTTTATTAAATCGACTCATTGCAAAGAACAAAAAACAGCCACTTACACTTGAACAGCTTTTCCGCCATCTCGTTCAAACGTGCCAGATGTGGGGGCGGAGCTTTTATACCGTTCAGCCGACAGACTTCCGTATGGGCTGCCGTCGTGTATCCTCGCTTATCGCTCCTCGGAACTCCCTCCTCTCTCCTCGCTCCTCGCTCCTCGGAGCAGCGATAAGAGCTTTGAGGCGGTCCTCAATATGGCGGCTCCGGGCCTACTTCCGGTTCGGGCGAGGAGCTAGGAGCAATCAAATAAGAGACTTGGGAAGCAGCCCATGTCTCTCGTGTTGGTCCACTTCCTGCCTTTGTGTGTTTCCCGCTTGTTTGATGTGCCCTGCCCTGATTGTTTTCACCTGCCCCTTGATTGTCTCACCTGTGTCTGATTAACCTCCTAAGTTTATTTCGTCTCTGTGCTCCTTGTCTGGTGGTGGTTCATTGTCTTTGTCTGTGAAAACCCTAGTTATGTCTTCCTGTGTTTGCCTGTGTATTATTTTGGATTTTGGATTACCCGGCTCCATGTGTTTTCGCCTGTTTTTGTTGGATGTTCATTTGGACTTTTGTTTTATTAAATCATTTACGTCTGCATCTGGGTCCTCAACTTTTTGGGAACAATGAACCTTGACACTCTGTCTCTTACACCACTCATCTATGAAGAAAAAAGTACTATCATACAATATTGTGTTTATCAAAGACATGAAGACATAAGAACCAATAGAAATTGGTTAAATAATATCAAATATTTGATGGATGAATATTAATATTATTGTGTTAATAGTATATAATATCAACATTAATATTGATATTGATAATAGTTTATATGATTAAATATTAAATAATCAATATAAATGTAAATTCTATTGAAACTGTGTTCCAGATCACAAACTGTTTATTGTGACGGAGTGCGTGTGCTTTGGGATGCAGGATGCATACAAATTGAAACATGTTGCATCCTGCAGAATAAGACCACATGTAAAATGACACTTTGGTATTTAGATTTATTGCATTTAATTGAACATTTAACCGACCAACAAATGAAAACTGCTGCTTGCAATCAGTCTCTCATTTGAAGGCCGGAGCAATGACCTCTTTGCTGACAGCCAATAGCAGTACGGGACAAACAAGCATAAAAAGAGTCGTTTTAATTAGCCTGAGAGTGTTTGGCTCCCTGGGATGATGACTATTGTCCAGTCACAAAAAATCCATTCTCAGAAACTGTCGGCTGTCACATGATGAAGATATAGCCTCTTTGAGCCGTGCCAAACTTTTTAGGACTTCTGGTGTCGCCAGCGTTCAGCAATAAATGATGTCCTGCCAATGCTTCCTTTTCTGTGTGTTGCATTGTTTACAGTCCGACTAGAAACTGGGGAAGTTAAAATGGAGTTGTAGTTTTAAGGCGACATCTAAGAGCAGATTGTTAGCTGCACTTGCTGCAGAGAGATTGATTAAGGCTAAATCGCCATCAGATGACTCCTGGTGGGATCCAAGATGATTACTTTCAATGTGCTCTCTCTGTTTTCCTGCATACAATCAAAGCCCACAGAAACACTAGAGGACGATACTCAGAATAGAAACCAGAATGCTTGCAATGATGTTGATAGAAATTACGGACAATGCAAATTCTCCACATTTAATATGAATGCAAAGCCTAAAGAGATCATCTGAGAATTGAGAAGTTGCCATTTTGTCCTTTAAAGCAAAGTTTGGAAACAATTCTAACCCAAACATGTGTCACACATCCTTCTTATTGAAGCAGTCAAACCACTCGATATTCTTCTGTGGCATAAACTAAACAGTACATCCCCAGAGCATGTATGCAATAAACTGTTTGTGAAGAAGGAAGCGTTGCGAGTTGTTACAAAAGATCTGTGAAGGCCTATTTTTAAAGATGACACGTCAGACAAATATAAAATCCACAGCAGGAAATCAGACATCATGGTGGCAATCTGACCGCTGGAGGACTGTAATCAACTAATTATGCCAATTGCAGGACACAATTGGAGTGAAAATAATAACAACACAGAAAAGCAAACATGTTCCGTTCTTAAAAACGCTCCCAGCTAATAATTACTGGTCCTGGTTATAAATGAGTTGCCTCCTTCTTAATTCCTTGCAACAGAAAATGGCTGAGATAATGTTTTGACAAGGCAAATAGGGAAAAAAGCAATTACCAAGGAAGGTTGTCGAAAGAGACGGCAGGTGGTCGTGCAAAAAGAGAAGCATCCACGTGGAAAGACGAGCCGAGCGGGACAACAGAGAGCTAGCTTTTGCTGATGGATAAATTTAGAGTTTTTTGGAGGCAGAAGGGCTTTGCGAAACATGAGAGCCAGTGTGACAGGCGCAAAATCTTTTCTGCCTTAATCTCCAAGCTGACACCAGTGAAATCTGCATGAAAGAAGCTGTTATACAAGCCCTGAAAGCTTCCGCCACACAAGCTAAGCCCCATGTCCTTCTCACTTCCCTTTAAGTGTCTAAGTGTGTGATTCTGACCATGTGCATAGTCAATAGAAAGCATGATGGAAACTTAGTTCAAAGGCCGTAACCCCCAAGCTTTGCTTTACTCAAAGGCAGTTTGTTTGCCCCAAAAGCCTCTGCTTCACTTCAGTTTGTGTGATGATTATGGTCACAGTATGTAGGATGACCTCCAGATAGAGAGGAGCCGTATCTTATATCACACACTGACACACCCGTGCTATGTGCTTCGGCCCATGTTGCAGCATCATGCTTATAATTTCCTACATCGTTTCTTCTTCTGGCTTTGAGATCTCACTGAACGGAGTTGGAGGGTGGAGGGGAGATAGAGCCCTGTGCATCAATCAGTTCTCTGACACCAGCATGCTACATACAGTACATTCATAAATTGATAACAAATTTCCTCCCTGCAAGTCACTGAATTGTAAACTATTCATCTGAACACGGAACATCTCAGTATGTTTAAATGTGCGACAGAAATGCAACATAACTTATAAATATGTTACTACATCCGTCCCAGGGCCTGTTTGCAGGCACAGCGGCAGGCCGGGCTCCGGTTTCGGCCAATTAACACGTGCAGACAAAGTCCCGAGCAGTGAAGAGTTTCATGTTGTGATCAGGCCCATGATTTGTTAAACAGCCCCGGTGCTTTCACCATCTGAGAGAGCTGACAAATGCAACTGCTGCATCTGCCAGACATGGACTAATTTGGACGTCTACAATCAGGGGAGCTCATATTATTGCCTTATCGATCTGAGAGGAGAGAAATGAGCACTCGTGCCCGGCTCTGTTAGGCTCTGTCGGCTCCTCTAATGGGACAGAGTCGAGGCAGCAGAGGAAACTGAGGAGGACACCGACACTCTGTGACCGTGTACTGCAGGAAGCTCTGCACATATGTCACCTTTAACATGCAGTCATTATTAATGTGTTCTCAAGTCACAAACGGTCAGGTGTAAAAGGACATCAGAAAAAACAATAATTAAATGTTGACAGCAGTTTGTTTTCACATGTAATCATGTAATTCTCTGAAATCGGAGTCTGCGCTCAAGCAGATTGCTTCAGTCGGAAGCTCCCTGCTGGCAAAGTTCTCAAAGTAACGTCCACTAAATCTGCTTATTTTCTCCTGACAGGCTCAGATTGTTGTTCTAAGTGTCTGACAACGTTTCAGAAAGGATCCCTACAGAGAACGACTCTTGACAAAGAGGAAGATGCTCTTTTGAAAACAGAAACAAGCCATTACGTCGCTCTCTTCAAAGCCACCAGACTCCATTGACAAAATGTGTAATTTTTCCTCCTAAAACAGAACTGCAGTTGCTGATCCACGATCGGTTAGTTTGTTGTGTTATTGTGTGTTTCACAAATATTGATTTGGATCCAAGCTACTCCAAGATATCTCAGTCAAACTAACTGCAGGAGGAAACTGTAGATCAGCATCTTACACGTTGTGCAAGAGAACTACTGTTAAATTCGGTGTATAAGACGCACTTTAAAGACAGTTTTTATACAAAAAGTTGGCTGTGTCCTATATACCGGTGCAGGATGTAGATGCACCTTCATTTAAGATCAGTTCACTCCTGTAAAAAGCCGCTGTCAGTCAGAGCTGGTGTTCTCTGTAATTGATAGAAGCAATAATGTTTGAAATTGACACCATAGCTGTGGAGAAAGTTGTACAAACAGCTCGTGGTTTCGCCCATTCTACATCCCTACAACACCCAGCATGCATTGCGGTCCCCATCTGAGAGGAACTGCCCAGTGAGACGCGCTGGAGTGAAACACTACAGTTTTCCAGTCAGGTCTGCAGTCGACATTTCAAACCTGACGATTCTGAAAGAGACATGACATCGGAGGTGGGCGTCCTGGATTGAGAAAGTATAGGAAGAAGAAGAAGAAGAAGAATAAGAAGAAGAAGAAGAAGAAGAAGAAGCGGATAGCGTCCTCTAAAGGCACAGAGCCAAACTGCATTTTTTTCCTACCATAATGGCATTAACTCCCCATTATAGCATGATAGGACTGATGTTGAAAATCGACATGGGCCCTTTAATGCCAGTGCAGTCGCCACCCTCACAACAATCAACATTACCGTAGGCTAAGCTCAACTACCGCAGTGCTAGCTAGCAGGATCGCAAACTCGACATGGTGGAAACAGATGGTACAATTTGTGTGTTTTGAAAATGAATTGAAATAGTGTTGAAATAACTTTTTATTAATAGCTATAGAAATCCTTTTTTCCCTCTTGGATACCCCCAAAACAGACTGCGTCTTATATTCCAGATTTTAAGGTAGCTAACAGCAACAAGTAAACAATCTGTCCGTTAAGAAACTAGAGCAGCCAGAGGGAGAACTAGAACATGTTACCTTTAAAATATGACTCAGTTTCAGAACCACCTTTGAATAAAGCTATTAAGTTGTATATTAGTCAGCAGCAAGGCCCGGTCCCCAGAAATATCCCCAAAGTTCATGAACTCAGAGGATAACCTAAAGCTTGCAGCTTCTAATTCAGTACCATGTCATCATTCCATTTTAGACACAGCTCCATTTTCCTCATTGAGCTCTAAATGAGGGGAATCGTCAAAAAATATTTGACAAACAGCGCGGATAATCAACTCTGAAAGGAAATGTTTGAAAAAATCAATGAACTTTCACTAAAACGCTAAAACACACTGCAGTGAGGCCTTAAAGTGACAGATCACTTCTCTGTGTTTGTTGTATTTTTCCCTCAAAGTGGCCAAAAGTCGTTTTGCCGCTTTAAAGTGTGCAGACATTCCTCCCGTCCTTGTGTTCTTGTTATAATTATGCCAACCCGAGCAGTTTCCTCCTGTTAGAAACCCTTTTATTTGCTTTAGTGCTGTTTTGTTTACTCTGATCCCAAAGTACCTTTAATGTTTGAGATCCTTTGCCTTGAAACCTTTTTATCAGCTCAGGTATTTGATCATTGCCAAACCTCTCAGCGCTGTAAACGAAAGAATCAGCAGTAATGAAGGTCCAAATCAAACAGAAGTGCTACTTTGCAGTGAGAGTGTTTGTGTGACAACATGAGAAAAGGCAGAAACATCCCGATACGCATAATACACAGAAGAATACTCTGCGTACAAGAGGAACTTATTGATGTGGCTGTCTTCCCACATCCAACGTAAACATTGTCAACTTTCAAAATCTGCACAGGAAAACACACAACGAGCAGGGATCGCACAAAGATATTTAATTAACTGAAAATAAACATTAAGACCAGATGATGCACCAAAATAAATCCTCCAGTGTAATTCTAAGATGGCATCACATGAGCCATCGACCAGTGATGTGATGAAGAGCCCGACGGTGTTATAAGAGTTGCAGAATACTTTGTCCACGGAGACTTGTGCTGGACTTTCAAAGGGGAACCTGAGCGCTCTGCTGGTGAAGTGACATCAAATACGTTTAAATCTTTGTCCCTTTTCAGTGTCGGTGCCAGAATAACCGCAGCTTCCCAAAAGATGAATGCTTCATTAAATGCTTTAAAAAGCACTTTTATTACATAACAAGACATCAAGAGCACCCTGAAAGTATTTTCAACCTATTAAGTACTTAAAAACTTCAATTTATTCTGTATCAGTTACACATAATGCCCCGAGATCAATTTATCTACTGAAATATTAAAACTAAATGAGAAGCACACACAGTATTCTCAAAGGTATTTATGAGGTTTGGTGCATTAATCTTTGTGATCAGGTCTCTCTATAGGAAGAAAAACATGGCTGTCACAACGGAAAATAAAGCAGACCTGGAGAATGATAAATACTAATTCATCATTTATACATCACAGCAGCTCCTGCAGATGCTATGCAAATGAAAACACAGCGTGAATGTAAAGAAGGATGGATGTTTCTCTGGATATCTTTCATCTGTAGGTAGTTTACATTAGCTGTCTGTTTTATCATGTAATTAGATCTGAAAGACTAGTGCAGTGTTTCAACTCCACACTACATACAGATTACATACAGTATCAATACATACTCTAAAATACTTGGATAATATATGTGTACATATGCTTCAGAGCATAGACTGTATACAAGAAGTGGACGTAGCCTCTTTGTTTCAAAGTGAAACCGATGTGGAAGTACCTTAACCTGCGTTCTTTATAAGCGCCAGCAGCATCCATTCATTTTCTTCCACTTATCCAGGGACAGGTCGCAGTGGCAGCAGGCTGTGCAAGTTTACCCAGATGTACTTCTCCTCAGCAATGCCCAGAACGAATTTCAGCTGCTTGTATCAGCAACCTCATTCTTTTGGTCACTACCCAAAGCTCATGACCACAGGTGAGGTTTGGAACATAGACCGACTGGTAAATCAAAGCTTTGCCTTCAGGCTCAGCTCCCTCTTCACCACGATGGTCCGGTACAACGCCCGCATTACTGCTGCACCCACCCGCCTTTCAATCTCACGATCCATTTTGCCCTCACTCAATAACAAGAGCCAAAGATACTTGAACTCCTTCACTTGAGGCAAAGACTCACTCCACCATTTTCATTCTAGTGGACTGTAAAACAATGATCAGCACGAGGACAAAGGAAACATCCCGGCCTTTGAAACCCACGCATCCACAGAGGTCGTCTAATCCTCCACTTATAGAAGCATTTCCTAAATTAGATCCTCATACCTGCAAGTTCATACTGCACACCACGGACATGTTAACGTTGTTAACGTTAAGGTTTAGGCACTAGAACTATGAGTATTAGTTGAGAGAAAAAATTGGGATTTGGGTTTGAATTAAAACACTAGCTCTGTTATTAAATCAAGTACATGGTTTTGGTTACGTTCAGTAGTGGTAAGTTGAACGGAAGTGACGTCACAGTATGTACATGGACTCATTATCATGACCACGGGCCCTTTACAGAACCAAATATACCTAGTACACGCTGCAGATGTACATAACTTGGAAGAAGTCAACGCAGACGTTTGGTCTCATGCAGGACCTGTGTAAGGATCCTGTGTGTTTGACTCATCCATCGTTGCTGACTACTGGAAACTTCATAAAATAAAGCCACCAGATGTCACCTGACTTATAAAACGTTAAAACAGGTTTTAATAAGTTGTCAAACCTGGTCTAAAGTCTATGGCACTGTCTGTGTCTGCAACTTAAAAAGCGCATCGTGGGCATATATCGGAGAGTTCACAAAACAAGTCTCTGCTTGTTGCTCACACTGGGCCGCACAGCAGCGCTTCTACTCATAAGGAAAAAGCCGTTTATTTATACAGTGAAATAATGTTGTTTATGGGATTGTGAGCTTTGGTTTCCCTCGTCTCCTTAAATCATGATACTGCTTTCGGTTTGTTACCGATCTGGTTGCCGGAAGACGAGGACAAGCTCACCGCTGCCTCCACACACACACCTGCTTCACCTCAGGAAGATTCCTGATGCTCAGTCTGATGCGCGCTCTCTCTAATACACACAGAAACAGACACAGACTCACGCATGCAACTAGGAGGTCAATTTATTACAATCCTGATACATAACTACCTGTGGCGCTGACAATCGTGCCTGTAGATATTTAAGCACTGTCCAGGGTCCATTACGCACACACGGACAACACAGCCGAGTGATTCAGCAGCAACAATAAGTAAATTACAGCCAAGCTTTCTTTGATGGTCAGGACACAGAACTTTAACAAATAATAAAGATTCTGTCCGATCCTGACGGCGTGTCTTGAGATTTAAATCATTAATGAAGTTACGCTGCTTTGCCTCGTGTGTAAACGCTCACAGCGTCTCTCTTCATGTTCGTTTCTGCTGAGCAGTGGGATCGCTTCAGTGGCTTTAACATCAATCCGTGCTTCGACATGTATCGTGCAGTGACCTGAGTGTGTTCTGCGTGTGCAGGGGCACAGTGGAAAGAAACAAGTGCAAGAGCTGACACTCTGATTGGTTTGATTGGTTTGAAAACACGCCTATGAATAATCCAGGGACTTCTGGAGCCAACCTCTTTGTGCCTTGCGCCTCGGTTTGCGCACCATGTAACTAGCAAAAGTTGGGACACGCCCTAAATCACTTAGCGCCATGCGCTTTAGACTGTGCACCTTCCGCCGTGTAAATAGGGCCCTAAGACAAGCTGCCAAAATTAACACAGTAACAAACTGTGACTGTTTCACAGGGATAACAACACGGTCCGCATGCGGCCTGCCATCATGATGACAAAGGATCTATGTGATCACATGGTTTGGAGGACTTCAGATGTTTCTCCATGTTGCCCTGAGCAAATCAACAAAACGATCCATAAAGTACAGAAGTAACAAACCTGCTGTAAATGCTCGTCTTCACCAGCTGCATGGATCACACTGTAGTCCACACGGCTGCTAATGAGAATTCAACGCAACCAGTCGATACAGCCATAATGGCCCTTTTCAGCTCTCTGATTCTGTAAGAAGTGTACAGTATACAGAGGAGCAGATTTGCCATTAAGAAATTAGAAAGCAACAATGGAGTGTGTGGGCGTGTGGGGGGGAGGAATCCTTGTGTATGATGTTTTGTTTGAAATCCCTTTAGGGAATTATAATTGTAAGAGCTTTACAAGCTGCACAATGCTCATGTTTCATCCAGAGAGAGCGGCTTGGCTCCCTCTGACACAGCTTTGTTAGGAAAATAAACTCTTTTAGAGCAGAGAACATGCTCGCTGCATCGACTCTACATCTCAAACAGGAGCAAGAGCATCAATCTCCAAACACAGATTGATGATCTTTTCATTTGCTCCAGACTTTACTACCTGTCGCTCCTTTGCTCCTCCGCTCACACGGAGAAATTAAACTCTGCTTGTGTCATGTGAAGTCATTATTATGTCAAAGCCCACCATGTTATTTCACTATCTTTGAGCTGCTGAGCTGTCATGTTTAGCCCTCATTGTGTAGGGCTGGAGAGCGAAGGCTTGCGTAGTGAAGAGTGAAGCCCTCTGAGGTCTGTGTTGCTTAGCATTATGCCAAAACACTGCCAAAACATTTCAACATCTTTGTGTCACCCTTAAAAAGTAGAGAAGAATCTGAAAGCTGCAGTCTTTCACTATTATTTGGAAGCAAAGGAGTCCGGAGGATAACTGGGGCTTATGTAAGAGTAATCCTGTTCCCCTTGTTACCACTCTTTGAAGGGAAGTGGGCAGTCTTTTGTTTTATGTCTCTACAAAGTCAAGACAAGGAGAGGAGGCATGGATGATCGATGGCCTAAACATATGTTTGGTTAGCCTGTCCTGTGGAGAGCCAAGAGCGGTTAACTTGAACATTTCTGAATCATCCACAGTGATGTAGAGGACAGAAACAGCAGTGAGCAGGGAGGGCGGTGGATGAGGGCGAGAATGTTTCCCTTTATAAATGTGTTGAACAGCATTGGCACTAGAAACTGGGACTGAAGCATATGAGCACTCTGTCACATCTGATGAGTCAGGAGCCTGGAAACTGTGTCAGTACATGCCGTTGGTATCCCTCAAAGCACTTTCTAATACTGATGGTGCATATTTATAGTGTGGTGTAGGACAAAGTACAGCCATGACTAGAGATGTATGTTTTGGTGAAGAACGCAAACAGCTACAGTTGTGCCAGAAAGTGGCACATTGAAGTTGCTCATCCTCGCAAAAAAATGTGCAGCTCAATGCTCGGTGACATAGACTTCCTGCGAGGCCACTGAGTTGCAACTGAGCTAATCAGGAACAAACTAGCCTGCTGGGAGCATGCATGTAAATGGTAAAAATGGTAAATGGACTGAAGTTATATATTGCTACGCCACCGGGAGCAATTTGGGGTTCAGTGTCTTGCCCAAGGACACTTTGACATGTAGAGTGAGGGAGCTGGGGATTGAACCTCCGACTTTCTAATTTAAAGACGACCAACTCAGCCACAGCCGCCCAATGTCAGTCCCATACCTCTCTCTGACAAGCAGGCCTCCTTCTGCTGGCCAAACTATGTAAAGCAGTTTAGGCTGCAGCAAAGCAGGATGACATAGAAGGCAAAGATCGTATAAGAGAAGTGGATGTAGCCATCGTGGAGCTTCCCACTGGTTTGTGAAACCTTCTTTTGCAGCCTGGTGTGCAGTCGCCAGCTTGTTTTTTTTGTTCATCCCGGTTGACATGCTGCAGTGGTACCAACTTTTCAATATCAGATAGCCAAGCTGTAAAGCATGCTGTTTAATTGTTTATTTTAGTACATCTGGGAGCATAATTTATGAATAAATCATAAGCTCATTAAGAAAAAAATGTTTAGGTAATAAACCAAATGAGAAGTAGGGTTTTCTCTTCTTGTTTTGTGACCTCTTTTAATGAGCAGTGGAGTTGCCCGCTAATCCCAAATACCTCCGTATGAGGATCTAATTTAGGAAATGCTTCTATAAGTGGAGGATTAGACGACCTCTGTGGATGCGTGGGTTTCAAAGGCCGGGATGTTTCCTTTGTCCTCGTGCTGATCATTGTTTTACAGTCCACTAGAATGAAAATGGTGGAGTGAGTCTTTGCCTCAAGTGAAGGAGTTCAAGTATCTTTGGCTCTTGTTATTGAGTGAGGGCAAAATGGATCGTGAGATTGAAAGGCGGGTGGGTGCAGCAGTAATGCGGGCGTTGTACCGGACCGTCGTGGTGAAGAGGGAGCTGAGCCTGAAGGCAAAGCTTTGATTTACCAGTCGGTCTATGTTCCAAACCTCACCTGTGGTCATGAGCTTTGGGTAGTGACCAAAAGAATGAGGTTGCTGATACAAGCAGCTGAAATTCGTTCTGGGCATTGCTGAGGAGAAGTACGTCTGGGTAAACTTGCACAGCCTGCTGCCACTGCGACCTGTCCCTGGATAAGTGGAAGAAAATGAATGGATGCTGCTGGCGCTTATAAAGAACGCAGGTTAAGGTACTTCCACATCGGTTTCACTTTGAAACAAAGAGGCTACGTCCACTTCTTGTATACAGTCTATGCTCTGACCTTTAAAGCACTGAAAATGTTCGTTCTGTGCTAACTTTGCAGATATTTTTAATGATGTATAAAATAAATATTTAGAACTCTCGCTTACAAGGGTTTTTATTTATTCTAACAGGGGGCATAATCGTGTTCCTGACAGCTGAGAACTCCTGAAGTTTCCTCAGGTCAGGTGTTCAGGTTTAGGTTATATCTGAATCTTCTTGCTGGAGTGCTTGAATGGAGCAGTTTGTCATGACCAGAAAAAGACCAAAAAGGGAGACCAGCCATCACCTCAATGCTTCTGGGAAACAGGCCGTGTAAGCAGGCATTCGGAATCATTGAATGCAGCTGGGGTAAAGTGCTATGGGAACTGCCTTATTCAGAGCTGATATCAAAGAAAAGAGTGTGGTTTCAGAGGACAGCACTAACAAACTTTGCCTCACTGTTCAGGCTGGAATACAGAGGAGTTCATAAAGGTAAACAGCACATCCCTGCTCTCTCACATTAATCCGCCTTACAGGGATTGGGATTGTGTCTTTCCCTCAACGCTGAATGTTAAAGCTGACTTCTGTTTCTCTCTCAACCTCTTTGTCTCTGTAATTCCCCAAACGCGATCATTATGTGTTTTCAATGGTGCTAATGAGTGATGATCAAAGTGTTGTAATCACAGGCCACAGAGCCAGGCCGCGTGGGCCAAACAACAGGATTAATACCTACCAATTACACGGCCATGCAGGCCAACAGTCCATCCCCATGTTAACTGACACAACTGGGGTCATGTGATGCGATTAGCCAACGAGGTTGTGCTTTAGGTAAAAATGGTGTTATGGTGTGGATAAACGCCATTGTTTTTATGTTTATTTCATGCTTCCTTTCTGACAGATGGCTGCATGCACACTGCATTAAGGAGCCGTATGACAAGAATCTCTGTATTTTCAAGTGCTACATTTTCTGTACCACATTCAAACACTGCTGATGCTTTGAGAAACCTAACAAACATAGATCTTACTAGTGTTGAAATTACTGAAATGTATTTTTTCGTGTCGCGTTTATAGAGGAAGTCCTTTTATGCTGCACTGATGGCTTTGTTGCTTTCTTTCTTCAAGGCTGCAGACCTACGCAGGTTTAGCCACGACATAATGTAGCTAAATGTAGATTTAAACAGAAATGATGGTGCACTGAGAATCCTCTGGTATATGTAGTTTAAAGAAGGTACAGCTACTTACATACACAACTGTAACACACCACGCCAGTTCCTCCTAGTTGCCATGAGCTTGGTTACCGTCCTAGTTGTTTCTTCTGTTGGGAGTTTTTGTTTTAAATGTGGACCTACCTGCCTACCTGAGTGTTACCTGTCACCTACTCTCATTTTACAGATTCTAAATAAAAATGTAGAATCTGTTATCAGGGACGTGGATTTTTAATACTGGAAGTGTTCTGGTTTTCTTTGTAGTATGCTTGTAGTCCGAGTAATACTGACCAATCACGTATCAGCAGGCTTCAGCGTATGCAGGAAAAACAGTCGGTGTGGAGAGCAAAAGCAGACGGAACGTAATCCAACAGGGCCGTGCACAGACATTTTTGGGGGCAGGGGGCTCAAGCAAAAAAAAAGGGCACTTACCCCACCGACATGCACTAATTCCCACCCTGTTGTTGTCACACAGCCATCAAAATCATGCAAAACGTTACTACCTGCTTTAGAACTTAATTGCATATTTTCAAGTTGCCCTGTATGATGGAGAAAATGTTGTTTTAATGAAATTTAGACTAGCTTGATTGCTATCGCGTACAGACTAGAGAGGCTAATAATGAGAAAGTACAGCCAAATGCTGCTGAACTACTTAATAGTTTTTCTTTAATGGATAACATAGAAAGTGTTGTTTTGGTTGATTTCATAATTAAAACTGAGCCTACCTGCGTGATATCATTCAACAAAAACGGAGACTAGCTTGATTGCACAGGCGAGTACAAAATCAAGGAATGGGTGAGGTGAGGAATGGGGAGTGCTTCCTAAATTGATAAGGCATATATTCCGTGGATACTACTTTACATTTCTGTCTTTATATTAGAAAGAACTTTTTTTTTTTTTAAGTAAGGGCATTTTTTGACTCTGGGGGCACAAGGGCAGAGGCTCAAGTCTTCTTTGGGTCCTATCTGTGCACGTGCCTCTAATCCATCGTAATGACATTCCGGCTCCCATCAGCGTCATCTGACAATGATTTAGCTTCTTTTTAATCTCTATAAACAGACATCTGCACCAAGTTCAGCTAACAATCTGTTCTAGATCAAAAATGTAAACTTGAGACAAATCTGTGTCACCAAAGCCATTCAGCGTTTAGATTTCCCGACCTCATTGAATGCATCAGAAACGATGGATCAACAAACTTCTCATTTTAAAGTAGTTTTGGGTCTTTGTCTGACTGGACGCCCAAAAAGGACAGGTGCCCTCATTTGGTCAAAACTTCAGTTTGTCCAAGTATCTTCTGACCTCCCAAAATCTAAAGGCATTTCCAGTCTCAGCTATATTCTGTCTTAAGAGCGAATTTGTAAATGTTAGTATGCTAACCTGCTAAACTAACTTGGTGAAAGTGGTAAAGAGCATACCTGCTTAACATCAGCATGTTAGCTTTGTAATTCTGAGCATGTAAGTGTAAAACTAAGCATCCAGAGTATAGCTAAGAGCAGCTAGCATGGAATAACTATATAAAGGCTTGGCCCCCTTCTGACTACATAGTTTTTGTACACCAGATTTTGTCCCCAGATTCAAGGTGTTACTGTAGCTTTTAATGTATATCATTGTGACATTGCAGCAGCCTACATGTTTATTAATGATGTTCTCAAATTGTCATAAAGTGTTGCACTGACAGTTGACGAAGGTCACTTCATTTTCGTGGCTAACTTTTTGCCACATTTTCTTCACAATGGGAAGAAAAACACTGTCAACTCCTCTCTACAGCAGTTGACCTTTACTCGCTTCCAACCTCCAACTGAATTAGCACTAAGTGGTGAAATCAGCGCTCATCTGTCAGGTAATTGGAAGCATTTTCAAACTGATCTTCATTTGAAAACTCTTTAGTGGTCTTTTAAGGCCAATTAGCTGCTCAAAGCCACAGTAGAGTCCAGCAGAACTGCAGGAAACTGTTTTAGCAGCAAAGGAGCACATGTTGTTTTAGCCTCAGCGGTGTGTGTGTGTGAGAATGTGTGTTGAATTGTAATGCGCTGATAACATGACCAGACAGATAACTCCTCTCAGAGAGTGGGCTAAAGCCACTCAAACCTTTCATTGGTATTCATTTAATACCAGCTGGTACCTAATTAGTGTCTGGATGGGAAAGGAAGGACTTTGAGCCAGGTTGCTCGAGGAATGGCAATGTCAACAGTTCAGGCAATCCACCTCTTCGTTTCAAACTGAATTATCTACATAACTGCTGGATGGATGGGCATTAAACTTTCCACAAACGTTCCTGGTCCCCAGAGATTTAAGCGCACTGATGTTTGTGATCTTCTGTTTTTATTACTTTAGCGACACGATGAGGTCAAGGTTTCTATTTTTGCAAAATATCAAGACTTTGGTGAACAAATACTTTAGCATATACAGCAGCTGCACTTTGTTTTTCATGCTAATTGGTATGTGGGGTATTTATGTTAGCAATTAGTGGACAGCACACGCACACACACACACACACACTGTTGGCAGAGGCTACTATGCAAAGTGCCAATCACCAATCAGGATTTAAAGTCGAGGTGAAATGAAAAATGTCATTTTAATCCTTTTAGATCACATCCCCGGTAATATTGTGCTTCTAAAAAAATACAGAAAATCCATTTCTTCATATTCTTATATCAAAAGCCGATCATTTTTTCTTCCTGTAAAACTAAATTTCACGCGTGCTTACTTAAGTTAGCACCAAACAATTTCAACCAATCAATCTGCAACATTTAGCCGCAGAGCACCAAGAACGCTCGGTCAGTTAGCTAGCTACTGCGCTGTGGAGAACGTCTGTCTACGCCCACTTCTCAACGATCAAATCAAATCCCTCTAATGATATGTCCCGCCTGCACGTCCTGTTTCACTCGGAAATACGTCACGATACGGAAGCTAGATACTCTCAAAATGCTGTTTCAGCTCGACTTTAACCATTCATGCTAATTCATACACCACTGGCTACGCCTTCAGAAGCAAGTTCGGATTCTTTCTCCCAAGGACAATTCAACATTTTGACCGCTGGAGCTGGGGATCGAACCGCCAACCTTCTGATTGGGAAACGACCGACTCCTCCCTGATCCCTCAGCCAATGTGTGAATTGTTAGATACAGTGAAACTGCCACTCTCTGAGGACAGATTGACAGGCGCTCTGCAGCTGAAACAAAAGGCGGCTGTTGGTGGTACCGGGCCCAGCTGAGCATTACCTAGCTAACAGGTCATCGAACTGGACACTGGTCAGCATCTCGTAGCTGAAAGCAGCAGGAAAGTTAATCCAGACACAGTTACAGGAAAAAGGAGGGGAAATGAACCAATCTATGTACGCCTATAGATCAGACAGCATATAGGTTCCAACATCTCAAAGGGCAAACTGCACAGTTACAGAAGGTTAATCATTGCTTTGGTCGGTCTGAACACATCATTTTATTGCTGCTTGTGTGGCTGTAGATTCCACTGCAAGTGGTTGAATGGCCTGTGTAGATACTGAGGGTTTAAAATATATTTTCTATCAGATGGGTGAGAGACGGACAATTGAAAAACAGCTTGAACTCCTCCTCTGAACATCCCCTGCACCATCTTGCTGTTTTGCAACCCTTTATTCTGAATCGATGGTGATTAAACCTTTACACAGATAATTATCTACTTTACTGCAGTAAACGAAGCCAAACTGCTTCCATAAATGCCTCTTAACTTAGAAGACAATATGGGCACTGCGTTTGTGAAGTGCTTATAGCCATTATGGTGTTACAATCTCTATTGAACGTGTCTTTAATGCCCAAGGAATAAATTCAACATGGATATGGGAGTAGGAGATGGGTAATCAAACAGCAGTGTTCGACTGCAGCTAAGTAGAATGTCAATTTGCCGTCCTCAGATAAGATATATTCCGACACACTTTATTAGGTTAAGAGGACTTTTTGTGATAATCTGCAGCAGCTTTTTATCTGGTAGCATTCTGATAAAAGATCCTCATGTCATCCCTCCTCCCTCTGCTTCTCTGCTCTCTGTTCTGTCCTCCTCAACAGCGCAGAACATGTCCTACCTTTGAGTCATTGTTGTACCTGATCTGCACGAACATAAAATGCTTAAACACCAAGTGGAGCTAAACCATGCATGTTCAACTTTTAAGCAACTGACTGACCACTAAAGTCAATTTGAGATTGAGACTTGCTTGTCATAAATCACTTTGTACGTAAAAGAAAAAACTTTGAGCAATAAAAAGAAAGAAATAGTGATGACTGATTCTTTCTTTCTACAGCATGCATCCCCATCTAAACAAGGAGTAAAGCTCAGTTACTTCCCTGAGCTTCTCTGTGGAAACCGTCCAGGACTGAGTCCCACGCAATGGATGGAACATTATTGATGTTCCTGTCTTGCTACATGGGAGAAATAAACGGTTTCCCATGTTTGATGTGGAAGAACTTGACTGGCCTGCAGAGCGCCCTGACCTCGACCCCATCCATCACCTTTGGGATGATCTGTAGCACCGACTGTGAGCCAGGCCACCTTCAGTGTTCGACCTCAGTAATTGTCTTTGGAGAAACTCTCTGCAGCAAGGTTCAACATCTGTGAGGCTGATATTCCAAAACCAGTGATATTAAGATGTTTTAATGACATGTCTCAACTACTCACGTTGCCTTGCATATGGAAAGTGCATGTGGTGACGCACTAGAACGAGCGATAAATTCTGCATGAGGTGGCAGACGAGGGGGATTGATGGGTTGAATTTCAGCCAAGTAAGTCAATGTTGAGTTATTATTTTAACCAACACTATAATATGTTTCTGTGTTGTTCTTTTACCAACCATTTCAAGATAACCACTTTTTAGTAGAAAGAAAACAGATGCTTAAAGAAAACACTGAGGGTACCATGAAACAAAGGCTAAAGGGTTCGTTTATACAAATGCTAGGGGGTGTCTTAACATAGACACAAAGGGAGCGGTCACGGACTGAGCGGTACAGAGGATCCTTTGTCCCCACAGCCATCAGACTAAACAACACCTTAGTGGAGGGCAGTGGCTCCTGAACCTCCCTCTCTTTTGACCTGGGCTGCGGGTGGTAGACGGTAGGGGTACCTTGATCCAGATGAGAAATGGAGCCCTTACCACAATGTAACCCAGGTTATAAAATGTATAAGCTAAAAATAATAATATATTATAAATATTATATTATGATAAATAGGTATTGTATAAAATCATTTAGTATTTTTAAATGAAGATTTAATATAAATTGTACAGCGTGTATTTAATATAGCATGTTTTATGACAGGAATCTTAACCTGTCTGTGGTCTAGATCCAAATCTCACGTTTTAGCTTGAGGCTAATCAGAGAAGCCGCTCAGCGCATAATCAGGAAGTATCCGGGCATAAGAGCAGCTTAAGGCAGGTATCATTTGTTGCTGCTGTAGTGATCTCACAAACCTACTGAAACTGCTTTTCAAGTTACCGAATGGCTGTCAAATTCATTTGCTGTGCTGTTGCGAAAGCCGTTGACGATGTGTTGAAACTATTGTGTTAAACGAACGCCGAATTGGCCAGGTTTTTTTTGATGCCCTTTCATGGATGAGTGTTGGCGAGCTACGAGAACTGATAAGCTGGGAGCCTAAATCCAACGAACCTCAACAATCATCATCATCATAAACCAATCAGCACAACTCACCCTACTCTTACCAGTGAGTATGAAATCTTGGACTCTTTATTTTGTTTTGGACTTAAGGCCGGAAAAGGTTTTTTTATTTATTTAAAGGACAATCATAAATTAACTTTTGAAAAGAAAATGAATGTTATTTTTCATTTTCCTAAAAATAAGGTATTTTGTTTAAAACCATTTCAAGTCTCCTGAGTTTTATTAAATATTGACATCAGTGTCATTTTCCTCCTCTTTCCGAGTTTATGATCTTCTGGTTTTATTTTCTCTAGTCCAATACTTAATGTTTAGCATCATATTAGAGTATTAGAGATCAATTATAGTAAATATATATATGTATATCCTACAAAGGACTAATTTTCCTTTAGTTTGTGTGAATTGATCAAATTACCACAGACAGATTACAACACTGCCCGCTGGTCATTTGGGCCCCTCGATCTGGATCTGAACCCTCGGGCAGCTGCTACCTCGCCCTGTCAGTAATCCACCTTGGCGTCTGACTCACAAGCATCTTCCCTCTCGCCTCTCATCCTCTTTGCTTACAGCTCCACAGATGAAATTCCTTAAATGAAATTAACATGACATTAATTTGTTCCCTCTCACTGCCACTTGGAGTCAGCAGTGTGTAGATGCCAGATGTAGCTTTAAAATGTGATTGTTGTTGCAGTGACTTCCTAAAGAGGCTCCCACACAGAGCGGACAGCAGAGGTTGGCAAGGATAACGTGGGAGTCTCCACGAATTAGCTTCCACAGCAGTGATCCCATTTAGCTTCTTCTTTACCATTTAATGAGATTAAGGAGAGTTTAACCACCTTTTTATCTGCTTGGAATTCCTTTAGCTGCTGGGTGGCACCACCAATCATCTCAGTGTAATGCCAGTTCATGGTTCCTGGTTTCAACCGAAGAGCTTTCATGACATGCCATGGCTAATCAGCTGCGGTGCACATGGTGTTCATCCAGGGAACTTGCATTCATCCTGAAGCCTTTAAACACATGTGTAATCAGTCTATGAAAGGGCTGGAAAGAAGCGTGTGCTACAGATACCGTATGCTGCGTGTCACGTGTTGAATGGCTGCAGTAACAAGCTGTAAGAGAGAAAGAGATCAAAGAAGTTTAACAGTTATCCGCCTAATAGAGCTGTGTTTGCTGTGTGTGAATAACTCCAGACATAAATAAAGCCGTGTGGGCGGCTCTGCCTGAAGGGTTCCATCCTTTGGGCAAGGCATCCATGCCCCGTGGCTAGGATTGAATAACTCAGCCTAATTTAGCTGGAAGTGACTCTGACGTGTAAAAATAAAGGGCCGTATCTAACATCTTCTGACAGTCTGAATGATGCATACATTTTCAGCTGCAGTTAATAAATTGTGTTTCTCTGAAATAAGCATAATTAAAGTCATCTGTGAAATGATGCCATTTGATTTGTCTCAGCCTGTCCAGATTATGCAAAAAGGAAGTGCAACAGGGTTGGTGGTGTAGCAGGTGTAATATGTGGAAGGTTGAAATGAGGTCAATTGAAAAGTTTATGTGTGCATCAAACCAAAAGGTTATATGCATCCCACAACCAGTCAAGTTCAGTTAACATCCATCAGCGTTTCCTGCAGAATGACAGAAAATGTGTTCCATGAGGTTTCTGATGTTAGTGCATCTACCATTGACATGTAACATTTAGCTGAATTTTCATGTATTTAAGTAAAACAACATAGGACTGAAGAATACGACACTCCAACTGAAGCTCTCATATTAGCTGTGTCGTACCATCCAGTTTTAAATAACCCTTCTTTAAAGGCAGAACCAATAGATTACCAACTTTGCCATAAATATTGCTAAACCAGCTATCATCACAGCACAACCTGCAGCAGTCACAATTCGTGCAGCATCATCAATTTTCACTACCAATTTCAGGTGTTACGAGCTGTTTATTCAGGTTCCTCAATACAAGTTGTTTCCTGGAAAATCCATTTTCATTTGGGGCTATGTTTGCTTCACCTTCCTAGACGACCTGTTCAGCGTTCATGTGAACATGCTGCTTTATTTACTGAGGTAGTTGATGCACCTATACAATCCCAGCAATGCAAGACTGTCTGATTATCCAGTGGACTATTGTGGGATCACCAGAGAGTCGACAAAGAGCCGCTTTGGTGCGACAGCTTGTATACGTTGGAGGAGAGTCTATGCTGCAAACAACAACCGGGCGGGTAAAGGTCAAACAGAATAAAAGGCTTTGATGATGATTTAAGGCCAACCCCTGGGTCCTTTGAACCTAACACATATTGGTTTGTAAATGTCTACTGCAATCAAACCTTTTCGAATTGCACCAGAAGATTGCTTTAGCCTGCAGCTGTAAAACAGGCCGTAATGGCTGTTAGGTAACCCCTCATGGTAAACGCGCTTGCTCAAAGTACATCCACTAAAAGTTCTTGTTTTTGCCACTGATAGGTTCGGATTGTTACTCTAAGTGTCTGACAACATTACAGAAAGGATCCCTACAGAGACTATATGAAGGTGAATCCTCATTTTCACCTGAAACAGATGTTGTATCACTTTCTTTAAAGCCATCGTACTCAATTTACAAAAAACGGTAGTAGGTGACAACAAATGGAAAAACAGGTGATGGACTCAAAAATGAACAACTCACATTCTGAGTTCTCTCAGGTTTGGTACACAGGTAATCACAACAATAATCTAAAGTTGCAGGCAAAAAGGCAAAGTCTAAAGTCAGGCTGATGTCATGCACAGAAAAATCACTGCTGGAACGAGGCAACACAAAGGAACACACAACGAACTGGAAACGAGAGGTATGACACACAGGGCTTACAAACAGGTAATTAAGGGGAAGCGGGACACAGGTGGGTCTAACTAATACTTCAAAAACTCAGCATTCATTTTTAATGTTTATACTTTGGTCGAATGCAAAACAAAACATGTAAAATTAGGGCTCAGGTTCGACAATAGCGAATCCCCTCCTTTAGAATGTGTCACTCTAATAGAGAAATGTTCATGCTGCCTTAAAGGCGTTTTTATAAAGCTCAGTATGTGAGCAACAGGTGTAACATTAAGATTATAGAACTAAGGAAGTAAGGTTTAGATTTTGTTAAATGGTTTGGACTCCCCACTTCATCTTAAAGGTAAGCCTGAGATCTAAACCACTTATTTGTGTATGTTTTGGCTGCGCTGCTAATTCTGTATTTCAGTCAAGTTCTGCAGCAGTAAAATCTGAATTAGGCGATATGGGGCCGTTGCTCAGCAAACTTAATTAAATCTTCAGCCTCCGTGCATCATTGTGACCTTGTCCTTTCATATTTGAATGAATATAATGTATGTGGTCTCACAGTAAACAAGTGATTTTGCTTTGCAGGAAGTTTAACAGTCAAAGCACTCGCTCCTGCTAAGCCAACTTTGAATCCTAAATGAAGCAGAACAGCTCAAAAGTAATCATGTGTTTGACAGCCAGAAGACCTTGGTACCTTCTTTTATGATCACAGTAACTGATTCGGCCCCGCAGGTCTGCAGGTAACAAGGCAGCACTGCCTGAAAGAGGGGTCAGCGTTTACAGAGCCGCTCGACTGACAGACACACAGCACGCGGTTCTTGTCTCAGTAATTCTAATGGATTTGCCCACAGAGAACATCTACACTCCACACACACACACACACACACACACACACACACACACACACACACACACCAGCCCTCCTCAAGGTTCCAATATATTTCCCCCTTGCTTTCACTCAGCGGAATGACTCCAGCGGCACTCTGCAATGCAAAGCCACAATTTCACAGAATACAAATATGAGAATGATCTCATGTGACAAGTGTCTGTGCTCAGAGTGGCAGAGACCAGGCAATACATTTTCATCAGCATGAAGAGGGGGGGGCAATCCACCCACTGACAATCACAAACCAGCTCCACAACCATCCTGCTCAACTTCACATTTACGCTGAAGAATGAGCCTGTAAGACAAAACACAGGTGTTACAATACAATCAGTTACCAAACAAACTATGGTTTTACATGACCTCTCACACCCTTTTGTAACCTTTTAAAAACACTTGATTATAAATATCAAGGATAATATTTGGAGAATTCTGCATTAATATAATCTCATGTCTCATGTCATAGTTCTGGAGCCGAGTACACCAGGTGGGCGTACGCCTGGTCATAACCTTACGTCCGACTTAAAGCTGAAAGTTACGACAGATTTTGAATTACGCCCTGTGCACCAGTTAGACTTAAGCCCCATTTGTGTTGCAACCGGGTGTATCTTTTACGCCTAGGATGGAGCAGGCGGGAGTTTAGAAAGTCAGTCTAAAATCCAGGATGGAACTAAAATGGCGTTAAAACGAGAGAGAGTCATCTGTGATTGGGCTGTAACTTCATCGAAATGTTTAGTTTTTGCTCCTGTATGAACGAATCAACGAGCTCTCCCCTCAGCTGCGGCATGTGTCGGACAGAAACGTGGTGCTGTCCCCGCCCTGCAGGTGCTGATTTTGTGGCAGTAGGGCCTTTCAGAACAAAGAGGGAGACATAATATGTACATCGGACAACAGCATGCTTGATTATTTATGTTTCCTCATTTCACTATCCATAAAATTCATTCTTCTTTACATCAGTTTTGTTATCCATATCTTCTGTCGATCATTTGATGAGAGAAGTAAGCGGGTGGAGACGTGTTGCTTGGTAACAGTCACCGCTTTCGAAAGTGGTGACGTGGATGCGCATCATAAGACCGGGCGCAGCTACGAATGGTGTCAGTTCAGCTCGGTGCACTCGGTGTAAATTCCAATTAAGAAGTCAGTCGTAGCGCATTCAGCTCCTGGTGATTATTCAGTTACATCCACAATTTCCCGCTGAAGTAAACCTCCAGATTTGGAAACTTTATCACTATAGTGAGTCCAATTGTAAGTGTAAATACACTGCAAAAAGTCAGCAAAATAATATGTATAATAAACTCTTGCTACCAAAACAAAAAATGTCCTTGTCCAAGACTTTTAAAATCAAGTTAATCTAGAATCAAAAATACTGAAAAAAGTGGTTTAATTCTGCACCCAATGCTTCTGCAATCACCTTGAAATGAGTAAATGGATTCACAGAGAAAGAAGTATATTGTGCTTTAAACAGCGGCATGGATGGACCATGGATGCAGGTCATGCAGCTGCGTGGATCCCCGTGGCAGAGGAGGGCCCGGAATCGGATGGACGGGCCCTGCCACAAAAGTCCCTACCGATCATGATAAGCACAGTCACCTCATCATGACGTAAATTTGTGAATAATAATGGCTCATTAATCACGCTTTTTTCACCTGTCATGATGAAAAAAAAAACTGAGCTTTCAGGCACTGTCCAAGGTGCTGAAATTGTAAACGCGCAGAAACAGGTATATGTAACAGTCACTAACATTCATGATGTATCATGACTTTGGAAGCAATGACTGCATGACTGAGCAATCTGTACTTATTGGCGGGGGAGAGGCATAGGGAAGGCACGTCGCAAACTGACTAGCAGGCAGACCATCATGATGCATTGTGACTGCCTGCTTTTAGCCTTGCATTGAGGCCTGGAGCTGACGCGTTACGCGACTGCGTTTAAATCATTCTGTCTAAAACGTACTTAATGAGACTGGCTTACTTAAAAGAAAGAAATGAATCTAAGATCAGATACATTTCTTTGTCTAACTTACAGTTTGTACACAAGTACAAGTTGAGCAGTAGTTCAAATTACTCGTTTGTGTCCTCCTGATATGAAAAGTATTTGCTCTTTGTTCTGTATACATGACTGTTGCAGTCTGACTAGTTTTTAACAGTTTTGTAGCTCAGAACCAGGTATAAAAATCTTAATATGAAGTTATAATATCTTGGTTGGATAGTTAAGGACAAAAGAGCTTGACAGAAGTGAAATGCTGCCGAAAAACTTCCAGGTAAGAGGAAATATCCCCACTGACAAAAGAAAAGTGATGTTTCTAACAAGCTAGATCTTGTGAAAATGAAACAAAGAGCGGTGTAGCGTCTGTTACCTGGCTCGTGACCCTTGAAGGAAATAAATAAAGCCGTAAGTCCACAAAAGCCTTTACCTTCCACCACCCAGCCAACTCCAGGACCAGCCAGCTGCAGGTTATTGACGTGGAAGCAGAACGACATGGATCTGGGGTACAAAAACATTCGTAACAGAGTGGCTTGTTTTAAACACTGATTGGTGACTGACACATTTTCCCATGGGCTAAATGTAGCCTACAAATAAGTAGAACTCACTGCTGCTGGTCATCTGGCATTTAAACGTCACACCTCCACCCCAGCATCCACTTGAATCTGAGGGATGTTTCTGTATGCAGACACTCTGTGCTGGCCTTGATGTTTGCTTGTGTGGAGTAAGAATGGAGGCTAAATAATGAGCAGGACATAATCTATACCAGATTGTAAAATTTAGTGAAAAAGCCTGCCTGATCTGGCGGAGGACATTTGCTCATGTTTCGACATCTAGAATTGTTTTAGATCGATATGTTTTGTGTGTGTATAGCAAAATCTGATGAAAATAAAGTGTAAAAGTCCACACAAATGAACTACAATGGTGACGAACACCATCTTCTCCTTAACACACACTAAAACCCCCCAGAGAAGATGGTTTCTTCCCCAAGGCCATCCATGAACATACCACAGCACAGGTGGAGAAATACAGGTACCTTGGTATTCACATAGATAACACACTTGTCCCAATCCAGGGGCTGCAGCCTTTGTAGACGGTTAAAGCTGAACTGAAATGAGACGGTTTGGTCTACGGAGGATTTCCTGTTTGCTTGGTCACCAAATGCCACTCCTGTCACCTAGCAACAGGAAGCTAGCGGGCTAACTAGCTAGCATAACTAACCTCACGTAACTTATTAGTTTAAAGATAATTTGTTTCAAGGGCCCTTTCGTTTTTTGAAACGTGTAACACTAGCTTTTCGATTGAGTTGAAACCAAAAACTAATAAAGGGTTTTCCTTCAGCCACTGGACACTCTGCCATCTCGTTTGAATTTGTGCGCAATGAAACTCGGGATATGTTGAGCCACGAAGGATGCACCCGATGGATCGTTCGTGGCCTGGGAAAAGGAGGCCCTATTTTTCGACCGCATCTGAAGAAGCCTTCGAAATGGTACAGTCTTCGACGTGCCACTGTGACCCAATCGGCCTTCAAATACTGCCTTTGAAGGATACAGCCCCTGGATTGGGACACTGCTATGGTCTCTCTGCATGGTTTGGTAATTTGACTGCCCAGTCAAAAGCCCAAATCATCAGAATCATACAGACAGCCATGGAAACCATGGGAGTCCATCCACATCCCAGCATCCAGGATATTCTTCAGCAGACAGGCACAAATAATCATCTCAGACCTATCTCATGTTCTCCAGTACCAGCCCCTCCCCTCAGGAGGACGAAGCTGGGTTCCTTTAAGCAGGCACAACTCCTTTGTCCCCCGGTTCATTAAAGCTCTCAACACCACCTCGTATGAATGGTGTGTACTTTTTTTACTCTATCAGAGAGAAGTCCAAATAAAAGTCTATCTTATCTTATAAATCAGATTTTTTTATGACACAGTTTCAGTATTTGTTTTTCCAAATCATATGGTTTATTGACTCACTGACAAGAACCAAGTAAAGGACCCAGGGGCTCAACTCAAAAGTTCAACCAAAAAGACTCTTTATTCGAGTAAAAAACAAGCCAAAGTATTAACCAAGAATCACAGTATAGAACTGGCATAAAAAGAAAAAGTAACAATACAAAATCACAGCAAGGCTGGAAAAATCGGTAAAGGAAGACTAACTAGAAATCTCAAAGATAAACTGGTCTTTCAAAAATCCTAAATAACTACCTGACTGATCTATAAAATCTCCTAACATGACCAGACGAACAGGCACAGGACAAAGGGAGACTCACGGTGTGTCCGAAACCGCATACTATCATACTAATCATACTAACCGTGACGTAAAATTGAGTATGTCATGCGTTCCCATCTCCTAGTATGGATGGGTGGAAACAATGAGGGCGGGGACGACAATCACAAAGGCGGGAAACACATCAGGACAGGAAGTGAAGTTTTCTGAAACGAGAGGAGAGACATTACTACAAAATAACACAGGACTGGAAACACAAAAGACAGGACTGAACTGAAAGGTTTGAACTTAACATAAATGACGAGACATGACACTCACAAACTCTCGAAGCTTAGGTTGGACTGATTTTAGAAACAAAGACCAAAAATACCACTGGCAGACTTGTTTCTACTGCAGAGCATCAAAGGGTTAAAAACAGGTAAAAGTGAGAGTACCCATAATGTTTCATGTTTCCGTGTTGCACAGGTTTGGTTGAAAGCAGAGTGCAGCTCTGACTTGTTGAGTATTAATAATGTATTTACAACAGAGACAGTGTTAGAAGCGGGTATGCCCTGAGGTTCAGCTGTAATAATGAGACGCATATCTGATCTGTTGACAGTACGAGAACCTCGGGGAAGGAGCTCTGCAACGCACAACAACGGACTCCTTTGCATCTTTTTAATGTGTTTGCATTGTATGAGACGTGATGTGAGTGTGGTGCAGTGAGTGGGTGCATACATTACTGCATGTATATAGTTCCGTATAGTCAGGTGTTGAATAACCCAGCTGAGGTCAGAGTTACACGTCAGAGGTTCCTGCGTGGGCTAAGCGTGCAGTGGTTAGCAGCAGACAAAGACACAGAAACACTTCTGCCTTGAGATTTAGCTGGAACGCTCACAGCTCGGAGTCCTCTGGGAAATAATTAAGGAAAGGGAACACAGGGAAATGTTGGTGGTAATCACTATTTTTTTACCATCATTATTTCATAATCAAATGTTTTCTCGGAAGGAGTTCTTGACAGCATGATGCTTATCTGTCAATCACGCGCTAACAGGTCACACCCACACACAGAGAAGGTATTTAAAGCAGCCACTGTAGATATAATTGAAGGAGAAAAGGAGAACATTTACAATACCACTTTGCCGTACCTCGTTTTTTTCCCCGAGCAGCCAGCAGTGCACGCAGCTGACTGACAACTTGGAGGAAAAGATCCTCTCCAGCTCTAAAAGAGACCTCAGTCAGTCGGATGCTAGAGCCAGAAAATGTAAACAGAGAGTAAACAGCAGCTTAAAGGCACAGTCGCTCTTGATGAGGCTGAGAAAGTGGTTTGTTGTAGTGCGATGTTGTTGTAGGATATTATAAACAGGGCAAGTTTTAATGCGTTGAAGAACAGACTTTTATTTTGAAGGAGCTTAGTCTTTCCACTATCATGTTCTCTATGATCCTTAAGTTTTTAGACGTGATGTAGTGAAGATAATCTGGGTGATAAGGGCAGGGCATGCCGGTGTGCCGGCCTGAACACCACTGAAGGCCAGAATTAGAAGTATGCATTAAAGAGGCGAACGATGATTGATGCTGCCTTATTTTCTCCTTTGTGGCAACAGGTTTACAGGTAATCCAGTCGCAGTAACATATAGTGTGTGTACGAGTGTGTGCGGTTTTTACAAAGGAAAAGAAGAACAAATACAAGTGAAAAATAACAGATACATGAATGCACCTACCATTACATGAGATTCTCTAACATATTAATATTGTGTAAAGTTACCGCTAATTTGAACATGACCCTTCCTGTTATTTTTGCCTAGTGCTGATTCCTGATTCCTAATTCTTTTATTGTGAAAACCTACGAAAACCTATAGTATGATCACTTCACATTTAAGCTCAACCATTAAAGGGTAACTGCACACTTCAACATGTTTGTTGAGCTTTAATCTAAATTATATTGTTGCACTGTGATGAAACGCATCAATGCTGGTGTTAATATTCAACAGTTCTTACCAAATTTATAAAAATCGGCACTTCATGGGTTGGAAATGCCTCAAACACGCCATCTACTGTTTTAAATCAGCCCTGGACCTTGCCGACTGATGGGGACGTATAGGTGACCGTTTGGGACAAAGCTACATCATGAAATTTATGTTGTAAAAAGAATGTTAACACCCAATCAATCAATCAATCTGTCAATCACAAACTCCCACTGCAGCAGCGAGCGAGCTGCCTGATTGGCCGCTGTCCTCTTCCTACCCGCTGCCCCAGGCCAGCCCCGCCCGCTCCTGACTGCCTGCACAGTGCTGCTGCGCACTGGATGAGTGGAGAGAGAGCTTCTCGGAGCTGTTTGCAGAGGAGCCGTGAACTGCGATTACTCTGAGCAGCATACATGGGCACACATGAATTACAAGATGATATATTTCACTGGTCTGAAAAAGACACAAAATTTGGGTCTGAAAAGTTGCTAAATCTAGCGAGAAAGCCGCTAAGCTGGCAACACTGGGGGAGGGGATGTCACTGAGCTGCTGGACACACCCACCCCCTCGACCCCCCCCCTCCATCCGTTGCCAACTCAAAATTGTGCAGTGGGTGGAGTTATGGTGAGACCTGGGGGTGAGCACCTAACATTACTAACAACAGATCATGAACATATAAACATGTTTAAAGTTAACATTATCCGCAGGACCGCCAGCCGTAATTAGCATGCATATAATTAACATAATAATCACAATGCAAACATCAAAGCTCTGAATCCTTAACAGAATTTGCTGACATAGTATCAACACAAAGAAATAAAGTTATTCAGCAGTTAAATACTTGTATTCATTTACACACACATCACTCTTCAAGTTATTGCACAATTTAATGCGTGAAATACAACGAGCCTGTTGGCTCCCTCGATCATATTACTCTTACTAAATGAACCAATAACTAACAGTACAATAAGAACAACAGACAACAGAGTTGCTCTGTTTTTCTTATTTTTCTTACTAATGAGGAGAAGTTTGTTGAGGAATGTGTATAAAGGAGCTGCCAAGCATGAGTGTGCTCATAATGATTTAATACAGCCACTGAGAGCATGTATACAATTTGTTTCCTTCATGGGAGTTTGACCGCAAAGAAGTTACAGCCACTCCCTACATTGGTGCTTAACATTGGCGTCGATCAGCCAATCAAGTGGTTCATTTGGTCTGGTGATGGAGCTGTAACCAAAGTGTGGAGCCACCAAAGCAAGTGGACTGAAGCTGCTTTTAAAGTGGGTCTCTGAGCGCTCCACGTGAATGCTGGAGCAGTTTGTTTGGGAAGTGAAAGTTTTCTTTCTGTCCAGAAAACTTTCCAAATGGACCAGAAGTGTTTATTTCAAGTATTCTAAAGGTGTGTTTAGACTGAAAGCAGTGTAAAAAATGTTGTCACATGATTACACTCAAAGTGAATGGAAAGACAAAAATAAAGACAATTTTACGACAGGGGATGCTGATGATGATGCGACTCACGTTAAAGCCAACTTGCCTCAATAATGTATTCTGGCTAGTTGAAAACACCAGCAAGAAGCTTGTGTGATGCAGTGTCACGAAAGCCTATCAGCTTTGAGATCCACAGCAGTGCTGACCGTCTCCATAGCAACGACGCACTGACATACCCCACTACTTCTGCGTTAATACTATAATGTTAGTATTAGGCCGAGGTTACATGAATTAACTACCTGGATTTCTGTTGTCGTTCTAAAAAGAAGTGGATGACAGTGACAGTGATATGCTCACGATGTTAGCTGTAACACTGATTAATAAACGTCGAAGACAGAGAGTTTGGAAAGAGAGGATCTGGAGCCGTCTTTGGCTACTGCAGCGCCAGAGACAGGGTGTCTACGCCAATTTATGCAGTTTCCTGATTGGCTGAAGTGAAATAGCTACATCATTCAGTTCTAAAACTGTATTTGGAGATTTGACACGTCAAATCTTTTGCAACTCCAGGCAACGGCTTCAGACGCTCTGCAACTAACCAGCTCGCACCGCTGCAACTTTCTCTGCAACACTCTAAAACTAGCCTTACGAATCAGTGATCTGAGATGGGCTTGAGATTGACCCAGAGGATTGGAGGCTGTTGGAGAAACAGATAATCACGTATTGGTAGGGTGACCATACGTCCCGATTTGATCGGGACCGTCCCGTTTTCAAGCTCCGTGTCCCATGTCCCGACAAATATCTCTAAAACACCAATATGTCCCGGTTATGAACAGGCCCTGTTTCGGTTTTGACCAATTGACATAGTAACGATGTGCCATGCTTACAACACTGATTTGACTGTTCATATGTCAATCAATGTCGTTGCCAAGGCTGTTGCTATTTCAACCAATAGAAAACATCACTAATGCACCAGCAGCCAAAGTTCAGTTGTCATTTGTTTGTACATGTGTCAGTCAATTGGTGTGCAGCTGTTGCTTCGCTTGCCCATCTTATCATCCTGACAGGACATGCTGCATAACATCAGGTAGGCAAACTGTCATGCCATTTTTATGTTTTCATTTATCTGTTTAAGTTATATTGGCCTCAAGGTATTTCCAGGCCTACCTTGTTTTTGTTAAAACGACTTCCAGTCAAGACTTCCTTTTCCATGTGCTGCATTGTTTACAGAAAAAGAACCCGCTTTTCCTGTGATGTACTTTAATTAACGGCTCTTACCTTTGCCGAAATTTCAACATCATGATGCAGATTAGTAAAAAGTAAAAATGAAGCTTTGTCACGTCTGTCATCAAGAGGAGAACAAAACCACTTTTAAAATGCCCGTTTGTTGAACGGAGGTCGGCTCGATCATCTGATGATGCATTCAAGGAGGTCTGGAAATCTGAACGCTGATCGGCTTTCCTGACACAGCGTCAAGGGAATTTATCTCAAGTTGAATTTTCAATCTGGTACGGATTGTTGGCTGAACTTAAATGCAGACATCTGTTTATAGAGATTAATGTGAGACTACAAGCGTACTACAAACCAGAACAATTGCAATCCCTTAAATCCACGTCCCTTTCTACAGATTCTACATTTCTAGAATCTGTAAATAGAAATTACCGATCTGGTAATAAATAAATTAATATGCTTTGTGTTTACTGGTGTTATATAATTATATTTTTCAAATAGGCCTAAGGTTTCGGTTGATCTTGAGAGACATGATTTTTTATCCGCTGAGGCACTTTCCATGGTGTTGAAAGGTGCACTGATGAAATATCCAATTGTACCATGAGCTCATACATGTGGGTTTGCGGTAAAATCAAAGTGTCCCTATTTGGAGGTTTGAAAAAATGGTCACCCTACGTATGGGTATTATTTTCTTCTCTCCTTTGGGCACGTGTCTCAAACCTGGAAAATGTAACCAGGTCCATCTGCATGGACACACAGGGCTCGAGGGAGCGTTTTTTTTGTGAACTATGGCTGAACTGACCCTTTAAGAGCTAACCTGAGCAGAACACAGTGTTGTGTTTTATTGGTATAATAATCCCACTGTGTGAACAATCACATGACAACAAAGTGAGATGAAAAGAGGACATAAATAACAAAGTCACAGCACACAGGGTTACAGGAGCCTGTGATTATGTTTGTTAGGAACAGAGAGGTATTCACACATTCTCTTTTAAGTCTTGAGATTTATCTGTTTCACACTACACTGGCACCATTCTAGTCACTTTGACTGAGAATGTGCATTACACTGACGAGGAGGCTTCCTGCTATTAATTCATCAGCTGCTCTTGATGCTGAAAATCCCATTAGTTTCCCAGATGCGAATGTCAACTCAATTTCTTAGAGCGTAAATTCTCTTAATATAAATCCATGTTTTTTCTATTTTTCATAAATGCTTTCACGTCCGAGGCTAAATATCTGCTCGGCTGCATCATTACAAACAAAAACCATCTGCACATTAAGTGAGTGTCAAAACATGTCTCTTTTCATGTGGATGCATTTCATGAAATTGTTTTCTGGATTTGCTTGCTTCTGTCTGATGTTTGGAAGTTGATTTGAATGTTAACGGGACCTTGCAGCACTTCCATCAACTCACTGCAAAACAGCCAGCTCATTTAGAACCACAGGTCAAAGGTTTTTATTCCAACTTTATTCATAAATAACGAGCAATGCTTGGATATCACATTCATCACTGTGCCATGGTGAGGCTAACATATTACATACTGGTCATAAATGATGGTCCACACAAGTTTGCACCAAAAAACATGACACTCCTTTATTTCAACAAACTTATACTGTGTAACAAAACAGCACTTTACCACATTTTACCTTTAACTCTTCGGGAACTGGCTGTAGTTTATGCAGCTGGGCACATTAAACCAACTAACTTAATGGTTCCTTATGTACCTCAACAAGGACTAATTTAAAATGTCTGGACCTCAATTACTTTGCAGGGATCCCAAACCCACGTCATCAAATCCAGGACGGGCTTTAAGCAGACTTTTTGCAGACTTCCAGAGCGTCTGCTTTGGATGCAGACTTCTGCAGTTTTTACTGATTTAAATATTGAAAATTACCCATAATGCAGACTGGACACTAGTGTTTTATGATTTGTTAAAAAAATGTCAAACAACAACTTTATTAAAAAGTAAGTTTAGACCATTAAGGTAATCAAATTGCCCTTTGCAGGGTCGCGGTTTAGCTCTGTTGGTACAACAGACAAAGTCCTTGACGCATCAGCTGTGGGCTAAACACTGCGGCCCTTTGGTGCACGTCTACCCCCGGTGTTTCCTGTCAGTCTTTAGCTGTCCAATCAACAAGGCCAGAAAAAAATCTTTCAAAAAATGATTTAATAATTTCAGTAGGCCTGTTTCTTAAAGGCTCATATTGCCGTTCAGTTTACCGCCCTCACCGACTTGTGTGATGTAATAACAGCAAACACGTCACACCACATACAACGGAAATCTGCAAGGAATAGGTTGGCTTGTCTGCTAAATGCTAATGTCAGAATGCTAACATGTTTCCACAATGTTGTTGTTTATTAAGATCCCCATTAGCTTCAGCATAGCAAAGGCTATTCTTCCTCAGGTCTGCAAAATGATACAGTTACCATGCAGATGCTCAGGCAACATCTTAGTAAAGCATGTTGGGATGCTAACATTTGCTAATGCTAAATAGAAGTAAGTACGGATGAGGCTGATGGGATTGTTAATGAGTGCTGCATGTATTTGGACGTGAAACTAAATTTTGGACACCTCAACACTTTCACCTGATGATGTCTTTATGCTTCTATTCATGTTTTTTATTCTACTTCTGAATTTGAATTTAAAGCTAACAAAATGAAGGTTTATGCAGATTCATGATGGCATTAAAATAGTCAACTAGTTTTAAACTGTTTTAAATGTTCTTTGACTTACAAAATGAGGGCTGTTTTTCCATCCAACACCGGCACCGTACATATGTGCATGACAGCCATCAGCTAAGGTCTTTGCTGTGCGTTCGACAGAAGAGGAGACATGAGGTGATGCAGTATTTGATCAGTAATCCACCGTCAGATGAAGTTCTTTGAGGTGGGTTTGATGTGTCAGGACCCCGAGGGACACTCTGCCAAACTGACAGGACAGTCTGTCAGAGATCTCTGCTGGTGGACAGCGAGATTTAACTGTTTCCTTTTCATTGCACTAAAGTTCTCTGTATCCCACATGATTAAACAACACTTTCCTTGCATGCACAAAACTTGCTGTGTACTGTGTCCCTATTCTTCTTCTTGATTGAAAAAGCAAATATCCTTAACAGCTTCTCTTCTTCATCTCTCTCACTTACACTGTGTCACACTTTCTGCAGGGTTCAGATCAGATGAAAGGACAGTGAGTTTCTTCAACTCTACATGTACTGCATTTCTAATTGCGTTGTCACCACTGTGTTATTAGGAGAGATATTTTGTAAACAACATTATTACATTACAAAAGAGAAATCCGAGGACACAGGTTTGGTATAATTAGTTTGCATGGGCATGCAAAGCCTGGAGTATAAATTTAGAGCAGGATTAACTGTAATGATTGTTCAGTGTTCATGTTTAGTGTAAAAGTACAGACCAGACTTTTATTGATTATTTTATTAACAGAGGCCTTAATCCACAATGCGCGAGCACTATGCAACAGCGGCAGGAAAACGTTCTTTTTACAGGCAGAAACCACGAGCAGGCGCAGACTCAAGCTGGATGGCCTTCTGCCTCAACATGTTGGATTGTCACATTTGTTTTACCCTTGAGGTATTTATATACAGCAGTTTATGATACATTGACACAACAAAGCAAAGCACAGGTGAGAGCCATAAGAACCATAGGAGGATAGATTCCAGCCTAACCAAAGCAGGGGAAGATCAACCCGTGATCCTGTTGTCGTGCTATAAGAGGCATCACATGTAAGTTGTAATTTACCAATAAGCAGTTTAACACAATGTAATGATGATTTTTTTTATGTTCCTATGCTGGCACTTTACTCAGTCATGTTGGGTTCCGTAGAGTTTAGCTGTTGATATTTATTTAGCCTTCATCAGCGCTAATGCTGCGTTTATGTCGTTAACAGAGCTTAAAATAAACTTGTCAAAAAAAGTTTGGAATATGGTGTTTGGTCGATCATATCTCTGTTGTCACTTTATCATTTGCATTGAATCTGGTATCATTGCGCAGCCACAACAGCCTGGCACCTCCTCCTCAGCATGGTCACCAGCCTGGTCAGTATCATGGTGTGGGGTGGCATCTCCATCACTGGCAAAACTGTTTACTCGCAACACTTGCAGAGACCGGAAAAGCAGCCGCTTATCTCCGCCTACCCTCTCTGGCAGACCAACCACTGCTGGCTGATCGAAAACGCGTCACTAACTGGGCGCCGCTTGGGATTTTTTCTGCAACAGTCGCCACAAATACACAGTCTGTAAGTCTGCAAATGCAAAGGCTTTCATCAGTGGGCCATAGGCTCAATCACCATTGTGTTACCTCATTCGGCGATAGATAGTGACTTAACAGACATATGATCATATGATTGGTTACGCTATTGTTGATTTCATATGGATGACATGATTGATTTAACACTCTATGTGAGCGTTAGGTTATGAATTAATTTAAAGAACTGTTGCAATATCATTATCTACCACTCTCATGCCACTTCTTTGTGTGACATAATATTTACATATTAACCATTATTAAGATATTAAATGACAGTGTGTTTACTTATCCATGCGGCTCAGCAGAGTGATGCTGTATCCGCTTTTTGTGATGCTGCACTCTCCATTCCTCCCGGGCTCCAACACAATCCCTGTTCTTTCTGGAGATCTGCCAACCTCTAATTAACACAGAAACTTTCCCCCCCTCAGATTACACCACCGCAGCATGTGCAGTTCTTTTGCCCTCATGCAGAACCAATCATCCAAACACGAGTTAATCAGAGAGAAAAATGGGCTAATATTACTGTACCTGCAGTGTTGTGCACGGAGCTGTGAGGTGTCCCCGTCTGATTACTGCGCGCCCCAGTAGCTAATTTGAGATGGTTGGTTGAGGCAGGATCAAAACAGCCCGGGGCACAGAAGCGATGCAGAGGTAGCTGCGATCAAAGTGATCACTGTTGTGGATCAAAACGTGTAATCCAACAAGGCTTTCTTGATAAATTGTGCAAAATCTTTTATTCTTGCAGTCGTCCTACACTCGTCTGGCACCTGCCCCTTCACACTTGGTGACCTAATAAGCAGAAAAATCTGAAGAAAACATGAAATATGCTGTCAGATTTAAAAAGATGTGTTTTCTTATCTTCATCGTTTACCGAGCAGTTTTCTTCCCCAGCACCATGGCAACAGGATTATGTCTTAAGCTCGAGCAGCGACTTTCAAGGACATGGCAGCTTTCTGTTTGGCAAGCCCCGGGATGTACCTCAGACTGAATGAAAGAAACTCCAAACCATTGTTGTTGCCAAGTTGCCTTGAATCATTGGATGTCTCACAGAAATGTATTTAATATCACGTTAAACTGAGTGGAGTGGAGAAAAACCAGCTCGTCTCATGTTCACTCACATTTTCATATCACTCATCCAACACCACAGTGAGGTGTGCCTTTCTGCAGCAACAAGTTTGTTGTCTGACCATCATCAAACGAGTGTTTACTGCAAATAATCTGTTAAAGTTGCATACAATTACAGACTGATGGCTTGATGGTTTGTATACTCTAAGGCAGTGATTCTCAAACTGTGGGGGGGAGGGGGACAAACGTCACCGCTCCTGTGTGGTTTTTCTTTGGGGTCGGAAAATGTAGCAGGCGGAACTTTATTTTGACGTCGGACAACCGGGACTCATTTTCGGGTGACACAGTACACAAACCTGTTGCCCTGGTGATTTCCATGACAGATTTCACATTCAGACACACACAGAGAAAAAGTCTTGCATTGCCAATAGACAAATATATTACAGAGGCGAAAACAAAAACAGCTGAAGCGTCAGTTACCAACAAGACCACGTCAGCCGACGTTAACGCTGACCAAAGGTCAAAATCCAAGAAGTCAAGAAAATATGACGACGCTGATCTTGCTCTTGGATTTACAGCTAATATGGTCAAGTGTCTCTTTAATTTGTTGGGTTTCATACGGTCAGCTGCCAGACTTTTCAGACATAAAACACAGACAGGTTTCTCTTCATCTCCGGAGACCTTACACCCCACTCACGTTGATAAGCCACTAGAGTTTGTTACTTTTTTTCTTTTGCACAAATATGGGATGATTTGTTATTGTTTTGATATAATGTGCAGTTCTTTTCTTTTGCACAGGTTGCTCTTTACTGTTTTGAGAGACGTGTGCACAAAATGACCTGCTCATCTTTGCCAAAAATCTGTTTGTTGTTTTTCTTTGCACAGATTGAACTTTATTGTTATTGTTGTAAAAAGTTACTGCACATTTTATTATATTTCTTTTTGAAAAAGTCTGATGGAGCAATTGGAATAGAAGTTGTTTTTTATTTGCACAGCAAATTACTTAGAGAAAAGTGAGAAGAATGGTCTCGATCTCGACGTTCTTTCAATAAAAGTTCAACTTGACCCATTTGTGACTATTTTGTTCTTTCTAATCTTTCTTCCTCCAAAGGGGGACATGACAGAAAAGGTTTGAGAACCACTGCTCTGAGGTAACCTGTTCAGGAAAAGGCTTAACACTCATTTGAGACTTGTAGTTATATAAAAGGTACTCTGTCTTCACTCTCCATTGTTTACCCACATTTTTGTCCAGTAACACATCATAGTGTTCGAGCCCACTACAGTATGAATAATCGGTGACTCAGTTTAAGTGGGTTCACACGTTACCAAACTCTTTATTTTTGAAGTGAGTGAGAGCACAGTACTTCCTAAGTCCCAAGTAAGGCTGCTATATAATGAAACTGCCCCGATTTCTAATCATGTTGATGACCGACTAAACTCCTGCTCTTTCAAAATTGCACATGTTGTCATTGTTCAATGTTAACAAAAAGGTTGAGGACCCAGATGCAGACTTAGAAAAGAGTTTAATAACTGAGGCAAAATGCAAAAACAAAATCTGAAATCCAACAAAAGACAACAAAGAAGAAAAGCAAAAGGCAGAGCAAAAACGTACTTCAAACAAATCCAGGTAACAGATCATCCAAGGGAAAAACAACAGTAACACGAGGAGCCACGAGGAAACTAGGAGCAGGTAATACAAGGGTAGACGTACGTTGGTTTCACAAAGACAAAGACATTGAGGCAGCGCTGAGACAGGGGAGCACAAAGACTGAATAAACTAGGAGGTGAGGCTAATCAGACACAGGTGAAAACAATAAGGGCAGGGCACATAATGGCCCAATCCCAATCTCCACACTCACAGACTCACGGACTTTGAGGCGCGTTCCTGGTAAGTGCTTAGTGCTGTCCCACTGTCAGATCAACAAGTGTGTGAGCACTCTGATGCGGACTTCACAACGCCAAATTACGGACTTCCCGTGAGTCCACATATCTGCAGACTTCCTGTGGGACTTACCCAGGGTTCATAGCGAACTTGGTGACGTATACAAACATGACTGTCCAGCCCCTCTCTAAATGTAAACAAATGTTCATATACGTTGAAGTAGTATTCAATAAAGTTTGACCAAAAAATAATAATAAATGTAAACAATGTGAGCATGGACGGTGACGGGAACGGCAAAGAGGTTTATCTGTAAGTGACAACAATTAAATATTCGCAAGTGATTCACATTAATATCTTTCTGATTTTTGATAGTTTGTTAAATAAAGTTTATCTTATCTTAAACACATCAAGACACACACACACACACACACACACACACACACACACACTGCAGGTCGGCTTTTTTACGTATTAGATTTAATGGCCCATCTGGTTTCCAGGCAACGTGTGTGATGCCATGATAGTGTGTCCCATTCCTCATTTTTATGCAGTTCTCAAACCCTCACAGACTCACGCACCGCACGTGGCATTAGGGTGGAGATTGGGATTGGCCAATCAAGCAAGTGGGAAACACACGAAGGCAGGAAGTGGACCAACACAAGAGACAAGGTGACAAAGTAAAAAAGGAAATGAGCTAACCAAAGAGACACAAATTAAATACGAACTAAACAAGAATAAATCGTGACAAGAACACAGAATAAACTAAATACAAAACTAAACAATGAGAACTCATGACAACAAGAGACAAAGTGACAAAACAGGAAACAATATCTGAACTGGAATAACTCATGACATATGTATTTGATGGCATTGCTCCTGTTAAGGTTGAACAGATGAGTAATAAACAAAAAGCAGAAGGCGCTGGTCAAAGCTCCATATTCACTGCGAAATATAGAAAGAAAATTTGCGTCTGTACCATCAGACCCTGAGAAATGAAAGCCAGTCATTTTCTCACGCATCTTATTGGCTGCTATGGACAGACTAACTAACCCTCTCCAGAATTAGTTTCTACCAGTACCCGTCATGAGTTTGCATCCTGTTTTAATGACAAGGTTCAAAGCATCAAACATGAAACTCACTCCTCCAGGTCAAAGAGTAAAACACCAATACTGCAGTTAACCAGAAGTAGTACCAAAGGTTGACTTCCATTTAGTATCTACTTCCAGGCTAATAACATGCTACCTTTGTGGATTTACTGAACGGCGAGGCTAATAAATCAAAAGTTTTATCAGTGAAGTTTCAGGTAGCAGCCTGCTGGTTCCTACCTGCTGCTGCTGCTGGTGGTGCTTTTTGAACAGGAGGTTGGAGCTGGAGAGGCACCAATGGTTGGCAACCGATCAAGGTTGTACAATCAATGGCTTATTCAATATTTGGATAATCAAGTAGTTAACCAGAGCTTGATTAAAACGTTAACAGAGCTTTTGGGAAGTAGGGAACTCACTGCTCACCCGCCCACATCTTGGGTGGGAGAGGGAGCAGCTGATGAATCAAACTAACCAGACTACTCCAGTACCAGCGGTGTAAACACTAGACTCTCCCAGTACTGCAGCTTCCAGTCAGGGGAGTAACTGGGCTAACTAGCTAATGGCAGCACCAAAACATCCTTTCATCAGAAAACTTGGATATCATAGAGTTCAGGCAGAGCTGCCAAAAGATGAGAGGGATAACCAGAAACAATTTTACCCTTAAAACATAATCCAGTTTCAACGCTATCAGTGAATAAAGTTATTACATTCTGTTCTGCACAGTAATCAATAAGGCCCGGCTCCTTGAAACACGACAATGAAGTCCATGAACTGTGACGTAGACCCAATAGCGGTGTCATGTCGTGACAGTGCAACTGCACCTCTAGCAAGAGCTAGCAAAGATCTCAGTTTCGTTCTCATTGGCGGCTCGACTCTTCTTTTTCCTGGCTGACGGTCGCTTTCCTTTTCAGACTGTTTGCTTCATCTGAGCATCTAGTTTGTTTCTTTTTCATTGGATTTTCACTTATTGTTGAAGTTGTATCTGTAGTCATCCATCTTTTCTTTGTTTGTATAATGCTTGCAGAGACTGGAAAAGCAGCCGCTTAGCTCCGCCTACCCTCTCTGGCAGACCAACCACTGCTGGCTGATGGAAAACGCGTCACTAACTGGGCGTCACTTGGAATTTTTTCCCGCAAAAGTCGCAACAGACACCTAGTCTGTAATTCTGCAAATACAAATGCTTTCATCAGTGGGTCATAGGCTCAATCACCATTGTGTTAACTCATTCGGTGACAGACATTTATTTAAATGAAAATCTACATGCAATCACAATCATTTGCACTGTTTGTTTTCTGACCACCTGACTGTAATAGTTTAAGATTGGCTTTCTAACTAAAGTCTTCAGTGTTCTCTTGCTGATCATCACCCCATTTGGACAATGACCTATTGTACACACTTATGTCTTGCCCTCCTCATATTATATTATTTGTCCATTTCCCATTACTGTGAGTTTCTAATGTATGTCATTTTAGATCCCATCAATCCCTCTGGAACCCAGCACACATACTCCTGCTCACATTGGTGCTTTAACCTTTATTTAATATGCAGTTTAACCTCTCCTGTCGCTCCATTCTTCCCAGTATAAAGTCCAGCTTTCTGCAACCCTGCATGTTGGCTTCTGGAAGATTCCGGCACAGTTCCTGTCAGTCCAACCTCTTCTTCTTCTCCAGCAGAGGTATATAACACAATTAGTTCCCTGGCTGTTAAATGTGTTAAATGGCCTAAAGCTTGTCATGGAGCTGCAAATGGTTTGCTATAAACGCCATGTTAATGTTACAGACTATTAACAGTCCAATAAAAGTCTGGGGAAAAGCCTCGGCAGTTAAAAATACTTTTATGAATCAGTGCCACGTTAGATAAATTAAAACCATATTTTAACAAAACTGGCACTTTATTTTTTTTTTTTGCTCCCATCAAAATGATGAGACAGCATAAGGAACGCAGTGTCACCATGACTTAAGAAATTATTATCTCCTAAGTAGAAGAATCATGACTCAAGCTGTTTCTGTTAATTAACTGCAGACACTGAGGAGACTTTAATGAACTATTTTAATACACTAACCAAGCATTAATTTCTTATTTAATGGGCTTTAAATAAGAAGCAGCACCAACTCATATTCCCTAAAACTCCCTGCCAGTCGTTCTGTCGTCCCTAAACACACATATTGTTACTTGCAGGGACCCTGCTGGGAGCGCTTCGTTGGAGGTACTAATAGGCAGAGCTGAGGGCTGGCAGCAGGCTGCGAGTCGGACGACATAGGAGGGTTACATGCGTCAGAAAATCGATGAGGGAGTAAGGAAGTGAGGAAGGTAGAAGTAGCTGAATCCCCACTATCTAACAGCACTGGTTTATCAGTGTTCTCCTACGAGTTTCCTCTGATCGCACAGAGACGGGTGACAGGCTCAGAGTGTGGCAGAGGGAGCTCAGCAGTAAAAGAAGTATGGCTGCACTTTCCTCACGATACTGTTCTCTGCAAATATTCCAGCGCACACATCCGTACTTAATCAAATGATGAGTCAGCAGATCGTTATGGCAGAGTGAAAGCGTGCATCCATCAAATGATTAGTCTATTATTTGGTCACACAACAGAGCACTTCTTATATAAACATAAAATATACCAGCCTAAAACTAACCAACATTCAAGTTTCGGCAGAGTCTGTACACTTCATCGTTTGGAGTAAGGTGATCCTTAAACTCTGCTAGCTGTCTTAAGTTAGTCTTGGTGTTGGAGATATTAAATATTGTTGGTTTTTAATCATTGTACATGCAAATAGTGAAGTTAATTTACATGAACGAGCGCTCTCTCCAGCACCAAACAGGAAGCAGAAAACCCGGTAGATAGTTAACAAGGAAGGGACTTCAGGGAGGGCTGCTGTCAGTGTGCGAAATACCTTCACAATCGGGGGGTCCCTCCTACTTGGTGCTCCAGCGTTATGCTGATTACAGACTCAATACACAATACACAAGATTTCATGGACGCAAGCCATGGCAATCAGCTAGGATGCACACACGTTGCATGCACATCACCAAGGCTCATATCGTTAACAATAGGGCCACTTACACAACCACGCAAAAACTACGAGCTGCAACAGAATACACAGCACACTCGCCTCTCTCTAGCTAACCCGGCACGCGTGTGCACACATACACACACACACACACACACACACACACACACACACAAATCCTACACACGCACACTTGTGTGCCGCTGCAAAGCTTTTCACAGTATGTACAGCAGGTCTATCATATTTCAGTCGCAGCAAACCCAAAGAATGGACCACAAATTCTGGTTCAGCTTTTTAGCAGTGAATCCAAAGTTAGCAAGTTATCAACTCTGTTTTCTCTGTGACATATTTTTCCGACGTAATGAGTGTAACCATGAAGCAGAAGCAGAAACAAATCCACAGCTTTTCAGTTTGCACGGGGTGACGTTGGGTTCTCTAAACTACTCATGGATTGCATACCATTTGCAACAGCACCACCCTTGGAGTGAGGCCTTCCAGAAACAACCGCGTATTCAATGACAGTATGCTACAATAGGAAACACAATTACAACAATGTTTTTCTGTATGCTGTTCTTATTTGTGACTAAACGTTTTTCAATTTGAATAATAGATACTGGACATAGTAAGCTTTTAAAACACATTTTTAGTGACAACTGCAAGTAACAAAGATTTTTCTAGAAACCCCACAAAATTTTTGCGTTCAGGGGGTCTCAAGTGTCAATCAAGGGACCTCCTGTATTTTGCACCCTGGCTGCTGTCACTGTGTCCTCACTAAATGTGATGTGATGTTTGCTTGGTATGAGCACAGAGTGATAGCGCTACAGTGGTTAGCTTCAGGGGAAGTTTCAAGTAGAGAGGAGGGAAATGCCTTGCTAGCTGCCTTTCAGCCCATAACGCTTACCCAGCTAACATCATGGCCTCAATCACTGCAGATAACACAAACCACTGCACACACACACACACACACACACACGCACAAGGTCAGCTGAGGCCCAAAGCTGCTTCTGTTTCTGTTCCATTGTTAACTTTTGTTCTTGTTAATTCCCACCAGGAGCGGGACGGGAAATACTCTCAACAGGAATGTAGTTGTAGGCTTGTTTGTAACCCTGCAAGATATGCTAGTCTTTGCTAAATCTCAAAGTCTGTAAGTCTATGCTTGGGAAACAGCATTTTAAGAAACATGTTTAGACAAAAGCAGGCGGTATAAGAGAAGGTTAAGATTGTGGACATTCTACCAAGACCAGTTTCATGAGAATTCTCTGGTAAAAGAACATAACCCTTCCTGGACACAGTCATTTGAATAAAGGCAGCTTAATGTTCCCAACAAATTGTATTTGGCAGGACAATTTAGTAGTATTTAATAATAACTGCAGAAACACAATCAGTGTAATTGGCCACAACTCTGTCTTCAGTCTAAGTCTCTTTCACACTTTTTTCTTGTATAAATCCCAAAGATTCTTGGACAGCATTTAGATGCTCTCGAAAAAGCCTGCATGAGCCAATCAGAAGGATTGCCCTCCACTGTGTATTCTGCCGTAGATTTGGATCCAGGTGCACTATTTGTTTTATAAAATATTTAAAACGTACACTTTTCAATGTCTCAGGTACATACTTAATCATCATTTATATCATTTGATGCTGCTCATCGGTAAGCTGTTATTGTTTATGGGTTATGATTAAAATGATGCTGCCACTTCACATATCTCTACTTTTTTTGTTTGGACTGGTGCTTTTTATTTGCTGTGCTTTTTTAATTAAAAACACATTGCTTGTATGTGTACATATACTGATTCTGTTTCTGAACAAGGAGTTGTTTTTTTGGCTTGGGACTTGTTGGGCTTGCCTTCCAAATGTTGGGCTTGACTTGGAACTGGTCTTGTAAATAAGTGATCTTTATTTAAACTTGTTTTTCTCGACTGTTGACCTAAACTTGGTCTAGATTTTGGGCCTTATTTTGGACTTGTTGGTATTCTTTTGTTCTTAACCACGTTGACCCTGTTGTCCGGACTTGGGCCAACACTGATGACTTGTCCTGAATAGGTCTTCACTCGTTGTTCTTGACTTGGTATTTATTGCTCTTGGGACTTTATATTGGGTCTTGGTGGCACAGTCTTGACATGGTATGTCTTGACTTGAAATTGATGGTAACTTGTTGAAACTTGATTTAGAACTTGTTTGTCTTGACTTGGAGTTGTCCTGGCTTTGGACTTTTGTTGTCTTGACTTTTGTCTTGACTTGAAATGTATTTGTCTTGACTTGCTACTTCTTGGTTTTGACTTGGAAGTAGCAGACTTGTATTTGTTGATTGAGAGTGAAGACAAAACTTGTTCTTTACGTGGTACTTCATGACCTAGACCTTGTTGGTCACTTGTTGAAACTTAGAACTGGTTTGTCTTGATTTGGGACTCAGTCTTGATGTTTGACTTCACTTTGAAATTGTCCTGGCTTTGGACTTTTGTTGTCTTGACTTCTGACTTGACTTTTATTTGTCTTAACTTGCTACTTATTGTTTTTGACTAGGACGTAACATGGGACCTGTTTGTGTTGGTTGAAATTGGACCCAAAACTTGTTGGTCTTGACTCGACCTGGCTTAGGACTTGACGTAAAACATGTTTCTCTTGACTTTGGAATTGTCTGTCATGACTTCATATTTGACGGTCTCGACTTGGGACTACCCTTCAGCGTTTTTTGTCTTTTTTGTGACATTACTTTGAACAAATTGGTCTTGACTTGACACTTGACTCACTTAGGACTTGTTGGTCTCCACTTGGGACTTCAGACGCAGGGGTGCTGCTTCAGTTGTTGTTTGGTTTGGTTCGTCAAGTTTAGCTAGTCAGGTTTTATTTCTGTTTAGTTTGACTTTAAGAAAGAATGGTGGTTTAAAGCTCTGGTTTAGAGTCCTCCTTTTGTTGTATTTATTGATTGGTTTGAGCAGCACCCTCAGGCCCCTTTTCAGTTGTATTTTTGCCTCACTTTTGTTGGTGTAAAACAATCACACTCTCTTTGTCAATAAATAACTTTGTTTTTTACCAAGAACAACTGGTTTTATGTTGCTTCCCTTCCCCCTCATGAACAAAATCATATAGAGAATAACTCATGATGAAATTGTACAGGCCATTACACTGCAGAACAATTTCTCTACACTTCAACGAGAATGTGACAGGAAGAGTGTCGTTCACAATTTTCTTCACTTGTCTTTACGCATTATCCAAAAACTAGATACCAAACATTATAAGAATCTTCCTGTAAGACGACTCGTTGTGGTCCAGAAACATAAGTGAAAAGTTCACGTACCACGAGTATATTATGTAACCACATTCTCCTATTATCTTTACTTCTCTGCATTTATTTCACGTCCCTGTTTCTCAATGTTCCCTGTCACAGTTTTCTTCAGATTGTACTGTACTCTCATTTGTCAAAATCCCCAAGCAGCTGCAGGGAAAATTGGCCCTCTCTGGGGCACCGCACCAGGGATTTGTGAGTGTAATTTAATTTCAGCCATGGAGGGCCATTGCCTATGTTAATCCCAGCGTACAGAAGATCATTAGTGTTTTGAAATAAAGACAGGAAGAGGATGAGTAAAAGCCAGAGCTGTAATTGTGAGGAGGGGGAAACAGAGGGGGAAGGGGGGGACAGACTGCTAATGAGACATGTTGAAAACAGGAGCGCCAGCTGATGTAACTTCTCATGGAATCTGCACTTTGGGGGTTTAGGATTTTAGGTAACAGGCTGCAAAGGAGAGCGGCATTAGAGTGTCCTCAAGTTCACCCTGTTCCTCCGGGACATTTAACAATGGAACAACCTGCACTCCAATTTAAGACCATTTTCAGACTGTTAAATGTAAGATCCTGACGGTGAGGCAGCAGGATGTTCAATGATGTCTGCGGATGTAAGTTAATTAGATTCTGTGCTGGTTTGAACAATATGAAGAAGTTCACTTTATTGTCATGTTTGAGTCTTTTCTAAACTTCTAAAAGAAAAGTTTTAGTCCGATGAAAAATGATGTGAATAAAAGCTTTGGATGTAAATTCTTTAGGTCAGAATAATGCTCACATTTAAAGTTAAGGCTGGAAATATTCTACCATTGTCTAGTTTTGTCACCATCTCTATATAATCTGACTTTGTGTGGCACTTATGCCTGGATCCCACAGGATCCGCGGTTTTGCTCTGTCAGATGGCGAGAGCCCTTGCCCACAGGAAGCGTGTCTGATCTGCAGCGCAGCGCTGGCCCCAGCAGTTGGATTTGTGTGATCACAAGATCGCGGGAGAACTACCTTATCGCGCGAAACAACAGTTCAGTTTGCCCCTCCGAGGTTGATTATCTGCTCATTTGGAGATCATTCTGTAATTTTTGTGCTTCTACCATGGCTGAGTACACTACTTAATTAAAAGTGTTTTTTTTCAAGATTTCAGTGTGTTGTTGTTACGAAAACGGAAGAAACAGGAGTCTGTACCGGTCTGTACATGGTGTTTTATTTTTAAATGACCGGATGCTGTATGCTGTTTTCGTGTGTGACTTCCTGTTTGGAACGATCTGCTCTGTTCAGCTTGACACGTGCTTGAAGTGGCCTCCGCCAAAAATAGACCCGGCAGAGCAGAGCGGAGAGACGCTTCTGGGACGTGCCGGAGACCAGGCGCGTGCTGTGGATTGACTTGAATGGGTGCGATCGACTCTGGAGGTCGCAGCACACCGGAACGCGCCGCAGACGGATCCTGTAGAATTTGAGGGTTAGCCCCAAGCCCATTGCTTCCTGCTGAAACCGCTTCACAGCCTGAACCTTCGGTTTGGCTCTTACTATAGATCATATGGACAGCACACAGCATGGAGGTCTAGAGATGGATGTATGGATGGATGGCAAGGCATGTATGACACCGTGGTAATGTAGGATGCAACATGACCAGCTACTTCGATTAGCAACTATCTGCTAAACATTATGGAAAAATATACAATCTATACAGGACATAAAACTTTCAGTACCAATAGACAACACAGTTAAGCTAAACAACAAATTGAGAGCAGTAATGATGCAAAACGTCCCTCAGCTTTTTTGGACCCTTGGCGGGGATTATTGGCCCTGAGCGCTGTCACATTTCACACTGCAACTTGGCCACCTCTCCTGGGCATTCTTACCAACTCCACTTATTATAAAGAGCTTACACATATTGCTAATCCCTGGTTGCATTTTTGGCTCCTGTCTTTCTCCTCTTCATATGCCTTATAAAGCAAAAAAAGCCTAAATAATGTTGCTTCTGGGCTTGTTTCCATAGAAGCTTGTTGCTTGTTTCTCACACATGATCTGGCAAAGCTTCTCATAGGACCATCTCAAGGTCTGAACTCTCCCAGCCAGCTGATGTGGGTGGTGTCTGGGGTTCTGACCTGTGCTCTATTAAGATATTGTGAATCACACATGATGCAAGGGTTCTTTTTATCACCTGATCTGTATCCCAGCAGATCATAGATAGATATAGATCCTTGGGTCATGACCCGACTCTCTGTGGGAGCGCAGTTTATGCAGGTCAAGCTGTGGGGGGAAGTCTGCATCTGAGGCAAACATGTGAGGCATCATAATGTTGCTGTTAGGCAGGGGTTCTGACGTGGGAACATTAGGGAGGCCTCCATTCATGGCTCTGCAAAGGTCAGAGTGGGCAAAGAGGTCGCTGTCTGAAAGCCTGGCTCCATATACTCACATAAACGAGTCTATAATCTGCATCCACAACAGCCACAGAGAAGAAGCCTTTGTAATGGTGGGAGGTCCTGTCTGAACGACCAGGGGGCTGTATCAATGTGTGCTTTCCATCGAGGGCACCACGGCAGTTTGGATTCTACCTCAGCCTCAGATGTTGGTGTCTCAAGAAATCTGGCTAGATACAGGATGTAAAATACATGCAGTACAATTCATGAAATACATTTCAGTTCCATTGCAGTGCGTCAGATGTAAGATGAATGTTCTGGAAGAATTAACGTCAGGTTGCCTTCTTTCATCATTCGTGTTACGAGACTGAAAAGTTTCACTTTCAAAAGGAAAACAGAGAAATGGGATTAGATTCACTATTCCACACATTATTAAAACTGTTTGTTCAAACTGTCACTTTAAACATGAGTAGCACATGAGAGTGATAATCTGTAAAAAAAAAAATCATGTTCCTCTGGCTCCTCCTACTGCTCCTAATGGCACTTGAAAGAATCCAAAGCTCCTGAAACACAACAACCAATGAGAGCCAAGCAGTCTCTCAGGCTGCTGTCAATCAAACGCTGCGCAGCACCACTCCTCAGCCCATGCTCACACGGTCAATATGAGTTTCTTCAGTGTGCGCGGCGTCAGCCGGTTCGTGTCCACAAAGGCTTATAAACAACCACCGGGAATGAACAAACTGCCCATCCCTCCATTGCCAACTACGGCTTAAACTACAAAGACCGTTACATCGGAGAGGACAAATGAGGAAAAGCAAGCTAAAAAGAAAGAGTTGGACCGAGACAGAAACATCGCAGCGGCATGTCCGAGGTGGAGAGAGATATGGGACCTGAGAGGATTAAAAAGAGAAGCTGAGTTAGACAGTTCTGCTCGACAGGTAATTACCCCAGCTTGTTTCATGGCAGTGTGGCTGGAAATATCTCTGTGAAGTGCCCAGGCAGTGTGACCGTTTCAGACTTTCTCCTGATAGTTGTGTGTGCCTGTGCTCTCGCGGCTAAATGTTCACAACATAAGTGAGTTACTGCTTAGTTAGCTCTGATTTTTCACAGTCTTTGTTAGCATTTGATTTTGCTAAATAGAACTAGCTGTAGATTATTGTTCACAGGAAAAACACTGATTTCCGCTGGTTTGATGTGTATCTGCTTCGATAGTGTTGGTGGTGTAATTAGTGCTGTCAAGAGATTAAAAAAATGGAGATATAAATTAAGTATGATCTGTAATTAATTGATCTAATTAATCTCTTTTTTAATCGCACCTGAAAATTGCTGAGAAAAGCCCTCAACTTGAGGTATTTTCATTTAAATTCATTCCATTATTGTGGCAGATCAAAAGATTGATATATAACAAAAAAAGTGGCTTCATAAAGTCATTTATTGTTTTCAACAGACTTGAACAGATGCAGTCCTAGCCAATTACAACCTTTAGTTTCGACTACCAGGAGCGAATATTGCTGTGTTCTTGTCAATCTCCAAATAATTAGAAAATAAAAATAAAATAAAACATCAGGTCCATATAAAGTGCTTTAAGTTAACACATCAAAAAACAGTAAGAACACTTTTCTGAGCAATACAAATATTGAACACTGAACTTGTTGCTTTTCCTCTGCTTCAGATAATATAAAATAAATAAAACAGACCCATCAATCACAGTGCTGTAAATTAGCACATCAAAAATAACATTGTTCATCATCACAAAATAAAGGTCTGAATAACATCAAGCAATCACTTCTAGTAAGCTACAGAGGACATAGCAGCTATGCTGACCTCATGCCTCTTATTTCTTCTTCTTCAGCCAGTCGCTGAGACAGACCAGCTTGGTCACATTTTCTGGGAGCAAGGCTGCCCTTTTCTTTTGCACTATGTGGCCTGCGAGGCTAAACAGTCTCTCACAAGGTACGGAGGTTGCAGGGGAGGCTAGGTACTTGCGTGCAAGGGCTGACAGCTTTTCATAGGCTCCTGAGTGAGCATACCACCACTGCAGGGGACAGTCATCAATACTGATGCTGGGCTCTGCTCCGTAGCGCTGCAGCTCTGCAGACTCCATTCCATCTTCTTATGAGTCAGAGTCGCACCCCAGCAGGAGAGCACTCCTCCTCTTCTTTTGAGCTGGTTCATCATCCTCTGTGGAGGGCTGGAGAGTAGCTGCTCTTCTGGGCTCTGCTGCTTGGAGCACGTTCTCCAGACTGGTCCACACCTGAATGAATGAATGAATGGATAGATGGATGAATGAATGAATTTCATTAATACTGAGTGCAGTAGGCCGTTTTATTTTGTTTTCGTTCTATTTTATTTTATTGTGTGAAGCACTTTGTGTTGCATTTCTTATGTGTGTAAAGTGCTATATAAATAAAGTTTGATTTGATAATTTGGACTCATTAGTCCAGCTTATCATTTCAAGTCCTGGAAACGTGGATCCAGTGCTGTGGCCACCTTGAACCATGTCTCGTTGGCATCAGGTCGCCGTGCTGCCAGGTCCCTCTAGAAGGCATTCTTGAACTTCACCACGTAGGCTGGATCATCAACAGTGGTGTCCATGACATGGTCCAGATGGCGAAAAGCAGGTAGCACTACAGAGCAGGAGACATAGGCCTCACCACCCAGCAGCTCAGTCACATACCTACAGAGGTGGATAAGTACGGTGGCTTGTATGATGGGTCATTGGACGCAGTTTGCAACACCTCTGTTAACCCCTCGTCTTCCACTATGTTTATCGGCCTGCAGTTCATCGCTATCCACTTGGCAAGAATATCGTCAGCCTGTCAGTCGCAGACTTGCTCATACGCGGGTCGTGCTCCTCGAATATAGTTTGGCAAAGAGCTTTGCTATGGCTCGATAAATTGCTAACGTCTTCGCTGCTAACGTTAGATGTGGCTGCACTCGCGACTGGGTGCTTTGCGTTGATGTGGTAGGTTAAACTTGAGCTGCTTCGGTGGTAAGCAAACTCCTTCTTACAGAGAAGGCATATCACTCTACCTTTATCAATGGTGCCGTCGGGGCGTTTTTGAAATGTAAATTTTCCATTCATTGGACCGACAACTCTCACATGCTCCATTTTCACGTCTCCTCTCCGCGACTCACCGCTCCTCACCTTGCCCCCCCCTAACTACAATGGGAGCCTATCAGCTTATGCTAAACAATCCCAAACACAATGACAGCCAATCAGAAAACGGATTTTATAAAAAGGCAACTCGCATACAGAAACAGTAAAGTTAGAGATTAAAAATTAGATTAACGCGATTAAAAAACAAAACGCGCTAAATATGACTGTAATTAATTAATCGCAATTAACGCGATAATTTGACACCACTAGGTGTAATATGACCGCTGCGGTTGTTGTCATTTCACGTTTTGACCGGTGTGTCCGCCAGATTGTATATCTGGCTCCTTCAGTTGCCGTGGTTACTAGCCTGCGCATGCATGACAGCATACTCTGTGGGGAGGGCTTTGGAGGCAGGACTGAATGTGTGGAGAGAGAGGAGGAGGGACCTGGAGGTTGTTGTCTTTCAAATTTTAAAGTGAAGTCCGCTCTCGTCTCCATCTTACCAACTGCAGCTTTAAAGCTTAAAGCCTGTGAACACATCACCATCTGAGGAGCCTGTAAAAGCAGGGACAGTCAGCACCAACAAAACAAATCTGCGACAGATACATCGTGTTTCCTGTCTCTGCTTCACAATAAAAGCCACACAAAGTTTCTCCAGTCGAATGTTTTGACTTGCGGGAGTGGCCGTCTTTATCGTGTTTGCATCAGCAGCTTCCTAATACAGCTCTTACATGGTGTGTTTTAATTATAAATAAAAACCAATGTAAACATCCTGGGGACACTGTGTATCATTGTCTTTCAAATTCAATATATTCAATGATCAGCAGCAGCACTGACGTCTTTCGTATTAATTGTAGTAATTTGCAAAGATGCTGAAGAGAAATCCATATGCTATATGCAGTTATGTACACTAAATGAAGCTGTCGGAGTGAGACAGGTGCTGTCAGAGTGAGACAGGCATTTAGAATATCAGTACTAATGATTAGATTAGACAGAGACTCTAACAAGGTGCTTTAGTGAAGTCACCTTAAATGGGCTGGAACAGGTGCCTCATGGGTGATGGTTTTTCTGTCAGAATAACACCTTAAACTGTGTTACATAAACTACTGACAAGACAAAACTTTTTGTCCAGCTAGACTCTAAAGAAACAGGCAAGAAAATTCCTTTGCCTCTGACACAGACGGTTGATTTAAAGCTTCTACACTTTGCATTCACACTTTGTTAGAAGAACTACATTATCCTCAGTATGAACCGTCCATCATCAAGCTGGATTTAGCAGAAACAAAGAGGCAGTGGCTCCTTTATCACTGACATCAACAAGAGTTTTTAAGGTGCAAGCTGCCCGTTTTCATTTTGTTTTTCCTCTTTAAATTATTGTTAGTGAAGAAAAGAAGCTGTCACCTTTAAACACTGCAATGATTCTACCGAAATGGAAATACCAGTAGTCACCAGTTTTAAGTACTCAAAGACAATGTCACCACAAACTATAGAGACCTATCTAAAAGGTTTATTTTCTATTTACACAAAGTGGGGGCGTGAAAATGACAACTGTGTCTGGTGGAAAAGTGTAAGGGCGCATTCACACCTAGTCTGTTAGTTTGGTCCGTATGAAAGACCAAATTGTTACAAAGTTGCATTTTACCTCGAGTTTGGTTTGTGTTCACACGGCAGCTTTAATAAGCGGACCAAAAGTTCTGATGCAAGAGGAAACTGCTCTCTGAGTGGTCGGGTTTGGAATTTAAAAGATAAACTGAATGTCGACTAGAAAGAAGTGTTCAAAGTATTTCCCTTACTTCTACAATCATAAACTACTTTTCTATAGAGTTCTTCAGAGGTTTTATCTATCACAGAGGAAGCTCTGCCAACTTGGAATAACTACAAACCCAGTGTGTCCTTGATGTGCTCTTAATAAGACTGGCATCCATGATGTGGAAACTCCCCGGGGTTAAATTCTTTTGGGAGTAAGTAGTGAGCTCTTTTTCGACGTTAGAGGGTTTAGTTTACCTTGTTTTCTTAAAATTACACTGTTAATGATGATTCTTTGAGATCCTAATGCAGGGCGGCTGCAAGACACTGTTTTGTAACACTGTTTGTAGGTTTGTCCACATTGATGTTGTGATAATAAGAGGATATTGTTGATTTGTCGAGTGTATTAAAACAAAATTAACCCACCAGATTAATAGTGACAGTTTTATCACTGCATCACATTTACTACAACCAAATGAACTCATCTAAGCTCAAATGATCTCATGTGCTGTTCACTGACCTGTCTCTGAGCTCCTCAGCGACAGCGAAGGATCTCAGGGTACCGATGTCACCTTGTACCACTGTTATTATCTGCTTGTTCTTTTCCCATGATGCTTCAGTTTATAGCTATCACTCCATGGCAAGCAGTAATCGGAGGCCTGAGTGGCAGCTAATGGAGCTCTCCTGAGCTTTGAGAGGGAGAAACAGAGAAATGGGATTTTGATTGAGCCCTCCACTCAAACAAACAAACTACTTAGTGACTTTTTGTCTTAATTGACTCGTCTAAGTGTGTTTTTAAATAATTATGGAGTTTCATAAGGCGTGTGAAGTCTGCTAACGCTGCACACAAACACAATAATAAAGCCATTACACAATAATAGCCTCAGGTGGCTGATGGAGCTGTCATGAGGTGTAAATGGGCTGTGTGGTTTGTTATTATTACACTGTTTCTCCATGTGGTTTCCTCATGATGATAATGTCCAATAGCAGCTTGATGACAAAGGTACCTGATGAAGTCAATTACACATTTAAGTAATAATCTTACATTAGAGAATCATAACGAATGAGAATTAGTGCCAATCTAACAATTTGTTTTTGCACTTTCAGGTGGTAAGGGAAAAAAACCTGTGATTAAAAGGTGCAGTGTGTGAGAGCAGTTATAAACTACAATATCCATACGTATGTTTTCATTAGCCTATAAACACCTGTGTTTCTGTTACTTTCTAAAAAGGCAGCTGCCTTCTTCCACAGAGTCTGCCATGTTGCACATGTTTCTATACAGAAGCCCAGACAAACCCAACATGTTCAGAGCCAGCCTTTTGCATGTCTGTCAGTTTTGCAGCAACAATAAACCACATTCACTCTGTGGTCATTTTCCTCTGACGTCACACTCAGGGAGGGACGATTTCATAATTCCATACTGCTGCAGTGGAAAGGACCAGTGGGAATCCAGATGTATCTTGGATCTAATAACATATTTATAAGAATTCAAATGCTTGCATTGCCTTTTGATGGTGTTACACGCTGCCATAGAAAAGGCATACATTCCTGGCTAATGTTGATGTTAGCTGGGGATGTACTGCTGCAGTTCTGAGGGTTAATAAGGGGTATAAGACCCACTAACACATTTTTTTCATCTAAGATAAGATAAGATTTTGCTTTATTAATCCCCAGAGGGGAAATTCGGTTGTTGCACAAAGACAGAAGAAGAAGTAGAAATAGAAGTAGGAAAAGATAGAAATAAAATAAGCGATATATACAACTGGAATACAAAAGTGAATTAAAAACTACTAAAAAACTGGAGTCTGTACTGGTCTGTACATGTTGTTTTATTCTGAAATGACCAGATGCTGTATGCTGTTTTCGTGTGTGACTTCCTGTTTGAAACGATCTGCTCCATTCAGCTTGATGCGAGCTTGAAGCGGCCTCCGTCAAAAATATACGTGGTACGTTTTTTTTAGCGGAGCAGAGTGGAGAGACGCTTCTGGGACACGTCGGAGACGGACCACGGCGCGTGCTGTGGAAACACGAGCATTGACTAGAGTGGGCGTGAAATACTCGTCGCGGCGCACATGGAACGCGGCAGACCGGATCCTGTGGGGTAGAGCAGTTATATTCTGGATTTGACGGAACATCTAAAAACCAGCTGTGAACAAATAGGGACATCCCAGCTAACATTGATTGTGTATGCTTATTGCTAAATATTGCTAAAGATTTAGATAATGAAGCAACTCAACTCAGACGACTCAAAAAAACATAATTTCAGACCCCAGCTACACATCATGATTAAGACAGGAAGTGGGAAATAACAAACTTTCACAACATTATTTCACAAACCAACAATAAAAATAAGTGAAAGAAATGTAAACACAAAGAATGTCCAACAACTCTTATGGTACAGTCCATTACAGCGTAACCAAAGTACACATCCAGGAGCAGCCTGAATAATGCCCCCTCTGAACTCATTCAATTTCACAGCAGAGCACGGCAATGCCATTAAAGAAAAAAGTCATGAAATACAAGACACACACACACACGTCATACACAGGGGTATTGCCTGGTGAACTCTCCTGGGAAGGGAGGCAGTTCCACCTCAGGGAGCTGTGAAGGCCGGCGCTCGCTGGAGTTGACTGAAGCAGAGCCACGGAGGCAGGGTGCATACAGATGACTGGGTGCTTGTATAGGTGTGTGCTGGAGAGAGTATGATGTATGTTGGGTGGAGGGCAGAACATGCTTCTGTAGGTTCTCAGAAAGTGATGGTGTTGGTGTTTTCAGTTGGAATTGGGAGCAGGACAGAGGAGAGGGATAAAAAGCTGCAGAGAAGCACGAGAGATCCAGAAAACAGCTGACTGATAAACACGTTATCAAACATCTGAGCACTTCTCTATTCCTGTCTTGGATTTAGGGTTTCTGCTGTTACTGATGTACAATAACTTTTTGAACTCTGTCGCTCTACCCGATGAAACAATCTCTGACACTTTTTTATATGCTTCTCTTCGGAGGCAGCAGTAATATGTTTGTTGAAAATCCATCATTCAAAAGCAATCAGACACTGGAGTTACCGCCTGGCTGCTGTACGCCTCCTCCAACAGGTCATGTTGCAGTTACCATTCATCAGTCTAACTGTGACCAGGATGGGATATATCAGAATATTGAAAATAACAAAACAACAGCATAAACAGGCCAACATTAAAGAGAAGAGGTCGCACCCCAATCTTTCACAGGAGGGACATAATACCTGTCATTTAAACAGCCGGCCAGTAGATCCTATCACTCATATCACTACCTGTCCGACAAGTCCATTTTCACAGTAGTCTTCTGCATATATTAAAAAAACAGAAATTTAATTTATCTCCGAACCTTTCTCACGCTCAGTTTACCTCCAGGCTAAAACATCCCAGTAACACCAGTGCTCCGATCTGCAAACATTTGACAGTGGTGCTCTCCTAAAGTCACCTCAGGAATACAGTTCCTCCCGCAGGCTGAACAATAAACCTTAAACCACAATTTGTTAATTGCTGCTGAGCTCCAGGGAACTAAATTATCCCCAGGGTTAATTTAATTAGTGCTTGGCCTGAGGAGAAGAAAAGAGAGGAGGCAGGCACACAATCCTGAAACAGTGCACTTCATCTGCTTTGGCATCAGTGTGGTTCTGTGGAGCAACGATGCACCAGGCGGTGAGCCATGGAGATCTGATTGAACCCAAATGTCAAAGGCAGTAACTGAAAGAGGAAATTATTTGAGAAATATATCAAAAATGTATTTCAGATTAAACATTATTGTTCCTAAGAATGGCAATAAGGTTAAAAGTAAGAAGTAAAGCATCACAATCTGGTTGTTAAGTGGTGACGTATAGGTACCATGTAGGTACGAGATGTACTCGGCTGTCAGATCGGCTCGGGGTCCTGCAGTAACAAAAGACATTACACAATATGATTGGCTGAACATCTGAAAGTGTACGGATGCTGTGAGGTCGCGCCGCACAGTCAAATTTTAAAATGAGAGAAGAAGAAGACGATCGCATAAGAAAATTAAAGGAGTAAAGGACTGGAAATATATCTCCTTGTACCTTATAGAGCGGAAATATATCTTCTTGTTCGGACCTCTTAAATACCCTGTTTTTCATGAAAGTGATTGTGAAGAGATTCACAGGTTCCGCTCGTGTTTACAAGGTTGTTTAACAGCGACTTTAGGACCCGAAAATGGATTCACATCAAAGGTGACGTCAGACCTAACAAGCCGAGAGCAACCAGATTGTCGTTCAACTGTACAATCACTCTGACATCCTGAGCCTGACCTGCCGTGAACCCCGCTCAGGCCTCTGGAGGTCGGTCCTGACTGATGCCCAACCTCCCTCTCATCGCCTGCTGAACATGAACTCACTGGAGATCAAATTTACTCTCATTTATTGTGTCAGGCCAAGGAGCTGATTTGCTGCACAAAGCATGCTGGGAAACCTGATGCTGCAGACCAAGCTGTGTCGCAATGAGAGGGTATTTAAAAAATGGTTAAAATGACTGCACTTATCTAGCGTGGTTGTAGCATTTACCCTTTTTCACACATCCAGGGGCGGATCCAGAGGGGTGGCCCCCCTTGAAATCTGATTGGCCAGCCCAAGTGCTACTCCAAAATCCTAAACTGGTATTGGCTAATTGCCTTGCACAACTATTTGGGCTGTGTTGCAACAGGCTGCGAGTAGCTTTCTTTCCATTTCAATGTGCCACATTTCCTTTAGTACTTTAATTATTACTCTGACCACATCTTCTGTTTGAGTGCTTAAAGAATTAAACTTCGAAGGAAGGGTTCATTAAATGCTATTAATTTGCGTTTGTGTGTGGACACATGCTTCATGCAACCCCTGCATAAGTCAGTGCCCCAGTTAGGCCACCCCAGTCAAAAAAGTCTGGATCCGCCCCTGCACACATTGATTCTCTAATGCAATGCAAGGTTTCTGACCATTAGTCACACACACAAGCAACTAGGATACTTTGAGATATGGACTGCAAGAGCCAGGGCTAAAATCGCCAACCCTGCAAGTAGAGAAGGCTCTATCTCTGAGCCAAAGCCGCCCCTCAAAGTGTTCATTGTCCATACTGGTGGCAGCTTCTGTAAATCCAATGTGCATTGTATTCCAAGTTGTCAAACTGGCGTCTGTTGGTCCTGGTTCAGCTGTGTTCAGCGACCGGTTGTGGTTCCAATATTTTGTAGCTCTGGTTTCAACAGACAGAAATAATCCTTCCATTCCTCCTTTTGTCATTCCACTCCATTCCTCTAACGGCTACAGAAAAGAAAACTAGAACTCACACATGAAAACCATGATTAAAAACATAAAAGGATTCAAAAGATTCATCTTTCAGAGAGGGAAGCTTTGATACACGGTCCATACAAATGTTTCAAGAGTTTAACAGCAGATCCATCCGCTATTAAGTAACATGAAGACTATACTAAGGGACAGCAGCAGAGCACACCCACCATTATGACCTCAGCATCTATATGTTACGGTCTCTGCTACGGCTGTGCAGAGTGTTATGTGTCGGTGTGTTTGTTGGCTCTGGTATCAAAGTGAGTGGAGGTTAAGTGTCCAGATGCACACAGCACTCTACTCTCCATCCAGCGCACAGCAGGGCCACTAAACACTCAGTATGTGGACTCACTGCAGTAACGACCCCATGCTGAGGGATGAGTGCGAGTGTGTTTGTGCGTGTGTGAGTGAGGAGCATGTGAATGGATGCTTGGAGATGGATGGAGGCGTAGTAGGTGACTGTGTGAATCTTTGTGTTAACCCCGGATGCATTTAGCATTCTGCTCGCTCGACACTCTCTGAACCTCGCCATCAAAGGAGCGCTGCCTCCTGCCATCCCATAAGTTCTTATTGATCCCGGGTTTAGAGGGATAAACACATTGATTCGTGTCATGTACTGCGTGTGAGCGTGATTGGTGCTCTGCTTGTAGTGCCCCTGACCTGAACATACGGGATCATTTTGACACATGCAGATGAAATGAGCCACTCAGAGGATGACTGAGACTTCAGCACTGAGGTGGAACCATTTACTTAAAATTAAACTTTTCAAATGAACTTAAACTTTTTAAATGTTAAATTTTTTTTTGTAATTTACAACCAATAAGGGATCTTTTACTTTTCTGTGTCTCCTTCCAGAAACCACATTTAGAGTGTGTGTGTGTTCTGCCGACTTGTATAGCCGCCATTACTGTGGAGGCAACCCAGTCTGCTTCACTGTAAGGCTGCCTTAGCTGTGTCCCAATTCCGGGCCTGCATCCTTCGAAGGATGTGACCGATCTTTCGCAGACCGCCTCCTTGGAAGGACGCAGCCGCTGAATTGAGACACAGAGTGTCTGCTGCTGCCTGCTGACTGTGACAGCAGCATAGATGTGAGACAGCTGCCTCCAGTTACTGATGAAGGAACCTTAATCAGGCGATCTTAACACTATTTACACTGAAAAAAATGATTATGTGCTGTCATAGGCATTATGAGGTCATATTTACTTAATTTTACCTAATTACAGATATTTACAATCTTTATTAATAAAAACTAATAAAATCAACATGAGGTTTTCTAATATGAGATGAATTTGATTAAAACACATAAAACCAATGAGATTTGGTTTTATAAAGGTTCGGACAGTAGGTGGCAGCATCCACCTGGAGCGTTGTTTTGTAAAGAAAAACCTAAGAAGAAGAAGAGGCTGAATGCGAAACTTTTCACTACAAGTATTGTTGACAGTTAATTGGTCCGCCATCTTCTTCGAGTTCGGTAAGAGTTTTCTTTTATTTATAACACATGTCAATCTGTTTATTTTTCATAGTGTTTAACAATAAATACTGATATTTTAAGTAAGGTTAACTTTCAGTGTTCATTTTAGCTGGGTTGCACAAGTTATTGACCGCCGTTTCCATTTCTACGTGTTTACTGAACCTGAGCTAACACAAGTGATCTACTTTCTGTGTAAAACGACACATTTTACAGGTTTTTTTGTACAACTAAAGCAAGTTTATTTAATTTGGCACTTATCATTAATGACAATACAGAACGGCAAGTTCCTGCTGCTAAATAATAAGCAGCCTTCATAGAGGTTAGTGGCGCCACTCACGTCTGTATAATGCAAAAATGTAGATATTAAGTGGCTCGCTGGCATTTTCTGTAGGCTTTGCAGATTTCGGCCTAAATACATGGAATACATCACCTTTTTGATGTAAACAAGACCGTTTCTGATCCACTATAAGACCTGAAAAAAAAAAAAACCTCCGAAACTATCATGTATCGATCAAAATTGACTTCGTCACCAGAACTATTTAAAACAAATTTTTAAGTGATGTTTCTACCTAATATCATTAATCAAGTTGTTAGCTGTGAACTCCTTCTCCCTCCTCTGAGCCACTGAGTATGTGTGCGCACACACACACACACACACACACACAGCTGCTTGTATCAAAGATGCTAAATAAAGATCCGTTTTTGATTTTAAGGAGATCGTTTTTCATAAATATATAGCCCAACAGTACTAAGGAAAGGAAAATAGGTAAGGGAAATAGCCTGTTAAGTATATCTTATTTTCCAATATTGACTAATTTACAGTTGGCCACCACAGCCCTCCCATCCGGATAATTTTATAAAACCGAGACATGTTAATTAGAGACAGTTTAAGGCTTTACTTTGTATAAAAATTGAGGGAAAGACAAGGCTAACAGCAAAGTGAACTGGGTCTGAAAACCACTGATTTGCTGAGAAAAGTGCTGCACACAAATGCATATATAATCTCAATGAAGTGAATGACAGATTGTTCTGTTTTATTGCTATATTAAATTTGTTTGTATGTTTTAGGTCCATGAATTGCTTTCTAACCATCAACATTAATTTTCTCTTGTAGAGAGCCAACCTCCCTAAACTGTACACTCCTGTGTTTGTCATGCTGTGGGAACACTGTGCACAGGGCAACCTCTTTATGGTAGTAAGAATCACTATTTGTTTATATCTTTACTTTATATCTTTACTTTTATGCTAATTTGGAGGGGGCTCGGTATTCCTGTGTCATTACAGTATCAACTTTAACATAACTGTTAGTTATTTTAAAAGCTATTGTATTCTAAATTTGATTTCAGGGCCAGAAGTGCATTTTTTTTTTTAGAACATTCCTGCGGAGTGTGAACAGTAGCACACATATGAAAGAAGCTAAATTATAATCAGATTTCTGTGAATGTGGTTGGTAGGAAACAAATCCATGGTCATCCATGTGGCCAGCAACTTGTGGAAAATAACTGCTAGTGTGTTTATTTTATTTTTTTTACCTGCAGGTCTTTGGATGTGGCAGTGTATAGTGTGTGACAGATCATTATCTAGTAGGTATGAATTAATAAAACATTTTAAGTTACAACATTGTCATTATGGGCACAACTTCAGATATCCATGTGTGTATCTTGATTGCCCGTGTACTTTTACTTTGTGGAAAAAGCTTTTAATTCATGTTTATCGAAGCCATTCCACACAAACAACTCAAAAGCCATCAAAATTGGCCACATTCTCTTGTTAGATTTGTGCTTGCAAGGATATTTCATCGGAGCGAGATTACTTTATTCATATTAATGATCATCTGAGGCGGCATGAAACAATAACTGTTTTTGATAAGTGTGAGTTTCAAACTAACATTTACAGTACTTTTAATTCCCACAAAAATAGGAAACATAAGCCTCATACTTTAAAGGACTTTAAAGCTGGTTTGGCACTTTCAGCCTTTACAATCGGTTGAGTCTGCTGATTATTACCCCTCAACCGATATAGATGTAGAATGTGACAATGTAGACAGTGACACTGACAAAGTAGAAGACCTTCCTAGAGTGATAGAACAAAAAGTTGCAGCTGTACTGCTGAAGCTGGAAAATATTCATCACGTTTCCACCACAGCTATTGATGAATTGCTGGATGAGATCCACTTTGTATTAAGCTCTGCATCTGTGCCTGTCACGTTTGACATTATTTCTGATATTTTAAAAAACCACAACCTTCAAATAGACAGCTCACTAGTTAAGGGACTTGCGGCTGCAGTTTGCAAAGCTCATCCACTGGGGTAAGCTATAGGCAAAGGGGGTCCCCTTGCTACTGGCTTTAAACGAAAACAGTTCTACAAAGAACAATTTTGTGTTGTTGAGCTAGTGGAATTCATTCTTAATACCAAGACCAAACAGACTTTTCAGTACATTCCCTTATTACAGTCTTTGCAACAGGTACTTGGAAATACTGAATTATTAAAAGATATTTCTGACTTTCACAGACCTTATGATAATACTGCTGTTGAGTCTGAAAAGCAGCTTTACCGGTCTATAAGAGTCTATTATCTATTATCCAAGTCTATTCTCTGAGGAAAATTGTTCCTTTTCTGGTGAGGACTGAAAAATATCTTTAAATTTATACATTGATGATTTTGAAATTTGCAACCCTCTTGGTACATCTCGGAAGAAACACAAGTTGTGTGGTGTTTATTGGACGTTAGGTAATTTGCCGCCAGGTTCTCATTCTACACTCACCTCTATCTATTTGGCAACTCTGTGTAAAACTAATGACTTAAAGGCATATGGGTATGCGGAAGTTCTAGGACCCCTTTTGCAAGATCTAACTACTTTAGAACATCAAGGTGTATTCATCTCAAAGCTTGGAAAGCTTGTTAAAGGAACAGTCCAGTGTGTCATTGCGGACAATCTCGGAGCCCACGGGATAGCAGGCTTTGTTGAAAGTTTCTCGGGACATTATATCTGCAGATTTTGTACAGCCAAGAAGTCGGAAATAAATTCTAAAGACGTTTTGTCGGGTGCCTTTGAACTTCGAAATAAAGAGCAACATGATGCACATGTTAAGTCTGCACAAGAAAATGGAATATCTTGCTTTGGAGTAAAAAGAGCTTGTATTCTAACTGAACATCTTATTCATTTTCACATCACCAGAGGCTATCCTCCTGACATTGTACATGATTTATTTGAAGGCATCGTCCCCCATGAGCTTGCCCTTTGCTTACAGTTATTGATCTCAAAGAAGTATTTTAGCCTTGATAGTCTAAACACATTGATACAAAAATGTCCTTACAAGTGGAGTGATAAAACCAACCGACCTCACGCTATACCACGAACCTATGCATCTAAAAAGACTATCGGTGGCAATGCGCACGAGAATTGGGCCTTGTTGAGCCCTTTATTATTGGAGAAGTGATACCAGATGGTGAGTCAGCCTGGCAAGTGATCTTAGACTTAAAGGACATTGTTGAACTGACTGTAGCCCCTGTTCAAAGTAGTGAGACCATTGCATATCTAAATTGCAAAATTTCTGAGCACAGAGATAGATTGCTAGAACTGTTCCCTGATGTAAAGCTCTTACCAAAACATCACTTTGTCAAACATTATCCTCAAATGATTAAGTATTTTGGTCCTTTAGTATCACTATGGATCATGAGATTTGAGACCAAACATAGTTTTTTCAAACAAGTTGCACGGCACACTAGTTGTTTTAAGAACATAGCACTTTCCCTGGCATCTAAACATCAGCAAATGATAGCCAATCATATCCGTTCTTCCAGTCTCAAGAAATACACATTGGAAGTAACACACGTGTCCACTGTCCCTGTGGATATTCTAAATCAGCAGGTGGCATCAACCCTCAGGCAGAATAACCTGGATATAACTGAAGTTCATCTTTCAAAAAGTGTAACATTCCGGGGTATCAATTACAGAAACGGAATGCTAGTTGCATATGGATCTGCTGGAGGACTCCCTGAATTTGCAGAAGTTACCCAAATGTGCATCATTCAGGACAAGTTGAGCTTCATTGTCAAAGTGTTGTGTGCCTGGTACAGAGAGCATTTTAGAGCATTTGAGCTGACCACATCCCCTGGTAGAGAGGTTGCCCTGGTTTCACTCGTGCAGTTGACTGATGCTTATCCGCTTGCTGACTACATGGTTACGGGCATGCGAATGGTGACCTTAAAAAGACACACAATCATCATCTTATCTGCCCCTGGAAATGCCAATTCATCCTGAAACATCCAGTTCATGTCAGTGATTTCATTAAAAAAAATCTTCCAAGTTCACAGTACCTTGCAAGATCTTGTAGCTTTATTCCAAATAAGTTATGTTGTGTTTTTTAAGTCTGGCTCTCGAAGCTAAATTTCATAACTTTTTATAACTATTTGGATGTGTTACCAGTTGCTTATTTTTCATTGGATTGGGTTGAAATATGTACTGATCATCCAAGAAACTGCAAGGATAATTTGCAATGTGCATTGAAGTCTGAACTGAATTCTGAATGAGTTGGCATGAGATGACCTGGCTGTCAAAAATGCTGTCACTGAACTATTTACAATGTGATAGAATTTTCTCTTTGTTTGCTTTTTGTCTTCCTCCCCTCCAGAGTGAATCTGTTGAAAGATGGCTGGTCAAGTGATCCTTGAGACTGGAATTCCAGAGTCTGTTGATGAACTCTGTCTCAAAATAAAGAGTGCTTTTGGACCTGTCAAGCCATTCAGGCTTCAGTACCAGGACAAAGACTTTGGAAATGAATACATGAACCTCTCATCAACCTGTGAAATTCAAGACCGAAGTACTCTGAAAGTTATATTCTTTTCCAGTGAGGCCACAACCTCTGGCAATGAGTTAAGTCCACCAATGACTGCTCCAAGCTTTACTACTCCTCTGACCCCAGTTGGCATGGTACCTACTTCAGCCTCCTCCCTAGATGAAGAGGATGCTGTGTCATTTGATTCATGTGACAGCAACAGTACAATACTGTTGTCGTCTCCCGGGTCTATGTCATCTCCTGAGACTAGGTCATGTTCTTGGCCGGAAGTCTTTGTGGTACCTCGCTTTGCATGTGCTGCAGAGCTACAACTTGAGAGGGCGAATGCAGAATTTAAAAAAGATGGAACTTTCCTCTTACCTCCTCTGAAGTTGAGATCTGATATTCTTGAGGGAATGGCCGAAGAAATTATGAAGTACACTGCTTACCCCAAAGATGGTCAGCTGGGAGAAGCCGCCAAGGCCCTTACAAAGACTCACCCCTGTTTGCGTGAGAGGGGATCTGAAACTGGCTATGATGGATGGAAGCTATACCTGAAGGTGAAGATGGCTAACTTGCGCTCTATTCTTGGGCGACATGGACACCCAGAAGTCACTGTCAACTCCCTGAAAAATAAGCGTTAGGGTCAGGGAAAGCCTGCTGCTAACATTAAGAAGCCTAAGAAGGCAGAGGTGAACTTTCTTCCATGTTACCCAAAAGGAGAAACCAGAGACAGTCTGGAGAAGGAACGGGTTGCTCTTTTGACTGAAGTGATGAAGAAGAACAACGGAGCAGTGATCAGAGAGAAAATGCAACTTACCTTCTCGTACAGAAGACAAGAAGTGCTTGTAAACATGCCAATGGTTGCTGAAATCCATGGCACACAGATGGCCAGCTCTTTTTGAGGCTGAAGAAGTAAGTACAATTAATAGAACCAAAAGCATGTCGCTATCAAGTACTATTGCACTTAAAGTTTCCGCAAACCTGTGGTGTCCTGTTGTCCTGATTTGTTATTTTATTTTGTCCAACAGGTTAACGCGGAGTTCATGCGGATAAATGTAATGCCTCTTGAATCACGGTTCCTCCTCCAGTTGGACAAGTACACAGAAAACCTGATGAAGGTATTCCGCAACAGGGGGGGAGTTGCAGGAAAGAAGATCCGTCAAATAATGGCATTGACAACTAAGGTGTGTACTCTGGATGTTTGTCAGTTAAAAGGTAGAAGTGTCAATTTTATTCAATCCTTAAACTAAATCTATTTTCACTGCAGACGGATGACATACACATCAAGCGAGACTGCGTCTTGAAATGCCTGTGTGTCAACCTGAATGAGGACAGCAACCCACTCATCAAGGAATACTCAGTGAGTAGATATGTTAATGTACAGAAACAAAATGTATTAATTTGAGAAAAATAATCTGCTGTCTTTTGAATAGAATCAGTAATTATTTTGGAAATACTAAGAAAACAATTGTGAAAACAATTCAGCCCATTTTTTTCTGAATGAATGACATAGTGCTATGGTGGAGTAAGTTATGGGTTGGATATTGCACAGACATTACACATGGATCCAGCAGTGTCCTCTTGCTCTGTTCATTGGATGCTGAGCTTCAGCTCCGAGCTCTCTTTCTTCGCAGAGGTGTGTCGTACTACACCAGCTGTGTTGTAATCAAGTGAGTGGTCGAAAGGAGAGATTCAGATACATTCTGAGACAATTATCTAAGTAATTCAGAAAAAATTTTTTTTCTTCAAATGAATGCAGTATTCTTCTTTAATACCAAAACTTTATATGACTGAAAACACGCCAAGAATATAATGATCCTTTAGTCTTTTGAAGTCAGTCTAAACAAGTTTCTTTGGAGGCATCTTGACTCTTAAAATTACCAAACACTGTTTAACTTGTTTTTCTCTGTGCTGGTCTCCCTTAGAGTGTCAGCATAGATGAAACGGAGAGGGAGTTTCCTCTGACCACCATGGGGGTCTACGCAGTCAGAAAAGAAAATGCAGAGCCTGAAGAAGATCCTAACCCTTCTCAGTTTTATTTGATTGAATTACATACATTTTATTTTCTGGTTAAGGTTACAGAAACTTAATTCAATTGGATGGAAATTTGTCATCTAATAGAAATACGTAAACCTTAGTAAATAGACCAAATATTTTTTTCAGTGTAGATTTTGCATATTAGACATTGATTAAAACAACAGCTTGATCATATAATGGAGAAACCATCCGCCACATATTTGTGATGATGTGCTGTGTAATACGTTTTTCTACTAGCTGGTTAGCTTCAGCTATAGCTGTATTTAATCATCACAGGCACTGGTCTGTAATGGTTACATGCAGCTCTTACATTATTATGCTAACTAGCTAGTAGAGGAACGTTATATAGGAGATCATTTCATTAATCACCTGACGAACAACCAGATGCATCTACAGGTCACTCAGAGAGGGACAACATTACTGTAAGTCCTCTGCGAGGCAAGTGAATCTATGTAGAGCATCCGGTCTCATACAGAGGGACTCTTCATGACGTTAAGGCTTGTGTATTGTACACTTTTTTTCCAAAGTCACGACTGTTAGAGCAGCAGATTAACTCCACAGGTTCTTCCTAATGTCCTTTACATCGTTGTCAAAAGTAAAGGTACACACAAAGTAGCGGTAAAAGTAGTAAAGTGTTCACCTCTTGGGACAGATTGTCAACATCCGGTCATTCCCCAGATTTGTGTATAGCAATGTTATAAAAGCAAATAACAGTACTGTAGTTGTGGGAAGCGTCGTCGGCAACTAACATAAGAGAAAAATGCAGAACCAAGTCTTTGTCACACTCCCACTGGGGAGTTTGCTTTACAGTCCTTATGTGAAATTTACAGCAAAAACACTGATCTGTTCAATAAATACGGTGATGCTTAGCAGGAGGACATATTTCTCGATGTCAATGTTACAATGTATACTTAACACATTACAGGCTTTGAGGACGACTTTAAGTGTACAATACAAAGCTTCGGCTTGTTTTCCACGCTCCATCATACACTTTAAAGATGACAGGATTTAAAGATGGCGGGCGTCCTGTCTGCTGTGGGATCTGCTCCTGTCACATTAAATACCACCTCATGTGCCCTACAGTAACCTGTGGAAGCAGCTTGTACCAATTGTGTTATGCTCTTTAATCCCAGATTAGACCCTTTAGTGTTGTGAGGTTCTAAACAGGTAATCTGCTTGCACTCTTTAATCAGACTAAATGTGGGGTATTAGGGTGGGGGTGCCAGCTTTACTACTTAACCCTGCATCGTCAGTGTCACCTTGTGCTCTGAACTGAGAGTGAAAGCTCTTTCTCACACTATTGCAAATAACAGAGCAGCACTGTGGTCAAACATGGAGGACGGTTATACACACAGAAACCTTCAGATCATGATTATTTTCCTCTGTATATTCTACATTTTGCATTAGTCTCCTGAAGTCCGAAACAGTCCGAAATAGACCTGTGAATGATCACTTCAAGGCACAAAGCTGAGTTTGTTCTACAATCACCAAATGGTGCGTGGGCGGCGTTTTCAGAGACACAGAAACCCACCTCCCCTGCAGAGCTGCTCTTAAGGAAAACTTATTTATGGAACTCACACTTTCTGCTCGATTTCTCCTCACAATACGAAGCTCTTTTCTGTGAGGCAGCGAGGTGCTTATCTAATTCTCCCCTCCTCCGGCAAAGTTATTGTAACAATAGCAGCAGCTCTGACAGCCGAGCGGAAATCCCACAAAATCTGAAACAGCATTTTGCAGCATCTAAGTTTCCTCCCATCTGGAGCAACCCGGATTTTCTGAGGAACAACTTAATTTCCAAACATGGATGGGACTGGTTTCATTTCACCACCAAGGCCCAGAAACTTAATTTAACACCATCCGATATTCTCCTGTTTAAACTTCTGAGTGAATTAACATATCAGCTTCCTCGAAAGGAACTCATTTCCAACATACTATATCAGAATCTGAAGAAATGACATTCATATCAACACAATGAAAACTAGGCTGATGCCAACTTGTGGCCCCGAACTCGCAGAAACATCTTTGTGAAGGAAAGCCTGCGGTACAGATACACTGGCATTATTAATCCAAAAGCCAAAATAGATTTGAAATGTGCCTTCTGATGTCCGTTCACACAAAATAGCACAGATAGCTTCACACCCATTTAGCACTTTTAGAGAGACATAGCTATCTCTTTTCTTTGGCTGCCCCTTCCCATTCTCCGACTCACTCTGCTTTCAACAGAACAGAGTCAATTTCAATGAGTACAACTTCTTAAAATGGCAATACATGATGGCAGCATGCAGTGAGTTAAAATTACGTATCGGCACCACAACTTCCAATAAAAAGTCAAAGGTCTGGTGATGTGATACTAAGAGTGAAAAAGTCTGCTTGGACTTTCAATGAGAAGACCACAGTTTACTTTTCTTAATGTACGTAACTTTACTGACCCCAACCCAAATAGTTTTTCTCAACCTTACCAAGTAGTTTTAGTTATGTAAGTAACATCACAAAAATAACGTCGCCATAAATAACATAACGTCTGTTGTAGTATGTATTACGGTGGCCGACAAGGGCAATCGCGCTGCAACAGCCCAAACGGTTTCCATCAGAAGTAACAGGCTGTAAATTAAAAAAAAAGTCTCAAACAAACATAGTGAAAAAAACGTGCTGCAAAAGTCAAATACAAATACAAATGCATTAACATTAAATGCGCTGCACAGAACGTACAAATTAAAAAACACATTCAAAAGAAAAATGCTGCAAATCCAGTCCACACAACAAAAGTGCTCCAGGCCTGTAGGGGGCCCTTTGTGTAACAGCTCCCAGCTCAGCGCGTCTCCATCTGCTTTCATTGTACAAAGTTGAAGCCAAAATACCCCCTGTGACAAGCGCTGCCATCTTGCGATGGTGATGTCATTTTGGAGCCAGAGCTGTGCAGGAGAGATCGGCTGCAGCTAACCAAAACACACACTTAACTTACTGAAAAAAAACATCAAAGATCCGACACGTCGGGGTGTTTAACAGCAGAACAGCTTCTTGTGTCGGTCTGAAGCAGATATTCATGCTTATGGAAAGTTCAATGACTGTAGTGTTAGTGTTACGTCTCCTCTCACCGTTCCAAACAGAACACTGCAGGAGCCCCATTTGTCAATCATGAGGCCACACCCCCTTTTTATAGCATCAAATAACTAATTAAAAGTAAACTTGTCAGACAAATGAACACTTGGACATAAATCAGCATGATAAGAACTAACTATAATGACAGAAATCATGTTGGAGCAAAATGTATTTGACGTGTATTTTGATTTTATAGTTTGACTCATGTCCCATCTGTTAACATGGAGGAGGCGGGCTTTATGACCTATACTGCAGCCAGGCAGCAGGGGGCGATAGAGAGGGTTTGGCTTCACGTTTAGGGAGCTGTCATGTCGGCCATGTTTTTATACAGTCTGTGGATTGGAGCTACAACACATCAGAAGGTTATTAATGTCAGTGATGAATCTGTTTTGTTTGTGTCTGTTTTATATTCATGTCATTATAGTGGTGATGCTGTGGAAGTGATGGTATATAATAGTTTTGTTATCGCTGTTGAAGTTGATTATATAACCCATTGTATTATTATTATTATTCATATAATTACTGTAGCAGTGACAATAAAATAAATAATGACAACATTATAATTGTCACAGCCAGCTCAGTACAATATGACATTTTTACTGAGGTATTATTGTAGTGTTGTGCTAAATTATGGAAATTTCAATAACTTACTTTACAAACACAAACATCCACAGTTTTCACAACACTGGCGACTTCCTGTGCACTCATCTACGAATGCATCTGTCATTACTGTTTCATGTCCTTCCTTTTGTCTGCAAGTGAAAGCTTAAATAAACGTGGTGTCCTGTCTGGGCAGCAGTAACTGCAACTCTAAATTATTAGCATTCCCAAATATGACACAATACACAAAGTGATGCTCAAAGAAATGTGTTTTCCTGTCTTTTGGTGTGTGCTCCTTCGTTGTATTTAGGAGCTCGGTCTTTACAGTAATTGGACAAATTTAGTTTTGTGTTCGATGGAGGACTCCATCAGAAATGCAATTACAAGAATTTCAACAGTAAGTTCTTATAAATTATGTTTTTAATGCCAGATAGACTGGCAACTAAGAAAAAAAACACCAAATGTTTTAACCAAAATCCTCATTTAAAAATGCTGCTTTTGATTCTTTTTTTATTCTGTCACTTAATTACTGAGTAAAAATGTTTCTTCTCACTTCATTGAATTAATCTGACGCCACAAAATTTACATCAAACACACATTCATTTAACTGTTTTATTTCCTTTTATTCTGTAACAGAAAAACGCTGCCAAAGTGAGCCCACTCGCATTTTGAGTCAGGCCTCACTCCACATGCACTGCCTGAATAATACAGCCGTATTAATCATTCAGCTAAGCAGTTAAGCAGACCGTAGACAGGGACAACAGACATGGAGTCAAGTGCACACTGAAAGTATGTAAATGAGGCTTTTGGTAAAGTAAATGAGGAATATCTGAGAGTTATTTTTAATGTGACAGCTGTATATTCACATTTTGTGTGCCGTATATATTTCACACACTTCATGCTGTCTGGCTGTGCTCCTCCTGGAACACAATCATCATTCTCCTCTTGTGTACTCTCTGCTTCATTATAAATGTGTCAGTATGCAATAGAGGAGCATGCACCGCTTCTAATGCCAATGAGAGTAGCTGATTGTCTCTGACTGTTGCCAGCTCTTCACACAGCATTTTTCTCCTGATCTGGCTCATGTGCAGAGGACGGGTTCAGGGCCTGTGCTGCTCAATTTTGTGCAAGTTTCACCTATTTGGAAACTCGATGAATTCCTAAAATAGTTATAAATAGGTGAAGTATTAGCACAGAGCGGGGAGAGTGCACCAAGCCAGTGGTCAACAGTACATAGAGACGTCATTTTTTGATGTTCTCGTCCCAGCTCGTCAAACACAGGCTAAATAAAAACATTTAAACAATAAAAACAGGAACTGATGACTGAGGAAACACTGGAGCTACAATTAAAATGTTAAGACTCAAAATAGAAGAATAAATTGGTGAACATCAATAAGATAATAAAACAATAAAATATTGACGCAGAAGGGTGTAAGGTACGGTAAGCCTCGGAAAGACACTTATGGATACCTTGTGCATCTGAATGTGCTGCAAGTGATAATTCAATGTGTGGGTATTTGGAGTGCCGGTTTGGCTCAGCTGTTAAATCCCGTGTCCCATGTGCAGAGGGTCAGTCTTCAATGTAACTCTGACCCTCGGCCTTTTGCTGCCTGTCCTCCTGACTCTCTCTTCCCATACTTCTGTCCTATCAAATAAAGGAAAAATGGCAAAAACATAATCCTGTGCTGTAGTCTGTACTGTATTTGCTGGCGGCTGTGGCTCAGTGGTAGAGTCAGTCGTCTTTGAATCGGAAGGTCGGAGGTTTGATCTCAAACTCCCTCAGGCTACATGTCGAAGTGTCCTTGGGCAAGACACTGAACCCCAAATTGCTTCCGGTGGCATAGCCAACGGGAATGAATGTGATATCTGATTGACAGTTGGGCACTTTACGTAGCAGCCTCTGCCATCAGTGTATAAATGTGTGTGTGAATGGGTGAATGTGACATGTAGTGTTAAAGCAGCTTTGAGTGGTTGCAAAGACTAGAAAAGCGCTATATAAGTACAGTCCATTTACCATTTGACAAACTGGGAATGAGAACGGGCTGTCCTCCCCCAGCCTCACTCACAGAACCCTGTCAAGCTACTGTTCTTGAGTTAACGTAGCTGCATGAGGCTTGCATTTGCAGTTTTGGCCAGTGTTGAGAGATTAAAAGTAAAAATGTCTGTTTTGCATGCGTGCAAATGAGGTTTAATGCAACAAGTATTCAGCACTTCTATAAGACAACAGCCTCTCTTATTTGGTGTAACTGTTATTTACATTAAAATAGGTCAGAACTGGGGGTTTGCCACTTTTAATCCTATGCCAGACTTACAGGTTTAAGTTATCATTGTGCCACCCAACTATATGCAAGACCCAACCCCCACCAACATCAATGCATCAATTTGTTTTCAGTGAGAGTGAACTTTTTTTTTTTAACTTGGACTTTAATTTACCGGGAACAATTAGTAATGAGCAGCAGCCTCTTTAACCTGCCGCTCACACAGAATATTAACATCAGCTGTGGGTGGAAAAGGCTTGGGAGCAACACTGAAAGCTCAGCCTGAGTGTATTAACTAACTACTTGAGCAAGAGGAGGGATGAGCTGAAGTGTGCTCACTGGGATTTGGCCCTGTGTCCTGTCCTCACCACCAGGACTCAGCCTGCTCCATCCCAAGCAGCCGGAGCAATCCAGGACTCAGTGTTCCCTTTTCTTTCTTTTTTAGCAGCAGATGTATCTGAGCTCAAATAGCATGCAATCAAAAAGAGTTCCCCCTCCAGCCCCAGAGAGGAATAAACCAAATGTTTATTGTTCTGCTTCGTGTCTCGGCCTCTTAGCTCTTGAAAAACATTGTAGGAGACGAGGAATAATCCAGTCAGTGGTAATCAGGAGGTTCATAGCCGAAGTCTGTGGGTTGACTCAGGTGGGGACTAAGTTAATAAACCTGAGTGCTCTCGGTGTCCTCGTACAAACACACACAGGCAGTCCATTAACATCCAAACCAAGTCTGTAGTGCAGGAGGAGATGAGTGGACCCTTCTCAAAGTGGTGTAGCCTTACCTTGACCTGAAACCCAGACAGTCTGCTCAGACAATGTCTTCCAGTAATTACGTTTATGTAAGACTAATTTAATTTACCAAATGCATTTTGAGGGGAGATGTTTTTGTCAAGTAGAGGAACTGAACGGTGAAGTTCCAAACAAAAACATGTCTACAAAGGTTGATTTACCGGAGACCAGGGTTTTCTTCCTGATGTCTTTCTGTGGTCAGGTTGAAGTAGAAAAACACTTTGGGGAATATTAGGGGTCATGATTCCTGCTACATGTTTATAAAAAAAAAAGGTGGCCACCTCGGGTGGCCGCAGTAATTATGATGGGATTAAAGAAGGAAGTCAGGTGACATAGTAAAATATATAAAGTCTGTATGAGAGAGCTTGTTGGTTTGCACGTTTAGGCTGGGAGAGCAAGACGAGCACTAGGTGAATAAAACAAACATACGACTTTGGCCCAGTGGTTGAGTCGGTCGACTCTCAATCGGAAGGTTGAGGGTTTGACCCCTGACTGCTACAATCACATGTCCTTGGGCAAGGCACTCCCAGGCAGGCCGCCAGTAATAAATCGATTTATGAAAACACTGAAGGAGCTAACAAGCCAGGTATGGTGAGCACAGATGCCAATACCTGCCAGTGTGCTGGGGCAGCAGGCTGAAGACACAGGAAACTAACAGACTCAGTAAGCTCATCAGGAAGGCGGGCTCTGTCCTGGGAGTGGAGCTAGAGTCTCTGGTGGAAGTGTGTGAGAGGAGGATGCTGAGGAAACTCCTCAGTATCATGGACAACACCGCTCACCCCCTGCACGCCACACTGGAGTCCTACCAGAGCACCATCAGCGGTAGATTGAGACCACCGAGGAGCAGCACAGAGCGCCACAGGAAGTCTTTTCTACCTTTGGCCAGAAGACTGTACAACTTCTCCCCGTTCAGCAGCATCAATACAATAATAGCTTGATGTGGACGGTCTGTTAGTCCAATAAAGTGCACACACAGATTATCTGTCTGTAATTTCCATGAACAAATCTCCAAAAGGCTCCAACAGCACAAACACGGCCCAGAGGTTACGTTCAGTGACTGAATTGGGTTCTTTTTCATTGGAGCAGTATATGCAGCTAGAGAGAGAAAAATCTGAATTAGAGAGGCAGAAGTTGCAGCTAGAGTTTGAGAAGGAGAGAATAAAGGCACAGTTACAGTTGGAGCTGCTTAAGGAGGGAAAGCACATGAGTCATTGTTGGCCAGTAGTAGAAGTGGATCGGTTGGTTTTGACGTTGCTGAAAGTTTGCGTCTTTTGCCTAAGTTTGATGAAAAGGATCCGGACACTTTTTTTGCATTGTTTGAGCGTGTGGCACTAGTTAAAGGGTGGCCAGATAGCCATAAGACAATGACTTTGCAGTGTGTTTTCACAGGCAAGGCTCAGAGCGTTCTTTTTGCCCTTAGTACTGTTGAAAGTGGTGATTATGCTAAAGTTAAAGCTGCTGTTCTAAAAGCTAATGAGCTAGTTCATGAAGCATATAGGCAGAGGTTTAGGAGCTGGAAGAAAGGGGACCGGCAAACCCATGTTGAATTTGCACAGGATACTCTGGCTCACTTCACACGTTGGTGCTCTGCTTCTGAAGTAGACAATTATGTGGATTTGTGTGATTTAATTGTGTTGGAACAGTTTAAAAGTTCATTGCCTGCCCATCTTGCTACTTATATCAATGAGAAAAAAGTAAAGACAGCATCTGCAGCTGCAGTTTTTGCTGATGAATATGTTTTAACACATGCGGGTGGCTCAGTAGTTGGTCAAGTCCACAGAGAAAGTCAGCAGAGGGAGAATTTCAGGTTTAGGCCCAATAAGTCTCCAGGTGTCACTCATGAGTCTGCCTATGAGCCTGTGAGGCATGTTCCGGGGACAGATGGAAGGTTTGATCCAGCCAGGGTATGTCATGTGTGTAAAAACAAGGGGCACTGGAGAGGTGAGTGTCCAATCAGTAAAGCTGGCCAAAAATCAGCTGATGCCAGTGTATATGTGAAGTCAGCTGGCTTAGTCTCCTCTGCATTAAGCCTTGGTATGGATGAGTCTTGTCTTTCCTTTAAGCCTGCTCCACCCAGAGGTATAGATGAGGCATATGCGCCTTTTGTCTCAGATGGTTTTGTGTCTTTAGATGGAAAGTACAAGATATCAGTTAAGATTTTGCGTGACACAGGGGCTACTGAGAGTTTGATTGTTGAGAGTGTTTTGCCTTTTTCAACCTGTACTGCTACTGGTAACAAATCTCTGGTCCTTAGTGTTGGGTTGGTTCCTCTGTGGGTTCCTGCCCATCATTTTCATCTTTTCTGTGATCTGGTATGTGGAGAGGTGGTAATGGGTGTCCGCCCTAAGCTGCCAATTCAAGGAATAGACGTTATTCTTGGAAATGATTTGGCTGGGGCGAGGGTTTGGAAAGGTTGTCCACTATTGTGTGATGGTTCACCCTTACAGGAATCTGGAGAACCAGTCGAGTGTGCTAAACTGTACCCTAAAGTTTTTTCTTCCTGTGCTGTGACACGTTCAAGGGGTAAAACTAAGTCTGAGCAGTCTGAGCAGGTTCAGCCCTCTCAGAAATCACTTTCTCAGGATGAAGACAGTTTGGAGGGTAAGGAGCAGGTTAAGTTGTTTTCTATCCCATTGCCATCACTGTCTAGAGAAGAGTGTATGAAAGAGCAAGCAGCAGATTCCACATTAAAATCCCTGTTTGCGTTGGTTTCTTCAGAAAGTGAGCTCAAGGGTGATACTGGTGGTTATTTTCTGAACAATGGATTGCTGTTGAGGGAGTGGGCTCGTGTTGTGAATGGTGTGCCATTGGTGTGGTTCAGGTTGTGGTCCCTTCAAGGTTTAGAGATCTGGTGTTGAAGACATCCCATGGTGGCGTGGCAGGTCATCTTGGGGTGAAGAAAACTTATGACAGAGTGCTCCGCCATTTTTTCTGGCCTCGTTTGAAAAGGGATGTAGCAAGGTATTGTAAAACTTGTAACACCTGTAACTCCACCTTAACTGGAAAGCCCAATCAACAGATTAAGCCAGCTCCATTGTACCCCATTCGAGTGGTTCAGAAGCCATTTGAATATCTGCTTCTTGATTGTGTGGGTCCACTCCCAAAGAGTAAGACTGGAAGTAAGTACTTGTTGACAGTAATGTGCAAAAGTACTCGTTATCCTGCTGTTTTTACCTTGTGCTCCATTAAAACTAAGCCGTTGCTGAAAGCATTGACTTCATTCATTGCCACTTTCGGCTTCCCAAAAGAGGTACAAACTGACCAGGGGAGTAATTTCATGTCTCGTACATTTTCCCAGGTTATTAAACAGTTGAAAATTAAACATCAGGTGTCTAGTGCATATCATCCAGAATCTCAGGGAGCCCTCAAACATTTTCATCAGACGTTGAAGTCTATGTTGCGTTGTTACTGTACTGAGCTTTCTCAGGATTGGGAAGACGGCCTGCCTTGGTTGTTACTTGCAATACGGGAGGTTTCACAAGAGAGCACAGGTTTCAGTCCCAATGAGCTTGTGTTTGGACATACTGTCCGTGGTCCACTCGCTGTGTTGGGTGATGAGTTGAAAGAGGCTGAGCCACCTGATAATGTCTTGAATTATGTGAATGATTTTTGCCGCCGTCTGCATGTTGCCTGTGCCACTACTCATAAAAAGCTTAGCTCTGCACAAGAAAAAATGAAGGAGCTTTTTGATCGCAAGGCTGCATTGCGTGTCTTTGAGCCAGGGGATCAAATTTTGGCATTGTTGCCTCTGGTAGGTTCACCCTTTCAGGCAAAGTATTAGTGGGACTTACACTGTTAAAAGCCATATGTCAGATAGGGACTATTTAGTTTACACTCCAGACAGACGGAAGAAAGTTCAGCGGTGTCATGTGAACTTATTAAAGCCTTATCATTCTGATAAATCTGCCTCGGAAGTAGAGGACCCCCTTGCCACAGACAAGCTCACATTTGAATCCGTACGGTCGGTGGCCACAGTTGGAGTCTTGCCTTCTGAAGATTTTGAAGTTCCATCGGAGCCTATTCTTACAGGGAGACTTAACAATTCGGAGTATCTCAACCATCTTGACAATCAGTTGGGTTATCTGTCAGGCATTCATCATGAAGATCTGGTGATGTTGAATAATTCTCATTTGTCTCTCTTCTCAGATACCCCATCACGCACCAACTTGATTGAGCATGACATAGATGTGGGGGATGCTAAACCTGTTAGACAACGCCCCTACAGGCTACCCATGGGAAAGAGTGAGCGGATGGAGAGGGAGGTAGAGTACATGTTAGAACATGGAATAGCCGAATCAGCATGTTCTAGCTGGGCCTCTCCATGTCTGTTGGCAGATAAAGCTGATGGGTCTGATTGATTTTGCACAGACTTTAGAAAAGTTAATGTGGTCACCAAACCTGACTGTTATCCAATGCCTCGTATGGAGGACTGTATTGATCAGGTTGGAAGTGCAAAATTTATCACTAAACTTGACCTTTTTAAAGGTTATTGGCAGGTGCCATTAACACCAAGGGCCAAGGAAATGTCCTCTTTTGTGACACCATGGGGGTTGTTTTCCTATTCGGTAATGCCATTTGGGCTGAGAAACGCCCAAGCAACGTTTCAGCGTTTGATAAATGGGGTGTTAGCTGGCATATCAGGGTGTGCAGCATATTTGGATGATGTTGTAGTGTTCAGTGACATGTGGGAAGCTCATGTTCAGCGTTTGAATGCAGTATTTGACAGGTTGGCGAAGGCAAATTTAACTGTAAATTTAGCAAAGTGTGAGTTTGCTAAAGCAACATTGACCTATCTAGGCAAGGTTGTAGGCCATGGTGAGGTTCATCCAGTTCAGGCTAAGGTAGAGGCCATCCATAAATATCCTGTGCCAACATCCAAAAAACAACTGAAGCGGTTTCTAGGGCTAGTGGGATATTACCAAAGTTTTTGCCTGAATTTTTCCACTGTGGTTGCCCCACTGACTTACCTCTTGGGTAAAAACACTCCTTTTGTCTGGTCTCCCCAGTGTCAGGTTGCTTTCACTGCAGTACGAAAACTGATTTGTTCTGCTCCTGTACTTGTAGCCCCTGTTTTTGCTAAACCTTTCCAGATACAGGTCGATGCAAGTGCTATTGGAGCTGGGGCTGTCCTCCTGCAGGACGGGGAAGGGGGGATTGAACATCCTGTCTGCTTCTTTTCACGTAAGTTTAACCGTCACCAGTTAAATTATTCAGTGGTTGAGAAGGAGACACTGGCTTTGATTTGGGCACTTAAGTTCTTCGGAGTGTATGTGGGACCATCAGTGCCAGTGACTATTTACACAGATCATAATTTAAAAGCAAATAACTGTGTGCTTCTTACTCCCTGTATGTTTCTTCTCTGTTTACTTTCATCATGAGCTGCACTTTTTACAAAGTCGCCAAAATAACACAACTTGCATTTCACCCGCAGCAGGTGAGCCACACGTGAAGGAGGCTCGTCATTAAAGACGTTATTTGTCAAAACGATCAAAACTGACTAATGAGCCCGACACAACACAGCTGCACTTTGAAACACAATAAGAAGGTATCATGTTCAGCGACTTTTTTCCTAAAATGTTAGCGACAAATTTAGAGATTTTTTTTAGATCAGTGTTCTACATATACACCAGCTGGTGCTACTTGGACACATCCTCAGTGATGAGTCCCTTAGATCATCAGACAACCTCACCTGGGAGACCCAGCCGGGGGTGATCAGTCCCCGACTTGTGTCCAAGTGGCGCACTTATCCACGGATCCCCCCTCCGGATCCACAGCCACTGCGAGGCCTTTTCTGCGGCCTCTCGGATTTTTTTTTGTGGCTCTTCTGCACTGCAGTCCTTTCACTCCCAGGAGTTTAAGTGTACGCCCCGGCACCTGACTTCAACTGGTAATAGTGTAATGTATTATATTGTAATTCATGCCCATGTTTGCTGCTCAGAGTGATCGCAGTTCATGTCTCCTCTGCCAACAGCTCTGAGTTGCTCTGTCTCTCCTCTTGTCCCGTGTGCAGCAGCACTGCATAGGCAGTCGGGGGTGGGCGGGCCTGGCCTCACAACCACTAAGCCTTATGCAAATTAATACGTGATGACGTCACCAATATGCAAATATGACGTCATCTGAAGACTTGTAGCGACTTTTGGAGCTAGTGCCAGCTACAACAACAGTTGGCAACACTGGAATGTGTGTGTGTTACTGTGACGAGCATGTGGGAGACGCTGCTCCAGGTGTGGGAGAGACAGAGCACGAGGGAAGTGTCCAGTAAGTTAATCCATCATGGATGTTGATCTTTTTGACAGATCAAAAAAGAAACATGATAGAATTAGTCGTCAAACATACTTGAGGGGTGGGGGTGGGCCCTACTAAGTCTAAATGTGTTCCGCAGTCCATGAGAGAAACCTAAAACGATTATACAGGTTAACATATCTCTTTCACAGGTTTCTTTTCATTGGTTATGTCAGGGACGGACTCACACATGGTGACACAGTTTATTATGGAAGACTTAAAGTCACAGAAGCTGAACTGAAGCGAGTGATGAAGAAGAGGTGAATAGAGCAAAGAGTATTGATCCCCAGCTCTCACTAGGTTTGTGGGAGGCATCAGGAGCATGGTGAATGATAATTTACCCGACCTCTGACCCCTTCTTCCACTGGGTCTCTAAAACTGTAATCAAAAGGTTGAAATAATTCAAACTCAGTAAACTGCTGCCTTTAGATTTGAAGCAGAGGCTTTCATTTAAAATGAAGTTGTAAAAAAAAGTGTCCCATTATGTTCAGATAAGAAATTACAATTAGGTTTACTAGAAATGCACATTTTCATTTTAATTACTGACAAGTGATAAAATACTCACATGAAATGACGGAGCGCTTTGTGTGCAGATGAAACAATTCCCATTAGTGGCACTAAGCTGATAAGTATTGCCGGCAAGGTTGGTATTTATAAACTCCTCCATCATTTGCTGATGGACGGAGGAGGTTTTACGGTCATCAGGTAATCTCTTTCTAACGGACACTCTGACTGAACTGTTTTAACTATCGAGGGTTTAATTAAAGGCTTCAGTTAAAACAGGCAGGAGAATTGTTTTGAAGAATTGACAGCCAGCAGTCACCCTCAGACGTCTTCTGGACCTCTGACAGTTTGATGCAGTGCGCCTGGATGTGAGAATGTGATGAGAGTTATCGGAGCAAGTAAAGCTCTTTATTTCCTTCTAGAAAGACTTATTCTCCTTCTTTAACAAACATGTCTTCTTCTCATTGTGTCATCACTTCTGTACAAGCATGAAAAATGGAAAACCAAACAGCAAGTTAGAAAAATAAACTTCAATGCTTTCAAATATGTTCTGTGAGTCGCAGGAAACTGTCCGTGAAGAGCTCTCATTTCATCAGCCACTGACTACAGATACGGAGCATTCCTTCAGGAAACCATTTGTTTTAATTCTGTGCTGTCAGTCCAATTGTAGGAACAGTTCTGTGATTAAATGGAGATTAAACCAACCTCTGTTATGCTGATTTATGCAGAACACACAGCCAGTATTCGTCCCAGTCACTTAAGAGACAGGAGCATTACTTTTTCACATTGTGACGAGCAAACCAAGAATGAAATGAAGTGAAGTTTCATTAAAAGCAATCGTGAACATTTGATGATCTGCCTGGTGCAATGATTCAGAGTGAAGATACACTGATAAGGTATGGTATATGCTTCTCTACAAACTTGTCTTACGTAAACCTTTACACACTGTAGTCCTTAAACTTTTTAATGGCCCGGGAAGTCCACCCATCGCAGTTGAGTGCAGCCTCCACCTTTCCTCTGGTCTCAGCATACAGAGCTGGAAAAGCTTTTTGTTAAAATATTTTCTGCTCTGTATTTCATACCTTCATTTTCGACAACACTGTACGGGCGGAGGTCCTTGCAGATAAACCCACCGATGGACTTATTGACACCAGTCCTTGGAGACAAGAAAGGAAGCATTGTCTTAAACATTCATCACTGCGGACTGACTTCCAACGTTAGCGTTAGCCGCTTTCTTGACTAGATCAAGATGGTGGCGATTATGGTGGCTTTGCATGTTCGTGGTGTTGCCTGTGTGCTATATTTTCGGCAGACAGTTCTTGCATATTGAGTAGATTTTATCAATGTTGTTTGTGCCATCAGTGTTGACTGAAGTGCGTCCAGATTTGAAAGTTGCTGCCACATCTCTTAGCTTTTCTCACCGATGTCCGACATTATTCCGCTGTCTTTTTCTTGTTTTATCACACTGTCAACTTCTTTGGCCAATTAACTTTCTCATTCATGTCATAAGCACCACCGCAAGGAGTCATGAAGTAGTGATGCAGTAAGTTGACAGGGAAATCTGTTTAGAGCGCTGTCTTTTTTGTATATTAAAATATCGATATTTGGAGCCAGTGTATCGATAATTATATCGCATGAGTCAGGACGGCGATATATTGCCGTATCGATATTTTGATCTGCAGTGATCTGACCCTGACTTTTGCTTCTAGTGGATCAACATTTCCACAAATATACAAGAGATATCCAGAGGACGTACCGGGTAAACATGTTTATTACTGCTGTAAAGTTGAACACTTTCACACAGGCCTAAAAGGTCAGACTTGCTTTTGGAGTCTCAAAGGGCCGCTCAAAGAGTCCCAGTTTTTGGCACTTCCCTGTTGGTTTCATGTTTAGCCCTGGATGTTGGGCTTGATTACAACCTAATATATATCTACATTTATGGTTTATTGCACAATGCTATAGGGCCACTTTTATTTCCTTGGTGCCAGTAATTGCAGAGTGTGCTGTTGTTGTTTAAGCAGCTTTGGTTCCTAAATCTAACCATACCGTTACTTATCTGCAACTTTAACCAGGTGTTTTCCGTTTTTTTGCTATGAATCTGTGAATCTCCCCCTCCAAGAAACAACACCTTAATGTGGTGAAGGAGATTGTGTGTCCCTGTGACCCTGGGAAATGAGTTGTCTGGAGCAATCGCCCCTGGTAGGGACTCCCAGGCAAATTGGTCCCAGGGAATCGGTCCAGGCAAAGAGTGATTTACAAGACCCTGATGTTTGGGTGAAGATGGAGCTGTATTACCTCACATAGAAAATTGTGCCCACTCTGGAGGCAGACCTAGAAGCGTCTAGTGGTTGGCCGCTGACCCTCTTGACCTCATGAGATTTTATATCCCAAATGGCCTGGGAAGGCCTCAGGATGCCCCAGGAGGAGCTGTACAAACGCTGCTAACTCACTCCTCCTGCTAGCACTCAGACCCAGACTCAGATAAGGGAGGACAATGGATGCACGAGTGGAACAACCTTTTTGGTTTTGTGGGTTTGAACAAATTGCTGTTTCAATCTTTCTTGGCCTGGTATCACAGTAGCTTATGGAAGCTTATAGAATTGAATTACATATGAACTAATTTAATACCCACATCATTATTGGACGTGAATGTGTAGCATAGACACACACTGACACTAATATTGTGTCATATTACAGGCATGAAATATGGGGTGAGCAGGTCTAACCCTTCCCCATCATGTCTCCCACACACAGACAGTCCCTTTTAAATTGTTTTTGACGGACATATTGAATCCTCTCAGGTCCGTGGAGAGCTGTCTGTTTACAGCTGCAACATGACTGTCGCCATGACAAACAGCACCCCGGCTGAATAATAATGAGACCTGGCCATCTTTGAACAGCTACATTCTGCATTAATCATAATTAGCTCAAATGAAATCTTTCAACATGTTGCTTTCGCTCTCTCCTCTCCTCCGTGCAGCTAATCCCTCACTCTCTCTCTCTGCCTTCCATTCTCCATCTGTTCCCGAGAAGGCTAAGTCATTGAAGAAAAATAAAATCATTTGGCTGTCCTTAATGTGTTTTGATTTTCCCATTAGCAACCCAGTCATTCTTTCTCACGTAGGCATGAGCATAATTAGTGTCTTTCATCTGCATAAATTTGGCCTCTGAACCAGGAGAATATCGATCAGGCTTGAAAGCACAGCCTCACCTGCACATTATGAAGCCCACAGCGGCGGCCTGGTCGCTGTGAAACAATCATCTCTTTCTCTGCCTGTTGTTCATCACAAACACATTAACATTGGAAACTGTGGCTGCAGATCTCACTGTCACAGACTGGCCTTCTGCCATTTCTAATACTTAATATGATCCCGTGTCTCCTCTGAGTGATACATTCATACCTAAGATGTCGTTTTACAGCGGCAGCACGATCAGCATTAAAAATTCAGTTTTCATCATCCTCTTAGTATTCATGCTTCCCCATTAGCCAGCACGAGATAATTGGTATCACCTAAAAATCCCTCTGCTATCTCCTCAGCCAGACTTTTAAGATGCGAGGGAAAAGATTGCTAAAATAATCCTGTTTCAGGGCCACTGTCTGCACATTTAAAGAAAGATTGTTTATTTATCGTGTACTTTATATCTAAGAGAAGTCCTTAAGCTGGCAATGCATACACAGATACACAGACTGATCATGTTACAGCTGTCTAAAAGCTGCATTAAACCTAAGCTAACCAACACCATATGTACCACCGACTTATCTGTGAGCCATCTCAAAGATTTTTAATTAATTAAGAGAAATGACGCCTCTTTGTAGATCCAACTGTTTTCAATCTGGAACAATGTTGTAATTGTCCCTTGTCTCTGAAAGCTTTACATACAAAAACTTTATTCACACTGTTACAGTACAGGAAGTGTGATCACCTCATTTGAACCTCCACTGGCTCCTTGTCCCACATCGGAGTCAATTCCTCCTCCTGTCTCTCTGACCTCCTCACTCCACCACCTCACTTCTTCACATTGCTTCCTTTCTTCTAATGCAAACCTCCTGCCTCACTCACTTGGTATATCCAGCATTGCGTCCTCTATAGCTGCCCCCTCCAGCAGGAAGTGTTTAACCCAAACACAACATTTGAATACTCGTTGTATAGACATTTACCGTTTGATTTATCAGTTCAGAAGACCCCCAGTCGACTCCCAATTTGCAAGTCAATCTTGTACTTTTATTTTGTAGCTGTGTCGTCGTACACATGAGCAGTGCAGGAGCTCATCATTCACAGGGTCTGTAAAGGGAGCCAAGTCATCCACAGAGGTCTCCTCGTGATTTAAACAAAAAGGCTGTCTGATTAGAACAAATATACAAACTCAATAAAGCAGTTTTGTCTTAAAAAAGTGTTTTTTTTGGTGGGGCATTGGGGGCTGGGAGCTGAGCTGCTGGACGTGATTGGAAACAGTCAGTAAAAGTTCAGTTGCAAATAAATCAATGAGCAGGTAAAACATGACACTCATGTTGGCTGATTAAACACTTTGGTTTGGCGCTGAACTAAAAAAAAATGTTGAATATATAGACTGTATAAAAAGATGGCCGACATGACAGCTCCCAAAAATGAAGCCAAACCCTCTCTATCGCCCCCTGCTGACTAGCTGCAGTATAGCTCATAAAGCCCGCCTCCTCCATGTTAACAGATGGGACATTAGTCAAACTATAAAATCAAAATACACAACATGGTTTCTGTCATTATAGTTAGTTCTTATCATGCTGATTTATGTCCAAGTGTTAATTTTTCTGACAAATTTACTTTTAATTAGTTATTTGATGCTAGAAAAAGGGGGTGTGGCCTCATGATTGACAGCTCTGTTGACAAATGGGGCTCCTGCAGTTTTCTGTTCCCGAGTAGCAGAGTAGAGGAGGAACGGCGAGAAGAGACGTAACAACACTCACACTACAGTCATTGAACTTTCCATAAGAGTGACTATCTGCTTCAGACCGACACAAGAAGCTGTTTTGGCTCAAAAAGACGTCACCATCACAAGATGGCAGCGCCCATCACGGGAGTATTTTGGCTTCAATTTTGAGAGCAGATGGAGACGCGTCGTCCATCTTGATACACAGTCATTGGTTGAATCTTCTGATTGAACAGCCAAGTCCACTTCTTCAGCAAAGATTCACACAGACTGTGTGATGACACTTTTTAAATGATTAGTTAGCAAACGAGGGAGGAGGGCGGGCGGGGGGATGCTTTCCAGAACCAACATGATTGGAGTACAATGTGTTAACCCCTGAGACAGACTCAGTCTACATCCTCTCCTCTGCCGCAGTAGTTGTTGTCATGCTGTTTAACTGAGCAGCCTGGAAGGCACGACTATGTTTCCGGGAGTTGAAACAGATCATAATATTAATTGCTTTATTTGCAGAGAGGATTCACTCTGATCGTGTTGGAGTGGATCCGAACATCTGCCTGCCCCGCAGTATCTGGAATGAAGTCTACAAAAAGAATTAGGGAACTTCTCAAACTTTTAATTGCAAGTAGCAAAGAGTTTGTGGTTTAAACACATACAAACTGAATCTGATATCTTCAGTTATGTATTATCCAACAGTTACAAAGACTTGAGCTCACGGCCAAGAATGACATTTATCCTCAAACCATCCTTATGTTAAATCCATTCACTGTATGTGGGCATGGCCACTGTGCTAACCCCATTTGGTTTGTTGACTACTGGTGTACTGGTCACTGTTGTAGCGTGTCAATCACAGGTAGTCCCGCCCTAAAGCATACCCTGCTTTATCATTTCTTTTACCCTTAAGGGGAGCATGATTTACAATCTGAACTTCATGCTGCACGCATCTGCAGAGTTAGGTATAGATGCTTATTATTCTTTGGAACATTCCCCCTCTCATCTCCTCTCTCCCTCCATTTATTCTCCTTCCCTCCTCCCTCTCTTACTTTCTGTGTATGATAATCAAAGGCGTATAACCCTGCATTCACAAGGTGTCGAAATAATCGGAAAAATTTGTCTTGAAAGACGAAGAAAATTTTGGTACACGAAACAAACTTGACGTCATTTTGTGCAGAAACATAGCGGTGTGGTATTAGAATGTAGCTGTCTCTTACTGTTATTGCTGTAAAATGACCGACGTTCCCAACTTGTGAAATGAAACCATCTGGTGAGCACGTGAATGCAGCATAAGCTACTGCTGACAGTGACCCTAAAGCAGGAGATATACTTGCTTTTAACGACACGTTTGCGTGTGCATGATGGCCACAATGATCCACTTCTGTACGATGTGTCGTTGCCACTGCACAGAGACAAACATGCCTGTCAAACAGCTGCAGACAGATAAGTTCTGTTTTAGAAGTCGACGTGGAAACCTGCAAAACTTAATGGGAACAAGTACAGGAACATGTTGGAACATGTTGGAGACGGAGCAGGGACGGTGCAGACGGTGTGTTCTGTCCACCGAACACACAGAAGCTGTTTCTGCTGTGATCTCAGAGTGAACATCACAGTAACCTCCTCGAGTGTCTCCACGTCTGTTGTTTACATTCCGCACATACAGTAGCTGCATACAGTCTGAGCTCTCTGGTGCGCCCTCTAGAAGTATCCTCCAGTAACATGTGTAGTGCAGAGACAAGTATGTGAACAATTACGTTCATGATGCAGCCGGTTATGTGCATGAACGGCAGGTTAAAAAGCAGTTTACCTCCAGCCTCAGGTGGTCAGCGGCTTAAAACACATGCACATTCATTCTAAACATGCAACGATCACTTCACAGAAGGGAGTAAGCAAAGTACGATAGAGAGCACCGAGCAGTCCACAGACCCAGCAGTGATTCTGCTCCATCAGGTCCGAGGGGTTTCTAAAGTTCTGAAATCTACTGTTTGGGCCCATTTAAAGTCTGAATGAACGACAAAGGGAAGACTTCCCTTTCAACCTGCTTTGAATAACAAAAGCCAGACTTGTCTGTAATTCATCACTAGAATCTCTTTTTGACTCTCTAAACACCACTTTAATGTATTTCTGGGTCATGATCTTTCTATATCTGAAATACACATTATCAGAACACCAATAAAAAGAATAAATGAGAAAGTGAGCTGACGGAGGAAACAGGTTTGAACAGTGAACTCTGTCCTGAGCAGCAATTTCCTCCCTCACACTAGCAGCACAGCGACCATTGTCTGCAGAATAACAATCGTATCAGGGGTTGAGACAGAATGCGCTATTGTGTGTTTCCAGGAGAAAGTAACCCTCCTTTAAAAGAAGCAGCTTTAGACCGAGCGGGCCCACTCGGTGTGAAAGAGACACCGGATGAGACTTGATGGGTAAAAGCATTTGGGTCACAGGAGACGGGGGAGTCTGCGGGGATGTACCTCTCTGATGTGGGAAAGTGGCACTTGAAAAATCAGGCTGTGTTGGGTATTGATTGCCTGTCATTCTCTACCTCCTGCCCAGCGTCTGTTACTCAGAACATCACGAGCGGGAAGAGATAAATGGAGGAAAATCACAGCATTAAGTCCTTATACCTTCAAACATCTTTACACCTTCAGACAAAATTCAGGGTTTTCACAAACCCCTGCCACAGAAAATAACAGGTGCAGTGAGATGGTCGGTATTTTCCTACACGGATTGTATTAGTTCACCTCGTGGCTGCGGAGCCGCAGCTGGATTCATACTCTGCCTCGCAGTTTCAGGTTTACATTTCAATGAACAGCGAGATCCTACAGTGAGGCCTGTTATGGATTATGAGGGCTCAATAGTGAGCTGTGTGTGCTTGTCAGGCTGAAGAACTACATATAAATGACTAGTGCCTACTAATATGAGATCTGCTGACGAGTATCAGTGCCAGCATTAAAAATAGTGTTCAAACTCTGTCTCCTAATAATTCCCCACCTCCCTAAGAAAATTTATTTCTGCTCAAGAAGTCTGTTTTTAAATCTGGGTAAAGGAGTTTAACAGGAGGTTAAAGGACAGGCTCAACATTTTTTAAGTCTTTCTTAAAATAAAAGTCTGGTGTTAACATTTAAACAGGTTTCGCTTGCAGGAATCAATCCTCCAGTTCACACTTAATTGAATTCATTAAAATTGCCCTTTCTAAAGTGATTCAAATGTGAGTTGTGAAATAATATCTGAAAACTCCAGATCAGGAAAACATGATAAAACAGACTGTTCTCGATCAATGTTTGTACTCGAGATTTTAGTGAGGGGCTTGATTTTGAGCGGTTGAAGTCCCGTGCTAAATAGAAATCCCATCCATCCATCATTGATATCGCTTATCGTCCTCGAGATGAGCGAGGCTGCGCAGAATCGATCGCTGCCTTCCCAAGCACATTGCATGACGGTTAGGTTGTCGTCCGACTTGCTCTGAAAACTCAAGAGACGTGGAAGTCTTGCGCACCACAGTTGCTCTCCACCGACTGCACAACGCTGTGCATGATGGGAAACGACTTGCTCCGGTTTGAGTGAAGCGCCTGCTGGCTGAAAAAAGCTTTGACACCACCCGCGATGAAACGGAAGCGATGAGATGTCTGTCATCATTATTCCCCGATAAACTTCATGAAGTGTCAGACAGACACCAAACGGTTTTATCGAAGTTCTGGCATTCACAATTTAATGCTTTACACATCCTCATGAACGCTGTCTTAATGAACATATCTGCAATGACGTTTATATCCAAATAACTATCAAAAGCCCTCCAATTAAAATAATAACAACAACAACAACAAAGAAAGACTTTATTCATCAGTTTAGAGTGAGGCGTTATAGATGCTTGACGAAGCGAGCAGCAAGCAGGTCAAGAAGCGTCCGACTTTATGACTCCTACCCCGACTGCAATCAGCTAGTCATCTCCGGCAGTCATCTCGAACGAGCCGGCAGTCATCTCCACCAGTCACCTAAAGGCTATACCGCTTTTCCTGTTCAGGGTCGCGGGTTGGGGGGGCTGAAGCCTATCCCAGCTGTCATTGGGCGAGAGGCGGGGTTACACCTGTACAGGTTGCCTGTCAATCACAGGGCTGACACACAGAGACAGACAACCTTTCACGCTCACATTCACACCTACTGTCATGAGTCAGTGTTGTTATGGTTATGTTTTTGTTTTGTATTACTGTGGTCAGAGCACTTCCTGTTTTATTTTCTAGTTCTTGCCCCATGTATGTGTTGTCTTGTTTTACTTCCTGCCTTTGTGTGTTTCCCGCCTGTTTGATTATGTGCCCTGCCCTTATTGTTTCCACCTGCTCCCTTGATTGTCTCACCTGTTCCCGATTAGTCTCACCTCCCCAGTGTATTTAGTCTTTGTCTCTGTGCTGGTCGTCTTTTCCTGTGTCCCATCATCGTGTGACCATGTTCTCAGTGATCTCACTGTTTCCTTGTGGATTTTCACGGTGGCTCTTTGTGTTTTCTGCCTCTGTTGGATTTTCAGTTGGACATTTAGTTAGCTTTTCATAGCTGGACTCTCACAGAGGAAGCCTTTTGTTTTGCTTCTTTGTTTAAATAAATATCATATGTCAGTCTGCATCTGGGTCCTCTCCCATTGTTTTGTTTACCTTAGCATGTCTTTGGACTGTGGGAGGAAGCCGGAGTACCAGGAGAGAACCAACGCAGGCACTGGGAGAACATGCAGACTCCACACAGAAAGGGCCACTTCGTCTGAACTGGGATTTGAACCAGGAACCTTCTTACTGTGAGGTGACGGTGCTAACCACTGCACTGTAATAAAAGTCTTATTAGTTATTTTAACACTAACAATGATCTGTTTCCTAATCTTGACCAAGTAGGTTTTGTGCCCAAACCGTGGAAAACAACATTTTTACTTTAACCGCTGGTACTAAAGAACTAAAACAGATGTTAAAAACAGACGCTTTCTTGTGCATCCGTGACACATGAAGGGGGTCATGACAAAGCATTGGTATTTAACAACCAGGATGAGAATGCTTTGTACATATGTTACAATTTCATTTAGCAGAAGCTTCTGTCCAAAGCGACATACATCTGAAAGTTAACACAACACAAGCAACGATAGAAACAGGAGGGAACGAAGTCAGTAAGAGCCAACAAACAGCTTCAAGTGCGATCGGACACTGGTGCTGACAGGAAGTGTGTAGGGTGTTTTTTTTTTTTTTTTAAATAATAATAATCATCAACAAGATCAGTATAGACATCATCATCATCATCATCATGAAAATCCTAGTCAGCATGAACTACATCCTCGATGTCATCATCAAAAGAATCGATATCATGAAGGTCAGAGGTCATAAAGAGCTGGGTCACTGGGTTAGCTTCTTCTTAAAGGTGAAAGGGACTCTGCGGACCGAATGGAGTTTGGTAGCTCGTTCCACCACCGGGGGACGACTGAGGAGAAGAGTCTAGTTAGAGACTCAGGGCCCTGTTGTGATGGGAGTACCAGGCATCTTTCATTGGCAGAGCATAGTGGGCGGGACGGAGTGTAGACCTGGATGAGGGCGTTCAGGTAGGCAGGAGCTGTTTCTGTTGCTGTTTTGTAAGCAAGCAACAGGGTTTGAATTTGATGCGAGCGGCAGCTGGGAGCCAGTGGAGGGATATGAGCAGTGGAGTGACGTGTGCTGTTTTGGGTTGATACCAGTCGCGTTGTGCGTTCAGGATCATCTGCAGAGGTTTGAAGGCCTGCCAGCAGGGAGCCGAAGTAGTCAATGCGTGACATCACGAGAGCCTGTACCAGCAGGTGGGTTGCATGCTCTGACAGGTACGGTCTGATCTTCCTGACGTTTTATCGACATGACCACATGTCAGATAACGTGTGAAATAGTGTGCATAACTTCATAAAGTATCCTATGAATTGTTTTCTGATGAAAAGATCAAAAAGAGCTCTGGAAGAAATTAATTGAGACCACTCCTTAAATCAGCGTCTCTCTCTTCATTTCATGGCCCGCCCAATACAGATCTGAACCCCATTAAAACCTCCTGAATGTGATTAAGAGGAAGATGGACGTCACAAGCCATCAAACAAAGCTGAGCTGCTCCAAGAGCGGCCTAACGTCACCCAGCAGCACTGTGACAGACTGGTGGAGAGCATGCAGAGATGCATGAGAGATGAGATTAAAAACCAGGTTATTCCACCAAACACTGATCTGTGACCTCTTCCTGAGTTAAAACATTCTGTTGTTTAAACATGAACTTGTTTCTTTGCATTATTCCAGCTCTGGAAAGCATTTGGTTTTCTTAACCAGTCATTTTGGGCAAATAAAAGACCTAAATGAGAATATTTGGAAGAAGGAGAAATGTTACAATAAAACTAAAGTTCATTTTACACAAACCTTTTAAATAGTAGAACCAGAGAAACACAGATTCATTTTCAGAGCTGTATGCCAGAAAACATGTGAAATAGTGCTGAACTTATCAGAAATTATCTTGCAAACCATTTTCTGATAAAAAGCTTGATCACACAGTCATCAGTGCTGAGGTTTAGAAACTGTTTTACTACCTAAAAGAGGCTCAGTCATTTAGTTAAACAGCTGCTCGCTGTGCTTTTTAATAAGCATCACTCAGTCAGGTAGAAATTATGAGTCTTATGAACCAACATTCGGTGCTCTGGTGAATATTCTGGTGTGTTTGGGATCGAGTCCAAATGAACCACAGTGTGTGCTCGTGGTAATGATGGAAAATGTCAGACAGTGTTGCCGTGAAGCAGCGGTCTGAAACCAGAAGAGAAGAGGAAGTGATGCATGCATGTTCTCGTGTATTTGAAAATGTTCCACAGTCCCAAACTAGAGTTACATATTGTTGATGTAAAACAGGAATGTTTCAGAGGAAGTGTTGACCAAACATCATGTTATTTTAGTCTGTAATAAACTATGCCTTAAAAATGTGTGGAGCTGTCTCCCCGCTGAACACAGGCGCACACAGTATCTGACAAATGCGCAGATTGGTGGAGAGGCTGCCAGTGCTGTCAATTATCAGGTTGTTTATAACCCCCAAACCAACCCACCCTCTTCTATGCGTGTGTGTGTGTGTGTGTGTGTGAGTGTGTATCAATGCGCACTACATTTTCTGAGCAGGAAGACATGATTTGAACTGCTCCCCCTCCTCCCCACAGTCAGGTGTCTTGATGTGACTGTATTCTGCCTGGAGAATCCCGCTATGATTGAATCTGAAGCACACACCTTATCTCACATCGCTGATTGTGTTCCGTTTATCACAAACACTATTTCAATTCATTTTGTGCAGTACGCGGTGTTCATCCACCTGTGCCCCCTACCGCCTGCATGCCTGCCTGTGCGCGCTTCCATTGCATGCGCCCGTGGCCGCGCGCGTCGCTCCTCGTGAATCATAATAGACAGTTGTGTGCGGAGCCCTAGAGCTGGGTGGCATCGTCGGGTGTCCGGTGTCGGACTCTAGCAGGAAGTCCACTAGCGGCCGATATAGTGAGGATACAAGAGAGTGCATCATTTCTCACGTTTGGATACATATTTTTATCAGATCACGTCTTTCATTATCGTCCACGTCTCATCCTGTGGGGACAATCAGCAGATCATTTGGATTTCTTTCATCTTCTTTACTTTCACTTCTCTGCCCAGAGTCTCGTTTCAGGACAGATATTCTCTCGTGCGTCAAAGCTTCAAAGAGTTTCTTTTCTCTCGCGGGGGATTTGTCTCCAGTCGCCGTAAGTGTGTTTTATTCTCCTCCCATTAACACACTTCCCACATCCGGTCTTGTATTTGCACGGAATGCCTTTGACTCTGAAGAATCCGTGTTTTAGTTTTGCCCAGGGTGTGTGGGATGGAGAGCGAGGAAACGCTACGTCAAGTTTGACACAGTCAGTAAGACGCATGACCGGAAACCCCGTGGTCATCGATACAAAATAAGAGCACGGTTTGTGCCATTACAGAAATCCAAATGTATGTAACTTAACGGTTTTATTATTGTCAAATGAAAGTGAAGGCATAACCTATAATGTTAGTTATAATTGAATTAATATAGGCCAACTTCACACACTGATCGTGAGGTAATTTCTTGCTTTCAGTGAATAGAAATTGGAAACATTTAGTCAATTTCTCCTAATCAGAGTAAGTTTTATGTTTTTGTATTCCTTCACTGTCGTCTGTTATTCGTCCTCATCGTGAGGGAACTCACAATATGACATTTACAACTCCGAAGATGCATTTATATCTCAAATGAACGCATTCACAATTAGTAAACCATCTGCCGCTTTTATTTTGACAGTCTCTACAGGAAACCTCGCTTTTATTTCGTTATTCTTGACACTGGTCCTTCGTAGTGACGGGCAGATCGGAGGCTCGCCACCTGGCGTTGTGAGTTTCGGAGTTGAGAGGCGTCTCCAGGTGTTAGTCTGATCCCACAGCTGTTCATTAATCTGCGCTGTCTTTCTCTCTTCCCACGCAGAGACTTTACTGAGACGATCATGTGTGACTGTCCACTGTGAGAAACGGGACGGCCGCTCTGTGAGACGGCAGCGGATGGATGGATGTGTCCGTTCTAGGGCGCACTGGAATAATACGGTGAAGTGACGGAGGATCGTGTTCCGCTCGTCTTTTTTACTGGAGTTCATCCCTTTTTTCTCTCCCTGTCTCTGGATTGTAACATTTAGTGGTGGGAACGTGCAACATTTATTCCTCTGGCTTTGAGCACCTGCTATGTGTGTGGAGTGGAAAATACCTGGTGGAAGGTGTACAGCGGGATCCAGCCTGGGAGGACAGGACATCTGCAACTGAGAAAGCTCCGTTTCGTGTGTATTTTTTAACCTGTGCGTAATGTGCGTGGAATGAAGACAGAGGATGGATATAATTTGGGAAATATTGATCATTCTTCAAGCCAATCTCATTGTCTGCATATCAGGTGAGTTATGGGCGTCATTTCTTTCTTTTGGCGTATGCATGAGATGAAGGAAAAATCGTGTTGAACTTTTTACAGGATTTCAGTGACATGGCTGAGGCTGAGGCTGAGGGGTTTGGTTTGTGGAAAAAAAAAAAGCAGGCGCGCTGTTGCAGGTTTAGAGAAAATGCACCCTAGTTTATGCACCTGTCATGAAATCATCCTCTTGGATTTGTCTTGGTTTCTTATGGATCTTCCAGCGCGTGTGTGACTCCTGACGGGCACTGTGTAGCCCACAGGACAGGATGCACAGGCTCCTGACGCACGCATGACATGGGTGGGCTTTTTAATGTAAGCTATAGCGGAACATGATGAATGTTTTTATGTGTTTTTATTGCACCACGGACACCTCGTGTCACATCCTCCCTTTCACCGTGAAGTCCCCGGGCTCCAGAAACATTTCAGTCGGTTCTTATCAAATAAAGCAGTTGTGCGCACCGGTGAGCGCACGGTCCTCTGCGCTGTGATGAACGGATGCGGCGCAGTTGGAGGCTCGGCTCTGTGTGCGCTGCACAGGCAGATGCGTCTGAGCCATCCGCGCTCATCAATGGAGCAACGCATCCTCATCCCTTTACCGTGTTTCAGCCCGATTAAGCACCTTTCTTCTGTTATTGCGTTAGGAATCTGTGAATCTGTATCCATAGTATTTAAAGTTTTATTTTATGAAAACGAAAAATCGCCTTTCTACTTTAAATGCTGCAAATGTACCTAGTTGTTTTAATAGTCAGGCAGATTTTACTGGATGAATCGTAAAAACCTTCCCGAAGCTGATGTCGGATCACAGATGAACATACAGCATCCTTCCTGCTGAAATGAACACAACGTAATAAATGAATAAACAATGATTTGCATATGTGTTTGCAAGAGACGCAAATCGGGGAGTTCACTATACATTCACATAACTGGTGCGTCATGCACTGGATTTACGCACTCGATGTAACTTTAGTGTGGTTGCATTACGCACGCCAGGCTCTCCTCTTTTCTCCGCACCTCGGCCCTCAGGTTGTCAGTGAGGAGTTTGTGACGACCCCCTACGTCACATGGCGAACCACACCCTCCAGTTTTGATTGGTTTGTCCAGAAGCAAATGTTTTAATTGAGGTCAGCCAACCAGGAAGGAGATGATCCCGTCTTTCTGCGAGTTACAAACGTAATGGGAGTTATGCTGTGCTGCGTAGGCTACACGTCCTCTGTGGGAAAGACTATAAGACTTTAGCTTCAGGTAGTCCTACCTAGTAAGCCTTCAGGTGTGGTTATTGGGAAACACCTTTCATCATCATGGCTGTTCCCTCTAAACACCTTCAAACTGAGATTGCATTGTGATGGAAGTGATCAGAAAGAAGCCTGATGACACAAGAGCAGCATGGCAGATCTCACCATCTTCAGCCGTTTGTTCCGGTGATAATTCTGCTCCAGCTTAAAACCTTCCTGAAATATGAACACTGATGGAATCCAAAGCTAAAAACAAAGCTAAGCACCTCCGCTGTTTCACCAGTTTCAATCAGCAGGTTTGCTTGTTTTAAGAAGGAGGAGACCTTTGCCATGTTGTTGCTCCTGCATTATTCTGTGCCCAATGATGCATCTGAAATTAAAAAGTGCAGTTCGACAAATTCAAGTCGCCACAAGCTCTTCTTAACTGATGATTTGAAAAGTTGGCTTTTAGGGGGGATTTTGACTGAATTAGTTACCTCGTTATGGTTTTCGTAGATCAGCTTTACTCTTCTTTTGAGCTTGTCAGTCGAAAGCTTCATGGTCAAAAGGTCCTTTCAAAGCCTCCATCTGAAAGGTCAAAGGTTAGCATGTTGAGTGTGAGTGCATGGCCCCTGTTAACACAATGCTTTTCCCGTTCATTGACATTATGGCAGTCATTTAGCTATGTGTTTATTGCACCTGTTCATATCCTGAGGACACTGAATTACGATTTATTGTGCTACACAGTTAATCGGATATTAAACATGATTTTGGCTTACCTACAATTAAACAATTGATTGACGTGATATTTATGTTTAAAATGCTCCACCCACAGAAAACTCTAAACCCTAAACTAACAGCCCGTCCCCCAGGGGGCGATGGAGAGGTTTGGGCTTCACTTTTGGGGGAGCTTGCGTGTCATCTCATGAGCACCTACCTCTCAGCAGCAGTTTAGAGTGGAAGAGTAAACAACAGAGACGGTGTTTTGGTACGAGTGACCATGTTAACTGGGGACTTTCAGTTGAATGCGTCTGTGGTTGTTGTGGTTATAGCAGCTGTCGAAAACGGGAAGAGAACACGTAGCTGTCCTCGTGAATGCCTCTTTGTTGTTTTTCATTACGAGCTCACAATATATCTGTTACGTCTCTTTGAAGAGTTGTTTGTTGATACACTAAAACAGGAAGGGAGCGAGTCACTCTTTAAACTGAAACACCGGCCCCTTGAAACGGCTCGTCAGCGCTTGTTTGGAGGTGTTTCAGGTTTGTTTGTTTGTCTGTTTATTTAAATGTGAAAGTACAATAAAATAAAAAGTTGTCCCTAAAATTAATAAATAATCGTGATTATTACTCATGTGGAGCAACAGTATTCATTAAGAAGCACAGGTTGCCTTGTGGACATGCTTCTGCTCTGTGTGCTAAAAGTTGCACAGCTCTGGTGTGTTCACTGACCTTCAGGCCCGTCTGCTGTCTCGACTAAAATGTTCTTTTGATGATTCTTGCGAGGTAAATGTTTCGGTTTCATCTTTCTTTTTATATTCTTTTTTTAAACATATCTCCTGTGCTGGATCTCATTAATCAGCCGATTATTATCATTTCGCTTGAAGTCAGGTTAAAGTACGAGTGATACTGCAGCTGAATCACACTTGAAGGCAGGCTATTATCTTGCACAGTTGAGCCTGGATTGTGGACATGAAAGTCTCCTTAGTGCCAAGACTCTAATCTGTGATGTAATCAAGAGGCAAAGCCTGGCATGGCTCCAACGACAGTGAACAGGAGAGCGGCTCTGTGGGCACGGTGACAGCAGCCTCGGGGGATTCTCTGCAGAGAAGGAGCTGCAGTCGGTTTTCTAAAGCACAGTCTGACACCGTGGCCCCGGTCAGACAAAATTTAAACAACCCCTTCACGGCCATAGTTGCCCTAATTCTTTGGAGGATGTAAAATACAATCTAAAGTTTCCATGGAATCAGCTAGTTACACTGTGTGCTCATTTTGAGTCCAGTTTTAAGTCTTTATTTGCTGACATTTCTGGAAGCATTAAAACTAGGGCTGCTCCCTAAAACTCCAGGAGACCCTGTCAACTCATATTTTGTCTTTTAAATGTCAAATTTTCTGCACACAGAGCAATGCAGAAGCAGCAGCATGACAGGCTGTTCAAGATACAACCCAAGTATCAAAATGACCCTTTGTTCATTGTTACAAGGTTTTTACTGGCGGCCCTGAGTTATCGGCAGAAGGTCTCCTTCTACCAAACAAACAGAGTCTGTGAAACTGGTAAAGCTGTTAAATAAAGCAGTTCTACTTCAAGATTATTTTTGCTCTTACTCTCAGAAACTCTTCTACGGAAACAGGGCAACAACCTTCAGTTGTCATTTCACATGAGCCGAATTACCCTCAGAGCTCTCCTTGTCTCAGAAAACAAATTGATCCAGTCAAACATACTTAAAAAAACAGCTGTATGTAAAAATCAGTGTTTTTGTGTTGACGTCTGATTTTCGGTGGGGCGTGTTGGGCTGGGAGCTGAGCTGCAGCTTATTTTAACTCACTAGCTGACAAAAATCGTTCATTTCAATACTTTGAATGGAGCAGCTTCAATGAGATTCAAGGACTTAAAGGACTTAAAGTACTAATCTCGAAGATTTCAGTTTCGTTCTCTTTGGCGGCACCTCATGGCAATAAACTGTAATTACAGGAGCACACGTCCCAGATATCCAGACAGTGCTGCATGTGTGACGTCCACGGTCGGCTCCGGTTGTAACTCTTGATTTTCCTGGCTGATGGTCGCTTTCCTTTTCAGACTGTTTGCTTCATCTGAGCGTCGAGTTTGTTTCTTTGTCTTTGGATTTTCACTTCTTGTTGAAGTTGTATCTGTAGTCATCCATCTTTTCTTTGTTTGTTCAGCCATAGTAGATTACTGTTTACTCGCAACACTTGCAGAGAGCGGAAAAGCAGCCGCTTAGCTCCGCCTACCCTCTCTGGCAGACCAACCACTGCTGGCTGATGGAAAACGCGTCACTAACTGGGCGCGGCTTGTAATTTTTTCTGTGAAAGTCACCACAGACACCCAGTCTGTAATAATACTATATACTGCAAATACAAAGGCTTTCATCAGTGGGCCATAGGCTCAGTCACCATTGTGTTACCTCATTCGATGATAGATAGAGACTTAACAGACATTTATTTACATGAAAATCTTATTATCCCTTTAAATTGGTAAAACACTTCTCCTTTAAATTGTTTCTAAAGTAAACTGGACTCAGGACTTTATTTCTCTTCCTGCAGTTTTTTTTCCAATGCTTGCAGCACCACAAACTCATTTCCCCTCCAGTGTATTTTCAGAGATCTCTCATTAGGTCAGAGGTCAGGTGGTGTGGGGCTTGAGGTCCCATTTGCTGTAACACTTTGATTGTTTGCCCTCCAGCAGGGTGCCCCCCCTAGGACTGATGTTAATGTCGGCTCAGTCTCATTTGGCGTGTAAGTCAATCTTTTATTTCCTGCCGGGCTGTTGACAGAAAAACAGTGGAGCTAAGATTGTAGTTCTTGAATTGTTGGTCATTAATCTGAGTGAACGTTGGATTCTTGAGGAGTTTCGGGGAAATTCTGTCCTCTTTGATACGTCCATGTCTGAACGATCCCACAGGCAGGAGATGGAGGGAAGTAATCGTGTCATTTCATTATGGATTGCTAATTATAAACCATGCTTTCATGGCTCTCTGACAATGCTGCTTTGATGTTACATATAGACTGTTTGAAGTTGAACCTCCTCCTCAGCCTCCTTATTAATCCATAATGTTTCATCTGGGTCATGTTCATGTGTTCACTGGACTGAACCCAGCTCGAATGTATATTTTATTTCACTGATAATTACCACACAAACAGAAGCAGCTAATAAAATGTAAGCCACGGGACTTCAGGTCCAGCTCTGCTTTTTCCAGCAGATGATGCAGAAATACAATCTAATAATAGAAATGATGGAGGAAGCCTCATATCTAATGCATGCTGATGGTTTTCCATATATCTGTGTGCATGTTATTCCACAGAGGCTGTATGTACATAGATGATGAATATAAAACAGTGTAATGGAAGTACAGCAGGGCCAGATTAACCCACTCTGCAGCCCAGGGGCACAAAGGTGCTGTTGGGCCCCCATTGGCCCCCTAAGCTTCCTGTACTGCAAACAAGAGCTGGGTTAATCACAACATTTGGTTCAGATCAAGAATCACAATTATCGATACAGAAGGAGAAGGAGGAGTATCATGTGCCCAGAATAAAGCATTGAACACATCCTTTGATTTGTTGTCAATACTCAAAACGCAACTTAGCATTGGTAGCATCAAGTTTTCATTTAAGGTTGTGCTAAAGGAACACACTGTAGTTTGTATAAAACCCACCAGTTGCGTTGCAGTTTGGACCCAGCCACTGCATTAGCAGATGCTCACAGTAACTGCTCCTGACTTTTAGCAATGACATTATATCAAGGTGGAAGACGCATCTCCACCTCCTCTTGTTGTACAAAAGTGAAGCCACCATCCCCCCCCACCCCCCCGGACCGGGCAAAGCTAGAGATCGGCTGGTGGAGCCGCAGTATTGACGTCCCGCCCCTTCCTCTACCCGTCACACACCTTACCTTGTGTCCTTGGCGTGTTGGAGCCCTCAGGTGGGCTCAGTCTGCAGCAGAACAGCTTCTTGTGTCGGCCTGAAGCAGATATTCACGCTGATGTAAAGTTCAACGACTGTAGTGTTAGTGTTAGTTACGTCTCTTCTCGCCGTTCCTCCTCTACTCTGCTACTCGGGAACAGAACGCTGCAGGGGCCCCATTTGTCCACAGAGCTGTCAATCATAAAGCCACACCCCCTCTTTATAGCATCAAATCATTTTATAGCAAAATGTCAGAAAAATGAACACTGACTCATGTCCCATCTGTTAACATGGAGGAGGCAGGCTTTATGAGCTATACTGCAGCCAGTCAGCAGGGGGCGATAGAGAGGGCTGGATGGATCCAACATCTCAGGACTTTGACCCAGGAGACCAGGGTTAGAGTTTTGCCTAAAAGTAACCAAACTTTTTGGGTCTGTATGTGATCATGGTTGGGGCAGTTTGCTTGCACTGCATGGTTCTAAATCTAACCATGATGTAAAGTTGTGCACTGAGAAGAACTGACTGAAGATCAATTATGAACGATCATTAGCATCATTTACTGGGATGGTTTAGTCTCAGTTTTGGCTCCTTGATGATTACAGCCTCACTTGTTCCACTTTGTAGTTATACTAGATATATCTCCGATGCTCATAAGTATTGACTAACCTGTCGAGCATTAAAAAAACAATTATGGTGCCTTTGTGCAGGATTTTTGCTCTAATGACCAAATAAAGGAAGAGACATTCAGACTAACAAAGATACACGGACGAGTCTGGCTGTTTCAGATATTCCAGAGAAAAAGGGAGTATTGATTTCTTCGTGGACTCCAGTTGTGGCGAGATCTATAAAGACTTGTTGTGTGTGCTTTTACACAGTTTATTTCTTTTATGGCAAAAGGCCAGAGCAGGAATGTTTTGTTGTAGTGCTGTGTTCGAGCACATATTTCCACCTTTCCTCTATTCCAGTTATTTATTTTTCGTGCAGCATTATTTCTGTCCGGAAGTGCTGAAAAAAGCTGCTTCTAAACAGGGTTTGACATTATGTGCCAGGTAAACAGTTTAGTCTGCTGTCCTCCGTCTGTTCAGACACACAAAGGCCTTTTCCCCTCCTCAGCGCTGCTTTAACATGTCCTCAGCAGAAATCCTCCTCCCTTCACTCTGTGACTGATTGCTATAAAAGGACCACGTCTCTCTCTTTCTGCCGTTTTCATTTAATGCTCCTCCAAGAACAAGTGGCACACAAACATAAAGCAGGCGAGATGATTTATGTTCTTACAATTTTAACATAAAACAGCCTGTTTGAAAAATCCTAATTTTGTTGGACAGCAGATAAAGACTTTGAGCCAAACATAATTTGAAGAAACAACACCAGTAAATTTGTTTGGACGGGCATGCTGTTGCAGTTTTCCTCTGGTTAACAGGTTTCTACTACAGCATGCATCCTTCTTTTCCTTGAGCCGTACTTCGCCTTCTCCACCTGGTGCCCTGGTTTCCCATCTACATATGGTTCCCTCTTTGTTTACAAGTTCTTCTTAGTTGCCATTTGTTTTTGTCACACACAGCTAAGGCAGCCTACCTACTTGCTGCCTGTCTACCAGCCAGTACCTGCCTGTAGGCCAGTAGCAATCTACGAGAACCAGTCTGCCTGCATCCATCTGCATTTTGGGTCCCTCCCCTGCTGTCTGGACTCCAGACCATAGACTGTATAAAAAGATGGACGACATGACAGCTCCCTAAAAGTGAAGCCAAAACATTTCTGGCGCTCCCTGCTGACTGGCTGCAGTATAGGTCATAAAGCCTGCCTCCTCCATGTTAACAGATGGGACATGAGTCAAACTATAAAATCAAAATACACGCCAGATACATTTTTCTCAAACATGGTTTCTGTCATTATAGTTAGTTCTTATCATGCTGATTTACGTCCAAGTGTTCATTTTTCAAGTTTATTTTTAATTAGTTATTTGATGCTGTCAAAATGATGATTGACAGCTCTGTTGACAGCGGAAGGTTGGGTTAGCGGAAGTGGCTACGGCCGTTTCACTTGCTGATCTCTACTGCGCAGACTCTGGCTCCATATGACGTCGCCATCGCAAGATGGCAGCGCCTATCACAGGGGCTATTTTGGCATCAATTTCGTACAATGGGAGCAGATGGAGACGCGTTGTCCATCTATATATACAGTCATTACTCCAGACGATGACAGAATCTGTATTACTGCAGCAAAAAGTAGGCTAATCAATAAACTGAAGGTCTAGATTTTAATAGAAGTCTTCTGTCCTATTAAACTTCCTTTAAATCAAACCAAAAACAGGCTTTTACTCATTAAAGGACTGAACTAATATGTATTTAAAAGTTGTGGAGGCAGCTAATATGACTTAATTTCCTGAGGTTCTTTAAGTTCATACATTCCTCTTAAATAATGACTTTGTGCCTAATTCTGATTTATGATGCAGCTCTGAAACACAATGCAGCTCTCTCTGTGTTCTTCTTCTGCAGAGCATAAACAGAAAAATACCCTTTGTTCATATAACTTGAGAACGCCCCCCGACCTGCTTCACACAGTTTCAGCTGTAGAGCTACAGCGGCATTCCTTCTGCACAGGTTTTATGTCAGTCGGATGTTTCGGAGCTGCGAGTGTTTTCACTTAATAAACTCATCCTGACTCTCTTCTTCGTCCTACTTTCACCACTCCGTGCTCCTCCTTTCTGCCCTTTGGAGCCGCTGCTGAAATGGAATTTCACCTTGCAGAACATGTTTGATGAGAGTGTTGAAAGTTTATAAAATTCAATATTGAATTCATCTGTGGAAGAACCATCGAATGGCAAAGGAAGTAAATAAGTCTCCACCTCATGCATTACTTGAATTTTTCAAAACAAGCTGTGTAAGCCAAGTGTTGGCTCCGAGGCAAAGTAATACCAACACCTGATTGCTGCCAGCGAAAGAGGCACATTAGCGGCTCCGCTTCCCCTGCTGGACCTCATTTTGTGAGCGACTGTGACCACCGCAGATAATCACACGTTACCTTCAGAGAAAAACGTGGCCGGAGGGAAGCTTAGGAATTTAAATGGGATGATGAAATCACAGGGTTGGGGCCTTTGGTGTATTCGTGACACTAACACGTGTCTCCACCAGCCAGCCATATGCCACCAGGCAAACACTGGTGTTCCTGAGGACGCCTGCAATCACTCCAGCTCTGCTCCGAGCGGACACATCTCATGGTGCAAACCCCAGCGGCACATGACGCCTGCAGTGTGATTCTGCTTGAATATCTGCCCACACACTAATGCATAGCCGTCTGGTCACTGTGTGTGTGTGTGTGTGTCATGACCTTTTGATATGCTTGTGAGCCAAGCAGTTAGAAAAGTCATTTTGATTGGTTTCAGTTCTACAACAACAGATACAAATGCATCCTGATTTGTTTGAATGAATTTGTAGGCAAAGTAATGATTTCCATATTGTTCTGGATTTAAGACGACCCTGATTATAAGACGACCCTGACCCTGATTATAAGACGACCCTGATTATAAGACGACCCTGACCCTGATTATAAGACGACCCTGATTATAAGACGACCCTGACCCTGATTATAAGACAACCCTGACCCTGATTATAAGACAACCTTGACCCTGATTATGAGACGACCCTGATTATTAGACGACCCTGACCCTGATTATAAGACGACCCTGATTATTAGACAACCCTGACCCTGATTATAAGACGACCCCTACCCTGATTATAAGACGACCCTGATTATAAGACGACCCTGACCCTGATTATAAGACGGCCCTGATTATAAGACGACCCTGACCCTGATTATAAGACGACCCTGATTATTAGACGACCCTGACCCTGATTATAAGACGACCCTGACCCTGATTATAAGATGACCCTGATTATAAGACGACCCTGACCCTGATTATAAGACGACCCTGATTATAAGACGACCCTGACCCTGATTATAACATGACCCTGATTATAAGACGACCCTGACCCTGATTATAAGACGACCCTGATTATAAGACGACCCTGACCCTGATTATAACATGACCCTGATTATAAGACGACCCTGACCCTGATTATAAGACAACCCTGACCCTGATTATAAGACGACCCTGATTATAAGACGACCCTGACCCTGATTATAAGATGACCCTGATTATAAGACGACCCTGACCCTGATTATAAGATGACCCTGATTATTAGACGACCCTGACCCTGATTATTAGACGACCCTGACCCTGATTATAAGACGGCCCTGATTATAAGACGACCCTGACCCTGTTTATAAGACAACCCTGATTATTAGACGACCCTGACCCTGTTTATAAGACGACCCTGATTATTAGACGACCCTGACCCTGTTTATAAGACGAACCCCTTTTCAAGACTTTTTAAAGATCAAATTTGTTTTTATGAAGAAAACCGTTTTCTTTTGCCTTTAAAATAAATCATGTTCACTGGATCTTTTAGGTTCAATTGTCACATTTGAATGAAATAAAATGCCTTTTAAAATTTGAATAAATCATAAACCATCAAAGTGACGTGAGGTCTATTTATGTAGCAGTCTGTAAACAGCTGGATGACCTTCGTTCCGTTCAGTAACACACTCACAAACTCTCCTGTCAGTCTCTTGGAAGCGGCCTCTTTGAGTAAGATTTCCTGTAACCATCTGTTAGCTAAGACGGTTAGCATTTTTAAGACGTGGCTGTATGGCGGCCGGTTGCAGCATTTTTCGGGCCAAGGAGGGCAGGTCTGGTCCTTGGGGATGGGGGGGACGGGGCACAGAGCACCACAGCGAGTGGTCTGTGATTCCGTATTTGTTATTGTTTGGTGACTCTGCTGCATTGATAACTATTATCTTATAATCAGCATCATAACTCCGCCTCAGTTGTCGGTTAACTTGGCCGACTTTTGAGCCACTTTGTTCCAAACGATCATCTCTCCATCTTTTATCAGTCAGTCACGAGGGGCACACTCGCTTTACAGATAAGAGGCGCTATCTACCGTTATCACTTAATTACTGTTTTTAATGTATATGAGCATTTAAAAGTCTAGACCCCGAATATAAGACGATCCCACTTTTTCAGATGTGTGTCAATACGGTAATTATAAAGACTCATATAAGATCAGTAATTAGTTTCTATTGACACATAAAGTTTGATTAATTTTCACCACCTGCACGGTAGCTTCAGTCTGATAATGATATGAGCCTCAATATGAAAGTATTAATCTCACATTGTGCACAAGTGGCAAAAGTGTTCTTATGGGCGATCGATGTGCATAATGCTGTATGAACTGATCTAAGATCACAACAGTAGCAGCAGCATCATTTACATAAGTTATTTTTTATGTTGGAGTCAAGCGTAAAGAATACGTTACGTTATAGAAAAACTATTTCAGTCAGACAACTCACGTTTGTAATCGTAAAACATCGCTCATGTTCGGGGTCTCAGCTCCGACCTCATCGCTCCTCGCTGATTTATTCTACATGCAGAAATTTGAGGAGTGATGATGATAATATCTCAAACCGGAGCCGGAGCCTGCAGGTGGATGCTGAGGTGGTGGTGGGGCTGAAAGTAAGAGTGCAGTACTGGTGCAGGGCAGCGGTGGCAACGACAGAGCAGAGGGAGAGACCAGAGATCTCGCAGCTTAAATAGACGCCACATTGGGAGGACGTGTTTGTCAGGTGATCATGGAGAATGACGCGTGTCAGGTGTGAAATCAGTGCAGCTCAAGCTGCCTGTCTGAACTATTGAGGGATTTATGGACATGAAAAGCAAAACCAATGTGGCTACTGGCGGATATATGTTGCAGAATTCGTTAGATTCAACAGTGACAGCAACAATCATTGATGACTCAAATACAGAGCTCTGATTATATTCCATTATGTGTTGTGCAGTGCTGTTTTGCTGATGAAGAAATTAGACATTTCGTGTTATATGAGCTGAGCAGAGTTTGATGTTTCAGCAACGTGGAACCAAATAGAAAATAGAGACATCAGAGGAGGGTTAGGATTGGGATTTGGAAGTGATACACACAAGAGTGACGAATTACAGGCATCAAAACACCCACACTCGTTGTTTTCTCTGTAGGCAGCAGCGTGTTGACGTGCTGCAGGATATTCACTGCTCCATTTCTCTTGAGAGCCACAGTTTGATCACATTCACTACAATCAATCGGCTCATACCGGCTTCTTACCTGGACTGCTTCTGTCTTCATGGTGTTTCTGGTGTGTGTTATGTGTTCCTGGACACAAACGCAGGCGTTGCCCCTGAAGACAGGCCCGAGCAGACATTTAGTCTGTGAAAGCGTAAATGTCTGCTTTACATTTGCGTTAGTTTGAATGCATCAGTGAACCAGTGCCTGTATTTTTCTTACCTACCACACTTCTCTGGTAGGGATGATCCTGACAGCCCTTCAGTCACGGAGGAAGCGTCAGGCTGCTACAGGGCAGCCAAGACCCGTGGAGAGGAAGTTTTTGACACCTGAGAAAATTGAGTTTATTTTTCTTTTAAAGCCTGGACATGATCTCTAGTAGTTTAAGGTGCTCTTATCAATACTTCTTTATGTACAATAGATCAAATAACATTACGTACGTGCTTGTACTGATGAACCCACAAATAAATGATCACCTCTCAACTCAGCAGTTCCCGCTCAGCTCTGCAGGGCGTTTCAGCATCATTTACCTTCTGGTTTACAGCTGGAGGTGATGTTTCAGTTAGCAGTAAGCTCATGAACACGTCAGATGATTTAGCGCCTCGGCAGGCAGAGATGTTCTCAGCAGGAAGTGGAGCAACTGAGCTAAAAGCTGAGTCAGCATTGGATTTAAATTCAGGGTACATGTCTGCACCACGTAGTGACACGTTCACTATGTAAGAGGTGAATATTTCAAGAGGTCAATATATGGCTGTCTACTCAGTACACTCAGCTTATTGCAGATAGTTCTACCTGAGATGTAGTGAATGACCATCCTGAACATCTAGTGCAAACTGCATTTAGCTTCTTTGGCTCTCTCCCTCTCTCTCTCTCTCTCTCTCTCTCTCACACACACTCCCCTGCTCATTCAGACCACTCTCCTGAGTGAGTGTGTGTATTTTTACATCTGGGGGGAAGAAGGGAACAGGACAGAGCCGGGGCGGAAGCTCAGCAGAGTGCCTGAAGCGCTGTCCACCTCCACATGAAGCTGCAGCTGTTTTGTTAGATTTAACGCGGTGGTGATTCCCTCCTTTGTCTCATGCGTCGAGCATTCATGAGGTGCTCCAGAGGAGATTTCTTAATTTCAGGCTAGAATAATTGCATAATTATTAATTGGCCATATATTAACAGTATTAGTTTATTTTTCAGCCGATCAAATTATGACCAACTTTAAATTAAGAGGTGCTATCAGAAAATGTTGACTTTCATGTGGAACATTGGAAAGAATTGAAAGGATACTTATTTTGTCTTTCGGTGATGTTTTATTAATTAGAAAGTATAAAACCTAACGCTTCTACAGGACCAGGTGACGTGGCAAAATGATCACAGTATTCTTTTCTGTATTGATCATTATGTATCCCAAAATATACTTTATAATGCTGCCGGTGTAGGTACCAGATGTGCTCAGCTGCCAGATCGGCCTGCAGATGATGTTACACATTATGCTTGGCTGGACGTCGGAGAGCGTACAGACGCCGCGAGTTTGAAGAGTTTCCTGACAACGAAGGAGGACGGAAGAAAATTTGAATAACTTTAGAATATATTTATGAACATGCACTGACGCAGTTTTACCTTAAAAATCACTCTCTCCCATGCTCTTCAGTACGGAAGCCCTAAGCAGACATGTTTTTTTGTCCTCCATTTTCCCGTGATAATGAGTCATTTCCTGGTGTTTTTTCGAGATCTCACCTTATTTATCTCGAGATAACAGCGCTGCACCACCGTAACGTCAGATGATCATAACTCGTATCCCTAGAGCTGCAAAAGCACCAAACACACATAGAAACAGGCTGAACTGACCTCATTATGCCGGAGATAAACTTGTACAGATGTGGATCATTGTGGACTCAGTCTATCGGCTTGTCTTCAGAACGTTCTGCCCTTGTTGTCCCTGCTGCTGTGTTGACCCTGTCACATCCCCTCTGCCTCCGCACTGCCCCTACTGCTCATGTGCAGACTGCATCTGGCGTATGCGTAGTGTTAATTTTGAAAGGACATGCACAGCCCACAACTGGAACTGACTTGGTATGACGGGAAAACTGTAATGTAAGGATGCATGTCCGCTTAGGGCTTCTGTCCTTCAGCACGTTGTTGGTGCTCGACTGTTATTCTTTTAACGGGATCTGAATTATGTTCCTCCTCTTTTAAATCAGTAAAAACAGGAAAATGAAGAAGTTTCACTTTTAAAATCAGTGTCGCTGATGCTCTTCAGACACCACATGCACGGGGCGAGCTGCTGCTAACATTCGCTCTGCTTGTTTCTTAGAGCTTAGTTCGTTTCATTGTTGTGTTCATTGTTTTGGAGGTTTTAACCAGGAATGGAATTATCTGCAGAGGTCTATCCTCTCCAAAACAAACAATAAATATCGTAATGATACTGAGATCTTTTAAAGCTCAGCTCCACTCATTCAAGATTTTCATTTAAGATGAGGTTTTTCAGGTTAATTTCAGATAATGAATGTCAATAACATGTCCTCACAAGTATTCAGTTGTACATATACTGTTTGTGTGTGTGCATGTGATAGAGAGAGAGAGATAGTGACCATCTTGCTCGTCCCCAAGCGGCCGCAGCTCATCACATCTGCTGCTCAGGAATCTGAAGTCTATCAGGCAGCTGGAGTGAGACGACCTCCACGCCAGCTGTAATTTACCTCAGGGAGATGGGATGGGGAGTGTTTATAAGTGTGTGTGTGTGCGTGTGTGTGTGTGTGTGTTTGTGAAGGATTGACGCAGCCAGAGAGCAAAATGAGTAAGTGTGTGACAGCGACTGGCTGAGAGAGCAGTGCAGGAAGACAGCGGCTGTGCTGTCGGCGCTGATATGGAAGTGTTTAACTGCAGGTGGACGTTGAAAACCAATCAGAATGCAGCTCTGCCCGCTCCATCCAACAGCTCCATCCAAGTGCCCCAATTCACTGTCCATCCACCACATAGGCCCTGTCAGGGAAGCCAAATCTGCAGCTGCTAATCTGATAATCCTGTGCAGATGTGTGTCCGGCAGCAGGAATCAAACCAATGTGTGTTCGTGTGTGTGTGTGTGTGTGTGTGTGTGTGTGTGTGTGTGTGTGTGTGTGAGAGGGATGCAGAGTAAGTGAGTGTGTTCCACAGTAAGTGGGTGGGTGATAAAGAGTCGCAGAGAGCTGGTGTTTATCCGGGCTCCTCTCTCCTCCTCTCTCTCTGTGACTGTAGCTGTTTGTTTTGCCGTGTCACCAGTTCTTCTGGAAGAATCCGCACCGGTGTTTACACAATCTGCCGAAGGGTTTAACACAGCGGGAACGCTGTAGTTAGTCAACTCCTAAATCTGGAGAGAGCTGATTTTATCACATTTTTAGTACATATAGTCCTGAGTCAAAGTGATAGCACACAGTCAAGCTCCCGACAGAAATATATAAAAAATGATAACAGCATCCGAACATTTCTCCTCGATAGGTTTTCTGCAGAAATGTAAATGATACTTGGCAGAAAAAAGATAAACAAGGCTAATGCCGCAGGTATTAGTCCAAGATGGTAAACAATGCCAGCCTTGTAGTGAACCGGATAAAAACTCTAATTATATGTCAGCACGCTCTCACTCCCGACACGTCAGATAGACACTAGTCCCTTCTACGCAGCCTGTTCAGTTGCAACTTTCCGTCTGTGTAAATATCAAACAGGAGGAATGGTGGGGTGAAGTCGCTCTGACGCTGAGATGGCAACGGAGGTAGTAACGGAGCCGTAACATAGGCGAAAACTGTCAGTGGAGCAAGCAGGGAACAGCGCTGTGTGTGTTTGTTTCCACGTCGTGCCTCTTTTGCAATAGTAAAAAGCAACAGTGATGTAATGAAGCTCAAACTGTTACAGTGCTGTTGCGTAACCCGTGTGTAAAAAGGGCTTCTGTAGCTTTGCTGGGATTTAATTACAATGAACTGGTCAAAGGATGCTGAAATTACTACTTTATGATGCAGGTTTGTTAAGAGTACAATGCCAGTTCAAGGCGGGATTATTACACCTCTATGTCTGGTCTATGTAAAATGCACGGAGGAAGAATGGTGGGGCGAAATCGTTCCACCTCTGAGCCGGCGTCAGATGCAGTAACAGCAGCGTAACAGAGGCCAAACAGTTTCAGTGTAAACAGCAGAGCCGGCAGGGCGGAAAAGAACGTGTGTGTGTTTGTTTACATCTTGCGCATGTTTTGCTTCCACAACGCCTGAACGCTTTAAAAACACACACTGGGGCGGCTTAACGCCGGTGTGGCTTAACGCCGGTGTGGCTTGGTCCGATGTAAAATGGCAAAGGCTGCACGACGGCAGCGCTTCGTTGTGGCGCTGAGGTGGAAGTGCAGTGTCAAAGGGGTCATGCTTTATCAGGTCTTTTAAAATGCTTGTTTTTGGAATCCACGTTGGATCAAACATTTCTGATGAAAATCTCATCGTGATAAGTTTTCCTGACTGGAGCCTATCCCAGCTGCCACTGGGTGAAAGACGGGGTTACACCTGGACAGGTCGCAAGTCAATCACATAGAGACAGGCCACCCTTCACACTTACACCTATGGGCAGTTTAGATAACCTAACAAACGTGTCTTTGGACTGTGGGAGGAAGATGGCCGTACCCAGAGGGACCCACACATGTAGGGGGAGAACATGCAAACTCCACACAGAAAGGCCCACTATGTCTGAACCGGGACTTGAACCAGGAACCTTCTAGGCTTGAGGCGACAGCGCCAACCACTGCACCACCGTGCAGCCCTTTCCTGACATAGCATAATGCTAATTTCTTTCAACTCTTGCGTGTACCCTGAGCTCATCATTGTTGTCATGTTATACATTTTAATTTATATTAAAAAAATAGTCAAGTAATGTCTTCGTCAGTAACCCTTAAACGCTACGTAACTAGCTTTCATTCAGTTCTATCATCATACGTCTTTACCTTCTTGCTTGATTTCAAGCTAAACTGTAAAATAAAGTGAGATCAGGTGTGTTTTTCAGCAACTCTGTGTCCCAGTTCTGTTTTAAATACTGCTTGAATGACAAAGCACTGTGAGCTGTGAGGGCTCTGCAGTGTTCTCTGTTCCCGGCCCTGTGTGTGAGCTGTTAAACACTGTGGTAAGCACAGTGTCTGCTCTCTGGCGCAGGTACACAGGGTTTTATGGCTTCCTGCTCAATAGGATCAGAGACCTGAGAGGACAAAGTTACTCACCCTCTCTAACCCCCCTGCCTCAATTACTGATGGCTGCTTCCTGCTCTCCGCTTGCACCTCTCCTTTATCTGGCAACAAATGAAATAATGTATTTCTTCTTTTTCAGTGGAGGGAAAATAGTGACAAAGTTTAAAGAAGAGAAGTGGTGCAGAGCTGAGGGGAGAAAGTGTGCAAACAGAGGGAGTCAGGAGCAGATTGAGTGATCAGCGATCCATAAACACTCAGCCACTTCTCTCAGGCTCTATTGAGCACACCTCTGACACCCTCCTGATACCATGTGTAAAATAACACCACTCTATGGACCAAAGTTTTCCAATACTGGAGAGAGAGTTTGACTTAGCTGATATTAGATCATGTGCTGAGGGCCCAGGAGCCAGCTAGGCGTACACCTGGGCGTATATGTTGCATCCGTCTTAAAGCTGAAAGATACGACAGACTTTAAGTTACGCTTTGTGCACCAGTTAGGCTTAAGCCCTGTTCGTGTTGCACCTGGGTGTATCTTCTACAACTAGGATGGAGCAGGAGTAAGTTTAGAAAGTCAGACTTAAATCCGAGGTAAAACAACGGTAAAAGTAATGGTCACAAAACTTAAAAGCTTATCTCCTTAAAAGCCTTACGTGTAGGAGGCACATTCATCAGATTTGACAATAAGTGCTGTTGGCCAACATTAAAATATTCCCCAGCTGACTACTTTTATGTGTTTCAAGTCATGTTTTAATCTATATCATGTATCTGGGTGAAGGATTTTAATGGACTAAACTGACTGCACTTCTAGTCTACAGCTCAAAGCGCTTTAATCATCGTTGGGCTAAAGTTAGCTGCAGCTCAGCTCACAGCCCCCAGAGTGTCAGACAAACACTAGCCCCTTTTATACTGCCAGTTTAAGGTGGGATTATTACGCCATGTTAAATCGATGGAGGGGGAATGGTGGGGCGAAGTCATTCTGCCTCTGAGCCGACATCAGAGATAGCAGATAACAGAGGAGGGACAGCGCTGTGTGTGTGTGTGTGTGTGTGTGTGTGTGTGTGTGAAGCACGCTGTGTTTGTTTACACCTCGTGTACCTTTTGCTTCTGCAATCCCGGGACGCTGTGGAGGTTCAGATGAATGATTTGCAGCGAGACTGGATGCAACTGCCAAAAGACTTCTGATCGTAAACGTTCTAAAACTGGGCCGTTCACATCAAAGCAACACAACGCGCACAGACGCTGCTGACCGTCTCCATGGCAACGACGCACTGACATACCCCACTACTTCTGTGTTAATACTATAACGTTAGTATTAGGCCGAGGTTACGTGAATTAAAGCTGGATTTCTGTTGTCGTTCTAAAAAGAAGTGGATGACAGTGACAGTGACATGCTCACGATGTTAGCTGTAACACTGATTAATAAACGTTGAAGACAGAGAGTTTGGAAAGAGAGGATCTGGAGCCGTCCTTGGCTACTGCAGCGCCAGAGACAGGGTGCCTACGCCAATTTATGCTGTTTCCTGATTGGCTGAAGTGAAATAGCTACATCATTCAGTTCTAAAACTGCATTTGTCGAATGTCAAGTCCAACGCATCTCCACGCAACAGCTTCAGACGCTCTGCAACTAACCAGCTCACACCGCTGCAATTTTCTTTGCAACATTCTGAAACCGTTTTGTCGCATTGTGAATCATTGATCTGAACCAGACTTAAAACACAGACTGGGGCAGCGGCTTGGTCCGGCTTGGTCCAATGTAAAATGTCAAAGATGGAATAACTGTGAAGCTTCGTTACGGCTGGCAGAATTGCAATGTATAAAAGGCTAATGACATCAAACTAATGCTTTTTTCATTTGTTTGACCAGTTTTAGTTTCTGGGTCTGTTTGTTTTGGAGAGAAGGAGACTTCTTCATCATATTTGCTCCCGGTAAAAACCTTGTAAACAATGAACAATGAGAAACGTGACCTAAATCCAGACAGGGCACCTTGAAACAGGCTTGCAGCAGCTCTGCTCGCACGTCCCTTGGGGCAACAAAAAGCGTGAGAAACACTGAAATAACATGCTTTAAAAAGCTGTCTTTACTGTGTGTGATGATTTGGAGAGGAGGAGAAACCTGGATAAGTCAGCTTTTTGTAAATACCTTGTGAAAGATGAAGACCAATGGGATATTTAAGAGTCAGCCTACCATGTTGTTGCCCTGCTATTGCTTTGTGTCGATGCTATTAAAACTAAATGCAAGTCAACACGGGGTCTTTTCAACTGATGATTAGAGTTGTTCACTCTTAAGCGGTCAGCCTAGATGGTTTCAGAACTTGCAGTGACACAGTTTGGGCTGAGAGGACTTACTATACATAATTAATACATTTATTGTGATTCAAAAGCTTCTAATTTCAACATTATGATTTGTCTCATCAGTCTGTGTTCATGCTGTCATTCCTCTGTTTGCCTGAAAATAGATTGTAGAAGACAAACACTGATATAGTGCGTTAAACGTCACTCAGGTTTCTGATTAGAATGTTGAAGCCCGGATTTACAGCTGCTTCCATCTTGTCAGTGTTTGTGTTGGAGCCTGAAAAAAACCTGGGCAAACAGAGACTCTCTTTCAGGTTTAAACTCGGAGAGAGCTGTCAGTCACAGCAAACACGATCCCAAACACACCGCTCTTACAGCCCATTTTCTGCGCAACCAGTTTCTCCTGAACCCACATCAGGAGAGGAGAAATTAGCAGTTCCGACTCAACATTGGTGGGGAGAGTAAATTGGGAACAGCTCTCCACACACAGATGATTTTATATAAAGCGAGGCCTAGATCTATCAGGTCCTCTTTGTGTTCTGAAGAGACATACCATGCCTTCATTATGCCTGAGGTAACAGTCTTAGTTCCTTAGCAGCAATCAATACAGAACTGAAAATGATACAAGTGGTTCACATTGATGTACAGTCACAATCACTCCTGATGTGTCAATGCTAACCTGTCCTAAATTGAAGGACTGGTTCCAGCACATTGTTACTGGGAGCTAAATCCATCCTCTTCAGTTTGGTATGTCAGCAACTATAAGTAACATCAAAGGAGAGTAATGCTGTGGAGTGATGAGTATACAGGCTATGTGTATGTGGGAGACAATACATGTTTCACACTAAAAGACAAACCATTTCTTGCAGCGTCCATCATTAAAAAAGGTCAAAAAAGAACAGCTGAATCACTGACATGTAAGAGCTTTAGACTGTATAAAAAGATGGCTGACGTGACAGCTCCCTAAAAGTAAAGCCAAACCCTCTCTATCGCCCCCTGCTGCCTGGCTGCAGTATAGCTCATATAGTCCGCCTCCTCCATGTTAACAGATGGGACATGAGCCCAACTATAAAATCAAAATACACGCCAAATACATTTTTCTCACACATGGTTTCTGTCATTATAGTTAGTTCTTATCATGCTGATTTATGTCTAAGTGTTCATTTTTCTGACAAGTTTACTTTTAATTAGTTAGTTGATGCCATAAAAAGGGGGTGTGGCCTCATGATTGACTGCTCTGTGGACAAATGGGGCTCCTGCAGCGTTCTGTTCCCGAGTGGCAGAGTAGAGGAGGAACGGCGAGAGGAGACGTAACTAACACTATTACTACAGTCATTGAACTTTCCATAAGCGTGAATATCTGCTTCAGACCGACACAAGAAGCTGTTCTGCTGCAGACTGAGCCCACCTGAGGGCTCCAACACGCCAAGGACACAAGGTAAAGGTGTGTTTTGGGGAGAGGGAGGGGCGGGACGTCAATACTGCGGCTCCACCAGCCGATCTGTACTGCACACACTCAAGATACAAATGAGCAAGATGGCAGCACCCGTTCCGGGGGGGATTTTGGCTTCATCTTTGTGCAATGAGAGGAGATGGAGACACGTCAGCCATCTTTATATACAGTCAGTGGTCAAAACGCAGTAACATGCGAACCAAACTAGAAAAACAGCCAGAAACAAGTGAGCTGTATCAAGTAAAATCAGCCCTCACAAGTCGTCATATACAGCATCTTGATCAGTGGCCAAACACTTCCAATATGTCGCTCTTATTACTCCTGCAGTCTCATTTCTGGAGGATGTTGGCTGCCTAATTGTTCTGTTGTACCCTAAGGGGGGTGGTCATGGGTGATAGATGGGTCAAATAAACACAGGCTTTCATCCAGGAGACTGGGGTTCAATTCTGGTGTGAAGCCAGTCATCCAGTGCTGACTTCTTTCAAGAAGTTAACTCCTTTTTAAATTCTGTAAAGCCTGTGTCTGTAATTGGATCCAAAAGTGTTTCTACAGTTTTGGATCAGTTTAAATAAGATAATGCCACCAAAGATCTGCTGCTGCAAGATCTCATTGGCCTCATTGCAAAAGAACAAAATAATGACTTACTTTCTGTTATTTTAGTTTTTATTAGATCTGTTCTAACAGGAGTAGGGGTCTTTATGTGGTTTATAGTAGAGCCACTAATTTCTAAACAGAGATGCATATAATAAAAGTCCCAAATGAAGTTTATTCTCTTACAAAAACTAATCTAAATTGATGAGCAAGCTGAAAGAAACTTTCTCCATGAGTGTTATCCACAGGCAGATAGCATCGGCATTTTTGAGGTATTACGTATGCCAATGATTTCTCGTGGAGAAACTTCTGTGTTCGACTGAGTGACCGGAGCCTCCCGAGCCACATGAAGACAGAGCAGACCTGGGACCGCATATTGCTCACTTCATTTTAGATAGGAAACCAATTGGTTCAGTTTGATTCAGTCTTCAGGGCCCAGATATATTTCACTTTGTGGCACAGAGGCAAATACTCCCTGGCATACACACACACACAGCTGGGTCTATTAAAGAGAGGCACCAATAGGAGCTCGGTGGGAGATAATTGTCTCATAAGTCAGTAAGCACAGCTGTTGGCAAGGTCAAGTTTCATTTATGGACGCACATCGCCACTCTCCGCTCTGTCTTTTCCAATCTGTCTTTCTTCCCTTTTACCTTCTTTCTCTCTATCACAACCTGTCCTGTACCTGTCCTGCTCCCTGTCACTCCCCCCCGTCCTCCCTTCCTTCCCCTCCTTCCACTCTCTCTTTCTGCATGGTTGGGCTCCAGGATTGCTTGTGCCCTTCAATGAATATTAATGGGGGTTAGAGTTTGGATATTATATGAAAATGAACTGTTTATTTACAGAGTCAGTCTCTTTGGCTTTTATGGGAGGTTGGAGGGGGCTCGCTGCCAGACTCCCAAGTACGAGGATGACAAAGGCGGGTGCTGTGCTAAATAGGATTCAGGTCAGTAAGAGGCTGTGGCCAACCAGATCCGTCATAGGGCTTTAGAGGAGCGCTCGCGTTTCGAAACAACACTACTGCAGTGCATGGGATTGTTTGGAAGCTGCAGATGAAACTCTTCAGTGGGTCTTTGTTTGGCTCAGTGCTTCACGTACTTCATATTTGGCTCGGCTGGGTTAGTGAAGCTATTTAGGTATGTTTTATTAGTCAAGAGGCATCACTCTCTAGACCTGATTTACTGACTGCAAACAGAGACAGGAGTACTCGTTTAATTTCTGAACTAAGAATGGAAAATGTGGTGCACAGTTCCCAAAGTGAAAGTATTTAGTTAAACATTGTTAAAACATATGTAAGCTTGTTGAACATCCTCTTATAAGACGATGAGCATTAATGGTCATTAACCCAGAGTTGGGTATTTTTGTGAGGTAATTTCTGGGATTATCTGCAAATGCTTCATATTCTTAGAACTTAAATGTTATCTAAGTCAATAAGCCATACTGTATAAACCGTAATGACGTCATTAACCAACACTCAAAAACAGCTGTGTCCCACTTCAGGGGCTGCATCCTTCGAAGGACGTATTTCAAAGCCAGCGATAAGTCAAAAGCTGTCCCATTTGGAAGACACCTTCTGAGTCGTCCTCCTTGTCCCAGGCCACGAAGGATCCGTCAGGTGCATTGATTCATTGACAGATTCATTGCGCGCCAATGGAAACAAGATGGCGGACTCTTACATGGCCGAAGAATACACTTCTAAATGTGAAAGTTTTTGGTTTCAACTCAATAGAATGGCTAGAGATACAAAAGTGAAAAAACGAAAGTGGCCTTGAAACTTAAAACTTACTTGATTGTAACTTAAGTTAGCTACTTAGCTAACTAGCTACCTGTTGCTAGGGGACAGGAGCAGTTCTTTGTTAGGCAAGGGCAGGAACAGCTGGTGACGCAACAGGAAATCCTCCTGGACCAGACCGTCTCATTTCAGTTCGGCTTTAGCTACGAATGACAGAGCCTGCATCCTTTGAAGGATGCAACCCCTGAATTGAGACAGCTATAGTGACACAAAAGAATCCGTGTCTGGCGTGTTCCGTCTGCGCCGCGGTTCCGGTCGGTCAGACGGCTAACCCTCGCCCACAGGAAGCTGTCTGATCCGCAGCATAGCAGAGCGCTGGCCCAAGCAGCTGGATTTGCAACATCACAAGATCGCGCAAGAACTGTGAAATATCGCGATAACATCAACGTTAAACAGAGCAACACACAAACAACAGTTCATCTGCTCATTTGGAGATCTTTCCGTGATTTTTGTGTTCTTTTTTCAAGATTTCAGTGTGTTGTTGTTGTGAAAACGGAAAAAATGCAGAACGCGCCGGAGACAGATCCTGTGGAATTTGAGGGTTAGATTTCTGTTGTAAAAAAGAATGAAGCCTCTACCCATTATTGTTTTTAGTTCTGATCTATTAGTATAGGACTACACAAAAATGATCCATCACGATCACCTGTGAGAAGGTTTTAAAGACTTTTCAATGAAGCGAAGGGATCAAACCGCTTCAGACCATTATTCCTCCTCTACCAAACTTTACATTAGGCACTGGGCACTCTGGTAGCATCCTCGTGGCACCATCAATCTCAGATTTGCCAATCAGAAAGCCAGATAATGAAGCTTGATCTATCAGTCCAAATAACATGCTTCAACTGCTCCAGAGTCCAGTAGCAGCATGCTTTACACCAGTTTAACCCAGGCTTGGCAGGGGTATTTTCAAGCATTGGCCCCACAGGTCACAAGCCCATAAATCTAGTGGCCAAAGGACACTATCAGTCAACCCAATGGAGTTGGCAGAGTCTAAGATCTGGAGCAGGCGACAAGCACAGATGAATAGGGATGTTAGTGGAACCATAACAGAGTGTTGGTGAAGACTCATAGTATGGAGATTAAAAGGTGGCAACAGGGGGACTCTCTGTGGCAACAGGCCATTGTAAATGTCAAACTCTGATTGGTATTGTCCCTGGTGTCATTTTTCTCCATTGTTGTGGCAAAATCCAAGCACTTAAGTCCGATACCTTTCTCCTCTGCTCCCTGTAAGACAGAACAGTACTTAAAGCATATTCTCACTTCATGTTTATGTAACTTGCAGCACTTGTCAGCACATCCCCAGACTTCCCTTGAGCCGAGCGACCTTATCCTTTTTCAATTGTACAAAGTTTTTATCCATTTCCTTCCATTTAAAAATCTGACAACTACTGACTGTGAGGTACACGGTTACATTGGTTCCAGTCACTTTATATGTATTATGGGAAAACAATGATACGTAGATCACGTTGTCACATCTGCAGAGAACGGTGTGTCTGAGCTTCTTTTCCTAGATTGAGGAGGTGTGTGGTGGTGACAGACGTCAATCCATACCTGCAGTGTACTTAAGATGAAGACCATTAAATCCAAGTGTAACATGGGTGGTTAGGTTCTGAATGGAGATAACTGATTTTCCTTATTGACTCTCTGATTGTTTCCTGGCCACTGTTCTGTGTGCAGCCCAATAACCAATTGATTAGATCAGTTTACAGCCTGCAGAGACGAGTTCACATGAGTGTCTCATGGCAGTAAATGAACATACCTGTAGTGAACTGATCATAACCAGTGACCTGCTACTATAATTCAGTATGGACTGTTTTCATGCACTTGGTGAGCAGAGTTACATTTCTGCTGGATTTACTGATGGACTAACACGTGTGCCACTAAGATTAAAGTACAGTTGAAGCAAGATTTCAGACTATTTTCAAAGCTGCTGATCCACAAATGCATGTTGTGTTTAAGTGCTGGAGGAAAACTCACACTTCCAGCTTTGTGCCGCTTTCTTTGACATACCGTATACAGGTACAGGAATGTTTTCCAATGTTTTCTTCATTAATAAATGTAATGTTGGAAAGTTATATGACTTATTTGAAGTAACTCTTCTTTTACTTGTTTTAACATTCTGGTACATTGGTTTGAATTTGGTAATAGTGGATTGGACAATAGGGCTGTGACGGTACTCAATTTTTCTAACCGCGGTGAAATGCCCCCTGGTGGTTCAGCTGTTAACTCAGCCCGCTGCTCGAGTATGTTTAGTTTATTTAACTACAGACAGTAAAACCTCATCAGCATGAGTGAGCGCAGCATGAGCGGTGGAAACACGAGTTTATTAACCACTACTACGTTTGTACCCTTAATTGTTGAAATGAAATCCGTAGTGACGGGCTAGTTGTTGTTGTAGCGGCTAAACAAGACTGCAGGCGGGCTCGTCTGTGCCAATTAGACACATAGAGGGTTGAAACAGCAGTGCTCTGACAGCCAGGTTTCCTTTGCTGATTACTGTGATTCTTAAAACGAGTTTGTAGTTCAAAATGTATCGCTCTTTCCATAGAAAGATGAGGTGCGTCACTGGGATGCATGGATAGTAAGTGTACTGCATCCTTTTAGATTTGAATGCATCACGACGCAGGCAAGCAACATCACTGGGTCTACCCTGCATTGAGCCAAAGTCAAACTTTCAGCGCCATTAAAAAACAAACAACATCAGTGAAGGTTTTGTGACATTTTTAATTTAATTCTCACAATGATTTCAAAAAAAAAAATCCTCCTGATTTATTTTTTTTACTTTCTTTTCAAACATTTTAGTTTATTCTTGACATTTCACATTTTAAGCATTTTGACTTCCTTCTCGACATCATGACTTTATTTTTGACACTTTTCACACCATTTCATTCTCAATATTTGGAATTTATTTTCAAATAAATAAATCATAAATCTCCATCTGAATATTTTTCATATCCCGCACTTCTACAGAAATGTTAATTCTTCTCTGTGCTCCTCTTTGTGTCTTCCTGCACAGGGAGGCCGGTACAGACTGGGCCTTGTTGTTGTTGACAGTCGTCCAAACATGATTTAATGCACTTTAAAAGTTTCCTGGTATTGACTTGCATCAGACTTGCATTTTCTGGCCGGCACCCTCCATGGGACTCGTCCTTGAGGGGCTTAGCTGTTGTTTTAAATCTCACAGTTCAGCCTGATTTTAATGTTTCAAGAGGAGAGGTCGTATTTACTAGAGTAGAAAAGCATTTAAAAACCCTCGTGTTATATGAGTATGCAGCATCCACTCATCTTCTACCTCACACTACTTGTTACGTTAAACGTCACACCTTTTATTGGACTGTGCCCATACTGTGTATCATAACAGCTCTGGGACACTATAAAACAGAAAATGGCGATCCATCTTCCCTCTCGTGCAGCCTCTCTTCTGCATTTCCCTTTATGGATCTTAGGCTTTTCCTTTCTGCTGATGTCAGGAAGTGTGTTTTGGGGCCACAGCCAGACGATGTGAGAAATGGGACAGTACTTGTTATGCTGCTTCTCGCTCCCTCGCTCGCTTCTGATGAGCCACAGGAGGCGATTATGTCTCATCTACTGGCTACCAGTTGCTACCACCTCCTCCCCAGCAATGACAGAAGCCACATGATTATATGGAGTCTGGAGTGAGCCAACACAGAGGACTTCTTCATGTTTTATTACATTAATATTTAATTGAATACATGTACAGAACATTTAATAGTAATAATTTGCATTTCAGTCCTAGGAGATTGCAATAGAAATCAGTTCCTACATTATAAATACAAGTGTCATCACTTAGTGTTGTTTAGTTTCAAAGATAATTTCCTGTTTTGCTTTGTCACTTTGTCTCTTGTTTTGAGCCACTTCCTGCCTTTGTGTGTTTTGATTATTTGCCCCGCCCTTATTGTTTTCACCTGCCCCTTGATTGTCTCACCTGTGCCTGATTAGCCTCACCTCCGCAATGTATTTAGGCCCTGTCTACACGTACATAGGTATTTTTCAAAACAGAGTTTTTCCCTCCTTCGTTTACAAAAAACCCCGTCCACATAAGTAAACGTTGTCATGAGAATGCCACACCAACAGGCGGCGATTAGATCCATATAGTGGGCGAGTAACTGCACATATATGTGTAAACATGTTAAAAGTCCTGTTAGCACGGTTAGAATCTTCACTGTTAATGTCACGTCAGTCACTGCGCAAGGAATGTGCCCTCATTTGCGACGCCTCACAGAGGAGATAACGGCGCACAGCCTGACGTCGCGAGCCAAAAACACTGTTTACCCCGTCCACACGTCTCCATGGAAACAGAGTTTCTAAAAGTCCTTACCCTGGCTGGAGTTTTATAAAAGATCCGTTTTCAGTGACCTTAAACAGCTACGTTTTGAAAAATAGCTGTGTACGTGTGGACATGGCCTCAGTCTTTTTCTTCCCCTGTCAGTGCCACTTTGTCATCGTCTATCCTTGTGAAACTTTTGTCATGCCCCTCATCTAGTCTCCAGTTGGAAACCTGAACTCTTGTGGATTCTCCTCGTGGCTCCTTGTGTTTTCTCCCTTTGTTGGATTTTGTTGATTCCCTGAACTCGAAAGCATTTATTTTTGTCTTGTTTTTGGTTTGTGCGTGTTTGAATAAATCATCTTCAGTGTGTATCTGGGTCCGCTCTCTTTTAAAAAATAATGTACAAACATAACGAAAAGCCAAATTATGCAACGCTTCCTATCCCTTGAATCTGTGCATCCTAAGCTACAAGGCTATGTAAGTCAATATACCATTAAAATAGATAAGCATTTTGAAACTGACATATCACCAGATTTGCTCAAAACATATTGATCCCAACAATTCTCACTGTAGAAGCATGAACTAAATGTCTCTGAACGCTTCAGACATTATTTAAACTATTTTTAATGTGTCTGCTACAGCCAATCACATGCTGCCCTGTGGATTACAGGTTGCAGACTAGTTACTCCTCTTCTAGATTAAAGACATGAAACAGAACATGATGAAGATGATTTTTTTTAAATACATGAACTTTTTATAATATTTTTTGATGATTTCGCATTGAATCTTTATTTCTTTATTCATTGCACTGATACAGACAATGATGTTAATTAGATGTGACCAGAAGCTGCATGCTTACACAGAAAAGCTTCTAAGTACAATAAACATACAAGGTTAAAGTTATCAAATTGCATCCTTTTTAGTCATGTTTGTGATGTTATGTACAACATGGAAACATGAATATAATTAATAGTTATTTTTAATAGCTTTTACAAAACTATAGTTTATAGTGGTGCCAGTTTACCTCAGCGGTTAAATCAGGCGTCCCATATACAGAGGCCACAGTCCTCCATGCGGCGGCCTCGTGTTTGACTCCCACCCGGGCCCCTCGCCTCGTGTCCTCCCCACTCTCTCGTCCCCTGTTCCAGACACTATCCACTGTCCTCTGTCTCAATAAAGGCATTAAAGGCCAAATAAATAATACAAAAAATATAAATAAAAATTTTACATAATTATGTATTAACACTGAAACACTCTACATCTGTTTCCTTTTGTTGATCATATTGTTTAATAAATTCATTTTCTGTCATTTTTGTTACAGTTTGCATAAACAGGTGATTCATGTATTTTCATATTTTTCAATTTCATATTCCTCAATATATCTAGTTGTAATTAGAGCGGTTGTTAGACTGCTGCACAGCTCCGTTTTCCCACAGGGATCATGAAAGGTTCAATTTACCTCACAGAATTTATCATTGTAATATCTCAGCAGCAAATTGTGGCAAACTGATGGTGATAAAAATGTTTCACATGCGCTCTAATTAGACTGAAATAACAGTGAGAGTGGGCATATCAATCCAGAACTGTTGTTTTATCCTGTCTTTGTCCGGGACAGCAGCTGTGTTATTATGGGCTGCGTTACACTGAGCATGTGCAGAGTGTCAGTGAATGAGGGAGGATTGTTTCTGTATTGTTGTCTGTTGCTCGTAAGAGGATCATGTCCACAGGCCTCCAAATCTCCTTTGTATTATTACTTACAGTAGCTGGAATCCCAAGGGCTCTGTCTTACTCACACTACCACCCCTACACACACACACACACTCACACACACACACACACACACACACACACACACACACTACAGGCTGTTCTCTCACACCACTCGTTATTTAACTCGCTGTTAGCTTTTATCTTATACAACATGATGAAAACACTGTGGCTGATTTAGTGGTACATATGAATGACATGTTATCTGTTAGTAAGGTTAGATATATGTAAATGTAACTTAATGCACAGCACAGTAAGTGACGATGCACAGGCAGTGGGTCATTATAGGACGACTAAACTCCAACAGGGTCATATGTCACCCTGAATTTGACACTAAACATTGAAAGGGGGAACAACCTTTAAAGCAGAGGTAACATTAACAATCATGACCTATACTTTTACTGTTACTGTGTAGATGTGATATTTTTAGAGCACAGATGATGATGAAAAGAAAAAATATCAGTATCATATTAGTGGTCAAATGAGTGAAGACTGCCCTCAACTAAAGATTGTCCTACTTGACTAGTCATCATATGTTTATGATATTAATATGATAATCATTCATTAAACTATGGCAGAGAATTAATGTTAGAAGTAACACCAGGTTACATTACAGAGGAAAACAAAACCGTCATAATGAGCTGTTTAAAATTATTTACTAGCATACGCTCACAGAGAGAGACGCCTGTTTAAGATGATGCTAACAGCAATAGTGGAAATAATTCAGAATCTTTTGCAACAACAATGAAGGAGATGGACATTTATTTCAACTCTTTATAACATCCTCTCTCTCCTGTCCCCTACAACTGTTCCCTGGCTAACGCCAAAGGCAGGCTAGCATGATAACTGAAACCTTTACCGATAGTTAGCCTACCGTTATCTCAACAGCTACAGCTTTCTGACCTGCAGGACCGCTCTGGTTTCTCTCGGGTGATTCAATAACTAGCTAACTAGCTAACTAGTGAAGAATGGTCATGAGACGTGATTATAATGGGAATAAAACATGTGCTTTATGCATACACAAGAATCTTCTCAAAACCATTGTAGTTTGCAGAGTGTAAGTGAGGACTGTAGCTTAACAACACATGGGAAACGTTAGCTTAGCATGCCCGCTGTTGGCCTCAGTTTTCTTTTATTCACACATTACAAAGTCATACTGTGTCACAAGTATAAGTAACCCACAAGGCAACGTTTCATCAAGAAGCTTCCTGTACAAAGCGGAGTGATGCACTTTCTACAACCATCAAAGTTGTTGTTGGCCGGATGGCTTGGGACTGTTTATGTTGGTTGGAGCCGCTGTAAATCAAACATAGACTTTGTTTTTTGTTTGGTTTGTTCCCTTCAGCAATAAAGGCTGATTTTTATTGTGCACTAATTCTCGTGTCAGAGGTCACCAAAGTCGATCTGCCTCCTCCTGAATTCACTGGTTGCAGAAAATCCATTGAAATAAAACGATCATGGTCCAAAATGTTGCTCTGAGCCGTAACACTGCATTTCACAGTGTAATCCTCCAGGCTGGATTCTGTTTAAAACAGGGCAAACACAGATTTTCGTATGGCCCAAAGAACAAGTTAGAAGAAACTGCTTTCCAAGTGCAGGTGTGAAATGAAGAAGAAACATTCAGTCTGCACGGAAAGCAAAGAAGGTTTACAAGAAGAGTGTTTTTAATTTAGAGAAACAGCTCTTCTAATATTTCCTTGTGAGGAGAGATAAAGGCGGCAATCATCTCAGGCAGAGGCTCCTTTTATGATAATACCAACAGCAAAGCTTCATAATGAATTATACAGAGTTTGAAGTGGTACACAGCAATTTTAAATCAATCATATTCTGTTCTTTCATTTGGAAAGAGGAAAAAATGAGTTTGGAAAGAGAATGCAGAGAGTGATTTTAATTTTAATTTTTCTCAAATTGACTTTATAAAGTCTTGAGCTGCAGTATGTGGGAGTTCTGTCGGGTCCAGCAGAGCCAGGCAGGCGGCCAGACTGCCTCTAACTGTTTGTACTGATTTCACAGGTGGATACCCAGTCGCACATTTTAGGCTGTATGAGACTTTTCTGACACTGGAACCAAAACAACTCAATCTAAAGAATAGTTTATTGTTTATTCCAAGATTTTTGCTCACCAGGTTTGCATCATGATTTAGTACAAATAGATCCAAATGATCCATGGTCAAACGTTGAGTGTATATCTGTATCAATAACTGACGTAGCCACCGTGACGTCACCCACTGGCTTCTCGACTTATGTAAATGAAGCCAAAATATGGGCGCCACCATGTTGGTTTTCCTGGGCCTGAAGTGACCATATTTGGATGAGAGGATGGAGCTTGAGAGGAGGGAGGGGTTGACAAACACCAAGTTACCAAGGCGAAACAGTCTGTGTCTGAGGCTGATCCATTAGCTGGTGGCTAGTTTAACTTCATGTTTCAGAGGAGATTCTTTTTGTGGTGGTGACTGACTGCAGGTGTTTACCAGACTACAGAAGAAGTGGACTCGCCTCTTGCTCGCTCGCCCAGTGAGATAGCGGCGGGTGAATGACACATACTGAGAAATGTAGAATAACCGATCTTCTCATCACTGAGGTCTGCTGTAATCTCTCAGAAAGCCAACAACTCCTGACTCCTGTTTACTGGCCAATGATTAAATAAATGTTTGATTAACACTGCACAGGCTAACAAGCAGCTAAAGCGAGCACAGTTTACCTGCTACTTAGTGCAAAAAATATATCAATACAATAATACCAACATTTAACTCACCGAAAAGCAGGAGTTCAGACTTGTTGCACAGCCATAAAGTTCCATAAATCACAAAGAGAGACAGATTATTTGTCCGAACAACACAAACAAGTTAAGCTCAGTGTCTGTGTTTGTGTTGACGTCTAGCAGACAGCCAGCAGGATACTCCTGTCAATCAAGTGAGCCGGCCCCTATGATTTAAGGCTTAATATAATTAAAACGGGTGTTCACCCCCGGCACAGTTATCTTGAACAATAAAATTACCTATTTATAACAAAACTGTACCAGGCTGTAAACATGTTTATTTCTGCTGTAAAAAATGTCCCATCTGCCGTAATGTTATTTCTTGTTTTCTGGAACCTCTAGTGGACAGTCGAGGAACTGCAGCTTTTTTGCACTTCTGCATTGCATAATTTTTCAACATATTATTTTATTATTGAGGTTACTTTAAGTATAAATAGAAAACACTTGATCGACACAATGCTGGAAAAGCAAATCCCGGATTTTAGTGAGCTGCACATTGGCAGCCGTGACCACGTTCACACTGCGCGTACATTCCTCTCTCCTGTTTATGAGTTACGATCTTTACCCTCCTCCATTCACCAACATGATGATGCAAATACATTTGAAGGAATATGATTGGTGTATAACGTAACTAGGCAACAGTCAAGGGTTATTATAGCAAAACATTTCTGATGTCAAAGTTAGAATAAGTTTATTGTGAGTGTTGGGAAGCGCTGTAGAAGCAAAGAAATCTCCTGATGGATGTGCATCAGTGCTGTGATGCACATCCATCAGGAGACTGGAAGAGATGCAGAGCTTGTTCTGTAAGAGTTTGATGCAACGGGGAGACATCAGATTTACTTCTTAAAAGTAGGAATACTGTTTTATTTTATTTTCTCTTCTGGCTTTTTCATTCTTAATGTGGCGGATGTGTTTTGTCCTGCTGCTGCTAATTGATGTTATGATCTTCATCTCTTCGCCTGGCTCTTAAAAGTATGTTTCCAAATGCAGGCTGGGGGATTTTGTACTGTTATAATGTCTCTGTCTTCTTAGTCCTTTATTATTTTACTTACGTACCCTGGGACTACGGGCAGGAAATAGCAATTTGCTGAAACCCGGTGCAATACATCCCTCCTCGTGTTATGTAAGGTGAATGTTCCTTGTGCATCGTCCCTGCTCGAATACAGAAACATAACATTACATAAAATCAATTGCCTGCTTAATACCGACTTTTACTTGGCGTTCCTCTGGAATATCTTTAATGTTAGGCTGTATCATACTACAGTACATTGCTTCCAATATTTAGCTGGCAGTTGTTTTTAACGTCAGGCGGCTACGTGCAGGTGATCCGGGTTTTGGTGTTATCGGGAGCGTTAGTGCATAAAAAGGACATGAATAAAACGCTCTCTAGCTCACTCACTCACTGATTAGATCGCGTATGTCCACGGGGGAACCAAGACGTTAAAGGTGTTCTACATATGTACGGAAGCCCTTAGCAGACATGCATCCATACATTTTATTTACTCTGTTTTCCTGTGATTTCTGGTCATTTTCTCGCAATCTGGACTTATTTATCTCGTTATCTCGTGATAACAAAGCTGCGCCACTGTAATGTCAGATGATCATAACTCGTATCCCCAGAGTTGTAAGAGCACAGAACAGACATAGAAACAGGCCTGTTGTTCTGTTTTCTAGATCGACAGAAAATGATCCCGTTATCACGAGAAAACCAGCTCTGTGTGAGGCTTCAAATTAGAAATGCTGCTCAAAAACATGCAAAAGTCCAGAACAAATGCAACGACAGAAACGTGCTGCAAAAGGCTGAAATAAAGGCGTTAACATCAAACTGGTGCAGATACAGGAAAGATGCAAAGTCAAAAAGACACGAACCCAGAAAACACATGCAAAAGAAAAACGCTGCAAATCCAGTCAACACAATGAGTTTAGCATTGACGGGAGAGAGAGAGGGAGACAAGACAGTCAATTTATTGATGATCAGAGCTTGCAACGTTAGACGTCGCTGGAGCGGAGTGTCTCTGAGCAAAGACATGAGCAAAGTAATCGCACAACTATAGTTACGAAACGGCTCCTGATCAACAGATACATTTGCTTAAAGATGTAATCTTGAAGATGTTCATGTAACTAAAAGTCTGTTAAGTCTCTATCTGTTTCTGAACAAGGTAACACAATGCTGATTGAGCCTATGGCCCACTGATGAAAGCTATGCATTTGCAGTATATAGTAGTATAATGGACTAGGTGTCTGTGGCGACTTTCCTGGAAAAAAATCCAAGTGGCGCCCAGTTAGTGACGCGTTTTCCATCAGCCAGCAGTGGTTGGTCTGCCAGAGAGGGTAGGCGGAGCTAAGCGGCTGCTTTTCCGCTCTCTGCAAGTGTTGCGAGTAAACAGTAATCTACTATGGCTGAACAAACAAAGAAAAGATGGATGACTACAGATACAACTTCAACAAGAAGTGAAAATCCAAAGAAAAAGAAACAAACTCGATGCTCAGATGAAGCAAACAGTCTGAAAAGGGAAGCCGACCGTGGACGTCACACATGCAGCGCTGTCTGGATATCTGGGACATGAGGTCCTGCGATTACAGTTCATCACCATAGGTGCTGCCAAAGAGAATGAAACTGAAATCTTCAAGATAACAACTTTAAATGCGGCTGGTAAACTTCTTAAAAACTTTATAAACAGTCTTGTGTGGCAGTTTGTGGGAGTTCTGTCAGGGTCCAGCAGAGCCGGCGGGGGGCCGGTCTGCCTCTAATGACAGTCCGACTCTCTGCAGCTGCTTTGTTGCTCTGCTTTACACACTCTAATCAAACGTTGTGTTTACTTCAAGTTCATTTATCATCAAAAAGGGAGAAACAATTTATCATTCTGAGAAACAAGTCGACAAACAGGATCGATTTTTTTTTTCCAGAGAGACCGACTGCTGTTCCCCCCTCCCTGTGTCAGCGTGTGGCGGCACAGATTGCCCTCAGAGCAAATAGCCTTTTTTGGACCATGTCCAGCCGGCCCACCCCCCTGGAATTGAACCTGCTCTCTAGTGTCACTGCAGCAGGGCTGTTTGCAGGGGAGATATCAGAAAGGGGAGGGGGAGGTTGTTCGGCTACCTCAACTTCCATTAAAGACAAGCAAGCAGGACAACCTCTAGACCCTCGATTAAGCCCCGGCTTTGAGCGCTGGCTGAATGAACAGGAAGGAGAAAAGTTGAGGTGTAAAAAGCAATATCCCGACGGCTCGCTGGGTAATTCTCGGTCACAACTCTTTCTCTGTACTGAGACCTTTACTTAGTCACCTCAATTATACTGTATCACCCCGCTCTAATCCAGGGCTTTCCTCTGCAGCTCCCACAACATGACAGAATGCATTTCCATACTAACGCCAAGGGAGTCATCGCATCACAGGGGGGTTAGCTTGTGTGTGTGCGTGCAGCTGATCCGAAAGGAGAGGTTGAATTGGAGGCCTGTTTGCTCGGAGGTCGTCTCCGCTGAGTGTATTTGCTCAGGCCGCTCGCTGAGAAGGGTCGGGGTGTTTGGAAGAGGGAGCAGTTAAAAAAAAAGACGGAGAGCGTCTGAGTATGTCGAGATTGTTGTTTTTTTATTTGTGTGAATCTCAGATGGAAGTGATTGATCTCCCTGCTCATGTGTTTTTCTTCTCCTCCCCCCACAGCACAGCCGAATCCACCCAAAATTCACGAAGGATGGTGGGCGTACAAGGAAGTGGTGCAGGGGAGCTTTGTTCCAGGTAAGCCTCGAACCAGCGTGCTGCACTTTGATGCAAGTTTCCCCCAGAATACTGATTTTCCATGCATACACTTGAGCCACACTGTGCGCTTGATCGTATTACGTATTTAAGATAACATGGGGCCACCTTGCCGTTGGCAGTAGTTTTATTTTCTCATTCTGACACAGACCTCTTCGCCCTTCGCACACAGACGACGCTCTCACTGATTGATTGACGGCGGCTCACTGTTCCTTCCACCTTTTCCATCTTGTTGCGTATCTGCGTGTCAGGCCAATTATTTTCCCAAGATTGTGTTTTTCTGCTGAGCCGAGGTGCTTTTGATAGAGCCTGCAGGTGCCTGTCTGTGCGACTGTGTCTCTGTGAGCTAATATCTATGCTTACGAGGACCAAATGTCAGCGTACGGAGAGAAGAATTAAAAATTCAAAGAGAGGACGTTTAGCTGAAACTCTCTTTAAGGTTAACTTCACAGTGAGGTTAAAGGAAGGGATGGGGGAGTGTAGAGAGGTAATGAGAGCTGCAGTAAAGATGAGTTTTGTAGATTTAATACTGTCAGCTAATGTACGCTCTCATTAACACATTCATTTTGAACATTAACCCTGTTTTCAACCCACATGCACAAGTTACAGAAAGACACAAAGCAAGCCACCGCTTTGATCCACAGCGGCACACGACGCCCCGGTTGTATCGCCGGGTTTGGAAGCTTAAGTGACAATTTTACTACAGAGATGAAAGGAGACGTAGACTTGTGCATTTCTAACATTGGAGATCTTACTAGGGATGTTTTGATACCATTTTACCACACCTGAACCTGCCAATACAAGGTACAGATCTGATACCAATGCAGGGAAATTGATTGATTGATTTCATCCAGTCATCATAAAAAAGTAGTTTAAGCGTTAGAGTGGGGTTTACACGAGGATACTTCACAAAGAACGTTTGGTTTTGGTCCTGGAAGGAAAAGTGCATTATGTTTTCCAATAATCGTGTCAATCTGGGGTGGTGCATGGTGGTGCAGTTAGCGCTGTTGCCTCCTGGTTCAAATAACGGATCAGACACTGTGTGGAGTCTGCATGTTCTCCCCGTGCATGTGTGGGTTCCCTCCAGCTTCCTCCCACAGTCCAAAGACATGCTCGTTAGGTTCATTGGTGACTCTAAATTGCCTGTAGTTGTTAATGTGAGTGTGAAAGGTTGTCTCTCTCTGTGTGTCAGGCCTGTGATTGACTGGTGCCCACTGTCAGCCGCCCAGCGACCCTCAACAGGATAAGCGGTATAGATCATGGATGAGAGTCAATCTGGTATAGGGATGAGGGAATGCAAGCTGTTAACAGGCGTATGTAGAGCCAGTCCTATGGTGCTTCCAGATATTCAGCTTTGAATGCCGTTTCAACCTTTCTTAGTGAATTAGGGTTTAAACACTTCCTCTCTAAGCGAATGTTAAAACTTTAAATGAGGGCTGAAGCTCGGCACATTGTGGTGAAGGCTGAGGTTAGGGAAAGTCCCCTAAGGGATAACAGCACAGATTCAGAGCAGCACAGTGAGGCGGTGTGGTATTGTGGTGTGTGCGCAGTGATTAAAGGCATCTGTTTCCCAAAGCAAACACGGAGGCTTCCCCAGCATGTCCAGGCATACATAAATAAGTTCCTGTTTGTCCTTCCCTCTGGCACCGAGCGCTCGGTGCTTTGCTGCTGCGTTTTTATCTCGGCTATCTCTTCAAGCAGTCCTCCAAGGCGCACTTGCTTTACTAACCGCCGTACAACAGCTGGAGCAGTTAAACACTATTCATGATCCTCTGGTGGCCGTGCACAGAATTCCCAACCCTAGTTACCTTGTTCTGCAGACGGCAGGATTTCATCGCTGCGACATAAAAGAGAAAGGAAGGTTTTTCACTGCAAATGAAGCTTTAACGACGCTGAGACAAATAACGTTGATGGAACGTTTACTTATTGTGCTTGTTCTGCGTGGACAGTGAGTGGTGATAAAAGGTTTCATTGAAAATTGAACAGGTTGTGCACATAGGAGCACATTATTCATAAACGTATGCTTGTTTCAGACTAATAATATTCTCCCTTTGAGCTGTAATCCATTACAATGAGTAATAAGTTCTCCTCCTGCAGCTATTTTATATATTGCTTATTAGAAAAGATCAGTATAACAAGTCAGGAGACGGCTGCTGGGTCCACTTTTTAAAATTTTATCTCCTCAGTCTTTTTAACAACTTATGCATTTGATTGGCAGCCAAAATAATATTGTAGAAATTGAAATGGAAATGATTCTTCTCCCTCAAAGCAATAATATCCCTGAAAGATGGTCTCAGCCCCGGTGCACTGCTGCTTTCAGAGCTCTGACACCGCTGCACTCTGTTTCACCTGTTAATGGTCCATTTCCCGTCCCTGAAACAACCCCCGGCAGAGGTCAAACTGCTGTCCACCATCTTGGAAACATTTGCACCCTTAAGGTTAGCGAAACACATGTAATCACATCTTCAGGCGTGTGTCTCTGTGGCTCACCTTTCTGAACTCTCTCAATTAGCTTTAAAGGTAGTGGAAGGTCAGATATAACTGTGAGTGCGTCCCCTTCGCTCTCACCTCGTCTCCTTCTGCCGTATCCTGATGTCAAACTGCTGTGAGGGTTACAAGGAATAAAATCAGTCACCAGTTTCACTCAGTGTTTTGCTTCTTTCTGCAGTGCAAACATTTGTGTTCAAACCGTTTGTCTCAGAGCTCCTTAGTTCATTTCACTAAATGAACGGAGGCACGAGGACATGTGTGACTTCTTTAATTTATGCCCTCATTAATTTGTGTTTAGTGTATGATTTAATAATTCAGCTGAACTTTAATTTTCACTTCAGGCTAATATACAAAGAAATAATCTCTTCTGCCTGCTGGGTTAAAACATATTATGATGTCAAAGGAGCAGAATTAGAATAAAAAGCAGAGCCAGCAGAACTTATTAACCATCTAATGACGGAGCTAATTAATCATATTACCAATACTTGTAAAAAGTATTCATGTTTAGAATATTGATTTTTTTAGAATAATTCAATGATTGTTACAACATTTGTACAGACTTTATTTAACGAGGTCAGCAATGTGACACTAGAGACCAATTATCCACCTTTATATAGTTAAACACTGGATGTAAAGTTTAATGTTTAATTAACCTTGTAAACATCATGTGGTGTTTTTCATCTATCAGGGTCAACATGAGCAGTCATCTCCTGTCTGCTGTTAAACTGCAGTGTACCAAGGACAGGCCGAACAACACGTTTTCAGATTGGCAGGTTTGAGACGTCACAAACCCAAGGAGCCAGTCCCGTTAATGGACAGGGTGACGCTATGCATATCATTGTCTGTAACCTATGGCAACTGCTTCGGCGATGTGCGATGTGTAGCCGTCATCGTTAATACTGACTTCTACCTGGCGCTTGGTTTTTGTCTGGCTTCAACAAGTTGCCACTGAACGATGGCAGAGACGTGTTTTGTTTTCACGACGGAGGGGTGGTTTGAAATGTCCATAGTGGACGGGGCCTATGCAGATTCTGGAATGTTTAATGAGTATGGCGCAGGGAAAAGGACAAAATTAAGACTATTGAGAGGCTGAAGGAGGCCATATCCTTGCCGAAGCCAGCTACTGATCTGGCCAGTGAAAAGCCAGTGCAGGTAACTGAGAGGCCGGTGGTGGTAAATGAGAAGCCGCCACTTGACCAGGGCGGCAAGTCATGCGTCTAACATAGCAACCCAATGGATCGGTTACTGGATAGGCTGGTCATTAGCTTCCCAGGCTGGCGACTAGCACGCCAAGGCTAGCAACCCAATGGATCAGTTACTGGATAGGCTGCTCATTAGCTTCCAAGGCTTCTTATTTACCACCACCGGCCTCTCAGTTACCTGTGCTGGCTTATCATTGACCAGATCAGTAGCTGGCTTCGGCTAGGATATAGCCTCCTTCGGCCTCTCAATAGTCTTAGTCTCAATAGTCAATAGCCTTTCCCTTGCGCCAAAAATGAGGGAGAAGGAGGAGATGCTCTGGGAGGAGTTTTACAAGGTAATTAAACGTAAAAAAAGTCAGATACAATTTATTATTTCAAGCAGAGCATTTTATGTCTTTAATTGTAGGTGTGTGTTCTCTAACTAAAACTGAAACTGTTTCATGCAGATTTTATATTAATAAGAGACATGATTGTCTGTCATGTTATTTAGGCATCAAACTGTTCACCAAGTAATGAACAGAAAATGAACATTTCCAGTTCTTTCTGTGTTTGAATCTTTCACAAAATGGAGGATGACGAGAGAGGCTGATATTCATGGATTAGAAAACATTTGACGGACTCTCTCAGAACTACGTTATTCATAGCGTTGAGCCTCTTTGTGACAGCTCCTCTGGGTTCATTGTTGTCTGATTGTGCAGCAGGGCTTCGTGTGATGCAGATATAAAGGCGCTGAGATAAGAAGATTGATTCAGTGATGGAGGATCTCTGTGTGCCTCTGGCTGTGTGCTTTTCTTAAAGAAATCATATTGTCACGTTTATGAATGTTTGCCTTCTGTGGATGGAGTGATGGGAGACGTGGATGTGACTGTATTTAGATGAGAGTCTCCAGGGAGGGCTGTTGATGCCGTGGATGCTGGTTAATGTGATTTTATACCCTCATCTTTCCTCATATCATTCCTCCTCTGTTTTTCTTCATTATATTTGAAAGTTTTTTTCACCTTCTACTATCAAAGCTTTTGCAAGGACTTCAAAAATACTTCTATATACAGAGAAAAATAACATAAATGACTTCTGTCTCGTTTTTGATGTAAGGTTGTTGTCAGAAATAACCTTGGAGACTGATGTTTTCTGTGACTGCTTAAAAGTTACCCTGTGTTTCACCATGCTGTTATCTCGCTGATTGTCGACTCTGCTAATCCGGAGCAGGTCGGCTGCAGGAGCTGTATTGGTCAATCATCATTTTGACAGCATCAAATAACTAATTAAAAATATACTTGTCAGAAAAATGAACACTTGGACATAAATCAAAAATGTATTTGAAGTGTAGTTTGATTTTTTAGTTTGACTCATGTCCCATCTGTTAACATGGAGGAGGCGGGCTTTATGAGATATACTGCAGCCAGTCAGCAGGGGCGATAGAGAGGGTTTGGCTTCACTTATAGGGAGCTGTCATGTCAGCCATCTTTTTATACAGTCCATGATTTCAACCCACACCATGATCTTTTCTCTTAAGGTTCTCTCAGGTTATTTGGGCGCTTTAACAAACCAAACTGAGTTTTTCACAACTTTAACCATGTGTTAATTATACTGTCGTACATACAAAACTTAAAAGTTTTATTTTGAAAGTCTAAATGTTGTTTGTATTTATTATTGCTAACTTGACCTCAGAGATCTGCTCGTGCAAAACTGGCATTAGAGATGAACCTAGATCGTCAGATTGAAAGCGTCGGGCCTCAGCCCAAGTAGCTGTATTAGACAAGTTTGGGTGTTAACATGAAGCTCTGGAACACATGAGTTAGTGAACCTTGAGCTGAGATGGTTCTTCTCAAGTTATTCAACCCGTGCCATGACAGGACCTGCTGTTGTCAGTAGTACAGTCGCTCTATCTTCTCACTGCCAGCCTCTCTTCCCTACATGATGTCCGCTCTGTGTGCCAGCAGAACGGAGGGTTTGGCCACATTTGTCACTCTGTGTGCTCAGAATCCTGCTGCTAGTCTCCCAGCTCAGGGGATGTAATGGGGCATCGCTGCAGAGGTTGGAGGAGTCGGGTTTTCCCCTTGTCAGGTCCCTCCTGGGGCTGGCGACGGTGAAGATGCAGGAGGAGGAAAAGGAGGAGGAGGCTGGACCGCAGGAGACGTAGAGACGCAAAGAGGGCAAGTGCAGGGCCAGAGAGCGGGGAGAGACTGACACCACAATGCTTTTATGGAGCTAATGGTGTAACAGGGAAATGCCCAGGCTTTCAAACGCACACGCACGCACACACACACACACACACACACACACACACACACACAGATACATTAAAGGCATTACAGCCACGGCCTGCATTTGATACGATCAGTACCAGGATTCCACAATAGAATACTTTGCTGTTGTTTATTAAGGATTAAAATGTTTCACCGCACACTGATTATGTGTGTGCAAATAATCAGCATTAGTGAACCTTTAATTCTATTGTTACACATCCAGTAATGAAGGAAATTACAAGCAAATAAAAGTTCTTACATAATCCTAAATAATAATAATTTACAGCTTAATTTGCAGATCCATGCAGTTCAGTTAAAGGGCTGCTTTTACCTTGGAGTGTATCTCAGTATGCAGATTGTGGTTTTGGTTTATTCCCCCCTGGGGTGCTGTATCTGCCTCTGATGTCTTCCTCCAGCCCAATACACTGGATGTCCAGTAAATGGAATAAAACTCAGCTCTCCTTCTCTCTGCAGACACAACAGGCCTCATGCAAGAGGCACGAGTACAGGCAGCTTTGTGACTGACATGAGATACATGTTCACATCCACAATTCTGTTTGTTTTTAATTTACTCTCAGGCACACACAGAACTCAAAGTGATTCAGGCCTGTCATACACACAAGTCACATATTTGTTTATGATATACTGATATCCTGTTGTAAATAGGCTGCTTTATTTCTGTGCTTATGTCTTTCAATGTGTTTTTTAATTGAGAGTTGATTCATACCACGTCTTTTATATTTTGCTTGTGTTTTCTTTGTTTAGTTTTTTCCCTGTGTGTTGATGTTTTTAACTCTCCTGTGTCTGGTGTTTGGCTTTGCACAGCACTTTGGTCATCTGTAGCTGTTTTTAAATGTGCTTTATAAATACATTTATTATTCTTATTATTATTACTGTGTAAAATATACTTGTATAAATGGTCTAAATTCCTGCAGAAGGGGAAAATATTGATAGATATTTTTGCATTTACCTTAAATTGACAGTTAACACTGTCAGTCCCAGCTCATCATGTATATCTCAGTCATCATTTTTGTGTGTGCAGGGCTCTGTGATCTGGTAAGACTTTCAAAATAAAGCTGTCGAGTCAGTGATGATAAAATTGTGACGTCCAGTTGGACGTCAAAATAAAAGTGTGATGTTGCTGAAGATAAAGAAGCAATGTCCGTTTAAATTCTTTTTATATATAGCTTGTGGAGAAATATTTCACCACGTGCGATAATGATTAACAAGTCTCACAGTCACAGTTCGGTTGTGTTCAGGCCCTGAAACTACCTGGTGTGCTTTAGGAAAAACATTTAGGAGCTATTCTCATTAGTCGACTATTATTTGTTATTATTATTATTATTGTTTGTATCTTGTGTTCTTTGTGGGCGTGGGAGGGCGCTGAGTACCTGACCAATCGCTGGCAAGATTCACATAAAGGTAGCAGGTGTGTCACTGTTGGGTGATGCACCAAGAAGGCAATAGGCCAAATGACATCTGCCCCTTTTATAAGCTTTATAACATTTACAGAAGGGACGTACAGAGATACACAATAGGATTGTTTACATTGCGTAACAGAACTGCATATGATTGTGTGCGGACAGAGAGGGTCCGATGTCGGACCGTCTTTTGCCGTTAGAACACTGTGAGGAGTAAAAAGGTCCCGCTGTTGTTTATAAGTGCTCTTCCCCACGAGGAGAGCAGGCGAACGACTGTTCATTTGCTGCGGACATCTCCGCAGAATCGTTTAATTGCAACTTCGGGACACGTTATTGAAATCTGAAGCAGCAGTCGGCCACCGCTGCAGAATGTATGTAACGGAAACATTGGGACGTCTGGACATCAACTTGAGTATGACCAGACTGTAAAGGTGCATCAGTGGCCGAACGTTAATCTTTTTCAAGAGCATGCTTTTTTGTAACTTTTGACAAATAACCACGACAATTGGTTTAAACAAACCTCTGCTTCAAAACTAACACATCAACTTCTTAAAACAAGTCATCCTTTATTATTCATTTTACAAGGGAACCAAACCCGGTCTAATAGATGAAAGTCTGATTCTAGTCAGGCCAGTTCATTGCTGTGACAGCCCTCCAAGTGCACAATTCATGTCACCTGACTTTACCAGCACATCCAGCTAGAGCAGGTTTCCAAACCTTGCACAAATACAGCCAACAGTCTGCCAGCACTAAATGCAGGTCAAACTGTTTGTGTGTTTCGGTAATTCGGGGAAATGTATCCTTTTAAAGGTGCATCTACTCACAGAATGTGGCGCCTGGTTGTCATAACAGCCACTCTTCTGGTTTAAAAGGGATAAAAACCTGCTGGCAGACGTGATGAGTGATGTGCTGCACTGCTGATGATTGCTAACAAAGCGTGGAGGACAGCTCTTGATGTCAAATGTGTGAGCTTCCAATGTGATCATCAGACCTCATCGTATGTCTCCACACCTGATGCAGCGTTTGAAGCCCCCACCCCCAGCTTTTTACCTCACCAGCCTGAATTGAATCCAATGTTTGCCCCTCCTCACTCTCTTGTTTGAGAGACACTTTAGTTCCCAGCGATCAAACAAGCCGCTGCAGTTTTTTCTAACAGGTTTGTGAGCTTATTACCTTTTTTTAACATCCCACTGAGACAAAAACCAAACGCCAATTACAGAATTTCAGCCGCCTCTTGTAAAGCCAAAAATCAGTGTTGTGAAAAATCCCCTTAAGTGTTTTTTTTACCTAAATATTACAGCTAAGCCCCGCTCTGAATCCATGCAGGAGGCTAATTGGCAGCTTCTCTGTATAGGTCTGGCAGGTAGGGAGACCTTCCTTATGTGACAATCGCTGATCGAAAACCAATTAAAGGCACAGACACCGGCTTCACGGCCACGCACGATCTACCAGCAGCTGGTTTATGGGAAGGAAAGGGATATTCAGCGGTTCATTGTTGCTTGTTTGGAGTGTGCCCGAGTCGGCCCCTGTGCTGGAGGTGGAAATCAGACTCTGTGAGCCGCTGTGGTGTGGGGGCAGGTCTGATGAGAACAGGATCAGCGCCTGCAGAGAGCTGGAGACTGGCTCTGACAGACAACACTGCACACCAGAGGCCGTGTGATGGGCCTCCAGCTCCAAACTAAACAGATTTGGGCGGCTGAAGACGAGGAGAAATGTTTCCTACCTTTCATGGTGAAATATTACCTTCACACTGACATCCTGCTGCACTCTTTAGGTTTAAAATCAAGGTTTCCACACACAGAACAGAAACACTTTGGATCTTCACACATTTAAAAATGTGAACAAAGAGGATCCTCCTTGATGTTGTGGGTGGAGGAGTTTTTATCTTTGAAACAGCATTTTCTGCATTCACTTAAACACTCTCATCACTTCAGTCCACAATGAAATGTACTTTTTTGAAACACACAAATGGTCCATAAAGGTGTGTTTTTGAGCTCCAGTAATTGCCTCACAGTTTCACCTCAACACGTAATCTTTTGTCTCTTGGGTGCATTTTATCTATGCACACCGTGGAGCTCATGGAAACAGGATGTGAAACGCAAAAAGAACAAAGCGCTCTCTGCCATCTATGTGTAACGATATCATCAACAAACGTACAACATAGTGACTAAAAAAGCAATTCTTTCCTCTTTCCTGGTCGTTCTACAAGATATGCGTTTGTGTTTGAAGCGCTTAAACACCCCAAGAGCCATGTCTATTTTCCTTCATCCACACATCAAACAAACGATCAGAACTCTTGATTTTCCTGGCTGACGGTCGCTTTCCTTTTAAGACTGTTTGCTTCATCTGAGTGTCGAGTTTGTTTCTTTTTCTTTGGATTTTCACTTCTTTTTGAAGTTGTATCTGTAGTCATTCATCTTTTCTTTGTTTGTTCAGCCATAGTAGATTACTGTTTACTGTTTTCAACACTTGCAGAGAGCGGAAAAGCTGCCGCTTAGCTCCGCCTACCCTCTCTGGCAGACCAACCACTGCTGGCTGATGGAAAACTCGTCACTAACTGGGCGGGGCTTGTGATTTTTTCCATCAAAGGCGCCACAGACACCCAGTCCATAATAATACTATATACTGCAAATGCAAAGGCTTTCATCAGTGGGCCATAGGCTCAGTCACCATTGTGTTACCTCATTCAGCGATAGATAGAGACTTAACATTTATTTACATGAAAATCTTTGAGATTATTACTTTAAAGTAACTATTTGGCTCCAACAGATGAAATTAAACATGATCATGTAAATAACATCTCCTGTGGCCATTTTGAGTATAATGATGTCATCACAGGGCATACAACTTAATGTCTCTAGCACTTAGAGTTTTCATTTTATGTATTTGAATAGGATCATACGGTGGCTGACAAGGGCTATCACGCTGCAATGGCCCAAACACTTTCCATGCAACAGCCCAAAACAATTCAATGAAGCTGAAAAAGCCGAAACAATTACAATGTTACAATTTCATTTAGCAGACACTTTAGTCCAAAGCGACGTACATCTGAGAGTTAATACAACACAAGCAACGATCAGGACAGGAGGGAACGAAGTCAGTAAGAGCCAACAAACAGCTTCAAGTGCGATCGGACACTGGTGCAGAGAGGCCGTGCACAGGGTGTGTAGAAGCATCAGCAACAACAACAACGTCATCAACATCATGAAGGTCAGAGGTGTTCATAAAGAGCTGGGTCTTTAGCTTCTTCTTAAAGGTGAAAGGGATTGGGGACTTCCGGATGTGCTTTGCCGTGTGAAGACGTGCGTGCGGAGGCTCCGTGTAAAAGTAGCCAAAAATATTGATATCGCCATATTTCTACCATTTTGGGGGGTTGGACGAATAATGTTTTGTTTTGGGAGTTAACAAGTGCACTTTTAGTGCAGTTTAAAACCAAAAATGACTTCTCGGCCGACTCGAGCGGGGGGAGAGAAGCAGCAGGCGGTTAGCAACACGGCCTCCTCAGCTAGCAAGGACACTGTTAGCCCAAAACTTGTTGACGCCGGCATACCTCAATGGGCTAAGGATATGATGTCCGAGATTAAAAAAGCCAACGATGGAATTACGAAATACAGAGAGGAGATAAAGACCGAGATTGCGAGGTGTAAGGAAGAAATAGAAAAGGGAAGAAAAGAGACGAAGGGTGAGATGGAAAAATGGACTAAGAGTTTGGAAGAGAGCACTAAAGTCCAGTTTGAGTTACTACGTGGGGAGGTGAAGCTGATTGGCGATAAAACTAGCAGTCTGGTTAACAGGTTGGACAAACGGAAAAAAGAGGTGGATGAAGTGTTAAATGAGCAGTCTGACACCATAACAGACATGGGGACAAGACTGACAGAAATGGAGAAGGAGATACTGAAGCTGAGGGGACGAAGTGAAGATCTCGAGGCACGATCACGACGTAACAACATCCGTGTCGTGGGGGTAAGAGAAGGGGCCGAGGTAGGCAAAAAACCGTCAGAATTTATGGCTGGTTTACTGAAAGAAAAGTTGGGACTAGCAGCAACACCGACGCTGGACTGAGCACACCGGACACTCGGCGCGAGACGAGACGGGAACAGAGTACCACCAAGAGCATTCGTAGTGAGATGCCATTACTACACAGAGAAAGAGGAGATACTGAAGAAGGCGAAGGAAATGGAGAGAACACCCGAGGGTCGGAGCGGACAGGTCCACATCTTTCCGGACTACACCCAGGAAGTAAACAGTAAGAGAGCAGCCTTCAGAGAAGCAAGAAGCCTCCTGCGGACCTGCACGGGGATCAGATACGGGCTGCGTTACCCGGCAACCCTGGTGATCACGCCAGAAGGAGGACAAACAAAAACCTTCGAGAGCCCAAAGAACGCCGTGGATTACATCAAAAAGAAACTGAGCCCCGGGTGAAGCCTGTGGACTGATTTGATTCTGGCTAAGTAAACATTTACACACGCTTTCACGGACAAAATGGGATGACTAATATAGGCAGGCTATTGTCGACTAACCTGATAATATTGACAAAGTAATATTTGATTTCAGTGTATATTTTAAAGGGAAGGTATACATATATATATATATACATATTTTTTTATTTAATTTGTTTTATATCTCTTTCTAGGAGCTACTGTTGTCCTCCCTCATATTACTGTTTTATGCTATTCAAGGTTTAAGGGTTGATTGTTCCCCCCTGGCTACTGTTGCTTACCTTCTATGGTATTGTTTTTTACTTTTATTTCATTACTGTACCTTATTCAGGGTCTCATTGTGGAGAGCCCCCCCCCCCCGTTTGTTTTTCCCATTAGGGGATTAAGTCAAAAGGGTGATGTTATACTTCTAAGACTAAGGGTGTGATATGCACGGAGCTGCACACGGTATGCTTGGTGTGCAGGAGATGGTGGACCGGTTGGCCACGAGAGAGCTCGTTAAAGAGCATTGTGTAAGAGTTTATGTTATGTGTTATGTATTGACTGTATCTGTGTGTGTGATGCCCCCCCCCCCCCCCCCCCCCCCCCTTCCTTCCCAGACCCCCTCCTTTTAACTTTTTTGCTTTTGCTGCCAAATCTTCAAGGTGCGAACCGGATAGTGGGTACCATAGGGGCGCAATGGTGACATCAGGCTACAGTCTCCTGACATGGCAACAACCATGGTTCCGAGCAGAATGGACACAAAATTGATGAGCTGGAACGTAAGGGCGATCAATAAGCCAGCGAAACGGAGTAAGGTATTTTCACATTTGAGAGACCAGGGAGCAGAGATAGTTTATTTACAGGAGACACATTTGTTGAACAAGGACCACCTCAAACTCTGTAGGGGGGGATTTAATCAGGTCTATCACTCAAATTTCAATAGTAAGAGTCGGGGAGTGGCCATCCTTATACACAGGAATGTACAATTTATAGAAACAACTACTATAAAAGATAAACATGGTCGGTATATTATTGTGGTTGGAAAACTGTTCAATATGCCAGTGGTGCTGGCAAACTTATATGCACCCAATTGGGATAATGTTCAATTTTTTAAGGACTTATTCTCATTATTACCTAATTTGGATACTCATAATCTGATTCTAGGAGGAGACTTAAATTGTGTCCTAGATTCAACGCTGGACCGCTCTAGCCCAACATCCAATATATTAAGTAAATCAGCACAATGCATTAACTCTTTTTGCAAGGTATATGGTATATTTGATCCATGGAGATTCATAAACCCAACCTCCAGGCAGTACTCCTTTACTCCCCACCACATCGGACGTATACTAGAATTGACTACTTCTTAGATAGATTAGATAATAAACTGACCTCTATAGTAACACATATAGAATACTCTGGTATAGTAATATCCGATCACAGCCCAATCATATTGAAACTTCACTTTCCTGAGAACACGTCACCTCAGAGAATGTGGCGCTTTAATAACAGGCTATTGGCAGACGGCGATTTTACAAAATTCATAGACTCGCAAATAGACTTTTTCTTAGAGCTTAATGATACTCCTGACGTAAGTGGTGGCATTTTGTGGGAATCCTTAAAAGCTTATATACGAGGACAAATAATTTCATATAACACTGGTGAAAGGAAAAGAAAGATGAACCGTATTACAGAATTGACGAAGGCAATAAAAGAAGTTGACCTGGCAAACTCTACAGCCCCCTCTGAGGAGCTACATAAAAAGCGTATTTTGCTCCAAACTGAATATGATGTCTTAATGAATCAACGTGAGGAGGATCTATATCTTAGGTCGAGACAGGATCTCTATGAACATGGTGAGCGCGCAGGTAAGCTCCTGAGCGACCAGCTGAAGCAATCAGCAGCTGCTGGTAATATAGTGGAGATAGGAGATAATCTGGGAAACAAAATTATAGATCAGAAAGGTATTAACAACCAATTTAAGTCTTTTTATAAGGATCTGTATACCTCAGAAATAAATGACAGGGAGCGAGTGAAGAATTTTCTTGAAAATCTGGAAATGCCGTCCCTAGAGAGGGCAGATAGGGATAGATTAGAGGGACCTCTGACTGCAAGGGAGATAGAGAATGCAATTCGCAATATGAAGACAGGTAAAGCGCCGGGCCCAGATGGGTTCCCGAGTGAATTTTATAAAACATTTGCGCCTAAACTGATACCCCTACGCTGTAGAGTATATGAGGAGGTCCTTGATAAATAAACTTTGCCTCAAACAATGTCACAGGCTATGATCTCTGTGCTCCTTAAGAAACATAAGGATCCGCTTAAATGTGAATCGTACCGCCCAGTGAGTTTACTTGGCTGTGATTATAAGATATTGACCAAAGTATTGGCAGCTAGGATTGAGCCTGTTATAAGTAAGATAATACATCCTGACCAGACAGGGTTTGTTGCTGGTAGACAACTCTCCAGTAACCTCCATCGCCTTTTCAATGTGATGTACACTGCTGAAGATAATATTGAGCCTGAGATTGTGATATCCCTAGATGCCCACAAAGCCTTTGATAGAATAGAGTATTTCTATCTGTTCACGGCTCTTGAGAAATTCGGATTTGGTCCGAAATTCCGTTCATGGATTGAGATAATATATGCAAACCCCCAGGCTATGGTAAGAACAAACAATATAATATCTGAACCTTTTCCTCTGTTTCGGGGAACAAGGCAGGGGTGCCCCTTGTCACCCCTGCTCTTTGATATGGCAATTGAGCCCCTTGCAATAATGCTGATGAATGCTGCTGGACTTGGGGGAATACACAGGGGGATGCAAAACCATAAACTTTCTCTATACGCCGATACAAGCATCCCGTTGGCTCTGGATATTATTGAAGACTTTGGGAAGGTTTCGGGTTATAAAATTAATCTAGAGAAAAGTGTTCTTTTCCCAATTAATAAGCAGGCGAGGAGACTATCATTCCAGGCCTATCCTTTCACAACACATAAAGATAAATTCACCTACTTGGGTGTCAATGTGAAAAGTAAATACAAAGATTTATTTAATCATAACTTTAAAGTAACACTGGATAAGGCAAAATTAGATATGGAAAGGTGGTCATCTCTCCCCCTATCATTAGCAGGGAAGATAAATTCTGTTAAAATGAATGTAATGCCACGGTTCCTCTATTTGTTCCAGACAATTCCAGTTTTCATTCCTAAATCATTTTTTAAAGAACTGAATAAATGTACATCCACCTTTATCTGGAAAAAAACAGTCCCCCGGATAAGAAGAGAGTTCCTTGAGAGACAGAGAGAGGAGGGAGGCCTGGCTTTACCAAATTATATGCACTATTATTGGGCTGCTAATGTACATAAGCTGTTGTTTTGGGTCTCGCAGTTAGATGACGATGAAACCCCAGTGTGGGTACATATGGAAAGATATGCATCTAGCCCGGTGTCCCTACGCTCCCTGGTCTGCGCTCCTCTGCCCTTAAGCAAACACCTTTACACAAACAACCCTGTTGTACAGGACTCTATCAAAATCTGGGTCCAGTTCAGAACGCATTTTAAAAACAGAAACGCCCTCCTATCTGCTCCCGTCTGTGGCAATCATTTGTTTTCCCCGGCCCTTCGGGGAACAGCGTTTCGGGAATGGTATAGAGCTGGGGTGGAATGTGTTAAAAATCTTTTTAAAGATGGGGTATTCATGTCTGCTGCTCAACTGGAGAAGGAGTATGGAATCCCCTCAAAGACTAACTACCTCAGATATTTTCAAGTTCGAGAATTTGTGAAAAAAACATTCTCTCCATCCCTCGCACTACCACGGAGTGGATGGATAGATGAGCTATTGGATACGAACCCGACTCTTAAAGGGATGGTTTCCAGGATCTATGTGAATATCCAGAAGGTGGCTTCCCCATCCCTTGATTACATAAAAAGGAAATGGGAAGAAGAGTTAGAGTTGGACATATCGGAGGTTGACTGGAGATGGGCAGTAGAACTAATACACTCTTCTTCTGTATGTGTTAGACACGGATTGATACAGTTTAAAGTGTTACACAGACTTCATTTTTCAAGGGACAAACTGGCAAGGATATATTAGGGGGCTGATCCGACTTGCCCTAGATGTAAACAGGTGCCAGCCAATATATGCCACATGTTCTGGTCTTGTCCCAGGCTGAAAGACTTTTGGACCAACATTTTTAAAACCTTCTCATCCATTTATAACAAAAATATAGAGCCCGGCCCTCTGGCAGCCATCTTTGGTGTGGCACCAGGGGAAGCACAACTAACGACTGCTCAAAGGAAAGTAATAGCATTCTCTTCATTGTTGGCCAGGAGATTGATTTTATTTAACTGGATAAAGGCAACACCGCCATCTCACAAACGATGGATGGAGGAGGTGATGGCACACCTTAAATTAGAGCACCTTAGATGTACGTTGCAGGGAAACTCTAAGAGATTCTCTAAGGTCTGGCAGCCTTTTATTTCTCATTTTGAACAGGAGCTCTCGTCTGCTCCAACATAACTGGCAGCTTCTACCCCCCCCCCTTCTCTTTCTCTTTTTTCTTATTTTTATTTATTTAATGTAATTTAATTTAATTTTTATTATTATCATCATTATTATTATTTATTTTATTTTTAACTATCACTATTGTTATTATTGTTGTCATTCTTGTCATTTCTATTTACCTATTTATTTTAACCCGAGAGTGTCTGGACCACGTAGGTGGTGGGTATGTTTGATGTCTGGTACTAGTATGATCCGTCTTGTTACTGTTTGTCTGTAGTTTAGTCCTGTATTTGTGATGTATATTTTGAGTCCTGTTATCTTGTTTTGAATGGGATGTTTGAATATGAAAATCAATAAAAACACTTTGATTATTATTATTAAAGGTGAAAGGGACTCTGCGGACCGAATGGAGTTTGGTAGCTCGTTCCACCACCGGGGGACGACTGAGGAGAAGAGTCTAGTTAGAGACTCAGGGCCCTGTTGTGATGGGAGTACCAGGCGCCTTTCATTGGCAGAGCGTAGTGGGCAGGGCGAAGTGTAGACCTGGATGAGGGCGTTCAACACAATGGTTTGGGCCATGCACAAAAACCTTCTCCCTTAAAACGGCACGTAAAGTGATGACATCATCATCTCGCAATTACTTATATGTGGAGAATGATAATATTGCTGCACAGAGAGCCGGCTGAACAAAGCGAAGGGCGAGCTAAGAAAGTTGATTTCAGGTTTCAGGTTTTTACAGCAGTGAGCCTCTGGTGTCTCCTCGTGCTGCTGCTCAATGTGTGTTTGAAGGAATTCACATTCATTCTGATGCAAAATCCCTGTGTGAGAGAGGAACTGCACACAATACACTCTCTCATCTGCACACAACACACACACACACACACACAAAGTGGAACATAATTCCAGCCATTTGAGCAGAGCGCAGCAGAACATGTGGGGCTGCTGTGAGGGCAGTATTTACATTTTTGGAAACCGTCTGTCAATTTCTAATGTGATATTTGGAAAATCCTTCACATACACACTGTGGCAGGCTCAACATGATCCACACACACACTTGTGTACACATAGTGACAGCTGTGGGTATTAAGTGGCAGTGTGATGGATGGGGTTCAGACAGGATGGCCCTCATAACCTCCCCTTTATTTACCCTCCACTGACTGACAGCAGGGAGAGAGAGGGGGGAGGAGGGGAGGAGGGGAGGAAACACGAGAGGAGAGGAAAAGGGAGAGAATACAAGAGGAGGGAAAAGGAGGAGATGGAAATAGAAGAGGTGACGGAGGAAAGGAATAAAGGAGAGAAGAGAGGAGACAGGTTACAGGAGGAAATAGGGGAGGTGAGGACAGGAGTCAGAAGATATAGGACAAGATTGAAAAGAGAGGAAAACAGGAAAGGGATGTTGGAGGGAAAAATAGCAGAGGTGAATGAAAGGAAGAAGAGGAGAAGAGTGGAGAGGAGACAAGATGAGGAAAGGAAAATAGGAGAGTGGAGGAGAGTTGGGACCAATTACAATAGGAGAACAGAGAAGAGAGGAGACAGATTAAAGGAGGAAGAAGAGGAGAGGAAAGAGAAGAGGATCGGAGGAAAATGAAAAAAAAGGGGCGAGAGTGGAGAGGAGGAAGGAAGAATATTTAAAGTAAGGAAAGAAGATAAGGAACATAGATTGAGGTAAGGAATGGAGATGGAGTAGGGAAGAAGGGAGAGCAAAATTAGATAACATAGACGAGATGGTTAAATAAATATAAGCCGAGTTAAGTATAGAGAAGAATGGAGGTAAGGACTTAAAAGAAGACAATGTTAGAAGGAGGCACAGTGAGAACAAGAGAGGAGAAGAAGTGACAGCAGGGAAAGAGAGGAGAAGCGACGAGGAGGAGAGGAAGATGAAAGAAAGGAGATGAGAGGACGGGGGAGACGGGAGATGGGCAGGGAGGGCCGAAGAGGAGATGAAAGCAGAGGCAGCCGATGGAGGTTAAGAGACAGAGGGTGGGGGTGTAAATAGAGCTGAAGGTGAGATGGGGGGGGGGGGTCTTAAAGAGCCACATAAAGAAATCAAACTGTTGAAATTGAAAAAAAATGTCCTTATTGGTGACAGTGACCCTGCGATGATGGGTGCACACTCTCCTCACCTCCTTTAAATCCTCCAATCCCACAGGTCAGTGTGCTGCCTGTCAATCAAACTGTGAGCCAAGAGGAGAACTTTCCGTTTGATCTGTGCCGATACCTTCACATGAGCTCCGTCTAACTGTGCGCCTTCACTCCATCCTGATCTAAATGGGCCTTTTCTCCGACTCGTGTGATCTCTTTCGACTCTTTCTGTGACTCTTCCTTTTTCTCTGTGACATTTAAAAGCAGACCACCAACTGTAAGCAGGCAGATATTTTGCCGTTCAGCTTTATCAGGTTCACTGATTGTGCCTGATCATGCAGGTGTGTTTAAACAGCTGTAATAATATTTACACCCCTTTTTTAGCGTGTTCATCCTAAAAGCAAAGCAGCCAACACGAATCACTCATTCAAACTTCTTCAAAAAAACAAGTTAAAAGTTGTTTTTCTGTAGTCAGCTCAGGATATTTACTCTTAAAATTCTGCATCATGATGTTGTTATTTCTCCCCGTTCACTGCATTTAATCACAAATCACTGTCGCGCTGCAGTGAGGCAGGATTGTGATTCTCGTGAATCCTGTTCTCCCCACTCTTGCGTATTTGTGCACATTAGTAGGTACGGCTGCACGATTACGACCTAAATGATGATCATGACGATTCATTCATTTCAGGGACAAAATTAGTTATTATTATTACTTTAACTTTTAAATAAACAGAGCAACACTTTCAGTTCCTTTTTGTGCTGCATTCTGGCTCATGTCTGACTTGACCAATGACTGTACATATAGATGGACAACGCGTCTCAATCTGCTCCCATTGTACGTAATTGATGCCAAAATAGCCCCTGTGATAGGCGCTGCAATCTTGCGATGGTGATGTCATATGGAGCCAGAGTCTGCGCAGTAGAGATCGGCGAGTGAAGCGACGGTGCCACTTCCGCTAACCCAAACACACACTTAACTTACCAAAAAAAACAGCAAGGGGACGCTGTTTAACAGCAGAACAGCCTCTCTGTGTTGGTCTGAGGTTAACGTTCACAGTCATGGAAACTTCAATGACTGTAGTGATTGTTTTAGTTACGTTTCTACTCGTGGATCGTCCTCCGCTCTGCTCACCCGGAACTGATTGGCTGCAGGATCCGAATTTGTCAACAGAGCTGTCAATCATCATTCTGACAGCATCAAATAACTAATTAAAAATAAACTTGTCAGAAAAATGAACACTTGGACATAAATCAGCATGATAAGAACTAACTATGACAGAAACCATGTTTGAGAAAAATTTATTGGACGTGTATTTTGATTTTATAGTTTGACTCATGTCCCATCTGTTTATTTATTTATTTAATGTTTATTTGTGTAGGGACAAATATGAAGCAAGTAAACCGATGCCACACACTACAGCATGTATGGCCTTGGCTAATTTGCAATGCCCGTCCCTAGATGGGCCTTTAAAATACATTAAATCAACAACAAATACACAAGAGACAATACAAAACAGACTCAACAGCAATAAGACAGATAAAACAATACAGGATACAAAATACACTCCTCCAATAAAACTTAATGTAAAACAGGGAGCACAAAATCATACATGACTACAAGACTGAGCCCTCTTCAAAAACTGTTTCAGTTTGAGTTTAAAATGCTCCAAGTCAGGATCCAGTTTGAGCTCTGCAGGTAAAACATTCCACATATTGATCCCCTGAACAGAAAAAGCGCTTCGTCCAAGTGACAACTTGTGAAAGGGCACCTTACAATCTCCATTAGATGCTCCACGTGTTATAGAGCCTGATAGTCTCAGTGGCACCACGAGGTCACTGAGCACCTGAGGAGCCTGATGATGTAAGCATTTATGGACGAGATTAGCAAATTCAATAAAATGATCAAAACTTAACATATTACATTTTTTTAGAACAACACAGTGATGTGATCTTAACGGCTACCTGTCTAAAATCTTTATGGCTTTATTATATATCATCATCAGAGGCTTGATTGTTGAAGATGCTGCTTGTGACCAGGAGGTTACACAATAACTTAGATGTGAAGAAATCATAGAATGCATAAAGCTATTAGCAGCGTGGAATGGTAGACAGTCTCTGATAAGCCTGAATGTGTGTAAGTTAGCTTTTGCGATTCTGCTCACCGTTTTCACATGCTTATCAAATTTTAGGTGTGAATCTAATACAAGGCCGAGATATTTTACTGCTGGAGCCTGCTCAATACATTGTCCATTAATCTTCAGGTTTAACTCATTGGCTTCAGATGAGGACCGAGCTTTGGAAGAAAAGCAAACAGACACAGACATGAGCTCTCAAACCAAGCTGCTATGGACTGTAAATGATATGAAAGTTTTGTGAAAACTGATAGAGTGGTTTTACCAGATACATACAGGACTGTATCGTCTGCATACCTCTGCAAACCGGCTCCAAGACACGACTGTGGTAAGTCATTTATGTACAAACTAAAAAGAAGTGGACCGAGAACTGAACCCTGTGGGACCCCTGTTTTACTCCTTAAAAAACATGATTTCTCATTATTAATGACGACACATTGTTCACAATCGGAAAGATAGGATTTAAACCACTGTAACGATTTCCCTGAGAAATTTAATTTTGAAAGTTTATGAATGAGGATGTCATGATTTAATGTATCGAATGCCTTCTTAAGATCAAGGAAAACCGCCCCTACTACTTCACCTTTATCCAGTGAGGATTTAAGCTGTTCTAAAAAGAAACAGTTAGCCGTCTCTGTGGAGTAATGCTGACGGAAGCCAAACTGTAGTGGGTTTAGATAACTGTTTGATTCAACATATTTTGTCAATTGTTGGGCAACAACTTTTTCAAGTATTTTAGAAAATACAGGTAAGATACTAATTGGCCTATAGTTACAAGCCTGGTCAACTGCTCCAGATTAAAAAAATCACTCTCGCTTGCTTCCATCTACAGGGGAAACTTCCACTGGAGATGGACAGGTTAATAAGACGAGTAAGAGGTTTTACAAGGACACTTTTATGATTTTTTAAAAAGGAGGTGTCGAGGTGAAAAAGGTCTTTTGAGCGACTGTTGGGAAGTTTATCTATTAATTAAAGAACTTCTCATTTGTTTGTTGGAGGCTAAAAATGGGGGAACATGTATTTCTCTGTACAGGTACCTCTACTCTGGGAAGTTTAAAATTGTTGGTCAGTTCCTCAACAGACAAAACAAAAAAACTATTGAATTCATGGGCAATTTGTTTGTTGCAAGAGATTAACTGATTCCCAACTTTAAGGTCACAAATAGAAGTCTGTTTGCCTAGTGGTTTTATTATACTATTTATTTGCTTCCACATTGCAGAGCAGTTTCCTCTGGCTTCAGTGATTGCTGAGAGGTAATATTCAGCTTTTGCAGTTCTCAATTCTTTAGTAACACGATTTCTTAGACCTTTATATACAGACATATCATTATTTGAGCAGCTTTTCATTGTAGTTCGCAGAGCCTGATCCCTTTGTTTCATGAGTTTTCGAATCGAGTCATTTACCCAAGGTAAAGAATGTTTCCTATTTAAGTTATTATGCTTTTTCAGATACTTGCCAACAATCCCTTCAACAGTATTCATTAGTTCATCACAACAGTTATGTACATCATCCTCATTAAATACTTTATTCCACTGTGTTGCATTTAGTTCACTTTCCAACATTGGCAGATCTTGTTTGAGGATAGTCAACACGTGGGCTTTAGATTGGCTGTGAGTTTGAAAACGCGGTTTAGTCAGCTTCCTTGACGCTAATATCATGTTGTGATCAGACATACTGGTCATGAAATTATATGACTTAAATATGCGTTCTTTCCTATTGGAGATAATCAAATCAATTTGAGACCTAGTAGTCTTTGTAATCCGTGTAGGACCTTTAATAATCTGATTAAAATCAAACTTTGTCATTAAGGTTTTAAGTGTTCTTCTCTTACTTTTATCCAACCAGTCAATATTGAAATCACCAAACACTAAAACTTCCGACTCGTGAGAAATTGTTTTCAGTAATTTCTCTTAATTATCATAAAAGCTTCTGTCACAACCAGGAGGATTGTATGAAACCATTATCCGGAAATGCATCCGGGGAGATAAACAAACATTAAGACAGAGATATTCAATCGGTACATCACAATCCAATGCAATTTGTGTACATTTAAAAGTGTTTTTGATGTATATCAAAACTCCCCCTCCTTTGTGAGTTGTCCTATCTGTCCTGAAGCATTTGTACCCAGGAACATCAATTAAAGTGTTTTGAATCTTACTATGGAGCCATGTTTCACTGAGGCATAAAAAGTGCAAATTTGAATCCATTAACAGTGTTTTAATTTCATCATGCTTAGGAAGTAAACTGCATACATTCAGATGACCACCAAATATACCTTTCGGTTTAGTTTCTCTGTCCCAGATAACTTTTGCATGACTCACAGTTTGAAAAACGTGGTCAAGTGTGTGCTTACTCACTGATCAACTTCTTGGAGTTTTCGTTTGAGTTAGTTGTCCGGGTTCCTTTTCCTTTTCTGCGGGGACAGTCCCAGTGGGGTTTGAGTCCTTTTGCCTTAGACTTATGCCTTTTGGAACGGCCACATTTCCCAGTGTGGCTCTCCTCTCCCCGGTCACCGAGGTAGAAGTCGCCACTGAGACTACTCCACCAGTCTGATCTCCCTGGCCAGCCACAAAATTTGTGGGAACAGGCTCTTCATTCGATCTCCAGTTATCATCTGCCGCCGACGCTTGATTTTAAAAACGGTTACTCTGCACTAGCTCCACGGCTACGGCTCAGGAGGGCACAGTCTTTGTTTGTCATCATGGCACCTTCCATGTCTTCTTATACTCCCGTGTCTTCGTTTGAATGGCCAGCTCGTGCTATAGCCAAGGTTGAAGACTGCAAGTTTGTTAAGAAGGAAAGACAGCACATGTTGCATGGAGCCCAACAAACCATGCTGACATTGAGCTGCCCGACCCATCTCCAATCCCTCTCCACACCACGCCATACCTCATGTAAGAGACAAAACTACCCTGAGCACGGATATTTTCTGCGCAGATGTGTTTGTGTGATCGAGAGAGGAAGTGTGTGTGTGTTCTTGTTATTTATGGCAGCCAGGATTTGAGATGATAGAACTGTTAACATGGAGGAGGCGGGCTTTATGACCTATACTGCAGCCAGTCAGCAGGGGGCCCCCAAAATTTTTTGGCTTCACTTTTAGGGAGCTGTCATGTCTTCCATCTTTTAATACAGTCTATGGACTTGACGCTGGACGAGGACGGGGAGCAGCTCGTTCTTCCTCTCGGCCTTCATACACTCATCATGCTGCACTTTGTAACTCTGTAGTTGTGTTGCTTGGCAGTGCAGACGCAGGTTTCATGACCTCTTTGCTGATCATTTTGTCTTGCTTAAAGTAATAATCGCAAAGTTTTTCATGTTAATAAATGTCTGTTAAGTCTCCATCTATCGCCGAACGCGGTAACACAATGGTGATTGAGCCTATAGCCCACTGATGAAAACCTTTGCAGTTGCAGTCGCAGGAAAAAATCACAAGCGGCGCCCAGTTAGTGACGCATTTCCATCAGACAGCAGTGGCTGGTCTGCCAGAGAGGGTAGGCGGAGCTAAGAGGCTGCTTTTCCGCTCTCTGCAAGTGTTGCGAGTAAACAGTAATCTACTGTGGCTGAACAAACAAAGAAAAGATGGATGACTACAGATACAAGTTCAAAAAGAAGTGAAAATCCAAAGAAGAAGAAACAAACTCGACGCTCAGATGAAGCAAACAGTCTGAAAAGGAAAGCGACCGTCAGCCAGGAAAATCAAGAGTTACAACCGGAGCCAACCATGGACGTCACACATGCAGTACTGTCTGGATATCTGGGACGTGTGCTCCCGTTTATCACCATAGGTGCCGCCAAAAAGAACGACACTGAGCTCTTCGATTTCAACTCTAACATCTAACACTGCCAGGATGGAGATGACAGAGAAACAACAGAAACAAGTTGACCAGAACTGGAAGGTCCTCCAGCTTCCCTGAAGTCACAGCTGGAAACATTCTGCCTTCCCACTGAGAATCAAGAGTCGAACAGTAACATTACAATGACTGCGTTTACATGCATTAAATATTCTGGTTTTGGCACTTATTCTGAAAAAGACAATATTCCTACAAAGCTTCTGCCATGGCCGATGGAAATGAGTATTCCTCTAATAGCCCTGTTTACACGAGGCTGCTGTACGTATCAGTCTGGCTGTTTTGGCACATGTACAGGAATGTTTATAATCCGCTTGGTCCCTGAGCAGTAAACCAAATCAAATATGGAATATTGTCAGATACAGAGGAAGAGTGGAAAATCAGAGCGCATGTACATTTATTTACTGGTGTATCTGTTGTTGCTAAGTAAAAAGGTATTAATCTTCTCCCACTCTCTTCTCCCAGTGTTTCCTGTCTCTCTTCAACTGTCCTAAAAAAACTTAAGGCAATCATGGGCAAAAAATAATCTTTAAACTTACAATCTCAAAGTTCTCAGTTTCGTTAAACGTCTGTGTTTGGCGGCACCTCATTGCGATTGCAGGCGCATACATCCCAGATAACCAGACGTCCACTGTCAGCACCGGTTGTAACTTGCTGACGGTCCCTTTGTCTTCATCTGAGCGTTGAATTTGTTTCTTTTTCTTTGGATTTTCACTTATTTTTGAAGTTGTATCTGTAGTCATCGATATGAATTGTTAAATTGATCGGTTGATGATGAACATTAAATGACAACTGTTTCAATAATCAAAAAATCTTTTCCTTTTCAATGTCAAAGCTTTGCTGGTTCCAGCCTCTTACAAACTGCTGCTTTTCTTTTTATTATGACAGTAAATGAATCTTTTGGACTGTTGGTCCAACAAAAACAATTTTAAAACATAAAGAAAAACTATGACGAGCATTTTTCACCCCTTTTTGACATTTTAGAATAATCAATAATTGTTGGTTCTAGCTGAGCTAAAGAGGTGAGATCATTGTGGTTCCGTGTGCAGAGCGTGAAGAAGACAATGACTCATTTTACACATTTCTTTGCTGATTATTTTTGCTGCTTTCACCAGCTTGAAGAGCACATAGATGGTACAGACACCTGACCTGTGGGGGCGCTGACACACTCGCTGTGACACACACACCGTCTCACCTACCCAGAGAACACACTGAGTAATCATACAGTCTGTGTGTTTCTTTCCAAATATTCATATGTGGTTCCGACACCGATAGAAGTGTGTCCTGTGTGCCTGTTAATCATCCGATGTGTGAATTCGATCTGCCTGTCAAATCTTCACACCTCCTTTCCCGTGCGGAGTGTTAGCTGTACCCGTTAGCATGCTAACTGTGAATCAGCATTCAGGTCGGGCAGCGAGCAGCCATGTGAGTCAAAGCTGTGTGTATTCCTCAGATATTAAAATTTCCTGGAGACAATATCAGCGCGGATCCACTGATGTCCTGCTTTATCTCTCAGCGCGGACATCCTTTACAAATAGCATTTCCTCTTATTGATACTGATAGTGTTTGCTGAGGGGATTACAGATTGTGATATAAGTGAAATAATCTGTCGTCTGAGCCGGCTGCAGGACAAAGAAGATTACAGAGGAGAATACACGATTGCGTCTGGTTCCCTTCGTCTCGGCCGTCCTGTTTGTTGTAGGTTATGTGCTCCTCTGTCAGCGGCTGCGCCGTGTGTTTAACTTGTCAGAGTGGCATTTAGGAGCATTAGTGTGTGTGTGTGTAGGGCAGCTGTGTAGCTACAGTACAGTAAGCTGCTGATGCTCCTGTCCCCCTTTGATTTACATCTCCTCTGTAAATCGTCTTGTGTTAAACTCTGTATACATCCCCACAGGGAAACAAATTGCGTGCACCACTGAGGACAGATTGCTTACAGATGCCACGAGGTGCTTTATGATTCACCCTGATTCCTCATATATCAGATGTTTAAGAAGGAGAAGAAAAACAAAACAATAAAACACGTCACGTTTTTAGATTGATATTGTTTTTCCGGTTTTCCAACAATAAGCGGAGCCACAGCCGGAGGCAGGTGAATAAAACAATCACTATGCAGCGACTCACTGTGGGTAAAACTTCTTTTTGTCTTTGAGGATCTGCACGGTGATGTCAGCAGAATGCAGGAGCTGAGTATTATATCACAGGCCTGTGTTGTTGTGCCTGCATTGCTCGCAGAGATGTAGAGATTAAGCTGCTTCCTCCGGCTCTCTGCCTTCTACATTCTGCTTATGGAGGCAGAACAGCAGCTTGCATGGTGAGTGCGAGGAGGCTGGCAGAGGGAGGGAGTGTCTGAAGGCATTATGCAGAGTGCACCGGCAGACTCTGATGGCTGCAAACACAGACGGATCAATGACGGTCAAACACACAACAAACTCCCACAGCTGCTGAACTCTCTCAGAGAGGAGTCTGAGCAGCAGAGAACAGAGCCGGCTGGATGCAGGCAGCCCCTCCCACGGAGCAGGAATGTGAGGATTTGCAGGTGAAACGGCACGCTGTCGAGGTCATTGCTTCAACTAAAGTAGAAGCTCCTAGATAAACCTGATTATTGCTTTGTCTGTCCACAGGATGATGCATGCAAACAACCTTTTAAATGCTTGTTTTGTCTGAGTTTGGATCATTTCTGATGCAATCTCAGGACATCACAAGAATGGAAATGCTCAGGCTTTCAAGTAACAGCTTCACGAGAATGTCTTGCTCGATTTGACAGAAGATTCGACATTTCAGGAATTATGTGAATTTGTCTCTCCTCTGTTTGAATGACTTTCTTGACATTATTGTGTTAACAAACAGAAGTCATCTTTTTTAAGGAATCTGTCAGTGTTGTAGTATCGAGTCCATGACTCGGACACTGACTCGCTCACTGACAGCATTCGGATGATGTGGAACGATGTGTCTCCCCCAATGAGTGGTGTGCATTTACACACGACGCACAGTGCTGTAACTTCATTGATCATTTAAATCTGTAGGTAACTCGACCCGAAACTCGACTTGTATTCTTCTTTTGTGACTCAGACTCGACTTGGACTTGAACACTGGGGACTCAAGAGTCAACTCGGACTCGAGGTTTGGTGACTCAACTACAACACTGGTATCTTTATATATCTTCTAAACCTAAAAACATTCCCTCTTTAATCCTATTAGCCTACTTTAAACCTAGAAATCAATTTATCGTACGTCTTGACAGCAACAATCAAAGCTTACAGCTAACTGATCAGTACATTTTTTAGTGCAACAAGCAGCCAGTGTGCAGCAGGCCTCCTTCTCATATGGTTCAACACACAGGAACATAAAGATCCTTCCTGCTGTTTCGGTTTGAGCTGCTCTGATCTGCAGCGGGGGGGGCTGAACATCTGGACCAGTGGGAGTTTTACTGGTGATCTGTGGACCTGTCGGCCACAACGAGCCCACTGACACCCACAGAAAAACGTTTTCACACACCCCCTGCCATTTGCACAGCCTGCCTCGTGTTTTGTGTCTGCATCTTTCTTTTCCTTCCCTTTTCAATTTGGTACAAAGTCTGTCGCAAGCAGAATAATCATCAAAGAAGTCAGACAATAACATTATAAATAATATAATGTTCCCATTTAGACCCATTTCTATACAAATCAGCTTTTTAAAGCTTTTGCGTTCATAATTATATGTTCAGCTTCGTCCTCACTGTGGGCTGGTTTTCTCATTCTTACACATCACTTATCTCAACTTCAGACCAAGTAATTGAAATGTTCTCTTCCTCCACCTTCAGAGGTCACATTTTTAAATCTCATTCTCTCCACCCGGCCCTGCATGCGGCCCCGCGCCTGACATTGAGCAGCAGTTAACTCCATGTAAATACCCGAGCTGCCGAGGGTTGGGCCGGGATGGAGTCTCCATTAAGTTGGGTAATACAGCGCGACGCTGTTTAAACAAAGCCCCTCAGCGGGACTCTGCTGCAGTTCAACCTCAGCGCCTGTAGGATTCCTGACTGGCCGGACTGTAATGAGGAGGGAGTGCCTGCGAGGCGGCTGACCCCCCGCCGATAACCAAATCTGCCCCACTGATCTGAGCAAGGACACGAAGATGAATTACAACGTGGAAGTCACAGTGGGACCGAGTGAAACAGGCAGATAATGACATAACTATTAATTTGCCCTCATCTTTGGCTCCTCTTTCATCACTTGTGCCAAGCGGTGATTTTTTAATGTGTTTTAGCATATGTGGAGTGACATTGTGTTCAATCTCAGAGGGGTTATTGTACGACCCTATAATATGGAGGGGTATGTTAGTGTGCACTCCTCAAACCAGCTCTGGAGCGTCAGACCGCCGGGAGTTCGGAGTTGTCAAGCCCAGGGCGGGGGGGGTTGGGACATGTTAGCAACCCCAGTAGCCAGGATCTTTACAGTGAGGCTAACCTGGACTGTGACACCGAGGGGGAGTAAGATACGGTAGGGGGATATGAGTAAGAGGCATCAATTTGTGCAGGGGTTCATTTGGGAAAGCCAAAATGCCAGGAGCGAAACACGGCAAGAAAACCACCACTGTCTTCTCTGTGCTCAAACTGAGCTCTGTTGGTCTCTGACTGTAGGTAGCGGACTGCCTGTGGCTTCCCTGGGGGTCTGATAACTCCAGATGCCCCTGTGCTAGTTATCGGAGCTAACACCAATACTTCACGATGCTTAGACACCATCACCGGGCAGAGTCATCAGACAGGACCGCTAGCTGCACAGCTACAACAGGAGCTAGACTTAGCAGCGGTTATAGTTGCATTCCTTTCCCAATTTAACCAGACGTCTACAGTTTGCCTTCATCTGAGCGTCAAGTTTGTTTCTTTTTCTGTGGATGTTCACGTTGTATCTGTAATCATCCATCTTTTCTTTGTTTGTATATAGTAGTATATACCATAGTAGATTACTGTTTACTCGCAACACTTGCAGAGAGCTGAAAAGCAGCCGCTTAGCTCCGCCTACCCTCTCTGGCAGACCAACCACTGCTGGCTGATGGAAAACGCGTCACTAACTGGGCGCCGCTTGGGATTTTTTTAGCGACACCCGGTCTGTAATAATGCTATATACTGCAAATGCAAAGGCTTTCATCAGTGGACCATTGTGTTACCTCATTCGGCGATAGATAGAGACTGAACAGAAAATCTTTGAGATTATATCTTTAAGCAAATGTATCTGTCGATCAGGAGCCGTTTATAAACTAAAGGTGTGTTATTACTTTACTCATGTCTTTGCTCAGAGACAGTCCGCTCCAGTGATGTCTAAAAGCTCTGATCATCAATAACTGTCTTGTCTCCCTCTCTCTCTCTCTCCTATCAATACTAAACTGTTTTTCTGAGCGCCCCCTACAGGTCTGAAACTTTTCTTTTGCATGTGTTTTCTGGGTTCGTGTCTCTTTGACGTTGCATCTTTCCTGTATTCGCGGCGCATTTGATGTTTGTTTGTTTCGGCCTCTTGCAGCACGTTTCTGTCGTTGTGTTTGTTTGGTCTTTTGCGTTTCTGAATTTGAAGCCTGTTTCTTCTGACAGAAACCATTTGGGCTGTTGCAGGGTGATTGCCCTTGCTGGCCACCGTACATTACAGACCATGACTTTACTATGCTTTTTCACTTGTGACAGACTATAAGTGTATTATGTTTTAACTTGTCACATTAAAAGACTGATGTTGATGTAAGGGAGGAGTAACGTGTCTGAGCCGACAAGAAGGATGAGCGGTGTGCAGGGTGGTGTTGATGCAGCGTGGCAGCCTTTCACTCAGTCTGCTCTCTGGAATAACCTTCTCTCGGCTCTGTCTGATTGAAAAATTACATCAACTGCACGAGACACTCGACACTGAGATCAATTCAACCGTCGGGAATCATTTTCAATTTAGAGACATTTACTCAGACTCATCCACAGTCCTTAATCCAGCAAATCCCCGCTGCTAACGAATCTTTCATTAAGTTGATCTCAGTGTTTTCTCTCAAAGGGCAAAAAAAAGCTGCAGATTTGTAACCAAAACCTTGTTGACTCTCCCGTTTTGTAAAGTAACACATTTATAAGAAGTTGACTTGAGCAGAATTAATGGTGTTTTTCATGCATGGCAAGACGGATTACTCCTTTTAGCTTCACTGCAGCCTTCAGTACAGAGTTTTCGCACCATCGTTCATACTCTTTCCTTTCTCGCTTTAAACTTCTAAACTCGGGAGGCCGTCTGCATAGCAATGAGGGTGTGAATCAATGGCAATGTGAGGCGGCTGGAATTATGATATTATCTACAAGTGGGCAATTGTACCGATCCGAATCAATCAATCACAGAGCCGCTTCGGAAGGAAATGACTAAATTACCACACCTGTCAAAGCGGCCGCGGTCACAGAGAAAACTAGTCGCTTCTTAAACTATTGAATAAAGAGGTTTGTGATCAGGCTGCTGCTTTGATTTTCAATCAGCTCGGGATAATGAGATGAAATAATCCGGCAAAGAAGTCAGAATACAATATGATGGGGATTTTTCAAGTGTTGCAACAAACAACACAGATATCCTCACTGACCTAAAGTGGGATCTGTTCTTATAGACAAGTTTCTGAGCTGGAGGATGGAGCAGCTTTTTTACACGTGTTGTATTTTTTTCAGTCTGGGTGGTTTGCTTCAGTGTAGTCAGGCTGAGGGGGCTCATAAACGTCTGTGCCCAGGGTCAGTTGTTGTCTCATAATCCATCCAAACAGTGGTCATACTTCTGATTGCATCCAGTTGAAGCTGACTGTTGAAATGATGCGACTGGGATGTCTCTTCAGTTTCTAATAGCAGTGTAATCAAACCATGACAACACGTATCCTGCATGGAAGCTGTTCTTCCAAAAACCTCACTGACCGTTTCCTCATAGACTGTATATAAAAAGTGAATGTAGCCTCCGGGACTGAAAAGTTAAGCCAATGTGGAAGTTCTTTAACCCTGAATCCTTTAGGCGTCTCCACTGGATACGAAGAAAAGCCCCTTTTACACTGCCAGTTCAAGGCAGGATTGTTATGCCTTATCTTCTATGTAAAACGCACAGAGGTTGCGTGGTGGGGGAGAAGTCGTTCCGGAGGCAGTCACAGGCAGTAACAGAGGCGTAATGGCGTCTGTGTAAACTACGAAGCCGGCAGGGGGAACAGCGCCCTGTGTGTGTGTGTGTATGAGAACCATACGCTGTTTGTTTACACCTCGCGCATTTCTGTCTTCCGCAACGCCGGAACGCTGTAAAAACACACACCAGTGCAGCCTTGCACCTGCATTGCTTGGTCCAATGTAAAATTGCAAAGGCTGCATGACTGCGACGCTTCGTTGCAGCGCTGAGGCAGAATCGAATGAAAAAAGGGCTTATGAGAAATTGACTCTACTTCTCTCCTGATTTATTCCCTCAGTAAACATTTTTCTAATGAGTTTATATTATATTAACTTATGGTTTGACAAGCTGATATCTAGCAACTTAAAACACTCTGAAAAGTTAGCTGTTCATTATGTCAGTAAGTATTAAGTTTTAAGCCTGTTTTTAGCTAGCCTAAATTAGCTTAGGCTAATTACTGTGTCACAGTTACTTTGGATTATGAATGCACCTTGCTAACCAAGCTAGTGTTGATATCTGGCCCTCTAGCATTTACTTCCAGCTTCCCCCACTCGTCCAAATATGGTCACTTCTGGCTCCAAAAATACAAAAACAAGATGGCAACAACAAAAACACCAAACTCAAGGTTTCATATGTTTTTGGATCCCCTCTCTGACCTCTTCTAAACTTGCATTTTACACACAGCTGGCACATCCTGGATGAACTCCATCATTATACTAATTTGCTGACACAGCACAGCAGTAATTGACCTTTTATGCACTGGTGAGCTGCTCCAAAAGAGTCCATCATGTACAGTGAGATCAGCTGGAGTCTAACCGCCTCCTTGTTTAGCTTTTTAAATCTCCAAACCCCGTGAAGAGACGGAGGGCCAACATGATTTCTTCTCACTGCATCAGGGTTGGTAAAGATGAACCTAAAACTCTGCAAGACCAGACATTTAAACGTATTATTTTGCTTTGTTGTTATTTTTCTTTCACCTGCTTCCTATCCACTGTCATTTTCCACTATCTAATTCACAGAAATAGAGGAAATGCTCCCGATGAACAGTGTGAGAGGTCAGTGGATCGCAGAAGAAGCAACACCGACATGTTTCTGGAAAACATGAGGCTCTTTTGTTATTCTCATTGCTTTAAACAAAACAAACAATTCCCCTTCATTGTACCTGTGTGGAGGCAAGTAGCTCAAAGTCAAACACCTGTACGCTCAGGATGTTACAACTATTTAAGATGTTTCACTTGTGCCAAGACACAAATCTGACTTCACGACCATGAACCAGATGGTAGTGCTCTCTGCTTCCCTGAATGCTTTTCATTAACCACAGACTGTTCTGTCATCTAATTTTAGCTGCAGACAAACCCAGACATCTTTCTAACAAGACGACATGTCCCCTGTTGTTTCCTCGGTTCCCCTGTTTTTCAGCAATCACATATGTCTCATAATTAAAAACATCATCAGGCTGATTTTGCTTCAAGAATAATCTCTGTTTACAGGTTCTACATGGAAATGTAGAATCTGTAGGCAGGAACGTGGATTTTAGGGATGGCTTCTGGTTTCTGTTTGTAGTACGCTTGTAGTTCAAGTATTTACCAACCAAGTACCAGCAGGCTGCGGCGTATGCAGGAAGAACAGTCTGTGTGCAGAACAAAAGCAAAGTAAAAATACGAGAATAAAGTTGTAATATTACGAGAATAAAGTCGTAAAAATACGAGTATGAAGTCGTAATATTACGAGAATAAAGTCATGAAAATACGAGAATAAAGTCGTAATAATACTAGAATAAGGTTGTAATATTACTAGAATAAAGTCATAAAAATATGAGAATAAAGTCGTAAAAATACGAGAATAACCTGATTTTATTTGAAAGTGACTCGTGATCTGCCTCCGCAGGAGGCAGCAGCAAGGTGCTGCTCCCCGGTTAAAGGTCAACCAGGTTTATATCAGTTTTATTATCATCCTCGCTTCATTTGACTTCATCCATTTTTCCACAGTGTTAAAGGGGCCGCTTGTCAGCCTCTCAGGACTCAGACCTGGAGAGAGATTTACACCCTGGTCGGCATTTTTATGAGCTGTGGAGCCGAGCTGCTGCTGGGGGAGCAGACAAATGGATGTAGTTGACCAGAATCGGCAAACAAATCAGAGTCAGCGAGGGCCCTAATTTGTTTTTCTGTGTGTGTGTGTGTGTGTGTGTGTGTGTGTAGACAGGGCACAGAGGGATTGATGAATGTTTCATTCATTAGAGCTAAAGCAGATTGAGAGGGGAGAGCTCACGGTCAGCCTTGGTCTGCCCTCCTGGAGCTCACACTGAAAACCATCTGAACAAACTGAACAGAGAAAAACAAGGCAGACATCTTTCAAAGCTTCTTCGGTTTCATTGTAGATCAAAGAGTCTGTTCCTCTGTAAAAAAATAAAAATAAAGATACACTAGCATAAGAATGAGATTTTTCACATCTTTTATGTTCTGATTTTACAATTGAATGTCCTGCATGTTCTTGTCTGTCGAGCACGAGCAGTTAAAGGGAATCACGTTTCCTGCAGTGTCCATCCATCCTTCCATTAACCCTTTGGAAGCATGATCCTGTTTAAAGCCATCTTCAATAATTCATAAAATAATTGGAGCTTTTATTCTTTGCCCACAGAAAGCTAATGCTCCTGTCTTTCTCATCATTATAATGTATGCTGTTGAGGACCTTATTACATTACTACAGTATAAAATGTAAAGAAAGCACACTGCGACGAGGTGTCCTCTCCTGCCTGGCGGTTTGAGCGTTCTAGTTTTGAGTGGATAGAGGTGTCTCCCCAAACAGCAGTTAAATCTGCCATTTCGCGGTCTCTCCACTGCTGCGTGTCGTTGTCCTCCATGGTCAAGCGGAAGATGAAGGTCGTCTTTTTCTTCTTTAGAATCACTCCTGGAACTGTGCGTATTACCAAGGCAACGTGGACAAATACAAGTCGCATTTGGTACATTCAAGAAGCCCAGTTCCGAATTTAAAAAGTGCGACATCGTGCATCTTTTTGCCGTTCACGCTGATTTGGAATTGGGACACTTTTAGCTGCAGTATGAATACAGCCACAGAGACAGACAACCTTTCACGCTCACGCTCACACCTACGGGCAATTTAGAGTCACCAATGCACGAGCATGTCTTTGCACTGTGGGAGGAAGCCGGAGTAGCCGAAGGGAACCCACGCGTGCACGGGGAAAACATGCAGACTCCACACAGAAAGGCCCGCTTTGTCCAAGCCGGGATTCGAACCTTCTTGCTGTGAGGTGACAGCGCTAACTTTTGCACCACCGTAACAATCTCATAGACCTTTGGAGCGAGGGAAAGAGCAGCTGATGCAGAGGCTAGACTGAATTTGCTTCTGATGATGCAGCTCCTCCAGCGACTCAATCCGATGGCTACACAACAGTTCAAATGTTGACTGTGTTACATAAGGGAACATTATTTAGCATGAATTTGCTTGCAGGAAGTATATGATCTTTGCACAATACCTGCATTCCATCACTGATACTCCGGTCCTGTATCGATCAGCAGCTATTCTTGAGAATCCTTACAGACATCTAAATGTTTACAGTCCAGGAGTAAAAAACAGTAAAGATAACACCGCTGCAGGAGAGGAGTCCTGGTCGTGTGCTGCACCAAGCTGGAGCTAAGAAGCGAAGAGCTAAAATCCTTACAGTCTTCTGCCCTGATTAGTGCCATTTCAACCTTTCTACATTGTAAGGGCAATTTTCTTTTTTGGTGTCAGACGCCAGCACAGGCTGAGAATGGAATCAGTGCAACACACTTCCAGACTGTTTATAGTTTACTACAGGCTCCCCTCAGCTATTCTCCTATTATTGGTAAGACCAAATGGTAAATGTTTAAATGACAGCGACAGCATTACTTATATCTATGTCAGGAGCTCCAGTTCACCGACAGCTGAACCCATCCCAATATTACATATTTCATAGTTTTTCTGCACTTTCAAACCAGCTTTGCAAATCTTCTATTTAATGCTAATCTCTGTTGGGAAATAGTGAGTCTTATGAAACGACGAGGCACTGAATGACGAGGAGATGAAAGAGTTGGCAGTGACTGCTGCAGGACAAACAAGGAGAAGTTCAGTCTTAGTAATACTATCAGAAGGCCTCATTAGTTCTTTTGGCGTTATTGTTGTAAAGGATTGAAAGTTTAATATCTCCAGGTAGCTCACAGCGGGTGTTTGTGCTCATCAGCAAACTTGAATTCTGTTTACTGATGCTCAAACTCTTAGGCCAGGAATTGTGGCACATAAAAAACTCTTATGCTGTCATCATTTAATCACTAAAGCATCTAATTAGTCACACAGTTAATAATATCAGTAGCAATAAAATAAAAAAAATAGCATTAAAGCATGCTGTGACCCATTTCCTGTTTGTATGTCGCGCATTAAAAAGATTATATGTGCAGCGTATTTAATGTGTGGGTGTAGTTCATCATATCCCAACATAAATACATATGATTCCTATAATCTTCTTTATAGCGGATGTTTACTAACATCTGTTGGTGGACGAGTGCTTTCTGTGGATGTGACACATACCAGAAGCTTCTGCTGGCACGGGGGTTAAATGTTAAATGTCGATGTTTCAGTTAGCAGCACTTGCATCATTCCAAGGAGGGCTAACATAGATTGTGCCGCAGTGTGCAACATCCTGTACAACACTTCCTGTCAACCACAGGCTCCTGTGCAGTGCAGGTGTATGTGAAAATAAATCCTCTCAACATGTCCCTCCCTGCTCATTACCACCAAAAACACGTCATTAAATGAACACTGCAGGCTTAAATGGATTCTCCGCTCTTTGCATGTTAAACTTGTATAAACACGTACACTGTACGGGGAAATGTATGAGCCCATCCAACGTGTGCCTGCACAGCTTCACATGTGCATTTCTAATGAGAACATATGGCAGAGGAGAGCAAACATGAAGTAATTGTGTACTTTGCAAGGAAGCCTCCCCAGCTAACATCCTGTGCATCTGTCAGGGCTCAGCGTGCTCAGGGTCCCCCCGCAGAACATCCTCCTAATATCGGCTCCCCAACTGCCTGTTCCAACAAACGCTCTGTTTGGAGAGATTCATTATGCTGTTGTTTGCCTTTGTTTCCTGTTGTGGTCCCGCTCATCTACTCAGGGTGATTTATTTCCGACACGTCACAGTCTTGTTTGTCTTTCTGCCATATGTTTCTTATTTTTTTTCATCCTTTACTTTCTTTCTCTGCATCTTTGTGCTGTTCTGACTTATCAAATCAATATTGGCTCCAATACGTAACAGTCAAAACAAACACTGACACAGCTGTGTCAGTGCTTATGTGTTGCTTGCTAACTCAGCTAGCGAGCTGTCAGAGAGGACAGCGTTTACTTTGTGGAAATATTCACATTATTCTGAATGTTTGGGTGTATGGGACGAGAACAACATGACGGGGACATGTAAGCTGTGTCTGGAGGAGAAGTGCTCGTCAGCTGGGAAGAGCTCGACTTCAAACGTGACGTAATGCAGGTAACAGTTACTTTTTAAAGTAACTGTTACACAACATGGTCATTTGTAGCCGACGGTCATTTGAATAAGCAATAGAGGATATCCAGGCCAACACTGCTGGTCATTGTTTACAGTCCAACTATGTGTGTTGAACGACGTCTGCAACTGAATTGTTGTCTGCATTGTTTTGCAGATATCTGTTATCAAGATCAGTTAGAAGCTAAATTGTCATTAAATGATAGCTGATTGGTTCTTGGATTTTGGCCAATCCAATCCATGCATTTGTTCTCCACATGACTGTTTCCCTGCATACGACTAAAGCCAACCCAAACATGATTGGTCAACACTCGTCTCAAAGCTGATCACTTGAGAGATGAAAAATCTTCTCCCTCCCAATATTCAAATATCTGCTCATGTAGTTTATATATATATGTCATAGCGGAAAAAGCAAAGATCTATAATAACACTGAGAATGTTTCAGTTCAGCTAAAGTGATGAAGTGTTTGGAGTGAGAACGAGCTGCTGAGACTGTGAGCAAAGAACAACCTAAAAAGCCTCGTGCAATGGTGATTTTTTCTCTGTTGGTTTTATTTAGTCGGTCATTTGATCCGTTATGAGAAGAGTAATGATTAGTACAAGTGTGGTGTGTGTCTCCTGTTAGGGTAAAACATGTCTGACATCATAAAAGCTCTGTTCCTTTTAGCCCACTGTTCTCACCTCTAATATCACTCCTCCGTTCACTCACTCTGTGCTGATTTCCTCGCAGGAATGTGTCTGCTCTTCAGGATATTCCCCTTGATGAGCACATCACATCAGCTCCTCCATGTTTGTCATATTTTCACCGTCTCAAAGTCTCTTTGTCTCTGACATGCGTGATTATCTATCACTCTCTGCGGTTCAGTGGGAAGTTGAAGGACAGCTCAGCTCTGGGCAGATGCATGCACAAAACCGTGTTTGTGTCAGTCTCCGACACACCTGTAATTGTCGCACTGTTGCCCCTGTGTGGCTGCACTTTCGGAGCTTTCATGCTCAAATGAAACGTAATATTTGTGAAGGCTGTACTCACTTGGAAATGCAATGTTTTCTTCTCCTAATCTCCTCTTCTTTGTTTACTCCAACAAAGTGAAGCGCTGTAATTAAAAGGCTGATGCAACGCCTCAACACCATCTTAACTTCCCATCAAGGCTGAGATGTTTTTGCTCTGTGAGAACGCATTTGTTAGATCCTCCAAGTGCTGCTTTTTATTCTTGTTTCTGGCTGTTTTTTTCAAAATCCTCTTCCAAGTCGTAACTCATTGTGTTGCTTCAGAGATCAGAGGAAGCGAAAAGGATTGTGATTTACCAGAGGAGCTGCTGTCTCACGCACGCAGCAGCTGGGTTTACAAAATGGGCTTATTCACTGAAGCTTTACTATTTGAGCTCTTGTTATAAAGCAGGATGTGATTTCCTCTGCACATGACCACAAGTGTTTACTGTTCAACACTTGGTCAGTGTAGAGATGATGTCGGTCACAGTGTAAATATAGATTGCCACAGCAAAACATGTTTATGCGTCATCATATCTAATCTGCATTCATACGTTTAAATGTGGAGCAGGGTTTGTATTTAAAGCAACCAGAGACTAAAAGCTACATCAGCCATGAAGTGCGTCACTACACCAAACAGCAGCAACTTCATTACCCAGCCAGTCCGGCTTTTCCACTTGCTCCTTTAAGCTCCGGCAGTTGCTTTTTCTTTGAGTAAAAGAAGTCCTCTGTGTTTGTTATGTTTGCAACAGCTGAAGCATGTTCGCTCTACATTGAAGAATGAAGTGAAAGTGTGTGAGCACTGAGAGATATTTTGCTTGAATAGACAAAGAAGGAACGATCCAGAGGAAAAAGAGAAGGAATAATCCATCAGAGGAAGACAGGCATGCTAACCAGGAATGCTACATTGAGCATGCTAACTGCTTTTCTAGATGAAAAGGGATGAAGAGAAAAAAAACATCTATGCAGATTAGGAGGTTATGCTATCGGTCACAAGTTTGTCTTTAGTGTGACTTTGAGTCATTAGCTTCTGTAGCTTCATATAATCTTTCGTTGTCTTTTGTTTATGCAGCTTTCTATACAAGCGCCTAACTTCGCTCCATCTATATTCACAATTTCTTTTACAGGCTGTTCAAATGTATAACTCTTTGGCTGTAATCAATCAACCATTATCAATACCGCTTATCCTGTTCAGGGTCACGAGCAAGGATAGGAGTGATGTGCTGTCGTCTGTTAAAACCAGTAAGAAGCCTAGCTGCTGCATTCTGGACCAGTTGGAGGCGAGAGAGAGATTTATGATTGATACCGGAAAGGAGTGAATTACAGTAATCGAGTCGAGAAAAGATCAATCAATCATCAATCAATCAAATTTTATTTGTATAGCGCCAAATCATAACCAGAGTTATCTCAAGACACTTCACAAAAAGAACAGGTCTTGACTGACTTGTGTTATTTAAAGAGAGGCCCAACATGAATCATCATGAGTAGCACTTAGCAATATTCGGCACATTGGCAGAAAAACTTCCTTTTAACAGGCAGAAACCTCGAGCAGAACCAGACTCATGTTGAACAGCCATCTGCCTCGACTGGATGGGCCGAACATGGAATAGAAAGAGATGCAGGATAGAGACAGGCAAAGAGAGCAACAACAACATATGTTCTTGTTGCAACAACAACATATGTCCTTGTTACATGAACTATTAGTGCGTGAATGACTTTTTCCAGGTCGGCGTGTGACAGAATTGATTTGAGTTTGGAAATGGATCTTAATTGAATGAAACAGGACTGAACAACTTTCTTAATGTGTTGTTGGAATGTTAAATCTGAATCAAAAATTACTCCTAAGTTTCTTGCAGTGTGTGTGATATTTGAAGACAGTGGGCCAAGGGAACTTTCAATCTGATTGATATGCGAGTTGGGGTAGTTGAAGAGTATGATTTCTGTTTTTGAGTCGTTGAGCTTCAGAAAACTTTGTGCCATCCAACATTTAATGTCCCTGAGGCAGTTAAAATAAGCAGCTAAGCTTTTATTGGTCACCAGGTCTCAGCGGAAGGTAAATCTGTGTGTCGTCTGCGTAGCAATGGAAAGAGAGATTGTGGCGATGAATAATGTTACCAAGTGGGAGCATATAAATAGAAAATAAAATTGGACCTAAAATTGAACCTTGCGGTACACCACAGGCAATCTGAGAGGTGGAGGATGAGTGGTTACCCATGGTGACCATGAAGGTTCTGTTTAAAAGATGGGCATAAAACCAACCAAGAGCAGTGCCCTTGACGCCAACCCAGGTCTCGAGACGTTCGATTAAAATAGCATGGTCTACTGTGTCAAATGCCGCACTCAGATCTAGAAGAATTAAAATTGCGCTCTCTCCTCTATCTGCAGCTAAAAGAAGATGATTTGTTATTTTGAGGAGGGCAGTTTCCATACTGTGCAATGCTCTAAAACCTGACTGAAATTTCTCAAAAATGTTATTTTGACTCATAAAAGCTAAAATCTGTGTTGAAACCACTTTCTCTAAAATTTGGATAAAAAAGGGAGTTTGGAAATTGGCCTAAAATTGCTAAGAACATCAGAATCAAGATTGGGTTTCTATAAAAGAGGTTGGACCACAGCATGCGTAAAAACAGAAGGAAAATGACCATTTAAAAGCGAGCTATTAATAATTAATAAAATACTGGGCCCAACCGTGTCCATAACTTCTTTGAGAATTTTAGAGGGGGATGGATTCATACGAGATAAAATTTCTGATAGAATTGGCATTGAAATAGGGGTAAAATTGCTAAAATAGTTTGTAATATGTGTGTGGGGTTGTAAAATATGATCAGGGGGGATAATCTGTTGCCAAATGTCATTGATTTTATTTGTAAAGAATATTAAAAATCTCGAGGCGCTGTTTGGCTCAGTCGGTAGAGCAGGCGCCCCATGTGCAGAGGCTACAGTCCTCGTCGCACTGATCGCAGGTTCGACTCCCGGTCTGCCGATCATTTGTGCATGTCATCCCCCACTCTCTACTCCCAACATTTCCTGTCTATCTTCAGCTGTCCTATAAAAATAAAGCCAAAAAGGCCAAAAAAGTAATCTAAAAAAAAAGAATATTAAAAATCTCTTGCATGTCTCATGTGAGGCTGCTCACAGAGTCTAAAATGTTAAATACATTTCTGGGGGAGGGATTAGATAAAATTAGATTAGAATAAAAGGATGCTCTTGCTTCTTTAATTACTTTTTGATAATTTTTCATTGCATCTTTCCAAATTTCATAAAATACATTTAAACCAGTTTTTTCCATTGTCTTTCTTTTCTTCTGCAGTCCCTTTTTAATTCTTGTGTTGTTTCATTAAGCCAGGGCTGCAGAGTTTTAAAAGACTTCTTGATTTTGTAGGGGGGAACAGAATCCAGGATAGCCTCACAGATGTGGTTAAAAAGGGAGACCAGCTCCTCTGTGTTAAGATTAGGATTAAAAGCAGTTAAAGAAGCAACAGTAAAAAGCTTAGAAAACTTGCTAGCAGACATAGAATTAAAAACCTGGCGAAGGACCGGTATGTTTTCAAGGACATGTAAAAAAGATAAAACCACGCTGAATAAAACAAGTTTATGATCTGACACACAGATTAGTTAGTTTCAGATTGTAGGAGCTGAGACCATGGTGTAAAACCAGATCAAGGGTGTGACCTTTGGAATGAGTAGGAACTTGAATTGCCTGAGTGAGGTTAAAAGAGTCCAAAGTGTCCATAAAATCTGTGCTAAAAGTCTGAGAAGGGCAGCAGACATGGATGTTAAAATCACCCAAAATGAGAATCTTGTGGTACTTGGTGATAAAAGATGATAAAAAGTCAGCAAATTCCTGGATAAAAACACTGTTAGGCTTAGGAGATCTATAGATTATTAACATTAGGATTTTGACTTTGGAGTGCACAATAAAACCAAGGTGTTCAAAGATTAAAAGGTATTGTGTTCAATAGGTGTGCATTAAAATCCTTTTTATAAATAACAGCAATCCCCCCTCCCCTTCCTGACAATCAAGGTTGATGTAGATGAATACAATCAGGGGGTTGCTTCTATTGCTTCTCATGATAAAAAAATCGAAATTATTAAAAGAAATAAAATCATTGCATAAAAAGGATTTATTATTAAGAGATCTAATGTTTAAAAGGCCAAAGTTTACTGGAGTGCGGAGGGGGTCTGTGGCTGAAGTGGAATGTGAATTAAATTGTTATGATTGACAGCAGAAGGGTGTGTTGGTGAACGTGGTGCTGAATGTCTATGGGAGGAGATGATGGTCGTTATAGAAGACTGCAGACCAGTCCGGTGAGTTGTGACTTGTTTACCTGGAGAGCTGAACAGTGCCATTTGATGTCGGTGGGGGGAGCTAGCGGGTGTAATGGTAGGTTGAGGAGTCCGTATAGGCGTAGAAGAAGATGAGGGGGTGTGGGATGTAAACAGTCACGCACGTGAAGTTGATTGTACAGTGTATTGTATGTTAGCCGCTAGCATGCGACTACCCAGCCAGTTCGGGTGGACTCCATCTGGTCTGAATAAGGAGGAGTGGTTCCAAAACAGATTAAAATTGTCAATTAAACCAATGTTGTGCGCAGGCGGACTGAGGGCCATGTGTTCAGCTGAAGCATCCAGCGTCGCGAGCCAGTGTAGGAATTGGTCCTGATAAAAGGATGTCTTTTCCACAAGTGTTTAAAAGGCTAAAAAGGTCTGTAAAATCCCTTTTGATGAGTTCAGAAGTCATCCGAGAAGTGTTGTTCGTTCCGACGTGCACGACCACACAGATAACAGAGGCGGGGAGTGAGCACAACAACGCTGGGAGCTTGTCCAGGATCACCGGGACTGTGGCTCCAGGGAGGCAGTGTGTGGCGGCGTTGAAGAAACGGGTGTGCCTGATAATGGAGTCCCCCACAATTAACGTGATTGGGGCGAAGAGGGGACGAGGAGATGGTGGCTGTTGGCTCTGATGACAGTTTGAAGGACGATCAGGATCCACGTTGCGTGTCCTGACAGACGGGGGTTGTTGCGAGGCCGCGGCAACAGTGCTGGGTGAAGAATGCCTTGCCGACTCAGGGCGAGGCACGCCACCAGAGCGTCTGAGCACAGCCTCTTTGACGATGTTTTGACGTGCGGAGGAGGTTGTTGGCCGCGATGAGGGTCGTGGCAGTGGCTTACCGGTGGGACAGCTAGTCTCTCCAGTGCTGTCAGTCACAGGCGGTGGGAAGGCCAAGGTGTAAAATCCCTTTTGATGAGTTCAGAAGTCATCCGAGAAGTGTTGTTCGTTCCGACGTGCACGACCACACAGATAACAGAGGCGGGGAGTAGGCACAACAACGCTGGGAGCCTGTTGGCAGGCGCTGCCTTCAGAGCCAGTCCCGCAGCGGCCTGAGCCGGGTAGGCCGGAGAGTCGTCAGAGAGGGCCGCGTAGCGGTTGGAGAGGCTCAACCGAGGGGGTGAGCCTGACTTGACCCTGCCTCGACCGTGGCTGACCACCTCGGCCCAGGATGACCGAGGGTTGGGTGTGGAACAAGAGGACGGTCGTGGATCTGTGACAGGGTTCCAGAGGGCTGTGTCCTGGAGGGCTGCCATGAGGGAAGCTATACTTTTGGACTGCCCGGAGGCTACATCCATACAACTGGATGGAAGAGTGTCTTTCATTCGCAGTTCATCGCTCATTCAACGAATATCCATCTTTTTGTTTGCTCTTTTCAGCAATGTGTGGTCCTCATAGGGCCCACCCGGCATTTCTGCGGTGGTTAGCCAGTAGCCACCAGGCTAAAAACAAAAGAAGCCAAGCTACAAGTAGCACGGACTGGGCGTCCGTTTACTGGAGTCTTTAGCCGAGTTGAACTGTATGGGCAATGCGATAAACAGTTTGAAAGATTGTCATGAAATCGTAGATTAAAACGAGGGTAAAAATTAGGTAAAAAGTCAAGTTCTGGCAGAGCTGATCCGCTCCGATCCCCGCTCACTCTCACGCACTTCCGCTCACGTGCGTCACATGACCTCAATGACTCCAGAAAGGATGCAAATGGGAGACCTACAGCGTCATACTTTGAAGCTTTGGGCCACAGATGGAGCAGCTGTTTGAAGAGTTGGGCGTGAGAACGAGCTGCTGAGATTGTGGACAATAAATAACCTCGCGCAATGGAGGAAATTTACACAGTCAGGTGTTTTTTATCTGTTGGTTTCATTTCGTCATTTGATCCAATGTTTCTATGTAAAATAATGATTATTGCAGCTTTAATAAGACATCCTCGTGGGGGCTGCTCTGCTCTGGTTTAAAGAGTAAACGCAGGATGTGCAGCCCGCCAGCTACCTTTTGCTAGGTGACAGGAGCGGCGTTTGGTGGAGCATCCTCCGTGGACCGCCTCCTTTGAAGGCTGCAACCGCTGGATTGGGACACAGCTATACAGTATTAGGCAGAGCTGTTTCCATGACAACAACACAGGCTCTTAGTCCCATCAGTGTTGCAGAGGTGCAGATGCTACTTCAGAAGTTCAGCTCTTCACAGCAACTTGGCTGAGATTGTTTGCAAAAAATAATCTCGTGCAATGGAGGAAATTTACACAGTCAGGTTTTTTTTATCTGTTGGTTTCATTTCGTCATTTGATCCAATGTTTCTATGTAAAATAATGATTAGTGCAGCTTTAATAAGACATCCTCGTGGGGGCTGCTCTGCTCTGGTTTGAAGAATAAACGTGGGATGTGCAGCTGCCTGAGCACTCTCAGCAGCAAACTGTTTGTTTGTCTGAGAGGATAAAAGATGTAAAAGCACTGGTCACACTGCTGCAACATGATTCCTTGGAAGTGCTAACGCAGCTGTGAGGCAGATACCTGAATGTAAGAGACACTTATGAACAACAATTCATAAAATACACCTTTAACCAAGTAAAAAAAACAGCCTCTGATAAGAGAATGTTTAAAAGTGTAAGTGTTTCTCCACTTTCAGTTGGCCTGAAGTAAGCCAGTTCTTTATAAGATGAATATTATGCAAACAGTTCTGCTGTTGAAATTGTTGCTGAGGTCTTACCCATCTCTCCTGCATTGCCTTCCTCGTGCTTTCTAACCAATCACTGTATAATGAGGCTGTGTTATTGCCATCTGGCACCTCTGAGATTCTACACAAGTGTTTCTGGCTCATGCAGCTGAGCTACAAAGATATTCTCTGCTGCAATATTCAAATCCATGCACATAATCTGCAAATATATCAGCCATAAAACCAGTTTAAACACTATTAGGTAAACCTACATGATCCATGAGTGGGTTGTTGAGGTGGAGGAGAGAAAGATGGAGATAAGAGCAGAACAAATAACGAGCGATTCCAGCAGGAGGACAAACTGAGAATACAAAGAAAGATTAAAGCAGATGTAACTTTGCATTATTACGTCACCACATCAATATGTTTGAGATCATTCTGTGTAATTACACACAATATGAGGAGAGACACAACATGAACACAGGCAAGTATAGATTCTTAACAGTCTCATGATACTTGACACTCTGTAGTTTATTAATGATTAACGACTGCAGCTGTCTGACTCCCTGCTTAATCAGCTGTGAATAGCTCTTCTAGAATAATCTATGCTGCCTTAAAGAATCACAGCAGAAACTCTGCAGAGGGTAAAGCCCCTCCACATGACTTATAGGTACATAATCAATGTTACGACATGTATTGTGTATTATTTTTCTGCCCCAAAACCATTATAGCTTATTTGACCTTTGACTGCTAAAATGTAGTTCACTCTGCATTTGCTACAATGATTTTGTGTTAGCTTTTTTTATCGTGGTATCAGCAGTGTTGCATAATGTTACTCTTAGTAGTAACCCCCTTTGCGCCCCTTTCCACATGTGTGTTATATCACCAGGACAGTGTGTAGCCTGCTGTACGTCTACCTTTGAATGTATCGACTCTACCGTCATTGCAGAGCCTCGTTTAAGGCATGACGGACGCAGTATAACCTTTACAGCTCTTTATTAGGCTGACAATGTGACAGTGAACTGGACAGGGGCATAGGCTGTGTCCCAATCCAGGGGATTGCAGCCTTCGAAGGCCATATTTGAAGGCCAATTGCGTCACAGAAGCGCATGGAAGGCTGTCCCAATTCAAAGTGTCCTTCAGATGCGGCCAACAAATGCGTCCTCCGTTTCTCGCGAAGGATCCATCGGAAGCGTCCTTCGCGGCCCATCATATCCCAAGATGCATTGCGCGCTAATTCAAATGAAATGGCGGACTTTAATAGGCCGAGGAATACACTTTAAAATGTAAAAGTTTTTGGTTTCAACTCAGTCGAATAGCAAGTGTTACACATGTTTAAGAAAACGAAAGGGCCCTTGAAACAAATTATCTTTAAAATAATAGGTTAAGTTACGCAACGTTCGTTATGCTAGCTATCTAGTCCGCAAGCTACCTGTTGCTAGGTGACAGGTGCGGCGTTTGGTGGAGCATCCTCCAAGGACCGCCTCCTTCGAAGGCTGCAGCCGCTGGATTGGGACACAGCTATACAGTATTAGGCACAGCTGTTTCCATGACAACAATAAAACACAGGCTCTTTGTCCCATCAGAGTTGCAGAGCTGCAGATGCTACTTCAGAAGTTCAGCTCTTCACAGCTGACGAGCACTTATCCTCCAGACACAACTTACATTTCACCATCATGTTGTTCTCGTCCCTTTCACCCAAACATTCAGAATAATGTATAGCTGAGATAACTAGCTATACACGCGCACTGACACAGCTGTGTTTACCTTCTGCTGGTGTGCAGCTACCTGCCAAGAAGGAGGAGAAACAAAAACAGAGCTTCAGGGAGTTTCTGTTTTTTTGGCTATAAAAGGAAAAGAGAAACACAGCGATTTATTTTCCAGTATCAGATGACTGTTAATGTAAAAGTTACGAAATAGCAGATTACTTGACTTGCAGAAGAGTAGCGAGTAACGTACAACAAAAGGTCATCTGAGTAGATAAAGTAAAAGTTTATCTTCCGTACGCTTCATTGACAGCTGAATCATTGGCATACATGCTGTATATTAAAGCAGCGGGTCATCTTCTTATCAACGGTTCGATCCCCCGCTCCTGCCTCCCTGGGTAAGACATTTAATGCCAAATTGCTCCTGAAGGCAAAGTCATCTGCGAATGAATGTGTGAATATGTTGCATAAGAAAGGCAGTGTGAACTCTGCCATCAGTGTATCAAAATGTTTGTGTGAGGGTGATTGTTACATGTGTAAAAGTGCTTTGAGTGGTTAAAAAGGCTAGCAAAGAGCTGTAAGTGCAGTCCATTTACCATTTACCATCGAGCCGATGTGTCGCTCGTATGAGTCAATGCTCTCTGTCTTCATTGCAGATAAATGTTCACATTTCTGAAGGTGAAAGTATAAATGTCCCTGCTGCTGAGGGAGGTAAACACTTCCTCTCTCTGTTGACCCACATGAAGAAAATGATAATTGCACACCTTGACACTTTGTGACACTTCACCAAACGTGTAAAGTGGTTTCGCAGTCATTAACAGGAGGCTGGCTTCCTGGAGTCTTTCCCCCAAGGGGCGACGGTATGTTTTACACATACACCTGTTTACATCTGTAAGGAAGTTGTGGAGGCTTTAACATCCTCATTGGTATAACATGTTCAGTAATGCAGGATTTAATTAATGTTCTACCAAATCGACTATAAATAATGTAAATTTGTGTACTGTATGTTTCAATACACCGCTGTACTAAACAACAGCAGTCCCAACAGCAGGCAAAGAAAACCGCAGTATGTAAATTCATTTACATGTAATGAATGAACCCTGGAAGCTGTTTGGAAAAGTGAGACCAAGTGTGAAGATTCATCTTATGAACGCAGGGAAATGGAAACTTAGCAAGAAACACAAGCAACTGCTGAGCAATTTGTTATAATATTTTAAAGTGATGTCAGCATTTTAGCAGTCTGAGCGCGGAGTCGTGAGCTGCTTCCTGTTTTAGTTCGAGGTCGCACAGCAAAGAAGAGACACTCTTCTGTTTAAGTTCTTCCATTGTTCATTCATTTCTATCCTATAACTACACACTCATTAGTTTACTCAGTATTAGGCAGTTTATATTCTCATTCAAAGTAAGCATTTTGAAGATCTGGTACGTAAAACAGTCATGCTACAAGAGTAAGATGTGGCAGTACTGCATACGGCTGAGAACTGGCCCACTTTGAGCACCGAGCACTAAATAGTGGATCCATTTTCTGAGTAAGAATTTGGACACGAATGAAACAACGCCTCGAACTAGTTCAGGCAGGCACTCGAGCTGCACTGATTTCACCCCGACCAGTGTTGCGACTTGGCGACTTTTTTTTCTAAAAAGCATTTCCATCATTCCCATGTTTGCTGCTCAGAGTAATCGCAGTTCACGGCTCCTCTGCCAACAGCTCCGAGTTGCTCTCTCTCCTCTTGTCCCGTGCGCAGCGGCAGGGGCGGGCGGGGCTGGCCTGGGGCAGTGGACAGGAAGAGGACATCAGCCAATTGGGCAGTTCGCTCGCCGCAGCAGTGGGAGTTCAGTTGAGTTTCTATGGCTCTCGCTCTGAAGAGATTTATTTTATCAAAGCAAATATTTGAATAAAAATGCAATCAATAATAATAAATTCTGTTTTTTCTTTTTTTTTGTATCGACATCCCTGCTTCAAATATATTCCCTCTGGAGATTTTGTGAATATTTGGCTGAATATTACTCGATCTACCTGTTTACTTATTGACCTCTTACATGTAATCTCTCCCTCGCTGCACCCCACACAAACGTGCTCACAACCACTAAGCGCTATGCAAATGAATATGTGATGATGTCACCAATATGCAAATTAGTGTGTGATGTCATCTGGTGACTTCTAGCAACTTTTGGAGCTAGTGCGAGCTGCTCTCATTGGAAAACATTTGGCAACACTGACCCTGACATGCGTCATTCTGTACAATCACCTGACAAACACGTCCTCCCAATGTGGCATCTAGTTAAGCTGCGAGATCTCCGCTCTCTCCCTCTGCTCTGTCATTGCCACTGCTGCCCTACACCAGTACTGCGCTCATACTTTCAGCCCCAGCATCCACCTGCAGGCTCCGACTTGGAGGGTTTAATATGTTATCTCATCACTCCTCAAATTTCTACATGTAAAATAAATCTGTGAGGAGTGATGATGTCGGAGCCGAGACGCCAAACACAAGCGATGTTCTGCTGCTGCAATTTAGAGCCCCTTTCCCACTGGTCAAAAAACCAGCTAACACCCAACATTTTTGCTTAGTGGGAAAGGTTACAATCGGCATTCAGACCCAGGTCACATGACTCTGCAGTACACCCCGGGTAATTATCGCCTCGGCTCCAATCGGCATTGATGGGAACACAAAACCTGTGTTGACACGCTAATCACACACACACACACACACACACACACACCCACACATACAGACACACACATTGACAGCAGAGTGTGTGTGTGAGTGTGTGTGGTTTTGGCTTTGCTCCCATGTTTCTGTCTTTCAGTCTGTGATGAGGCGTCTCAGGGGGGAGAAGCTCCACCTCAGCAGCGCTGTGCCCCCCGGGTCAACCTATTAAAACACTGAGACGTAGTGAGGATCTGCCGTACACAAACACAGACACACACACATGAATGCACAACATGGATGGTGGAAGTCACTCTATATAATGACATCATACATAATGCTGTGCTTTATTCTTGGTTTCTGCTGACTGTATAACAAGCTGACGTAAAAGTGAGGCTTATGGGAAAGAGCCGTAAACCTGCATTATATCTAATAACCAGCAGGGGGCGTCTCCACTAGTTTTTACAGGAAGTCTAAATGTGTTTAAGTCTATGAGAAAAGTGTCCTACTTCTCTCTTGATTTATTCCCTCAGTTAACATTTACCTAATGAGTTTTATGGTCTTAATTCTTAGTCTTCAAGTCTTCTTTAGCACAGCGTGATGTTCGTTTAGTCAATAATGCTCCCATTTAGAGTCACACAGACCATAAAGCAGGGTATGCTTAAAGGGACAGTTTGGATTTTTGGACACCAAGTTGTATGAAATACTTGGCAGAAAAGTATGGAAGCAAAGCTATTAGCTCACTCACCAAGACCCGTGGTCGGAGTTCTGGACGGTTCAAAACGTAGAATAAGTTCCAGTGAGATGCCAGGGTCATGAGACCAAAAAGTTTTACCCTACAAAAACAACACGCAGGCGATGGTGATCCATTTCCAACACAACATCATCGTCCTAGGATTTCAAATACTGCGCCGTTCTCTCTCTTGAACAATCCAGTATCACTACGCCTGTTGCAGGCCGGTTTTCTCAGGTGGCGTGAATCTCAGCTGTTTCTACAAGAACACGCTGGAATTGGTAATTTGGGAGACGACGTTTGTTGTCACAGAGGAAAATATGTGATACAGGTAGAAGCAGATGCGCTGGCTTCCTCTGAGATTGAGACATCTTGCAACTGCGGCATGACCGGCTCCCATTCCTGACAGCAGTAGCTCTCCAACTCTGTGGGCATTGGCTGGCACTTCCCACACATGAACCACCAGTTTTCGTGCAGTCTATCTCTCCTCCCAGCAGCTGCGGGGCCTTCTTCTGCTTGCACGGCGTCTCTCGCTCTCCTTTCTCTCTCGGACCGTTCATCTGACGAAGTTCAGCATCAGTATATTCAGGTTCACACAGATATTGTGAAACAGCTACAAGGTCGGCTTACCTCAGAAACAGGCCTGCAGCAGGCATAGTGATACTGGATTTGTCAAGAGAGAAAATAATGCAAAAAAAACGCTCCAGTATATGAAATCCAAGGACGATGATTTTGTGTTGAAAATGGATCACCAGAACTCCGACCACGGGACTCGGTGAGTAACCTAATAGCTTTGCATCCACTACACTACTAGCAAGTATTTCATACAACATGGTGTCAAAAAATCTGCCCTATCCCATCAAGATGTGGCTACCTGTGATAGAGCAGTTGGTACCACTGAAATCAGTCAACAATGGTAGACACTTAGCAATGCGTATTCGTCCTCTCGTCCAAATATGGTCACTTCTGGTTTAAAAAAAACAAGATGGTGACAACACTGAAGTCAGGTGTGTGTATAGATTGATAGTTAACTATAAAAGAACCTTCACGTCCACGAGAAACAGGGAGGGGAATATAAGTTGCTCTTTTTATTACCTGATGGTTTTTATTATGCTCAGTTTTAGGTGGTGGAGCTGCACCATCAGCACCCCCACTTCCCTCGCCCATGATGCTCAACCAGAACAAATTTGGTGCTTGTACTCCGAGGTACTGCACACCAGGGCCTGAGGTGATTCATCACTTCCTAGAACTACACAAACACACAATCTGTTTACACACACACAGCTCACGGACACACTCCCCTAGAAAAGCACATGCACAAACACTGCAACCTGTTTCTTGAATTTCTCTTTTTGCTTTGGTTTTCTATTTTCTCAGCCGTTTTGATTCAAACTGCCGGCACTTTATCTGTTTGACTGGGTAGAATTGAGCAAATGGATTCGACTAAAAGCCTCTGAGCTGCAGTAATGCTGCGGCGAGCTACAGAGGACCGGCACCATTTGTTAGCTGTGAAATAAAACAACACAATATACAATGAATCTTATCTTAATGCCTCGGTGAGCTGATTTGAATACAAATAAACCGCAGCAGTTACAGCAGTGGATATCTATCAGCGTGCTGTTTTTGCTGAGGCTAGAGGTCGGCACATTCAGATGCTGTCGGACCTTCAGTGAACAAACAAAAGGAGCAGAGTGAGAGGTCTCCTCAAATCTCTGCACAGCCTGCTGCTTAATGGGCTTATTTATCATAATTTTTTGGTGTTTTGCCAGAGGCAGAAACAAGGGATCAATGCTCTGGGGCAACACTTCAAGCAGAGATCACAAGGGCAGAGGGGGGGAGCTCCATCTCTGTTGATTACTCCGCCTCCCTCTGTCTCCCCTCCCCAGACGTGCTGCTGGCCCAGATTGAATTGATTAGATATAACTCCTCTGATTTCCAGCACGGTCCAGACATGATCACGCTGGAATGTCAATATTCCCACTCCGTCTGGGTCATTTTTCTTGACCTGCAGTGAGGAGCTGCTGCCCGGACAGCTGGGGTTACATCGATTTATCGAGCCAGTATGTTAGATTTATTAAAAGTGGCACATGGGCTGGTCGGCTACATCTCAGTCTGACAGTGTGGACGTGATGCTGTTTGTCTAAGTACACATTCATGGTGTCATTGGTCAATACTGATGGTTGTCCCGAGGAGGCCCTTGACCTATAGATTCAGGAGTGACATTTTGATTTGTTTCTGATTGAGCAACAGTATGTGACTGCACATGTTGTTATTACACCTGGATCCCACAGGATCCGTGTCCGGCGCGTTCCGTCTGCGCCGCGGTTCTGGTCCGTCAGACGGCGCGAGCCCTCGCCCACAGGAAGCGTGTCTGATCTGCAGCGCAGCAGAGTGCTGGCCCAAGCAGCTGGATTCGCAAGATCACGCGAGAGAGAATTGATATCAAGCGATAACATCAACGTTAAGAGCAACACACAAACAACAGTTTAGTTTTATCTGCTCATTTGGAGATCATTCCGAGATTTTTGTGCTTCTACCATGGCTGAGTACACTACTTATTATAAAATGTTCTTTTTTCAAGATTTCAGTATATAGTGTTTTATTTTGAAATGAAAGGATGCTGTATGCTGTTTTCGTGTGTGACTTCCTGTTTGGAACGATCTGCTCTGTTCAGCTTGATGCATGCTTGAAGCGGCCTCCGTCAAAAACAGACTCGGCGTGTATCTTTAGTGGAGCAGAGCAGAGAGACGCACACGGAACGCGCCAGAGAGGGATCGCAGTGCGTGCTGTGGAATCACAAGCATTGACATGAATAGGAGCGATCGACTCTGGAGGTCGCGGCGTACACGGAATGCGTCAGAGACGGATCCTGTGGAATTTGAGAGTAAGAGAGTGAGAAGTAGACTTAGATAAGTGGTTTCAAAGGGAAGACAATGCTTCTTAAAAGTTAAAGTGTTGGATAAAGCAAGTATGTGGACCGTCCGTTTAGCAACTTAACTGTTAACTACGGTTTTCCATTAAATTTCTATAGATTTCATTTGAAACAATCTTTTCCAACCTGACCATCACCACAAACAGTGAAGGACACAAAGTAAAGTTGGCACATTAAAACGTCTCCTTTGAACAACATCCAGAGATTGCTTAAGTTTGGTAACATGTAGGACAAACTTTTAAGTAATATATAAATGTAATTGAGACAAAAAAAACAACAAACGACCAATAAAAAAACATTTGATCGTGAAAATAGGAAATATAGTTTTAACACATATCAATGGCAACAAAAGTTGGATCGGATCAGGAGAATCAACTTTGTCATGAGCTAAAACCAGATTAGCACTAAACTAACCACTAAACACATATCTGCATATGAATGAACATTTGTGGAAGGTTTTTAGTCTGTTTAAGTGTTATTATTTCTGTTTATAGTGCGGGTTGTTTTGACCAATCACGTTACAGCAGGCTTTGGTTGTTTTCAGAAAAACCGTCAGTGTAAAGAGCAAAAGAGGCGGAAAGCAGCGGGCGAAATTCAATCCTTTAGCCCAACGCTTCGTTATGTTTTTAGTGAACTCTATGAATGGATATCAGGGTGTACATAACACTGTTGTAGACGCTGTCTCTCAATGTCAACTCCTTTCTCGCGTCTCTAGTTGTGTTGTGACGTTCGTGAACGATCCGATTCTTTGGTGCGAACGACAGGAACCGAGTCGTAGGTTAGAGCTGTTCTTTTTATAGTTGTGCCCAAATTTCACTGCCTGCCTGTCAGTGCAGGTCGAGTAATTTAGTGCTGCTGAACTCAGTCCACACATACAAATTTAAAGTTATATTAGTGGGATGTCTGAGTTCAAATCTGTTCCAAATCTTACCCTATCATCGTCCAAGTGATTATTCCAGAGACCTTGTAACCTCCAGCCCCTGAAAAAAAGGGGGAAAAAAGAACGATGAGCCGCTCTCGGAAAGGAACCTTCAAAGAGCCGTAATTCCCAACACTAGTCTCTTGCAAGGAGCTGATGTATGGGATCTTCTAACCTTAACTCTTAAAAAAAACATCAATAGTAAAAAAATAATTTGTCGGCATATCTCCTCATGAATATTTTCCAACAGAGGCAGCTTGATGTTGGCGCGTTCCTCAATGATCCCGAAAATATCACAGGAATAAAATAGGAACAATGTGTCCCGACAATTCAGTTACGTATGTTGCTTCTCGCTACATTTCCCTTTGACCATTCTGGACAGTATAGATTCGAGTATTTGTCAAAAATACTTTAAAGAAAAAACATACACATGAGCAGGAATAAGTGCGAGAGGGGAAATTGCAAGTTCGTTTGCCACTTCAGCACCATGGACAGCGCCATGAACTTAAATTAATACACAGCACAGTTAGACTCCTGACATTTCCGAGCCATGGACAGGGACAAAGGCTCTACCTTTCACATATTCAGTCAGATAAAGGATGAGTGAAACAGGCAGACTAGACTAACATATTCCTATATATACATATTTAATCAATCCTCCGCCTGCTCTCTCTCTCTCTCTGCTGCGAGGAGATTGAGGGGTGAAGTTAGTGGGTTAAAAAGGGGGAGGAAGTTTGACTATTTTGCTAACAAGGGGGATGTCATCCACCCTTGATCCCACCTCCTTTCACTGCATGGATTTCAGTTATCCAAATATCTGCTGGCTATACCGGAAGCCCCAAAATATTGTCTGTTGGCCCCAGAGGCAAAGTCGTTGCAGTAAAAAGCAGATGGATTCAAAGATTGTGATATCCAAAAAATCTGCCTTGGATGAATTTTCATCAAAAAGATTTTACATGCAAGTATGCATGTTGTTATGTTAATTTAGTTTATAGTCATTCCCAATCAGCAGGAAGTCCATATATGTCCCTATAGCACATAGAAACGCAACATATGGTAAAAAGTGACGATAGATCGACACAAAAAGTCACAGGAGTGCGTATTTTTCAGTTTCTGCCTCCTCTGTGCTTCTGTACAGCCTCCTTCATTCCCCTTTCTTCTTATTTCTGGCCACTTTCAACATCCTCTTTCAAGTCTTTTTGCTTTTCATTTGCTCTGAGCTCACACTGACTCGGCCTTGCATCGTGTGATTGTGAGGCTCAGGTAAAAAGCACGGCTCAGTCAGCAGCAGACTGGCTCGCTCCTGTTTCTCTTTAACACCTCTGACACACCAAATAAATGTGCAGAGGATGAAAGAAAAAGGATTTCTGGTTAGTTTCACAGGTCGCTTTCTGGCGGAATGTTTCCCTTGATTAAAGTCACTGCGGTTTGTCATTTAAGGGAACTGTAGTCAAGGATAAAGCCTTAGTTAGCACAGTTTCTGAAGCTCAAATAAATATTTCACATACACAAAATCAGAATGTTTTTCAAAAGGAGAACTGTGTAAAATTACTCAGACTGGGCGTTGTCCTGTATGTTTTTGTGGACTTTGACTGCATAGTTAGCTTTGTCACTTTATTATTTCCAGCTAAATTCATGCTGATGCCAGTTGAGCATATGTTTGTATCTGTGAGTGCGGAAAACTGGTTTTCCAGTTGCTATACAAATTTTTCACTGCTCCAAATGACGTCAGTTCTTAAGTCTTGATGTTTCTCAGGACTTTTGCCAGTGGCTCAGAGGTCAGCTAATCCAAGTGATCGTCCACCTTCTCTAACCACCTAGCTTTCTTCCCTCCGTGATCCCTTCCCCCCCTTCTCCTCTCTATAATCTCTCACTCCCTCCCTCCAGTCTTGGAACCGTATAGCGCAACCTCCACAGCATTAAGGTAAACATGCTGTGACTGATGGGAGAATGCGTGGGGCTAAGTATAGCCGGGGCCCTTTGCACTCCCAGCTTTCCAGGTCAGAGTGGCTCGGGGGATTACAAAAGCAATTGTGCACCTATAGCTCGACATCAAGTGATAGGGCCCAGTGTGCTCCTGCAGCCATTAGCCCTTTGGTGTGTTGGTGGCTTTTCACTCCCTGAGTAATAATCACTGAACACACTCCACACCTCCACACACACTCATGTAGCTGCAACCTCTGAGCAAAGCAACTTAATGTAGGTCTCGGCCTTTTATGGATATATACATCTTAATGTGCTAAAGTCAAGATTTGTCTTTTGGTTCGTGGGAGCTTTAATGAAAAAAAACTTTGCCAAGGGGAGTCAACCGAATGTTTGTCTTGACCAGAAACAGTGGTTACATCTCTTTCTCTCCTCGGAGCACTCTAGATTCAATTAGTTTGTTTGTGTGAAATCTCGACCCAAAGTTTATTTTCCTTTTTGCCATTTGTTGCAGAAAGAAAGCACAAATGTTTGTTTATATAGATCCACATTTAGCAAAGCAGAAGCTTTTCTTCCAGAGATCCACAAAGTTTGTCCAAAACAACGTTACCAATTCACCAAGTTTTTGAGTGAAGGTTCACACTGGAAGGTGAAAAACCACAGACTGCATACTGGGAACTCACAGCTGCAGAAAGATGAAAAAAATACAATGCAGGAAATTAATTTGATTATTTGATTATCTTGGTGTCTCCTCCTCCAGATTCTGACCAGGATCAGTCCTGCTCAGCTCACAAGCTCACATGGATTGCCTGTGAGCGACTGGAATTTGGGTCAGGGTTACATTAAAAGAGAGGCAGTCTACATCCTCAGGCTGGAGAGTCAGGGGGAGGTGAGGATACAGTCAAACTGATTACCAAGGATGTAGAATGTGGAGCACCGGCACAGGAAAAATTCAACTCAAAACGCCCCGAAAAATTGATCAACGCTGGTTTCAGTCTGAGGCCATAAAACGCTGATAACCACCCAACATACTCCTTTGTTTCTCCAGTCTCTGTGGCCAGGTTAGTCCTGGGTCAATGCTTGTGTAATTCTTTGCCCATGGCGTGGACAGTCCTGGTTATGGCTGTGTTAAGGTATAGAGGCAGGGGGATGGTTTTGAATTAACTGCTGTGTGATCAAATGAAGGGTAATCTTGGAACCATCAGCTAACCAACGTCCAACAGCGATCTAGCTCTGAGGGTGACCACCAATAAACCCTGGGCTTCCAGTGCACCCAGGGGTCATCTACCCATTAGGGCTAAGACTTCCTCCTCCGCACTCTGGTCATTCCTTACAGTTTGTTTAGCCACAGGACTACGATCAGATTGTAGCAAACAGAAACCAGAACCCATGACACCAAAATCATGTCCTTCGCCTACAGATTCTACATTCCTAGGCATTTATCTGTTTGTAGAGAGTAGTGTGGAGGATAGTCACAAGGCCATAACTCTTCCACCATTGTTTCTCACAGATAATAGTCACTATTCACACAGCCACAAGAGGACCCTGTCAGGAAGACTTAGGTATTTTTAAGTGTTTGAACAAATGAGTAATGCTGCCGTTTTCCTGCTGACAGCCCCCTTACTCACTCTAGCGGTGGAACCCAAGGAAGCATGAGCCTTTTTCTTCTTTCCAGGCCAAATAAAACCGAACAGCTAAGCCGCTGCTCAACACTTGTAGCTTGTAACCAGCTATGATTTAGGGCCCCACTTCTGGGCCTTATTCTCTTTTTCTCTGTCATCCTATTTCTCTCGCTCCCACAACTCCTCTCATCTCTCGATCATGCCAAGAGTGGTGGCTGCTCTCAGCAGGGCGTCCATTTTGTAAGTGCTGCAGGACTTAGTGGAGAGGCAGCTCTGCTATTGGAAAGCAGCAAAGGAAGAGGAGATGATGAGAGGAGAGAGGGATTTAGTGCCAGGAGAAGGAGAGGGAAGAAGGCAAGAGTCCAGAGAGGGACGAGGAGGGAAGAGGAGAACAGTGAGTCAGAGAAGAAAGGGGAAAGGAAAGAATACACTGTGTTCACACGGACATCTCTCTGACGTCATGCTTAGAGTGGGAAGCTTAGTTATAATGTTAAACTGCTGGGCGGCAAGGTGGTGCAGAGGTTAACACTGTCACCTCACAGCAAAAAGGTTCCAGGAACGTTTGGTTCATTGGTGACTTGAATGTGAGTGTGAAAGGTTGTCTTTCTCATGTGTCAGCCCTGTGATTGGCTGGCAACCTGTCCAGGGTGTTACCCCGCCTCTCGCCCCCGATGACTGGGATTGGCTCCAACTCCCCAACAACCCTCAATGAGTAAGAGGTATAGAAAATGAATGGTTGGATGTCGTACTATTCATCCAGTTTCCAAGCTGTATGTAAACGTCCTGATTGAACAGCAACTGAAAAGGGAATAGATGGTGGAAATCTGGAGGGATGTCAGGACTTATTTCAAAATACACATACACATGATAACTCGTTAGCTGACGTTAAAACACTTCTGATGTTAGCATTCAACCATTTCCTTGCTAACATTACAAGTCAATTTTGTGTTGGAAGAAATAATAGAGAGTGAAAGTTTGGAGGGACACCGGGTGGGCCAAAATCTTATAACACATTAGCTACTGTTAGAGAACTGCTAACGTTAGCGTTCACTACCACATTAACTAGCTAAGATACATTATATTTTAAAGGAGCAATTCACCCCTGGAAAAAGCCCCTGTCAGTCTGTAATCGTTAGAAGCAATAATATTTGAAATTGGCGCCATAGCTGTGGAGAAAGTTCTACAAACAGCTCGTGGTTTCACCCATTCTACAACACCCAGCATGCATTGCACCCCTCCCTCTGAAAGGAACGGCCCAGCGAGAGACGCTGGAGTGAAATACTACCGTTTCGCTGCTGGCGATGGCTCAGAGCGGGACAGAATCCGAAACACAACGAGAATATACCGGTGGATCGTCTAAAAAGGTCTGCAGGCTACATTTCAAACTTGAAGATTTTGAACGCGACATGACTCCGTTATAAATGTGGAACGTCTGGGAGGGAAAACATGAGAGCAGGCAGCGTTTCAGAACGCCTCACGGAACAAATGATTTCATTTCATGCTATGTGTTTTTTTCAAATAAACATTGCAGGCCTAGATTGAGGAAGTGTAGTTTAGCGAGCTCCCTGGCCTCCGCCAGATGACGTGTTTTACGTCGTCTGGCGGAGGTTTCCCAGGGCCCATTGGAGAAGCTGATAGCGGATAGGCACAGAGCGAATTGGCATTTTTTTCCTACCATAATGGCATTAGCTCCCCAAATTTATCATGATGGGACTGAGGTTGAAAATCAAAATGGGTCATAATTGTCTTAATTATAATTGTGACATTTCTAATTCTACAGTTTCATTTTATCCAGTTATTTTCCTTCTTAAGTTACTACAATTGTCTTTATAACTGTGTATTAACGTAATGAGTAAATACACCTTTAAAGTAAAAATGTGTACTTTACTAACATTAAACACAACATATTTTCAGCCCTTAAATAAGCAGGAACGGGTTAAACTATGAATAAAGAAGTTTCTGTTCTCTGTGACCTTTACATTTTATGCAGTGTGGACTCAGTTTGCTCAGGCAGGGTTTTCTCATGTTTCCCACACTAAAAACAGGCGATTTTAAGTTGCAGGACACACAATAAGCATTGTAGAAAGAGAAAAACATTCTAGGCCAATATAGCCAGTTAGGTAAAGTCAAAAAACTCATGGCAGTAAAAATATGTACATTATTAACAATAAATAGGAAATCTTTCTATCCCTTAAATAAGCAGGAATGGGTTAAACTATGAATAAAGAAGTTTGTGTTCTCTGTGAAAACATGAGCGTAGTAGAACATATGAGAAATACTGGTTTTAACCTGCCAGTGGAAAGAACAAACTGTTTTTGTAGTCGACTTCTCTTTTAAGAGCATGCCAAGTGAAATTCCTTTTTTTTTTACTCACCTTGCGTGATGTCTCCGGCTGTGCGTGTAGATTCGAGTAGCAACCAGGTAACGCTCATCAAAATGCTGCAGATTTGATTGGCTGAGTAGCATCACGTGAGAATTATTCGCAACGCATGCATTGGTCTGTGAGTTTCCTCGGCCAGTGCCGTAAAGGCTGGAAATGTTGCGCCGGTTAAAATTTAAATGCTCAGTAAATATTTAATAACTCTTAATAATTTATTGGTTATAGTTCCAGGACGGCGTCTGGGTATGCGGTCTGCCCATTAGTGACCTTGGGGGGGATGGCCCCCGATGGCAGGCTAACAGAGGGGCAACTTATTGGTCATTTTGCTAACAAGGCGGTTGGCGTCCCCCCTCATCCCCCTACAAATCCATACTATTTTAAAGTGTCATATGATACCATAGGAAAGGCATAAATCTAAGCTAACATTAAAGGTAGCTAGGAATTGGTTAAATGCTAACATCTGCTGTGGTGGCTATCTGTCAGTTATTAAATATGTTGGATTCTCTGGATTATCACTATCCCTTCTCTTAATTGAGAAGTGCTGAAATAATAAAGATTTGTCAGATTACCAACATTCATAAGACTTCCAAACCTGGAACACAGCTGAGTTTGTAACAGGATTTTAGCTTCATACCATGAGCATGAAAATGGCCGCCATGTGAATATGGTGAATGAAAGGGAAGCAGTGAAAGAGATCTGAGTGTCACAATGTCGGCTGATCAAAGGCCGTCATGTCCCCTTCAAAGATCAACTAATGTAACACCAGATTTGAGAAATCTAATTTAGCCACACAGATCAACAGTGTCACGTTCCAGTCATGATTTCCTCTATGCCAGAGTCTGCTTTCATTTTCCTTTGATTTATATTTGAGGAATACAAATTCCAACATGTTTGATCAAATCTATGCCTTAAAGTTTCAGGCGATTCCAGTGGGAGGGAAAAAGAGAACAGGCATGAAACTTATATCCCCTATTTGTTATTCATGCATAAGCTCCAGCTCCTCTTGCCTCATTCATATCATACTTCAAATGATTTGGCAATCAGGCCTCGGGGGGTGTACTGGAGTGGAGGGAGCGGAGACAGGAGAAGTATAGCTCGCCGTTTCAGCTGTTCAGTAATTATTTCTAAGGCAGTAGCCAAGACGCCCTGAGGCTGATGAAAGACCAGTAGATCTTGGGGGTCCTCTGAGAGCCGCGACGCTCCATGAGAAGTGCTCCATTAACGGAGGCATCATGGGAAATCTTGCGCTCTGAGCTGGACAGTAGCCCACTGTGATTCCTCTCAACAAACAACATCTAAATATGTTCTTTTTATAAATGGATTTCTGTCAGCACAGCGCCTTTAAACGATGATGTTGTTTTGGTCATCTTTCACTAAAACTTGTTTCCCGCTGTCTGGCATCTTAAAAAGTGAAGTCTTACATATTTTAAGATCCAAATGAGCTACACAAGTTTCTCCTGTAGATTTCTTCAGCCGGCAGCTGTGAAGCAGGATGTAATGGCGAGAGGCGGGGTTACACCTGGACTGGTCGCCAGTCAATCACAGGGCTGACACACAGAGACAGACAACCTTTCTCACACCTATGGTTCATTTAGAGTCACCACTGAGCGAGCATATCTTTGGACTCTGGGAGGAAGCCGGAATACCTGGAGGGAACCCACGCATGCACCGGGAGAACAAGCAGACTCCACACAGAAAGGCCCGCTTCATCCAAACCAAGGTTCAAACTAGGAGCCTTCTAGCTGTGAGGCGACAGCGCTAACCACTGCAGGGCACATGCTCCTACAAGTGTTTGTTTTTGACACAATATCTGGCTTGGATTGTTTCTCTAAAAGTCTGACAACATTGAAGAAAAGATCCCTGCAGAGAAAGACCTGTTTGGTAAAGAGTGAGATCCTGTTTAAACAGAAGCAGCATAGCTCTCTTAAAGCCACCAGACTCCATTGACAAAACAGAAATTCTACCTCACAGAACAGAGAGTTGCTGCTCTACTCAGTCAGTTTGTATTGTTGTGTGAGTTTGCTGTGTTAAATGGATAGCTCAGATTCAACACTGTTCAACACACAATGACACCAATGATTGAACTGATCCGCGTAGTGGTAGACAAGCAGCACTGTTAAGTCTGGCGGCCTTTAAGAAAGCCAAGTTGTGGATATTTCTGGTATCAATGTCTTTGACAAAGAGGTCTATCTCTGAAGGATCCTTTCTGTAATGTTGTCAGACACTTAGAAAATCAATCTGAGCCTGTCAGTGGAAAAGCAAGAACTTTTAGTTGATAGTCGGGCAAGATTATGTTGCAGCCGTTACACCTCATTTTTAGTCTGCTGGCTTTAGCAATTTACTGGAGCATTTCCTTAATGATTGTGCCTGCTCAATCTCTGATCTCAATCCCATCGGCTATAGTCTGACGACGATATATCCTCTGAGAGTGAAGATGAATTTTGCGGGTAATTCAGGTTTAGCCAGCGTTTAGACGACTTCCAGCCAAGACGTCCTTTCCCCATGTGCTGCATTGTTTACAGTCCAGTTAGCAGCTTGAGAAGCGACCGTGTGTTCAGATCAAAGTGAAGGCAAATTCTCCCTCCTGATGTGTCTGCTAAATAAACGCTGCCATCTCTTGGTTCATTCCATCCCCCGGAGGAGCGCCTGTTCATCTGTTCGTGCTGAGTCTCAGTTTCACAAACCCGGTCGGATCAATCATTTCTGATGCATTCGAGGAAGTCGGGAAATCTAAAAGCTGAATGACATTTACGACACAGTGTCGAGCCGATTCGTTGAATTTTTGATCGAGAACAAATTGTTAGCAGTTATCGTAACTAGTTTTTATCTTTTATTGCCTTTACAGCTTGTATTTCTTTAATTGCTTTATTTCCTCTTTTATCTCTCTTGGTTATTTGACTTCTATTTACCGTTTCTACTTCTTCCTGCTTTGTCTGCTTGGTCTCGTGTCTGGCCATGTTGTGTGGGTTCTCCGGTTGCCTGTTTTGTGATTTGCTTGTTATGTTCGGTTGTCGAGCACTTTGTCAACTTTTGCTTTTAAAGCTGCTATATAAATAAAGTTATTTTTATTACATGCAGATGTCTGTTTATAAAGATTAATAAGAAGCTAAATCGTTGTCAGATGATGCTGATGGGAGTCGGATGTCATTACGGATGCTTTTACTCTCCATACGGACTGTGTTTTCCTGCATTCGCTGAAGCCTGCTGATACGTGATTGGTCAATACGACTAAAAACGGAAACCAGAACACGTCCTGTATTAAAAAATGATGTCCATACAGATCAGTACCTGTTAGACATTAAGATCCTGACATTTGCACACAAAACTGGAACAAGAATCAGGTACAAACTGAAAACCTCTCAATGTGGACAAATAAAAGCAAGCTATCAGCATTTTTCTCTCTTTAAATCTCTTGTAATTCTCTGCTGAATGTTACCGTCTTGTCACAAATCAAAGCTGACTCTCCATCACTGTAAAATATTTACTTCAAACACATCTTTAATTGCTTGGCCCACAGAACCTGCCAGCTCTCTACATCACAACATGTAAAGACACAAGTTATCACAGAGCACAGAGAAGAGCCAGGCTGGTGTCACGTGAGGGGATGATTTGATTTAGCGCTTTCCAAATGAAACAGCTCTTTAATCGTCAAGCTAATGATTCATCAGTCATGGACATATTTTTTAATCTCCTTTATTCTTGTAGCTCATTTGGAGTCTTCATTTTCAGTTTTGGACACCCTCTGTTTTCAATGGATTGATCATTTTTTCCAAAGCCAACATCTTTATCCGGAGGTTCAAAGTGTTGCTAAGTCCTCACATATGATCATAAATTTGCTGTTTCTCAGAGCTGTAGGCGCTTCCTGGTGAATTACAAGTCTTTACCCGTGCGGTTGAAAGGCACTGGCCTATCAGTTCATGGAGCACATGCTTGTTAATACTCGCTGGATTAGTGGACACAGGATCAAACTTCACCAACATGCTAATGAATGATAACAGCATCTCTCCTGTTGTGGACACAAACAGAAGATTGGATTTTATGTGAGCAGAACATAAAACGATGCTGGGAAGATAGGGCCTCGGTGTAATTAGAGAGGGATCCGGAGAGGAGGGATGTGTGCGATATGTGAGAGTGGTGTACAGTGAGAGGGATTAGTCTGGATTAAAGCAGTGGTAGAGGGCTCTGCTCTCTAACACTGTTCCTCATTTGCCACAAAGGACTGAACACAACATGTTGGGAGGCAAAGAAATTACACTATTTTTATCCTTTTGGCATCCTGGAGAGAGTTGCCTCTGCTTTTATCTTCCCCTGCTACAAGGCTCTCTCACACTGCCAACATGCATCACCAAGGCCTTTAAAAGGAGAGAGAGGATGCCAGGCACATTACTGCAGGTTTAGTATGTTTGTGAAGCTGAAGTGACCTGGACTCCTAAATGCAGCTTTGTGTTTTTGGCAGCATCGCACACATTTGAGGGGAAACTGGGAGTAAGATCACAAACACCGGATGCATAAATAAATGATGTAAGATGACGTCAAAGAAAGTGCAAGCAGCGTCATGCTCATGTTTACTGATCTGTGAGCAAGAGAGAGGAAATATAGTCAGTTTGTTTACAGCAGCTGAATCTCTCTCTGGATTCAACTGTTCTCTTTTTGTTGAAGCTTTTTTATTGGATTGTTAATTAAACGCATCATACATCTCACCCTCCCAAACCCAGCTTGTTCCCTGAAGTCCAAATTATACAAGAACAAAGCATCAGCAGACTACGTAAGAGAATGAATGTCGTGAATGGGAAAACACTGTTCTTGTGGTGTGACGTTTTGGTCCTGATGGACAGCAGCCTCTTGCCGGAGGGGAGGGTCTCAAAGAAGGAGGGGTCAGCCACAATCTTACCTGCTAACCTCAGGGTCCTGGAGGTGTACAAGTCGTAGAGAGGTGGCAGATTGCAGCCATCACCCTCTCTGCGGAGAGGATGATACGCTGCAGCCTGCCCTTGTCCCTGGCAGTGGCAGCAGCGTACCAGACGGTGATGGAGCAGGTGAGGAGGGACTCAATGATGGCGGTTTAGCAGTGCACCATCATTGTCTTTGGCAGGTTGAACCTCTTCAGCTGCCGCAGGAAGTACATCCTCTGCTGTCCCTTTTTGATGAGGGAGCCAATGTTCAGCTCCCACTTGAGGTCCTGGCTGATGATGGTCCCCAGGAAGCAGAAAGACTCCACAGTGGAAACAGTAGAGTTACTGATGGTGATGGGGGCGGGTGGGGCTGCTTTCTTTCTAAAATCCACAACCATCTTCTTCAGAGCATTAAGCTCCAGGTTGTTCTCACTGCACCAGGTCACCGGATGGTCAACCTCCCACCTGTAGGTGGACTCGTCCCCACCAGAGACGAGTCCAATGAGGGCGGTGTTGTCCACGACCTTCAGGAGCTTGACGGACGGAAAGTGGTGCTGATGGTCCTGGAGACAGAGAGGAGTATATCTAAATAAGTCTTAAAAGGAAGTATAACTAGATACTAGAAAAAATCTAATTTGGAGATGTTTATAAAATCAAATAATTGAGACAGCGGTGCAAACTTCCCATCAACATATGGTTTCATCACGTTGGGGGCCGGCTGTGATCTGGCAATGGGACATCGCTGTTTGCTAACACGATACTTACAAAACTAACGTAACGGTCTGACAGCTTTTAGGGCTTTGAGGTACAAAGATACTCATATCCATAGATCTTAAAATGGCACCATGAGTTTGTGATTCTCGTCTAATCGCAGTGTCCTTACATCCTCTTTCCTTCTAAGAGTCCAGATTCTTGTCTGAGCAGAATATGTTTTACTGTTCTCAGCTCCCACCTGCTCGATTTACACCTAATCAATGCCTCGTTTTTCACCCTGATGGCACACGCTCGCCCGGATCTCACCATGCATTTATGTTTTATCTCTGGGTGAAACATTTTGTGTGTAATGTCTCCAGACAGGCTTCTGGAGCCCTGAGTATACCGACGTACATTCCCATTATTCAAAGGCACCTCTACAAAGAGATATGAATTGAGGTTGGAGAGTGTGTTATATCATGTCACATCATCCACAGTGTGTTGGAAGCCTCTTCTAAAGACGGCGTGGGAGTGGGAGTGGGTGGAATGGAGACTCGGCTGCTCATTAATCTGGTCACCGTAGACGACTCTCAGCGCTGAAACAAGCACTCACATCATGTACGGGATTGTAGTCTTCCTCTTTTAAATGCTAAGAAGCGTAGAAGCAGGCAGACAGAGGCCCGTGAAGCTGACATTTACAGGCCCAACCACCAGCCCCAGCTATTTCTCTCTTTCTCTCCCTTCTATCTTTCTGCATTACTTACATTTGCACTGAATTGTTGGCGAGATTCAATAAGTGCTTATGTCAGCTGTCTCCTGCATGGCATCACATGGACCAGCCGCTCCGCAGAGCATTATATGCATATACATTATCATACAAATAGCTCTTTCTATCCTGGCTTGTGAATGGCGTCCAGATAGCAGAGATAAACTGACAATGAAGTCAAATGCCTCCATAGATCTTCTTTTAATGTGTGTTTGCCCGGTTTCGCTGTGTAAAGGTCATTGCAGAGACAGGCGGGTCACATGCTCAGTGACGAGTGTCAATGGGAAGTGGGAATATGTTTCTCCTAGTGTTACCAGCACAGGGTATCGATTAGACATACGGAGAGGGCTGGAAGATGCAGAATAAAGAGCTGACTGCTGCAAACAGTGTCTCGAGATAACTCTGGTTATGATTTGGCGCTATACAAATAAATTTGATTGATTGAAACATCAACCTGGAGGGTTAACGGCTGCTCGATGACAGGTCACCTCTACAAGGCTGGTTAGCTAGCTAGTCATGCTGTGAAACATACCGTCAAATTATATTTACTTTTTATCAACTGTTAATAATATTGACCTTGAATCTTGCAAGCTGTAGGATAATGCACTGTGAGCATTGGATGTTCTCGCCTCCATGACCCTCATGAGTTCCCAATCTCAGAACCAATCAGCTGTCGCCTGACAACGAGAAAGCCTCTGTGAGCAACGCACGACTTTTCAGGGTTTCCGATGTAGCAAACAGTTTACGATAAATGACTTCCTTCACTGCATTGTTCACAGTCTCAACTCAAGAAGCGCGGATGGAGTTGGAGATGAGCTATGACGTTACTAGCACAAGTTTGACCGCCGTGGTTACCAACGGCGTCAGGAGAATCTCGATGTTGATAGGCTTTCGCTACACCACATGACGCGAATTCGCTGGGGAAGTTCAATATTTTGAAGTCACGCAAATTTACATCGCAATCATTCGCATCATCATCTACTCGAGTCATTGCATCGACTTTGTATGGAATCTCACCGCAGATCTATTCGGGTATGGTGTGAACCTACAGTAAGAGCGGATTGTTAGCTGCACTTGCTGCAGATGCGATTAACTCAAGCTAAATCATCGTCCGGCTTAAGCAGATAGAAGTCAGCATGCCGTTACAGCATTTTACTTCTGCCCCTTTTGCTCCACACAGAATGTTTTTCCTGCATACAACCAAAGCCTGCTGATACGTGATTGGTCAATGCAACTTGGACAACAAACAGAAACCAGTACTCCTCCATTATCGAAACCCGGTCTGCATTCCTGAGTTATTTATCTGTGACAAGCATTTGACCATTTTGATGGCCTGATGTACAACTTTCAGACTTCAGTAAGGCCTTTGTGTTCTGTGGGAGTAATGTTAAACTCAGTATTCCAGCACACCAGGAGCGCAGTGTTTGACGCTCTATGAGATGGTTGTAAAGAAATGGAATCATCAGTTAAAAGCTGAACGCTGCACCTTAAGACAACATCAGCATTGTGACTTTGTATTGGTTAAATGACTTTTCATCCTCCTGACGGTATCAAAGGTTGGACGGCGTATTTGTGGTGAGGCTGAGGGGGCAGACAGAAGGCAGAGCGAGAGAAGGAGGAAGGGAAGAGTGAAAATACTAATCACCTCTGAAGAGAAGAATCAATTCTGTGTCGGATGGCGAACAGAGAAGAGACGACAGCAGATGTGCAGATTTGACTTGAAGCCTTTAATGCTACACTGCCTGACTGACACCAGGCTGAGGGTGCGCTCAGGACATGAACACAACAAGCATGTCTGCTTATCTAACATGTTTAGCTCGAGGGTTGTGCACCGGGAAATGAGATCCTGCTCTTTCCCAGGAAATCTCTCCAAAATCTGCTCACATTTCTGAGAAAAACCTTTCACCTGTGTGTCTGCGTGTTTGTGTAGAAACAAACACACCTTTGCTCAGCCTCAACCAAGCTACCCTGCAGCTGTCATAGCTAAAGTTCAACCTTTAATGATCATTACTGTAAGACATTTCAGGGAACGGACATGTTTCCCAGGAATATTTGCTGCAGGTTCCTAAAAACGACACTAAAGCATCTAAACAACATCACATGTAATGAAACCAGTGCACCCCTCCAGACTGACTCAAGTCCATCGCAACATCATGTTATCTCTGCGATGAGGATCTGCCATGTTTCAGTTGCAGTGATTTATTCTTGCTAACACCTCGGCTGTGGCAAAATGAATTTTAGACCACGTTTGTACAAATGAGGATAAAAAAAGGCATTGTGTTGTTTTTGCACCTCTCAGATACTTCACATCCAAGAGGAACACTGTGCTGCTGAAAATATTCATTTAATCTGGAAAAAATAGCCAAAAAATTCATAATTTTTAGATGACAGAAAATCCTCCGCCCCTGTGCTGTTCAATGTGTTTGATAACTGAAGCCTTTCAAAGAAAGAGATGCCGGGGGAGGGGCTCTGCTGGCCGTCAGACGTGAAGTCATGTGGTTAACGTAAAAGTTTAGGCACAAAAATTCTTGGTTAGATCGAGGAAAAACGTACTGATGTGCCTACACAAGATACATAAGATTTATTACCTTCTTAACATACACATGGGTCTTTATCTCGAGGCTCCCGGATGTAAGTCTGGTGTTTTTTGACCCACCATTGGCCCCGGACCGCCACTCAAAGCAGGTTTTTGCGCTCTTCAATGGAACACCATAACAGCGTATTAGAGGACATCATCCATTAATGATGCTAGAGGGGAAAACATTGGGCCACTGACCAAGCTTCTGTTATAAAGAGTGAGAACGTGCTGGAAATTCAGACCATCATAACTGTGTCCTGTGCTGCAGGATCAGTCTGAACACTGACCCTGTTTCCTCTCTGAAAGTCCATATGAGTATGACCCCTCCTCTGCTACCTCCAGGGTTTATTGTTTTAGGGCACAGCCAGGCCTCCACTGACCAGACTGGACCAGAATGGACCCGTCCAGGCTGTAATTTATGACTAGAAGAGAGTTGTAAGCTTTGTTTAAAGCCGCAAGGATAAAAAAGCAGCATCACCTGCTCTGCAGAAACAGCATTAACACATTTGTTTTGAAGTGAGTTAAAAGAATTGAGAAAAAAGGATCCTTCTCAGAGGATTACAGTTGTTTTGTCTCCCAGAGCTCGTGTACAACATCTCTGCTTTACGTGCGAGCGCTGCTAGTTAGTCATAATCAAAATAAGCAACAAAAACACCACCACTGACTCAGCTTAAAATGCACCGCAAAGCTCCTTATGCTGCTGATGCTCATTGTATAACTGTCAGGCTGGATGCGTGTGTGTGCGTGCGTGTGTGTGTGTGTGTGTGTGTGTGCTGCATCCATGTTGGCACATGTCGCCGTGGATGCTTAAAGAAAATGAAGGCCAGGGGCTGATGCGTGTCTGAATATATTTCTAATTATTGCGAGCTATTTGAGCAGATTATCCGCAGTGTCATGTGTTCCCAGGGCTGCAAACAGCCCGACACGTCAATGAGAGCCTAATCTGATTCTCTCCACCCAGAGAGAGCATGTGCATCATCAGCCTCTGCTCCTTCCCCGTATTCTTTTATTTCACATGTTCCGCAGCTGACGAATCCTCCAGAACATTAAATAAAGAGCACTTACAAATCCAGGACTCCAGTATGACGTGTTCATCCTGACGAAGAGGAGATGAGTCATAGTTCAATGTAGCAGGGCGTCAAGGGGTCGAAACCTCCAGAGGCTCCAAAAAAACAAATCATATATATTAATTTATGACCTTTATTTAAGTGAAATCATGTTGTCATCAGATGAAACTTTCAGTGTGTTTATCTCAGGTCAGCCTTGTTTGTACAGTAAAATGACAAACTGAACTTGTGTTTAACCCTTAAATGGGCAAACACATTTAAATAATTGCTATTTTCTGATGCATCCAGGCTGAAGTGACACAATTTCCTGATTTTATTTATCGAAAAATAACCTTTATTTTCCATTTTACACAATATTTGACATATTGCCCATTTAGGGTATAACTTTAACATATCCCCCTTCTTTTAGTAGCTCATGCACCAACTTTAAAACGTTTTATAAATAATTCATTGGCTACTTTTGTTCATGTTTTGCACACAAACTGTAAAAAAATACAATAGTAGTTATGGGAGTTGCGAGCATTTTGCCCAGTGACGATACAAAGCTTCACTTTGCTGTTCTGCCACATGATGGAGGCGTGTCCAACCGGGCCCATCCTGCATCAGCCTTTCACTGACAGGATAGGAAGTGGTCAGTCCCATCATATCTCATATCATCCACAGGCCTGGGGACGAGTTTGGTTACTCGTGGTGGCGTAAAATAGCAATTAATTAATTTATCAAAACATTCATATGTCTCTGCCCATTTGTACTCTAGTTGAACTATTCGATTATAATAAAACATTTTATTTATATAGCTCTTTAAAAGGTACTCAAAGACACTTTACGTGTTAAAACAAAATAGCAAAGACAGTAGAGGCAATACACAGTATAAAAGGATCAAGGTGCAGAAAATACAGTTAAAATGGAGGGAGTGGATGTAAAAGAAAACAGTTACAACAGTGAGATGATGATCAGTCACAGGTTAAAAGCAGATTTGAATAGGAGGGTTCTGATTCCAGTTTTGAAAGAGGGGAGTATTGGAGAGTGTCTGAGGTGGTGGGGGAGGGCTTTCCAGAGGGAGGGGACAACAACAGAGAAGGGCTCTGTCCCTCCAGGTCCCGTGCTTGGATCGGGTGAGCAGGGTGAGGAGGTTGCCGTTGCAGGTGGAGTGTATTGGGAATACACAAATTTAAGAGTAATTAATATGTAGAGTGTAGGCCATAAAACACAAGGATATCTGTCAGTGATTATCCCTGTTTTCTACCCTTATCTGAGCAGCGTGTCCTCCAGGATACTTACACTCAGTGCCTGATTATCAAAATTAATTGATTAAAATTCGAATTAATTTTTCAATAAAAACTTGTAAAATCTTCATTAAAAAAACCTATTTTCTAGAACGAACCTGAAACATGAAAAAATAACATGTAACTCATGTCCAGTGTCTTTGTTCCCGCTGTTCCATTTATAGACTCTGATACAAATAATGTGCAGATTTGTGAATGTTGGCATGAAGTCACCTGAGTACCTGACCCGACCCAACCATCCCCCAGGATACAGAAACCATTAAAGGGTTAAGTCTGATAGTTCCGTCTCAACTGAATGCATGCATGTGACTATATCTGGTACTCAGCAATGAACCAATCAATGCAACTTTCAAAGGTGAGTAATGAAGCAAGTTCAAGTTTTTTAAATCTATTACCAAAAAGTTTAATTTATATTCACTTTATTTTCCTGATTTTATTCTAACTTACATATATAAACTTGTCTATCTCTGTGTTATTGTTGTATCAGTTTACCCCCCCACGCCTAGAAGTGACATGCCCCCCTTCTTTCTGTGTCCTGAGCAGAACTCACAGAGTCAGTAGCGTACTCGCTGTTTGAGGCTGGGGGCGAGCCTTAAGGCTGGTTAGCTGTGAGGTTTCGTGGGGAATACTGAGCAGACGCTGGAGAAACTCCTTCTGCTCCTCTCAGCAAGTATTACACATGTGAACATGAAGTGCAGCGCTCACTTCAGACTCCGCAGAGCCCCCGGCCCGAGTCACATGTCGTCTCTGCTGTCTTTTATCTATGGAGAAGGTCAAACAGGGTCCTCTCTGCTTTGGGATTATTTCTGTTCTTACAGCAAAGTCACATTTGTCCCTGTGAGGGTTAACAAGAGAGGGTATGTTAAAGGACATAGATATGATGATGGATCTGGTGATTCCAGCTCTCTATTTACAACAAGCTGATAATCAAATTTGCATATTAAGAAAACTCCTAAAAACAATCTAATACATTTTTACAATTCAAACAAAAGGACCCACACCAACACTCAATCTATCTGCTTGGTGATTCAGGTACTGAATGACTTTACATTTTTCATTCTGTTAACTACTGACAAACAATTATGAGCCACAAAAGTCATATTTGTTGTATGCTGTGTTTGTTGTAGTCAGATTGTCAAATTACAGATTTGATTACAACCAAAATATAACAATCTGCGCAGGTTTGTCTCGTGAAGTAGGGATTGCTAGTATATATTGATAGTAAAATAACAGTAACATACTGCAGCAGAGATACCTGCATTTTAATTTATTTTAACAGCATAACCCTCAAATCCCACAGGATCCGTCTCTGGCACGTTCCGTGTGCGCCGCGATCTCTGGAGTCGATCGCGCCCATACAAGTCAATGCTCGTGATTCAACAGCACGCGCCGCGGTCCGTCTCCGGCGCATCCAGAAGCGTCCCTCTGCTCTGCTTCGCTAAAGATACGTGCCGTATTTTTGACAGAGGCCGCTTCAAACTCAAGTCAAGCTGAACAGAGCAGATCGTTCCAAACAGGAAGTCACACAGAAAACAGCATACAGCATCTGGTCATTTCAAAATAAAACACCATGTTCAGACCGGTACAGACTCACGTTTTTTTCCGTTTCCACAACAACAATACACACTGAAATCTTGAAAAAAGAACACTTTTAATTAAGTAGTCTCCTCAGCTATGGTAGAAGCACAAAAATCACAGAATGGTCTCCAGATGAGCAGATAATCAACCTCGGAGGGGCAAACTGAACTGTTGTTTGTGTGTTGCTCTGTTTAACGTTGATGTTATCGCGTGATTTTGCAATTCTCGCAAAATAACGTAGTCCTCCCGCGATCTTGTGCTTTCGCCAATCCAGCTGCTTGGGCCAGCGCTCCGCTGCGCTGCGGTCAGACATGCTTCCTGTAGGTGAGGGCTCGCACCGTGTAACGGACCAGAACCGCGGAACAGATGGAACATGCCGGACACAGATCCTGTGGGATACAGGCGTAACATTGTATTTTGTACAGTACATGGCAGTAGGATAACCGGGTTTTCTGGTAATTTTACAGTGTATGCCAGCATGTCATGGTTTATTTACAAAGCAGTGTTTCTCATACTTTGATTTATTTAGCCACAATGTCAACATTGACCGCCACATTTCTATTTGTTGTACTATTTAAAATAGCGCATTCGCTCAGCTCCTCTCAGAGACACTCGGGTGATTCCAGGCCCTCTCCACTCAGAAACTCTTCTCGTTTGTGGATACAGTCGACTTTTTAACAAGCAAACAAGTGAGTTACATCTTCACACTCTGATTGGTGAGTAACTTTAATGACAATAACTTTACTGGTTATTTTTTGCTGGCTTCAACTGAGTCGAGGGATACCGTAGGCCTATTATTTACAAAACTGTTTAATGAAGTGGCTGGGAAACTGCTGTTAGCTTTGCTGTTAGCTAACGTTAGCTAGCATTACTCGAGCTACAGCTTGCTTTCGCCAATTTTAGCAACCTGGCCTAATGAAACATGAACTAAAACGTCACCAGTTCAGTAATCATGCACACAAAACAACACAGAATGCCAGTTTCTGGAGATAAGCGCAAAGTCACGTTACCTCCTTGGTTGAACTCCCTGTGGACGGCTCTCGCATCCGCGCTGCTTCGAGTCACACTCAGGAACAGCCACACGTCCCTCAAGCGCGTATTTCCACAGCTTGACAGAAAATACTGTTTTATGCTGATGCGTCGTCCATCTATATATTCAGTCATTGGTCTGTGTGCACATGGACTGAATTGTTTGATTGACATCTCACTCTTCTTCTCGCTACGGTGTACTTCTAAAGCTGTAACAATGGACACTGTTAGAGTTTTTATAGGACATATTTGACGTAAAGTTATTCCCACCATCATACTCTAAGTTCAGCCTGTGCCAAGGTCAACCACAGCAGCTGCAAACACCTGAGTGAATGTAAAAAGCCACCATCAGTCACTTTCTCTCTTAATACCTGGACGTCTGAGACAAATCCACACTGCCTGAAAAACACAAGCACACAAAGTGACAAACTCTAAATCTAAAATGTTGGAGTGCATTTTTCTCAATGACCTTTTGTATGAAGGTATTATTGGTGAAAAAGGTTTGAGCGCCTGTAACAGTACAATCTGTAGTTGTGTACAGTGATTTGTATGCGTTTAAGTATGAGTTGTGTACTTGTACAGTGATTTGTATGTGTGTCAGTATGAGTTGTGTACTTTTTGTCTCTCTCCACAAATACAACACATACACACACATACACATTCACAAATTCTTAATGACAAGTGGACAAGTACTATTTTACAAGTCACAGATTAAAAAACTGACACGCTCACATTTTTGCTCCAGTTGTTGCAGTATACTTGGTGCAAAACATATTTGTGCACCTGTATCAAACAATGTGAAGTTGTGGACAAAATTTGAATATTTGCAAATCTGAATGTGAACTTGTGCAAAAAATGTTCAATGTATGTAAAATAATTTCTCAGGAAATTATTTGTGTTCCTTTAAAACACAAATACAAATCGATAATTACAACTGCTCGAATCTTCCCCACGAGTCACAGATTCTGTTTCCTTCCCCACGAGTCACAGATTCTGTTTCCTTCAACTACACTGTTTCAACTAACTGTTTTCAAACGCAGAGATAGCGATTTTGGCAACATTCAAGGTAGGTTTTATGTTTAACCACATTACTAAATAATAATGAATGAAGTCGTTATGTTACAGGATTTGTGCATCCCGGTGATTGACTGGGAGTGTAGTGGTCTTATACCCAGCGATCATGACACACAGCTCTCCTCTCAGTGACACCAAGACTGCGGCACACACGCGCCCCTTAATCTCTTGTGACAGTTTATGACAGATAAGACTGCAACAATAACAACAATACACACATCGTAACATGTGTATGATAATTAACCGCTCCACGGACTGATTTCTCGACGACTTCATTGAAAACAAATGCACACGGCGGAGGGTTAGCAAAACAGAGGAAGAGTGACAGGACGCTAAATTTCTCAGCTTCGCGTCACAGTTTATTTATTAATGTGGTTAAACATAAAACCTACCTTGAATGTTGCCAAAATCGCTATCTCTGCGTTTGAAAACAGTCCATCACCGGCATGCCTTCTCTGCTTCATTTGATTGGCTGTGGGATAAAAGCCCCTGTCCTATGATTGGTTGTGGAATCAGTCGATCTCAGATCAGCACACGCCTTTTTCACCAAATATTTCAGTGGAGGTGCGATATGTGATTTGTAGTTGAAGGAAACAGAATCTGTGACTCGTGGGGAAGATTCGAGCAGTTGTAATTATCGAATTGTATTTGTGTTTTAAAGGAACACAAATAATTTCCTGAGAAATTATTTTACATACATTGAACATTTTTTGCACAAGTTCACATTCAGATTTGCAAATATTCAAATTTTGTCCACAACTTCACATTGTTTGATACAGGTGCACAAATATGTTTTGCACCAAGTGTACTGTAACAACTGGAGCAAAAATGTGAGCGTGTCAGTTTTTTAATCTGTGACTTGTAAAATAGTACTTGTCCACTTGTCATTAAGAATTCGGAATGTGTAAGTGTTGTGTTGTATTTGTGGAGAGAGACAAAAAGTACACAACTCATACTGACACACATACAAATCACTGTACAAGTACACAACTCATACTTACACACATACAAATCACTGTACACAACTACAAATTGTACTGTTACAGGCGCTCAAACCTTTTTCACCAATAATACCTTCATACGTTTGTTGTGTCTGGATGTGGTTTCAGTTTTCACTTGACTCCTTTCTGCAGAACAAATAGTGCCTTTTAAAATAGTTTTCAATGTTTGTGGTTCGCTCTGAATAAAACATGATCACACTACACAGCGGCACGACAAAGTTCACCCATGCGTCCGTGTGAGAGAGGTGCCACCCGAAGGCCAGAGACTACTCGCAGGGTTAGAAATAGACTTTGTGTATCTAGTAAGTGGGCTGCTGTCATGTTAGCCAGCTGTGAACACGGTGCTGCTGCTCAGTCACAACAGCTCAGCAAGCTAGCAGGCTTTCTAGCTTTGAGTCTGCACGTTAGCTAGCTCGGTGTGTGACCTTCTGCCGGGTCATTCTGCAGGTCTCTTTTCCCACAAAGGTCAGCGCTGTCAAGAGTTCACCAAAGATGAACACGGATCCCCGTCCAAAGTCTGAAAAAAACTATTGTTGGAAGTAGTGCATCCCTACGCCTCTGCTCCTCCTTTCTGTGCATGCACATACTTATTCCTGCCCGGTTTGTAACACAAGCGTGAACGTTCGACGGCAGCAAGTCTTTGTTTTAATAACTTCATCCAAATCCAAATAACAGTACGTGGCCGTTGTTAGCCAACATAAAAGCACAGAAAGGTTGCACAACTGCTTGTTTTATTACCATTGCTTGTTAAAAGATGTTTTACTAAAATCACGTGGTGATCAATACAGACATAAAGAAAGACTCAAGGTCGCTGAAAGGATCGTTTTTTTTTTTTGTCACACACTGCTGTTCAGGCTACCTCCTGCCTTTACCTGTGGTAAATGTACCGTGGACAATGGAGTCTGGCATCTTCAGGCATCCCATTCTCCAAGAGCCTCCTACCTGGTTCGCTCCACTCATATGCAGTTCACTGTTCTGGGGCCCTACTATCACTCTGTCAAAGAGCCCTGTCACCCATAGATCATGTATAAGTAAGCTGTCATCTGATATAGTTACACAGCTCTGGAGTTGTGCGGATATTTAGATCTGAAAACACACCATGAAATGATACCTTCCAGGCAACCAAGAAACTTTCTCAAAACATCTCATGGTGTATTTTCAGTGTATGGAATGTTAACATGCATGGAACGGATCGGGCAGTGTCGTAAAACAGGTTTTGCGCATGCGCAGAACAGATCAGGCACCCGGGACGGATGGGGTACTGACAACCTCGTCTCCATGGAAACAGAGTTTCTAAAAGTCTTCACCCTGGCCGGAGTTTGACAGAAGATCCATTTTTAGTGACCTAAAACACAGAGAAAAAGCTACGTTTTGGAAAATACCCTTGTACGTGTAGACATGGCCTAAGTCTGTGCACATGCTACTACTCGTGGGCGGGAATTAGGTAGACAGACACATCTCTATTGGCCGGTCTCAATCTGACTGACACTTTGACAACAAAGCAAATCTTCTACATTTGCAACAAAAGTATTTTACTCTTTTTTAAGAGCCTTTAAGGCCTTTATTCAGAGAAACAGAGCGGGCAGTAGATAGTGTTGGAGAGTGGGGATGACACGCCAAAGGGCAGTGGGAGTCGACCCGCATCGAGGACTGTGGCCTCTGTATGTGGGACACAAGATTTAACCGCTGAGCTTAACCGCTGCCCCAGATCCATATTTTTAAGTTCATTTCACTTCTAATAAAACATTTTGTTGATTGCAATCATGATAGTTTGGCTCAATTGTATTTTTTGCTTGCAGTGCGTCGAGTTATTTATTATTCAGTTTGATTGTGTTATTTAGACACGGAGGAACCTCAGACTCTCGCAGCGGTGAATGTTGTAGCTTTGATGACGTTCAGCCTCACAGGCTCCTTGCGGCCTGGCCCGCCTCGTCATTGCTGTTAGTTGTTTGGGCTGCACTGAGACTGAAGGCAGAAGCAGCAGGGATCTTCAAGAAATCACATTATTATTAGCTGTAGGTCGTGCTCACCCACAGTTGTGTGTGTGTGTGTGAGACTTTCATGTCAGCAGTGAGAGAGAAGAGGTTTTTTAATACCGGCGACAACAGCGAGCAGCCCGGGCTTTCAGCTCTAATACTCTCCATCGCTTCATTAGCAGGGACACTGTGTGTGTGCGTGTGTGTGTGGGAAAGAGAGCGAGGGGAGAGCAGTTGATGCTGTCACTCGGCTACCATTATGCTTAAAACAGCCCACGCAGTGACAGACAGAGTCAAAGAAGAGCCATTATTAATATTTTCCCTCTGAAATGAGCCTCAGAAGAAGAAGAAGAAGCATATGGACTCTCATTGTCCGCTCTCATTGAAGTCCCCATTTTGGGGACATGAAAGCCGACACAATGATTTCTATTAGCGGACCTTATCAGGCGCTCAGCCAGCAGATTAGCCGTGGTAATTCTCTCTTTTTTGATGTGGAGGTCTTTTTTGAAATTCAGAGCTTATGAGTGAGAGGGCAGGAGGTAAAAGTGGAAATGGATTCATTAGCCTGGAACGGGTCCTTCAGTCAGTGGCCTCAATTTGAAAACTCTTTGATTACTCAGGGTGTGTTCTCTCTGAATGTTCCCTGTTGTTCTCTCTGAATGTTCGTGTCAGGATTTATCTGTGAAAAAAAAAACGATTTCCAACTAAAAGACGAGCAAAATGCTCCTCTTTTCTGAGGACTTTGATTTAACGTTTACATTTAGACCGGCAGCGTGTTTATCTGTACAGTTTGATCATGCAGCAGAAAGAGCCGCCTAGCTCGCGGTGTGAGCAGCATAAAATAAAAACAATAATATCTGGTTTGCTTTATTAATTACAGAAGTAAAATAAGTTTAGTCATGTAGGCTACTTATTAGGGCTGTCACTTTTCAATCGAAATTCGATATATCATTGCGAAATATTAACAGTTCAAACTGTAATAATGTGATCAAAGTCAAAACTGAAGCGCAGCAGAAAACGCTGCCCACGAACAAATTAGTAACCTGCTTTCCAGAGTCCCAGACTGCTCTCACGTTTAAAGCAGAGGGCCTTGTGTTCCACAGATGCCGATAATACGCTAACTGCTACAAACCAAGTTCACCTTTTCTGCTTCAGCGTCCCGACCATAGTCAGAAAGCACAGCGGAGACTTCTGCTCCAGGGCCGAAGCTGTAGCTAGCTTCGGGGCTAACTCCCGTCACTTTTATAGCCAGCAGCGAGCAAGACACGGGAGCGCGGCTTGAGACTTTATTACGAACAAACAAACTCTACTTTAGTTCTGTTTATACAGCTACCAATCACTCTTTTCTCTGCTCTTCTGCTGCTCCGGTCCCCGACGCTTCTCGTAGCTCGTGCACACACAATCCCGTTCTCTCTAACTTGCTCGGGGACGTTAGTGTTTGATATAATTCTAATGAATTGAATTCATTCGAACTTGATTTTGGGGTAAAGTGTGAGCCCTAGTGCTAACATTGTATGTTAGTGTGGAGCCTCTTGTTTATATTCAGAGTTACCAAAGCTGTGCAGCCAAAGCAGAAGGGCATGATGACAATAAGCACAATTTGTTATACTTTATAAATGTACACAACTGCTCCTATTACAATGTGCTGAAGGCGTCTTGTTGGCAGCACACAGATTATACTTTCCATATTTAAAAAATGTAAATGCAATAAAGTTCTGTCTTTGTGTGGATCACAGTTTGCATCCCAGTTTAACTTAACTTTGGAGAAATACTGCCACATTGATCAATATTGTCTCTCTCAACCTAAAACTAAACAAATTATCTCAATGAATGTTTTGTTTGTTGAGTTTAAGTTGGTTTATGAGGAAGATAATATTTTACTGCCAAAAAATGTCAGAATTTTTTAAAGCATCTTGTCAGCTCCATTTGCAAAATCATGAAAGCCAAGATACATAGATACATACACTGGATGTAGTATTACAGCGATTCGATCAGTGACTTATCAGCGTCCTCTCAGAGACAGAGAAGTGAGTGGCTCTCTCCAGTCACCTCTGAGTCGGGTCTCATTGGTCTGGATTTTGTCGTCATGTATTGATAACCGAGCTTGGCCTCATTCAGCCTCAACAATGAAGCAAACACAGAGCAGGCGTGGAGTCACTGAGCTGTGAGCGTCTCTCCCTGCTTATTATTCTGCTTCCACTCTCAGCTTTTCTCATTTACTTTCTTCTCGAGATGTTACATTTGACCCCGAGGACTTGAGTCAGTGCCACTGCGTGTTTTAATCATGTTCCTCCTTCATCCACACAGACTTGGCAGCTCGACTCAGACCTGAGAGAGAGGTATAGAGATTAACCCCCACACATTCTCCGATGGACTGAAGCTACATATAAGCCCACACGCATGCTTGGACATGCTCACCACGTAGTCTAGCAGACGACAATAAAATGTAATGACATGGACTGTGGAGGAGGCCTGAGCTCCCGCTGGGATGGAAATGGAGACACAAAGCTGTGGCAAATTGGAAGAAAAGCTGGACCTCAGTCTCATTCTGCCGCATGAAGCTTGTTTTACTTCTCTCTGCTGTGTAAACTGCCACCCATGAGGTGCGTTAAGCTAATATCAAAACTCCTTCTGGAAGGTCCATTTAACATTTAGTCCATTATTTTGCTTTCCTCCACCTGCTTTCACACAGACGAGTGCACAGCGTAGCTATCTGCAGACAGCAGATTATCCCTGGGACACATTGGCAGAGCCGTGAATCTTTTACCTTTAAGTAATTATTACTGCGCTTGTTTTTCTGCTCATACCTGTCTTTGGTCTCAACGGGGGCTCAGTTAGTGACGCCAAACTCCTAGGGATAAAAATACATCTGCCATGACTTGTAAGGTGTCTATCAGTTAAGGTTTCGGCTTCCAAATTGAGTCTGGAGTCAGCACGCAAAGATGTGCCAGTAATTAACGCAGCAAACGACTGTCACACTGTGTTTGCCTCTGTGTGTGTGTGTGTGTGTGTGTGTGTGTGTGTGTGTGTGTGTGTGTGTGTGTGCGTGTGTTGGAGGGATAGGACTATTTAGCCGTGTTAGACACCAGATAAGAACAGGTTGTTAATGCAGTGTGAGAAGCCCTTCTGCTGTGGTTCACTGCATTGATATTTTGTCACTGCTGTCGGTTTGTTTTATTGTGTTCTGCCAAAATGATGCACAGTTTAAACATGCACACAGTTTTGAACATTTGGCTAAAAGGAAATGCAAATCAAGCTGTTGCAGAAAAGAGCACAAAAATGTTTCTGTCTCACTGTAAAATTTGTGCACAATAGTGTAATGTCGTTTACTGTCCTTCCGCATGTTGTTTTAGGCTTGTCCTGAGTCATGCCAACACAATTAGAATCAAAAGATCTGCGGTCAGCAGAGAGTCAATTATTGGATCTGAAAACCTTCCCGAGCCAAAGGCGCTGACTTCATACCCCGGACTCTTCTCACCACTGACACTCGTTGGCGCCCTGTCTGCCCTTAGAGGACACTTTCCTGCACTCATTAGAAAATGTGTTGCGACACCTTAATGTGTTTGGCCCCCTCCTCCCTGAACCTCCATGCAACTCCTCCATCCAGTCCTGATACCTGATAATGTCTCTGCTCACAAACCCCTGACTCAGAGTCCCTGCTCTCCTCCACTTCCTCATCCTCCATCACTACGTCTCCTCGAGGGACGTTGTGTTTGTTAGTCCGCCCCTGAGAGCGGAAGCCTCTGCTGGCCGCCAGCTTGTATATCCCACACCATTAACAACATGACAGGAGGAGTTAGCTTGACTGGCATGTTTATTGTTGTGTAGACTGGACAGTGCTAATGAGGCCTTTGCACGCTGCTGGGCCAGCAGGATTACTCCACCATTGCAGGACAAGCACAAACACGACCCTCTGTCACTGGCCATTTCTGTGAGAACGCCCCAACACACACACTCAACACAGGCAGGTGCTACACACACTAACACACACTGACTCCATGCTGCCTTCAGGTACTCACACTGCACTGGACTCCTGCTGCCTTCAGGTACTCTCTCTACACTCCTACTCTTAAGTTCAGGAGTTGCAATGTAATTTCCTGATGCATTTAGCCATAACAAATGCAAATCAGTATAAAGTCATTTTATGGTGGCTTTAAATCAAAGGTCAAGCAGCGCTGCTCTGCACTGTGGCTAGAAAATTGGCAAGAGAAAATTAGCATTATGCATATAATTGGTGTTTCAATAATTTAGTAACTTGAAATGGCATCAGCACACAGCAGGATTATAAAGACACTCACTTCCCCGCAGTAAGTACAACAATGCACTTTGTGCTGTCGTCATTTAAAGTTTCATCTTTCCTATTAGAGAGGTGTGACCTCATTAGACCCGGACAATGTTCTTCTCTACAAATGTAAACAAACATGTTCAACAGCACAGCTTCAACCCATCATGTCCTCCTGCGAGCTGCTGCGACTAAACACTCACACACAGCTCGTCAAGTACAGCAGCTTGGTTAGCCTGGTTAGTCCTTCAAAATAAAGTGCTAAAGTTAGTAATAATAAATAAGCGATGTCTGGTTAGACTTTCAAAATAAAGTAGTTAAGTTAGTAATAATAAATAAGCGATGTCTGGTTAGACTTTTTTAATAAAGTGGTTAAGTGAGGTCTATGAGGAGACTGTAACCCCCGTCTTATGAATACACGAAACCAACCGAAAAGTAATATTATCATCGTGCTTTGTGCATTATTTTTCTGATATTTGCAGTTTGACTGGAGGGCAATGAGATGACTAATTATGTTTTCTCCTGCAATAACACAATGGCACTTGCGTGGCCAATTAGACCTTCCAACTATCTATCTCGATGAACAAACTCCTAATTTTAGTAGTGGATAGAAACTCTTTTTTTTAGAACTTTCTTTTTCTTTCACAGATTTTTTTGAACATGTTCTGAAAAGTTACATCACATTTGGTTGGAAACCTGTACACAGACTCTGCAGCCAGACACTTGCATTGTTCCCGGGCCTCTCCCTCCCTCCCTCCCTCCCTCTGTCTCACCCACAGTCGAGTGCATTCATTCAACTTCACTCAATACGTGTGCATCCTGACTGACATTCAAGTACCTGCGGCAGTCTGCCTGTAATAGTAGCTTGCTGATTTACGGTTTGTTCTGCTAATCGTCAGCAGCTGCACTGTTAGCCCCATTAGCACTAATGCTACACGCTGATAAAAAGGAACTATTGATGGACCGAGGTAATGAGACTGTACTGAAGACCGGGTGATAAAAGTCTAGGCTATGACCCCTCAGTGCCTTACCTGCAGCACCAACTGTTCAGGAGCAAATACCTTTTCTCTTTTTTCTCGGATTGTTTACAGAAAGTTCAGGAGAATGTTGAGAGAGTTGAACTGACGTCGTAGTAACATTGCTGAACTCCACTGATGATGAAGAGTCTTTTCAAATGCTTTTTATTTCTTGAATCTCGATGACAGAGCTGTGTCACAAAGTAAAGAAATACAAAAATCGTTTGTTCTGGTTTTCTCTATGACACCAAATATTTTGATCCAAACAATTCTTAATGTCGAAATATGAACTAAATATGTCTTAACACGCCATTAAAGCCCCCCTCCAGGTAAAATCCAGTGTTTAACCTTGTAAACATCATGTGGTGTTTTTCATCTATCAGTGACAACATGAGCAGTCATCTCCATGGCTGGGCCAGTCTGCTGTTAACCTGCAGGTACCAAGGACAGGCTGAACAACATGTTTTCAGATTGGCAGGTTTGAGACGTCACAAACCTAAGGAGCCAATCCTGTTAATGGACCGGGTGAAGTTATGCATATCATGTGCAACCTGTGCTAAGCTAGCTAAATTTCAACAAGTTGCCAGTGGGGTGCTGGTTTAGCTCAGTTGGTAGAGCACGCGCCCAATGAACAAAGGCTATCGTCCTCGACGCACTGATCGCAGGCTCAACTCCCGGTCTGCCAATCATTTGGTGCATGTCACCCCCCACTCTCTACTCCCAACATTTCCTGTCTATCTTCAGCTGTCCTGTCAAATAAAGGCAAAAAAAAGCCAGAAAAATAGTTTTTGCGACGGAGGGGGCGGAGCTGGTCATGAACATTCTCACTTTTATAAGCGCAAAAGACAGTTTGACTTACCAGCTACAGAAATACAGTTTCTTCTTTGGTGCTTTTGCTTATTATGATGTAATTTCTTGAAGTATCTTCAAATACTTCACGTCCTTGAAATCTGTACAATCCAATGGTGACGCTGGTTCTGTAAGTGACGCTATTCTCGTTATTTAAACAACAAAAACATTATGCACTAAACGATCTCAGCCAGCTTGCTGGAATCTGTTCTGTAAGGATTAATATAATTACCAATACTAATGGACACTACATATTTAAATCCCTTGTGGAATTTTTGAAGGCACTACATTTACATTTAAAAGTGTAATAAACAGTGGACAGCAGCTCACCAGGTAGCACAGACGAAATCAGCCTGTCTCTCCCTTTGTGCAGCTGGAGCTGTCCGAGGTCCTGATCCCTCTCCACTCGTCTCTATAAGAGGGAGAAACTGCTGCGATTTCTGCATAACAATGTTGTGTTGGCCGGTCACTGAATGTTAAACAGTAATTATATAAGCATTGCTTCAGCCTGTAAAGCTGGCCTTAATGGATATTATCATTATTATGGACTTAATGTATAAAGTGAGTTAATCTAACTTTAGTGAAAGCCTCTGCCTAACCTCTGTTCCGCCGGCCTCTCTCTCTTGTTTAGTAGCTTTTGTTGCTCTTGTTAGTTGTTTTTCTCTCAGAGTGTGACAGCTCTGGGACTTGAGCAGTGAGTTAACTTCTTTAGTGTGAAGTGTTTGTTGTTTCTCTTTATGCCTACCTGGTGCCATTAAATCTCTGCCTCTGCCCCTGAATATGTCTCAGCACTGGTTTCCTGTTCACACAGCCCCTGATACATATGTAAATATAACCTCTTATATTTTCAGACAAGCCAATGACCTCATGTAGACCTATGCTAAGGTGTGCGTTAAGTAATAGCCTGACACTTTTGTGTTTTTACCCAGAAGCCTCTGAAGTTTACCGTCTCCAAGTTCCCTCCGCCTCAAAAAACAATGACAACTTTTTCATAAATGTGCGGCACCTGGTCCCTGTCCACTGCTTTCATTAAAAGCATATCTCCTTCTGTTCACACACGCTCCAAAATGTCTGCTCAAATGCCCCCCTAGTGAGTAAACAAGATGGAACCTGCAGCGCTGGAGCACGGTTTCAAATTGAGAGCTAGCAGAAGATGACAGCTCCGTTAGTGCGGCTTTTAGACATTCATTATCATTAAGATGTCGGTTTCTGTACCTGCTTAAGTAAGCATTTATTCCCAAGCTGTTAAGTCTCCTTCAGCACTTTATCTCTCTCTCTCTCTCTCTCACACACTCTCTCTCTCTCTTCCATTGCGGGAGAATTTGCAACCCAGCTTTGCATCAGCAGTTACAAAAGGAAGGCACTTTTTCTACTTTTCTTGATGCTTGTCCAAGAAATTGATGTACAGGATGCATGTGGCAGAGGCGGAGGGAGGAGGAGGGGGAGAGAGAGTGAGGCTTTGTGTGTGTCTGAACCTGCGTGTGTGTGTGTGTGTGTGCTCACTTTGCATTTCTCCAATTCCCTCCTGTTTCCCAAAGACTATTACTCTAACTTTTCATCCATATCCGGTTGACAGAATAAAGACATTTCATTAAGGCTATCTCTGTGCCTGGGCCTGTTTAATGAAATGCATACCTCTGCAGCCAGCATCAGAAGTGTGTGTGTATGTGTGTGTGTTTGTGTGTATGTGTGTGTTTGCATATGTGCTCTTAGATGTGTATATGCATCTCTTTTAGTGTAGTGCACAAACCGGGTTGCCTTTCATTTTTACAGCTTTAGTTATCTGTTGTACAGTTACTGTACATTTTCCAGGCTTGTCTGCAGCTTCAGTGCCTGCATACGTCCTTATAATGCATTTCCATACATTCTCCGAGCAGCTGGCTATAATGAGAAACAATGTCTCTCCAGGCTGTAGCTTTATAACTACATGGCTATCTGTGAGATACCGGGCCGAGGAAGTAATTAATGTAGAGCTTAATTGTCCAGTGAGCGTCTCCACAGACCTCGGCTCCCACCTTCACCGCAACCCTGAACTCTAATAAGCCCACAGGGACGACCCAGCATGCACCTCACACACGAGGCAGCCGCATAATTACTCTGCAAACACGGGCACACGCACCCACGACGAGGGCCGAGCGAACAACTACGACAAAGCGAGATGTTTTTGTGGAAAACATTCTATATGGGACGAAATAATGACGTGTGTAATGAACAGCAGTGTCCCGATCCTCCTCATGGAAGCTGATTCTCACTATCTAGTCGTGTACAGTTCTGCTGTTGGGTACGCTCACTAAATATTCCTCCTGAATGTCAGCAGCAGGTGAGAGAAAGCAGCTCTTGGTTCTGTTGTTCTGAAGTTGTAAATATATAGCAGTGCTTTTCAAATATAAGAGAGTGCTGAGAGAATTGCTGTTGGCTTTGGATTTCAGTAATTCAAACTGATGGGGCTGCATCCTTTGACGGGCATATTTGTAGGCCATTTGCTTCACAGCAGCGCGTCGAAGGCTGTACCAACCAAGGATCGATGGGTTGCATCCTTCAGCCCAACGTATCTCGAGATTCATTGCGCGGCAATTCAATCGAGAGGGCGGACTCTTAAACGGCCGGCAAATACACAGTTTTTGGTTTCAACTAGCTAGTGATACACACGTTACAAAAACCAAAGGGCCCTTGAAACAAATTATCTTTTTATAATGGGTTAAGTTACGTGACGTTAGCTATGCTAGCTAGTTAGCCCGCTAGATACCTGTTGCTCGGGGACAGGAGCGCCATTTGGTGACACTAGGGTAAGGGCGGGAACAGCCGGTGACGCAAACAGGAAATCCTCTGTAGACCAGACCTCATTTCAGCTCGGCCTTAGCGTCGACACAGGCTACGAATGACTCATCCGTCATAGACCGCGTCCTTCGAAGGATGCAGCCGCTGTTGTATTCCCTCCGTAAAAAGCTGATGAGTTTGTGGTCTCAATCTGTAGACCTCTTTAAAACGTGATGTTTAATGTGTAAAAATCCATTTACAGTAAAATGACCGATAAAGACAAGACAGTGTGTCTCCTCCCTGTCTTCCAAATAAAGTCACACCAAAAATACCAAAATGTCGGCAGCTATAAAAACCTAATATGAGGCTTCAAAAGGAAAGGTGGGTTGACAAATAACGTGAGGTCATGCCATTGTGGCTACATCCACCTTCTGCAGGTGATAATTTGTATGAGTGTGAGGAGGTTCCTTGACTCTTTATCAGGTGTTGAACTCACTGTATCAGTCAAAGGCATCATGTTAAAGATTACCTCTGATGTGCAGTTAAGGAGAGAAAACACTGTAATGGACCTTTAACTGCATTCTTCTGTTTATACACTGAGAACTGTTTGAGAGAGACATGACTAATGACGCAGATTGTTATTGTTGTTTCAAATTCTTTGTCTTGTCTTTTTTGCTAAATAAGAACAAACCACATTCAATAATGTGAAACCCTCATTGATGAAAAATGGTGCAGAAGAGCGGCCGTGAAGCAGAAGCCTCCCGCCCTCAGTTGCCCTTTTCACTTGCACATTAGACATCCACTCTGTCCGACATCTGCAAAAGGCCACGCCATATATCTCTGTCCACTTTTACAGCTTGCCAATAAGAAATGAAAGTGGCTCTGATGCGGTGGAAGTGAAATATAGAAGCATGGGTGCTATAGGAGGGCGTGTGTAGCTTATTGACAGAGCTGCTTGTGCTTCTGTCAGCGGTGAGTGATGTCCCCTGCCGCTCAAGCTGCGTTCATGAATCTATCAGCGGCTAATAATTATGTGTACATTTACGACAAGGAGCTGGGTTTAACGGATCGATTGGCTCACACTCCAATTCCCATTGTGCACATGGATTTCCTGTCATTTCATGATTTTGCATTGATAAAACTCTCTCTCTCTCTCTTTATGTCTCTCATCCCTCCGTGTTGAAACAGACGATTACTTCACACGTCGTAAACGTTCCCTCTTCCTCCCTTGCTGTTTTCCCTCCTATAGACAGGTAATGATGGAGTACAATTCTACCAACAGCAGAAATCCTGTGATTGGACAGAACAGCACTTGTAGGGGACTCAGGCAGGAAGTGCTAACACAGTCGGCCTAGCTACCAAGCTCGATCCTGTATGTCTTTGTTCCCAACTCGTGTGGCTGATTAAAAAGACAACGAGGGATTTAATGCTACTAAATTGTCCGTAGGTCATTAGCGATACCATTTACAGTTTCTCAGATTTGATTTGTCCCACATGACAGTGTATTAATTGATATATTTCCATTAAAAAACTGAATCATTGAGTCACTGGGCTGCAAGTTGCTCTTTAAGCCCAAAATGCTCCTGAAGGCAAAGTCATCGATACGTGAATGAACATGGTCATATTTGGTGGGCCGGTTGGCACCCTGCATGGCAGCCTCTGTGTATGAGTGGATGAATGTGACATGTATGAAGGCGTTGTGAGTGGTTGGAAGGTGAGAAAGAATCGATGTAAGTGCGGTCAATTTACCTTTCAATGTGTTATTTTTCTGGGAAGGTGCACGTCCGGTTACGTCATCTAGATTCAGTGCAGAACTTTTAATCAGGCATAACATATCAATCCAGAATCTCCCAATTGTTCAGTAGGGTGGAGATCTCTTGATTGTAAAGGCCTCAGGGTGTGATTCATATCATTCAGAGAGCCATGTAACTGACGTGGAAGCATTTGTGATCAGCCTTTTCTTCCCATCTGGCATTCATTATGTTTCTACACTCTGGTGATTAGAGGGGCCGTCTTTTATCTCTGTTTTAAACCCATAATCTTGAAGAAACTTTGCCTTTTAAGATGTCACTTTGCTGCTGCTGACACTGATATAATATACAGTGCTCTCTACGATCACCGGGGACTCCTTCTGCATCTCGGTCAAATATCGCAGTTGACTGGTCAGGACTTTCCTGAAAATCAGAGCCAGAGAGGAAAACCTGCCACTGCTCATCAAGCTTAAACATGGCAGAAGCCTTGAGAGAGTCTCATGACTGTCAGGCGACCACAATTCCAGTCCCATGCTGCCTGTGCTGCTGCTGGCATGGCATGCAAAGGCAGCCACACCGTCCTGACAGAAATAAGGCTGCCTCCTGGTGTGCGAGGCCTCTGACAGTCCGTGTAATGTCTACACTGCACTGGAGGTCACGTTTAGAGGCTTATCTCATAAAGCTACAGACTATTATACTCTGTTGTCGTGCAGGTCAAATATGTTTTATACTTGCGTGAAACTCAAAGTGTAGACAGCTCAGAGAAAGAGCTCCCACCTTCATAGGGATTACCAAGGAAAGCTTTATATTGCTTGTGAGTCGGTGTTGTGAGATTACAGACTTACAGTGAGCATAACTGCTGTCTGTAGCACAGCCTCCACTTACTGTCCATAGTGAACCCTCAGTAATTAAAGGGTTAAGTCTGGATGAGTATTTCAAAGTGATTTGAAACATAACTGTGGTTGCAGTGACCGCAACATTTTAACCCTGTATCAGCGGAGCACCTTAACTCTGCAAGAGTTTGTCGAGCCACATTTAGAAGATACTCCAAGGTAGGGCTGGGCGGTATGACCTAAAATTCATATCACAGTATACATCGAATCCCTTCACGGTAACGGTATATATCGCGGTATAAATTTAAGGTTGAAAATTATAATAAAAAGCAAAGATATAATGTAATTTTTAGAGCATTTATTGTGCAGAAAGCAGAACTCAAAACTCAAAATTAAACCCAGCACTATATGGTGCAAAATAGTGCAAACGAACACAAATAACATGTAACAGAAGTACAAAAGAATGTTTTCTATATTGCAAAACAGTTCGAACAAAAAAACAAAATACAAAAACAGTTTCTCAATTCTTCAATAATATAAAAATAAAGTGGATATTGTTAACAGTACTTCAAGTAAGAGAAGTTTTCTATAAGGCAAATGGCAAAAACAGTGAAAAGGTTCTGTAATCCAAAATAGTGCAAAAGTTAATCCTTCTGCTATTGCCTCACCCGTATGGTCATCAGGGAAATACAAAGTCTGCAAGCACCTGCTGGCCAGTTTCCACTCATCGGTAATGTAATGAATCATGAGGCTGATATAAGGCTCCATGGTGCGACTTCACCACAAGTCTGCAGTAGTTGCGTTGTATTTTAATTCACGGAGGTCTTTCTCAACTTTCTCTCGGAGCTGACCATACAGTTTGGGCATTTCTGTGTCGTTAAAATACTGGCGGCTCGGAGGTTCGTAACGTGGATCAAGGGTTTGAATCATCTCTCTACACCCGCTGCGCTCCACTGTATAGAAAGGGACCATGTCTTAGCACAAGTACGCTGTGATGGCTCTTGTTATGTCACTCCATCGCTTGCTCTTTCTTTCATAAACCGAACTCTTTGAAAAAGCTTGCGCAATGGAGGTCTGCTGTTGGGTAGTGGGGGAAACTTTTTTGCTTCCTCCCGTGTTGTTTGACCGAGCAGGTGTTTGAGCCGAGCGCAGCCTCTGGCTCTATGCATACTCGAGCACATTCTTCATCTTCAGATGGTAAAATAAATTGCTCGTATTACCTTTGTTTGCCGTCACCGTTGCAAAGTATTGTTTTCTGTTCAACATCCGATCTTTTAAATCCGAACCAAGTCCAAATCACGGACGTAGCACCGGTTTTTTTTTACCAACTCCTCCTGCTCAGCTGTCTCTGTGCTTGCAGTCATGTTGAGGCAGGTGCGATGACGTCATCGACGATAGGACGGTAGAGCGCAAATCTCAACCGTAGGCCAAATTTATATCATTTCCTACTCCAAAGTGTACATTTTTTTTGCTCTCATTTTATTAACTTTAAACATTCCGGTTGATATTCAGAGTATATTCACCAAGTTAAAGTTGTAATCTTGAAGATCTCAGTTTTGTTCTTTTTGGCAGCACAATGTGGCGATAAACGGTAATTGCGGGAGCACACTTCCCAGATATCCAGACAGTGCTGCATGTGTGACGTCCACGGTTGGCTCCGGTTGTAACTCTTGATTTTCTTGGCTGACGGTCGCTTTCCTTTTCAGACTGTTTGCTTCATCTGAGCGTCGAGTTTGTTTCTTTTTCTTTGGATTTTTACTTCTTGTTGAAGTTGTATCTGTAGTCATCCATCTTTTCTTTGTTTGTTCAGCCATAGCAGATTACTGTTTACTCGCAGCACTTGCAGAGAGCGGAAAAGCAGCCGCTTAGCTCCGCCTACCCTCTCTGGCAGACCAGCCACTGCTGGCTGATGGAAAACGCGTCACTAACTGGGCGCAGCTTGTGATTTTTTCCGCCAAAGTCGCCACAGACACCTAGTCTGTAATATTACCAAGGAAAGCTTTATATTGCTTGTGAGTCGGTGTTGTGAGATTACAGACTTACAGTGAGCATAACTGCTGTCTGTAGCACAGCCTCCACTTACTGTCCATAGTGAACCCTCAGTAATTAAAGGGTTAAGTCTGGATGAGTATTTCAAAGTGATTTGAAACATAACTGTGGTTGCAGTGACCGCAACATTTTAACCCTGTATCAGCGGAGCACCTTAACTCTGCAAGAGTTTGTCGAGCCACATTTAGAAGATACTCCAAGGTAGGGCTGGGCGGTATGACCTAAAATTCATATCACAGTATACATCGAATCCCTTCACGGTAACGGTATATATCGCGGTATAAATTTAAGGTTGAAAATTATAATAAAAAGCAAAGATATAATGTAATTTTTAGAGCATTTATTGTGCAGAAAGCAGAACTCAAAACTCAAAATTAAACCCAGCACTATATGGTGCAAAATAGTGCAAACGAACACAAATAACATGTAACAGAAGTACAAAAGAATGTTTTCTATATTGCAAAACAGTTCGAACAAAAAAACAAAATACAAAAACAGTTTCTCAATTCTTCAATAATATAAAAATAAAGTGGATATTGTTAACAGTACTTCAAGTAAGAGAAGTTTTCTATAAGGCAAATGGCAAAAACAGTGAAAAGGTTCTGTAATCCAAAATAGTGCAAAAGTTAATCCTTCTGCTATTGCCTCACCCGTATGGTCATCAGGGAAATACAAAGTCTGCAAGCACCTGCTGGCCAGTTTCCACTCATCGGTAATGTAATGAATCATGAGGCTGATATAAGGCTCCATGGTGCGACTTCACCACAAGTCTGCAGTAGTTGCGTTGTATTTTAATTCACGGAGGTCTTTCTCAACTTTCTCTCGGAGCTGACCATACAGTTTGGGCATTTCTGTGTCGTTAAAATACTGGCGGCTCGGAGGTTCGTAACGTGGATCAAGGGTTTGAATCATCTCTCTACACCCGCTGCGCTCCACTGTATAGAAAGGGACCATGTCTTAGCACAAGTACGCTGTGATGGCTCTTGTTATGTCACTCCATCGCTTGCTCTTTCTTTCATAAACCGAACTCTTTGAAAAAGCTTGCGCAATGGAGGTCTGCTGTTGGGTAGTGGGGGAAACTTTTTTGCTTCCTCCCGTGTTGTTTGACCGAGCAGGTGTTTGAGCCGAGCGCAGCCTCTGGCTCTATGCATACTCGAGCACATTCTTCATCTTCAGATGGTAAAATAAATTGCTCGTATTACCTTTGTTTGCCGTCACCGTTGCAAAGTATTGTTTTCTGTTCAACATCCGATCTTTTAAATCCGAACCAAGTCCAAATCACGGACGTAGCACCGGTTTTTTTTTACCAACTCCTCCTGCTCAGCTGTCTCTGTGCTTGCAGTCATGTTGAGGCAGGTGCGATGACGTCATCGACGATAGGACGGTAGAGCGCAAATCTCAACCGTAGGCCAAATTTATATCATTTCCTACTCCAAAGTGTACATTTTTTTTGCTCTCATTTTATTAACTTTAAACATTCCGGTTGATATTCAGAGTATATTCACCAAGTTAAAGTTGTAATCTTGAAGATCTCAGTTTTGTTCTTTTTGGCAGCACAATGTGGCGATAAACGGTAATTGCGGGAGCACACTTCCCAGATATCCAGACAGTGCTGCATGTGTGACGTCCACGGTTGGCTCCGGTTGTAACTCTTGATTTTCTTGGCTGACGGTCGCTTTCCTTTTCAGACTGTTTGCTTCATCTGAGCGTCGAGTTTGTTTCTTTTTCTTTGGATTTTTACTTCTTGTTGAAGTTGTATCTGTAGTCATCCATCTTTTCTTTGTTTGTTCAGCCATAGCAGATTACTGTTTACTCGCAGCACTTGCAGAGAGCGGAAAAGCAGCCGCTTAGCTCCGCCTACCCTCTCTGGCAGACCAGCCACTGCTGGCTGATGGAAAACGCGTCACTAACTGGGCGCAGCTTGTGATTTTTTCCGCCAAAGTCGCCACAGACACCTAGTCTGTAATAATACTATACACTGCAAATGCAAAGGCTTTTGCATTGAAAAAAAAGACAACCTGAGTAAGAAGTCCACAAAACAGCACTCAGACAATTAGATAAGTCAGAAATAAACCTCAAGATAAAACCAGAAAAGACTAATGTTGAAATATGATTTCCCAAACTTTCCATTGAAACCTGCATCAAAGTGTCAGACTCACCCTCTGTCTGGAACATCATGTAAGTCGCAGTTTGTGTTTGTGTACGTGTATACAAAGTATTTCAACAATATTCTCATTCATTCTCATTTGAAACACATTCAAAACACACAAATTACAGCCTTCCATCTGTTTTCAACATGTCCAGTTTGCAATCCTGCTAGCTACCAGTGCGGTCGTTGAGCTCAGCCTACGGTAATGTTGATTGTTGTGAGGGTGGCGGCTGCACCGGACGCTCATGACGGCGCGCGTCTGTGATGAAGCATTAGCCAGATTATAGCGCCATCTTCTGGGTAAAATCCTGTAACACAAAAACATACCTCTACACTACTACACAAAAGTATTAAAAGTGCGTCTTATGCACTGAATTTTACAGTGCATGGAGTCACTGACCTGTTTGTGGATCAAACAAATTACTGCCTAACTTTAGCCCCTAACTTTACACACATTTATTTATTTATACCCAACGTATAAGAACAGTATCATCTTAACTAGATCCTGAAAAAGCAACTACTGGCTCCAAGAGCAGACAGTTAAGCGGCAACACTTTAAGTTCCTCATCACATCCGTGGATATTCCGAGGCAGAGGAAGCACAAACACTGCTTTAACAGTAACTCAGACGCCGTCCACAACTTGTTTAATGACATGCATGAGCTGAAACAAATCAGGGCTATTAGATACCTCTTTGTCACCGACCACCTGACAGTATTGGCGGTTTATGTTTTTTAGAATGCTGTCACAACTCTCTGCAGCGCAGTAATTCACTGTGTCATTTTTAGCATCCTACTGCTGCTGAAACAGGGTGGTTTAGAGCTGACAGTGAACCAAAGGAAACAAGTTGGGGCTTTAAATTCAAAACAAAACTGGTAAAATACTGTGAGACATAAATTCCTGTTGGTTACTCTTTACACTGTTCAAAATAGGCTACATAAAGTCTTCTTACCTAATGTAAGTAGAAAATACTTATTAGTGCAGCTTTCAGGTAAGCTTGGACCATGATCTTCACTTGCGCCTGCAGTGTCACTTTAGCCAAATGCTTCAGTTGATATTCATTCATTGTGGCAAACACCATCCAGTCTGCACATAACCCCGGACTGTGCAACGTTTTTCCTTCATTTGACCTGCTAAAAGTGCCTCTGCTGCTGCAGCACTCTTTGTCTGGTGTCTCCTTTGTCTCAGCTGTCATTTCCATTTAAGTGTGTGTGCGCAGCCTAGAAATAAACATCCTTAAACAGAGGAGTAGCACTTTCTCTGTCTCTAAACGAACTCTGTGTCTCCGAGTCTTGTCTGACTTGTTGACTCGCTGCGTCTTTAGCTTTGAACTCACGCTGTGATGTGTCTACTTCCGACTGATTCATCGTGAATTTGCATATTTTCAAATTATCTTGCCTTTTGTTGGAAATCTCAGAGGCATTTGCATATCACAATTCCAGTGAGTCACCCCTGCGTAATACTGTGTTCCTAAATGGGATACGCTGCTTGAGGCTGCAGCAGATATTGTGGCAAAGCGCTGCCTCCTGCGTTCGCTGACGATGATCAGCCTCTGCATCCCATCCTGTTGAAGGAATCGAATCCTTGGTCCCGGTGGCCAAGTCTTACATAAGAGAGTGACTGAGATGCTGAGATGCTTATCACGCCCACAGTGCTGACACTCTCTCACTGTGCCATCATGTGCTCTCAGTCTTATAGTACATGTGTTAGCTGATCACAGGCTAATTCCAACACTCTCACTTCAGTGATATCATCTCAATTCACAGGGAGGTTTTGACCACACAGATACAAGTCACTACAGATGACCCAGCAACCCTCGTGATTATCACGTTGGCTTTGCCATCTGTCGTATGACACCAGCAACCCATGCTACTGTATCCTCCAGATGGATGGTACGAACATATGGGAGCCTATGATGTTCAAACAGAAATGCCTGGCAGTGTGACATACAGTAGGTCCTATAAATAGGTGAGGTGTATCAAAGAGGGGCAGAAAGAGCTAGCTGACATTCACTGCCTTATTTTTCACACTTCCTTTGGTATTTTTCACTTTTTATTTAATAGATTTTGATGTAGCATGCAATAATACAAACATGCGAGAAACATGGTGTTAGCTTTATGTTGCTAATGCTAAACTTTTGGACCAGAAATTTTTTTTTCCTATTTAAAATAGGTTTTAGTCCATTTGTTGTCATGGAAACATGATGCTTGTACCGTGAGGGTGGGATGTCGATGGAAATAGTTCACAAACATATTTTTGTATCTTTACTCAAAATACAGTATTGTTTTGAATATCAGACGACCCTGATTCTAAGACTCCGCCCCGTTCAAGAGTCATTTTTTTAAAGAAAACAATTTATTTATGTCTGACTTTTAAACCACTTTGTTCTGAACGATCACCGTGTCTCTACGTCTTTCATCCCCCTGGCTCTGTAGTTGTGAGTGACGGCTGGCCTCAGTCATGAGGGGTACACTCGCTTCACAGATAGGTGGCGCCGTCGACTGTTGTGAACGTATTTCGGTATTTAAAAGTCTAGACAGCGAATATAAGATGATCCCACTTTTACAGGGAAAAAACGAAAGGAAAAGTGAATTCATATGATATTCTAATCTTTTGAAACATTCAGTCTAGTTTGACTTATAGAAAAAATGAAATGCAGCCACACTTAAAGGGGCAGGCCACCAATTTAACATATCAAATGAGTTCAATCATAGTAGGAACGGGGAGTTAAGTCCCTTTGTGAACGGTTTTATAATGTCCTCTGTGGCTTTAGAGACGCTTGTCATGTCAAGAATATAACCCCTCATTTATGTTACAGTTATGTCAGGTGTGATGGGAAATGTAGGCTCTACTGTTTGGGAAAATATGTCTTTTTTAATGTAGATTATTGCTCCAACTGTATTTGAAATTTCCAAAAAATGTTGAACACAAAAACAGTATGATGACGACGATAATAATGAAGCTACAAGAAATCCTTTGAGAGATTCTTGTAATTTTAGAATTTAAAAGACATTCACAGAAACATAATTGTGGAGCTGTCTTTAAGTGTTGCCAGTCACCACCGGTTGAACCCTGCTAATTACATTTCTCCCACTGTGAGTCTGGCAGGTCTGAATTAAATACACGCTGGAGCAGAAACTCTGGCCGCCACTGTGCGACCTCTGGCTGGAACTCGCTCCTATCTGTCCCGCGCAGATGTTGGCCCTTTTGAACGCCCGCCCTGTCTTTTGTGTTGCAGTGCCGTCATTCTGGGGGCTGGTGAACTCGGCCTGGAACCTGTGCTCTGTGGGGAAGAGGCAGTCACCAGTCAACATCGAGACCAGCCACATGATCTTTGACCCCTTCCTCACGCCCATAAAGCTGAACACGGGTGGACGCAAGGTAAGGAACACAAATCCAAACACTCACGCTGTTCTCTGCTGTCGGTTTGATGGATGTCGGCTTTGCTGACTCTCTTTTTGTTGCTGGTTGCATCTCCAAGATGTTAAAGTGTGAGTTACTATTGTGTATTTGTGGCTTTGGTGCTATTGTAGTTTGATAAGGTGTGTGTCCCTGATCGATGCTCCTGACTGGTCTTTGTGTTGGCAGACAATGTGAGCTATTCGTCCGAGGAACACTCTCCTGCAGATAAAACACAGAACGAATCAGCTATTCACAGACGCATAATGGTTTTGTTCTGGTTCAAGAAGAACGGTAACATTATCTTAAGGGCTTTGCTGATGAAATCCTGCAGCCTAACAGCAGATTAGTCTGCTTATTGTTTATTAGTTGCTCCTGTACAGTGGTGCACCGAGGATACAGTGGACGTGTATCAGGAATCTGCTGTGTGCCATATGACAGCAGCTAATTGGGAAGCCTTCACAGATGGGCTGCTTTCAAAAGTGCACAGTTGCAAGCTGGGATTAATGGTATGATTAGTTTATGTTTACATGCCAGAGATGAGAGCAGGGTTAGCCTCGGGCAGTGATGGAGCATATAGGATGCTTCGCAGTTTACCACCTATGGCGCACTCTTACATGTAATAGATCCAGAAATAGACCCATGTTAGACCTTCTGACCCCCGCTTTGAGTCTTTTATTGGAGGAGTTTAGTCTTTTAGAATTGAATTCCAGCTCTGTAAGAGAGAATAATAGAATTATAAGATCAGAACAGTTGCTCATACATTTTCTCACTGCTGTAATTTCTGCTGGAAATGAAAATTAAATTTAACAATTCCTCTTCCTGCGAGGGCTCACCCGCTGCTCCCCCCCTGCTCCCCCGAGGAGCTTTAAGAGAGCAGCTTCCCCGCAGAGTGTCCAGAGCGAGGACATCGCTCAGGATGGCACCATTTTATTACTCTTGGGATGAATCAGACGGAAGTTGAGAGAAAGGCACAGACAAGGCAACTCTCAAACACTAAAGGACAAATCTCTGTCTTCTTCTACCTTGGTTGTTTGCTCCTGTAACTAAAACTACTTGTTTTTATGTTTTCTGAACACGTGACGTCTTGTAGTCGTAATAGCATCACTAGCATCTCCGCTAAGTAGACAAAACAGAAGTGATGGTAAATGGAGGGAGGTTATCTTCCCTTGTACCAACCACATTGGTTTCTTTTAGTCATTAAGTGTGTTTTTCTAAAGTATAAAAGTCAAGGCATTTTTTCTTCTTATGTTTTTGTTTAACCTGTGCTGATATTAGTAACATCTAAACACAGCAGATACAGCTTTGATACAGTTTAAGGAGAGGGAGCACTAACAAAAGGCTTTTACCTAAAAGTCAATAGACAAATGTGAAAATAAATACAAACAAAAAATCTCTAACCACAAAAGTCCTGAGAGCTGAAAGTGGAGACATCTACAATAGGCACTTGTGCGAGTCAGAGTGACACTGTGAAATAAAGTCCACCTTAAAAACATCCTTTGTTTCAGCAGTCCGGCCTGTTTGCATTTAATCCCCTCAACATACCAGGAAAGTATTGCCATGAATACAGATTTTGAGGATCTATGACAATTTGACATAACTTCCACCTTTTCTCCTGACTCACAAAAGTCATGTAAATGTCCGTCAGCAAAACAAAAACATAAACATTAACTATGTCCCAATCCAGGGGCTGCTCCTTTTTGAAGGCCGATTGCGTCACAGCGGCGCGTCGAAGGCTGTCCCAATTCGAAGGCTCCTTCAGATGCGACCAACAAATGTGCCCTCCTTTTCCCGGGCTAAGAAGGATCCATCGGGTGCCTGGAGTGAGGACTTGGAATAACATTATATCCCGAGATTCATTTCGCGCCAATTCAAGCGAGATGGTAGTCGAGGAACACACTTTAAATGTAAAAGCTTTTGTGTTTCAACTCACTCGAATAGCTAGCGATACAAATGTTATGAATAATCAAAGGGACACTTGAAACAAAGTTAGTTATGCTTGCTAGTTAGCTCGCTAGCTACCTGTTGCTAGGCAACTGTATCAGCACTTTGTAAGGTTAGGGTAAGGGCGGGAACAGCTGGTGACGCAAACAGGAAATCCTCCATAGACCGGACCGTCTGGTTTCAGTTTCGCTTTAGCGAATGACTCATCCTCCGTAGGCCGCCTCCTTGGAAGGCTGAAGCCCCTGAATTGAGACACAGCGATTGTTTAAAGGAATTCTTCAAGAATAGCCAATGCCTGCCGTTTTTTGACCTGAGCCTACATGGAATAAGGATAACAAAAACTAAATTATAAGACTGTAGCTACTTAAGAATCTGCAAATCAACCAATTTAAATGACATCGTTACCTTACTGAGTTTAAGCTGTAAACCCTGTATCCACAGATGGATGCAACAGTTCACTTTAATTACCTCATACACATGTTGAAGGGCTGTATTACGTCATGTGTTACATCACACTGTACACAAAACCGATCCCAAACACCAACAGTCTCTGAGTGCAGAAATGTAGATTGTATTTGGGTGTTTTAGATATTCTGGTTAACAAAGCAAAAAAGATCCAAACTGATCCAGAATTTCTAAACATTTTACAGAAAGAAACCCCAGAAACTGCTGTGTAAAGTTATTAATTGCCTCTCTGGGGCATCACAGTTTTGGTGAGCCTTACAGACCCCCACACACTCACACTGTACACCATCACAGGCCAACTTTCTCATTTATCTCGGAGAAAAGTTTCCAAAAGCCATTTTGGACTCTTTTCTTTCCCTGCTGCTTTATCTCTCGCTCTCCTCCCTCTGCGCTCTCTCTCTGCAGCGGCCTAAATGTAATCTGTTGTGTCTCCATCTCTCTGAGCACCTGAGCTGTCAGCCGGCGAACACGAGGCGGGCTTCACCTTGTCAGTGCTGATTCATCCGCGCTCTGTCTCTGGCTGTTTGGCAGCCAGTCAGCCTTGGCCAAACACGCTACAGAGAGCCGTAAAGAGCTTCTGCTCGGGCTCGCTGCAGCTCAGCTCGCCACCTCCACACAGAGAGAGCTTAAATCTCGTCTCCTGCCCAGGAGGACAGCAAAGGGGCAGATTAACCCCCCCTAACCTCCTTATACAACACGCACATCAAATCTGCAGAAGGACGATGAACTCCTGCGCTAATAGATTTCCGTGCTGCCCTGTATTGTGGCTAATGAATAGTTAAGGGAAATTTAATTGACCTCCAAAGAGAAATTTTAATTAATGACGAGGAGACATGCGAGGCTGTGCTCGGCGGATTGAAGGAATCACACTTATCAAAAAGCCACTATTAATTGAATATTTACTCTGCCATAGATGAGCTGCAATTACTTGAAGAGATTTTAATGAATTTAATCACTTTGGCGCCGTGATGGAGGTGGAGAAATGATTTTGGAGTCCTCACTCGCCCGTGAAGTGTTTCCTGCACATTTATGAATAGTGCTTATGAAACAGGATTATGTGTCTTTTGTCCTCATTTTCCTGCTTTTTTTTCTAACTAAATGCACAGGGAATCTATTAGCGCGGTGAAATCCGTGGCGTTCTTCACATGTGGGAACGTGGGGCTCTCTCCTGCTTTTGTTCTTATGCTTTGATGTCAGGTAAGTGCAGGAAGCATTGTGAGCATCAGTGGCAGGCCGTGCGTTCCGTAAAAAGGATATTTGGTAATGACATCTCATTAAATGGGATCCTGAGTTCAGCTAAAGTCCTGTTTTTAAAGCTTTGAATCACAGTTTAGTTGCTGAACAAGCTCCGTAATCTTTCATGACAAACTTCTGAACATTGGAGCGGATTTTCTGCTTCAGCTTCTGTCGCCTTTCTTCTTCTACTGCTCATGAAACACATCGTACTGTGAGGAAATCTGACGAGCATGCATGCTGGTGTGTGTGCGTGTGTTTAGAAGCATGTGCATGTGCTACTGGCAGCCCAGAGTTTGCCTAATTACAGGGAGTGTTATGTAGAACAACAAACAGCAGGCTCTTGATGGCAGCTGTACTTCCACTCTGCAGAGAAGAAGCACATTCTTAGGTTTGCCCAGCTGGCCGACCAGCCGACCAATCAGACGTCAGTCAGTCACACAGTCACTAAAGCTTGTTCTGCCCGTGGCTTTAACACCGTGTGTGTGTGCGTGTGTGTGTCTGTGTGTGTGTGTGTGTGTGTGTGTGTGGAGCTGTCTGCAGGCCAGTGCAGGTCCTGCTGTGAGTGAGGGGTCTTCTCCAGGCTGACTCACTGCAGATGTTTGCAGATCACTGTGGCGGTTCACGACTATTCGTTCTTACTAGTGGAATGGTTTTATTTTCTTACCTGGTGCAATTAAATATATTTTACTGGGCAGCCAAAAAGTCCAGCTGAGCTAAGATTACATTATCTAGTCAACCTATTGCATCTTGTAGTTCACATTGAGAAACCATTAAGGTGTGCTTCAACCAAGAGCAACTGAATTTGAGTGATACAAACTCAATTCAAAATGCAGGTGTTTGTAAGCTGCATGCTTTTATACAAATTACAAATTAGCATCATGATATAATTATTTAGGCATTTTTTTAACCTGTTACTAACAATTTATGTTGGCTTCACAGCGCTGTAGTATGCCCGATTTCAGCCCATCGGTGACTCTCTTGATACAGTGACAGATGGACAGGCGCTCCACAGCTGAAACAGAACGCCGGTAGTTGGTGTCCATCAGAGAAATCCTGGTACTGACCTGAGCTAACAGCTCATCACACTGGGCACTGGTCAGCCTCAAGGAGCTGGAAGCAGCAGGACAGTTCATTCAGACACAGCTCAGGAGGAGGAGGGCAGGTTAACCCAGCTTGGTATGCATCTGGGTGATGTTGCGATCCCAGACACGGCAGCAGACGGTTTCCAGTGTTTTTTAAGGAGGGAATTTCTGTTTCACCAATGCAAATAAACACAAATGATCCTGAGGTCAAACAAGTAACACTGGTGGAAAACTGCCTTCGCTTTTGTTCTTAACACAGCTTTAGTCTTACAGCTTACAGTTTACAGTCTTACAGTTTACAGCTTTCGTCTTACAGTTATTAACAGGGTTGGGGAGTAATAGGATACAAGTAACGGCGTTACGTAATAAGGATACAATACCAGGGAACTGTATTCTGTTACAGTTACAGGAGAAAAAAAGGTAATTTGATTTTAAAATGAAGACGATAAAATACCAAAGATGCTCTATAACATTCGGCATCTCATTTCTAAACCGTTCGTCTGACCGTCTCTGATAATACCGTGCACCTGCACGCACACATTGCGACACATCAGGACACACAAGTCTCACAACACCGTTCTTCAAAGTTGCCACCAACAGTCTCTGGTTGCCATCAACAGTCTCTGGTTGCCATGGCCTGTGGTGAAACAAATGCTTCCACTGGGTGGGAATGGTTCTGCCTTCCAGCTGTCTTATGCAAGGACTCCACATCTAAAGAAACATTTACAGGTAAGACCAACCGCTAACGTTAGCTGCACAGAATTAGTTAAAATGTTAGCTAACCTGTCGTCTTCTTCTACTACTGAACAACAGTTAGTGACTCTGGTGAGGCCGCGGCCGGGATGGTGTGGGTAAAAACACAAGCCCCAGACTGGAACAAGTTTGAGTGTGAAGTTGTGTGAACAGCATACTTAACAAAGTACATTTAAATGTGCATAATTGCTACTTGTAATTTAAACGGGCATTCATTACAAAAGTCTTTATTTGCAGATTTAGTGCTGAAGTCATCCAAAAGAAACTGAAAGTAATCAGTTACAATACTTTAAAATTGATTGATTACAGGTAATTAGTAACTGTATCAGAATACATTTTTTAAGTAACCAACCCTTGTTATTAATAACTGTATATTGTAATAAATATCATTAATAAACCACCCCACACTTAAACTTCCTGTCCACATTGGCTTAGGAATGTGAGCATCCAAACCGGCTGTCACCTCCAAACATTTGGTGCTCTACACAACAGAGTCAATGTCCTGAGAAGTGTGAATGAACAAGCACGAGCTGATGTCGGCTACAAAAGGTGCAGAATGCATTATAACAGATTACTTAGACAGCAGTTTGGGTTGGCTGAACCTGAGTGGTTGCATTTGCAAAGGGAGCTGCCCTGTGTCTGTGTCGGTCTGTCTTCTGACGGACTGAGGCCTGTTCTCACTTCTGAAGGCGGGAGGTTGCTGTAATTTACTCGGCGTGCTGCAGCCATGAAGCTGAGGGATTCTTCTCATGTCTGCGGCTCCACAGATAGTTGGACGTGTAACAGCGATGTCGGAGCCAGCATCCATGACAAGTCCATCTGTGGGCCTGAATCTCAATTACCCAACAGAAGAGGGAGAGAAGGCAGAGGAGAGGGAAGGAGGATCAGGGTACGGTGGCCAGATGGCCTCAAGACATTCCTCTTTGTGTGTCCGGATGGTTCAGTATCTGCTAAACTCTACATCATTAAAAAAAGTTGGATTTTGGAAACATTCTTGCTTTTGTTTTTCTTGAAACTCAAACCCATCAAAACAGAAATCTTGACCTCATAATGCAACATGGAGCTGATGGGAGACAGATGGCTGTTCTCATGCGGTGGCGTCTTTTGAGAGCGAACACGAGATGAGAAAGGTAATTACTCAGACTGATTATCCTCTAAAATGCAGCCGTAGATGTCCAGCATTTTTAAAAGGGCACTCGGGGAACTGAATCCCTTCACAAAGTTTGCAGCAACTCTGAATCTTGAGACATTGTTCCATCACAGGTTTTGAAGTCAAATTGCTTTTCTGACCTTTAAACCTCGATGTGTTGAATTTTAAAATGAGACAATTTTAAGTTCTGCAAAATAAATTCCATGAAATGCCAGCAAGTTAAAGGAACTTACGAGCCAAAAGTGCAAACAAAGCCTGGACTCTGAGTTTGAAGTTGATTCAACAACAGAGTGAAACTTGTGATTGTGTCCTTCACATCGTTCTGGTCTGTGTTTCCTCGCAGGCGCGTTCCAATCCCCGGCAGGCTCGCTCGCAGTATGAGGTCTGTTTCTGTGTCCTCCCGGCCTGGTTAAAGGTGTTAGAGGAGTGTGTGCTCTTAGATTGTGTTTGGGGACGATTTGATGACTGGTGTGTGCATAGGGTGTGTGCAGCAGCATATGGCAGGATGTTTCACGGAGAAGTGGGTCAGAGTTAGCTTCCCTGCTGTCTCACAGAGCATGCAGGCCGGCCGAGGGAGGACTGTGGCTCTGCACTGCGTGACACACAGGACTGCATCTATCTGGGCTGTATAAAAGTCTCTCAAAGCTCTGATGAGAGATATCAGAAACAAGTTTCTCCTGTCATTGTAACAGGGGCAGTATTCCAGCTTTATTAATCTGTATATGAAGTGTTTAAAACAATGAATCTCATGTGATCTTGTTGGATTCTGTCCCTTCCGAGTCTGCAGCGGCTCTGCAGCGTGTTTGAAAAGCTCTCTCCCTCTTCCTCCCATCGTTGGATCTCCTCTCAAAGAGCTGGTAATGACATCTCCAGGGAGGAACTCTGTAGTCTTTAGTCTTCGGGGGTTTAGGGTTCAGCTCACAGAGGGGCTCTCAGGGCCGACACACATACTGATGTTTCTTATGAAAAGAAAGTGGACATAACAGATGCAGATATGTGTCTTTTTTTGTTCTTCAATTCTTCAGTCATTCCCCAACAGTTCCTTACTTTGAGGTGTCTGATTGTAGATCTGTTTTGTAATAGCTTAGGTTCCTTTATTGTCAACAAAAAGGGGAGAGAATTATTTAATAAAACAAAAGACAAGGCAAAAAACAACGGCTTACTGTGTAAAAATCCTGGAAATAGAATCCAAAAGAAAAAGACAAAATCCAACAACACAGGTGAAAACACGAGGAGCTACGAGCAGAATCCAAAAGAGTCCACAGAGAAAACAGTCGACAAAAGGTTTGACACAACTTCTCACTGAGATAGACGATGAACTGGCAAAGAAACAGGGGGAGACAAAGACTGTACACACTGGGGGGAAGCAGGGACAGGTGAGACTAATGGTGGAAAAGAAACAAAGGATGGAAGCAAAGCAACACAAGAGACGAAGGGACAGCAAAGTCAAAGAGGAAATGAAGACTCTGAACATGAATATAAACTATACAAAACTATTGACGGTAAAAGTCACAGACAGAATCATTTTAAACAAGTGGTATTGAAAAAGAATTGATAATTTCTACAAGCCATTAGTTCACCTTCATACAGGAAGTAAAATCTGTAAGTAAAAAAAGTGCAATATTTATTTATGTACTTTGATCTATTCAGAGTCTTTATACTTTGGTGGAATTAAATCATTTTAATCTCAAAGATCTCAGTATCGTTCTCTTTGGCGGCACCTATGGTGATAAACGGTAATTGCAGGAGCACACTTCCCGGATATCCAGACAGTGCTGCATGTGTGACGTCCTCGGTTGGCTCCGGTTGTAACTCTTGATTTTCCTGGCTGACGGTCGCTTTCCTTTTCAGACTGTTTGCCTTCATCTGAGCGTCGAGTTTGTTTCTTCTTCTTTGGATTTTCACTTCTTGTTGAAGTTGTATCTGCAGTCATCCATCTTTTCTTTGTTTGTTCAGCCATAGTAGATTACTGACTCGCAACACTTGCAGAGAGCGGAAAAGCAGCCGCTTAGCTCCGCCTACCCTCTCTGGTAGTCCATAATAATACTATATACTGCAAATGCAAAGGTTTTCATCAGTGGGCCACAGGCTCAGTCACCATTGTGTTACCTCATTCAGCAATAGATCGAGACTTAACAGACATTTACTCACATGACATCTTCCAGATTATTACTTTAAAGAAGTCGCTCGTAGTGGGTTTTATGACCGCAAACCTTACTGTTTTGGTTCACTCTCCCCGGCTCCTTGCACAGCACCAAACAGCTGGTGAAGATGTTGGATCACTTAGCAGCCGATCAAAAAGAAACTCATGTATTTCCTTCATTTATTGGTTTCATATTTAAAAAAAAACTGTTAGAAATGATCTGCTAACAAGTTCACTCCCTCAGAGGATGTTCAGTTTGGACCTTCTGTTGCCTCCGGGCGGGCAATACATCTATAGATGCAGCTCATGTTATAATCATAGAATAAATATGTTATAAGTGGACATTTTCATGATTAAGTTGGACATATGAATTTCCATTTAAAGATTAACAGTATAAAATAATCATGTCTTTACTGACTAATATTTCTTAGTAACAGAGACATCATTTCCTGTGACATCGTTCATCAGCCACAGAGGACTTCCTTGTCGCTCTCTAACTGGGTCAGCACTCCATGATGATTCCTCCACATGCAACCTGTGTGAGGAACATGAGTCCAAACTCAGCAGATCAGGCTGGAATAATTGATGAGGTCAGGCCGGAGCCCGTGGGACTCTGAGAGCCTTTGTTGCTGATCAAGACAAATTATTTAAGCTAAAGAGGTTACCAGACTTCCTGGACCTTAAGACATGCGAGTCAGTAATTAAAGTGCAGTTACTGGCAGGTCGGTCACACCAACACACACACAGACACATACTCTTAATGATGATGTTAATTAGAGCTGCCCGTGACTAGACTCAGATTTTCCTCGTTGACTACTGTTAGTTAAAGGTCCCATATTATGCAAAATTCACTTTGGAATGGTTTTCTAACAATAATATGCGCCCCCTGCCTGTCTACAACCCCCCCCCGAAATGAGAAAAGTCTATCCTCTCCTCTCTTGATTGCTCCACTTTTCAGAAAATGTGTGCTGACACAGCCTGATTGCAGCTTTTCCCTACATGACATCATGAAGGGCAATAACACCTCCTGCAGGTTGGTGACCCCGCCCCAGATAAATGTTTGGTCTGCCCCCTGAAACTTCCTTGCGGGCGCTGCTTCGGTAAAATAAACATGGCGAAGGTACGGACATAGCACAGCAGTTCAATCAAATCAATCAATCAATCAATCAAATTGTATTTGTATAGCGCCAAATCATAACCAGAGTTATCTCGAGACACTTCACAAAAAGAGCAGGTCTAGACCGACTCTTTGTTATGTTATTTAAAGAGAGGCCCAACATGAATCACCATGAGTAGCACTTAGCAATATTCGGCACATTGGCAGAAAAACTTTAACAGGCAGAAACCTCGAGCAGAGCCAGGCTCATGTTGAACAGCCATCTGCCTCGACTGGATGGGCCGAACATGGGATAGAAGGAGATGCAGGATAGAGACAGGCAAAGAGAGCAACAACAACATATGTTCTTGTTACCACAACAACATATGTCCTTGTTACCACAACAACATATGTCCTTGTTACCACAACAACATATGTCCTTGTTACATGAACAACAACAGACACATACTTATTGTTACAATGCCAATAATAGTTGCTCTGTTGATGGCTGCACAAACGAGCACAGGAGTCTATTTTTACCTCCTTCATCTGAGGTTATGTTGCTTTACTGTATCGGCCTATCGAGCGTGACAGCCTGTTGAATGTGGTTTTAGCATAGCAGCTAACGTAAGTTACTGTTGGTAACATAGTTTCCTTATACTACGTTAAAACCTGTTCTCTACGGCCCGTCGGCGGGCCGTCATCGCGATTGCTACAACATTTGCCCCGCAGCTACGATGATAACTTTATGTTGCCACTCATGTGTCACATCATTGGAAAGCTACGATCAAGCCCAAGATTCGATTGATATTAACCATTAAAAGATCCAATCACCACAGCGGGTGCAATCAACGGCGACAGAACATAAACAAACATTTACAAAATTGACGTAACTCACCGATGAAGGCTCACTGTATTCCACTGATGCATATTATTTTCATAAATTCATTCCTGGTACATTGCTAAAGGTCCAGATGATGTAATCCAGTAAAGTATTTAGTCCAAAAGCATTATTCCATCAATAAGTATCCACGGATTGCCGTTCGTCGTTACTAATCGGCCGTCAGAAATGCCGCATTTCCCCGTGTATTTACTATAATAACTTCATATTCCCTTTGAACTGCCGCTCCGTTCCGGTATCAAGGTGGAGGCCAGCTTCTTAGCTTTCTATAGAGGTCTCATTTGGATAGGAGGATACCAGATACCAATAGGAGCTTCCATTACTGATCTCAGCCTACAATAGCCAACCAGAGTCGATGTTGAAGGAAGGTGCCTGTCCCTCTTTGACTGAAGGCAGAGCCGGCCAATAGCAACCGAATTAGCGCATGGTACCGGAGCGAGAGGGGCGTGGACAGGCACAGCTCATTATCATTTAAAGCTACAGACACAGAAACAGCTTATTCTCAGTAGAGCTGAGTAGAGGGAGTTACAGGCTGGCCGAAGTCCAGGAACAAACTGGGTTTTTAGGCAACAGACTTCAAATTGACTGTTCTGGGACCTCTGAGACCTGTGTGAACTTGCTGAAAAGCAGTATAATATGGGACCTTTAAAGCCATTAATAACCCATGTGTGTATTTTATCTGCAGCTTGCCTTCAGATTAGTTGTTGTCAAAGATCATTAAAAAGTTCTCAAAGAGATTCAGAAGCTGCAGTTGTGCTGCGTGTTTTGTGATAATGTGACAAAAACAACGAGGACAATTTTAGTGCCTTTGTTCTCGTCATGCTAACAGAGGTGGCAAAGGTACAAACATGCCTTACTCAAGTAGAAGTACTAGAACTGATGTGAAATAAGTAGACGTACTGATTCAACGTGTTTCCTGCAGTAACAGTTTAGCGTCCAGGCTGTGAAATGTCGTCTCAGTATAAAGTAAAAAGAGTCCCTCTGAAGGGACATTTCTACTGGTTGTTTCTGTGCTAAGCTAACTGAACATACTGTATTAGTCCAAATATCATGTTTTCAATATCTTTTAGATTAAATCGCAGTGATGAGAGATCTTTTTATAGAGCAGTCTTTAAACAGCTGATGACAGCTCTGGTAACGGGCAGACCTCCGTTCTGTTGTTCAGTAACACACTCACATACTCTGCTGTCAGTGTCTAGAAGCGGCCGCTTTGAGGACCATGGTACTATTTTCTCTGTTAGCATCTGTTAGCTAAGATTGTTAGCATATTTAAGACGTGGTGGTATGGCGGCCTGTTGCAGTGTTTTCCAAGGCTACGTGGCTAGCCACCGGGCTTTGCACAGTTACGGTGGACAGTGTACTTTTTGGGCTCGCCATTTTCGGACATTATACTCACACACACATCATAACTCCACCTCGGTTGTCGGTTGACTAGTCCGACTTTTTAGCCACTTTGTTCCGGACGATCACCGTGTCTCTCCATTTTTCATCCCCCTGGCTCTGTAGCTGTGAGTGACAGCTGGCCTCAGTCATGAGGGGTTAAGTGGCATCGCCTACTGTTGTGAACGTATATCGGCCTTCAAAAGTCTAGCCAGCGAATATGAGAAGATCCCCCTTTTTCAGATGTATTTCCTGATGGTCAGGGATTTATTTGCATTCATTAGGTGCCTCTTCTCTGCTGTCAAATCTTCACGTCCTTTCCATTGTCTTTTACTGTTAGGTCTGTCATGTGGAATATTTACTGATGGATACATTGACACTCCTGTATGTTATTTTCTCATCCATTTAGAATTTATTCAGTATTAATAATGAGTAGGCAGCATACCATAATCCATTCCTAAGGGCAATTTTTAAAGTCAACACTGAACCTAACAAGCATGTCTTTGGACTGTGGGAGGAAGCCGGAGTACCCGGAGGGAACCCACACATGCACAGAGAGAACTCCACACAGAAAGGCCCCCTACGTCTGAACAGGGATACCTTCTAGCTGTTAGGCAACATCGCTAACCACTGCAACACCGCACAGCCTTGCCTACAGTAATGGTAAATGGACTGTACTTATATAGCGCTTTTCTAGTCTTTGCAACCACTCAAAGCTGCTTTTTACACTACATATCACATTCACCCATTCACACACTGATGGCAGAGGCTGCTACGTAAAGTGCCCAACTGTCAATCAGATATCACATTCATACCCGTTGGCTATGCCACCGGGTTCAGTGTCTTGCCCAAGGACACTTCGACATGTAGCCTGAGGGAGCTGGGGATCAAACCTCCGACCTTACGATTGAAAGACGACCGACTCTTCCACTAAGCCACAGCCGCCCCTGGTGAATAAAGAAACTTGATAATTCACCTCAAATGCATAAAAGCTAAAGTAGCGAGCCTGGGTTGTAGAGGGTAAAACGTAATACTTATTATTGGCCTGTTTTGTTGACCTGTCTGTAGCTGAATGCTCCTCTAAGCTGTGTCCACTCACACACTGACACGTGTACGTGTGGCTCACATGGCTGTCATTTGAATCTACATGTTTCTCACTGCTTATCTCTCATCCATCACAGCGCTGACGGCCAGCCAGGGGCCTCCACGCATATATCCGTCAGCAGGGACAAGATGGATTCGAGTCCACCTGCTCCATCACCTCTCCTCCTCCTCGCACATCCCCCCTTTTCTCTGCCTCCATAATCCAACACTCTCATCCGTCATTTCAGTCGGTCTCAAGAGGCAGCTCGGACCCTGATGGCGGAGTAATGACAGACCTGTTTGAATGGGCCCCGTGTTTCTGTCGGCGCAGATACATAATAGGGAGTCATTTTCCCCAATGGCACCTGTTTTTCTTTGAATCCTGCTGTCTGTGTATCTCAGAGACCGGGCATACAAAGCAGATATGAGCCAACACTTAGTCTGCGTCCCCGCATGCATCACTGTCTTTTGTAGGACAGGTGAAGGAAAAAGAGCGCTCCACCGCCCTCTGGCCACACTTCTGTCAGGATAACCTTTCTTATCGTCCTCACACAGCTGAACACGAGCTAAACACGAGCACCGAGATAATCTTTTACCTCAAATCTTCAGCAAATACAGCAAATTAATTAAAGTGCTGTTTGCCAAAACCAGTTTGACATTTCGCTGATGCCAGCGTGAGCAGTGGAACAGAAGTCAGAATCATCACAGTCAACACAGTGGAAATTATTATTATGTTTGGTTGGAATAAAAAAAGATTGAAATTATCCATAAAACATTTATTAAAAGGGATTCCAATGATTTTAAAATATAAGCCCCTTTTTTTCCAGATGGGGTCAAATGATGCAAAAAGTTGCTCCAGTAAAACGTTCCTCTTCTAAGTCTCCAAAATGTTTTGAATATAAAGCTGGTGTCTTTTAAGAGAGCAGTCTGATGTCTTTTTCTGGTTTAAATAAATTCAACTTACTCTATTACACATTTTTGATTTAGAACTATAAAGGGACGTGTATTGATCGGGTGCATTTGTGCACAAGGATTACGTTGCAGTCTGAATTCAGTCTGTTTCACTGCTGCTGGCTGCAGCAAGCTGCCAGAGCAATCCAAAGCTTATGTACTTATTAATCAATTAGAAATCAATATATCGCATAGTTTGTTTGGCCCCTGTTTTTAAAAATAGCAAAATTAATCATTCAACTTTGCGTTCAACTTTTTAACCTTTAAACAGATAATCTAGAAGTTCTCTGTTTCGTTCTGCTTGGCGCCACCTTATGGTGATAAAAGGCAAGTGTGGGCGCACACGTCCCAGATAACCAGACGTCCTCGGTTGGCTCCCTTTGTAACGGTTGCTTTTCTTTTTAGACTGTTTGCCTGTTTGCCTTTATTTTAGAGAGAGGACAGTGGATAGTGGCGGAAACGGAAGAGAGAGTGGGGATGAGACACGGCAAAGGGCCGAGGGCGGGAATTGAACCCGGGGTTGACTCAACCTCCATGAAGCTGTCACACATTAATTATTTAAAGAAATTAAAGAGTACACATGCAGAGACCGGACAAGCAGCCGCTTAGCTCCGCCTACCCTCTCTGGCAGACCAACGACTGCTGGCTGATAGAAAACGCGTCACTAACTGGGCGCCGCTTGTGATTTGTTCAGTGAAAGCCACCACAGACAGCCAGTCCATAATAATACCATATACTGCAAATGCAAAGGCTGTCATGAGTGGGCCATAGGCTCAATCACCATTGTGTTACCTCATTTGTGAAAGAGACTTAACAGACATTTATTTACATGAAAATCTTTGAGATTATTACTTTAACTATACTTTTTCTATTTAAGGTCCAGTTTAAAAATATAAATCATAATCCCTCCTGAAGAACCTCAAGGATCCTTCAGAACCTGCTTCAGTTATTAAAATGCCAAAAATATACCCTGCTGACTAAAACCTGGAAGCATTAAAATCTTATCAACGGTCTTGCAAACACCTCAGCAACAGAGGAGGACAATCAAATTAAAAACAGCAGTTTGAAGTAATTGTACTCACATCGAGAGAGCAGGATGTCATTTCAGCGCTGCTGTCGGTTTAAAGCCACATTTTAACTCAGATTCAGAGTTCAGCCTCAGAGTTTGATCAGGATTGAAATTTGACATGATAATCATCAGAGATGTGGGCTTAAGACTTGGACTTGAGTTGACTCCAGTCACTGTTTTGATGACATGACTAGCTGTTAAATATAAAATGATAAAATTCAATGTTGTCAAGTTTCTATCTAGCTATCAAGGTTGTACGCAGCGCAAACTGGGAATCATGATTGGACGACTCAAAAAGCTCCCCGGTGTGTGATTGTCATGATGGATGACTGGCTGTCAGTCAAACTCCTCGCTATGGCAACACGCAACATCAAAGCCCCCAAAGAGAAGCCTCATCAGTCGTACTCGTTACTACTCAATAGGGTCTCAGAGCAGACCATCATCAGGGCTGCGTCTGTGCCAAGATAACACAGATACAATTCACTGTCATACTTTTTGAACAGGTTATATAAATTGGCCAATAATATCATTATTAGACGGGCTGCTAACAGCTTGTCTTTTCTCTTTATAAAGACCGGATACTGCAGGTAAGAGTGCTGGATCTTGGGTAGAAAAAAGTGACTTGACTTGCCTTTACCAAGGACTCGACTTGACTTGACATAACCTGTGACTTGACTTGACTTTACTTGACCTGCCCAAGAAAAAATAACTTGAGACTTACTTGAGACTGGAGCAAAGATGACTTGGTCACAACACTGGTAACCATGGCAATTGTTGTGAACTATATATTTATTTTAACAGTGGGATGTAGAGGTCTTGACAAATGCTTCATTTTGATTTGACACATATTACTCTGATGTCACTTTTCTCTTCTTCTGTGATAAATAAGGGGTGGGACAAAATATAGACACCGCAATATATCATTGTCCTGACTCGTGCAGTACAATTGTTGATGGTGCCAAATATTGATTATTTTAATTTACAAATATTTTGCACTGTGGACAGATTTCCCTGCGATTTTGACTCGCTGCCTCACAGCTTCATGACTCCTCTCGGTGCCATTAATGGCATGAAAGAGGGTAACGTGAACGGAAATTAACTGCTGGCCGAAGAAGAAGTTAATCAGATATTGTGATGTATCATCATATGATTGTCTTGCAATATAGCAATTATCGCAGAATCGCTGTATCGTGATATTGTCTTTATCGTGGGCCATGTATCGTATTGTGAGTTACCCTGCGATTCCCAACCCTATTGTGTAATCATAACCAGAGCTGATAGCCAGTCTGTTTGGATCCACTTAGGCATCAATGACACATAAATATGTCGTCAATCCCACATTGTCAAATACCAACGTTTGTCAGGTCTCCCCCTTGGCATCCCATTCAAATGCACAAGGTAGCTTCTGTTTAGTGTCTATTAAGAGTCTGTACTCTTCCTTTCTAACATGTGCTTGGTTGTTAGTAGAAACCCTTTGGTGTCTGTTTTCTTGCTTTAGTCTTGAACTGGTGTGTTTGGTGGAAATTTACCTGCAGCTGTCTTTTGATTGTATGTAACTTTTTTCCAGGAAATATTCAAGCCCCCCAGTCTTTGGCTTTTCCTAAAAGTGTGTTCGATAGCGCCCGCTATTGTTAAAAAATGTCAACATGAAGCCAGATTCTAAAAATGCCCATTTATACCTATAACCACCAGCGGGTCAAATTTACCTAGATATAGAACGGCGTCATTTTTGCATGTCTAGATTGACATTGTATGTTGCTATGGGAACGCCTTTTTTTCTACTACTGTGTGTCAAGTTGCTCATCAAGTCATAAACTCCAATTCAACGTGGATAAGAGGAATCAATCAATCAATCAATCAAATTTTATTTGTATAGCGCCAAATCATAACCAGAGTTATCTCAAGACACTTCACAAAAAGAGCAGGTCTAGACCGACTCTTTATTATGTTATTTAAAGAGAGGCCCAACATGAATCACCATGAGTAGCACTTAGCAATATTTGGCACATTGGCAGAAAAACTTCCTTTTAACAGGCAGAAACCTCGAGCAGAACCAGACTCATGTTGAACAGCCATGTGCCTCGACTGGATGGGCCGAACATGGGATAGAAGGAGATGCAGGATAGAGACAGGCAAAGAGAGCAACAACAACATATGTTCTTGTTACAACAACAACATATGTCCTTGTTACATGAACAACAACAGACACATACTTATGGTTACAATGCCAATAATAGTGGTAGACTTGTGTGAAAATTAGCGAAAAAATAAATTAGCGAGAGAAGCAGAGTAATGATAAAGGCTGAGGTAATCGTAATTGTAACAGTTGAAGTCAACAGGTCTACTATTAGCATTAGCAGCAACAATAAGGATACTATGGGGAAGACTGATGTTAGTAGTCGAGCAGGTCCACAGCAGCAGGTGGTCTGCAGCAACGATCTCCAGGAACCTTCAAGACAAGGGAGCACAAGAACTCCCGGGAAGATATGTGGTTAGTAATGTTAATGGGACCAGAAGATACAGAGTTAATGAGCTGCATTAATATGACAGAGAGAGAGAGAGAGAGAGAGGGAGAGAGAGAGAGAGAGAGAGAGAGGGACAGATAAACAGAGAGAGAGAGGAGCTTGGCGTGTCAGATCCCCCCGGCAGTCTAAACCTATAGCAGCATAACTATGGGCTAGTCCAAGCCTGAGCCAGCTCTAACTATAAGCTTTATCAAAGAGGAAAGTTTTAAGTCTACTCTTAAAAGAAGAGAGGGTGTCTGCCTCCCGGACCTTGACTGGTAGATTGTTCCAGAGGAGGGGGGCCTGGTAATTGAAGGCTCTACCTCCCACACTACTCTTAGAGACTTTAGGTACCACAAGCAGGCCTGCATCCTGGGAGCGCAAGGGTTAGATGCATGGAAGAGATGCATGACTGTAAATCAGGCATTAGATTTACTCAGCGCCTCGAGTGAAGGTGAGTCTGATGATGGGAGGTCTCTGGACTACATGCTTGTTCAGGAAGTGCTTTATTGTTCTATACAGTATATATGTCATCGTCATGTTGTCATTTTGTAAGCTGCATAAAGACACCACATCTAGCATTTCATTATATAACTTTGTGTTGTAAAATGATAAATAAACGAACCTTGTACCTTGAAAATCAATACATTCTAATAGCGGGTAAATTTTACCCGTTGGCGGTTTTAAGTACGCTGTGACCCCTGGTGGTTCTAGTGTTAAAGACATCCTACCTGTCGGGTGCGCTAAGAACTCTTAGTGGATCTTAGTGGACCCAACTAGATCTATAGTAGGATTAACTCCACAGGCAGAGACACTTTACAGACACACTCCATTTAGTATTACCCAGCCTCCCTGTACCTGTGTTGTTCCTCCACATCCTTTTTTGTGAACATCCCTCATATTTATAATTGAACGAGAATCAAAGTGCCTTCATTCGTACATTTCCGGTTGTACGCAGAAGATGTCAACAAGGTGACCTTCTTCCTTTACAGGATCCTTAGGAGCTCATCCCGTCCTACAGAGTTGCATTAAGTGATACTGATGACATAATGATGCATTTGGCAACGCTATCGCAGCTGTAGGGATGCACTTAAGGGACTGACACAGTGCCGGAAGGGTATTAAATATGAACGCTGCTGTATTGCTAAAAATAATGACATTCCCATTTACAATGTAAAATATCGACGCGGGGTCAGGTCTGAGGACACGCGGCTCTTACAGGCATTAGCAGCGATGTACGTTCTGTAATTGCTGTGTTCATGTCACTTTAAAGGTTTCATATTAAATAGGACATTTTGTTCAGCACGTCTTAAGGCCTGCTCAGGTTAGTGCTGTGTGAGAAGGTAGAAAAAAGACGGAGGTTTTTTGCTTTTACGTATATGAGCACCTCCTCCTCCTCCTCTCCCCTTTCACGCTCCATCCCTCTTTGTCAGTCTTTATTTTCCATTTTTTACAATAATTACTAGTTGTGCTCAGGCTTCCTGTGTGTCTCTATCAGCCACGGCCCCTCCGCTGTCTCAGTGGATGGATGTTTTTTTCCATCCTCTCTATCAGTTCAATAGTTTTCCATTTTATAAGGTTAGCACTGACGTAGATTGAAACACATTGCAGCAGCTCTCCAAATCCAATTGCGTGTGTCCATCTTTCTCAGCGCTCATGCACAGGCAGAGAGAGATTCATAATGTCTGATGCTTTTATCTCTGCCAGAGTTTTACCATAACTGAAATGCTACGTGTTACGCCTCTCTAAATGCACATCCACTCGGCTGTTATCTACCTTCCCTTTCTCTTCATCCAATCCACCTGCCTTCGCCCGTCCCTCGAGGCGCTCTCGGCTTAGCGAGGAACAAAATGTTCAAAAATTGGAGACCAGCTTTTATGTTTCTGGTTTTTGACCCGGCCCTAACAAGCTCTTTTTGCTATCTAAATGACTTCACCATGCACGTCAACTTTAATATTTATTCAGCAAGACGTCGCAGACAATAAACTCCAGCAGCAGCTCCCACTTTTCTAGCGGATGGAGTGTTATGCTAACTGGAGCTGTGTTTTGTCATTGTGTGGCCTTTTCAGGGCAGGAGAGCAAAACTCAGCTTGATTAAGATGTAGATAACTGCTGCACTAATCAGCACTCTTTCCTCACCTCGCTCTCTCTCCCCTCCGCCGTTTCTCTCGCTCTATCCTCGTCCTTTCTAATGATGCCTAACCTGAACTTCTCCTTTTCCCTCCCCTTTCATTTGAGCCCGGGCCATTACGGCAGACAGTGAGTTAATGAACAGTAAATGGGAGAGGAGAATGCTATTAATCATCTCTGGGCTGCCGTGTGCTTGATTATCATTCAGCTTCTTTCATCTAGGTGTAACCTTTCTGCTCCCACCGACTTGTCTCCTGCTCATCACCTCGTGCCTGTGAGTGCTTTCAGGTTCCCCCAGGTTAGAGAACATCCCTGGAAATAACCGGGGAATCTAATCAGGTGTCTTACGATGTTTGGAAATATGGAGGAATGTTACAACTTCCTTTCTTAACAGGATAAACCTGAATGTGAAGTGTTTTTAGCATATAGTTTGAGATGAAACCAGACTGCTCATCTCTATAAAATAAAAACACACCATTTAACAGAACTCTGCAGTCGGGTTGTAACCATCTACTTTACATGCAGAATGGGACAAATTGAAAGTTATGAGTGAAATATTAACTGTTTCCTGTTTCCTTCCCAGAGTGATTTCATCCAAAATCCAGACTTTAAACTCCACACAGCTGCTGTTGTACCGTTTGTTTTGGGCCTGGCCGCATATTAAATGTGCTATTAACAAACAAGGAGCTCATATATTTTTATTTTTAGTGGTATAATTGAATCACTGTAAGCACTCGATACTTGTTGCTTCATCATTTCAGTTTCTGCTGCTCTGAATTTGTGTAGCTAATTCTTGAGACACATTAGCCGACAGCAGGAGCTTCTCACAGTACATTAATATAGGATTTATCCAAGATGACAAATCACACCTGTGAAACTGAGCTGAAACAACTGCATTTGACGGACTTATTAAGTGTATTTATTGTAAAGTTGTTGGCAGTGCTTGCATTTAGCCAAGACTTAGGAAGACTCAGAGGAACGTTTTGAATCAGGTGTCTGGCTTCTGTACGAAAATCCACCAACTCCTGAGAGAAATAACGTTCTCTTACGTGGCTCAATGCGATGCAGTGTTCAACAGCTAGATTCTAAGGGTGCTTTCACACCTGACAGCTTTGGTCCGCACTTTAGTCTGAAAGTCTGGTTTGTTTCCAAACGAACCACGGTCCGGTTCGATTCAGGTGAGAACTTAAACGGACTTAAAGTAGGACCTAATACAGGAAGCAAACCAAACACACAGACGTGGGGGAGCAACGAGGAAATAGAAATATGGGCTGACCAAAGAATTTCACAAACGCTTGTGGAAACACACAAAAACACGGAGGTGTTCAGACTGTTCAGTGGGAAACTAAAGGAGATGGAACTGATCGATCTTTGGAACAATGTCAGTTAAAAGTAAAAACAACTCTGACATCAAAACATTAAAGACCGTGTTACCTCTTGTCTTGCTCTCTCTCTCTTTTACCTCTTTCCCACCAAATTTTGTGCATTTACGCAGGTTTTTCAGACCCGGGAAGACGCGCTAATAAATGCCGATTGTCTCTTCTCCCATTGCCAGTGAAGTATCCTCCTGTCGGTCTCTTTTCTGCTGCGTCACCGTCTGACGTCACAAACGCGACGGCAGCAGGGTTAGTAACCAGTGAAGATGTTACGGTGGTTAGGTCTGTATTGTATCTATTTCTCATTCAGTCTGTTCATCAAACTCGGCGCTGACAACTTTGGAGCGATGTTCGAGCGCTGCTCGGACGGAGACGGGCAGAATTTGTAGCTGAGATGACGAGGAGTCACAGAAGTTACAGACGGAGCACAGCATCTCACCGGAAAGGGGGCGGAGACTAGTGTGTTGACGCGGGTTTTGTGTTCCCATCAATGCCGATGGCGATAATTACCCTGGGCTGAATGCTGATTGTAACCTTTCCCACTAAGCGAAAAAGCCGGGTGTTAGCAGGTGTTAGCGGGTTTTTTGACCAGTAGGAAAGCGGCTTTTGTTTACTTCAGGGAGTTTTCCCGTGTGGATATCTAGAGCAGAAAGTCTACAACAGTGTGCAGCAGCTGCCGCCTGTGGTTGTACATGAGAGCTTAAAAAACTACACACGAGCCAAAGCTAACAGGACTGCACAGGGAAGCAACACCTTCACATCAACGTCATTTTACCTACTGCTAAAGTAAGAACAGAGTTGTTCCACTGATCTAGGAGACCAGCCCCAGCAATGATGTCAGAGTGTACAGGCCACACCCACTAGTTCACCTCAGCATCACTGCAGTCGAGTGAGAAACACTGAGAGGCAGAACAAACAGGGTGTTTCGAGGTGTTCAGTTTCTATGAAGTTAAAGCATTACATTTAGATGATGATCACAGTAGATGTGAGTTTTTTTATTGCACACTTGCAGCTGAGAGCGGAGCAGACTTACAATCAATAACCAAGGATGTTGGCTGTCTAGGAGGGCCGCTCTCACTCTCATCACCAAGGTCCTTCAGAGCTGAATTTAATACTCACTCCTCTGTGTGTGTCTGTATGTATGTGTGTGTGAATCAAACCTGCTCACCCTTATGTGTGTGTGAATGTAGCCCGCCAGCTCTCCATCTCTGGGCTGGGGAGGTGAAGGACGGGGTCGGGGAAAGAGCGAGGGGGCCTCGGGATGGACGTGATCCTGCTGCTAATGATGCTGGGTAGACTCACACCGGTGTGAAATCTATGGTCCTGTCCGGCTCGTGTCCTTAGTTACCCTCGCCTACCATCCATAAACTTAAATTCTTCAGCATCATGTCTGTCTGTGTCTCCGGGTTGTAAGGTACTACCTGTTTCTGTCTCATTACATCCGACTCAAACTACTGTCCTTGGACATGATGGGCTCATGTGTGCCGAGTCACGACATGACTATATATTCTGCCCGTCTTGTCTTGCCTCTTTGCTCATGTATTTGTTGTTTCCTGTTTTACTTTGTCACTCACCTTTCCCTCCTGTGTCTGTGGCTTTACTTCCTGTCATTGTGTGTTTTCCTGCCTGGTCGATTGTAAGTCCTGCCCTACCTGTGCCGTACAGTACTTGTCTCTCCTTCACAGTGTATTTAGTCTTTTCTTCCTTCGTACCAAGTCCCTCACATTTTGGACTTAGTTCCCCTAGATCAGACAGTTTTTGGCCCTTTATTTTCTGCCCTTTTCCCTGATTTGTTTGCCTGCTCTAGATTGCTCTCAGGTTTTACCCTCACCTTCCTTACTCTTACTGGGAATCTACACCTACATCGAACGTGTGCAACACGTGAGCATCATGGCAGCATCTATTTTGCACTCGACACCCACTGCGACTACAGCAAAGGTAAGTTTGCTCAAAGTAAGCCAATGGTAGTTGAGATTCCTGGCCATAAACAGGGGTGGCAGGGACCCTAAAAACATGTGGAAACAGTAGAAGAAGAGAACTTTGCAACCGACTTGTGGACTTATTTCTTAATTGTGCATATATTGTGTATTTATGTAGGATGTAGAATCAAAGGGGAATGAATTAATAGATAGGTTTACCCAGAGGAAATGTACATATTCATTGCTCTTTTAAATTAATCTTGCCGAACTGAAATCAAAGTTGGCCAAAATGAGGAGATCACGTTGTTTAACATGGATTCCTTGGTTGTGTGTATGTATTTACATAGCAGTCAATGGCTTTCTATGCTTCACTGACGTGGAAAAACAGTAGGAGTTTTGCGATAACATGCTAACCGGCGTTTACCTTTGCGCTAGCATGCTAACCGCCGTTTAGCTTGTCTTACCCGGTTTGAGGCACCTACCTGTCCAACAGAAAGAAGGCCAACTCTGCATTGCTCTTACGCCATGTTCGCCGCTCTGAATGTTGTTAATTTGAACCACTCCCACGCTCACCTGTACGCTGTGATTGGCTCAGGGAACAACAACAGCGCCCCTCCTGAAAACATCCCGTGCAAAGGTGTCTCACAAGGGTCTACACACACACTCACCAAACACACATGTATAGAGGCCCATAAGTGATGATTTATATTTGTAAAAGTCTATATGTTATTTTTCTTGGGAAAATCCGACTTATTATACCTTTAATTTGATTAGTATCGGTCCTGTCAGCCCATTTCCCAACTCGTCAAATGCAGCAGCTTAGCCAGGGGCACAATGCTTCAAAATATGACCGTCATGGTACCAATGGAAGCTGTCCGTATTGTTTGACATGCCATTGAACTGAGGTGACACAGCAAAGTCTTCTTGTGATAGAAAGCCAAGAAATCCACAACAGCTTAGTTACCTGTGGTCATTTTATCCAGGTAAAATTAGTTAAGGCATCCAGGCCATCCTGTTAGACCCTCACCACCTTCTTCATGCAGAGTTTAGACTTCTGCCAACAGGGAGGAGTTTCACTCACTCACTCAGAGGGCCAGATCTAACAAACAAGCTGTAGGTATTGTTACCATTGCACATATACCAAGGACTGTTGGAGTCCTGTATTTGGAGTATGTATTATTTGATATGTATTGCTTGTGTGTGCTACTGTTACAAACCAATTTGCCCCTTTGGGGACGAAAAGATTTTCCAATCCAATCCAATGTTATCGTAATGTAAGAGTAACTTTGCTGTCACAAGTACTTTTTTAACACTAACAGTAATCTTTTCTCAAGAATACTTTGTCTTTTTTTCTAGCTTTGTTGCATAAACTGAACCAAACTGTGAGAGTTAGAAGGTCTTTCTTCCTTTTCCATCTGCACTTTGCATTGTTCCTGTAACTAAATTTAACACATTACATGCCACAATATTCAGTGTCAAAATTGAGGTAATTCCATGTAGTCCTTTGGAATCCGGTCATTCCTACCAGAATCAGATCAACCTAATATAATCGTCTGTAACCTGCATTTGCTTGTTTCGTCTCAGTTGTTGTGGATTTTTGAGGACAGGCAGGTTTTAAGCAGAAGCTGTTTAGTCAAATGCTCTCAAATGTCAGCAGCATTCATGGCCGTGGATTAAGACACGCTAGCTGTTGCACTTAATCTTGCTATATTCAAATGTGACACAATGACCACAATGAGTGTTTGCTGCCCCGCTGCCAACAGAGAGACACGTGGACAGCAGGTGATCAGGCCTCTCTCTTTTTGAACCTGTTTGTGCACAATATGCCAAAAAAGGGCACAAACAGGCAATAAGCACGTAAGAATGAGAGGTGAAACGCAGCGTGGTGTTACCTAGAGTCTGTTTTTTACCACCTGCTGACATCAGAAACAATCTGGGACTGTCGAGCTGCCGCCTCCTCCTGTGAGACACTCAGAGGAGTGCAGTGCAGACGTGTATCACTAATGACAAATGAAGGACAGGAAGCTGTTCACTCCGCCCGCTGCTCCTCTGCATCATACCTCAAATCTCCTGTAACAAAATGGAGGTTATTTTTCCTTCCAGTTTCTGTCACTGTCAGAGTTCTCCCTCCCACATTTCTGTCTTGTGCTTTCTTACATCAGTGACACAAAGTGCATAAGTAGTCCTTTGAGAGGTAGACGAAGCACTCATTATATTCCTGTGACAGGAATTCATTTCACATGTGGGGTGAATCTGGCTGAAAGGAAAGCTATCGTGGGCAAAACTCAGACATTTGCCAAAAGCTGTTTTGCTTTCAGTGCTGTGCTTCATGTGCAGGGAGCGTCTGCCTGTGCAGTACAGTGCATGTGAAGTGTCAGCAGTTTGCAGAGTATACAGTCCCCCTCTATAAAGGCAGGCTTGAAGATCACAGGGAAGCCGGCTGCTCTTGATGTTTGCTTAGTTCTGCCTTTTTTTCACTTTTTCCTCAGCTCTGCGTCGCACAGTTCACCGCAGTCATATAACACTTGACTAGCTGAGGATACTTGCTCTGAAATACGACTTTGACGAGGTTGCATTTCTGTCATAACATGCAGCTTTTAATGGTTAGGACAGTAATTCCTCTCAAATGACAAAGTGCAAGATTATCCTCTCATTTGTGTTTGTTATAGACGATCATTAATGGGCTGATGTTCTTTGATGATCGCTGTATCGCACATTAAATGTCATGTATCAAAGAATGAATATGCTGCGATCTCTTCCTGAGCAGTAACTCAGCCCGAACTCTTGACTCGAGCCACGTTTGGTTACAGCATGCACAATATCTATGTGCGCTCTTTGATGCATTCAGCAGCATGTGATGATGGAGTTGTAGCTATAAGAAGAAACAGATCTCTTCTGGTGTTACTGGCAATGACTTAATTTATCCATCTGTGATGATCATTTATTAACCAGGCGGTTATTCTTCCAGGAACTGGAACAGATTTACGGCAACACCCATCCTTCAGTGTAGCTGCGCCTCGTGCAATTTGGAAAAAACACGCGACTCACGAAGCTAAAACTGACTCTGCATAACCCGAGGAGACAATCTGTGCCCCCGCCCCCTCATGTACCAAAGACTCTCTGAACTTTGTCGTCTCCAAGTGAGAGAAATCTAAGCTGCCTTCAGAGCAAATTCCTGAGTGTTGCCTCTCTGGCAGCATACAAGAAGCATCACACACGTTCTCTGTAACGACAAACACACACACTACAAGAATTAAAAGTAACGGCACATTACTCACTGGACGATGGTATAATGATTATTGTTTGTACCAGAGGGAGCGACGTGATGTCCTATCAGGAGAAGCAAACACTACAGAGGCAACAGTGAGAGTAAACTAAAGCAGAAGGCTGCACACATCAGGACGAGAGGAGAGGTCAACTTTACTCCTCAGTTAAAGCAGAAGGAGAGATTTGATCTTCCCGTTTAACGTCTTTCAACTGTTTTATGGGAACACATTCAACTGCTTTGTCTCTGTAAACTTCTCTCTTATTGGCTAATTTAATCCCATTTATTTAAGTACAGGTAGTCATCCTGATTTTAAAATCTAAATATCAAACAGGTCTAATATTCCCCGTCCCCACGAGCCATTTAGCGGGCCTAATCTGTGAAGATCATCTAGACCAAACGTCTGTACATACGATTGTCTGTAGGCGTGACTCTGGGATAAATCGCCTCAAAACTTCTCTAGTCTGAGTCCCAAAGTTGTAGCCTACCAGTTAATGAGACTTGTAGGGATGTAGTATGTCTTCCTCTCTGATCTTTTCCATTCGCTTAGAGCAAAAAATGAAGAACCGTTCATGTAAAAATGAAGTCACAAATTTGCAGCTGGGCACGTTAGCTTTTTTTTAGTGAGGGGGTCCTTCAGTCAGGGCTCCAGCACTTAAAGCTAAACTGTTAGCTTCATGTCCATTCTGACTTTGTTGTAGCAATGTTTCCCTTTTGTGTGCACAATTTCTAACCAAGAAACGATGGCTCAAGCCGCAAAAATGAGTCAAGTAAGTAATAAAAGTGATTTTCTTTCACATCATACTACATCTAGCACGTGCGCAGACATTCATTGTAGACCGTGCTGCAATGTGGGCAGAAATGTGTCTTTGATGTTCCGTGAATGGGAGTGAGATCAGGCATGTCACTGAGGATGTCAGCTGTGAACACATCAGAACAAATTTTAGCTTACATTAGCTCTCAGCTACACAAGATCTGTCCACTCCGTACACTCAACCCCATTCAGGCAGAATTTAACACGACGCATACAGAAAATGTACAAAAGGAAGGAAAGAGCCTGACATGCCGGCTGCCAGCACATTACGCCGTTTAGCCGGATTATCAGCAGCGAGGCAGATTGATAAGAAATGTGTCTGTACGTACTGTAGAGCCCCGTGGCTTACACTGAAGCCAGTGTCAGCTGCGTAGCATGCTGCTCCGTCCTTAATTAGATGAAACTAAAGGCATGAAGTGCATGAGTTTATGTGCACATGTATGAGAGAGAGAGAGAGCACATGCTGAGGTTTCCCTTCCTTCCAGATCAGATGGCATCTGCAGCATTGTTTAACCAACACCTGGGTAACACCGGAGATGCAACTGAACATCGCTGTGTGCTTTTTTATTCCTACAAGCCAGCTGTGCCACACCCACGTCCCAGATCTTTGCGCCGCGGCCGGTGACAGAATGGATTTCTATTGGCAACACTTTCTCACTCCAAACTCGTCAAATAAGGCAGCTTTGAACGCAGCCCAAGGCTAAATATGACGATCTAGGTACCCCTGTTGGGATGTTTTGCATGTGCAGGGCTCCACAGTAAAAATAGCAAAATAATGTCCAGCTAGATTTTCCTTCATGCACACAATCATTGCAAGAAAATGCAAGAAAACTTTTCTCATTTGATGACTTGGGAGCAAGAACGGGCTTTTGTTGGAGCAAAACTTTAGATCATGTCATTCCTATAGCTACAGCTTCATAGCAATTCAAGCTAGCTCATTCAGCTGACTGTTTCGGTTCCATCTCACTCTTCTCATCATTTCCAGTTGCAACAGGAAGCAGTTTTAATCCAAAAAGTTCCAGTAAACTCACTGGATCTAACCTGTCCAGCACCAAACAACATACAAATACAGTTAGCAGCTAGCTTGTGAATGAAGTAGGGAGTTTTGCAGCTGAAAAGAGGGTGTATCTTTTTTAAGAAGCCCAAAACAGAAGAGATAAAATAACATTCATCAGATTACATTCAACAACAAATCAATAGTTATATTACTTTGTTTCTGCTGTAGGGCTGCAACAACTAATCGATTAAATTGATGATTAAAATTTAACCGAATTTCATCATCGATTAGTTGGGTCTGTGTTATGATGCACAGCATCGCTGTGAAAACGTCGCTAGGGGCATCCAGCCAATGTCGTGGCTTGTGTAGCTCACGTGATTTACAGAAAGTTACAATGTCTCTGGTCTCCTCTGGGATAAACATGAAGTATTTTTCAATGAGGATTATCCGTTTGTTGTGCAGTGCTGATGATGTGTCCGCCTCTGGTAGATTAGTGTCTGTACACGGACAAACGCACGATTACGGTTTCTAACGTTCATTTAAAAACAAACGTAACGGACTGAAATCCATAAATTTTCTCTCCTCTCCGTTTTGTGATGGGAAGATATTGCTGCGCCCCTGATGAAGGCGCAGAGGACAGTATGCCGTAGTAGTAAAGCTGTTAATAAGCTAACACCACTGGTAAAGCTATTTTAATGCTACTCTTGATAAAGCTAATGCCCGGCTTCATTAAAACATCAACAAACTGAGAGAAAACTAATGGAAAGTATTTCTGTCCGTCATGTATTTAAATTAAGTTGTAATCGCACATTTGTTAGTCAGAGACAGACTAAAGTGAATCTTTTATTTATTCACAACAGAAACTTGAGCAGTGTCTGATTAAATATATTTTGGTTCGTTATATTTCCTCACACTCAGTTCATGGCTCCATTCCCAGTGTCCTTTGTTTTATTGTAGTGGCCTTGTCTGTACTTTCCTTTTACATCAGCCAGTGGTTCCCAACCTTTTTTCCTTGCTTGTATATTTGAATTAGGACTAACAAATCTATGTTTTAATAGTTGAACAGACTTTTGATTATCAAGTAAGAGCTTTTTAATGATTTTATTTAACATGTGCAAATCTAATCTTGATTATCTCAGTGCAGACAAAGCCTCGCACACCCCCAGCGATCTTTGGCGCCCCCCTAAGGGGGGGCCCGGACCACAGGTTGGGAACCACTGACAAGCAACTATTAAGTAAATCCAGATTATTAAGATATCAATTGAGTCACATTATTGATATATTAACATTGCATTGTACAAGAACACAAGATATAATCATTTTTGTGTTTTTAATTCAATGCTGGAAATACTAAAACATTTTTTTGTTTGTTTTTATCCGATTATTAATCGATTAATTTTCCTTAACAGATAATCAATAATCAAAATATTTGCAGCCCGAGTCTGCTGGATGTGTAAATAGGCAACGTAACGGTGACACACGCCCACTCATTTGTACTTTATGATGCGCCAAGAAAAAAGTGATCTTAGAACCCTTCTGGTAACTGTATCAGGGGAATAATAGTTGCTACCATACCTGTGCACGACTTCCTTTCCGTGTGCAGGTCGATGTTTACAGCCTAACTTGAGATGTGAGAATGAAGCTGAGGTTAAGAGAGGAAGAATATGACCTTGATCTGCATATAAATGCACGTATCTGTTTAAAGAGATTAATAAAAGGCTAAATTGTCTTCAGCTCCCAACACGGACTGCACACCACCAAAGCCAGCTCTGTTATGATTGGACAATAGCATTCAGACTAATGGTTTGATAGGTTGCACCAGCCAACTGGAATCATCTGTATTAAATGTAAAAAGAAAGAGGCTAATATTATCACAACATATCCAAAGACTGATGCATTAGTCATACTTCAGCTCCTCCTGCATCACAGCCATTTGGCCGGCTCTGCTGTTGCTGCAGATTTCCTTCAATATCGACGCAGCAGACTGTGGCCGTCTTCAAAATATTCACAGGGTTTTGCTAATTTAGCATGTAAACAACATATGCTGCTCTGTCAGACTGAGGCGAGGCATAAAGAGCCTCTGTCGTCTTGTACTGTTGTAGGCTCAGTGTTTTCTTTAAGGCAAGTTGTTTACCTTCCCTCTCTCTGCTCAGCGGCGTGCGGAGCTAATGAGAGACATGGGGGGGTGAAGTTTCAGCGGGGAGGCAGGCAAATGCGACCTTTACAGGCTCACCGCCGTCTCACTGTCTCTCTCACGCTCCGTGTTCGCATCCATCCATCTCTGTGTATGTGTGTAACCTCTCCCTGCAGGCTGCATTCGTAGGGGGGTCGCACTCTACAGGTGGGGGGTTAAAGATGTGGGTGGGGAGGTGGTTTATAAAAGGTCATAGCCATGGTGATGGTGAATTTAGTCTATGAACAGCGAGGAGAAATGTAGTTTGCATTTAGCTCCAGTGAGTGAAGCTCAGAAGGAAGCATGAAAGACATCCGATCGATCCGTGTGTGTTTGTACGAGTGTGTATCAGCCCAAACTGAGTATCCCATTAGTGCTCTGACTTCTCTGGGTTCGACCCCAGCTTTTGACCTCCCACCCCTCTCTGACCGCTCCTCATTCTGCTGTTAACCCTTAGCTGCTGACCTCAGTGCTAACAAGCCCACCGACTGGCTGTAATGACGGTCCTGACATGTGCTCCTCAGCAGAGGGCAGATGCAGAAGTAGCCCCGGGCAACTCCAAGCCAACTCCAGCACTTCACTTTTTAATTACTTCAACTGCACTGAGCTTCAGCGTGCTGCTCTGCCGAGTGCAGTTTGACAAGGTTGAAATCTTTATACTTTAGGTCAGAAAATTAAACATATCATGGACTCTTTTCACGGCAAAATACACGGCCGATCCATGAAGGCTCTGTTTCCCCCTCAGATCTTAATTCTCGTCAGGGAGGAAAAGCTTCTTAAGATTCACTCAGACGATCCATCACCAACGCTCTCCGCTGAATTCTAAATGTTTTTATTGGCTGAGCAGCTCCTTCAGGCTGAGACAGGTTTGGTTGTAGGTTTTACAGATGGACCCCCCTGGAGCTGAGCAGTAAACACACACCACACTGGAATGATTTATTGGAGGCAACGATGAACCCGATGAAGGTAAATTTCATTTTTTGCTGGAGACCGATGGCTCGTAAAACTTGAAGAGTCATCTGTAGAACTGAATACCCAACGCTATCACTACCCAGAGCACTGATACTGGATTATTCTGCATGTGACAATAACATTCCAACAGATTGTAACTCCCAACTTGTTCATGAAGGCAGCTTGGTCAGTGGTCCGAAGCTTCAAAATGTGACCATCTGCTCCATGGTCAACTTTGGTCAGACTTTCAAAATAGTTTGTTTAGGTTTTAACTACGAAAACTACTTTTAATTCTTAGACAATATAACAAGTTATGTTCATAAAAAACGTTTGGGTTTAAATTCAATTTAAAAAGTATTAACATGAGCATGCCGGGGCTGCACAGGGGTGCAGTGGTTAGCACTGTCGTCACAGCAAGAAGGTTTCTGGTTCGAATCCCAGCTCAGACGTAATGGGAGTTTGCATGTTCTCCCCGTGCATTCGTGGCTCATGCTCGTTAGGTTCACTGGTGACTCTAAATTGCCCGTAGGTGTGAATGTGAGGTGTGAAAGGTTGTCTGACCTCTCACCTACGACCCTCAACAGGATAAGCGGTATAGATAATGGATGGATGGATGGTTGAGCACGCTGGTTACATTGCTGAGTACCGGATTTGATGTAACTAAAATTAATAAATATAATAAATATCCGATATGCTGATATTTTCCAACCCTTTTGACCAATTTCGATACCAATATATTCGGCACATGTTGTTTTCCCACTAAATTGCAGAGAACATGAAGTCTCCCCTGTAGTGGAGTTGATATCATGTCTACTTTTAATGTTGTCGCCAAAACCTGCCATACAGCAGACATCTTGCACCCTTCTTTCCGCTTGACCGAAGAGGCATTGTACAAAAGGTCACGTGTCTCATCACTCATGTTTCTGAGCGCGCCTGAATGCAGCATCCCCCCTGAAACACAGCAGTGAGGGAGACATGCCCGGACTTGTTTACTGCACCTGCTACGAGACATCAGTGATCGCAGACGGACTCGTTTTATCGTGTTTGCTCACACTCGCGCCGAGTTAATGTTGTAGCATTCCGCCAGCTTTTTTAGGGAGTCATGGAACATTCAGGCAGAATTAAAGCGTTGTTTTATCAGCAGAAAATATCGGCAGAAAAATGACATATCTGCCCATGCTGATATGTAATTTTCAAGCCATAATCTGCAGATACCGATAACCAATGCCAATAATATCGTATATTCCTAGAAATGGTTTCTGAAATTAATTGAACTCTGGTCTCCAGGATAAAAGTCCCACTTTCTTGACCAATCCCTCGTCCCTAAAGACCATGCAGCCCAAAGTGGGCTTTTGCACTCGTCATACTACGTTAGCTGACATCAACTGCGCATCAAAACAGTAAGCAAGAGGACAGCCGACAGAAATGATACTAGAGAGGGACTAGACGTATATTGTTGACTGCAGAATCAACCAATATGAACATCCTTTACTCTATTCTATGTTATGTAACCAAAAAAAAAGGGGTTATTAGTCATCTCCTGAGGAAACACCATGCCCTCATCCACAGCTTAATGAGGTTAAAAACTGAGGGTGGCAGTAATGCAACATCGTTGATGGACTGGCGTAAAAGCTAAGAAGAAGCAGCAGCAAGGCAAGGCAAATCAAGTTCAAATGTGCAACAGGGGATTTCAAAGCCGCGGTTTCACTTTAAAGTCAAGTCCAGGTGTCAGATGCGAGCGAGTAGTGATTACGTGAGTAGAATAGGCTACCAATCGATGGTGATAGCCCTGCGTATATGTATGTTTATCAAAGAAAAAGGTGACATAATTAACACACTGTCATGATAACAATCTTGAGTTGAGTTAAAAACCGAGTTCATGCCTTCAGCCTTCGGGTTTTTTCCCAGTAAAAAGAGAAACATGCTATTTACCATTTGCCAATTTGTAGTCACTCTATCACGAGTGCCTGTACGTCATCAGTCTGCAGGGTGGCGTGTGCAGCTCTGTCCCACTCTTCATTTGTCACACTTATGGGTAAAACCTTGAGAGTGCAGCGCGCTCCAGCAGCCCTGCAGAAACTGCACTTCAGCACAGATTAAAAGATTGATGACTGGAGTCAAGAGAAAATGAGCAAAACAGAAGATTTCCATTTGACTCCATAAGACTGTGTTTGACTTTGGCACGCGGCCTGGACACTTAGACCTGCGGTAGGTGTCTTTGGCTGATTCCTGCACTTATTTAAACGTTGGAAAGGTTTCTGCATGGAACCACAGCCCTGCCTGGGTGATGATAAAACCCTCCTGAGGTCTGCAGAATAATCTAGTGAGCAATTAATTTGGAGTTCAGGGTTTAGTTGTCGGTTTGACCAGCGGCTACGTGTCTTGGTAAGCTCTCCATCAGGCCGAGGTGGCTCTTTGAGGGTGTGAGTAAACAAGGTCATGTTCCCCTAACAGGACACAATATCACTAATCCTCTTTCCCACGGCTTTCAACACTTTCCATAATTTCAATTCCATCAAATTCTGTGTGTGCATTCAACCTTAAATCACCACCCGAGAATTAAAAGCCTGCAAATCAGATCTAAAGTCCTCTTTAGTTTGAGTGTTGATGAAAGCTGGAATGACTGAGAGCTCTTTCTCGCTTTTCTTTCCGCCCTTTTCTATCTCTCAGTTCCTCCTCTCTCCACTGTCACTGTTAATTGCTTCCTCTCCACCTGCCCGCTCTTGATTTCCACCTGTCTTATTGTGTGATGTGATTAAAATGTAAAACGCTGCAGAGGATGGGGCGGCTGCGGCGCTCGGCTCCTCCATCATTCCTTATTGCGCTGGGCCCGGGCTGTTTGCAGGCAGCACTCTGGGAGCGTGCGGGGAAGATTGAATGATTCTGTGGCTTAGCGTGCTATTTCCTCTAATGCACGGCGGGCATGAAGGCTATCGGGGAGATTAATACTGGTTTGGGTTGTTTGTAACACTGGCATTTATTCTCTCCAAAGTCGCAGCCACCAGAGGGCACTTCTTCATTCCAGCCCATGCCAGGCCTGTTTACCCATCACCTCTCTGCTGCTGGATTCCATCCTCTCCTCCTCTCTTCCTCCTCGGCTTCATATGTTCGTGTTTCAATTCCCCCATCTGATCCCCCCTCGCTTTTATCTTCCCCTCTCCCTCCAGAAATCTTGTTACTTGTCTTTGCCTTCAGCGCCCCGTGCAGCCTGATCTTTGGGAGAATGCATGAAATAGTGAGAATAAGTTCAGGAAATCAAATCAGGATGCTATATTTCACTATATCGACCCGGAGCGCCTGACATCTTTTGTTCCGCCCTGATGGATCAAACCAGGGAAAAAGAAGACCAAGCTTTGTGTTTTAGATGCTTTCAACTTGGAAACAGAGTGCAGCCTTTTAATTTTGTTTCCTGTTTTTTTATTCTTTTTTGCTGATTTCCATCCGGTGCCCACTGTCGATCTTAGAAATGACTTAGCTAAACAGCCCTGCCTTTTATGTCAGGAGGCCGTAAGATTGTGAGCAGTGTTATTTTTGGCTGCTATTTTAGATTTAGTCTTAGTCTAAAGATGGAAATGCTTTTCCTTTCTTGACATTGTGTAATATCCAGACTCCTTACCTTTGATAATCTAGCCTGGACTCTCCCTCCGATTCTTCCACCGGATTTGTAGCCACAGGCCGTCTCTCCGCCTCCCGGTACTACAGTGCATTGTGTTAAATAAATGAACTGTGTTCATCCGTTCGCTTTGTGCAGACGCCATCATGTTGTTGTCTTTGGGACATCATCACCTGAGTGGCTTGGTTGGATTCAGAGGGATCTGCAGGCGGCCCTCAACCAATTCAGCCAGTTACAGGGATGCATGGCTCGTATTTTGAAAGACTGATTAGATGCTCAGTGGGGAAATATCTCCGACAGCCTAACATTTTAGTCGCGTCTCGTCTCGTTAACGAAAACAAAACGAAGAAGTTTTTTATTTTGAAGGCCGAGCATTATCCTTTCACATCATTGCTGTTTTTAATTTTAAATGTTTGTAAAAAACAAAGTAATAAAGATTTCCAATTAAATAAATGTCTGTTAAGTCATCTTATCTATCTCTGAATGAGGTAACACAATGGTGCCTGAGCCTATGGCCCACTGATGAAAGCCTTTGCATTTGCAGAATTACAGACTGGGTGTCTGATGTGACATTTGTGGAAAAAATCCCAAATGGCGCCCAGTTACTGACGCGTTTTCCATCAGCCAGCAGTGGTTGGTCTGCCAGAGAAGGTAGGCGGAGCTAAGCGGCTGCTTTTCCGTCAGTCAGGAAAATGAAGAGTTACAACCAGGGCCAACCGTGGACGTCACACATGCAGCACTGTCTGGATATCTGGGAAGTGTTCCTGTCTATTGCCATAGGTGCCGCCAAAGAGAATGAAACTGAGATCTTTTTTTTTTTTTGCTCCAATTTGTGTCTTGTCTGGTGTATACCAGTACAGTATGTAATGAAAGAGTAAGTTGTGTTTTTTACATTCAGATCTCATCAGTTTGTTCCTGGTTTTCAGCTGGTGGCTGGATCGAGTGAAAGAAAAGTTCATTTAAGGAGCGCTTCTGGTGTTGTCTGGAGGTTTAAACGATGCAGTCTGTCCATCCTCTGCAGCTAAACAACCGTAAACGACGTCTCTTCTATGATTCAGCATTGTAGGGTAACTGAGGACCGCGGCACGCAAACGTCTCTGTCAGCTCCCTGACTTATGAAAGGTGGAAACACCTCATCAAAACCAGCTCCCCTCTTCTGCACATTGCACAGGCGACGTGAAAGCAATGCCTCCTCTGAATGAGTAAACAGCGCAGAGACCCGGCTGAGTTTTAATTCAGACTGCTGAGCTAAATAAACCTGTCTGTGGAGGTGTCAGCCACATCACAGAGCGCAGGTGGGCCCAGAAGCTGTGGAATCAGTTCCACACGCAAACCCCCCGACCCAGAGTCCTTTTTTCATCTCTCCCCCCCCACCAAGACCTATTTCTTTCTGCAGAGCAAGCATCCTGCAAATTGTATTTCCCCCACAAAATTAATTTTGGGGAAGTTCAAGGGTACCATATATATTTTGTTCTCCCCATGGTTTCAATTTGTGCTCATATTTTCCCGAGTGCTGACATGGGAGTAGTTCTGGCGTCAGGGCAGAGTAGAGGAGGCATTAAATCCCCCCGCCGCTTTCTCATCAATCAAGTGTTTGAGTCCTGCCAAGGAGGCACATGTTCACTAAGACCTCACTCACTGGTACCTCACACCCACAGGGGACCACTCACTCTGACATCAAAATATATTGTTTTCAATTTGTATATGTCTGAATAAATATATATAAACTAATACATAAAGATCCAACTCCCAATTCGTCAAATACAGCGGCTAGGGCAGGAGCCAATGCTTGTGCATGTATGCAAGCATCAGTGAAGTGAGCAGTAAGAGATATGCATCACCCACTAAGACTTTCAAAATAAAAGCCATCATTAATAAGTAATAATGAATTTGCAACATCTGGTTAATCTAAAGTTTACTGAGAAACATATGAACATATAGCTTTAAGTAACAGTAAGTAAAAAAATTGTGAGGTTTGGGTTTGAAGAACTGCATGCATGTTGCAGAATAATGTACCATCCATCCATCCATCCTGTTCAGGGTCGCGGGGGGGCTGGAGCCTATCCCAGCTGTCATTGGGCTACGGGTTACACCTGGACAGGTCACCAGTCATTCACAGGGCTGACACATAGAGAGAGACGACCTTTCATGCTCTCATTCACACCTACAGGCAATTTAGAGTCACCAATGAACCTAACGAGTCTTTGGACTGTGGGAGGAAGCTGGAGTACCAGGAGAGAACCCACACACGCAAGGGGAGAACATGCAGAAAGGGCCACTACGTCTGAACCGGGATTAGAATTCATTCAACACTAAAAAAAGAGTCCACATTGGTTCTGCACAGGAATGAAGCCTGATCTCTGGATTAAAGTTACTTGAGCTGTCAGCAGCATGGCAGGTGCTTGTCTCTTGTCATTTCAGCTCGTCTAAAGATGTGATCAGACCAAAAGGCAAACAAAGTTTCCCCCGATGTGATTACATACAGATCAGTTAGGGCTGCTGCGAGTAGTCGACGTGATCGAGTTTCTTATTGTTTTTCTTCTGCGTCATGGCGTTGTTTTTGGCTCGAGTCATTGGTCGGCTGAGCAGCTCCTGTCAACACAACGCAGTCTTAAAAATGGTGGCGGCAGCAGCTGCAGAGTCCAACTCTGATGCAGCGGTGTCCGACCTGGTTTAGTGTGAACGTTTCCCAAGGCAAAGGCCCAAGGCAAAACAAAAAGGTGGTTTGTATCCTGTGCAAAGTTTTGTCGGGATACCACAGCAGCACGAGTGCCATGCACGAGCACCTGAACACACAGGCGCTATCCTGGATGATGGAGCACCAGAAAGGAAAAACCACCGTGAGAGTTGTCTTTTCATTAGAGGAGCGCCTTTTAATATCTTTTGTCCTCGTAACTGTTTAATACACTCATAAAGCCACGAGGTCGTCTGCCTGCTTCCTTAGAAATCCCGATGAATCGGTGTTTGAGAAAATGTCAAAATGAAATGGACTCAAATAAAATGGTTTATTAGATTTTTTGGAGGAAAATTAATCGATAAAATTGTTGATGAATTCATCGACAGAAAAAGAGTCATAAGTGGCAGCTTCGGAGTCAATGCAGAGACCCAAAAAGACAGAAGATGCAAATTCATGATGGCCAAGACAAGTGACACAAATATGCTAATTAAAATTCACATTTGGTTGTCTGCATCGTTTGCGCCGCTCACTTTTTGTTCATTCTTCTTTGTACAACCGGGGCTGTCAATTTCACGTCAACCACTTTCCTATTTCTACATTGTTCCTTGTTCCTCTCTGTGTTAGCAGGCTCTATTTGAACCATAATGATCCTCATTCATGTTAAGTTATTCTCCTCCATTCAATGAGAGCGGTTAACAACAGAAAGGTCCGGCATGTTCTTGAATCCTCTGACTAAGCTGTCAGAGGAGCGGCCATGATTAGAGAGCTGAATTCATCTGCAGTGAGAGAGAAATCAGACACAGAGGACGACAGTGAAGAACATGAGGTGATCAGCGGTATAAAAGGCTGATGAAAAGAAGCGAGGAAGATACTCTCCCTCCCCTCCACATGAAGGTTAACCAAAGCGGCACACAGGATCTCAACATCCGTCTGACTCTGCCCTGTCTGCCTCTTATGTATTCCTCCCACTTCTGCGGTTAATTGTGTGGAGGTTTGCATGAAGAGAATGAAGCGCTACAAGGATCTTTTCCATTCTCTCCAACAGAGCAGACAGCGTGAGTCATGTCTCTCCAGTTTAGCCCTAACCCCTGTGGTTGTAGCATCCGAGCCTCTTTCTGTTTCTCTCCCCTCCGCACAAGGCCACACCACTCCTGTCATCACATCCTGTTATTCCATTTACGCTGTCGGTGTTCATTTTGCTGTCTTATTCTCATGTATGCCTTCCTCCAGTGTCACAGAAACCAAGGTTTAACATGGACACGCTGATTAGCTCAGACTCATTGACTCCAGTGTTGCAGGAACTCTTTGAGCAGAGAACATCTTATAATCATTGTTGGTAAAGGTATTTCTGTTTACACTTAATGTAGTGGAATAGGTTTTCCAATTAGAGAGACACTGCATAATACCGCTGCCTCCCTCTGAGGAGAGACATCACAGTTTACATCATTATCCTGTTTAAGGCTCCTTCTTCCATGGAACAAATATTCACTACGACAGTACGCGCTAGTCGAAATCTCCATCCACTAATTTATAAGAGACAATTATTTTTACACTCTGAACACATTTGACAAATCCTTTGTGACATAAATTTATCAGCCTTCATCAAGTTTTTTTTTTTTTTTAATTGCTCTCAGTGATCCCTTGATTTTGTGTTTTCTCTGCTGTAAACAAAACTTACAAGCAGCCAGGAGGAGAGAGAGCACGCTTGGAAAACACATGTACTCAGAACTAGAAGAAGAAGCCCTCACACAGAACAGCTTCAAGGAGACATTTTTTAATCTCTAACATAGTTGTATGTTCATATTTAACATGGCCAAAGTTTTAAATCATGAGTTGCACATGTTAAAGTTAGCAACTGTTAGCAAAAGGGTCAGGGTGCAGGGGCTGCAGCCTTCGAAGGCCGATTGCGTCACAGAAGCTCGTCAAAGGCTGTCCCAAAAGGAAGGCTCCTTCAGATGTGTCTTCCGTTTTCTAGGCCGCGAAGGATCCATCAGGTGCACCCTTTGCGGCCCAACGTATCGCGAGAAACTGTTGGACATTATGGACAATGCCAGCCACCCTCTGCACACCGTCATCAGCAACCAGAGGAGCCTGTTCAGTGAGAGACTGCTCCTTCCAAAGTGCAGGACTAACCGACTGAAGAACTCCTTTGTCCCTCATGCCATCAGGCTGTACAACTCCTCACTTAGGGGGAGGAGGTAACAGGGACAGACTCTCTCACAAGCGGTAGCCACTAATTCAGCTCACAAAGTTAATAGTAGTTAACTTCTTTTATTCAATAGTAATATTTATTTATTTCTCAAAGGGTCATATGTGCAATAAAAATCTGTCAATGTGCAATAATCTCTCACCACAGTGCAATAACCTAATACCACAGTGCAATAACCTAATTTAGTTTAATTGAACTATTACCCACTGTTTACTTGTACATTTTCTAAGAGTGTATATTTTACATATTTTGTTATCTAATTTTGTACTTTTTTATATATATATATATATATATATCGATAGATATATATATTTTGATCTTTATTTTTTACCCTCTGTGTGCTGATTCTTTCCTATTGTATTGTACTGTATAAGCTGCTGGAGACTGAATTTCCCAGAGGGAGTCATCCCAAAGGGATCAATAAAGTTGAGTCTAAGTCTAAGTCTAAGTCTGAGATGCATTGCGTGCCACTTCAAATGAAATGGCGGACTTTTGCGCAGCCGAGGAATACACTTTAAAATGAAACATGTTTTATTTTCAACTCAATTGAATAGCTAGCGTTACACATGTTTGACTTGACACTCGCTGGACGTTAGTTATGATAGCTAGTTAGCCCGCTAGCTACCTGTTGCTAGGCAACAGCAGCAGCGTTTGGTGACGCAAGGGTAGACCAGACCGCCTAATTTCAGTTCAGCTTTAACAGTCTGTGCAGGCTATGAGTGGAGCATCCTCTGTGGACTGCCTCTTTCAAAGGCTGCAGCCCCTCATGATTGACAGCTCTGTGGACAAATGGGGCTCCTGCAGCATTCTGTTCCCGAGTAGCAGAGTAGAGGAGGAACGGCGAGAGGAGACGTAATTAACACTATTACTACAGTCATTGAACTTTCCATCGGGGGGAAATATCTGCTTCAGACCGACACAAGGTAAAGGTGTGTGTCGGGTAGAGGACGGGGCGGGCCGTCAATACTTCTGGTCCACCAGCCAATCTCTGCTGCACACACTCTGGATACAGATGAGCTACATGGCAGCGCCCGCTCTGGGGTGGGTTTGAGCTTCACTTTTGTACGACGAGAGGAGGTGGAGATGTGTCGTCCATCTTTATAGTCAATGGTCTCAACACAAAGGTTTCCAATGTGTTATGGACGTTTACGCCAATACGCTATGTGTGAATTACTTTACATAAAGATAACCTTTAACTTTTGCTGCTTGTTGTCAGAAGAAGAGACTGTGGCAAATATATTGATATGCATGTGTCAATCAGTGTGTAACCCGCTTCAAAGCAGGTGAACAAAGACCAGGTTGGCTTGAAAGTAAGCAAAAGGAGGAGAAAGGACAATGAGGAGGAGGAGGAGGGAGCTGTGAGAGTGTCCTTCACCTCCTCGGCGGGGCGAGTCTCCAGCGCCAGAGGCCATAGCTGCTCTCGCCTTTGATCTCCACTCTCTCTTCAGACTCACTGCTCAGTGACAGTGACAATGATGTTCAGTAAAAATAGGGGTTTTTTTTTCTCCAAATAGCGTATCTTTCATGTGTTCAGGCTGCAGCACACACTCGCACAGAGCCGGCACTGCGGAGCAAAGTGGATCATCTCCGCGCTGTAATAACAAAGGATGACGCATGTGAGCCGCGTTCACTGTGTGTCATTTTAAGAGACCACATGTCCTCTCCGGGTCATTATTATTTTGACTGTCATAGAGGGATTGTTGAGAGACCAGCGGGCCGCTTTTGTCCACTTTCTTCCTCGCATATTGAATTTGTTTGTTATCTGTGTGAACGGTCCGCAGGTATTCAGTCAGGTATGAGTGATGAGCGTGTGCTCGCTGTGTTCCCTCTCCAGCCGCGGTGCTGTGTCGAGGTGGGACAGGCCCCAGGTAAGGCAGCACTTAACACCACAGTGAAAATGGAAATGTCAGGCTCCCTCATGAAGCTTGTTATTCAGCACACGGCTGCGGGAGAAACACACACACACGCGCTGCAGAGGAACTACTTTCTCATGTCTTAATGGGTTTGTAGTGTACGAGTGTGCGAGGCGAGGGAGTGCTGTAGTCTTAATGAAGCAATCAGAGTAATTAGTGTCAAACTTTAAATTAAGTAGTAGTTGCATTCCTTCAGGGAATAAAAGACACTTGGAGATATTACTGATGTTCACAGCTTCATTTATGTAACCAGGAGGGGCTGCACGATATATCGTTTAACCATCACAACCGCGATGTGCACATGTGCAATAATCACATCGCGGGACCTGTGATGTCAAGCCGATGACCTTAAACACGTCATCCTGACACTTTTATTGTTGCTTGATGCAAAACAAAACCTGGCCAGTTTCTCGCCAACAGAGATAATGCTGGCAGGCGTGTAGTTATGTGAGGCGGCTTTTCAGTGAGTGTGTTCTCATTATGAGCGGCATGTTGTGGCTACATGTTCAGGCGGTTAACATTTAGTGGTACACCTGCAGCGTGTGCAGTGTTGTGTCGTGTGATTCACAGGTAGTAGGAGACTGCAGTTTCAAAAAGTTACCGTCATGCAGATTAAATGTACACTTGAACACTGTTAGATTATAAGTAACACATTTGTACATAAGTGTAACATTTGTAAAGTTTATAAGCAATTGCTACAGGTGGGTGTCAGAGTCGCTTGATGTGGGTTAAACTTTGTGTGTAAGTAGAAGAGGGAAGTAAAAAGTGTGATTATTATAATTTAATTGTAAATACGTACATAAAAATAACAACACTGCATATATCTGGTATCAATTCCCACAATGTTTATATCGATTTATATGTTGCAGAAAAGACCTTTTTTATACCGTTCAATTCTAAAAGTTATTGGATGAACCCACAAGTCACGAAGCCTGGACACATTACCTTCTGATCTACTTAAGGTCAAAATGTAAGAAGCACCTCTCCTTCACCATTCCCCGTGTTAACGACGGCCATTTTCCAGTACGTAATGAGGTTGTACTGCTGCTGTCCAGGTTTGCAGTTTGTGTGACCCGAGGAAATAGGATGAATTGCTACTATATGTCTGCTTCTGATTCATCAGCATCTGTAAAGACAATGAGCCCATATTTCAAGTCATAACAACATACTTCATCACCCATTAGCTCATGACAGCCAAAATAGCTAACGTATCCTTCAACCAATTCCTTGCTAACATTTGTGTTAGCTAACACACCTTAGCTCGGAAATGACACCTTTTCTTTTCTATCCTTTAACACTTCTACATGGCGATGTTAGGAAGTGGTTAAAGGCTGGAGTTATCTGTCGTCTAATGGCAACCAATTAAAGAAAAATTAAACATAACAATCCAAAAGAACAGAAATTAATTCCTGCTCACTGTCAGCAAAAAGTGTTTGTTCTTACTCTGTACATGCAACATTTAAATCAAAGCTGAAGAGCATGCACCAGGCTTATACATGAGCATTATTTTATTGGAAACTTAGGAACTGAAAATTAGGAGCCCAATAGCTTATTAGCTTATAAAATAAGTGCCAGTCAAGGTTCAACCATGAAGGAAACCAGGATGTATTTAGGTATTTGCAGGTCAGAGAATTTTTTGAAAGCTCCGTGAGGAACTTTCTGTTTGTGTTGATTTTGGCGCCCCCTGTGGACAAAGCCGTACCTCTCACCTCTCTACTGATTCAGTCCTGTACATGTTTAAAGGGATAATAATAGGTGGTTAGCATGCTAGCGTAAAGGGGTTGGGGGGTGTTCTTGTACGAGAGAGTGAGAGTGAGTTTCTGGTAAGGAAGAGCCCAGGAGGAGAGGCCCAGTTTGAATGTGTTGTTGACAAAATGCAAGAAAAAAATCCTACTTATTGTACCTTTGAGTGTTGGTTTTTATTTGATGGTCATATGTATCACTCACTTTAAACTTCTGCCCTGGGAAATGTAAACAAAGGCAGCATGCAGTTAGTCACTTTGTCTGACACCTACCCATCCGCCAGTGGTTTCAGGCAATAAAAATAACTATATAGAAATAATCAACCTTGCTGCTGATGGTCTGGTTTGCTTTCGTAGCTCATATAGAGGAATCAGAAGTAATTTCGTAACCAGTGAAAAAACTCTTCACAGGAGCTTTAAAGAAAACCGTGAAACCAGATCCTGTCACAAACTGAAAAAAGCGACTGTGACACTTTAATGCATACAAAAATATTGGTTGTGATATCAACTTTGTTTGAAGGGATGGTGATTAATTGTGGAATCCCCATGATTTATACTGAAAAGATGTGGGGGAGAGAAAGCAAAATACAATTATCAAAGACCACTGCTTTCATATAAATTATGCTGGAAAAACATTCCTCATTACTCCTCCGACTCAACCAAACAGACATGTCGGAGCCTCTGGAGAAGAAAATGCAGATTATCTCGTGTTTTCTTGGAATGTTTAAGAACCATTAAGGAGATATTTGATATTAAAAGAGTCAAATGTCTGCTGAGAATTCAACAATCAGAGTTTAATTAGAAATGGGACAGCTGGGCTGCGTGTGTGACCCTTCACAGAGACACCACAGGAAGCGTTAATGAAAAAAGAGACTTCTTGAGTTGTGTCAATACGCAAAGTCTCACTGGTACATTTTTCTTTCTTTATAAAGGAAAGAATACCAACATTTTAAGTGACCGTCTTCCTTTCACACACTGCTTATATCAGTTTGAATACGACCACAGGAATAAGAATTGAATGTGGTTTCGAAGGTCCCGTCTCACAGTGGTCGGATCAACGCGTGTGTTCTCCACATCCAGCACCTCTGTGACCTTCCTGCGGTAAACGACGGCAGACAAAAATACTCTTCTTCTTCTTTCCACCTTGCCTTGAATCATGCACCATTAGACAGCACTTGCAGCCGCCCTGATATGAGTAACAGATCGAATGTAACAGATATTTTATGGACCCACTACGATCCACTTCCCTCCAAGACTTTCAAACAAAGCTGAAATGTGAGCGCTGCCTGCAGTTGGTCTCTCTTTGTGTATCTATTGTGTTTGCTTTTTATCGTTCCTTGTTAAGTGCCTCTCTCTGGCGTGGCGGTAACACAAGCCGGGGCAGTTCTGTTGTGCGGCACGCAACCATCAGAGGATGATAGATTGTAGTAACACGAGTGGGCAAGTGCCTCCTTGGTGCTCCTTTGAAAGCTTTTATCTCAGATTTGGCACGAGTGTGCGCTCAATAATGAAGCGGAGCATGAAAACATGTTTTTCATCAGACGCATGACTGATACCTGGTGGACGGCTCGCTGAGCAGCAGGGCGAGTAAATCTATGGACCTCATGGGGATGTGAATGAAAGATACCTTCAAATCAAATCCAGTCAGATGGAGGTGTTGTTATCAGGCTGCTTTAATTCGATGATGGAGCCTGTTGCTTTGAAGGAGATGGAGGCCTGGAGGAGTTTTAGGGTTTGGGCCTGAATCTGTTTTCATGTTACTGTTTGTTTGACTACTCAAACATCACATTTCATTTTTATGTCTAGCAGTCATTTTAAGACAGTTTCTCTGAACAAAATGCTAGGCATCAGAGAATACAATCTTTATGAAAATTGCCGTGGTAATTTCTGTCTCACAAATGACACAAGATTGACAACAGACAGCAGGGAGTGGGTTTTTCTTGGTTTCATTACACTTGCTAGTGGACACACCAAACAGGCACAAGAAGTGCTCCGGCTGAGTGCGCCCAGAAGCCTTCTAGAGTTTGCCTTTTTATATAGTCCCCAAACTTACACCTGTAAGTTGTACATCACTTCTTCTCTGACACAAATCCTTTGGTGACTAGTTGTCAAAGTTAGTTTGCCTGACCCTGTCCATATGAAACTCAGACTTGTGTCTTCTACACCACCTCCCAACAACACATTTTCCACATTTATTTTATGAAAAATGGTGCAGGACCGAAGAACATCACAAAACACAACAGTATAAAAGTTAGCCAAAATGACCAGCGGGTGGCAGTGCAAAAAAAGGGAAAATAGTGCTAAATAAATTCAACTAGGGCTCTTCAAGTTTCAAGAATGTAACTGTAGCTGGGATTGCCCAATCAGTAGATAAACAGAGTGTGTATAAACTACACTACGCCTGCATGCACGGCATAGGAAACCCATGTCCTTCAAAATAAGAGCGCAGTATAGGTTTTTTTTTCAAGCATCCGCGACCCACTGAAAACAAGTCTGCGACCCAGAACCAGACACAGAACTTAACTTAATCTGTTTGTGTTGTTGGAGCCTTTAGAGGACAAATAATCTCTCTCAGGGATTTATGGAACTTTATGGCCGTGCAAGAAGTCTGAGCTCCAGCTTTTTGCTGAGTTTAATGTTAGTGTTATTGTATTGAAATAGTTTAGCACTAAGTAGCAGGTATACTGTGCTCGCTTTCGCTGCTTGTAAGCCTGTTTAGTGTTTATCAAACATTTATTTAATCAATGGCCAGTAAACAGGAGTCAGGAGCTTTTGGCTTTTCCCCAGCTAGATAACAGTGGACTGCAGTAATGAGAAGATCGGTTATTTTACGTCTCCTGTTACGTGTGGACTCGCCGCTATCTCACCGGGCGAGCGAGCAGCGAGTCCGCTACTTCTCCTCTCCTCGTGGGAAAGTTAAACTAGCTCATTCATTATTTATACAGTCTATAACCGTTAGCTACACTGAGGAGCATATAGCCTAGCTTCATAGCCGTAGCTGGCTGATTCATGTGGCCCGCCCATAGTCCTCATCCATAGGCTGTAGCTCGCTCGCGCTCCGCCTCTTTGCCTGCCTCTCGATTAGCCGGCTCTGGCATTTCCAATATGGTGACGGCACAATTCGGGCTTCAAAACGCTTCTTCAGAAACCAATGGGTGACATCACTGAGACTACGTCCATTATTTATACAGTCTATGGTTCTACATAGAAGACGGAACGTAACAGAGGCGTAATAACCCGCCTTGAACTGGCAGTGTAAAAAGCCCTTTTGTTAGGGGCTGGGCTCTATCTTACCTTTTTGTTGTTGTATTGTTGTGTTAGCTTGACAGCTGAGCGATGCTGTTTGTGCATTAGAGCTGCAGATGGACTCAACTGAACTTGTAAACAAGTGGACTTTAAAGCCCCGCCCACTCCTTCGATCTTTATTATCCACACACAGGCAACAGCAGCAGCAATGATCAGACTGACTGTTCATAATTATAATTATCACACGACCGAAATGATTTAGAAATATTCCTCAGTGAGAGAGATTCAGGGCGGGTCAAATGAACTGATTGCTAAAGCCAGAGGACGCAGATGCAGAAGGAAAGAGCAAAGGAAAAGTATTGTCCTCACCTTGGATTTGGCATTTCTCAGGTTGGGTTGCGGTGACAGAGAAAGGTTGAGAGTTGTGTGTGGCAGTGTGTGTGTCTGTGTGCGTAGACAGATAAATGGTCTCTCTGGCGGTCAGCCTGGGCAGGGAGGGCTCCGGATACGGATGACATTTTGAGCTCTGATTGCCTGGCAGGTCGGCTGACGCTCGGATCGGCTGCTGCCCCACAGGGAACGTGACAAAGATGGAGTGGAGCTTGTTTTGTCATACACACACACACACACAAACACACACACAGACACACACACAGGTGGGAGAAGCTGAGGTGTGTGTGTGTCCGCGCGTACTGGGTGACCTAGGAGCTGTAGGCATCCATTACCAATCTTGGGTGTGATTGAGGGGAGATCCAGCCAGTGAGCATGTCTGGGCTGCTTTATCCCCGCTGCCTTACACCTGCCTAACCTCCTGAACCTACAATCCTCCTGCAGCCTCGGGGAATTACAACTCTGCACCACACAAATCTAAGTAATACAATATACTGCAGCCACGGGGTCAGAGCAGCACTGGCATCAGCATGGGAAGAAACTCTACCAAAGTTTAAATAAAATAACCGCGGTAAAGACATGTGACAGAATGTAATGAACTTGCATTTGAGATGATTTTACTTTGAAAGGAAGTGCATGAAAAAGTAAAGCATAATTTTAGCGAGATGTTTGTGGCAGTTTCTGAGCTGCAAATTCAAAAGGCTAAAGGCTGATTAGGATTTGATGAGTTGCATTGACTTTCCATCACTTTGTTTGCCTCCTTCATTGCTCGTAAACTAGCCTGTGTCTGCTGAAACGCTAATAGAAAGGCTGCAACATTTGCAATAGGACATGTGGAAAACACCCCAGAAGACTGCGTAAAATAATTTGATTCTCTATATTTTACACCAAACAGACTTTCTATGCTGGCTTCTGATGTGGGGAATCATCCCTAAGATTTCCAAAGTTGATCAATAAAGTGTAGAAGCATACATGGGTTTAAAATACTTGTGCAAATCTTTACGGTTACTGTGTACATTTAGTTTTATTACAAAGATGGGACTGAAAAATGGTAAAAGACGTAGGTGTGCAAAAAGAAACTGATAGCTGTTTTAAGTACGGCTGGGTATCGATATGGATTTCTCAATTCGAATCGATTCCGATTCACAGGGTCCCGATCCGATTCAATATCGACTTGTGTTAGGGGTGTTTCAGTTACAATAACAGTGCACCTCTAACCTGGTGCATTATCAAAATGTTAAATGTTTACAAATTGGGCTTCAACTTGCGCGAGATTTGGCCATGAGATCTCATAGTGCGAAGAACAAAACCACACGAGAGTTATAGGGAAAGGCATACTGTATAACAACACGCCGAAAATACACTCGCGGCCAAAGCCGACGCTAACAGAGAGTAACGCAAACAACAAAAAAAGAGTCTGATCATTGATGTCTCCGTGGTAGCTGCAGTAAACAACTCTGGGCATGTCTCCCTCACTGCTGTGTTTCGAGGAGATGGAATGAGTCATGCTGCGTTCAGGAGTGCTCAAAAACGTCAGTGATCAGACACGTTTTTACATATTTTTAAAGTCGAGCTGAAACAGCATTTCGAGAGTATCCAGCTTCCGTATCGTGACGTATTTCCGAGTGAAACAGGACGTGCAGGCGGGACATTTCATTAGAGGGATTTGATTTGATCGTTGAGAAGTGGGCGTAGACAGACGTTCTCCACAGCGCAGTAGCTAGCTAACTGACCGAGCGTTCTTGGTGCTCTGCGGCTAAATGTTGCAGATTGATTGGTTGAAATTGTTTGGTGCTAACTTAAGTAAGCACGAGTGAAATTTAGTTTTACCTGAGGAAAAAATGATCAGATTTTGATATAAGAATACGAAGAAATGGATTTTCTGTATTTTTTTTGGCCTATATTATCAAATAGATGCACAATATTACCAGGGATGTGATCTAAAAGGATTAATAAGACATTTTTAATTTCACCTCGACTTTTAAGATTGATCTTGGTATTTATGAATCGATATTCGATTTGGGAAATCGATTTTTAAAACCCAGCTCTAGTTTTAAGCATGGCAAAAATGTTTGTTTTTATACAATATTATGATTGAGGTGACACATAAACAACATTTTTTAAAGGCAAATAAAACAGCTTTAAGTTGCCTAAAAAGTCTTTACGCTGTTGTTTCCAGCATTCAAACAGGGATTTTATATATTTGTTGGGGACTATTTTCAGCAGCGGATTCCACATTTGGTGCTATTGTAAATATTTGTTGCTTTGAGTAAGTAGGACTGAATCATAGGAAGCTACAGTTTGTGTATTCGTGGCATATAGGCTATATAAGAAGATGATTCAATGTTTATGAAGGTCATAAAGAACTGAGAAGTAGGCTCATTGTCTCATAGACTATGCTCATTTGTTACTGATGCTTCAAAGTAATAAAGAAACATGTCACCCAGCACTGACCAAAAGCAGAGGTGTAAACTGAGATATTCTACTCAAGTAGAAGATAAAGTACTTAAAGTAAAAAATCATTTATTAAGTTTATATTCTTTGGGAGCACTATGGGATGATTCTGCGTTCCTCTTTGCTCTGTTTATACGTCTGCTGACATAATCATAAAGCAGCGGTATGGTGTACCTTCAGACAACAGTAAAGCTTTTGAGAGGAGTAAAACATCAGACAACGTTCAGCTGGGGATGCTATACAGAGTCTCAAACACACACTGCCAGACTTTCTCTGCTGCTGCCACACTTTTATTTAGGTCAACACCGTATGTCTGCTGTTCCACTGAAATCTTACCTGCTGCACCAGGTAAAGCTGGAGTGGATTAGAGACTTCAAAAGTACTCAAAAAGTTCACCCACACAAAACATTGCTTATGTAACCGTAACTCCTCACTTATGTCCTCAGGAGAACCACATCCTCCTAATTATCATACACACTCTGTGGAACAGCACTCCATCCTACGCTAACGCTCCCGTCTCCTGCTGGACTCCACATGTAAAGCACAGCAGGGTGAATATATGCAGAGGCTGTACATTTCCAGCTCGCCGTCATCATCACTCCCTCCCATGGGAGAGGGCGTGAGTAGGAACAAAACCATCGACAAGAGGCAAAGTGTTTACACACACTGTAAAATCGCTTACAGCCGAGAATGAAACTTTTACTGTCCAGCAGGTTTTGAGCAACGATGGCTCGCTTTATTTCAGGGGTTTAATGCCTGACGATGGATACACAGTCACACTGAAGAGGGAGTGGAGCGGCAGATAAAGGCTGCTGCTAATAATTTCTAATTCATTGTCATTGATGAAAAGGACCAGCTGTACCTGGGCTAACAGCAATCTCTGTCTTTCTATCTATCTATAGTCTGAGACGATGGAGCCTCTAGGGTCACCGGTGAACGTGCCGGGCGGTAAGCGATAATCGACTTCCCATAAAGACTTCCTTTCTTCCGCATGCTGCATTGTCACAGAAAGAGAAACCGTTCTCTTGTGATGTACTTGTTAGTAACGGGTCTTACCTTTGCTGAAATTTCAACATGATGCGGATTTGACGTAATAATTCAAGCTTTGTCAGGTCTGTCCCCAAGAGGAGAAGAAAACTTTTAAACTGCTCGTTTGTCGGCTTTCGTCACAAAGCGTCAAGGGAATTCATCTCAAGTTACATTTTAGATCTAGAACGGATTGTTAGCTGTTAGCATGCAGATGTCTGTTTATAGAGATTAATAAGAAGCTAAATTGTCGTCTGATCACGCTGATGGGAGCCGGGATGGCATTACAGTGGATTACGTTCCACCTGCTTTTGCTCTCCTCACGGACTGTTCTCCTGCATACGCCGCAGCCTGCTGATACGTGATTGGTCAATATTACTCGGGCTACAAGCATAGTACAAACAGAACACTTCCCTTCCCGTAGATCCACTTCCCTGCCTACAGATTGTACATTTCTGTAAATAGAGATTAGGCCAACAGGTGCTTGGAAACGTCTCCAACAAACGTTATACACAGCTCTGTCATTGGCCTAACACTTTAAAATAAGACACAGTAGGTAACGAGCTGACTCGCCCAGCTCTCCCCTCCTCTCATTTTAAGTGGACCGAAATCCGCTATTGGGACACATTAATATGGCATCACCTTTACCTCTTCCTTTTTCCACATCCTGAACTGATTAAAAGCCTGTAGAGGATATTTTAGGAGTGTTTGTCCTTATTAAAGAAAATAGACTCAATATTTTTTATTGCATTGTTTTATAATGAAGTGTTTTTGTGCTCCCCACTGGTGTTAAAGGTTTCTGTCGTCATTATTATCATCTATAATGTTGATAGAGGTTCTATGACCATTTCAATTACTCTTACATCCTTTGTGTTGGTCTTTATTACACGTGTGACTTAAACTACAACTTTTGTCAGGGTTTTCCCTGGCTGGAACCCCTTAAATTAAAACTTACAGTCAGGCGCTTACACTTAATTTTGAAAGTCTAACATGACAGTGGAGCTCTGAACTGCTAAACTAATGTAGAGGAGTTCCTACAGCAAGACAAGCTGCTGTATGAGATAAGATGGAAACGAACATGTTTGTTGTACAGAATCTGTCAACACATCCTCACACCTAAACGACAGGTTGATTGTAAATGTCTCCCAAAAGGACATACACGACCGTTTCACAAGCATGAACATGCAGTCGCAGTCTTGTTAGGTTTATGCACAAAAATACTTCAGCACAAGATCATGTTTAGATTAAGTACGATAGCTATCTATCTTAGCTTAAGCTTAAGAAACATTACCCAGTTGTTTTCAGTAACGTTGTGTACCCGGCCCAATGTCTCAAAGATGACGTAACTTTTGTATGTTACAGAGAAGAATTGAAACTGACCTCCTTTAATGGAAGTCGTGTGTTCTTCTTGGTTAGCTAAAGGAAGACCCAACTAGCAGGAACGGTCCCACAACATTGACGAACATTACCTACATGTTCTAATAACGTTTGAAAGAAAAAGTTTTAATCTAATATTCAAAGAACGTTTAAAGGATGTTTATCATTTCAAATAAAGTTCTTGTAACGTTAAAACTTAAACTCAGACAAAACGTTTTAACTGAAGATGTTTTCAGGATGTTATTGAGGCCTGAGACGTCAGAACACCTTTTATGTCACATTTGCTCAATATTACATAAAAACAAGGGTAGAACATGCTGACTGCAACATTCTGACGATCTCTTCTGGATGTTAGTACGGCCTGAACTATCAGAACAGGATTTCTAAAACGTTCCTGAAATGTGATTTGAACATTCTCACTGCAAAATGTTCTGCTGCTCTTAAAAGGAACATTCTGGGAACCAAATAAAAACACACTCACAACATTACCAGAACATTCTCAGAACGTTCTTAGAACAAAACATTTCCAGCTGGGGAGATTATGATTTGGATGAAATCAGATAAGGGATCTACAAACCTAAAGTTTGCTTACATACATGGCATAAGGAACTTTGTGAAGCATCTTTTACCTCAATAGCTTAACATTTGTTTCAGCTCTTAATGGGACATGAACTCTGCTCTCCTTGGTCAGAGTTTAACTGGCAAAACATTTCACCCAAATTTCCTCCTACAAGGATTTACCTGCTCTTGCCGACACTCCTGACTTTCACCCCTGCCCCCGTCATAATAACTCTGACCACAGAGGTCGCTGCCGAACCATAGACTTAAATATGGGACGTATAATCTGTTTGCAGAGGAGACCTTTACAGCCGTATTATCCTGAGGACAGTCTGGTATTTGTAGCGGCTCCTCTTTGTGAATCATCCACACATGGCTCACTTTGTTCCCTGTTCGGATGTCCTATTCTCTCTCCGTGCACACGTGGCTCTCCATCATGGAGCTCATTAAAGACCAACATGTTTATCATCCTTTTTCCCAACTGGCCTTTAAATTAGAGCCTACATTATGCAGTCTGGCTGCTCGTGTCGGGTCCTGCAGTATAAAATCTCCCTGTGCCTCTCGCTTCTCCCCCTGTGTGGCTCTTTATAGACCTGTTTAGTCCCACTTCTTGGCTTTTATGAGCCCGACGGGGAAACTCAGCATTCTGTGACAGACTGAGATCAGGTTAGAGCACTAAACAGACAACAGTCACAGACGCTGTCGAGAACAAATCATCTAATAGACTCCTGTTATTTTTTCTTTAACAAATATTTATCATACATTTTTACTTTTACATTGGATTTTATTAAATGTGCAACTTTTTAATGTGGTTGTTCTCTTGCACTCCATGATTTAATCCTCATTGTATCTTTCTCTCTGGGATGTTTGGACCAGGACCGTGTCTGTTAGTGTAGGACGACTGAATTAGAGGTCTTCACGGGTCTACCGGAACCCAAGGACCCGGGTCGGGACTCGTTCTATAATTCTCGGTTCTGGGTCTGTTCAACATTATGTGTAATACCCGAATGGATCCGGGAAGACCCGTGATTGGTCATGATTAAAGTGCTGTGTGTGACTGCAGGTTCAGAGAAAAGTTGAAGCCAAAGCCGGTGACGATGGATACCTTCCTGATGTGAACAAAAAAAATAAAAGAAAATGAATATGAAGAGGTAAAACTTTGTTTATGCAAACTGTGGACAAAGAAGAGAAGAAAGTGAGCGCAGTTACATGTAACACGTGTGTGTGGCTTCTAAATGAGCCTCGCGTTTGTCATCCGTCTGCGTGACAGTAAGTGGACTTTTAATGTGAAATAACGAGTGGATTAGCATCTCTGTTTTTATCAACACTACATGGATAACAGAAGATAACTGCAAGGGCTCAGGGGAGAAGGCTGTGTCACACAGGCAGGACAAAAAGGTTTGTTTTGACAGCTGACTAACGGTAACTTGTTAATATTAATCAGCTGTGAAGTCGGTGCTGATCGGGGCTGTTTCGCCCAGCCGGGGTCGGGTTCCGACATAACTCAGTTCGGGCCCCAGCTTTCAAATAATAGACAGGTCCGGTTCGGTTCCGGGTTGAACAATTACAGGTCTCTTAGGGTTCGGCCATGAAATTTTGGACCCGTGAAGACCTCTTGACAGTGAAAAACAGTTACAGTTTGAACGCGTTCAAAACCTTATCAGACTCTAAAACTCTGCCTGTAAGTTTTAATACTCACAGACAGGATTTAACTACTCTGGAAAGTTTTCATGGCAGCAACTATTTTATTGTTTGTCAGGACGATCTACCGGGAGCGTGCAGATACACTTGTGTGTTGTCTTGCTGGATGAGCCTGCGCTGTTTTGCATTGGCCTCCCCCGTGTGCTGTTGGATCCAGTGAAAGAGCATGCAGAGCTCAAGTCATGGTCTCAGCCTTTTGGACCACACTGTGTATTAATAATAATATTTAAATGTCAAATGTTGTTTGTTGTATTCTCTCTCCCTCTTTAGAGAAATCCCTCTCATATGGAGAGCTAGGATTTGACTTGTTTGACCCTTTCTTATTACCAGTCACAAAAGATAGAAGAAAGAAAGAAAGATACTTTAAGGTAATAGCTTACAAGATCTATGACATTACACGTCTGTCAGGGAGTCCAGCTCTATGCCCACTACAGAGCCAGCCCTCCTCACTAGTCTGTCCAGCCGTGCAGCGTCCCTCTTCTTGCCGCTTCCTCCCCAACACGCCACAGCACAGAGGAGACTGGCCACTACAGACTGGTAAAACATCAACAGCAGCTTCTCGCAGATGTTGAGGGACCCCAGCCGTCTCAGAAGGTACAGACGGCTCTGCCCTTTCTTCTGAAGAGTGTCCATGTTAGCTGTCCAGTCCAGCCTTTCGTCCAGCTGCAGCCCCAGATATCTGTAGGTCCTGACCCACACCTCCACGTCGACCTCCTCGATGGACACTGGTTGTATGTGTGGCCTGTTCCTTCAGAAGTCCACCACCATCTCCTTGGTCTTGGAGGTGTTCAGCTGCAGATGGTTCGACTTGGACCACCTCAAGAAGTCCTCCACCGGGCTCCTGTGCTCCCCCTCCTGTCCGTTCCTGACACAGCTGACGATCACAGTGTCTTCTGAGTACTTCTGCATGTGGCCGAGCTCAGAGTTGTGCTGAAAGTCAGAGTGTGAACAGTGTAGAGTGTGAACAAGACAGGGGAAAGTCCCCTGTGGTGCTCCAGTGCTGCTGACCACAGTGTCAGATGTGCAGTGTCCAGTGTCTGTGAGAAAGTCTGTAATGACAATTACCTAACCCTCCCATTTAAACCATACTGTTCTCCTTCTCTCTCTTGTCATACTGAAGTTTCCGTCTGCAGAAATTGTCGAAAACACAACAAAACATTAAAAACACTGTCCCTCTGTTAAACAGCGTTATAATCCTGGTTTTGTACGATCCTTGAACATTCCTGTTTGCAAAGAGAGTTTCATATGAAGGAGACAAATTAAGAGTAATTGAAGTTCAGTTTTGTATAAAAATAGAGTTGAATACATCTGAACGTTTTCATTTAACGCATCCCTGGTAACTAACGTTTACACCTACATGACAAGCATTTATACATATTCATCTGCTCCTTTCAGAAAGAAACATTTAAATAGTATATATACAGTAAAGCCGCACTCAAGGCTCCCATCAGTGCTGCAATGATTATTGAATTACAGCAGAGGAAGAGGAGAGGATGCGTGGTCAGTGGCTGTGCGGTTCAGTCTAACCCTGTCATTGTGCAGCTCTGAAAGAGCCTCATGGCTTCAGGTATAAATGGGAAAGTAATTAGCCGAGCATATGCACTTGGACCTGCGAGAGGAGGACGAGGTCTTTGTGCTGCTTTCTTGCACACCCACGTGGGTCTCTGCGTGTGTGTGTGTGTGTGTGTGTGTGTGTGTGTGTGTGTGTATGTGTGTAGATGTGTGTGTGTGTGTGTGGTTTCTTTTCGAGGCCACCCACAACAGGAGAGCCTGACTGACAGGCAGAGAATCCTGCAGGAAGCAAACACACAAGCAAACAAATGCACACTGGTACAATCAGAGCTCCATGTGTTGACACGGCCCCGCCAGCAGCAGCTCTGCTTCCCAGAGACGACTCCCTCTCCGCTAACAGACTACCAACCAGCAAGCAGCTGAAAGTAACAAAATAATGATGTTTCAGATAACTTTTTCTGCGTTTTGACTTCATTCTTTCCCTCATACATGAAACCAAACCTCAGAGTAGCTGTCTAACTGTAACTTATGTGCATAATTGAGATGTTGTCATTTAGGTTTTTGTGTACCTTCCTGATATTGGCTTTGATCTGGTTTTAATTGTATATTTGGTGCATGAATAATAGAAGTCACAAAGCAGCTGTTTGGCTGTTTACACTGAGCTTTAGGCCTTGTCTACACGTACACGGTATTTTTCAAAACGTAGCTTTTTCTCTGCATTTTGTCCTTTCGTCCACACAAACGCCGTTTTAAACAGCAGGGTAAACAGCGTTTTTGGCTCGTGACGTCAGGCTGTGCGTCGTTATCTCCGTTGTGAGGCGTCACAAATGAGGCGACATTCCTTGCAAAATGACGGACGAGACAAAAACAGTGATGCTTCTGACCTGCTAACAGGACTTTTTACATGTTTACACAAATATGTACAGTTACTTGTCCAATATATGGAGGAACAGAGGCACGATTTTCTTTTTCTTCGTTGATGATCTGTTTTCAGTGACAGGTTTTAAGAGTATGGGAGGGTAGTTTGGCTCTGTAATGATATAACTTTAGCTAACACCACAGACTCATAAGTCAGCATTGCATTCATAGCTTTAAGAACAACTCAGCTAATGTAGCATGTGCATGCTAACTGCTATGATATGAAAAGCACTGTGTAACTCACTTCAGATGGCAGGGCTCCTGCTTCCTCCTCTGACTGTGACTCAGATGATTCTGTTCAAACATACTGTTCAGAGCTGCACTGCGCTGATTGACAAGACATTGCTGTGCAGACGAGCCAGGCAGGTGTCAATCAAATTATTATCCGCCACGCCCACATAGTCTTGAGAAAGTGTCTAAACAGCAATATGAGCAGTTCTTTTATCCATGTTTCTTATAGTAATGAACATTTCAATTTCAGCTGCTTAATGAGACTCTTGACTTTGAGTTTTACTACTGAAGCCAGATGCTTTACAAACCGCTGATTACTGCCTCCTCACATCCTCACTGGCTGTTCTTATGCTCCCCTCCTCGCTGCACTCCACATGCATTCAGCACAGCACACATCGCAGCATGATGCAACACTGCAGTCTGCAGCAGCAAGGCGAAAGGTTACACAGCAAATCGAGCCGGGGCAAACTGTGCCAGCAAAGTCTTCTAGCTGGAGGGTTCCTTTGATTGAAGCCGTTTTGCTCTGTTTTTACTTACAGGCCTTTTTATTATTTAAGCTGGGCAAGACCTGCGATGATGATATCTGCAGGATAGGCTGTGCAACTCACTGTTACAACCTAATACTACCAACTACATGTGGGCAAAACTCACATGCATTATATGACCCACATGTCCTACCAGAATCTTCGGCAACTTTCCAAGTTGTTCCGATATGAGGCGAATTTTACCAGTTGGAAACAAATGTTCCAGATTGTTCCGACACTGCATGCTGCAGGCTCAGCTCTGCTGTATTCTGATTTATTGTGAGGATTCAAAAAAGGAGTAGACCACCTGATCGCGGATAAAGCTGACTTTCTGTGGTGTTCCACTCTTCCCAAGTAGAGGGCGGTGCAGCACCCTCAGCGCCACCCTCGCTCCGTGTATTCTGGTCAATAACAGGGCAACAAACTCATCCAACACCTCCTTAATAAACACACTTCACACGTAAAACAGTAAGAAGTGACGGATGTTTGTTTCTCTGGTTTTGGTGCCACTCTCTCTGTGTCGCCATCACTCACCACGCTGCCCTCGTACTGTATGCCGTGTGAAGCGTCGAGCAGCGGCTTGGTGTTATTGGATGCCACCGGGGCCTCTCACTCTGATTGATGGGTAAATCCTTCTCATAGATCTCAGCCTCCATCTCATACGGGAGGGTACAAGGCAGCTGACTGCTTGTGTCACTTCACAATAACGCTCAGTGCCAGAGAGAAGGCTACGGTGTGAGGAGGTGAGGGGACTAGCACCGGACTGATGGATGGACAGCAGGTCTGCAGAGTGAGAGCAGGTTCATTCACTGGTTCTCTGAGACATGCCACCACTTGTTCCTCAGACTCTGACGCTGTTTCAAGGGCGGCTAATGTGAAGTTCTCTTTATAATTCCTTCCTTCACCGTCTTCCTTCCTTTATCTTTCCTCCTTAATCCCACGTAGCCTCTCCACCTAGCTGACGCCTGATAATGAGGTCATTTATCACTACTATGTAGAGAAGGCCTCGTTTTTAATGCATGTGTTTTCACCTTCCTGGAAAAAAGACATGTTTTGGAACAGAATTGCTTTTTTGACTTCTGATAGCGTTAATTCTCCAGAACAGTCATTTTGAAGCAGCAGTCTCGTCTGGCAGAGTGCAGAAGCCATTAAAAGTTGTGAGTTTGCTGGTAATGGCATTATGAGCGAGTGTGTGGTCTGTGTCTGGCAGAGCCTCCCTCAGGCCGTATCCCGCCCTCTCATGTTCTCTGTGTTTATGCAGTGTGTGTGTGTGTGTGTGTGGGGGGGGGGGGGGGTGATATGGTGTGTGACTGCGTACAGCACATTGTCCACTCTGTCAGTATGATACAATGATGTGACTAATTAAAGGACTAATGAGCTTGCAAAATGATGTGTTTTTTAAGGTAAATTGAAGCACTAAATGTAGTTTACAATAAGGCTGCCTCCTTACATTACCTTACATTTTCCAGGGTAAAGTGAGTGATACCAATGACTGTTAAAGAAAGCAAGATGACCACTACTTAAGCATGTACAGGACAAAATCATCAAAGAGATAAGACATACCGCTTTGTCCACAGGGGGCGCCAAAATCAACACAAACCTAAAGCTCCTCACAGGAGCTTTAAATAAAGCAGATTGTCTCTGATGCTTTTCCTACAGACACGTGATGTTAGGAGGGGCTGCTAGCTGAGCAAGCTTATTGCTAAGTCAACGTGCTTCTCAGACAGGATTCCTTCAGTGATTGTTGTTCACAAGGTTTTTACCATGAGTCGAATTATTCACAGAGGTTTGCTCCGCTCCAAAACAAGTGAACCTGGTGATTAAAACCATTAAAAACTATGTTTCATGTTTAAAGTAACAATCTTGAACTTCTTCATTTAATTAAATGTCTGTTAAGTCACTATCACAAATGAGGTAACACAATGGTGATTGAGCCTGTGGCCCACTGATGAAAGCCTTTACATTTACAGTATATATTATTATTATTACAGACTGGGTGTCTGTGGCGACTTTTGTGGAAAAAATCCCAAGCAGCGCCCAGTTAGTGACGCGTTTTCCATCAGCTAGCAGTGGTTGGTCTGCCAGAGAGGGTAGGCGGAGCTAAGCGGCTGCTTTTCCACTCTCTGCAAGTGTTGCGAGTAAACAGTAATCTACTATGGCTGAACAAACGGATGGATGACTACAGATACAACTTCAACAAGAAGTGAAAATCCAAAGAAAAAGAAACAAACTAAATAAATGCATGTCCTTCAGGTATTACATGACACTCGTGTCTGCTGAGACAGGACCCAGACTTCAGTTCAGAAAGGTCCAAAAGTATAAAGTATAGTCAAAAACTGCAGCAGAGACTCGACGTACGGTCAGATTCATACATGAATGTGTTGATGCTGAGAGAAAGTGTTTGTTCTGTTCTAGTAATTTAAAATAACATTGCATCATGTCAGACTACATGCACTCAGGCCGAATGAGAACCTAAAAGAACGACGCACCCGTTGGGCTGCTTGTCACCATGGAGCTGTACGCAGACACTCCTGCTTTCATCTCTTCGGTGTGGATGTCTGGGGGTCCAGCCTGTGCAGTTATTCTCACAGTGAATCAGGAAGTATAATACCAGCGCACTGTGTTATTTAGCTGATTATTCTCTGCTCAGAGAAAATTACTTTCTGGCCTCTTGAGGGAGTTGAATGAAATTCATGAGGAGCCAAAATGATTTGATTAATATGTGATGAAAGCTGATCATTATCCACATCAGAAGCTGTCACTCACTGCATTGTCACACTGCTGCAAGGGAGACGGTGCTTTTACACTGTCTGACTTATAATTGTGAGAGTTCCTCCACATATCTGCATTAGCATGAAGAGATTTCTCTGATGAACAGATTATTCCAGAAACTTTTCATCTAGGTGAACGCAAAAACAGAACTGGGAGAAAAACATTATGATGAGCGTTACTCTGCACATGATCCACGTTATACGATGAAGTTTATAAAATCTAGCTGTTCAAACCTGAGAGCAGCTGCTCAGCGTGATCAGTCTTTGTTGGGTTGGTAACCTCTGCTCCGATCCGAGTCTCACAGCAGCAGGTAGCATCAGGTTCATGGTGAACACCTGAACACCTTGAGTCCATCATTCAGTGCCACGGCAGAAGGAGGTGTTTCCTTGTTGAAGATAGACGCGGAGGTCAGGGAGGTGGAGCTGAGTTTGTGTGCTGTTTTACAGCGAATGTTTAGAACTTTAAGCGTGATTTATTTTTATATGTGACATTAAACCATTCTGTAGTTTTCATGTGCAGGTAATGTGGAAAGAATTTACTAATAAAATGTCAGCCGTCTTATGACGGGGTTTGGTACTTTCATCCATCCATCCTTTCATCCATTTTCTTCCGCTTCTCCGGGTCGCAGGGGCAGCAGGCTAAGCGAGTTAGCACAGATGTCCCTCTCCCAAGCCACGTTTTCCAGCTCCTCCTGGGGGATCCCGAGGCGTGCCCAGGCCAGACGGGATATATAATCCCTCCAGCGAGCTCTGGGTCTACCCCGGGGTCTCCTCCCAGTTGGATGCGCTCGGAAAACATCCACAGGGAGGCGCCCAGGAGTATCCTGATCAGATGCCCCAACCTCCTCAACTGGCTCCTTTGAATGCAAAGGTGCAGCGGCTCTACTCCGAGCTCCCTCCAGATGACACTATCTCTCAGGCTGAGCCCAGACACCCTACACAGGAAACTCATTTCAACCACTTGTATCCGGGACCTCGTTCTTTTGGTCACTTCTCAAAGCCTGTGACCACAGGTGAGGGTTAGAAGGTAGATCAACTGGTAAATCGAGAGCTTTGCCTTCAGGCGCCCTCTTCACCACAATAGTCCGGTACAACGCCTGCAGTATTGCTGAAGCTGCACCAACCCATCTGTTGATCCATCCATTTTACCCTCACTGGTACTTTGCATTATTATCAGAAGATTTTAGCATCCCGTCTTTAGCTACCAGGCTCAGCTGACTGTCTTACTTTAAGTGTAACTTTAAACTTAAATATGTTTAAACTGGCCGTCCTGCCTATGGTTCTTTGAATAACTAGAGGCCTACACTTTGGTGTGCAGTCCAAGTCCTGGTAGTGAGCTTTGTACCGGCACTGAAAAAAATTGGGAGTGCAATTTACTTAGAAAAACCTAGGTAACAATTTACACACAGAAATTCCCAGTAAACTTAACAGAGGATATTCTCAGTAAAGTCTACATACGAATAAGCATTCAGTTTAACATAGAAATTCTTGTGAAGTTTACTATCAAAATTCAGTGTTCATGAGTAAATTTTACTACTTTTACAGTGACAAAACCAGCCAGTTAAAAGCTTGGGAAATATAAATAAGTAACTGCAGTGATAGTCTGAGTAAAATTTACTTACAAAGAACAAGTAAAATCTGAAAGATCTGAAAGATACTCCAATGCTGCTTTGAAAAACTGGCCCAAAGGTAAGATGGATGATCCGATCCTGGATAGCAAAAGACAGGATTCCTCTTATTTGAAGAAACAGAGAAAATCCTCTTCCATTTTTATTTCTTTTTAATGTCAGACCTCAACTGACCCACAACAAATAACTACAAACAAAACATACAGTACATGAGACAAACAGACCTGAGACCAGCGGTCAATGGATTTACTTGAATAAAACATGGACATGATTAGGGCTGGGTATCGATATGGGTTTCTCAATCCGATTCGATGTCCGATCCGATTCAATATCGATTTGTGTTCGGGGTGTTTCAGTTACAATATCAGTGCACCTCTAACCTGGTGCATTATCAAAATGTTTAGTGTTTACTCATGGACACACACACGATAAAAAGAGTCTGTCAGTGATCACTGATGTCTCCGTGGTAGCTGCAGTAAACAAGTCCGGGCATGTCTCCCTCACTGCCGTGTTTTGAGGCGATGCGCTGAGTCGTGCTGCATTCAGAAGCGCTCAGAAATGTGAGTGATCAGACACGTTTTTACATATTTTTAAAGATCAGGATTTATGAATCGATATTGGGTCAGAATCAATTGGAATCGAAAAAATCATTTTTTAAAACCCATCTGTAGACATGATTGCGTCCTTGGTAGGGTCTCGGCTCCTAGGATCCAGGTATTTAAGAAAACTGTTATTGACCGTGTCCCAGTTTTTTTTAATTTGTTGGGGTCGTCCTTTCTCCACCCTGACAGAAAACTGTTCAGGGGCAAACAGAATAAAGTAAAACATTATTAAATCAAAAGTTGGCACAAAACAAAATGTTCCTTTCAGAACTATTATTTGATTTTTGTGCTGTCTCCCCTCTCTGACAAACACACACTGTTGCACACACAAACACACACTCCTAATGTCCTCTGTAACACAATCTACACACACACACACACACACACACACACACACACACACGAGTGCTCTCCGACTGACCGGAGATCAACAAAAGGGGGCCAGACGCAAAGAGTTTCACAACTCACTTACAGGCGGCTGAGTGATGGCCAGCGGGGAGGAAATCAATAGCAGGAGGGGGAGACACCATCAAAGCTTTCCACAGACCAACATCCCGCTCCTGTCGACAGGTTTTAATCCATAAAGCTGGAGTCTCCTGAACAAAGAGCGAGGCAGGAGGCACTTCTCTTATCTCTATCAGAGCTTTGAATTACAAAGAGCCATCAGTGCAGAGAGAGAGGGAACTACATGGACTCAGACTGGAGCTGGGTCTGCGGGGAGAACGAGACGTTTCATGTAGTCTGTTACATAATAGATGAGATTGTTTGTTGGAACATTTATGCAAATGAACCAAACAATCAAACTTCTGCTGATAATCACGTCATGTAAACAGTTTGTCTTTAAGTTATCCGCAGTCGAGTGAAGTGATGCTTTTTATATCTCTGCCATGTTTGGAATAAATAGAAGAGGTGCACCATTATAGCAACCAGGAAATAACCGAAAACAGCAGCACACACAGAAACTAAACTTCATTAACAGTTTGAAGTTCAGTGCACCACCCACGCTGTTTGATTGACAGCTGATCTCTGAGAGAAACGCTCAGTAATGAACCTGTGGCTGAGAATCTGTGTTTGATTGACAACCGTGCACTTTCTGAATAATACAAAAGATTGTGAAGGAGTTCATTGAGTGAGACTTCAACTCAGCAGAGTGACACTTCAGTTCACCAAATCTATAGAAAATCATGTTTTCTATGAGTCCTGCAGGATGATGTTTTTATCTTGTGCACGTGCACACAAGATAATCATCCTGTGTGTCTTTCCTCTTGTAACTTTTGAACATGTTTATTTTTTGTTCAGTGAAGTTTACTCTGCAGCTTTCTGCAGCAGTGTGAAGGCTGTGAGATGCAGGTGCACGACGTCAGAAATATGTAAAATGACCACGACCTCTAACGCCTGGATACAACAGGGTCCGTGTCCGGCACGTTCCTAGTGCGCCGCGGTTCTGGTCCGTCAGATGGCACGAGCCCTTGCCCACAGGAAGCGTGTCTGATCCGCAGCACAGCAGAGCGCTGGCCCAAGCTGGATTGACAAGACCACAAGATCGCGCGAGAATTGCGAAATCACGCAATAACATCAACGTTAAGCAGAGCAACACACAAACTACAGTTCAGTCTGCTCCTCCGGGGTTGATTATCTGCTCATCTGGAGATCATTCTGTGATTTTTGTGCTTCTACCATGGCTGAGTACACTACTGTGGCTCAGTGGTAGGGTCGGTCGTCTTTCAATCGGAAGGTCGGAGGTTCGATCCCCAGCTCCCTCAGGCTACATGTCAAAAGTGTCCTTGGGCAAGACACTGAACCCCAAATTGCCCAAATTGTATGAATGTGTTATCTGATTGACAGTTGGGCACTTTACGTAGCAGCCTCTGCCATCAGTGTGTGAATGTGTGTGTGAATGGGTGAATGTGACATGTAGTGTAAAAGCAGCTTTGAATGGTCGCAAAGACTAGAAAAGCGCTATATAAGTACAGTCCATTACTTGATTAAAAGTGTTCTTTTTTCAAGATTTCAGTGTGTTGTTGTTATGAAAACAGAAAATGGGAGCCTGTACCGGTCTGTACATGGTGTTTTATTTTGAAATGACCGGATGCTGTATGCTGTATTCGTGTGTGACTTCCTGTTTGGAACGATCTGCTCTGTACAGCTTGACGCGTTTTTTGAAGCGTCCTCCATCAAAAATAGATGCGGCGCATATCTTTCGCGGAGCAGGGCGGAGAGACGCTTCTGGGACGCGCCGGAGACGTATCCTGTGGGATTTGAGGGTTAGCCTGCTTGAGCAGCATGTGACGACTAAACGTGGCTCGAACCGTCGTCTTCACACAGGCCACAGCCTTGTCTCTTTACCCTGGAGTTTGAGTTTGAGCATTCGATGTCAGTTAAAAAAGGTATGATCTTATTTCATCTTAAATTTCATTCATATTAAATTTAAACAAAATTCAGAAACAGGTTGCTACTTTTTTTTCCAACTTTCTACCGATATAGATGTTGAAACTGTCGTGAAGGGTGTGTTATTCCTGGTATTATGTCAATATTAAAGGGGGGGTATCATGCTAATTTCAAGCTTCATATTTCACTCTGTGATACCTGTGGAGTAGTTAGCATAATTTACAGTTTTCTCACACTGGTGCTCTGTGCAGGCCCTCATACAGCCTCTGCCTGAAACCAGTCAGTCAGCTCTGTCCCTTTAAGAAACCCCGCCCCTACGAGCCCACTTTCTTCTGATTGGCCAGCTCTCTGAAGCCTGCTAATGTAGAAAAAACTGTGTTAAACCTGGCGTTCACAGCAGCCTGCAGACTGAGCGGAGAAGCCAACATACTTTTACCTACAAATTTGAAAGTTCACCCACGTTTAGTCTGAACGTCCAACACTGTAACATTAAATATACGTCTTAAAATGTGAAACAGCATAATACCCCCTCTTTAATATCCCAAGATTATTTTTACAGTCTATTTTGGCCGAGAACTTGCAGTAAAAATAGGTGAGCCTCTTATTCTTTAGATTGTCATCGCTGCAGCCGTGCTGCTCCCGTGCTGCTCACATGCACTCAAAAATGAAAAGTTACACTATCGACAGGCACTGCTCAGACGAGCTGTGAATCAGCTGTAAAGCAAAATTACTTCTCGTACTCATCTCGGTAAAGTTTCATTCCTAAATCAACATTTAACAGGTTGTACTTTTATGTTTGCACACACATTTACTTTTCCAACCTAGGAAAATGTATTCTGTGAAAACACGACTTCACTTCCATTCTTACACAGGTCTCTGTTGAAACAGAGATCCTGATCTCAAAGAGACGAGCTGTTTGAATAAAGGATTAGATGAATAGAATATGTGTGAGGATACTGAATTGTAGAAAAGGAACATGTAGATCTTTAAGCTTTGAAGAAGCGCTACATTTCCTGTTCGAACAACCGACATGTGGAGCTCATACGAGCATGTATTATGAATGAATATTCAGTCAGTCAGCGAGGAGGAAAGAGCATCGATTGAGTAAATATCCAACTGAACACTCACAAACCCTCCAAACCGCCCCAGTCGATTTAAGTCTCTTTGATCCACTCACACACTTCCTCCCCCTTAGAGCGTGTGTGTGTGTGTGTTTGTGTATGTTTGCATGGTTGTGCATGTTTCTCTTTAAGGCCTCTTTTAATGTGTGTGTATGTGTGTGTGTTCATAGACGGACAGGCTCATGTAATATTCAGCAGACCCTGGAGCCCCCGGTCTGCCCCGCGCTGGAATAGAGGTGTCTGCCCTCATCTCACCTGGCGACTGCTATAACTGCTTTACTGCCTCGTCCTCCTCGTCCTCCTCCCTTCTTCTTCCCCCTACGCCTCCTCATTCTGCTCCAGGCTCTCTCCATCATCCCAACCTGTCCTCTCCTCTCTCCTCTCCCTCATCTAGTCTGTCATCTCTCCTGTATTTTTTTTTTGTTATCCTGCTGCCACTTTGCTGTCGGCCCTCCGTCTCCTCCTCCGTCTCTCTTTCTTTCTTCTCTTCTCTCCTTCTTCATGGCTCAGCTTGCTCTTCCTTCCCGTATCTCTTCCTCCTCCTCGCCGTTCCAGCCCTCCTCGGCCTGTTTGCTCTCAGCGTGGCAGAATTAGCTCGTCTCCCTCAATTCCTTCACTTGATCCTGCGGGAAATGACAATGTTGCAGTCTGCTGCCATTATTTCACAGATCAAAGCGTCCAAATTGAACCTGGCTCGGATGAAAAATAACCGCAGCTCCTATCGCGTCATTCACCTTTGCATCAGACTCGCTGCCTGCTGCCAAAAGGGGCGTGGGACTCTGCTCTGTGTGTGTGTCTGTGTGTGTTTCAGGGTTTCTGTGTGAGCCCCCGTGCCGCCTTGAATCCACAATTTGCCGGAGTGTGTCCTCTTAGTTTTTCAGTCTCAACACTCCCCCTGCTGGTGGAGAATATGAGGAGAGAACGGCATCTGCAGCTTCAACAGGAAGCAACAAGTGTTGGTTTTAATCTGGGGGTCCTATCTGGTGTTCAGGGACGACAAATGCAAGCTGACTGATGAATATCGGTTCAAGTTATATTCTTTTTGCATAAGATAACAGTAGTCATGTGTTGTTAAGGCAAAAAACTGTTTTATATGCTGTTATATTCTTTAAGTCAGGTCTCCTTCTACACCTCCAAAAGCAGGGAATATTTAGCCAGGCAAAAAAACCTAAAGACAAAGAAGAGCTATACCAGAGGACATACACATGTTGTAATGCACACAGTAAGTTCTATAATATTTGTGTAACACAGTCATGGAAATGGTCAATGTAAGTGAGCAAATCTTGTTTTTCTTCTTCCCTCCTGATTAAAAATGGCTGCCAGGTAGCTGACAGTGAGACCGTTCAGTAACTTGGTGGTCTGGAGTGTCTGGGTAAATAATGAAGCTGTTATGTAAAGATTTCTGAACGCACTAAGAGATCCAACTGTAAGCGTCAGGGCACGGATGCTACCAGAAACTGTAAGAAATAATTGTCCATCCATCCATTATCTTCCTCTTATCCGGGGTCAGGTCGCGGTGGCAGCAGGCTGAGCAAGGTGACCCAAACGTCCCTCTGCCCAGCAAGGTTTTCAAGCTCCTCCTGGGTGATCCCAAAGCGTTCCCAGGCCAGGTGGGATGTATGTTGCTTTCAGAGCTCTGGGTCTGCCCCGGGGTCTCCTCCCAGTTGCCCAAAAAACCTTAACTGGAAGGCGTCCAGGAGGCATCCTAATCAGATGAACCACTTCAACTGGCTCCTTTCAATGCCAAGAAGCTCTACGTCAGTCAGTGAGAGCAGCATGTTCCAATATTATTACATTATTGGTCCAAATGCGAGACAGGTTTTTTTCCCTTGAAATACATCTGAAAAAGTGGGATCGTCTTATCATCTTGCTGCAGAGCTTTGTGCCCCGTCCTCCTGCGCCCTGAGCGGGTTTAGTCCAGACCTGCCCTCCCCAGCACGGAAAAAAACAGCATCGGACCGCCGAACCGGCACGTCTTAAAAATGCTGGCAGTCTTAGCTAACAGACGGTAACAGAGAAAATCGTACCGTGGTCCTTGAAGCGGACAGGAGAGTGTGTGAGTTTGTTACTGCCTGTTACCAGCGCGGTCATCCAGCTGTTTACAGACTGCTCTATAAAAATACCTTACATCACTTCCATTGTTAAGGATTTATTACAATTTTGAAAGGCATTTTATTTTATTTAAATGTGACAATTAAATTTAAAAGATATTGAAATATATATATGATAAAATCATAAAGTTTTCTTTAGAAAAACAAATTTGGTCGTCAAAAATAATTTTATGAAAGAATTGCTCTTGAAAAGGGGGGTCGTCTTATATTCGGACAGATACTGTAAAGTACTATTAGTAGCCCTGACTCTTTAGCCAGTCGAAACACTCTATTCTTCACACCTCAGTTAGTGTGCGATAGAAACGCGGAGCTGCATCATTCTGCAGGAAGTTTAACAGACTAATACATATTCATCATTCAGGGATAAAAACCAAGGTCAATCCTTTTTCCCAACAATAGTAGCATTCACTTCAGCACAGAGGGAGTGAGAGAGAATTTTAACCAAATTACTAATTTAGTTTTTCTTTACATAAAAACAAAACTTCACCGGAATGCAGGAAAAAAAGAGTCTGACTCTCAGAATTCAACAGTGAGGAGACTGCATCTAAATTCTTAAATCGGGACGAGCCGACGAGAGGGACGGCGCGGGTCAGAGACAGATGATCCAAAGGGTGATCCTAGCAGATTATCTGAATGTATAATGTGATCCAGCAGTGAGCAGTTTATAATCATGCAGTGCAATGAGGACACTGATCTGTGTGTCTTTCTCAGGCTCTGCCCCTGACTTCACAGGGTCGCGATCGGTCCCGTATTTCCTTGAAAACGTTTTAAAAAGCATAAAATACGTCTTCACACTGTGACTGAGATGAGCAAGAGGTGATCAACGCGGAGTTTATCAGAGTAATCACGCCGCGTGGGGAGGAGACAGCCGTTAGGAGAGGAGCAGATACGACGCAGACCTGTGTGTGTTTGGATGCTCATACCCGAATCAATAACGTTGCGATCCGTCCGTATTTCTGTGCACAGTCAAAGTATAAACTTCGTCTCCACAGGCTGTCATATGCCCATATGCTGTGTAGTTCATATATTTCACTAATAAACACAGAGCTTTAGAGGGGCATCAGGCTTCATGAGCAAAGTTTCATGGGATGCGAAGCCAGGGTTGCCAGGTCCGCGCTTTTCCAGCTGAATTGGGCGACTTTTGAAGAGTCTTCAGAGGCGCGAGGCCCTGTGGGGTTGCACACTTCACACAGTCCATTCGATGGTTCTGACTCCGCGTATGTTTGGAATGTCACAGACATCTGTTGGGTTTCACGGCCCGGTACTAAACGACCTACGGCTGGTACCGGGTTGGAAGCCCCTGGTATAGTGGAACTGTTAGATCTCACAGTGTTATTCCCCAGCCGTGCTGAAACTATATTTTTGGGTCAAACAGCAAATGTTGTCCCTTTCGGTGCTTTCCCACCAGCCCCATGTGAACCAGACGATCATTTACTGTTCCACCACAACACAGGAAGCTTTACATTACTTGTTTTTCCTGTGATTATGCAGCTTCTTTAAAGTGCAGGAGCTGATGATTCCCTCGTTCTGATGATGCCACCATTATGGTCCAATCGTCTGAGCCATCTGGATTCCTGTTTAACAGCAAATTACGGCCTCCCACCGTGTATACTGTGCTGACACTGTCTCCGGCTGTAGCTGCACAGTTTCTGTAGAGTTTCAGCCTCAGTGCAACAAAAATCAGACTTTTTTTTTTTTGACAAGACAACGAGGAAGAAAGGAGCAAATTATGTGTGATCGCACAACAGCTGCAGATGCCAGTTTAATATGAGAGCAGACAAGGATGGGCGGGACGTGTCAAGTGCAATGGGAGTTTCAAGTCAAGTGGGTAATGTTCTCACCAGCCGTCTCTGCGTCTGTGTGTGTGTGCTGAGGTGGGGTTGTGTTGAGCGTTGGATGTGTGTGTGTGTGTACAGCACGGTGTTGAACATCTGGGCGTCTTTTTGAAGTACCCAGGTGGATAGCGTAGCGACAGCTGCACCGTTTCCCTCCTCGCCTCTCAGAAAGACGAAGGGAGCTTGACAAGCAGAAAATCCCCCTTGATCTACGACGCCTCCCCTTCCAAAACTGTCTTCTCTTTCTCTCTTTTCACCACCAACACCACCCACCCTCTTTCCTGCTATACCTGGAGCAGCTCCACAGGTAGATGAATCCCAACCCCAACCCCCCGAGGAGCTCTTCCCATCAACAATGGTCAGAGAGAGGGAGCAGAAACAAGCTGCTGCTTCAGCGGTCGGTCAAGCATGTTGATGAGAGGGAGTGTATCGTCCAAAGCTAAAGACGAATGGACAAAGACGAGCAGCCACAGCGGCAGAGTGCCAGCACCTGTTATTAGCCACCAAAGCCTGTAGATATAAACAGGAAAACAAGACTTACAGGGTTTCTTTTAAATAAGAAATAAATAAGAGAGTGCGTCACCGCTCCTGAACCACTGATCCTGAATGTTTCTCTGAAGTAAACATTTGAGCTCACAAATAGGTTTTCAAGGGTTTGCCTTGAGCTTTGCTCTCAATTATATTGATAAAACCTCTCCTTAAAAGTGATGAAACTTCTGCTAGTGTTTGGTGCAGATAAAAACACTGCTGGTTTCTCTGCAGACACAGGAGTTCTTTCACTTACTTGTACGGTTACAGGTACGTTTTGCTTTCAGCTTTTACTAAGAGGTTAATTATGTCACTTCTGAAACTTCTGTAGTTGTTTCTTCCTCTCCGTGGATGATGTCCAGGAGCATGTTAACTCCAGACTCACTCAAAAGAGCTGCTTGGTTAGCAGCCAATGCTTAAAAACTGTTTGTACTCCTCTGGTGTAATTTCTGGACACACACCTCTAGCTCAGGGGTTCTCAAACTTTTTGTTGAGTGATGCATGACAGATTGGCGTCATGTGTCAGTCAGATCAGTTTCTATTGGTCCAAAGCTAACGTGAGCGGGAGTAACAGACACAGTATGCATGTTTCATTGACGCAAATGTTGCTCGTCTGCAGATGTGCAGTTTTTAATGATACAGCACAATTTTATACTTTATCATACATTTATTACAATTATTTAGCGGACCCCCAGGCTATGGTTCCCGGACCCTACTTTGAGAACCACTGCTCTAGCTTATTCTTTAGCTATGATGTAGTATGAAATGGTCAAATAAACTTGGGTCTTTCATCAAGAAGACCAGGTCATGATTTCTACGTGACAAAAATAAGTAATCTAGGTCGGCTGTTTTACGCCAGGTCGAGGCGGGATTATTAAACCTCTGTTACGCCTCGTCTGTAATGTGAAATGTCCGGGGGCTGAACGGTGGGGCAAAGTTGTTTCTCCTCTGAGCAGACATTGGAGGTAGTAACAGAGGGGAAACGATGTTTGTGTGAACGCCGTAACAGCAACCGTTGCTTCCACACAACACTGGAACACTGTAAAAACACACACTGAGGCGGCTTTATGCTGGCGGTGCTTGGTTCAATGTGGAAAGGCAAAGGCGTCGTAACAACAGAGCTTCGTTACTTCGCTGTGGAATTGCAAAAAAAGGGCTTTAGATACATCGCAAACATGATCTTCTTTTAAACCTTATCAAGTAGTTTTTATTCCGACACAGAACCACGCTGAGGCTGCTTCACAATTTGAACCCCATGATAAAGCTGTAATCTTGGAGATCTTAGTTTTGTTCTCTTTGGCAACAGATATCCAGACAGTGCTGCATGTGTGACGTCCACGGTTGGCTCCGGTTGTAACTCTTGATTTTCCTGGCTGACGGTCGCTTTCCTTTTCAGACTGTTTGCTTCATCTGAGCGTCGAGTTTGTTTCTTTTTCTTTGGATTTTCACTTCTTGTTGAAGTTGTATCTGTAGTCATTCATCTTTTCTTTGTTTGTTCAGCCATAGTAGATTACTGTTTACTCGCAACACTTGCAGAGAGTGGAGAAGCAGCCGCTTAGCTCCGCCTACCCTCTCTGGCAGACCAACCACTGCTGGCTGATGGAAATGCGTCACTAACTGGGCGCCGCTTGGGATTCTTTCGGCGAATGTCGCCACACACCCAGTCCTGAACTGAACCAGTTGGCAAATATAAGTTTCTTTACATTTCTGGTAATTTAATGGACTATTACCTGATTGAACAGTAAGATTGAATTTCATCTTGCTGTAATTTGACGAGCGCTCCCACCTCAGCATGTTCACTTTAAGCCTGTGCAGAAGGGCCAAGTATGTAGGGCATGAATGTGTGTGTGTGTGTGTGTGTGTGTGTCTCTACAAGAAATGTCAAGGGTAGTACCTCCTGAAGTGTTTCATTCCATCTCCAACACAGCGTGCACCTCCATGCTCTAATCTAATTTACCAATCAGCCGGCGTAATTACACCCTGGGATCTGCTCCGCTGGGCAAAATGGCTTCTGTCTTCTGCTCGGGTGGCGCAAATGAAACGGCGGCCCTGCCGCTCCCGGTGAACACAGACAGAGACAGACCTGAGAGCAGCGCTGTTACAAATGAAACTCTTTACGCATTAATCAGGGAAGCCTCAGTTGTGTGCTTCTGGTAATTAAGGATAAGATTAATGGCAATGCTAATGTGTTCCTGTTGTAGCAGCAGAAATACAATAAATGAAGATGAGAAACCTGGTTTCAGTTTTATGAGACACAAGGTGGATTCATAAAACCTGCAGCCTGTGTTGGAGATATGAGGTAATGTTTGCCTCTCTGGTTTAAAGCTTCTTTAAGTGTTCTTTTTTTCTTCACATTAAACCTCTCCCTCTGCCATTTTCAAGCAACACGCACACCTGACCCTTTGTCTGGACTGGATCTGACTGGAAAGACTGGAGTTTGACTGACTGAGCCTTAGAGAGAGAGAGTTGCAACATCGCAGTGGCGGATCATGGAGCATATTGGACCTGGCTCCAGGAGGATCTCCTGAACTGCTGCTGCTCAGCTAATAGTCGGCCATGACTGCGTGCTCAGCCCCGAACAAGTCCACAAGGCATTGTTCCAGCCCTTAACATGGATAATCCCGTCAGTGCGTTCAGCTCCACAGAGTCGCAGGTCAGCTGCTATCAGATGTTGAGGCGTGCAGACTGCGCCTGGTGTGCGACCTTCACATGACCTCAAACACACAGGATATTAGGATGAAGCACATAAGCCTTTACCAAAGATCATAAAGCAACAATGATGAGATTATAGAGCTGAGATTATAGAATCTCACTGTGGATGTATAATGTGTGTTTAGTCATGTTTGAGTGGAGCTGTTTCATGTGCTGAACATATTGACAGTGGAGAAGTGGATTACAACGCAGTCTGTGAAGTGAGCTGCTTTGTCTGTTGATGTGGATCTTCTGTTTTATGAGGTCATCTTGTTTTGCTTGCTTCAAAGGTTAAATGACACCTGACTGGAGATTTAGCACGACACAATGTTTATCTGAACGCATAAAGGACACTAGTTGCGGATGGAAACCTTGATGAAGTTTTGTTTTCTTCTGCTTTCTGAAGTGCTGTGACTTTGGAAGGACCTGTTGTCTCATATTGTCTCCTAAAAATTTTGCTGCTGACTTTTGAAACCTACTTTTTTCAGTTTTGCAAGTATGGCAAAGAAGTTATAATGACCTCAAATGCATTAAGGTGCAGACTGATGAACTGTGTCTGGATGAACTCTCCTGCTGCTTCCAGCTCCTTGAGGCTGACCAGTGCCCAGTGTGATGAGCTGTTAGCTCAGATCAGTACCAGGATTTCTCTGATAGACACCAACTACCGGCGTTCTGATTCAGCTGTGGAGCGCCTGTCTATCTGTCTCTGCTGAGTGGCAGTTTCACTTTATCTAGCAAGTCACACGTGGGCTGAAGTCTGTTTTACCACAGCGCTATCAAGCCAACATAACTTTACTGAGATTTCATTGTAATAAACATGACTGTTTTAAAAGTTAGACGACATGACAGCTCCCTAAAAGTGAAGCCAAAACATTTGGGCGCCCCCTGCTGACTGGCTGCTGTATAGCTCATAAAGCCCGCCTCCTCCATGTTAACAGATGGGACATGAGTCAAACTATAAAATCTAAATACACGTCAAATACATTTTTCTCAAACATGGTTTCTGTCATTATAGTTAGTTCTTATCACGCTGATTTATGTCCAAGTGTTAATTTTTCAAGTTTATTTTTAATTAGTTATTTGATGCTGTAAAAATGATGATTGACAGCTCTGTTGACCAATACGGCTCCTGCAGCCGATCTGTTCTAGATTAGCAGAGCGGAGGACGAACGCCGAGAGGCTGCCTTCTTGCACGAGCTTGTCGTCAAGTCGTTGTCAAGATTTCAACTCACCATTCTGATACCTCCTGGAGATTCTGGCTCGTACATATAAGACCAAATAACCGTTCCTAGAGCAGCCATGTTGTCTACAAGTTTGGAGTGACAGTGCAGTGTGGTCATTCCCCCACGCGGGGGAGGAGCTACGCGGTCACTCCAGATACTGTCAGCCAGCTAAGGTCTGACCTTTGAATGGCAAAACGGCTCGTTTGTTTCAGGAGGAAGGAGAGGCTCCGAAAAATAATTATATTAAAATATTTATATAATTTTTTAAATGATACAAACTCTACAAACATGATTCAAAAACACATTTGAATAATAGAAAACTGACTGCAGAACTAGTATGACTATATATAACTAAAGTATGTCCCCTTTAATGCAATTGGAAGTGTGATTATCAATGGATGAGTGGCTCAAAAACGACCGATCTAAAGGAACTTTTCCTCCTTTTCAGAGCTCAACACTTTCCTCTACAGCAATTACACAAGTGACATTTTCATCAGCACTTAATTTACTGCGTCTAAGTGAGAGGGACTGACAATTTGTGGAATCTTACAAAACACTTTGAGCAAAAAGAGCCGGAAGGTCACATAGAGAGAGCTGAGTCATTTTTCAGATGTACAATGAAAAGCAGATACATTTTCCATACGAGGTTTATATACTCTGAAACTTCGACCGAGGCGAGCTCTGTGTTTACCTTCTGTTCGACACAGACAGACCGGACCAGCATCCTCTCTCCTCCTCTTTTCTCTCACCATCCTCCGCTCTCTTGTCCTTCGTCACATCAGTTTTGCTCTGTCATCTCCCCCGCCGTGCAGACGTTTCATCCTCGCCGCTCCATCTGCCCCCCCCCCCCCCCTCCTTTTTTCTACTTCCTCTCCCTCCTCCTCCTCTTCCTCTTTGTCCTCCACTAACTCATCTCTCTGTGTTTCTGGCCCACACTGAGGGGTCTGACATGTAACACTGCAGAGTGAAGAGCTCTCCACCACAGAGTTCTCTGACATGCACACAGAGAGCAAAGTGAGACGATAGCAGCAACAACCTCCAGTTTTTACTCGCACATGTTACTATTATCAGAAGCTGCAAAGTAGATTCATGACTCACTCTCACTGCCTTATTTGGTTATCTGCAAAAGTAAGATGCAATATATTTTTATTTTGGTACTTGCTGCAAATTCTCCAACATTGGTTAGGGCCCTCATTGCATCGAATGTAAAGAGAATTTTATTCAGATTTTAACGTGGCTTCAGGTAATCATTATTGATGTCATATTAAGTAAGAAGCCTCCCTTCAAAATGTCCTCCATGTTTAACCTGAAAAGCGCCCAATGTCATGGGGTTTTTCTCTGACTGTCCAATCGGAAGAAAGGAGAGGCGGGCCTTCTGTCAGTAGACAATATAACAGTTAGGTTAATGACAGCTATGATTCGGTGGTTACCTTAACAACAGTAGAAAAAAAGGTGCAGCGAGCCTGCAAAACGCGTTCTGTCTGATCGGGCCCTCATGGGGCCAGTCTGCAAAACATCTTTTGCTCAGACAGCTTTGTCCGTGAAAGGAACAAAGTCTTGGAACTTGCTACCTGATCAATTGAAATTTGCTGCAAACTTTTAGGATAGTTACCAAATCCTGGTATATTCAACAACAAACCTGCACTCATGTCTAGCTTTTAAATGTCATGTTTTTTAACGTGTCCTTAACTGTATTTCGTCATATTTTCTGTCTTACTTTTCTGTTACTAACCTCTCAGTTTCCTAAAAGCCCTTCAAGGGACAGGTGTTGCAAGCTAGCAGACGCTATAAACACTAAGATACTTGCATTGGATGGCTGTTTTCAGTTTGTCTATGTATATCTGTCTTGTCTTGTTTCTTGCAAGTTGCAGAAATGTTGATTCTGACTTTGTCTACGAAATGTTCAAAGTAAATAAAAAGGATAGAAGTGAAACCGAATTTTAACTTCCTTAATAAAAATGTAATCAATGTTAAAATGTGATTTGTTAATGTATGAGAAATGTGATCAAGTTAAACTAAGAGAATCAAACTGGACAAAATGGACCTCTCTCCATTAAGATCCAATGCAAGGTTATAGATCTGCACAAGTGCATACATACAGGATACAGGGAGATTTGATCCTTCACAAATGGTTAAACGATTTGGCTGGACCTTATCCGAAAAGGTCTCGGCTACGACGCAGATATATCTGCAAGTGACTCGAGCATGTTAAGTGACTCGTCTGAGATGCTGACATGGCAGGGTTAGTTTGGAGCCTAATCTGTTGAGAATGCATGAATGCAAAGTCAAGTGCAGACTCATACTGGATATCACAGACCTGTGCTGCTTCCATCATCATAGATGCACATAAAGATGCACTTCAAATACGAAACGATCAGAAAGAGATCTTTTATGGATTATAAGGTATTGGGATGTGGCAGTCTTCAGAGAGAGAGATTTTTGACCTTTACAATCATATCAGCACTTTCTACTGAATATTTGTGCTTTTATTTCAGTGTCAGAGCTGCAAAATGTTGCAAGTAAGATAAGAAAGTGCAAATGAGCATTATGCTGAATGTCCCTTGTTGTATAACCTCCTCACCCTCAATAGTTTGTACCTGTTTGGAATGTGTCCACTCTGGACGCTATTGAGACTTGATTCACCTCAGGCCTTTCTGCATTCACCCCGTGTCCTCTTTAATCTCCATCATAAAACAATATGTCTACTGTATTGTCACTACTTAGATATTAGCCGTGTGCCGCCGTGTCTCCTGGATCTCATTTTTTCATCAAGTTCTTCATTTCAGATCTCTCGTGATTTGATAAGTCGTCACGCATCAGGAGCGACGTACAGAGTGACACAAGACGAGCTATCTTGACACGGACCCGCTTTGACTGTGAAAACCAATATCCTCCTCATTTGCCCAGCACAGTTTCTCATTTCAAAATCACATTATAGAATCAGGCAGTGTGACAGCAGGGTATTTTACAGGTGCAGGAAATGAGCAGGATACATGTTCATCATTGACTTTCCCTCCGGTGAAGCTGTCAGACCTGCAGGCTGATGGACGGACAAAGGAGGCGGGTTTTGGTCATGTCTCAGTCTGTCAGCGGACAAGGTGAGCTGCTCAGGGGTCACGTGAGATATCACAGTGGCACAAAATCAACCCCAATGTTCCAGAGCACATATGGCTGACATGTTTCATTACAATGGGTCCTTATCTCCGTGTCTCTCTGTGTGCAGAGGTGGCAAAGCTACACACAGCCTTTACTCAAGTAGAAGAACACAAGTGGTAAAAAAGAAAGATGACGTAGCTTGCTTCCTGCAACAAAAGTGTAGCGTCCAGCCTCTGAAATGTCCTCACAATATAAGGTGAAAAGTGTCCCTCTGGCAGACATGATGGTCTCTCTGTAAGGGAGGAACAGCAGGGAGCAGCTCATGGGACAGTAATGGTGTTGGGAGATCTTGTAAAAGATCAGATGAGCAGTGTGTCCCTGGAGGAGGTTTCCAAACAAAGAGATTTGGGGGGGAAAGAGTGATGTGAAATCCAAGTCATTGCATGTCGGAGCCATCTTTGGATCAGTCTGAACACATCACGTTATGAAGACGTTTCAAACTGTGTGACACAACTTTCACTGCACTCGTGTAGATGCAAGGTTTTACTCTATCAGTATGAGGTGTACGGAGAAAGTGGATTTCCTGCAAGTTTGATGAACTCAAGTCTGGAACTCTTTTAAGATCCGCTGAAGCTGTCAGCCCTGCTGAGGAGAAAGTTTCCTCATCTAATGATGACAGAAGCTGTCGCACTGAAGGTCTCAGGGAAAACTGTCTTTGAGCTGCAGGAATAAAACCGACCGAAATTAAATATTCATCCAATATAAGTTTCACGTCTTGACATCATCACATTAGTTATTAATCATGCACGAAAATACATGACCTCTGCACAATGTATAACTAGATTTATTTCTTTTGCTACCTTCCAAAACAAATGCACTCATTAGATCCAGGTCTGTACGACACCAGGTGTACCACCTTTGTCCACAGGGGGCGCCAAAGTCCATACAAAATGATGTCCTTATAATTGCTCAAACAGCAGCAACACCTCATGGCAGCGTTGCCAGATCAGATTGACAGCTTCCAGCCCAAATCATAACCTTCCCAGAAACCCATGTGGAACCGTAAAACCATCACATAGCTGATAGAAGATCATAAGCATACAAAGCTTCATATCTGCAAATATATCAAATAATCAAAGATGAGATATTAAAGAAATATTGCAACCCACAAAGAGTGCAGTTAGACAACCAACTCCACTAATGGTGAAATGTACCCCTGCTGTCGTGGCGAACCACAATATAGTGATCAAATACTGCCATGAAATGTGAGCAACAAAAAAAACAACAAAATCAAACTTTAAAAACTACAGGATTATGGAGGAATGAAACTGCCAAAATCAAACATAAATAAATACTAAATATATATAAATGAATATGCCATGATAATGAAGTCAAAGTAAATGGGTCCTTCCTTATTCATATGATTGAATACAACTTATCAATCAAATGGGTAAACCTTTGTGTTTGGTGTTTAAAGCCCGCTGAATGTTGACAGAAGCGGCCTGAAATTCATCTACCAGCCCAACGCTATTTCCTCAGCCCGAGGTCATCATAAGAAGCGGAAACCTGCCCAATCTGGCAACACGGCCACATTGTAGAAATACTCAGTTACAAGCTTTTAAAATATACTTTTACTAAATATTCTCATTATGCAGAATAATTAGATTTTTGGATTTTTGGAGGGGTCAGCCCTACACATGGTCTGTATGTGACTGACTGACTGACTGACTGACTGAGTGACGGTACTTTCAGAGCCGCAAAGAGAGAGAGTTGCAACATCGCAATGGCGGATCATAGACCAATCTTGGACCTCCACTGACATGACTCTGTCTATATGGCTCTGGATACTTTGTTCAGGTAGTAGGCGGGGCTGCTCATCCGCTGCTCGTCCGTTGTCCTCACCTACGTCCGCAGCGCGCACCTGCTTTCAAACATGTTGTCATCGGCCTCATAAGGACGGTGCATCCACTTCAGTCTTCTCCTTTTAAAGGTTATTCACGCCATGAACGGATATCAAACTTTTTGTGGATAAAAAGACTCAAGACCAAGGTTATTTTGCTGCCTACAGCTGCACACTTTGTGACTGCACAGCGACTCTCTGTCTATACAGCTCTGGCTACTTTGCTGGGGGAGTAGGCGGAGCTGCTCCTCCGCTGCTTGTCTGCTGTCCTCACCTACGTCCGCACCTGCTTTCAAAGACGTTGTCATCATCCTCATAAGGACAGTCCTTCTGACCACAAAGGCGCACATTGACCTGATGCAGTCAGCCACATACGAGGTTTTGACCTCGTCTTGTTATTATTACTGTTGATGTGCTGTGATTGACTGGCGACCTGTCCGTTATGTACTTCCCCTCTAAACAGTCTTAAAGATAAGCTGGTGTAGCTAATGGCTGGATAGAGTTATGCATTATTATGTGTACATTACTGTAAGTGTGGATCTAATTTTGTTTACATTTTAATTCAGAATGTAAACTGACTTAAACTGACAATCTCAAAGATTTCAGATTTCGTTGTCTTGGTCGCCACCTTATGGCAATATACGATAATTGCAGGAGGACATTTCCCAGTTTAACCAGGCGTTCCGGTTGATTTTCCTGGCTGACGGTCGCTTTCCTTTTCAGACTGTTTGCTTCATCTGAGCGTCGAGTTTGTTTCTTTTTCTTTGGATTTTCACTTCTTGTTGAAGTTGTATCTGTAGTCTTCCATCCTTTCTTTGTTTGTTCAGCCATACTGGATTACTGTTTACTCGCAACACTTGCAGAGAGCGGAAAAGCAGCCACTTAGCTCCGCCTACCCTCTCTGGCAGACCAGCCACTGCTGGCTGATGGAAAATGCGTCACTAACTAGAAAAGCCAAAGTACAACATTTGACTTTGAAGTGTAGAAGGATTAGAAGTGACAAAATGGAAAAACTCAACTAAGATAAACGTCTATATGCCTATGGACGGTGTGTTTGACTGTGCTTGATGGCAAACATTAATAAAGTCATAGATTTTACCGTTTATTTCCCTCGCCCCTCTGCTGTTAGACAATAAACGTGCGCTCCTCTCAGGAGCTAACATGCAGCTACATTCATCCTGTGCTTATGTAAGAGTCAGGCCAACAGGGAGCAAAGCAGGAGATTATGAGTGTGTGTGAGTGAGCCACAGTTTGTGTGTGTAATTGGATGCGACTGTGTTTGTGTGCAGGCTCGCATGTACATAGATTCATGGTCTGTGCCCCCCCCCCCTGCCCCCCCTCTCTCCTTGGCCTATCAGTCTCTGCCTTTCTGCCTCCGTCTCCTTGAGGGATAAGATAAGCAGCTGAAACTTTCTGGAGCCAAGGCAGGGAGGAGAGGAGAGGATGAGAGATCACCTTCCAAATCCTCCCTAATCCCCTGCGACTCATTCTTTAGCTGTAATTATGTATCAGATACAGAGACGACACGCAGGACACGTCCACCAGCACAAAACATTACAAATTGTTGCTTTCACACACATTTTGCAAACACTTATGGGCCCTCCTGATGAGTGCGGCATCTCTGTAGAATCGCTCAGCACCTGTTTGGTCCACTTGTTCAGCCATGCTTATTGAAAGCTGTTTGCACCAGTGAGTGGTTTTGAACCTGTGCCTCAGTGAGAGTGGTTCAGTTTATAGGCGATTACCGTGGTGTTTGTGCAACGGGAAACATCAGGCCAATGTGGGCCGTTTTCATCGCCATATGCTCACATGCTTGCTTTATTGCTGTAGGAACACATTGTAGTTTGCACATTGTACTGCTTTGACAATTTAATTTTGGAGGAAACATAATTCCTGCGTGGATTATGTTCAGGCTAATCCTGGAAGTGTGAGTTCTTACCACAAAGAAGCAGCAGGAAGGAGCTACATGTAAGAGGTTGGGCTCACAGGACTCTGAGAGCGCAGACGGGTTTATATTCTGCACCGTGACCAAAAAACAGCTTGGCTACCTACCACTTAAACATGATCAGACCCAAAATTAAGTGAATTTCAACCTCAAGTAACCAGCCTAAGTTTAACTACACAGTCCTTTGGGTTTATTTGGGTTGATTCCACACAAGTCGTTAGGATTTTGCCCATATTTCTGTTGTGTCTGGGTTCATAACATCACCTGAGGTGCACACAGCTCTGTGAAATTCACCTCCATCTCCAGGAACTGTGTCTGGATTAACTTTAGTTCTGCTTCCAGCAACTTGAGATGAACCAGTGCCCAGACCTGTTAGCTCAGATTGTTACCAAGACTTCTCGACCCAAACAACAGATTTCAAATGTTTGAAGTAAATACATCATTATGAAGATTTTAGTTCTTCCCTTATAATCCTGCATAACACAAGAAAACAAGTGTGTATTATCAATTTAGCTGGTAGGGTAAGTCTAAGTTAAACCAGGGCGTTTGGCTGTATAAGGGTTATTTTTTGTTCCTCTGGCCATCGATTCTGTCGTTTGGAATAAAGCTTAAGCTTAGCCCTGTTGCCTAAACTTAATCTTACCCTCAAATTCCACAGGATCCGTCTCCAGCGTCGATCGCGCCCAAGCTGAACAGAGCAGATCGTTCCAAACAGGAAGTCACACATGAATACAGCATACAGCACCGGTCATTTCAAAATAAAACACCATGTACCGGTACAGACTCCTGATTTTTTCCGTTTCCATAACAACAACACACTGAAATCTTGAAAAAAGAACACTTTTAATTAAGTAGTCTCCTCAGCCATGGTAGAAGCACAAAAATCACAGAATGATCTCCACATGAGCAGATAATCAACCTCGGAGGGGCAAACTGAACTGTTGTTTGTGTTGAGCAATAACATATTTTCCCCTGCGATCTTGTGATCTTGCGAATCCAGCTGCTTGGGTCAGCATTCCACTGCGCTGTGGATCAGACACGGTTCCTGTGGGCGAGGGCTCACACCGTCTGATGGACCAGAATCGCGGCGCAGACGGAACGTGCCGGACACGGATCCTCTGGGATCCAGGTGTTTTGCATAAAGGTTGCACATCAGAAAACAGTCACAGAAATGACGTTTATAAGGTTCTGTAGTGGTTTCCCAGCAGATCATAAAACACTAAAGAGTTAATCTATTGTGTCATTTTGAATTGAGCTGAATGTTTCCCAAAACAACCATTGAGGGAACTTTAAGCAACAAAGTTAAATTTCCAATGCAATCAAAAGAGATGTTTAAGTTCATTTATGAAACTTGTTTCCTTAATGATATTTCAGAGTTCGTCATTTCTTTAAAACATAAAAAAAAAATGGTGATGACTCATCCTATATTTCCAGCAATTTACTAACTTAGTGCCCAATGAAATGCTCTCTTGGATTTTTAGTGTCTCTTACTCATGGCTCTAAGGACAATCTTAATTCAGGGGCTGCATCCTTCGAAGGAGGCGGTCTACAGAGGGTGAGTCATTCGTAGCCTGCGTAGACGCTAAGGCCGAGCTGAAATGAGACGGTCTGGTCAACGGAGGATCACCAGCTGTTCCCACCCTTAACCTTGCGTCACCAAACGTGGATCCTGTCGCCTAGCAACAGGTTTAGGTAGCATAAGTACCGTCACGTAACTGAAACTTTTATTTGAACAATAATTTGTTTCAAGGTTCCTTTCATTTTTTACCCGCATATCTCAGCTAATCGGTTGATTTGAAACCAAAAACTTTACATTTAAAGTGTAGTCCTCGGAGTCCACCTCCTGGAGTCCAACATCTCGTTTGAATTGCCGCGCAATAAATCTTGGGATACATTGGGCCGCGAAGGATGCACCCGATGGATCCTTCGTGGCCCAGGAAACAGAGGACTTCGATGCTCTGCTGTGACGCAATCGGCCTTTAAATACATCCTTCAAAGGCTGCAGCCCCTGAATTGGGACACAGCTACTGTGTTTATGATCCGATGTTCTCTCAATCAGAGCTAGCTGTTTCATTGGAACTTAAAGGTTGGAGAATAAACAGTGTCATTGTTAAATCACACCAATGTTGATTGTTGGTAGGAGAAGATATCACCGATATGCAGCAGCCAAAGTTCGAGCCTGTACATCCGACCGTCCATGGTGCCCTCTGCCTACGAGGAGTCGTGGGTTTATAATGTCATTGGCCACAAAGGAAGCTTGTCAGCGGGACTTCTCCTTTATATTCAATGAAACTATTTCCTCTCTGTGTTCATAGAAACATAATCTGGCTGACAGTGCAGTCCTTACAAAGTGCATTTGATAATTTAAATGAGTTTAGTATGAACATGATTTCCGGGGGGCGGGGTTGTTGTGTGCGTGGGGTCATTACTGCTGCAGCTCCTCTTCTTCAATCAGCTCCGTCCACGGCTGCAAGGTCTCTAAATGTCAGGAGCACTCACTGTGAAATTGCAATTAAGAACATAATAAATAAATGATCGAGAAACAGTCTCTGGCAGGACGGACGGACAGAGGGACATCCAGCTAATTAAGATTTTATGATCAGTTAGGAGCGTTTGCAGCGAGGGAGAGGAATCATTCGGCACAAAGCATCACAGTTAAAGAGTCATTCATTTGGTTTTTCATTTTATTCTCTGGATGCACTCTAACTCTGTGTATGTCTGACTGCGTGTGCATGCCTTTTACTCAAGGAGATACAGCCCCCCCCAAACACACACTCTCCCACCGTGAGCACCTTCAGCCAGGTTGGCGTGGGAAAGGGCTGTGAAGTTCACTGAGCAGATTTAAAGTGGCTATAAAGTTCCCTGCAGTGCCTTTTCTTTGCTTTTCACATGAAGGAGCTGGAATTATTTCCCTGTTCTCAGAGAGCGAGAATAAGAGGAGAAAGAGAAGGATGGAGGGGGTGAAGGGAGCGGTCCTCTGAGGCCGCAGACTGTAATGCATTTCAGGTTGAAACCAGATCATGGACAATTAGAGGAGAAATGGCTGACTTGGTAAACAGTGGTCCTCCACGGACCCATCTCAGATGGAGACTAATTCCACTCTCTGCGTCTGAGAGGAAGCGTTGTCTCTCTCGCTGTCGTTAGCAGGATCGCCCCGAATTCCTCCTCCATCGTTTAAATCATACAAAAAAGAACAAATTAGATTCCTCTAGCTTTTAGTCTGGATCTCATTTAAACCCTTTATCCCTGCTCTGTCTAAATCCAACTCCTCCTCAGCAGCAGGGAGGCAGGAGGATGTGATTGGGGGAGCTGTGGGGGGCAGGATTGTTTATAGCAGGCACTTAAGATTTTTTTAACCCAAAAAACAATAAGACACACAACAGAATAAAATAATATTACTACATGTAATTTAAGTTTTTTTATATACTATATGCAACCCAGTTCAGTGCCTTGTCCTGGCGGAAGGGGGCTAAATGAAGGTCAGCTAGCCCCTCCCTGCTGCTGCTGTTGCCTTAAAGTGTCGTTGAATATTGCAGCTTGCTTATTCCTCCTCTGTCTCATAGGCCACATATATATGCTAAGTGCCCCTTTCTGTCCTGTACCCTGCATAACTTGAAGTGCCAGAATTAGTCACCAAACCACAGCAGAGACGAGCAGGGAGATAACAGAGAGAGAAAACATGCAGAGGGATGCAGTGTGCTGTAATGAGCGTGACAGATTGGCCTCTAAACAGACTAATTGTAATAAGGCATATTCCCTTTTAAAATAGATCAGGAGTAATGAGGCGGGGACACAGAGGACAATACAGAGTGTAATGGCGTGTGAGGCCTGGATGAGGGTCTCTGAAAGGCTCTCGTGTTTTGTCTTCTGGCACAAACACCGTGCGGCCCCGGGCGGAGCGGCGGAGCGTCTCAGCTGGATTAAAGTCGTGGCGGGGAGTCGAACGAAGCCAGCGCGCTTATTTACACTCTGCAGGAGTCAGAGCACCTCGTCTGTGATCTGTTGTGTGTATGTTCAGGTTCTGGTTGATCTGCTGATAGCTGTTTAATCAGCATTTACAACGTGGTGCATGCTGGGTGATTGCTTGACATCATTGTTCAAGACAATGCAAAACACAAAGGATGTAGGAGCGGCCACAGAAAGTGTTCAACTCATCATAAAAACAAATATGAGATATTTTTGGTTCTGCAAGACGTTTAAGTGTGTCTTGTTTTTAGTGGTGAACGTCTGCACTCAGCAGACCACGTGGCAGGATCATCATCTACAGACACGGACTACATGACAGCTCCCTGAAAGTGAAGCCAAAACATTTCAAGCGCCCCCTGCTGGCTGGCTGCAGTATCGGTTGAAAAACCTGCTATAAGACTGATGATTGACAACAGATGATGAATGTTGTCACTCAGACCACACAGTTTTTAAGGAATTTAAACAATAATTTACTGAAACTGCAGTCTTTAAATCAGTCCTGATTGCAGTGATGAACATATGTGTGATGTTGTAGAGGCAAAACAAAGACAACAAACCAAAAGGCATGGTGCAGGCAGCAGAGAGAGAGAGACAATGACCCTCAAATTCCACAGTCCATTCAAGTCAATGCTCGTGATTCCACAGCAAGCGCCGCGGTCCGACTCCGGCGAGTCCCAGAAGCTACGTGCCGGGTCTATTTTTGACGGCGGCCGCTTCAAGCACGCGTCAAGCTGAACAGAGCAGATCGTTCCAAACAGGAAGTCACACACGAAAACAGCATACAGCACCGGTCATTTCAAAATAAAACACCATGTACAGACCGGTACAGACTCCCATTTTTTTCCGTTTTCATAACAACAACACACTGAAATCTTGAAAAAAAACACTTTTAATTAAGTAGTCTCCTCAGCCATGGTAGAAGCACAAAAATCACAGAATGATCTCCAGATGAGCAGATAATCAACCTCGGAGGGGCAAACTGGACTGTTGTTTGTGTGTTGCTCTGTTTAACGTTGATGTTATCGTGTGATTTCGCAATTCTCACGCAATCTTGTGAACTTGTGAAAAAATATGATCACATATTTAATTTCACATTAATTTGTATAAATTATGGGTGATTTTCCATATAATTATGATTTAGATTTAAGTGTAGAAACTGTGCCTAAAAGTATGTTTTGTGCCAATCACTGCAGAAGCCACACAGAGTTTATATTTGCTCACACAAAGAAAACATGTTGACATGTTGATATCAAATTGCAGTATTGTCCATATCTGATTAATTTTCCATGTGTCTTTGTTCTAAGTGTTTATTCAGTCTCCTTTTTGCACCACAAGCAGTCAATAGACGACTTCTCTGACTGATGTTTGCTGAGACAACAGGCCTCAGCTGTGTGTGTTTCAGCTCACACACACTGAGTCCCAAACTCCCAAACTGCCTCTGACATTTGAGGATTTAACGGCTCGGAAGAACAACACATTTCCACTTATTGTGGAACATTTCAACTCAGCCACACCTGACTCTGCCTCAGCTGTCACACGAACAAACTCATCTTGTCCTGAGATTGACTCTGTGGTGTAAAATCCATCCGCAGCTTTCTCCACTTTAACTTCTGTAATTAGACGCTGTAGCAATAAGGTGAGACCGGAGATGTTTGTTATCTTAATGGGGACATGCCGGCGTTTCCAAACAATTTACTTCCTCATTCTTCGTGTAGAGATAATGATCTATATCTAGAACAAGCTGGTTTGTATGTTTAGTCAATCCTTTGCCTAAATGTGTGCGGCATTCTTCCCAGTATGCATTCATACACTAGACTTTTAAAAGGCTTGAAATGTTTAAGTCTCAGGGTATAAGACATTGCAAAGACTGTAGCTGTGTCCCAATCAAGAGGCTGCAGCCTTCGAAGGCCGTATTTGAAGGCTGTCCCAATTCGAAGGCTCCTTCAGATGCGGCATACGAATGCCTCCTCTGTTTCCCGGGCCGCGAAGGATCCGTCGGGTGCATCCTTCGTGGCCCAACGTATCCCGAGATTCATTGCGTGCCAATTCAAATGAAATGGCGGACTTTTGCGCGGCCCAGGAATACACTTTAAAAAGTTTTTGGTTTCAACTCAAACGAAAAGCTAGAGATGCACATGTTTAAGAAAAAGAAAGGGCCCTTGAAACAAATTATCTTACCAATAATTGGTTAAATTAATCAACGTTAGTTATGCTAACTAGGTAGCACGCTAGCTATATCTTGCTTGGCAACAGGAATCTTGTGACAGAAGCATAAACGTTTAATCGACGTCTTCAAATAGTCAGTGAAAAAGCATTCACTTTTGAAGCAGTTTTAATTGTCTTTTAACGTAAAAAGCTCGCTGGGAACGGTCAAACCAGACCAAGAAAAGCTGGAACACAGAAACGTCTGAGTGTATTATCTTGACCAAGGGTGCATTTTATTGTTTATGAATCCAAGTGTTCATTCTTAAGAGAGTGCTGTTTTAAAAGTTCACTTCAATATTTGCTTTTTTCTTTGAAACAATTCACAAAGTCAGAATGATGAAACTTTTTTCAGCACGTTTTATGTGTGATGAATAAGTTAGCCTTTTTCTACCAAAATGGTTTATTTACTTTGATAAAAGCACAATGAGGGTATCAAACAGTGAGCTGTGCACCATGAATCACACTGAGTCCATTGTATTGTTAGACCTCTAATGTGCAGGACTTTATATTTAATGTTCCTACATTTCAGCGCATGAAATCAAAGGTGGGCTTGCAGCCTCAGAGTCACATCCAACAAAGCCTCAGTCTTTCTTCATATTCAAGTTAAATGAGCCATGCAGGAAAAAACAGCGCCTTATAATTGCTGTAGTTTATGTGCTCAAAGTTTTCTTCACACCCTCCTGACTTTAACTTTCCTTCAGTGCCCTGTATAGAGACGGGATTATCTCCTCTGTAAAGAACACTATATGTGTGAAAAATAGGCTTAATGAGGTGTCAGCCTGGAGGAGGCGGGTGTCACTACTCGTGTCACGCTGCGTCATCACCAGGCCTGTATGCTTCCTTTCATGTCACTCCTCGTGTGTCATGACGGCTGGGGGCGTCGGCGCTGCTCCACCCTGTGAGGAAGCAGTTTAATAGAGCGAGGATGCAGTGACACCCGCATTAGCACAGACTGAATGCATGGACACCACAGGGACTGTGCACATTCAGTGCAGTATTTACATGACTGTTTCCTCATTTCAGAATTTTTAACGCCATCATTAGCATGATGTGAACCACCAGTATTTTTTCATATAGTGGTTGTACATAACCGAACTTGGCAAATAGAGAAACTTTATTTGAAAGTATATTTCTCCTTTTTCCTGCCTCCATTTTCATTTACTGCTGATCAGTGTTGAGGTACCCCGTAGCAAAGTTACCCTTTAGAGTACTATGATTACTTTTTGTAACGGGTAACATGACACGTTACTTCTGGAAAATAAATCGCCATATTTCTCTTTTCCTTTTGTCTCCACAGACACAGAAACTCCCTGAAGCTCTGTTTCTGTTTGTCTCCTCCTTCTTGGCAGGTAGCTGCGTACCAGCAGGAGGTAAACACAGCCGTGTCAGTGCGCATGTGTAGCTAGCTAACTCAGCTAGCAAGCTGTCAGAGAGGACAGCGTTTACTTTGTGGAAATATTCACATTATTCTGAATGTTTGGGTGAAAGGGACGAGAACAACATGACGGGGAAATGTAAGCTGTGTCTGGAGGATAAATGCTCGTCAGCTGTGAAGAGCTCGACTTCAAACGTGAAGAAGCATCTGCAGCTAAACACAGCTCCACAACACTGGTGGGACTAAGAGCCTTTGTTGTATTGTTGTCATGGAAACAGCTGTGCCTACAATATGCCTCTGCCCAGTTCACTGTCAGACTGTAAGCATAATAAGAGTTACAGATTATGGTCTGCAAACGAGGCAATGCAAAGACAGTAGAGTCGATACATCCAAAGGTAGACTGACAGCAGGCTACACGCCATCCTGACGATATAACACACATGTGTGACGAGGTGCAAAGGGGGTTTAATTTTTGGTAACGCTAACACGCTACTTTTCTCAGGAGGTAACACAGCAACGTAAAGAGTTACTTTTTAAAAACGTAACACTGCCCCCTCCTTTTACCTTCTGTATGGTGGCTCTGAAGGTCCATACTTGGCAACAGTTGACAAAAAACAGAAACCTTTCAGATTACAGGAAAGGTGGGATGACACCTCTTGTCTATGATTGGATAGAAGTCTCTCATAACTGTGTCCCTGCAGCAGAGGAGGCCGCAGTTTCAGGACTGTATTTCTACGAGCCTAGTTTTTTCACAACAGCACAACCTTGTCCCACCTTTTCCACAATCTGAAATGTTTTTGTGTTGTGATACATGTTGTTATGTTTTCGCCACTAATCTTTTGCATGTTCTACATTCCTTATTTTGTATTTCATTCGGCTGTCACAATGACTGTTTATAAAGATGGCTGACGTGTCCCCCACCTCCTCTTGTTGTGCAAAACTGAAGCCCAAATACAGCAGTGTGCAGTAGAGATCGGCTAGTGGAGCTGCAGTATTGGCGTCCCACCCCTTCCTCTACCCAAAACACAAATTTACCTTGTGGCCTTGGCGTGTTGGAGCCCTCAGGTGGGCTCAGTCTGCAGCAGAACAGCTTCTTGTGTCGGTCTGAAGCAGATATTCACACTTATGGAAAGTTCAATGACGTCTCCTCTCGCCGTTCCTCCTCTACTCTGCTACTCGGGAACAGAACGCTGCAGGAGCCCCATTTGTCAACAGAGCTGTCAATCATGAGGCCACACCCCCTTTTTATAGCATCAAATAACTAATTAAAAGTAAACTTGTGAGAAAAATGAACACTTGGACATAAATCAGCTTGATAAGAACTAACTATAATGGCAGAAACCACTTTTGAGAAAAATGTATTTGACGTGTATTTTGATTTTATAGTTGGACTCATGTCCCATCTGTTAACACGGAGGAGGCGGGCTTTATGAGCTATACTGCAGCCAGTCAGCAGGGGGCAATAGAGAGGGTTTGGACTCACTTTTAAGGAGCTGTCATGTTGGCCATCTTTTTATACAGTGTATGGGCTACCATTACTCTGATTCCCTACACAGGTCTTTCACACTAAAACCCTTACACAGGTTCAAAGGGTATAATCCTTTCACAGTGGGTTTTAATTTGAAACTTATGCAGGAAGTGTGTGTTTAATTTACAATAATAAGAGAAGTGTAAGGGAAACATGTGAATCAGGAACGGTGACTGTGAGTGGTGAGTAAGTCGTGACTCTGTTGTTGTACTGAAGGAATCAGTTAAGTTGCTCTGTGAGATATTGCACGATTTAATTCACCTGCCGCAGTGTTTTTAACCAGCTTTTATTGGCCTGCCGAACATGTTAGAGGCAGCAGAGAAGTTTTACCTGTAAATTAACAGTAAATGAAAAACAATTTCACACCAGCTGTTACAAATCTACAAAAACATGAGCCTCATTCTGAACCTGAGCTGACAAAAACTAGAAGTAAACATAAAGTTCTGTAGTTGAAGAATTCTGAAGGAACTTTTCTAAATATCGGCTCATAGTTTTCTCCACGAGGGCAAGAAGCAGCTGCACAAACACACAAACACACACAGGACAAAGACACATGCAGCACACAGGGACCTTTTAGTCTTTTCAGCATCCATCAGAGAGATACCGTCCTTGAAACTGAAGCAGCGTCTGTGATTACGATCAGAGGATATTAAAACAACACAACACTTTGCCGCTGTGCCAAAGACCGAACAAACTGTCACTGTGAACTTGTAGCCAATGAATGTAAAGCCAAGCTGAAACCTTTTGCCAAGGCCAATTACCCAGCTCTGCATCCAACTGGCTAATTACACCAAATGAGCTGACTCAGTGGATTATGGGATGAATTAGTTGTTATCAAAATCATGCAGCAGTGCTGAATATTAACTGTGTCATTTAAAGTAAGTCAATTTCAAGCTCATTGCAATGTACAGGATGACACAGCAGAAACACATGTTCCCTGTTATCATGCCACAGACTGGAGAAGGAGCGGACGTCGGAAAGCCAAAGAAAAGGTGGCTTAAACCTGCATGTTTTCCAATGACCAGCAGGGGGCGACTTCTGTGGTTGCAAAAAGAGGCCTGATTGTGTAGAAGTCTATGAGAAGATGAGCGTACCTCTCACTCAAACCACCTCCTACAGACAGTCATGCTCTACAGCTTACTAGGAAGTACAGTAGTGCTGCCCCCGTTTCATCCAGGGGGCAGAACCACCTGCATGCGTGGGTTCCCTCTGGGTACTCTGGCTTCCTCCCACAGTCCAAAGACATGCTCGCCTGTAGATGTCAATGTGAGTGAGAAAGTGTCTGTGTGTGTCAGCCCTATCCAATCCAATCCACTTTATTTATATAGCACATTTAAAAAAATGGATCAAAGTTGACTAAAGTGCTGCACAATGAAATAAAAAAAACACAGTAAAATGCATAAGGACATTTAAGCCCTGTGATTGACTGGTGACCTGTCCATGTGTAGCCCCACCTCTCGCCCAGTGACAGCTGGGATAGGCTCCAGTCTGAACAGGATAAGAGGTATAGATAATTGATGGATTTATGAAGATGCAATTGTACTTTTGCTCCTCGAACTTGCAGCACGCCTGAAAATATACTTTGTATTTCAGGAGTCTCCAACAGGTAGCTCGCGGCCTGGATTTTAGCTCGCTAAAGAGGTTCACAGACTTGTGTAAAAAAAATCAGATGACAGTAAATGCACCTTTCAAAGCCTCTTCCCACTTCAATCCAGTCAAATTCACTGATGTCCCGCCCCCTCCAATACAAAATAATAGGCCGATCAGCTGTCAATAAAAAATGGTGATGCTCCTGGCAAGTTTGTCAACATCTGAACCAAACCAATCACAGCAATGCTGCAGCGACCTCCATCGACAGGTCGGGTCAGTTACGCTGTCGTTGAGCTAAAGGGAGGAGTTTGGTGCTGTTAGCCTGTTTAGCCAGATTTATGAAGGTGGCCACGCCCAGAAAAAGCAGAAAACATACTGTTTCCACGGGGAGTGGGAAAGCAAGTTTTTATTCACAAATGTGAAGGACGAGTGTGTGCGCCTCATCCCAACGTTTCAGTGGACAAAAGAATCAACATGGGGCGCCACAAGCAACTACAGCGATGTGAAGCAAGTAGCTCTTGGCCACTTTCATTTTTTCATCTCAGATGAAAAAAGGTTGCAGACCCCTGCTGTATTGTCTGAGATCAATTCTCAAACTGACCATCCGAATGTTACTCTCTCTCCCGAAAATATGTACAATTAAATAGCACAAGAAGGACTAATTGTATCCAACAACAAAAATCTCCTCATTCATTGAATAATTTCAAAAAACTTTGTGATCTTGGGGGAAGATTGGGTCTCAAGCCCTTCTCTTTATCCCTGTATCATTCAAGGAACCTGTGGTCTGTTTTTAAGGTTGAATTTACTGGGGTTAGTCCACCCCAAAACTTTGAATTTAAGTTAAGGCCTTGCCACGTGCGGGTGACATTCGAGGAACGCTATGCGGCAGGACTTGAGGCATTGTGAAAGCACCAGGTGAATCACACAGAATTATCAACCCACTAAAACTAATGCAATAATTGATGTAAAGTGTGCACCTACCGGGAATCATGCAACCAGATATTCAGAGGAGAAGGAGCGTAAGGCAAGTGCAATATAGCGCCTGTATGTACACAAAACCTGATGAGGTTGAAACACGGAATGGGTGGAGGAGCTACGGTAGCCCTACGGTGGCCCTTGAGGGACAATGTTCTGCTTGCTACATATAGATTATTTTTTTTAGCCCAAACCATGACCTCTTCCTAATCCAACCAAGAATGTTTGATGTCTAAACCTGACAGAAGAGACCAGCTCACAGGAGGAATCAAACTTAAGTGGTTAGAATCAGGAAAATATCATGGTTTGGTGTGGATTAATAAGTCAGCGTTGTATTTTGGTTTCACAGAGGACACCGTGGTCAAAGAGAGTAACGTGCACTGCTGCATCTTTCAAAGCCACGCCCATCAGGGTGAAATGTCATATTTTAACGAGACACTGCGAAGTAAGAACTTTACATCTCATGTCACAAATCATGATAACAGCCATTTCATGGGCTAACACCTGAACCTGCTGAAGCATTACTATGAACCCTGTCATCAGCCAGCATGACGAAAATAAAACCACCGAGCATCAGAGGAAAACGTCTAACACTGCAGGTTTTCTATCAGCAGTCTTCATTTAAAGAAAGAAATCAAAGGGTTGATCTGAAGTAGAATTCCTTTTAACAGGACAGTTGTTTATTTGTGTTTTAGGAGCAAACCGGTCGCTAACCGCTGAGCAGAAAACTGAGAGCAGAGGGTTTATTTGCCCGTCATACTGCAGTGAAACATACAGACCCGTCCTCAGCCTCACTGTGAGCAACAGCGTCACATCAGTCAGAGAGATGGAAGCGACTCAGCTGTTAGTTAGTGTTTTAATGGCCCTTTCAAATTAAAGGCACTGTCAACACGGCAGTTAGCTGTATCAAGGTTGTTGATCTAAGCAGGCAATTTTCTTCTCGGAGCAAAGAGGAATGAAATGGATGAGAGCAAGGAGGAAAAAAAGAAGCTCAACTGTGGATGCTGATGCAGCTACACACACACACACAGACACACACAGACACACACACACACACACACACACACACACACACACACGGTGTATTGGCAGGAAGGGAAACAAACAGATGCAGATTTTAGTCGTTTATTCTTTTGTAGGTCACTTTTTCATCTCCTAAATTCTGCTCATTTACTGTTAATAAGATGTGATCTCTTTACACTGAGTCACTCATCTGACGTGTGGAGACGTGCAGAGACGTGCCGAGCGTCATGTGTGAAGAATCCACGGCTGTGATTATGAGTGTTCTGCATGAGACCATCAGCACGAGGGAGAGGGAGAGAGAGGGAGCAGAGGCCACGTCTCCCCCTGCTAAAATCAATCTTGCGGCGGACGATGAGAGCAGCATACTGATGCAGCTTCATTCACAGGCGTCCGCTCTTTGTTGCTCTCTTGGCCTCTGCTCACAAAAACTGAAATTAATATCTGATTTATTGAAACCTCTTACCTCATGTTATGCATCTCAATCAGGATTACAGTGCTGTCAGTGTTAATGTGGAGAATTTGTCTGAGTCAGCGAATCATAGTAGGTACAATGATGGCGAGTGCATTTACATATGTATTGTTCTTAAGGTAGCAACCTCATAGATCTCAGTCTCTATCTCCTCTGCAGCCCTCGTGTTGATAAGTGGTCATTTTAAGTACCCAAACAGCGTCCTCGCTCATGGATGTTTGTCTTCATCTGAAAGTCAAGTTTGTTTCTTTTTCTTTGGATTTGCACTTTTTGAATGTTCATCGTCTGTCGTCATTAATGTCATTCTTTGTTGGATGCCATTAGAACTGTTGACTCACAACTGAGCCAAGAGTGGAGACAATGGGCTTCCACTGCTGGGTGATGGACGCTGCGTGGTGCCTCCACACCCAGTTCATAACCCTAAAGACAAGTGCAAATTAAATGGCTATCATCAGTGGGGTAGACTCAATCACCATTATGTTATCTCTCATGTAACATACATTTATCTAACTGTAAGTCAAAATAGCGTCTGTTGCCTGTTATACAGAAGCCGTGGTATCACCTGCTTCCGTCCTGCCTAACACGTGGGTTAGGGTTAGGGTTAGGCATGACAAACTACATGGTTAAGGACAGGGGAAACTCATAGTGAAGATTTAATCAACAAGACTGCGTTTGCTAACGGTTTCACACACCACTCAGTCCCAGGTGTCTTGAGGGAAGTTCCTGTGTTGTTTGAACCATCCATCCTCCCCAACTGTCACCCTTAATCGACTGTTTTTCTACCGAGTCAGTTTCAGCAATTAATAGTTAACATAATATTTTGACCACTGACAGGTGAAGCGAATAGCATTGATTATCTCGTTACAATGGCACCTGTCAGTGGGTGGGATATGTTAGGCAACAAGTGAACACTTTGTCCTCGAAGTTTATGTGTTGGAAGCAGGAAAAATGGGAGTTGAGCAACTTTGACAAGGGCCCAAATGTGATGTTTAGACAACTGGGTCAGATCATCTCCAAACCTGCAGCTCTTGTGGGGTGTTCCCGGTCTGCAGCGGTCAGGACCGACCAAAAGTGGTCAAGGAAGGAAAACAGGTGAACCAGCGTCAGTGTCACGGGCGGCCAAGGCTCATTGATGCGCATGGGGAGTGAAGGCTGGCTTGTGTGGTCCGATCCAACAGAAGAGCTACTGAAGCTCAAACTGCTGAAGGAGTTAATGCTGGTTCTGATAGAAAGGTGTCAGAACACACAGAGCATCACAATTTGTTGTGTATGAGGCTGTGTAGCTGCAGACCGCTCAAGGTGCCCTTGTTGACCCCTGTCCATCACTGAAAGTGCCTACAATTGGCACGTGAGCAATGAAAGAAGGCGGCCTGGTCTGATGAATTATCAATCAATCAATCAAATTTTATTTGTATAGCGCCAAATCATAACCAGAGTTATCTCGAGACACTTTACAGAAAGAGCAGGTCTAGACCGACTCTTTGTTATGTTATTTAAAGAGAGGCCCAACATGAATCACCATGAGTAGCACTTAGCAATTCGGCACATTGGCAGAAAAACTTCCTTTTAACAGGCAGAAACCTCGAGCAGAACCAGACTCATGTTGAACAGCCATCTGCCTCGACTGGATGGGCCGAACATGGGATAGAAGGAGATGCAGGATAGAGACAGGCAAAGAGAGCAACAACAACATATGTTCTTGTTACCACAACAACATATGTCCTTGTTACATGAACAACAACAGACACATACTTATGGTTACAATGCCAATAATAGTGGTAGACTTGTGTGAAGATTAGTTAAATAAATAAATTAGCGAGAGAAGCAGAGTAATGATAAAGGCTGAGGTAATCGTAATTGTAACAGTTGAAGTCAACAGGTCTACTATTAGCATTAGCAGCAACAATAATGATACTATGGGGAAGGCTGATGTTAGTAGTTGTTGCAGTCGAGCAGGTCCACAGCAGCAGGTGGTCTGCAGCAACGATCGCCAGGAACCTTCAAGACAAGGGAGCACGAGAACTCCCGGGGAGATATATGGTTAGTAATGTTAATGGGACCAGAAGATACAGAGAGAGGGACAGAGAGGGAGAGAGACAGAGAAACACACAGATGACAATTATGTTGTCTTTTACGTCATGTGGATGGCCGGGTGCGTGTGCGTCTCTTACCTGGGGAAGACATGGCACCAGGATGCACTATGAGAAGAAGGCGAGCCGGCGGAGGCAGTGTGATGCTTTGGGCAATGTCCTGCTGGGAAACCTTGGGTCCTGCCGTTCATGTGGATGTTACTTTGACACGTACCACCTACCTAAACACTGTGCAGACCAAGTACACCCCTTCATGGAAACAGTATTCCCTAATGGCAGTGGCCTCTGTCAGCAGGATAATGTTCCCTGCCACACTACAGACACGGTTCAGGAATGGTTTGAGGAACACGAGTTCAAGGTGTTGATTTGGCCTCCAAACTCCCCAGATCTCAATCCAATGGAGCATCTGTGGGATGTGCTGGACAAACAAGTCTGATCCATGGAGGCCCCACCTCGCAACTTACAGGACTTTAAGGATCTGCTGCTCACGTCTTGGTGCCAGATACCTCAGCACACCTGCAGAGGTCTAGTGGAGTCCATACCTGGACGGGTCAGGGCATAAGGGGGCTTACACAATATTAGGCAGGTGGTCGTAATGTTATGGCTGATCGGTGTATATTTGTATGTGCATGCTGATAACAATCCAGTGGTAGTCATTGTCTCTCAACTCCAGCTCTATCCTCGACTGTAAAGAAAGATCAGGAAATTTGGCCATCACTCCCAGATAATAAATGATGATAGTTTTATTTTGTTTGAAGAAAAACACTGAACACTGAATTGTTTGTCATATTTGGTTTTTAATCGCCTGCTTTTCCACTGCGAAAATCTGCATGTATTGTGACATGTTATATTATTACTTTTACTTTAATCAGTGAATTTTTACCGTCACTGGCTGTGCATAGCACAACAGGCTTACATTGTAGAACCATGTATGTTTTTTCCATCTGGTCAGAGAATTGAAACAGACTAGACAAACTGCAATAATAACCTTTTTCCCCTGGCCAGGCTTAGCTTAATCCTCTTTTACACAATTTAGCATGCTTCTGCAACAGTAACCGCAGCGTTACTGTACATACATGCTGACACCGTCCTCGAATGAACCCATAATAAGAGAAAGAAATCCTGGAACATATCGTTTAATCCACAGCAACTCTTTAAAGCTTATGTTGTTGAGGTTGAGTCAGAAAACAGGGGCTTCCAGTGCAGCGAGATAACACAATACAAGTCAACATGGATTTCCTGGATCCGTGGCATCTTCTTCATGGGGTTGCCAGCGATGGCTGCGAGCACGGACGGGCCCCGTTTCAAGAATTTTAAATGGGCCGCCATTCAACGTGAGACTTGCAAACAGGCAGTCACATTAGAGACGGCTGCTGGCAGAGGCTCCAGAGGGAAATGCTGAGGGAGATAGAGAGACATGGAGAAAAACATGGCAGTGATGCATGTAGATTACTGAGGCGAATGTGTCTTACATGCTGTCAATAGATTATGTGTGCTTGCATTTCTGCCTCCTCCCACCACCCACTCCCTCAACACATTTTTACAGTTTGTTGGCGGAGGTCTGCACCCGCCTTTTGTTTCATTGTGAATCACCAGCGTGCATGTTTGATTCAGATTAAGATGCACATCTAAATAAAAATGATTCCTACCAATAATCTCACCTAAACTGTTTGTACACCAGGGTTTTTTCAAGGGGAATTTATGTAATTTTTTTTAAACCTGGGCCCTCATTTACATAATTACAGTACAAACAGGTACCTTTTATAATAGGTACAGAAAGTTCTGGAATTGCTCCAGTAGAGTTCTTCATCCTGTAGCAGTGAAACAGGCTGTAACGGCTGCAACATAATCCTTGATGGGTCAAAGGTCGTCCACTAAAAGTTCTTGCTGTTTCCACTGACTCAGATTTTTATTCTAAGTTCGTGACAACATTACAGAAAGGATCCCTACAGAGAGGAAGATCACCAGACTCCCTTGACAAAGATTTTACTTTGCAGAGGAAAGGAGTTTCTGATCTTCTGCTGCCTAGACTGTTCAGTTTGTTTGTGTTTGTGTCATGACTTTGGTGTTTTAAATGGTTAGCTTACATCCAACACAATATTTGTGTAACACAACATTTTGATCAAGGAAGCTGTAGATAAGCGAGACCCATTTTCTTTGAGGTAAAATGACTGTTTTTGCCAATGAAGTCTGGTGGTTTTAAAGAGAGTGATGTAATGGCATCTCACTCATAACAAAAAGGATTTAGCTGCAGCCATGTCAGTCTGTTTCACAGCTGCTTGCTAACTCTTCTACTTGTGCAACTGACCCTTCGCTAAGTCCCTCCCTTGAACGGCCAATGTCCGATCCTTTAGCAACCGTAAATAGGCACGGCAGGCCTGGCAAGCTTTCAGATGCCGTAACGGTGTGCATATGGAAACTGCAAGTCTGACAGCAGATTTCCTCAAACTTTAGAGGGGGGTGTCACACTTTTAGCTTTTCCAAAGCCAAAAACTGTGAGAGAAGAGACGTCGGACATGGATTAATAATTGTGTAAGACCGCACTCGCATCTTAATCAATCGAATATCAACAAAAACTCCTTTGTTTGCTCCAAGTTAAGACGCTAACTAACTTGGCTAGGTTAGCATGTTAGCAAACAAAGACGGTTGAATATTAATTATAAGTTCATCCAGATCCAGTGTGTGGATCAAGCCCACGATATGCGAGCAATATCCTGACACGCTTTAAAGTAAATGAAAAAGTGGGATAATTTAGTTTTGCTAGCAACAAGCTAAAACACAATGAAAGTTATCGGGAGTCATAACTAAACATTAGCTTAGAGTAAAACAATATATTTACCCTCCCCTGCTGTGCAAGAACATTGTTGTTCCTGTGTGTGATTGTCCTTAGCATGACCCTTGTATTGGGGCCGTCGAGCTTTTGCCTTGATGTTTATGCCCTCTTCATTCTCAACACTCCGCTGACACAGTATATTCTGGATGTAGCTTTCAGATGTTGTCGACTTCTCCCGGATATTTGGGAACTATTTTTCCAGAAATGATTTCCCTTGGAAAATCTCTCACTGTTATAGTTGAAAATGCCATAATATTTAAATGCCGGTGCGAAAGCTTGACAGGCAAGTTTTTGTACCAGGTTGGTCATTAAGACCCCAAAAGACCAATATAGTGCATTTGTGGGGTGGTTGGCGGCAATGGATGGGTCACAAATGCGAATACGTAATTTTGTGGAACAAAACCTCAGTTTAAGTTATAATTTGAGCCCCCACCATGATGTCTTTTCTTATCCTCATTTAAACAGGCAGCCAATCAGGTTAGCTTGAATAAACACTGAACAGACCTTACCTTAAGTGTCCGTATGAGAAGCCTCGATGGGACAAAGGGTTGATATTAGTCTACCTGGGACGAGAACACGCTAGAAATTATTTGGATAACACACAAACAACATGTTACTTATCATAAGATATGAACTGTTGATGAGATGTGATGTACTGGCTGAACTCTCTTTATTTAGAGTTATCTCTTTATTAGAGATCTGCATTGTTGGATCTGGTTTCAAGACACTGATACAAGGCTGCAGAGGATAAGATGTGTTTTTTGCAGAGCGAGCTTGTAACAGGCACAGTCCCCATAAAAGCACTGTCACTGTGACCATTAGGACATGATATCAAAATGAAAGAAGAGGAAGTGAGAGGCTGTGTTGGGTGCGGAAAATATTCCCTCACAAATAATTAAAGTAAAACGCAGCTGGATTTGTCTGTGAATAATACTGTTTAGAGGGTAAAAAACAATGATCCTTCCATGAGGATCTGCGTTGGTTATTTGCCCTGATTTACTCTCGCTGAGCCCTCAGCAGTCAACAACAGAAAGGAGCCAGAGCGGGTTTGAAATATCTCCTGTCTGTGTGTGCTTTCTCTCCTGCTCGCTCTCCCTTTCTCACCATTTGTCCCCCAAAGGCAGAATATTGGAGGAGTCTTTAATCATCTTTACTGCCCACTCTATAATCCCTGCTAAGAGACTAATCCATGATCTGCCACAAAGGAGACCAACCCAACCGAGTCGACGGGAGAGAAGCAAAACAAGAGAGAAATCAGCCCCAGTGAAAGAAACAAATACATCCCCAGTGATAGCTTTTATGATTTTCAATTCTGGTGTGGGATGAGATCCATATTCTTTTGTCAAAGATGAAGAATCACGATGTAATGACAGTTATACAACAGAGGATTTACAGCCCAGTAACACAAGGAAATACTGTTGCTGCTTTCGCTGCTGAAAAAGCTCCGTCTTCAGTGATTATGTTGACGGTTTTTCAGGGTAAAAGTTCACCTGAATCTCACAATCCTCCAGAAATTGAAGTAATTTGAAGTTAACAGGCAGAGAAGCTGCCCGACAAACAACCTCTCTGTCCTAAATCTATGAAACTGATACAAAGGGATGGTTCCAAAGCAGAGATTGAGTTCTTTAAACCAATCACAGTCATGTTAGGCGACAATAAACCCAGGATGCAACAACAATGCACGTGGGAGGACGAGCCGTGACATTTTATTGGCTAAATCTTCACAAAAGAAAACGTTACATTAAACATCAAAAGACATATAATATGTGAGGATATAAAGCTGTAAGACTTCCTCACTCAACAATACAAACCCAACATTTGTAGCATGCAAAGCTAGCTCAAAGTATGTTGTTGTTTCACGTGCGATGTGGAGACAAAGCATCGGTAATTGACGACTCAGCAACGGGAACATTGCCTAATGACCTCCCGCCTGCGGCTGTGCACTAAAAAGGACATGAAAACGAAGCCAGAGAGATCAAACTGTGAGACAAAAGACGCCTGCGTCAGACCCATTTATAGGAAGCCATTGAAATCAAGTTTACATCCTGCTCACAGCGAGACACATACGATCTGTGAAGAAGTGAAGTAGCACAATTGTTCACACTTTTAATAAGCTTTTAAAAGTTAACTTTTCATTTCAACCTAAGTATTTCTCATCACAGGAACCACTTAGGTCCACTTTGTGCTGTAATCATACAAAAAATACACTCTATATATTTAAATGGTTTGTGGGAAACGAAACGTCAGCTGTAAGAATGGAGAAGACACGTTAGCTTGATGGAATCATTGTAATAAAATGCTCCAATCAATTCTTGCGAGATAGATCCAAAACTCAAACTGTCCTATGAAAACCTTCAGATCAACCAGGAACAGACTGTCCTCACTGTTTGTGTCATTATCCAACTGGCAACTGGTTGTTACCTGCAAAAGTGATTTTCTCCTGTAGTAAGTTTCTAATTCCATTGCTTTTTATAGTCTATTAATTGTTTTTTATGCTTATGATATACACAGTGTTCATTTCACAACGCTATTTAACTGTTATAAAGCCTTTTTCTCTCCTATATGCAGTTTCCTTACTGTTTCTGTATCGCCGGCACGTCATTCTACAGCTCCTTCTTCCTCCCACGTCGTCACACATGTCTGGTTGGTCAGTCGCCTGTCACTTGACGTTGTGGTATGAAGCGTGCAAATGCCTGCTTGGGATGGATCCAGCAAAGAGTCTGATTCTCATGTCTATAAAAGTTGTATTTCATGCAACAAATATCGTTTACATAACTTACATTTGTCACTTATGTATGGCACTTACAATGCTTTGGTACCGTTACATATGTACATTAGTACTTAAATCCAAAGCATGTTCGTTCCCTAAATCTTAGCAAGTAGTTTTGGTGCTTTAATGTAATAATAACTTAAAATTATTAGCGCCTTTCAAGAAACCCAAGGTTGTTTTACATGGAGGTTCAAACATAGCCAATAATCAGTGAGCTGGGTAAAGGTTGTTATTGATTGTAGATGAAAAGGAAGGTTGTGAGCAGCTTTGTAAATGACTGAATGGTTGTAGCAGATCTCAACAGGGAGAGAGTTCCAGAGGGTGGGAGCTGCACACTGAAGGCTCTCTCTCCAGATGTCCACAGGCGGGTGTGGGCGACGGTGAGCAGGCCCGTGTCTGAGGACTGCAGACTCCAGGACGGGGTGTAGGGGTGGAGGAGGTCAGAAAGGTACTGTGGGGCCAGCGCATGGAGGCATTTGTAGGTGAAATCGTAACCAAACTGTGACTGTTTACTTCTCGTTAATGATCGTTGCGCGTGCAGAAGTCAAAGAGAAAGTTGCCTCTTAATTATTGCTGACTTGACTGCAGAGACCTGAATTGCAAACTGAAGCTTGAGGATAACCTTGATCACTATATGTGTCGGGCCAAGCTCCTTTTTTAGGAGTTGGGAGAGGGGACTGGTTGAATTGTAAGACATTAATTAGCACCAACACATGGTACTATGTAAATAGGCTGCATACAAACTGCCTGTGTAACCACACATATCCCGAGTAATAGCATCAGATCCAGTCATGACCTCTGATACCTGAAGCTTAAAATCAGGCTAACAGGTCAGATACTGTACGAGCCTCAGTGTTCCTCTTCTTAATGAAAACAGAACGCCATCCTATAAGTCAAAGCATGTCTGCATTGTAGTCCCAGAATACCACGGCTCAACCCATGCATAGCAGCGGAGCACACATCTGCTAAGTGAGAGGGTCAGCGTACCATTCTGCCGTGTGTGTGCGTGTGTGTGTGTGTCTGTGAGGAGCTGACAGTGACAGCTGGCTGGTGGTTTGCACAGAGGCCAACTGATGCAGGGATAAGTGCCTCGGCAATAAACAGTCCCTCTCACACACACATTAAAGAGGAGCTTCTGTAATGCAGGCTGCTGTAAAGCCGCAGAGACAGAGGTGATAATGTGGCAGGGAAGGTGTGTGAAAAATATGCATCCATACATACACGCCCGAGTTAGAAAGTGCAGCACGCACACATGTAGACACACAGTCGGTGCTGTAAAGAAGTGAAACACATTGACTGTGTGGAAGGCGAGAATCAGGGCGACCTGTTAAACTGAGATGTCGTCTGATTCCTCTGGGTGTGTGCATATCTCAGGGAGTGATGGCAGTCGTGGAGAAGGTGGTAAAAGGCTCTGCAGATATCGGTGCGTAGCAGCAGGAGAGCTGGATGTTTGTGTGTGTTCTTGCATGTGGGTATGCATGGGTGATCACGAGTCATACTTTTGAACTCCCTCGGTCCCAATAGTGCACGAGGGTCTACTTTAGAGTGAGTGAGCTTGGGCGTGCGTGTGTGTGTGTGTGTGTGCGTGTGTACAAGCAGGAGAGGGTAAGAAAGGAGGTAATGATCAAAATGTGCAGGAGCAGAAATGTATTTCCCTCCGGCTTCACTGTGTGTAACTTTCCTTCAGTGTTCTCTCTGTTTCATTTCCCCCCTTTTTATTTTCCTTCTTCCCTCTTCCTCCTTTCTTTCTTTTTATTTCACACTGTAAAAAGTGACATCAAAGTAAGATGAGACATTTTATGTGAATATTATATGTGCTCATTTAAGATATGTAGGCAGATTTTATGTCAGAGAATTTCACTTGTTTCAAGCTTTTTTTTTCCTTAATTATCTTTTTTTATCTTATTGCTAAGATTTAAAACCTGTTAGATCAACACTGAAAAGTACAAATCTGCTTTTTCAAGGTCAAAATTTATTATTTCAAGCATTTTACATCAGCAAGGCTGCATTGTGGTCCTGTGGTTACAAGTCCCCTCATGGTGAGGAGGTGCCTTCCTGTGTGGAGTCTGCATGTTCTCCCCGGGCATGCGTGGGTTGCCTCTGGGTACTCCGGCTTCCTCCCACAGTCCAAAGACATGCTCGTTAGGTTCATTGGTGACTATATAATTGCTCGTAGGTGTGAATGTGAGAGTGAAAGGTTGTCTGTCTCTTTGTGTCAGCCCTGTGATTGACAGGTGACCTGTCCAGGTGTAACTCCGCCTCTCACCAAACATGATAAGCGGCCAACAGGCTGATTGACTGATTGACAGTTGGGCACTTTAGCAGCCTCTGCCATCAGTGTATGAATGTGTGTGAATGGGTGAATGTGACATGTAGAGTAAAAGCAGCTTTGAGTGGTCCAAAGACTAGAAAAGTGAGGTCCATTTGGCTTACTGTAAATGTAGCTTTTGTTTGCTTACTGCATACCACATTTTGGCCAACTCATTACGCACTGCTACTGTACAGGGCTGGGCGATACGGTCTAAATCCTACATCACGATATAGCATGTTTTCTGGTGATTAAACAAATAACGAGTCCATATGAAATAACCACATGGTAAAGCCTTTTTTTGGCTAATCCTTTGAGAAATAAATACTTTTCTGAAAATTGTCCTGTTCTGCACATCTCCACCCTCTCCATGTAAATAAACCTCGCCCCCCTTCGTGGTTAGCTCCAGGTTCACTCCCACGTGCAAGGATTAAAATGTAAAGAGTTGTCAAAATGACAATCTGGCCGCTGATTCTGCGACATGACATGTTTTATCAGTCTGTGGTGGAGAGGCAGTTTAAGACACAAGGACGCAAGGCGACTGGACAAACTGGTGCAAAAAGCTGGCTCTGTGATTGGAGCCAGGTTGGACTCACTGGGGGATGTGGTGGAGAGATGCACGCAGAAGAAGGTTGAGGCCATTCTGACCAACACGGATCATCTACTTCATCACACCTCGATGGACCAAAGAAACAACAGTGGTGCACGGCTCCTCTCTCTTCGCTGCAGGACGGAGAGATATAGAAGATCTTTGTACCCACAGCCATCAGACTTTTTCATTCTTCAGTAAATGGTAGATGAGATGCCAGACAAGTGAAGGTCCACTCCAACGTGCAAGGATGAGAACGTAAAGCGTTGTCAAAATGACAATTCAGCCGCTGATTCACGATAGAGACGATAAACAAACACACACACATGATAGATATTTTCATACGGTTTTGACAATATATATCGTCATATTGTGCAGCCCTGCTAGTGTAGTATGCGATTACGAACACAGCGTTTCAAGACTCTGGCTCCACCCTTCGGATCCAACATCAGGACTTCAAGAGAATTTCAACCCTGATAGAGGAGAAGAAGAAGAAGAAGAGATGATTTATTAATTCCTGAGGGGAAATTCAATGTTTTCACTCTGTTATTACAAACATGCTACATAAACATAAACCGGAAATACACACATGTACAAACCGGACTCTGTGGACATGCATTAATGGAGAGATGTCAGAGTGAGGGTGCTGCACATGGACATGCGCCCCGAGCAGTGGGGGACTCGGACACCTCGATGGCACCCAAGAAAGGAGCTGGCACCTCTCCTCACCAGCCCCAATTCCACGCTTGTTCCGTACCGGGACTTGAACCGTCTAGGATACTGTGTAAAACACAGCCCTATTGAAGCCCTGTGTTTCAGACTGCACTGGTGGAATCATTCAGTTGTAGCTTGAGGATGCATTGAAAGTAATTTCAGGTGTGGCTGGTCAGAGTCGCTGGAGAGATGGAAGTGTTAAAACGACATGACTTTGTTGCAATAAACACCCAGAAACAAGGAAAGGAAAAAGGAGTTAATAAACTGATTAAATAAACATGGACACCTTTAAAAAGGTTTCGTAGCACGGCAACCTGTTTCACCTGTTGCCAGCCTTTTGCTAAGCATAGTAAACCACCAGTGATTGCTCCTGTGATCTCAGTCATCCCAAAATTGTCTGTTTCCTTGTGTTTTTGTTTCTCACAACAGAAATGACTCAAAATGGAGGCTGTGTGTGTTAGCGTGTGTGTTCAGGCTGAGTGTGTGGTAATGATTTAGCTTTATCCTGCCGTGGTGAGCATCTCTCAGCAGGGATAGCATCCTAATAAGCTGGAGGATCCCAGGGGTATGACGGTGTGTGTGTGTGTGTGTGCGTGTGTGTGTGTGTGTGTTTGTGTATGCATGTGGCTTCCCAAGTGTGTGTGTGCGTGTGCGCATGCATGCGTGCGTGAGTGTGTGTGCTGTTTATTGGCGGGGATAGATCTCAGTGTTATTCACAGGAAGGTTTTAAAGGTTCAAAGCCGGCTCTGGTGCTCACTCTGCTCTCTCCCAGAAGACTAGACATTGATGTTTTACTTTCCAATGAGTTATTTAGGAATAAAGGGCGTAAAAAGGGAGAGGTAGAGGTGTGCTAAAAAGGATGCTTCCCATCAGAATGCCAATACTTCGGAGGTGGAGACGAGGAAAGTTCTACCTTAATGGATTTGAGAGGATAGACCGAGATAGAACTCAATACTCTCTAAAGCGCACTTCTTTCCACTTCCAATGAATATTGGAGCATGAATTTGAAGCAAATCAGTTCTTCGCAGTCTGAGTTGACGGCGTCGTCCTGCATAATGATGTCACTGCTATCTGTAGAAGTTAGGCACACAGCCGTGCATGCAGCGGGATGAAGAATGTGCTGTCAGATGTTTGCAACTTATCTTATCTATGTGGGAAAAGCAGTCCCTTCCTCGCTGTTCTGTGTTCATTTAAATGCAGCAGGGCGGGGCTACATCACAGCGGTGGTCGATATAGGCACCATCCATCAGCCGCTGACCAGACACGCCTAATGACAGCCATCATTTCCACATTACAGATATTAGAAGTGATTACCCCGATACAGCTGCCGCCCAGCTATCCCCACTGACTGACATTAGCGCTGCTAGTCGACTCGGCTCAATTGCCGCGATCGATTAGCGCTGGCTCTCAAGGAAGCTAGGGATGCCACTGGGTATTGATCGAGCATTAGCGCAGCCGTTAAGAGATATTGACCCTGACCATCTCGGTGTGCCCCATGGATCAGTGGTCAGTGGCCTTGGGGTGCTGGAGAGGCAGTGTGACTGGCATGTTGATGTCTCAGTCACACAGTCACTCAGGAAGAGAGAGCAAATACACGTCGGTCTGCGTGCACTTTTTATTCTCATTGTATCCAGACATTTATCTATACGGAGTATTGTGATACCTCTTCTTCCTGCATCAATACATACATATCTAAATAGTGTTGACATCATAGACCGTATATAAGAAGTGGACGTAGCCACCATGATGTCACCCATTAGCTTGCAGACTTTTGAAGCCTCCAGTTTGGTATTTTGGCCGTCGCCATCTTGTTTTCTAGTAGCCGGAAGTGACCATATTTGGACGAGAGGCTGGATACACATTGCTGTGCCTTTGTACCAATTGACATTCGTTACCTAAGCTACCTGTCAATCACAGTAGTAGATGCAAAACTAGCTCGGAAATATGGCTACGAACACAAATAAATGGCATGCCAGAGTGTACCGCTGAAGAAATGCAGCGGAGTGAAGCTGGGGCTGCATCTGCAATGCATCCTGGTACGCCTAGCTGTCTGGGTCAGTGTAGCACACGCTCATAATGTATTGCCTCAATTGACCACATTTACCATCAAAACTGAGCAGATATTCACATAAAACATGTGAATTCCACGAGAGGAGAGGAGCTGCAGAGTGGTTGATAACTCCCTGAGGGTTTTATCTTAACCAACGTCCACTTTCACATTAATGCAGAAATGTTTTTCTTTTTGTTATTGTGTTTTATTCCATATCTACACACCCTCTGCACATCTGCTGCAAAAGAACCCCATGGGATTAATAATTATGGAGGTTCATTCATCTGTTTGACAGCGTGCTATCTCACAGCTTGATAATCTGTCACAATATTACATACATCTAACATGCCTCCTGACAGCTGTGTATCTGTCATCCTGCGAGAAATATAGAAGCTACATTTGTCAGCTCTTTCACTATTATGCCAGTTTTTGTGACACACTTAATGTTATGTCTGCATGTGTTACTACAGCACTGACAGGCCTTGTCTTTAGGACTATATTAGTACTGCATTCATAGGCCCCCGACCTGCTTCAAACAGGGCTGCACCAGATTCCTGCACTGCCTGTCTTTGCAGTTTTTTAAGGTACACCTACACAGCAATATAAATCCAGGTTGTTATTATATCCTGGTGCGACCGCGGGGGTTTCATGTATTAAATAAAAATATAAGCCTGCTGTCTATGTGGAAATCCAGGAATTCATTTGGGTGATTATTCCTCTCTCGTTCTCAGGTTTCTGTGCAGCCCAGATTCTGGCGCAGTATAACTCACATTGTTCTTGGCTGCAGCACAAAATCCCAGGTAGCGGGGGAAGCCAGTCCACCAGAGGACGTGTTGAAAAGGAATCGCTAATCAGGTGCTGGCGAACAGTCGACTCAGGCTGTGAGGTAGCACTAATGCAGTGGCTAATGTGTGTGTGTTTTTTTAGTTTTTTCACTGTTAATAAACCTCCAGTGTTGGATAATAGACTGTATATTATGCATGTGTAGGCAGGACAGCTTTAAAATGGGCATGCATACAATGAATATGACTTTACAGTGGCAAAAAAGTGTGTTAAAAACATTATGTTAAAGTTTGGAAAGAATGTGTCCCTGTTTGATAGAACTGCAGTCTGCTTTACAAAGACGTGACCTATTTATTTTACTAACTTATACAGAGACTCTAAATCCCAAACTACTGTATGACACATAAAAACTGCAGTAAAATGGGATCTTATTTTTTACTTAATATTATGTGCTTTGTAGTGCTGCCTCCTAAAAGTCGGAGATGTTTAATCATTCATAGAGCCCGAGTCAACTGGCTTAGAGTCACGAGGCAGCTTAAAGTGCTAATCTCGGACATTTCAGTTTCGTTCTCTTTGGCGGCACCTATGGCGATAAACAGTAATGCACACTTCCCAGATATCCAGACAGTGCTGCATGTGTGACGTCCACGGTTGGCTCCGGTTGTAACTTTTGATTTTCCTGGCTGACGGTCGCTTTCCTTTTCAGACTGTTTGCTTCATCTGAGCGTCGAGTTTGTTTCTTGTTCTTTGGATTTTCACTTCTTGTTGAAGTTGTATCTGTAGTCATCCATCTTTTCTTTGTTTGTTCAGCCATTGTAGATTACTGTTTACTCGCAACACTTGCAGAGAGCGGAAAAGCAGCCGCTTAGCTCCGCCTACCCTCTCTGGCAGTCCTGGCTGATGGAAAACGCGTCACTAACTGGGCGCAGCTTGGGGTTTTTTTCTGTGAAAGTCGCTACAGACACCCAGTCCATAATAATACTATATACTGCAAATGCACAGACATTTATTTACATGAAAATCTTCCAGATTATTACTTAAATTATTCATAGCAATCTCCTTTTCTCTAAACAAACTTACCCAATGATTAACATCTGTATGAAAAAAACACTGAATAATCAGTTGTATGTTAAAAATCTGTGTATCTCTGATGCTCAGTGGTTTGGCGTTTGGGCCTGCTAGTTGGGCTGCCACTCACTTTAACTCAGCTTGTTTCAGATCCAAAATTCTGGCTGAATCACAATGTTAGAAATGACAAACGTGACTTTAAATTCAGCTAGAAATGTGTCAGTGTCGGCATGCGGAAGGGTGAAATATCAGTCAAGAAAATCAAGCTTTTTCTTGTATGTGAGAGGCAGAGGGTTGAACTCCGATCACGTTGGACTTTAGTCAGACTGAAGCTACAAAACAAAGACCGAAGACTTCTTTCAAGTCAAACTGGAGTTCAGTAAGTTAGTAAGTAAGTGGAATAAGTTGATCTCCACTCTTCAGTCTGACAGACGTTGAGATTTTACTCAAGACATCCATCCATCCATATTCCTTCTCTTATACGGGGTCGAGTCGCGATGGCAGCAGACTAAGCAAGTTAGCCCAGACATCCCTCTCCCTAGCAACATTTTCCAGCTCCTCCTGGGGGATCCCGAGGCGTTCCCAGGCCAGGTGGGATATTTAATTGCTCCAGTGAGTTCTGGGTCTGCCTCGGGGTCTCCTTCCAGCTGAATGTGCCAAGAAAACCTCCTCAGGGAGGCGCCCCGGAGGCGTGTTGATCATAACACAGGTTTGACTCAGGATTTGTTGGCCTTGACTCAGGCATGACTTGGGAATGTTGATCTTTTCATGGACTTGACTCCAGACTTCTTGGTCTTCGTGAAGGTTTGACTTCGGACTTCTCCTAAACTTTACTTGTGATTTGTCGGTCTGGATACAATTTGACTTTGGACTCGTTAGTCTTGATTAAAGCTTGACCTAGGACTAGTTGGTCTTGAGGAAGGTTTGTCTTGGGATGTTTTAGTGTTGTCTCTGGCTTAACAAAGTCCTTGTTGGTCACGACTCCTCTGTGACTTGGGAATGTTGGTCTAAACTTAGATTTGACTTTGGATATGATGGTCATGGTTCATTTGGAAGCTTGCGTCCTGTTAAAACTAAAGCTTGACTTGGGACTTGGGAATGTTGGTCTTGAATTAGGATTATTTTGGACTTCTTGGTCTTTGATTGGATTTGAAAGTCTAGCCTTAGGCTTGACTTGCTAACTGAAGGTCTTGACTTGGACTTCATTGGGACTTGTTGGTCTTGACTCTGTATTTGTACTCTTAACTCTGGCATGACTCGGGAATATTCATGACTTAGATTGTGCTCTGGACTTGTCGGTCTTGACAAAGGTTTGACTCAGGGTAGTTTAGTCGCACCTCAGGCTTTACTCAGGACTTGTTGGTCCCAATGAAGGTTTGACTTTGGATCTTGTTTTTTGTTCTGATACCAGCAGAGAGACTTGTGCATAGATTATGTCCGAAATTACATCAGCATTCAAACCGGACGGCAGCAGATATTATCTGTAGATATAACCTTGAAACAGTTAAAGAAAAACTCCAGTCCTTTGCGTCTGTTGCTTGTTTTTAGTGTTAATCAGTTGAGGACTCTGAAGCAGGCCCTTCAACTTCAGTGTCCTGTCTTCAATCGACAGCAGATAAAGTGAAGGCGCTTTAAAGCGAAAAGAAGGCCTCAGTGTTCCTACCATCCCTGCTTTCTTTCTTCCTCCCTGTGCTTTAGTGCTTCAGTTCTTCCTCTTTGATTCTGCTTTGTTTGGAGCTTTGAGTTGAGCAGCAATCCTGAACCTCATCTTTCATCTCTCCTCCACTTAGCACACACTAATTTCAGAGGCTATCTGGCTCCTTTTTGTCCTGCTTCTTCTTGTCGATGATCCTAACCCTGCCAGCCTGCTCGTCTTGTTCTGTTGTAGCCCCGAGACTCGAACACTAACCGTGAATCTGATACAAATCATGTTGGAACTTATAGTCCGCAGTGCAGTCCCGCAGGCCTCTCCTGTCCAGGGGCTTTGCACAACTCAGATCCAAACGTTTCTCTGTGATTCTGAGCTTTGAAACACACTCCAGCCACAAGGAAACCAAATCTGTAGCTCAAATCTGAGTTCACACTCCCAGAGAAAAGGCAGTCACAATAATGTGAGAAATCAGAGGTTTAAACTTAGAGTTACTGCCGCCTCAGCTGCATAAAGAGAGCCTGAGGGCCAGGCACAGGGCTCTCCCCTTATACAATGCCCAGCGGATCGCTCCTTACCACAAACAAACTAAATAAATCAGAGCCAAGTACCCAGGAGCAAAGTGTCTGTGTGGGCGACCTACTCTATTTTAAGACACATTATGAGGACAACTTTTTTTCTCCATCTCTTTGATTCACTTTGCATCTCCGCCCTCGCTATTTTCTTCTAAACTCATCCCTACTTTTCCAGTTTATCTCCGTGTATTATTACCAGCAGAGCAAAATGATGGTGTTATTTCTTCATCTATGTAATTTGTGACTACTTGTAAAGCTCCTCGACTGATCCGCATCGAGTTAAATCCCAGAAAGCATGACAGTACAGAGTGTCAGCCACAATCTGCTTGGGTTTAATGTCCCTCATCTTCAGATGTGTTTAAGTATCTAAAGTGATTTTTAAATGAACGCTCACAAGTTTAATGGAAACAAAAGTAACTCTCAGGCTTTTGTTCTGCTTAAGTGCTTTCTAAAGCACTCAGAGGTCCAAACACTGAGCACAACACAAATATGGAGCCTTCCACATGAAAAATGGCCTCCTGTTTTTCCTGCAGCTCTCTGCTGTCGGAGCAGCTGGAGCTGTGGTATGAATCCAGATCTTTGCAGAGAGATAAGATACAGTACGTCATGCAAGCTGACGCATACATATGGCTCTGCTTTTTGACCACCCAACAATGATAAGTAGGCCGACAGTAGCGTTGCAGTCCTGCACTCTGTCTGAATGTTAATGAGGATGCCCATACAATCAGAGCAGCTTCCAGGGCTCCAGCAGCGAGCTGCCAGTGGACGAGTCGTCTGACGCCAATTTAATTCAATCCTGACCTCCTTTCCTCCTCTGCCCGGTGTGCAGCGGGGTGTGTGTGAGGGTTCAAGACCCCTGTGTGACATTCACTCAGGTGCATACTCGATATCCAAGCCAGAACTCATTTCTTGTACTGAAGGTAAAGTTGGTCAGCAAAGAGCACCCTTAAAATGTCTTTCTTTCTTCTCTTCTAGAGTGCACCTGATGCTTATACGAGTTCTTGTGAATAACTAAATGAAAATATTTCTATATGTAAATTTGTATGAAAAGTTATGAATTCGATCAATTTCCTCGTCTTTACCAACTCATCAAATACGGCAGCTTGGTCAGTGGCCCGAGGCTTCACAGTATAATGCTGTAGGTTTCTCTGTAGCATCATTTCAGGATGCAGTCCATCATAGCTTATTGTTTCAAGGTGTGGTAGAGTCAAGTGACGTAGAAGAAAGAGCATGTAAAACGCTCAGGGTAGAGATTGATGGGTCAAACAGTTAGGGGACTTGCTTCCATGAGGATGGCGGTTCAATTCCTGACGTACAATCAATGGTAACTTCTTTTTAGGTTAATTAAAGCAGGTCAGTTACAAAATATACATTATTTAGTTAAAGTACCTCCCTTTGTCAAGTAGTATGTTTTTTACCACCAAAACCCTGATCTTTTTCTTTAACCACGTTTTGCCACCGCTCATACAACGTAAAACATGCGTTAGTTATTGTTGCAACTTCAAAACTCATAGATATAGAAATGGTTCTCAACAAGCTTTATTTTGTAAATCTCACAAGATGATGCTTATTTATTTATTAAAGCTGCATTTACTGCAGGTTGCACGGCGGTGCAGTGGTTAGCGCTGTTGCCTCACAGCTAGACGGTTCCTGGTTGGTGATATAGACGTAGGGGGCTTTTCTGTGTGGAGTCTGCATGTTCTGCCCCTGCATGCAAGGGTTCCCTCAGGTTCTACGGCTTCCTCCCACGGTCCAAAGACATGCTTGTTAGGTTCAGTGCCCGTAGGTGTGAATGTGAGCGTGAAAGGTTGTCTGTCTCTGTGTGTCAGCCCTGTGATTGACTGGCGATCAGTCCAGGTGTAACCCTGCCTCTCGCCCAATCAAAGCTGGGTTAGGCTCCAGTCCCCCTGCGACCCTGAGCAGGATAAGCGGTATAGATAATGGATGGATGTATGAATTTATTGCTTTTTTTTGACGGTCTAACTAGACTAACTTGACTGCTGAGCCCTACGGGTGCAAAACTGAAGCGAGATGGTTCCCTAGATCTTCATATTTAGCAGCTCAGAGCTACTGAGCAAGCTGTCCCTTTGAGTTTGGAGTGAGAACATGTTGAGCAATATGATTGTAAAGGAGGATGGGACCTGTCCAAGTTCAGCCAGTGGTGAAAGTATGTGATGTAGTCTCATCCAAGAACATCTACTTTCAAATATTTTTCCGAGCAAAAGTAAAAAAATATCATTTGCAAAATATAGAATTAGGTTTAGTGTGCAGAAAGGCTCCTTCATTAAGGTTATATAATGATATTGTTAAGTGATTATGCCTGATGTGTTAACAGTCATGTATTGTTTCAGTAGAGTTTAAAAGTACTTCACTGCCTCACTGTTACTGTAGGGAGTTCTTATGTCGGAGTTTTGATAGGAACTCTAAAGTTTGCACATTCTCCTGTGTGTGTGTTTCTGGTTTCATCTCATGTGAGCCCCTCTCTCTCTCTGTGTCTCTCTCTCTACCCTTCGTGTTGTGACTCAGGAGGAAACAGATGGCATTATGGGACAGGTTCCAAAGCGCCTGTTCCTACCGGGCCTCTGCTGCTCTGTCATCTCACTGGCACGGCCTCTGTCTTAATCAGGGGCTCGACGGATGCCACTTTTCACCTGCCCGCTGTCACTCAGCCAGAAAACACTGATGCTGGAGTTTATGGCAGGAACAGAAGGCTTCTTCCTCCTCTTCCGTTTTTTTCAGAGGACAGAAACAGCATCTAATGCGGCTTTTCCACTAATCATGATATTGGCTGCGCTCGACGTGCTTCACACGTGGAGCTGGTATAACTGGCTCCTGTTTTCTTTAACACGATGCAAGAAGGATGTTTACCTTGTGGTTACGTATGAAGATATGCAGGCTGTATATTTGTAATTCACTGTTTGCAAAGTTGCCATCACACTGCTTGGCCAAATTGCAGAGTTGTGGGTGTAGATAATATCCTTATAACTTCTTCCCTTGGAAATCCAAAAAAGGAACAGTTTTAAGCAAAGTGAGTCAAGTCGAGCCAAAACTTGCAGCCAAGATGAGGCATACAAGTCTGTGTGTGAAGAATCAAAGTAAGGAAACAGCAGCCATATCAATGCACAACAAATAGTTCAACGTCTTGGTTGAACATAAAGGTTTAATACCCACTCTTTTTTAACCCGTCCCCTTCATTTTAAAGGCATGTTTTTGATATAAATAACGTGCGTTCCTGCAGCTGTGAATTAAATCATGTCATTCTTAAAAGCGCTCTGCAGCGTCTTTCTTATCTCTCTCCCTGATGCTGAGCTTTAATTGCATGTAAAGGCTTATTTTATTTGCACACTCAGCAGGTATTCCAGGATCAAAGTATTAAATCTACCTCAGCTTTAGACCTGATATCATCTCATCGAATGATTACCTGGATGCAGAGTAAGTTTGCCGGCAATAGGCTCCCGTTTATGATGTTAGGCTGCATAGTTCCATAACTCTCATTCTGAGCACAACAACCTGTCAATAGCATCAAATATTTATCGTCGTACCCGTCTTCCGTCAAAGCTATCGGCTGCCTTTGCCTGTCTTTGCCCTCAGGTAAGCACCACAATGTCAGAAAAGTGGGAGTGAAGAACAAGTCTATTATTTTTATCCACCCTCTCGATACTTGTACACTTTGTACGGAGGTGTGACCTTGCTGGAGCTGAGAGAACTTTTAAATTCAGGAACAAGCTCTCTTGTACCCTTATTGAATTCCTAAACAGAGCCCTTGTCCGGTATTTTGATTGCAATCAACTTCTCAGATAGGAACGCTATGACTCCTCTCGTCTTCCCCCTTACTGCCTTATCAGCTGTTATTTGATTTCCAGCGGTGGTTACAGACGGTTCCTGGTGGGAGCTACAAGCGTGCCAGGAATGACAAAGAGTGATAAGCTCAGGAGGGAGTCTGGCCCAAGTGAGGGCGAGTGGCCAACTCATCGTCAAACAATTAGGTTTGGTAAGAGGGGCCCTGTGGTGAGGAATGCAGAGGTGGCTCAGAGGACCAAAAACCAGGCTGATGGAGAGAGCGCTGAGCTGAGAAGGGAACATCCTAATAAAAGGTTTCCTTTGGGTTAAATTAGGGAACGTGTTGTCCATCCATCCCTCCATTATCTATACCGCTTATCCTGTTCAGAGTCGCAGGGGGGCCGGAGCTGATCCCAGCTTTGGGCGAGAGGCGGGGCTACACCTGGACATGTCACCAGTCAATCACAGGGCTGACACATAAGAGACAGACAACCTATCACGCTCACACTCACACCTACGGGCAATTTAGAGTCACCAATGAACCTAACGAGTATGTCTTTGGACTGTGGGAGGAAGCCGGAGAACCCGGAGGGAACCCACGCATACACGGGAGCACATGCTTGCCTCTTGCCCATTGATTCACACCAGGAACCTTCTAGCTGGGATGCTACAGCGCTAACCACCGCACCCCCGTGAAGCTCTGGACATGTTGGAACTGCTGTTAATGTAAACTTCACAGAGCAACAAAACAGTGCTTTGTCAGAGTTGAGAATGTTGAGTCACGCTGTTTTGCAAAAGTTTGAATTTTTACTTTTTCATGATGAAGTTATTCCAGCATCCTTTTGACCTGTTATTGTAATTAAATGACAGTAGAGTCTGTTTACTTTGGGTTCACAGCGCTGGAGTAAGACAGATTTCAGCTGACGTGTGATTCACTAAATGAACGCCTCACTTTATCTATCAAATATATCCCGGCAATGTGCCGGACTGAATCTGAAGTAGCAAACACTTCCTCAATTGGGGGAAGGTTAACCTCTGTGTAGGTATTAACTTGACTGCTGTTTCCAGGTTCTAAAGGTTCCTTCCCTTTTGTGGTGTGTAACAATGCATATAGATTTGGTTTTATGAGAGGAATTTTTTTGCTCACAGTATTAAAAGGTTTAAATATTAAACTCAGGCAGAGCGTTGGTGACAGGCATAAAAAGATTTTTTGGCATTTTGTTAAGTTAAAATGTCGAGAATAAAGTTGGACGTTTTGCTGCCAAGTATCAGAAAAAATTAGAATAGTTTTAAATTTAATTTATTCAATTCAAATTTATTTTAGCAATGCAAAATTAAAAAAGACCTCCTTCAGTTTTCATTGTTATGCAGGGCCCTGATATGATACAGTGTTTCCATAACTTTGGATATCCCATTAAACACACGGTCACGAGTACTCGAAGGGACTATTTGTCTTCTTTTTTTTATTGAGAAGTAACACTGATGTTGGGAAACGTAGGAAAGGTTAGTCAACATATATTTGGCTTTGAACATAGCTAAGAAATCTTTATATCCCACTTTAGCTCTAATTTTCATGCTAAGCTAGGCTAAACGCCTCCTTATTCCAGCCCCATTGTTAACACGATGTGATTCAAAGTTTTCTTGTGCTTTCCTAAAGAAATCCAAATAGTTTACTTTTCTTAGGCCATAAATCTTTTCTTTTTGCAAATGAAGGCTTGTCTCATCTTGAAAAACTTGTTGGTATCAGTTGCGAGCTGAATCGGAGCTGTCAAAAGTTTGAAGTGAACATGCGTCACCTCTGAGCCTCACAGCCTCAGGCTGCTAGTTTCACTTGTGTCTTCTTCCTTGGCGTAAGGGTTTTGGACAATTTTTACCAGGAGCACATTGTTTGTATTTAAATATTCAAATTTCCCAAAACTGTGCAAGACAGAGGATGGTGTTTTCACATTCAGATCACGTACTTCAATCCAAATGGAGCTCCAGGCTTGGTTTGGAAGCGTACCAAGAAACCCCCTTGTCAACAAGAGCTCGATCCAATTGATTTGGTCCGCGGCCGACTGTGATTGCTGTGTTCTCACGAGTCCAAACAAACCCAACAAAGGGAGACAGAACTAAAACTGCCCTGAAAAACGTTGTGTAGGGTTGAAGAAAAGTTTAAACAGCTAAGCAAAGAGAGAGAAAAAAATGAGACACTGCTGCTTCTCAAACTGGAGTTAAACTGATGCTCTGATGACCAAGCTGAGGCTGAGTGTTTCAGGTACTTCGCCTGGTACGCTGAATAAAACGCCTCCTTTTACTCCACACTTTCGAGTGTTTTCTATTTTGCTTGTTTTGGTGACACAAGAGGTGATCTTAAACTGCAATCATCTCGATGGCCATATCTGGGAGACGCTCCAGCAGCTCTTTTGAAATCCTGGCACATCAGACGTCTCCAGATTATCGTGGACAGAAAGACAAACGTATGCTTCCAGCTGGAGACTAAAACAGAGACTGCCCACAGCTTCACAGGCTCAGAGCGGCGCTCAGAATTAAAAATGTAACAATCATTTCCCAAAACCACCATGACCACTTTCTCTTATGTGATTAAAAGAAGGAAGGATAGTCCCGTATCTTTTATTAAAGGAACCCTGGCTGCAGAGTTCTCAAGCAGTCTTATCTTAAACAATTTAGATAGTTCATCATAGTCACAAGGCGGCAATTTTCCTCTGACGTCGCGTTCAGTAAGGGAAGCTCAGTGTTGGATATCTGAAAATCGTTATCATTTCAGCGCGTTTTCAATTCATGAGCACCAGGGGTCCGTTTCACAAAGCAGGTTTATTGAAAACTCTGAGTCTGTTAACCCTGAAATGAGGGAAACTCTGAGTTTTCCGTTTCACAAAGGGAGGTAACTCAAACCAGAGAAAGAGGGGTAACTCTAGCCTGTTTCACAGAGAGAGGTAACTTAAGCTCTCGGTCAGTTACTGTAGTAACAGACTCTATGAACCTAACCTGGTCGTGAGCAGGTTTTCTTCAGGAAACTCAGAGTTTCGCTCTGTCTCCTCCCTCTAGAATATAAAACCCTCATTCGACTTCCTCATTCATTCAGCCCGTCTCACGCGTGTGTTTGAGCGGTTACCGAATTAAAAGAAGAAAAGTTGCGTCTCTGTGCTGCTCTGACCGCTTTGCAAAAGTCTTTTATATTTATGATTAAAAAAATCAAAAGACAAATCTGTGTCAAAGTCATCATTTTTAGATTTTCCACCACCACTGCCGAGAGTGCTCAAATAAGACGCCGTTAGTTATTGGATTTTTTTTTTTTTTAAACTAACACATTCAGTTTAATCAACATGAATTATAATGTATGTGAAGTCAGCATCATGTTAGGGATAAAGCTGATGCACATTAAAACAGCCACTGAATGATATTTAATCTGTTTAATATTTAAAATATGATTGAAGTGCTTCCATTTACGTTTTTCTCCCGCTGGATTGCTCCTAAATTAATATACATTTTAGCTTCCGGTCGTGATTAAGTATTAAATAAATAGACCAGTTCAAACTTGCAAATTTACTCGAGCAGCAGTTTCTTCCCACGCCGCTTCTCTCTCTTTTGCAGCTGTAGCCGTGTTACTTTATTTTTCTAAAAACATGCTCGTATTCGTTGAACGTCCGCATGAGGATTTCGAGCTCCGCTGGTGTGACGTAGGAGGACCTCTTTTTGTGTACCGTTGCCATGGTGAATCGTGGTGTCGGGGCTCCATTAATGCTGGCTTTTTACAGTCAGCGTGCACGCACTTAACTCCGGGTGAACCTACTCAGAGTTGATTGAACTAACTCTGATCAGCTGTTCTGGAACCGAAAACTCAGAGTTTCCTATCTCAGAGTAGATCAACTCAGAGTCCAGGGTTAGGCTCAGAGTTTGTTGAACCTTCTTTGTGAAACGGACCCCTGGAAGGACAATAAGTAAGGAACGTCCAGCGGGACAAAGGGCCCTATTTCCAAGAGAACAAACTGGATGTGAGCTACTGTTAGACAAAAGCTAATGTTAGAATTCAACCACTTATACCCCCTAACTTGGTGCAATCATTCGCTCCCATGGTTTCTCATACCATTGCTGTGCGGACTATACCCAGCTCTTCCTGTCATTCCCACCAGACGACACTACAGCATCGGCACGGATCTCGCCATGCCTTGCCGATATCTCTAAATGGACGAAAGAACGCCGCCTAAAGCTTAACCAAGACTGAGCTCCTTGTCATCCCAGCCAGTCCCTCTGTGCAACCACAGATCAATATCCAGCTTGGACAAACTGAACTCATACCCACTAAGTCTGCCGGGAACCTGGGCTAACCTTTAAGGTTCACGTGGCCTTGATCGCTCGGTCATGTCGTTTTGCCCTGTACAACATCAGGAAGATCAGACCCTACCTTTCAGAGCATGCAACACACCTGCTGGTACAGGTTCTCATAATGTCACGCATTGACTACTGCAACTCCCTCCCGGCAGGCCTTCCTGCATGCACATTCAAACCTCTTCAATCCACCCAAACAGCACATGTCACTCCGCTGCGTTTTAATGGAAGTGGTGAAAAACTGTAAAACAGTGCAAAAGACATTAAAACATAATTAATCCTATTGAAAAACAAATGTCTTTATACAAATGAAATAGCAAGCATAACATAGCTAATATTGTGTTATAACGGCAAGTCATGTAACCAAGTAAATATATGCATAAATATCCCAAATTATTCTTAATAATTCTGCCATCTGACATGTTAAAATTATATAAACAGGTAAACTTACAGATTATGCTTCTTAAAGAGCTAACAAAGCCGATGGAGGTGGATTATGAGACGCTTCCTTCCACGTGCGTGATGTCTGTCAAAATGGCCGATTCAAACCCTGATAACTTTATTAAGTGCCTGAGCTGCACATGAACAAGGCCAGTAGATGACACTAAACTGCAGTAACAGCAGGAACTATAATGTTGCGTGTCTAAGGGTTATTTCGCACCTAAAGTCCGTTTGTTTGGTCCGAATCAAAGATCAAATTGTTACAAAGTTGCATTTTGCCTAAAGTTTGGTTTGTGTTCACGTGGCAGCTTTTACCAGCGGACCAAAAGTTTTGATGCGCAAGGAAACTGCTCTCTGATTGGTCAGAATTTCCACGTGAGCAAACTCCCTGAAGTAAACAAAGATTTTCTATTCTATTCTATTTCCTCGTCGCTCCCCCACGTCTGTCCTCTGCTCATCCTGCTGCCTAGCTGCGTGTCTGTCTCTGCCAGTGTCAGCAGTGGCACAATGCACTGTGTTTTTGGTTTGCCTCCTGTATTAGGTCCTACTTTAAGTCCTTTTATGTTCACACCTGAACCAAACTTACCGTCGTTTGTTTGGAATAGGACCGAGACCCGTCTTTTCTAGCGGACCATGGTCCCGTTGTTTGGTCGGCACCAGAGCTCGATTCCGGCGTTCACACCAACTGCACCTAGGGGACAAACGCTCCAGGGTTCGGTTCAGTCAGACTAAACAAGGCTGGTGTGAACCCGCCCTAAGTCTGTGTGTGTGCTTGTGTGTGACATAAAAGAGGAGCAGAACACCATACAATATTTGCTCTTACCGACTTTCTAGCTAACGGTAATATTAGCTAGTAAATGGTAACGTAAGCTGCTGTCTTACTGTAGCTAGACTGATTATATAGTTGAAACTTTTGGCCCCATGTCGCTGCAGAGCCACAGCTGTGCAAAGACAATCATTTGTAGGACACCTTAACTTTATTAGACTTCTTTACGACCTCCCCACTCTGAGCGCTACGTCAGAGGAAAATGAGGAAGAAACGTTGAATCAGGAGTTTATGCTTCTGCTGCATTTTAAGTCAAAGTGTTTGTGGATGCTTTGTTTGCCACTCTTCATTGTACTCCTACAATCAAGTGTAATTATGTCAATACAATACAGACAGATCATCAAGGAATCCTCAGCTCTCTGACCAAAGCTAGTGTAGATGTGAACTCATAGTTACTTAATGATAACCTTGCCTCTAAGTATCTAATTGTTATGATTTACATCTATAAATTGCATATACAGTATGATGGTATAATTGTACAGAAGTCTGAAAAAAGCACAGTTAGTTTTGTACATGATGCACATTGATGTGTCTCCATCAAGTTGAGAATGTAATCCAAGTGCATTTTTCTAAATGAGGTCCCTGAGGTTCTGGAGCCGCCATTTCTTTCCAAATGTTTTAAGGGTTTAATTAATTGCTTTTCACTCCACCCAGCGACTTGAACAGGCTATTTCGACTGTTCAGAGGACTTCAAATCAGAGAGGGATGACTGCTTGGACATCTAGTCTGCTTCACGCTCCAGCACACAAAAATGAACCAGTGAATTAGCATCGTGTTGTCACTATTGTCCCACGATGTCAGTATTCTGTCTTTCTTTTCTCTGAGCTTCTTCTAGCACGACGACAGCACAGCCACTGCACAAAAAAGATGTAATGGTTTAGTTTCTGTGTTCATTTTACATGGGAATTATGCTACTTTCAATCTTGGCTCCTATTTTTACATATACTGAGGTCTAAGGTACACAGTGTTTAGGAATTGCTCGAGTAGATTGCCTCAGCAGGCAGCTGCTACAAGGGCTCTAACGGCTGCATTGTAATTCTAGAGGGCAAATGTGCCTGATCAGAGTGTGTACATCACAGAAAGGATTTTAGCTCTGAACATTAAATAACGTATCCTCATGCAGAGCTTCATGGAATGACTATTTTTTCTACCAACCTGATGAACAGGGAACCTGTGTACAACTCTCGGTGATGCACAAAGTAGCTTCTGTTTCGCTTCTGTTTTGCTTTCAACTCAATCAAATAGCAAGTGTTACACGTTTGAGAAAAGGAAAGGGCCCTTGAAACAAATTATCTTTAAAATAATAGGTTAACTCACGCGACCTTAGTTAGGCTAGCTAGTTAGCCTGCTAGCTCCCTCTTGCTAGGCAACAGGAGCAGCGTTCGGTGACGCAAGGGTGGACCAGACCGTCTCATGTCAGTTTGGCTTTAACGGTCTACGCAGGCTATGAATGGAGCATCCTCCGTGGACTGCCTCCTTCGAAGGCTGCAGGCCGAGGATTGGAACACAGCTATTGTGTGATTATGTGTGTTATATAAGAGTACTTATTACTAAAAGAATGAGAGTGAGAACAGCCTGACATTTAAAACATATTCTACATTACGTTCAACAGTTTTGGAACAAAGTAGTGATGCTGTAGTTCTTCTGTTCTGGACGGCAAAATCTCTTTAAATCTTTTTCCAAATGCCTCAGATCTCCCTCATCACGTCGCATTACTGGAACTGCTGTGTGTCCATAACTGCACTGAGCTGCTTCCCACACAGACACACATCAAATCCACCATGGCTCGTCTTCCCCCCCACTTTTCTCCCTCCCCCTTTCCCATCTACGTTCTGTTGATACATCCCTTCTATCTCTATCTATCCCATTTGCTCTCCGTATCTGCACACCTTAATGAAAGACCAGTCATCTTGTATTTTAATCAAATACATTACAAGTCGTCCATGATTCAGTGCTTACAGCTGCAGGCCTTTAGACGAGATATTAAAACCCATCTGATAGCTGCTAAAGCACACGTGCATTTCACACTTCCTGTCTAATGTATTCGTGTAGCTTCATCATTTCTACTACTTAACTATGTTCTGCTGCCTGGTGGCACATACACTACTCTGACTTATTATTCTTTATGCTTCTGAGTGCGATTTTGTGTCAGCTGAAATCCTTTTTCATCAGCTAATGGTGCCGTTTATATTTAAAATGTGCCATGTAAGCGGAGCGATGCTGCAGCCTAATAGCTGAACATATACAGTAGTTAGTGAAATCTTCTTCCTGTAACAAGAGGCAAATGACTTTATTGATCTGTGAGCTGATAATGATGATGTTCCCTGTGTTTTCTCATTACCAGCATGCCACTGATGTTTTCTATTACCGTACCTGCCCACCAGCAGCAGGTTGGCCCAGACAGTCAACAATCTCCTTTATGACTTGTTTACGTTGGCCAGGCTATTACCTCCTAATGTGGGAGTGCGTTGTGATCATCACTATCTGTTAAGGGAGGACCGGAGCGCACAGCAACCGTCCTCAGCAGCTCCATCCAGATGCTTCACATCTCTCGAGTCTATTCCACCGAGGCTCAAAGGTTATTAAATCAAGTCAATGAACCCTAATAATTGATAAAAGCATTGTCATATACTAAAAATACAAAAATCAGACTTGTATTTTCATCAGATATTATCAATTAAACACACAAACAAACATATTGAACCAAAACAATTTGAATGCGGAAACATCCGTACATCCATCCATTCATCATCTTCTGCTTATCCGGGGTCAGGTTGCAGTGGCAGAAGGCTCAGCAAGGTGACCCAGGCGTCCCTCTCCCTAGCAACATTTTCCAGCTCCTCCTGGGTGATCTCGAGGCGTTCCCAGGCCAGACGGGATATAAAATCCCTCCAGCGAGCTCTGGGTCTGTCTCCTCCCAGTTGGACATGCCCGGAAAACCTCCAAAGGGAGGCGCCCAGGAGGCATCCTAACCAGATGCCTGAACCACCAAAATTTCTCCTTTCAATGTGAAGGAGCAGCGGCTCTACTCCGAGCTCCCTCCAGATGTCTGAGCTCCTTACCCTCTCTCTAAGGCTGAGCCCAGACACCCTTTGGAGGAAACTAATTTTCGCGACCTCATTCTTTTGGTCACTACCACAGGTGAGGGTAAATCGAGAGCTTTGCCTTCAGGCTCAGCTCCTTCTTCACCATTCACAATAGTCCAGTACAACGCCCACGTTACTGCTGATGCTGCACCGATCTGCCTGTTAATCTCACGATCCATTTTACCCTCACTTTGAACGAGACCCCGAGATACTTGAACTCCGTCACTTGAAGCAGAGACTCACTCCATGCCCAGAGCAAGCAATCCACCGAAACATGAACAGAATATTAGTGTATTCTCATCTCCATGAGCAGACGTTTAGACTCATCTGCAATGCAAACATAGAGCTTCCTTTTTTGATTTTGCAAACTGTAATGTCATTTGTTTAAGTGTCACATCCCAAACATGGGAACAATCTACAGATTTTGTAGGTTCTGTAAGTTATGCTTTAGGTATTTGGTTTTTACTGACATGGTTATGTTAACATCAGTCTCCTGTGTCCAGATCACAGCTGCTATCATAGTGTGGTGACTTCATCAACAGATGACAACTTGATGATGTGAAAGACCGTAGATTTGGCCTTCTGTTGCATAAAGACCAAAGACTTTAGCTATTATGGGCTGCACGGTGGTGCAGTGGTTTGCACTGTGGCCTCACAGCTAGAAGGTTCCTGGTTTGAATCCCAGTTCGGGATTCGGCCTTTCTGTGTGGAGTCTGCATGTTCTCCTCGTGGGTTCCCTCTGGGTACTCTGGCTTCCTCCCACAGTCCAAAGACATGCTCGTTGGTTTATTGCCCTTAGTTGTGAGTGTGAGCATGAAGGTTGTCTGTCTCTATGTGTCAGCCCTGTGATTGACAGGTGACCTGTCCAGGTGTAACCCTGTCTCTCGCCCAATGACAGCTGGGATCGGCTCCAGCCCCCGGCGACCCTGAACAGAAAAAGCGGCATAGATGATGGACGGATTTGAGCTCTTACAGTTTGTATTTTAGATCAATTTAATAATGAGCATGTCCCTCAGCCATTTTGTGCACGTTTAATCCGTTTATTGAGCATGTTATGCAACATAGTGACGTCATCAATGAACTCTCTCTGTCAGTGAACTGTCTCTCGACGTTATAGTTTTTATTTAACATCGATTGGCAAGATGAGCAGCATGTTTAAGCTGCACAGCAGTGGGGTGTGACACTCGATGGTGCACTGTAATTTACACTTACAAAGAGAGTCAAGCCTCAGCATGCATTACACACATGCATTACACGCACGCACACACAGACGAGCAGGGCGCTCCTACATGTTGCTGATGGCTGTGATCTCCTCTCGCTGTGCTGCATCTGTTTACTGGAGCTGGTTCATAACAATGTGTGTGTGTGTGTGTGTGTGTGTGTGTGTGTGTGTGTGTGTGTGAACGTTGTGTCAGCTGTCACGCTCAGCTCTGATCGTGTTTGTTTGATTTCACTTTCTATCAGAATCTAGCCGCGCTGGCAGCTTCCTCTGTCTTTTTGTGAGTTTCAGATACACTTGTTGTGATGATGCTGGGGTGGCTGCTGGTAGAGAACACGCTTGGCTCTGATTATTAATGTGTTACTTTAAAACTGAGAACATTTTATCAGCCCTTACCAGAGGGGTGTACTACGAGGCACGTTCAGCATACCCAGGCTTTCTTTACGTAGGCTGTCTCAACAAAGCTTGAAGCCCCAGTTAGAGATAACGGGTATCATAAAGGTTCTGTACTTTTAAACCTGGGCCCTATTTTTACAAATGTGGATGTCGAAATGACTCATGGGAACAAAATCTTTGGGAATCGGTCCAGTAGATGTCCTCCGCCATAGCCGCAATACGACCGTAATGGCTGCAACATAATCCCCTGGGGCAATTGTGCCCGATCAAAGTCCGTCCACTACAAGTCCTTGTTTTTGCCACTGACTCACGTTTCCTGTTCAGGTAGCTCACCACATGCAAGACTTTTGAGGGAGACTTCTCCTTGAGCAAGACTTCTGTTTCTGGTTACACAAAAAAGATCTTACTCTTTAAAATAAAGACGATCTTTGTCAGGATCATTTCTGTAATGTTAACCAAATTTGTAAAAATAGGGCCAAGGTTTAAAAATACCGAACTGTTCCTTTAACACAGGCTTTCTGCTTCAGGCTCTGTGCGCGCTCACAGGAAACGGGGCTCTTTACGCGTCATTTGATGCTTCTTTCGCAAAAGAAGGAGCGATCATAGGCTGCCTGCTTCTGTCAGACTTCTTTAAATAAGAAGCGATGATGAATATTTAAAAGTTTTATGGTATACTGGTGATAAAAAAAAAAATCATCTCATTAATTACAGGCTTTGTAATTAATTAATCGCAAAGTAGATAATACTTTGATCCGATCACTTTGCAGTCCCTCCAACACACCTCTCTGCACAGCTGCTGGCCCCGCCCCCTCTTTATTGTCTGTCTCTCTGTCTGCTTTGTTGACTGTCTTCATCAGCAGTCTGTTTCATTAAGTCACAAAAGTTAAATATTTTCTCTCGCAATTCAGTTCTCACAGCACGTGAGCCGCGTGTGCACGAGGGACTTTATTATTGACGATCAAAACGATCCGATGTTGGACCCTCTTTTGCCGTTAGAACACTGTGAGGAGTAAACAGGTCCCGCTGTTGTTTATTTGGTTGCCACGACTTCACGTGTGGTTGACGTCCTGTGACTCCTTAAGTAAGAAATCTGAAGCAGCGGCGGCTATCAGTTTGCTGCAGAATGTATGTGGCGGAAACACTGCAGGAAATTAGGACAAAGCATAAAACATAATCCAGCGTCCTTAGCTGCTGTGTCTTCTCCGTTTCTCACTGTATGAATGTTCTGCTGAAATTTAAAGTGTGAAAGACAGGTAAAAACGAGAAGAGGGAGACTGGAGGGAGGGTCATATTATATCCGTCACTGACTGAATGCATAGGCTGCGTGATGCGATGCATACAGTACGTGCTACTATACCTGCACGGCTTCGTTCTGTGGCTTTACATGCGTAACGTTACGTTCCAGAAGTGTCCGTATGCTTATAACCTCAGTTGAGGATCTATATCATCTAATGACATAATGCTTTGTTCACTGCACTGGTGGAAATTCAGCACTTACCTGACAGATAGTCCAGCAGACGTTAGGGTCAGACTGAAGTGGGTTCCGAGAAAAAGATTGTAATGATCCAAATCATTTTTCAGGAAAAAGCCTTTGTTTTCCAATTAATTCCTAAGACTCGGACATGCTCTGGGTCGTGTTGACCTGGTGCTGGAAATGTGTGTGTGGTTGTTAAGGAACATAAGATGATGTCATTATTAGGAGGGGAAAAAAAGCGTACTCTGTTGGTTCAGGTTTTTTGTCCTTAAAATCTTTTGAAACTGGAAGTCGTTTTCTTTTGTAGACCTCTAAAAGTTTATTCTCCAACAAGAACATTGTGAGGAAATAACTGATGAAAAGACGATGCTTTATTTAAAGCCCAGACTCTGAACTTAACCTGGTTCTGACCAGGTTAGCTTTGCAGAGTAAGTTACCATGGTGATCTGGCCAGGTTAAAAGAGAGCCAGCTTTGTGAGATGGAAAACCCTGGGTTTAGGCTCAACAGGCCGGGTTTACCCTTTCATCTCCCTTTGCAGTACATGCCTCTGTCCATTGTGCCTCACAGGCCTCATAGAGGACAGTGTACATGTGTTGGTTTTCTTTCTTGATGAAGGATCAACTGCGTGGCTCATAGACGTGTGTTTAAAAGTTTTGGGCACCACTGGAGCTCTGCGACAGCCTGGAAGCTTCAGACCATCCGGTTGTTTATCTGCTGCAAAGTTTATGGCTTAAGTAAAGAGTGGAGTGCACAGAGAAGTTCCTAACGTGATTTTGAATGCATTAAAATGTAGACAGTATAATAGAATAGTGTTGAGACATGAGAGCGGTCTTTTGTTTATCACTGTCTAGTATAAAAGCAACACACAGACCTGTTTGTATCCGACAGGCTGAGTTTATTTTCATGAATAAAGCTGCAGATTTTCAGGAAAACATTCAGCAAAAAATCTGAACTTTCACAACCTGCTCGTAATAATTACTTCACTCCTCGCAGAAATGTTGAGACTCTGCAGAATAATGAGAAAGCAGATTGGAATATAGTGCCTCTGCTTTGTTTGCAACCTTTCCACCACATTGACTTTGCCTGGTAATTGTTGCAGCAGAAACATGACGAATGAAGTAAGCTACTTTTATTCAACTGTTTTTTATTTATTCTCCCAGCAGCTGTTTAAATATGATCCCTGTCAACCTTATCTTACTTAAAATATGAATGATTTCAATGTTTTCATTCTCCTCCCAGAAAGTGTTTCTGGCTTCTGCAGAGTTTTGTTTTTCTGTTTATTATATCACCACCACTAAATGTGATCATTTGCACTTCTAAGATTGCATCACGCTCAGCTCCTCAGTCTTATTTTCCTCTCAGTATCTGCAGCAGAGTATCTACCATCATGCTCTCTGTTTTGCTCTCCAGTCGCCGGTGGATTATCGATCCCAGGAGATGAAGGAATGACCAATTAGAACCGGAGCTGCTTCTTACTGTACATGCTCTCTGTATCTGTGTGTCACTGTAAGACAAACATGATTACCCTCCTCGCCTTTGTCATCCAGCCACACTTGAGTACCCGCGCCTCCCAGACAGCCTCCAGCCATTTACCCTGACACGAGCAATCAGCCTTACAGCCAAACAGATATTGACTGGGAAAGAGTGTAAAAGAGTGTGGACTGTTTACAACATGTAACGGTCACATGAAGGAATAGTGTGAGGAAATAAGGCAGGAGAAGCTCAATATTCCAGCTCTTTCTGCTTTGCTGCACGAGTTTCTACATATTTGTTTAGGTTCCTTTGGAGCTGTGCTTTGGTTTAAAACCATACATGCTTCTTACTAGAGGTCGATCGATTGTGGATGTTTAACAACAATAAAATAACTGTTGTTTGAAGCAGAAAAAGTCCAAGAGTCCAATTTTTAGCCAACTCACACTTCTATAAAAGTAGCCCTTAAAAAAATCAGAGATGACTATTGGCACATACCCAACCAAAATGTCCTACTTGGGCTCACGTGGCGATTACACAGTTAAACTGGGTATAGATTCAGAGTGTGCTTTTACGCAGTTTAGAAATGGTGCCTAAGTTAGCAACACAGAAGTATACCTGGGCTAGAAATGTGCCTACCATTTTAGACAGCCTACAGGAGTACTGGATGGGTCTCGGCATATAGGCCCTGTATGGAGTTCATCAGGGGCCCTTCATCAACACATCTGGGTGACCCATCTGGGGACTCAGTGGAAACTGGGCCCTATTTGGGTAGCTCAGACCAGCCCAGGTTAAACCTAATCAGGCCCCATGGGGTTGTGCTGACCAGGAAGGTTTGCTAGGTTTGTGCTTAGCCTAAAGATAAAAGGCGTGCTTGCTAACAAAACTTATATTTACTATGTTCTCCAAAGCGACGTACATCTGAGAGTTACTACAACACAAGCAACGATCAAGACAGAAGGGAACGAAGTCAGTAAGAGCAAACAAACAACTTCAAGTGCGATCGGACACTGGTGCCGAGAGGCCGTGCACAGAGGCGTAAAGAAGCTGTTCTTACTTAACGACATCGTCGTCGTCGCCAGCGATATCATTAAATGCGGAGATGTTCATGAACGAGTAGGGTCTTTAGCTTCTTCGTCAAGGTGAAAGTTAGTGACTTAGCGCCCTGTTGTGATGGGATTACCAGGCGCCTTTATTGGCAGAGCGTAGTGGGTGGGAGGGAGTGTAGACGTGGATGAGGGCATTCAGGTAGGCAGGAGCCGTTTTTGTTGCTTGTTTTTTTGTAGACGAGCAAGCAACAGGGTCTGAATTTGATGCGAGCGGCGACTGTGAGCCAGTGGAGGGATATGAGCCGTTTTGGGTTGATTGAAGACCAGTCGCACTGCTGCGTTCTGGATCATCTGCAGATGTTTGAATGTGCGTGCAGGAAGGCCTGCCAGGAGGGAGTTATAGTTGAGCAGTAGACACATCAGGCTAATGCATATATAATGCTATACTATAGCCTTATCATGTCTTTTAAAGCTATATAACACTCTTTTTTAAATATAAAAAACCTCCATCACCTTCACCAGCTAATCACAAACTTTAAGAAGTTAAAAGGTTCATACAGACCGTGCCGGGGTTTGTATATGTTTTTTGTGTATAAAAAACGTTGCATTCTCATTGCTCAGCCTCCCTCTCGTGTCTCTTACAGACACACATGATAGCATCTGTAGAGCATCTGTCTCAAGGTGCCCTCAGCATCTGGCGGCTCAGATTAGGCTCAAAAGAAATCGTACACTTTTGGAAGTCATTGACGAACAGAGGGAGGAAAAAAACAGGCATTATTGTTTATCAATGTCATATGGATGAAGCGTTCAGGTGTATACTCTGCGTGTTCCCGTGTATCTGAGGTGTTTAATCCTGCGTCTTTGCATGGCTTCGTATTTTACCTTATTATCTCAGTGTCCTTCATTAACCAGGCTGCAGCACAGTCCTCAGGCCTCTCTCCTCTCCTTCCTCATGAATAAAAGCCAAAGGAGGTCCAGAGGGAGATTTTTCTGGCCTTTTCTGAGGTCTCACCTCACCCTCGACGCCTTGACAGGAAACCTGAAAGACTTCCCTTCACTCGTCCTCTCTTTGGGCGTCCAGCACACCTCTCTCCTCCGTACTTATCTGCTCTTTGCATCGCTCTCTCTTCCCTCTCTCTTTCTCCTTTCAAATCATCGATTTTTCTCAGCTTCTATAAAATATTTACAATGTGTGGGCAGACTTCTTTCTCTGGGAATTTAGAGGGGGGGGTGGGGGTGCGATCATTTGAAAGTAAGTGGTAAAAGGAATAAGAGAGCGGGAGAGAGAGGGGAGAACGAGGCAGATAAGAGTGTTGGAAGTCCAGCCAGAGTCGTGGTGTGAATATCAATGCTTCACTTTGAAATAAGTCCTCATTATAAATAACTAAACAGAGCTGACGATAAAGATCGTTACTCAGGCCTTTTGTAAAACCACGTTTCCCCTAAAACCTCCATGTGTAACGATTGTGAACCTGTCCCTTTCTTCTCTTCGGGCTGCTCTCTCTCTTTGTCTGTCGAAGTGTTCTCCGTTTACAACGAGGTCTCTCCCCCCCGCTCACATCGCTGCCTAATTAAATAAAGCCCTGAGGACTGTTCCTGCGTAAGCTCGGCTGATGATACAGACTCCAACCAAAACTTGTATTCCTAAACTGTCAAAAATGCAAGACAACAGCGTTTCCTCATTACTGAGACCAAAGCTCCGAGCTGAAAGAGACTTCAAGGGAACGGTTTTTTTTACTTGTTTTTAACTAAACAAATGATTCACTGCTGCGTCAAGTCAACCACAGACAGAGACATGCCAGAACACACCAATAGCCTTCAGTAATTATTGTTCCCATCTCCAGGTTTAAATAGATTTCATAAAAAAGTCCACGTTCTAGTCCTGTTTAAGAGTTTTCTTGCAGGATTCTTACAGATATCTTTTGGACTATTGTACACATTTATTCCCTTTCAATCATTTGAGCAATGACTTTGAACCCGCAAATAGCTTCAGAAAGAAGCGTTATTCCACCCGGATCAATTTTAATCAATATAGTAAGGAAACTGTTTCAGTGGACATCTGAAAAACTGAAAAATACGACAGAAATCCTTTGACCAAAGTGTTTCATTTTTTTTAAATATCCATTATTAAGTTGTAAGGATTATATTCGAGCCACCTCCCTACAACTTCTCTGTCGTACTACAATGTATCACTTTGTGCACTGGAAAACTGTTTCAGTCAACATTAAACATATGAAAGTGTAACTGCACCCCCAGGCCTGACCATAACTCCACCCACTGCACAATGCTGAAAAATGCTCAAAGGGTGCAAGGGGCTGAGAGGGGGGTGGAGGGGTGTGTGTGTGTGTCCGGCAGCACAGTGACGTCCCCTCCCCTGGCCAGAGAACAATGGAGGGCGACACAGAGTCACAAGGCACATATGACAGAGGGCTCTTTGAGGTGGAGGACTTCTCCCCTCCAGAGTCCCCTGAAGAGCACTTCAGTGTGGTGGAGGACCGTGGTGGTCCCGAGCCCTATCAGTTCGAGTCGTTGGCTCCAGCCACACTAACGCCTGAAGCCGGAGCTTTCGGAGCCCAGGCAATGCAAGTGTGCAAGCGTGCATTGACAGGCGTTAACGTTCCTTTGTTAAAATACATTCCATGATGTAATTTTGTCCCAAACGGTCGTCTCTACATCACCATCGGCTGGCAAGGTCCAGGGCTGAAACGCCGTTTTTTATAAATTTGGTAAGAATTCTCACCATTAACAGCAGCATTGATGCGTTTCATCACAGTACAGCAATATAATTTAGATTACAGCTCAAAAACCCTGCTTAACTGTGCAGTTACTTTAAAGTGTGTGTGCTTCTGGTCAGTAATATTCTGCTTATAGGCGAAGTTCAAACTTTAACGTTGGGGGTTCACAAAAAATAAAGGAAATGCGATGTGTACAACAGAGAGGCAGAGTGATGAAATGTTGTGAAAATTAGACCTCACAGAAACTGAACTGAACAAACCGTAAAACCTGATCAGAAAGATACAGATCCTTGGCTGTTCGCGTTTCTCTGGAGACGAGCCCTGAACACTCGTTCATAGACCGACCCGTGGCGTCTCATACGAACCTTATGACTCTTTTCTACTTGTGCTACTGTGACACTGTGTTGGCATTTCCACCACCAGCCTGTAGCCTGGTTATCACTTCAGAGCCCAGTGGCAATTATTCAGCACACCATTAAACTGGATTAGCAGCTCAGGAGGCTTTCACACCTCACCTGTTACCTTTGTGTTGAGATTCAAACTAGCTGGAGCTGTTCTTTTTTGAAAGCAAAGCAGCTGCTGGAGAAAAAAAAATGCATTTATAATAGCGTGTATAATATATATATATATACATATACATAATAGTCTATATGTAGGCAAGACAATGTTTTCACCGTGGTTGTACTTATGCAAACGTGTGAAGTCTGTTGTAATACACCAGAGCTGTGTTGTGTTTTTTCCTCTGTCTGGAAGGCTATATTTTTATGTTTTTCTGGTTCGAAATATGTTTCACGTATTCGTTCTTGTGTTATTAAACTTCATCTTCATCTGTTCTCCTCCAGGTGGGAGGGACGATGTACAACACGGGCCGCCACGTCTCTCTGCGACTGGACAAGGAGCACCTGGTGAACATCTCCGGAGGGCCCATGACGTACAGCCATCGCCTGGAGGAGATCCGGCTACACTTCGGCAGCGAGGACGGGCAGGGCTCTGAACACCTGCTGAACGGACAGGCCTTCTCTGGAGAGGTGTGTGCACTCACTGTGGACCAACACAACTGCACCAAACGTGTAAAATCTTAGGTCAATCAGCGATAATAATTAAGCATCATCTGATCAAAGAAATATTTCACATGAATGACTTTTGTACATTCACAAATACTAAGACAATAACTTACAATAATAAACACGTGTGTTAGAGAGTGGATTTGTTTAGGCTACAGAAACACCTTGGTTCGGTTAAGGTATCGAACATGGTGGATTTCAATAAGTACAAACTTATATACGCTGTGATATCACAAACACACAAATGTTTCCTAACTAACTTACTTTACCAAATTTAGAAAAATAAAAGATACAAGTCTTGTGTTTGTTTAACCCATCCATCGCCCCTAATGACCACCTGAAACTGACTTTCAAGCACTTCAGCTAGAGAGCAGAATCAGGGGTCGGCCAATGTCGACAAATTATGTCTGCATACACAGGCAGCCTCGTCAGTGTGGAACGATGTTGAGTGCTGCCTTGTGTCCATTTCGCCGTCATACGTTACCTGAGAGAAAACAGTAAGACTTAAACTCCTAGCTTTCAAAGCTCAACTTATTTAATTGGCCACTCTTAATAACATATACAATTTTAATATTTACTGTCTGTATAATTACATTGGTTATGGTGTTTTAGTGAGAAAAATGAACGTAACATTTTTGGGAATTGTAACGGTTCTAAGCGATGTGAGTTTGTCGCTACAATAACTCATTATTTAACGACATCATCGTAAGCTTTCACCCGTTGAGCTGCTCCAAAAAATTAAACCATGTTTTGCTGCCTTTTCATCTTGACCAGGTAACATTAGCGAGATGCAGACTGGAGAAAGAAGAGTTTCATTCACTCAGACGCTACCCGCAGCTACTGGAAACTTTTAACATGGAAAGTTTTCTTGCATGTGTTACTTTTCCAGCCCCGGTTCCGAGACTGCTGGTCAGTGTTAATTTTGAAAGTAATGACGGAAAATGCTTGTCAACGATCTATTTTTCCATGGCGAAGACGAGACGATGACAAGCTAAGAAAAGATATGAATGTTTTGTTTTCGCTAACAAGACATTTGTGATCGGCTGTCGGACGTTCAAAATGCATATTTCCCCCCAATGTGCGTTTAATCTGCCTGTCAAAATAAAAGCAACGGGTATCATGAAGGTGGTTATGAACTTACTCTGTTAACGCGGGCTTTCTGCTTCAGGCTCTGTGCATGCTCACAGAAAAAGGGCAGTTCATTAAAAGTAATGACTGAAATGTGATGACTTTCTATTGACTAAAACTATAAAAGGTAAAAATGACCAAAATTTGACTAAAACGAATAAACTAAATCTAAAACAGCGGCCAAAATGAACTCTGCTGCTGGTTTCTTTGGGCTAATTCAATTAGCTTTAGCTTGGCTCGTCAGTTAGCTGCTAACTAGCCTCTGCAGCCCGGGTGAGCTCTGCTTTAAAGGATGGTCGGGAGACGTCGTGGTAGTATCTGGACACTTTCTGCTGACTACTGTAACTGAACAACCCATGCAGCATGCGCTTCACGTAGTCTGCTCGCTGCAGGTACTTGTTCTGCAGTCTACACTCACTTCCCATAACAAACCTGCCAGGCAACGCCACATGCATACATCACCCTTAAGGCCATTGTTCTTAAATGGGAAGGCTCAGCCGGTAACGCGTAACTCAATGGGCCTGTGGTCTGCAGTTTAGAGCACGTTACATTACATTCCTTTTTTTTAAGCCAAATACTGACCTTGTATTTTTGGTCTGGACAGAAATCTGGTCCCCTGTGGCAGCATTTCACTGTGTCATAAATTGTTGTATTTCATCGAATGCAAAAAAAAACAACAACATGATATCGCCAACGTATATTGGCCACTGGCTGCCCTGCTCTCTAAATGTCGGCATCAGACATTAAAGCCATTTAAGTCGACCACTACTAAGAATGACACTAAAGGGGTACTTTCAGAGTCATATTTTGAAGCGTAGAAGCAGTGATGTACTCGGCGGGTGCTCTCATAGATGCCCCTGTAGAAGATAAAAAACTGATAAAATGCCCTCTCAGCTGCCCCTCAATGGGTAAACGATACATGTTGGAAATTAGTTAGTGTATTAGTTAATAAATTAGTGTTTTTTTTAAATATACCCTTTAAAAACACAGTTGTGTGGCAGCATGATTCTACCTCATTTTCACTCCTGGTTGTAGCCAGCTGTTTGTTAGTATGTAAAAAAAGAGAGAGAGAGAGAGGGAGAGAGAGGAACTGATGACCCACGGTAAAGATCAGCGCTTCATGAGATTAGAAAAGAGGAGCCGAGCTTCTCGTTGACCAATAGGCTATGCAGTAATTTGCTTTTGGTTTGTGGCATGCTCCTGCTCGCACGAGAGGCTTCACCATGCACTGTTTCACATCACAACATTTCTGCGCGCTGGTGCCCCATGGCATACAGATGGTGCCCTTTTATTTTTTTGGGGGGGCCCTGCCCCTCAAACAGCCCGAGGACACCACTGTGCAGGGCCACTGACCAAGCAAAGCTGGGAGTGAAAACAGGCTGCTCTGAGTTCTCTCTGAGGTGACCTTAAAGTTACAGCATTGTTTTCACTGAATAATGTTACTGTACATAGGAAAGTTCACACTCATGTTGCAGGGGCAGATGTGTGATAAAAACGTTGCTCTGCTTCTCAGTGAGTCAGTAACTTTGTTCCAGCCAGCGATTTAGTCATTGATGAATTACAGGAGCTAGTTCTCGATACAAGGATTCACTGACAGAAAAACACGTGACTTACACAAATTACCAACCATCAAGTTTGAGTTGAGCTTCATGCAGCTGCGCGGCGGAGCCATGATCTGTTTGCAGACCAAAGAGAAAGATAAAGCATGCACAGATTTAGATTAAAAAATTACCGACATCATGTAATGTGTGTTTTTCACTTACTTTGAGAAGCATTTTTCAGTGAAACATGAAATAACACAGGGCCGTTGTACAAAAATAAAAAAATAAATACAAAATAAACTGAGCCAGAAGGGAAGAGAAATATTCAGAGATTAAAGTCACAAATTTGCTTCCAAAAAGCCAAATTTGTCAGAATAAACGAGCAACTTTATTAGATTATAAAGTCATAAACATGCGAGAAACAAAAACTAGTAAAATCAAGTTTATAGGAATATTTTTGAGCCGCGACCCCCCCAAACAGTAGGTTAGGGTTCACGGCCCCCTCCCTCTGATTCACCTGTCTCTCTTCTCTGCCCTGTTGGCTCTGCTGCTCACACAGGCGAGCATGGCACGGAGCTCGGAGCAGATTCAGCCTCTCTGCACACAAGAAGCAGACTTCACAGAGGAGAAAGACTGAGCGACCCTCTGCTGCAGAAACACCTTTCTATGCTCCCCGTTTGCCCCAGGGGTTACATCACACATGACAGTTACCCTACGACCTCATGACAGAGACTGAGAGGAAACATTTATAATCTCATAAATTATAAGGACTTAGTTATTTTCTCACAAATTTGTAATTTTTTCTGGCAAATTTACGACTTTAATCTGGGAAATGTAAAGTTTTTTCTTACACCAATACACTAATAATACACCGTGGTACACCAGTCTGGCACTAAGGGAAGATTTTGATTTCCATTTTTTCTTTTAAAGTTCCCTTAAAATTATAATCTCAAAGACCTCAGTTTCGTTCTCTTTGGCGGCACCTATGGCGATAAACGGTAATTGGGGGAGCACACTTCCCAGATATCCAGACAGTGCTGCATGTGTGATGTCCACGGTTGGCTCCGGTTGTAACTCTTGATTTTCCTGGCTGACGGTCGCTTCCCTTTTCAGACTGTTTGCTTCATTTGAGCGTCGAGTTTGTTTCTTCTTCTTTGGATTTTCACTTCTTGTTGAAGTTGTATCTGTAGTCATCCATCTTTTCTTTGTTTGTTCAGCCATAATAGATTACTGTTTACTCGCAACACTTGCAGAGAGCGGAAAAGCAGCCGCTTAGCTCCGCCTACCCTCTCTGGCAGACCAACCACTGCTGGCTGATGGAAAACGTGTCACTAACTGGGCGCCGCTTGGGATTTTTTCTGCTAAAGTTGCCACAGACACCCAGTCCATAATTTTGCTAATGCACAGGCTTTCACCAGTGGGCTGTAGGCTCAATCACCATTGTGTTACCTCATTGGGCGATAGATAGAGACTTAACAGACATTTATTTACATGAGATTATCTCTTTAATCCTACCACAGCTGCCATGCACAGTTGTTGTTGTTGCAGAGAAGAATTTTAAAAACGTTGTCATTGAACATAACCGCGGGTCTGACAGAATATTAAATGTAATATCACGGTAAGTCAAACACAGGAAGTATTGGAAGTCAGAGAGACACGTTAATAATGCAAACTGTTCCTGCAGACAGGGTTTCAGCTACAAGAGGGAGCACCACAACAAAAAACAAGAGGTAAAAGTGGTTTCTGTTATTAGTTGAAGAAATAATTTCATGAACCTTTGATGTCCTGCTTCTGATTTAGTTAAAAAAGATTTCAAAAAGGTTTTCAAACACCTTAATGCAACTTAATTTCCCCCCGATCAGCAGAGAACAATCTGACGCTCTAACGAGCTTTTAAACATGACGCCGATGACTTGCTTCAGTGCTTTCAGGAACAAAGTTGTCGACGAGATGGCAGGTTAGCATTTAACTCACACAACACACACACACACACACACACACACACACACACCATCACACGCGCTCATGCTCACACTGTCGCACTCTGCCATTTTAAAATTTTGACGAGTGAAACAATTAGCTTCCCGTGCTTTGATTGTTCAACACAATCATGAGTCACTCACGCCGCTGCTTTCCGCCGCCGCTGCCATCGTATGAATTACCAATTTGTGTGGCAACAAAATAATTGCAGGCTTGACGGCAAATTTATTATAATTAATGATAATCATTTCTCCTCCCGCCGAGTCTGAGAGCTGATATATTTAAATCATAATAAAACAAGTGTTTACTGCGTCCTTCAGGGTGAAGAGAGCTGCAACCCCAGCCCGGAAGGATACACACACACACACACACAGAAGGAACTCTAGGCGCCCTTGAGGGCTTTATGTTTTATTCCCCTTCTGCATCCAGTCACTGGTTTGCCTTTTGCGGCTAAACAGTGTGTAACAAGTGGAATCTATTTTGTACATTTTGTGTATTTTGCAGACAGAAGTGACCGAAATGGACCTCACGCTGTATTTAAGAAGACTTGAATCCAGAGATTTGGACCGTAAACTAAAATAAAAATGTTTACTAGACTCGGAGATTACTTCCGCTTCTTATGTACAGTCCGGGTTTGATTGACAGCCTGTGGTCCAAACTCTGTGTCTGTCTCTTATCACACTCTCCGTACGAGGAGTTAACATTACATGTTGGTGTCAGTGGAATAACTGGCAGCGCTGCTCAGCAGACAGATAGTTGCAGCTCCACGCGAGCCGCAGGGAAAAACAAGGCCGGAAAGGTTGCTAACACATGTTTTTTTTAAAGCATCCCATTCCCTTCTGCCGTGTTCGCCCCGCTCAAACAACTGTTTCTGAGTCAAACAGCAATTGCAAAACATCCTCCTCATGTTCCGCTGCCTCCCCTGGTAGCCCACCCCGGCCTTTCTGTGAGCCAAAGCCGTGACTTCAAGGTCCGATAAGATGTTTCATGATCGAAAATGCGGAATAATCTCCCGCTTTCTCTCTCTCTGCGGCTCCCTCTCATCTCCATCTGTGGATGAGTGCTGGCTCTGCACGTCCTTGAAACGTGAACAAAGAGAGAAATATTAAAACTTTTTTGAAAATAAAGAAGCTTTCTGAAATGGCAGCCTGTGGGAGGACGGGGCGTGGGCAGGGAAAGGTGGCATGTGGGGGCGTTAATATAAGTTTTTATCTTTACATCACGCCTTCATATTTTATATCTGTAACCCATCGTGACTTTTTCCCTACTTTAATTTATATAACAGTGTAATAATATTCAGAATAAATTAAATGATAATAATAGTACATCACACACGGTACAAATAACTTTCATGTACATACAGCTCACATGTGTAAACCTCAGATATGATTACATTTATCCTTCCAAAGTGAAAATATTCCTGTATTTGATGAGCGCTGTATATGTCAGCTTTGCAGGGATTAGCTGCATTAATGTTATGCATTAGCCAATCTACACATGCTTTGTATTCATAGGATGTATTATCAGTAGCTTGCATGTGAGTCCATTTATGTTGATAAACATATGCCTGTGTGAAATATATCTCACAGTAACACCTCAGTTCAGGGGTGTTAGGGACCAAACGAGTCCGTTATTAAGGAGGCTGTTCTCATTAATGCTTATACCTACAGAACAAATGAACTGTTATTCATTTATAACAAACAGAATGGTGAGGCAATTTACCTGAGGTGGACAGAGGCTGACGTAATTGGTTGTCTGCAGGGTTTTGCAGAGGCAATATTAGACACGCAACCGCTTCAAATACCCAGCAGGTTTTACATTAACGATGTGTTGGATGCTAAATGGTGCAGTGAAACACGTGGAAAAGGGTACATTGCAACAATTATATGATTATATATATATTGCTATATATTGCAATACCTTAAAGAGCATTAAAGAGTGGCATGAAACACACTCAGTGCCCTCATGTCTTTTAAATAACATGAAATCAAGGATTCAGCTTTTTTACAGCCATTGTCAGACAAGATTGAGTATTAATGTAATAAAAAATTTAATCTGCAAGTTGCACTTTAAGGGTACCATCAACAAGACTCTGACGGGTAGCTTGAAACCGACACTAAACAGACACTACCTTGTGCAACTGTATGAGAAGCAAAAGGCTAGCCCTGATGAAGCGTTGTTGTTTGACACCTCTGACTTCTTTCCAGTGATATTTCTAAGTTCCTAAATCAGTTTTGAATATACATAATATTATCAGTGTATGGAATCACGGCCGAAACTGACATGAAATGACCCATTGCATAAGGGCCTGTGTCTGCTAACGCCATATTCTGTGCTGGCAGCGCCCACAACCTCAGTGTCAGAGCGCTTCTCACCGGCGCTTTCTGTTGCTAGGTTACGAAAGTTGTCTGGCCGCACTTAATATTTGCTTTAATTCAAGGACATTTTACAAAGAAAGCATAACAATGTAGAGAAATCGGGTCGTGACGTTAGCAGCAGCTCTACACCTGGAAATTGCACCCTCAAAAAAACAAAAGGATGAGCTTCTCCTCCGCCATTGTTGTTGACAAAGTTGATATCGGAAGTGACATTGACAAGCGTGGCGGTGTTCCAAAAGTTGAACTATTTTTAACTGAGAGCGCTGACGGCGAGGGCGTTTTTGTGCAGAGGACGCTGAGGCCTAAAAACACTGAACGTCATTGATTTTGTGTAGAACATAGGTGCTGCCGTTAGTGGACACAGGCCCTAAAATGTTTAAACACGTTTATTGTCAGACTGGTGTTGATGCCTTCATGTATGATTTGGAAAAATGCGAGTTTTCATAGCGTGTATTTGTGGACTGTAGAATTTTAAAACAGCAGTTTTACCAGGTAATTGATAATGGTGCATCTTAATATGCATCTGAATGTCAATGTGTAAGGCTGTATGTAAATGTAGATACAAAGGCAGTGAGACTGCTATCAGATGATCGCAGGGCCGCATGTCTGCATTACATCATGAAGAGACCAGAAACACTGTTTGTTTGTTTTAACAGACACAACCTCTGTAGGTCTGCCTTCACCCCCTGAATACAGTGTGTGCATGTGTGTGTGTTTGAGGGAGATGTACTGTGTATAGGCTGTCAACTATACAAAACATCCAGCTACCCAGGGCTTAATTTATGCTGTGTGTGCATGTGTGCGTGCATGTGTGTGTGTGTGCGTGCTCAGCTCTGCTCTCTTGGAGCGGTGTCAGAGTCTGATCTGCAAATGAAACACCTTTCTTTTAATAAGTGCTAAAATATGCCAAAGATTATGTCTGCACCAGGTTGGCTCAGGTTTTTATATACTTTATGCTCAACACTGACTTTTATTTATAGAGTCACAGTCACTGAACAACAGCTCATTGGACACATTTGAATATTTTAACAGCTTTCACAATGGTAAAGGTGGTCCTTCCTTCCAGACAGCCAGCGCGTTGTTTTAATAATATTTTTAAGGTAAATTATTTTATAAGTCATGCAGGGCTGCCAAGTTTCAGAAAATCACAAGAGTGAGACTTTAGTGTGAAGATTTTGGCCTGTTTTAACGTCGATTTGGCCTGTTTTAACGTCGATTTATACCTTAAGACTGATGTCCTCACCTCCATGCCAGCTGCTCTCCCTGCACTGTGGCCTCCTAATGCTAGTCTTAATTAACCAGAAATTAGAAATGAAAATTGTAACAAGAATTTTGACAAAATACATTTATTTGCAATATTTCATTTCAACCAACTGTCCATCATTTAGCTGGGGACATGTCTCATGTTGTAGGCGTTTGTGGCAGATTTTGGTGCCTTGATGACAGAGGCAGGGGGCTCCCACTTGAAACACTGTGGCTCAAGGCTCGCCATCTTCACAGTCATGATGGACGATAGAGTTCCCTCAAGAGCCAAACTGTTCCGGGTTTTGGTTTTGTTTGAGTAGGGGGTGATTTCGGACACAGCCAAAGTGGATTCCAGGGACTCTGTGGGTTCCTTTAGGGGGGTCTAATAATAATACAGATAAAAACTAAGAGCAACATTTGTCCTACGTCGACATCAAACTAGTAAAAATATTTAAAAAGTGAACCCATTTTCAATAATTTTGTGTGATCAAAATTGGGTAGTTACCTACCGTCCGTCTTCTAGCAAGCAGGAGAACGTCGAGTGGGTTTTAAATGTCGGCGCTGTTGTCTGTGAAAGATCGTTAGAGACGCCAAGACCCGCCTTACGTTGCTTCTGATTGGTTTATATTGCGTGGTGCCTTCCGTGGTTGGTTAGATTTAGGCACAAAGGACTGGTGGATTGGTCTGGGATTGGTTATCTCAGTCAGTCAATCAGAGTTACTCGAACTACGGCATGCCGCGAGGACCAAAGTTTATTATCATGAAAAAAATAAATATAGAGTATTGAATGGGGAAATATAAGCGTGAGAAATGTCAAGTGTGGCGTGTGGTGTGAGAATGGGTCAAATTGCGTGACTGTCACACTCAAAGCGTGACGCTTGGCAGCTCTGAGTCATGAATGAACTACGTTAAAAACACTTGCTGTTGGCGCTTTGTAGAGCTGTAACTTGAATTCTGGGAAAGGTTTTAACATGACACTGCTGTCAGTGGTGATGAAGTAGCTGAAAGCCATACTTGAGTAAAAGTACAGAAGTGAACGTTTTACTTTTGCTCCATTAAAAGTTTGAATGTATCTGATATTTACTGAACTTAAGTATGATATTAATTGTACTCAAGTGTTGAAAGAAAAAGTAAATGATGTAAATTAAAAAAAAGTGAATTATAAACTTTACGTTTCACCAGAGTAGCTGGTGCCGACACCGTTGCCCTCTCTGCCTTTATCGCGCATCCAGTATCCCCATCGAGTGCTGTACTACTCACGGAGTCGCTCCTCACTTGCTTCTGACGCCTGGACTACCTTCTTCTTCTTCTGCCTCTTCTTCTCCTTTGTCTTTGTCTTCTTCTTATCGTCTCCTTTTTCTTCTCCTTCTTCTTTGAGGTTTTCACTCCAGTTGGCATCCACAACGCTGCATTACTCAGTTTTTAACTCAGTTTGTTCATTTAAAGCCTTATTTGTAGAAAAAATCCCAAATCATTCGACCGCCAAATTTCTCTCGATTTAATTTTGAGTAACGAAGATTCTTAGTGGAAAAGTATCTGAGTAAAAGTTGACAGAAAAGTAAAAACTCAAGTAAGAAAATACTAGAAAATACTTACTGTAATGAAGTATTCTTACTTTGTTACACCACTGCTGCCTTATATAACATCTATATTGGTTTAATCTTGTGGTTCTCCAAGTGGGGTCCGTAAAATAATAATAATACATTTCTAATAAATAATAAAATTGTGCTGTATCATTACAAACTGCATGTCTACAGATAAGGACCATTTGCACCAATGGAACAAGCATGTTGTGTCCATTACTCCCGCCCATGTTAGCTTTGGACCAATAGAAAGTGACATGATTGTGACACATCACGTCGATCTGATCATGAATCATTCAGCTCACTCAGGTCGGTTTCTCTGTTTATCTCTGAAATAGGTCTGAAGTATTTAGGTTGATAAGTTTTACAAAACAAATGGTAGTAAGTTTATGCTTAATCTGCGATAATGAGGAGGTCCTTGGAAAATGTTCTCCGCTGCAAGGGGTCCCTGACCCCAAAGTTTGAGATTCCCTGGTTTAATCAATTTAACCTCTAATCAAATTAACCTCTGCGGATTATTCAGCTCCAAGTTGAAACCCCAATGATGATGAACTGTGAAGGAATCCAAACCTTAAAACAGCCGGGCCAGAGACCAGTTAGCAGCAGCTCAGCTCACAGACCCCCAGCCTTTTCTGCTGTTATAGTTACTGTGGCCTCTAGAGGTCGCCGTCAAATGTATTTATGTATATAATGTATTTGTGTCTCTTTTTAATATTATATTTAATTTGACTTTGCAGATTGTATTTAAAAACCACCACAGGCGAGTGGAAGGAGAACTAAAAGCATGAAAGTTACAAGCTAATGAAAAAAGTCTGTCATCTCGGTCACAGATGACTTTAATACACTGAGCATCAAGGAGGCGATGAAAGAAGAGAAATCTGAGCGCTTTACAGCTAATAAATCCAGCTGAAAGTTAGCCTCTGCAAACTGAAGGAGACGCTGCTGCTTGCTGAAGAGAGGATCCAGCTATATTTAATACAAATCTTGTTAAGTGTTTGAGAAGGATTCGCCATAGGCAGCCGTTCCAAACACATTAAACCCCCATCAATCACAGACACGCACCTCACACGTCCTCTTTCAAACACCACATAGCATTTAGCTAACGTCTGTGTGCGGCAGATCGACGGTCACAGAGATTTTCACAGGGAAGCTTGTTCTGTTTTCTAATTATGATTAATGACTGTTAAACGGTGACATTTCTCCCACATCTGCAGCGTGGCGGATTAAAATCAGCTCATCTGAACATCAGCGCACGCAAAACAAACATGCAGGAATGAATATGAATACAGAAAGATAACTAAATCTGGGATTATGTTCAATTACCAACGTAGCAGGAGGAGCATTAGCACGGATGATGGGTTTGCTGTGGCAGCGTTCAGGCCTCCCAGTAAAGCCTGTTTGTGCACAGCCAGAGTGATTGGTGTGAGAGGTAGCAGGTCCTGTCCGTTTGTTAGCTTTATGGATCTACGCTCCACTTGATGTAAAGGAGGGAGGACGGATGGATGGAGGCTGAGATGGAGAGCGTCATTTCCAGCCCAGCGCGTTTAAACCGCCTCTCACCGTTAACGCTGAACACCTCTCTTCCACTATCGACTTGCTGTCTTCATATTTCGCTGCCCCTGAGGCCAGGTCAGCCATCATGCCATAAAGAGGCTGTCATGACCCCAGACACACACGCAAACACACACATTCGGTGTTGTCTCAGACCCCCTTCTGCTCAGTTTAGCTTCTCATGCAGGTTTCATTGACGGTTTAAGAACAGAAAAACAGCCTGCTGTCACACAGAGGAGCCATACGTGCTGCTTTCAGTGGAGCGTGTTTGTGTGGTGATGTTGCTCTTCTCTTGTCTTCTGCAGGTTATTTTTTTGCACATTTAAATGATACAAACTTGTTTTCACAGTAGATTCCTCGTTGGCAAAATAAAAGCAAAGGGATTATTTAACATCCTTATACATACATTATTCAGAAATAAAATGGAACTGAGGTGCAAGAGCAACGGTGAAAGGGAACTCCACAGCTGAGGAAATTGTTGACAAAAAGTGTTAGCAGAGACTTCGTTATACGAGAGTTTAGTTTGGATGTCTCAAAAGTGACGAAGCACAGATAAAGAAAGTCAGCAAGATATGCTGTTTGTCTGTGACTACTAAAAAGATGGACGACACGTCTCAACCCACTCTCATTGTACTTAAAGCCAAAACACCGCCCGAGGCAGGCGCTTCCATCTTGCGATGGTGACGTTATTTTGAGACTGCTCAGCAGAGATCGGCAGGTGGAGCCGCGGCAACGACGTCCCGCCCCTTCCGCTAACCAAAACACACATTTAACTAACAGGAAAAAAATCTGAAGCAGATATTCACACTTATGGAAAGTTCAATGACTGTAGTGTTAGTGTTAGTTACGTCTCCTCTCGCCGTTCCTCCTCTACTCTGCTACTCGGGAACAGAACGCTGCAGGAGCCCCATTTGTCAACAGAGCTGTCAATCGTGAGGCCACGCCCCCTTTTTATAGCATCAAATAACTGATTAAAGGTAAACAAAAAAAAAAGTAAAGTAAAGGGCTTGGACTCACTTTTAGGGAGCTATCATGTCGGCCATCTTTTTATACAGTCTATGGTGCCAACCAAGCTGAAAAGATAAATAAATAAATCACCTTAAACCTGAGAAGGTCTCAGCACAAATGTTAGTTTCTAAATAGATTTTTGTAACAGAACTTAAAAGCTGAACATGAACAGTTTGGATGTGAAGGATGATGATCAAACCCCAGCCCTTCTTTGTACTAACTCTTATATCTGTCACACCTTGTTAAATGATCCGTCTGCATCTCTGTCACCATCACATTATTTGAGAAGGCAGCAGGTACAGAGAGTTACGGCCGAGTCCTAATAGACTGTACCTGTGAGCTGGGCGGAGGTGTTACTGTATTCAGCAGTTATTGAGAGTCTGTTTGAACAGAGGGACGTTGTGATAAATGATGCAGAGCTGCAGAATCACAGCGCGAGCCAGCACGCAGCTCTTCTCTTTGGCTCTGTTTTCCACTGTTTCTGTATCTAATTACCACCTCTATTTTCTGCCTCTTTTCTCTTCTCCATTTGGCACATATTCTCTCTTTATTATGGCCCACGCTGGCCTTTTATTGCCCACCAGCAGCAAACTTTGTGCAATTTGTCATTGAGGGAGTGCGGATGAGTTCTTTTGGCCGCCTCTGCCGCTCTCACCTAAAAATCTAATCAGATCAACGCAGGGCCCTAATCACTTCCTCTCTCTCCTTGATTGCATTTATAGACGTTCTGTCGCTCTGCGCTCCCCGATCGAGCATTTCATAATTACTCTCCTCTTACATTTGTTTATTTATATCCTGCAGTACAGTGTGTGCCAAGCCCTCTGCCAACCAGGGAGGAGGGGAAGTTTATGGAGGTGGGGAGAGAAACGACCCCTTTGTGCTTTAAATAAGTGCTTTATCTGCCTTTATGTTCACTGCATTTCATTTTGTATTGCTATTAAATTATAGAGGTATTACAGCCTAAAAGCAATACATTAGATCATTTGAGTTATCGTGGTACGACTGTAACTTTTTCTTCTGTGGGTAATGAGGAGTGGCGTGTTTATGGTTTTGTAATAACTATTCAAAAGTTAGGACTCAGCACAGCTCTGCAGCGATGCAGAAATAAAGGTTTCAGTCGGGAAACGTACATCAGTTTACGTACAGAGGTTATTCTACGATATGAGGTCGCCTGGAGGAAAAGTGCAGCACCCAGCCTTTTGTTTTCCCAAGCTCTCCAGCTTTTTGAGCGGCCGTCCCGAGTGCTTTAATTTGAACTTTGTAGAAAGGCACTGTTGTCAACTTTTCTTAGGAGAACAATCATAGTAGCGGGAATTGTCTCCCTAGAAACCAAAGAAATAGCGGAGAAGCTTCTTCTGTGTGCTTCTATCCCAAAGTGTACAATCCGTCAGACAGGGTTCATCGTGAAAAGAGGAAGAGAGACTAATTGCGGGAGCAGATCTGCTGGAAACGATGGATTGCTCCCTTCAGGTGGGGAGGGAGGAACTGTCCCAAGCGAAGGAGTTCAAGTATCTCAGGGTCTTGTTCACAGTGAGGGTAAAATGATCTGAGCCTGTAGGCGAAGCTCTCAATTTACTAGATAACGTTCCAACCCTGACCTGTGGTCAGGAGCTTTGGGTAGTGAACGAAAGAGTGAGGTCGTGGATACAAGTGGCCGGAATGAGTTTCCTCCGCAGGGTGTCTGGGCTCAGCGTAAGGAGCTCAGACATCTAGAGGAGGCTCAGAGTACAGCCACTGCTCAAATACCAAAAGGAGACGGATGAGGTGATTCGGGTATCTGATTAGGATGCCTCCTGGGCGCCTCCCTGTGGATGGAAGTTTTCCAGGCATGTCCAACTGTGAGGAGACCCCGGACTAGCCCCAGAGCTCGCTGGAGGGGTTATATATCCTACCTGGCCTGGGAACACCTCTGGATCCCTCAGGAGGAGCTGGAAGAGGGACATCTGGGATAACCCCGTATTAGAGCAAGAAAATGGATTGATGGATGGATGGATGGATCTTGGAGGTTTGCTGGGCATGTCCAAATAGGAGGAGACCCTTGGGTAGACAAATAACACACTGAAGGGGTTATGTAAGATAAGATATCTTATCTGGGCTTTAAACACATTGATAGCCTCAAGGAGGAGCTGAAAGACTTGAAAGAGGACAAGACGTCTCCTCATCAGCGATGAACACTGAGGGGTCATTTTGGGACTGTTTGTAAAGGTTAAAGCTTGCCATGCTGTTGCTCCTGAATTGTGGGAGTCAACTTAAGCCCCCGTCCCACTGGTCAAAAAACCCACTACACCCGCTAACACCCGGCCTTTTTGCTTAATGGGGAAAGGCTACAATGGGCATTCAGAGCTGGGTCAAATGACTCTGCAGACCCAGGTGTGACAAAGTGGGTTGAAGCACACCATCATTTCTAAAATAAAACACACAACAACATTAGCAAGTTAAGTTATTTTATTAGTTAGGTTGTTAGATAAAGTTTTTTGGGTTTGACTTATCGTACTTACAATGTGGTCCAGCTAAAGGTGGAAGGGGCCCTTCCCTTCCTGTATTTATACAGGAAATTAGGTAATCATGGCGTGAACCAAAAGGGGGGGGTGCTTAATGTTTCTTGAATTGTTCATATGTTGTTTTATGTTTTGGTAGGTTGTGTCAATGTGGTTAGGGGATATAGATACATGTGTTTCTAAGCTAGAGGTGTGAAAAGGGGTAAACTGTCTTTAGGAGATGATCACTTTCCCCGGTCATACCATCCCCAGGTAGTTTGGGCTGATGAGAGGGTGTATATGAGCAGTGCTGTTGAGCCGTGCGGGGGGTCAAAATGGCATAAGTGTGTAGCCGTGTGCACCTTATGTTTTGTTTCTCGTATGTCGAAGTGCGTTGCTTTATTATGAGTTTAGTTTAGATTTAGTTGTTTTGTTTTTTGTTTTGTTTGAAAATGAGCTTTGTGGTTATACGTTATACGTTAAACTAGGATTGGCTATTTGCCTTGTCAGAGGTGGGACTTGTCTAGTGTTACTCTGACCACACATTCTGTTTGAGTCCTTAAGAATTAAACTTAGAAGGAAGGGTTAATTAACTGCTTTTCATTTGCGTGTGTGTGTGTGGACACATATGTCATGCCACCCCTGCATAAGTCAGTGCCGCAGTTGGGCCACCTTGGGCCACCCCAGTCAAAAAGGTCTGGATCCGCCCCTGGAACACGGAACCTGGGTCACTGTAAGCTCCGCCCCCTTTACGGCGCGATGCTATGCTCCGTCGGTAACTTCTGCGACTCCTTGTCATCTCAGCTACTAATTCCGCCTGTCTCCATCCAAGCAGCGCTTGAACATCGTTCCAAATTTGTCAGTGACGAGTTTGATCACTGTTTACTAACCCTGTTCCCGGCGCGTTTGTGACGTCAGGCGGTGACGCAGCAGAAAAGAGAGAAAGGAGTGTACTTCACTGGCAATGGGAAAAGAGACAATCAGCAACTAAAAGTGGGTCTTCCTGGGTCTGAAAAACCTGCGTCAACGCGCTAACTCCAGTGGAAAAGGGGTGTAACTGTTCTGTCAACTGATAGATTCAAATCTTCAATTTTAAGGAGTCAGCCCTAAAACATGACATATAAGCAGGTGGATTCTTCCCTCCTGGCCCAGAACTTCCTGTTTTTGTCTTTGTCAGAGTAGATTTTCAAACTGTGGGAGCAGCTTTCACTAGTTTGAAGTTAGGGGTTGCCGCCTGCCCACGTCCAAACATCATTAAAAAAGCAGGAACATAGAACAGCTGTAGAGGATGAGGCATCTTCGTCAGTGAAACATTAATCTCATTCTGTGAGACGGTTTATCTGCTCTCACCACAGCCTGTGAAAGCAGAGCGGCCTTGGATCGAATTATTTTTTGTCCCTCTTCTATCCACATCCACGGTGTAAACATGTTCTGAACACCATCTTCTTACATTACATTGAGTGCCTTAGATTTGATCCTGTATTGATTTTGCGTTTTAAATCATCTGACATTATGCAGCGCGGAGGGAGCACTCAGATGAGTGAGCGACCCTGACATGTACCGAGGTGTAGATTCTCCAGAAGGGTGTCTGAGTTCAAGGTTTCCTGTGCTCCGTTGTCTCTGAGTCTCTTTCACTAACTCTCTACACGTCCTCTCTGTGTGTTCCAGGTTCAACTGATCCACTACAATCATGAGCTGTACACAAACTACACAGAAGCTGCTAAGAGCCCCAATGGACTGGTCATAGTGTCTATATTCATGAAGGTAAGACTCCTATATGTTTAATCACTGCCACGTTGAAGCTTTATTCACACAGTTTTCAGAACAGTTGGAAATGCAAACAGAAAACGAATCCTTGCATTGGACAGGAGTATTTTTCTTGTCTCTAAAGATAACATGCTTGGCTTTACAGGGACTTTGACCTGATGTAATTCGTGTTTAAGCTTTACAGGAACATGTAGTGCAAACTAGAACAAGGCTGAACATCCTGTTCAGTACAGACGAGACTCAATTAAACATGGACCAAATGTTCAGTCAAGCGTTTCTGCTTTGTCACAAACATGAAGGGGTGTTTGCCTCTTTATCCCATCACTTTTATAGCTTCGGAGGCAGCGTGTAGTCTAAATTGATCCTAAATGAAATAGCGATAGCATGCATTCTTGTTGGGTTCCGCTTCTGTCTACGGTGTCATCACGTAGTAGGTTTGCTAATGCCGTCATAATGTTAGGTTAAACGTGCAGGCAGTTGGAGGCGACTGAGATCCAGCCACAACATGCTTTCTCAAATAGTCCCATTTAAATTAATCTGAAATAAAAAATAGAATTGCAGAACTAAAAATAATGCAGAAGCTTTAGGCTGTGCAGATTTCAGGGATATGAAGCACTGAAAGATACTCTAAGAACTGACATCACAATGAGTAAAAATACAGACGTCCTGATTGATTTCTGTTGCAGAGATGGAAGGGTTAATTGTATCATGGTTGATTCTGCTTCATTAGTATTCTGATCCACGAACCTTTAAGACTCTAAATAGGCCGATTCTCGTTGTTTGCATCCAGTTGCCACATATTGGTTTAACAGAAATCTGTCAGGAGCTAAATTATCCCTCAGCACATCGCTCCGCTCTCCTGCTCCTCTGTGTCTGCCTGAAATCTTCTAAACGTTCAGCTCAAGAGCTCACATCTCACAAACAATTAGCAATCCAATTATCCTGCTGAGTGAAACATTGTGCTTCCTGGCTTTGTGTCAGCGGCGGTGGCAGTGCTCCCTGTCTCTTTGTTGTATGAGAGGTCTCCATCTTGAATGAGAGGCTCAGGGATCAGAGAGGCCACCGATGTCCTCGGCTCTGAAACGTTCTGGCGGAAAAGTTCAGCTGCTAACTGCTAATTAGCTCCCCAATGTCAATGGGAACATCATTTAGTTTTGAGGAGACAGTGGAGACGCTGACCTAGGTCAACCCTCCTCGACTTCCCCCGTCCAACCAGCAGGAAAGCGAGTCAGAGGACGGGTGAGAGAGGAGCTGTGCATGTGGAGTGCAGCAGGTGTGGATGGAGTGTACGACAGTCTGAGGAAATGACTCTGTAACAGGAGCGTGCAGCTCTGCACTGCTGCAGCTGCCAAAGAAAAGATGCTCAACATAATGATACGACTCATATGCTGCTATAAAGAAATACATTTCTTGCATCTTAAAGGTGCAACACATTTTAAGGAAACAGTTGAGTAGTGAAGTCAGGGAGATTTTACAGCGACTACATTTAAGGAAATCTTCATTTTCTGACTGATCTGTTCTCATTCCAAAATTAACACATACCTGTGTTGTGTTACTGGTGTCTCATACAGATCATAGACTGTAGAGAAGAAGTGAACGTAGCCACTGTAGCATCACCCTTTTGTTTGTAAACCCTCCTTTAGAGGCCTCTTGTTTTTGATGACAGGGTGATGTGCATTGTTTCTTTCTTGGTTGACAGGCCGCCATTGTTGTAGCATCTCAATCACAGATGGGTAATCACAGCCCCGCCCTAAAGCATACCCTGCTTTGTTGTCTATTTGTCTCTAAGTAACTAAACTAGCAATTCAGATCATAAAGTCATTAGGAAAGTGTCCTCTGAGATTATAAATCAGGTGAAAAGTAGACTCATTTTCAGATACACTTTAGTGCAATCTGACTTGTATTTGCAACCAGTGGAGTCGCCCCCTGCTGGCCATTTAAGCATGCAGTTTAAATTTTCAAACCCCAGGCGTCATCCACTTCCTGTATACAGTCTTTGGAACAGATCAATGACTGTATATATAGATGGACAACATGTCTCCATTGTACCAAAGTGAGGCCAAAATAGCCCCTGTGATAGGCGCTGCCATCTGGCGATGGTGACGTCATATGGAGCCAGAGACTGCGCATTAGAGATCGGCGAGTGAAGCGACGGTGCCACTTCCGCTAACCCAAACACACACTTTTACCGAAAAAACAGCAAGGATCCCGCACGCCGGCGTGTTTAACAGCAGAACAGCTTCTCTGTGTTGGTCTGAGGTTAACGTTCACAGGTATGGAAACTTCAACTGTAGTGAACGTTTTAATTACGCCTCCTCTCGCCGTTCATCCTCCACTCTGCTAATCCAGAACGGATCGGCTGCAGGAGTCGTATTTGTCAACAGAGCTGTCAATCATCATTTTTACAGCATCAAATAACTAATTAAAACTGAACTTGTCAGAAAAATGAACACTTGGACATAAATCAGCATGATAAGAACTAACTATAGTGACAGAAAGCAATGTTTGACCCATGTCCCATCTGTTAACATGGAGGAGGCGGGCTTTATGAGCTATACTGCTTTTGCTGTAATGTAAACCCATCCAGGGCAATATTAGATGCTCAGAGTTGCTGTGACTGACCAACATAAAGATGGAAGAAGTCCGCTTGAGGTGGCGGGAGCAGTGGATGGTTCAAAAAACATCCACATCATGATGAGTGAATCATGAATGTTTATCCTCCCAGAGCATCTCCTCCTTCTCCCTCATTAAAGATTCCTGAATCTGCATAGGCCCCGCCCACCAGCCGCCCCCTCCATTGCAAAAACAAAACACGTCTCTGCCATCGTTTAGTGGCAACTTGTTGAAACTTGAAATGTAGACATTAAACGTACCCGTTTGTAGTCAGTAGTGAGTTTGCAAAAACGACGGCTGGCTTGCGCATCGCCGAAGTGGTTGCCATAGGTTACACATAATGACATGCATAGCGTCACACCGTCCATAAACAGGATTGGCTCCTTAGGTCTGTGACGTCTCAAACCTGCCGATCTGAAAACATGTTGTTCGGCCTGTCCTTGGTACACTGCAGTTTAACAGCCACAGGCCCAGCCATGGAGACGACTGCTGATGTTGTCCCTGATAGATGGAAAACACCACATGATGTTTACAAGGTGAAACACTTCACTGGAGGGGGTCTGTAAACGTAGTTTTTGTGCATGAACCTAAATCAAACGGTTTCATGTTGAATAACACTGCTCTACCTTTTGCACTTGTGTGAGTCACCATGACAACAAGTTGGTATTTGACAACCCGGGGTGGGAAGGCACTGGAGTGTCTAACAATGCTGCTGACGAGGCTACACTGGAGTTAGTCGAAAGCCTGATGAGTCTCAAAAAGTAGGTATTATCCAAGGAGATTAGAAATCACGCTGACACATGCACTCAGATGCCACCCACTCACATCCAACTGCTTTTTTCTTCTAATGTCTCCCCTCCCACACTGTCTTAAGCGTGTTTGACCCGGTCGGGCTCTTCAGTAGTAGCACTGAGCAGACAGGTGGTCATTAGCAGCATCTCTCTCTGAGCAGAAGCTCCTTTTTCTCACTTTTCAGTGACTCATGCTTTCCACGGCCTCGTCAGATTTCCGGTCCCGTCGCTGTGACTCAGAATGGCAGGAAGGCCCCTGTTCTAGTGGAGGAGTCGTGCGGCACCATTAAGGACAGCAGTGGGTGACTGCAGCTATGTGGGGACATCGCTGGAAACACAATAGAGAGATTCCACACAAGGCTTTTACACTGAATGAAAGGACATTTTTCTCCCTGATTTACTCATCCGTCGATTGATGTAACAGAGAGAAAAATGTGAATCTCCTAGATTTGTCTTTTGGTTACCTTGTGTCTGATTGACATTCAGCCATATGGTGCTAAATCTGTACTTTTCTCACACCTAATGTGCAGACGTTCCTGGAATAAAAGAGACAGATTGACTGAATCCCCTCCGGTGCTTTTCTAGGAAAATGATAAAATGAGCAAGAAGGAAATAAGGAAAACTGGTGAGCAGCTTGAGTGGCTGGTAAAGGCATCATGCCTGAGTGAAGAGCACAGGGAACAGGTCAAAGACTAAGTAATTTCTGTTGCAGTGTGGAGAGGAGGAGGACGAACACATCTCTTTTTAATCACTTCGCCCAAAGACAGCTCCGCAATTAGAGTTGTGAGGTCCAACTGGCCTGAGTGAGTGGAAGATGGAGAGGAGAGGAAGTGAAGAGAGGAGTCAGAGGAGGGCATGGGGAGGATATGAGGTGTGAGGTGCCTCCCCTGGCTATTAGCTTCTCACAGTCGGAAGCCGCTCCACACTTTCTCAGACCTCCCTGAACAATGGAGCGGGTCAGCAGAGAAAGAGTGGAGTCAGGAATTAAAAGAGGCTCCAGAGCTTCTGTGGGAAACTAATGTGAGGCAGTCGGGTGGTTAGTTGTTGTTGCACTGAGATCACTGAATTGTCTTGGTATTGTCTAACATTTAGTGCCATTGCAGGAAGCAGTGCGTCTTTATGTAGCAATGGTAAAGTTAGGATGTGGAGGTCAGGGTGGTGGATCATCATGAAGCCACAAGTCTAAAGTAAATCTGACTTTCATGTAGGAGACCAGAGCTGTGACCCGTCACTGACCACAAACAACATTTGCTTGTAATTATATCTCAGTGACCCGGTTCAGACCTGGTATCAACATGTGGTTTTGGTGATCGGATCACAAGTGGACAGGCTTAACTACAGGTCTGAACGCCCCCAGGACGGATTGAAGACGCATTCAGATCCGATCACTCAGGCCACATACGGAGGTGGTCTGGGACGCATTTATCCACATACGTCTGGTAGTGTGAACACACACGTGTCCTGGGTCACATTAAGCACCACCCACTGCTCACAAAAGACAAAAGATCATGTGAATACGGGGAGACCTCTCCTTTCATTCCTGTCTGATTTAACATTTCTCCGCTGTGTCTCTTAAAAATCGTTTTTTTATTAATGTCTTATGTCACTCCAGCTGTGTAAACGTAGTTTGTGCATGACAGCAGAGTGTGCACGGAAACACAGACAGATCGTGTCTGTGTTTATTCACTGAGAGAGATCATTTCATTTTTTAATACGTGACGATCCTGAACAGACGAGGGAGAGAGACGGCGCGGGCCGGAGATATGATCCAGGAGCAGTTTATCACAGTTTAAAAATCAAGTGATCCACATGAGGTTAATCAGAGTTTTTAATCATGCAGCGCAGTGAGGAGGACACAGATCTGTGTGTGTTTCAGGCTCTGCTCCTGGCTTAATAGCAGTCACCATCTGTCCCGTATTTTCGCGCACAGTTAAAGTATAAACTACATCTTCACATTACATGGTGTGAATGACACGAGCAGGAGCTCTAACCTGCGTGCAGATCATCATAGTTTATAATAACGCAGCGCGGGGAGGAGACCGATGCTTCATGAGCTCCTGCTCGCACCCGCTCCCTCCCTCCACCTCCCCTTTTGCTCGTGTGCAGCAGCTCTCCCCCTCTCTGTGCTGCGAGTCTGCATCACACTTTCTTTCATATGATGTTTTGTATTATTATATGATAATTCTAATGAAGGAGACTGAGCCTCCGTGTTTATTTGCATACCCAGCGGGAAAGTGAGATCCGATCACAAGTGGTCACTGAAGATGAGCTGAGGGGCTTGTTAATGCTAGGTGTGAACTGCAGGCTTACAGCTGTCCACTTGTGATCGGATCACCCGGAACAGGTGCGTAATACCAAATGTGAACAGGGCCAGTGATGCTGACAGAGTTGTTCCAACATGTTAAGTTTACTGGTTTTGTGTCGCTCTGTCCCATTCTTTTGAAGATGATATCTTAGGAACACGTGGAGGTTTTGGCATACTGTATATTTTGCTTTTGTTTGCATACTACATTTACTACATACTACATTTTGGCCAAAAAATCACGTAAATTGACATGTAAATGGACTGTACTTATATAGTGCTTTTCTAGTCTTTGCGACCACTCAAAGCTGCTTTTACACTACATGTCACATTCACCCATTCACACACACACATTCATGCACTGATGGCAGAGGCTGCTACGTAAAGTGTCCAACTGTCAATTTGGAGTTCAGCGTCTTGCCCAAGGACACTTCGACATGTAGCCTGAGGGAGTTTGGGATCGAACCTCCGACCTTCCGATTGAAAGACGACCGACTCTACCACGAAGCTACAGCTGCCCCATGACGTACGGCTGGTATAGAGTGCAGTTTCGAACACAGCCATCCACTTGGACTTCAAAAGGTCATTATATTTGTACGCATGAAAAGACATTATGGGGCATAACTGAAGAATTTAATTGCTAATTTCATCCCCAATTTTACCCAAATGTCTAATAAAGAGGTGGCACTTTTTATCCAAAAGGTAAAAGGTCAACTGCACTACTCCCCATTTTTCCTGTCCCATTTTTTTGAAAAATCCTGTCCGAAAACACGCCTATGAATAATCCAGGGACTAAAACCAACCTCTTTGCACATTGCGCCTCGGTTTGTGCCCAGATTGTGCGCTGTGTAACTACCCTAAATCACTTAGACTGTGTGCCTTCCGTCGTCTAAATAGGGCCCTCTGTCTCTCTTCAGCTGACCTATCAATAAAGGCAAAGAGCCAAAAAAATAATGAATAATTTAAGCTCAATGTTCCAAAATTCAAATTTGTGTACAGCCATAGTATCAGGTAGAATAACTTTATTCTTCAGGGTAAAACTGAGCTACAATGTGACTTCTAATTTCAATTAAACTAAGAATAGCTTTTGTTAATTAGTTAGCTGCATGTGTTTCCAGGGCAACAAATGAAAAATCCACACAATAAAGAGCTCCCAACCCATTAAACTGCACTTCATACTGAAGTGTCTCCTTCCATTGTCACTACCTCCTCTTCAACAATTAGCTACACTTACTGATGTGTCCATGCTCTGAAGCTGGGGAACAATAGTCTGTATGGCGGGGGGAAGAAAGAGGAAAGAAGGGGAAGAAGGGGGAAGGAAGAAAAAGAGGAAAAAGAGAGGAAAAAGAGAGAAAAGGAGAGAAAATGAGGACTCTTAATGGCTCTTCTGCATGTGAAAAGCCCCTCCAGCTCATAATTTTTTATAATAATTCCAGAAATCACCCAAATGTTGAATATTTGTGGTTTCTGTAAATAGGAATTATGGATCCAAAGGTCGCAGGTTCAATCCCTGCCTGGATCAACACAAATTTCACCCAAAGTGCTTTGGATTGTTTAGATTAAATAAGTGAAATAAGTTAAATGAGTTATATGAGTTATATGACATAAGAAAACACTTATTAGTATTCAGATTTAGTAAAATCAATACTATTTGTCATTCTGTATTTTATTATGCATTCATGATGTGCAGGAAAGTGATAGTGTGATTTTCATTTCACCTCAGTTTTTGGTTTTATTGTTTTATAGTTTTATTGACATTAATTCAAAGAACTGTATAAGTTATAAGACATTATTCCGAACTAATGAATTGAAAATATTAGCTTTTATTGTCTCTTTTCCATCTAAGAAAGGGTAATTTTATAGTCACAATATTATGGTACTGTATTGTGTTATCATCTGCATGGTGGGGCAAAAAGCAAAACCTTGTTTGACTCCTGGTTTTACACTGAGATTTAAATAAGTCAAATGAAAGGATTGTTTTAGAAACAAACCACATATTTATTATAAATAGAAAACACAGTGAAAACAAAGACGTCCCACCCCCCAAACCCTCTCTTTCACGCACCCCATCTCCACACGCACGCACACAACATTATAGAATGACAATTAATTGAACACAACAAAATAAATAAGAAAAATTATGCCAAAAATTATTAATCAAATGACTCCAGTAGTGCAAAGAACACAATAGTGAATAAATACAATACCAAAAGAATAAAATACAAATGTCTGCCCTTTTCCACTAAATGTCTTCCAGCCACTGCTCCAGTGGCATCCCTGCATGGGTCTGATAGTAGATGGTCTGTGGCCGCTTTCTTCGGTGGCTACACTTTCTTGGGAGGCTAAAGAGAAGCAGAAACATTAGTATAAAGAATACAACATCAACAATCTGCACATGACAATTTGATATTAGTTTACAAATACCTTCTTAGTATTGAAACCACAGTCACATGTCTGTGGGCCCTTGAACAGAGTTACCTGCCCCCTCAGCTGCATTGGGCATTCCTCAATCTGTAATATTTCATGACAACAAATAAGCAAGTCTCTTTTTAAAAACATTTAGCTTCATCATTTATAACTGTATGCTAATTGCTTTATACAACTCTACCTTCTGATAGAGGTCATGCCACTTCTTCTGGCGGGGAGCAGGCCTGTTTCTTGCATCGGACGGCCAAACACCTGCGGCAGCAAACCTCCGCAGGCATCACATCCATTCATCATCACCCATAGTCCTGTGTTTTTGTTGTGTTGAAGCCATCTGTGGCCAAAGAGGAGAAAAAATGTACACTATCAAATCCCACCATCTTAACACATAATGCTACCATCATAAGATAAGATAAGACAGAACAAAGTCAATGTTAATATAGTATAGATATGTGGAATTAACTTATTCACAACTACTAATAAAACATAGAGATTAAGCATGGAATATAGGGCAAAAATACATAAACGAAGGGTACAACAGGTAAAAGTAAGGGTCAGTAAGGGTCATGTTGTGTGTAATAATTCAAGTTTCATTATAAGTATATATAAGTTATAAGGTCATACTGTAAACAAAACACTGTTACTGTGAAATTGTTATTTAGCCTACCACACAGCAAAACTCCCCATTCTTTTTTAGTAACTGACCCCTCCCTCCACAAGATGTTAATAAATAATCAATAAGCTCATGAAATAGGGCAATGTTATATTCTATATATAAATAACTTAGCCGAAATGGCCTCAACAACGTTAGTATCGAGATGATACGACAACGACTTGCGGAGATACAGGATGCATGACGATGTAACACGACAAAATACAATACAAACATAACTTACGCGTCTCTGACGCTGACAACAATAATCATTGTAGTGACTGAAGACATTGACCGTGTTAACCAAGACGACTGTCGGTCTTTTTTTTTTATATACCGACAACTGGATTTGACACAAAGACGCTAACCACAATGGCGCGAACGATCAATATAATAATATATGGATGACAATAGTTGTATTGATGCCATTTACCTTGAGATTGAGAGCTGAAATTCCGCTTCGAGTTTGAGTTTGCCGCTGCATCCGGTTCCCCGCAGAAAGTTGGACTTGCGTGGCTAAGATTGGCTGAGAGCAGGGAGGGGGGCGGGAGCTAGAAAGCTGAAATCCCCTGAGCGCCATTGGTTGGGAAAGATGAAAATTCTGAAATCCCCGCGACGCGATTGGCTTTGAAAGCTGAAATCGGGAGGACGCGATTGGAAGCTGAGAAACAGTCGGACGGGGGTGCCCGCTACAGCCGCCCTGAAGCCGCCCTAAAAATCTGTATCTGGATCAGGTTAATCCAATCTAGTTTTACTTTGAAAAACCAGCTTTAAAGTAAACTGGATTAGCTGATTAAAAGTGGATTTCCAAATCTAGATAATTCTTATCCAGATTAAACCTTTTGAACAACCGGGCCCAGCTATTATTTAAGGAAATACTGTTGCATTGTTGGATTATATTACATTATTAGTGAGGGATGGTGCAACGTGACACTCACAGTAGAGTGGAAGATAGAGATGTTGTTCCATTCAGCTCTTATTGAGTAAAACTTGTTCTGGTCTGTTATAGAGTCATGTTAGGACAAGAATACAACACATTTTGTCATTGAAAGCATGGATTATTTTCTGTCATGGCAGCAGTGTGTCTGTGAGCTGTTTTTAATACTTTCTTGACAGTGGGAGCTTTTATTTTACAGAAGGCAAAGCAGCAGCACAACAGAGTGCACAAGCCTCTGACTGTGACGATACATCACTGCGTTTAGATATTATCCTGTAAAATACTGAACTGTAGAACACGTGTTGTTTCATTTATTAAATATGTTTTTAAAAATGTAACCTCACGCTTTTGTACCCTCTCTTTCACTCTTTTTAATCCAGATTGCTGAGACGTCAAACTCGTTCCTGAATCGGATGCTGAACAGAGACACCATCACAAGAATAACATATAAAAGTAAGTGGCCACGTTTAGATGTCTGAAATAGATGGTTCTGAAACAACCCACGCCTCCTGACGGCTTCATTTTTCTGTGTCGACGCTCTAAGAGAGATAAGATTAAGATGGTGGAGACTTTTTCCTTAGCCTATCCAAAAACCAAAACACAAGAGCTAAACTGTGAGGAAATTAAAAAACAGTATCTTTATCTTCTCTAACATAACCTATAATCATAAATAAATTAGCATTTCAGGCTAACTATCTTAGTAGTTACCATCAGCAACTAGCAACATTTGCGTGCAAAACTTGCACATCCACTGTTTTAGTATTTTTCCGCTGCTGAGAGCCGGTCTCGGAGGTTGTTTTGCTAACATTAGCAGCTCTGCTCTGCTTGGATATGGGAAAGTTTCACTGCAGCAGCTCCAGCTAATGTTATTCAATGCCAAACATAATATTCCTGAGGTCTCGTAACACTAAAAATGAACAAGTAAGCAGCCAAACAGCATCACTATCAAATACCAGACCAATTTAGCCAATTTAGCCATTATAGCAGGGAAAAAACTCTATATTGTAAACAAGATCAGAGATTTTCATGTGTTGCATTCATCATCACCCGTTGAGGAATCTTGTTTTTTGCCGGGGACATGTAGCATCCTGTGTTAGCGCCTGGCTCAGGGCCGGTAACAAAAAGAGCAAAAGCAATCAGACAGAGATTTAATTTAACTTAAATTAACAAACATATCAGATAACTAATGTGATATGAGAATATGTGCTTAATCATTCATGTCTGAAGTGTGTGGATGTGGATGGAGTGGAAATGTTGTACCATGCATGCAGCAAACCAAACAAAGGAAAATGGTTGAGGAGGATGCAGCAGGCCCAGCTGAGTGAGAGATGCTCAGGTGGGCAGGATCAGATAACAACACTCAAAGCTCCCCCTACATGGCAGCTCCCAGTACCTGAAATACACAAGCAAACAGTACAGGCAGACAGACTGGGAGGGGATCGTCACACATGCATGAGGCAATTAAGAACATAGATGAGACCCTTTTACAGGATTCTCCTCGAAGAAGGAGTTGTTTCTATCAAACTAATGAAGCTAGATTGGTAAGCTAACCAAATATTCTGCCAACAACAGCTGTGATTTCAGTTTGCAAAAGTGGCGTTTGCTGGCCAGACATTCTGCTTCGTGGACTGGTATCAAGAATCTGTGGTGAGCCCAGTTAAAGAATCTTTTTTCAGCTGTAGCTAGCTAACTAATAAGCTAATTTTAGCTTCATTTAGCTTCATTTTAGCACCATTTGTTTCATGTTCAGCCATTTTTAAACTGGGGCTGCAGTTGAAAAGTCCTTTTTGGTTAGGAAGGTTCCTAACAGAGTGAAACAACCCGGAAGTGTTTAAGTGTCGGCCACGATAAATGATGAGGGAAGGAGCTTCACTGCTTCCTTTATTATCTCCTTTAGCATAGGAAACACTGGAAGTTAATGTATAGAGCAGATTTCAGCAACAAGACAAGTCAAAGTGCTTTACACAGAACAACAAGAGCAAAGAAACACGTCATTAAACAAGACATTAAAAAGCAAAGTGAAGATCAAATAAGAACAGCTAAAACAGAAGCCTAAATATAAAAAAATAAGAGTAAAAGCTAGAGTGCAGATATAAATAATTACAACAGTTATTAAAATAGTTAAATAAAAGGCAGCTGTGAACAGGTGAGCCCAGCAGACCTGCATGTTTCTGGGAGTTTGTGCCAGATATACTGAGCATAAAAACAGAACGCTGCTTCTCCATGTTTGGTTCTTACTCTGGGGACAGAAAGTAGACCTGTCCCTGACGACCTGGTGGGTCGGGATGGTGACCCATAATTCCTTGCGCCAACATTTAGTGACGCACCTCTCAGCATCAATGATCACATGCATCAACATGACAGAAAGTAGATTTATATTCAAATGCCAACTTGATTGGATTAAACAGTTATTTTCAAACAATCAAACTTATGATTCATGTGGACTAACTTATTTTCCTTTTTTATTTAATCCCCACCTCCAATGAATCAATCGATCAATAAATCAAACTGCATTTGTGTCTCTACTGTCCATCATAAATATGATAAATAAATAAGTAATCATCTGTGACGGTGGAGTGTGTTAGTTTGCAGTTTTGTTTCTTCTTATAGTGAGACAGAACAAGTGTAAACTGCAGTAATATATCGGTTATACAAATGAGGTAAAAGAAAACAGAATACGATTATGCAACATAAACACAGTAAAATAAGTGATTTAAAACATTCATAAAGTCATTAATTTAATAATTTTTAATCTTAAACAGGCTGCAGAAGTTTGAAGTGCTCATTTAGAGATAAGTACACTTCAGGTGCTCTCAGGTCCTCACGCCTGGATCCCACAGGATCCGTGTCCGCCGCATTCCATCTGCGCCGTGGTTCTGGTTTGTCAGACGGCACGAGCCCTCGCCCACTGGAAGCGTGACTGGTCTACAGCGCAGCGCAGCGCTGGCCTAAGCAGCTGGATTCGCAAGGTCACAAGATTGCACGAAAATTGCGAAATCACACGCTAACATCAACGTTAAACAGAGCAACACACAAACAACAGTTCAGTTTGCACCTCCGAGGTTGATTATTTGCTCATCCGGAGATCATTCTGTGATTTTTGGGCTCAAGATTTCAGTGTGTTGTTGTTATGAAAACGGAAAAAACGGGAGTCTGTACCAGTCTGTGGATAGTGTTTTATTTTGAAATGACCGGATGCTGTATGCAGTTTTCATGTGTGACTTCCTGTTTGGAACGATCTATTCAGTTCAGCTTGACGCGTGCTTGAAGCGGCCTCCGTCAAAAATAGACTCACCGCATATCTTTAGCGGAGCAGAGCGGAGAGATGCTTCTGGGACACGCCGGAGACGCAGCACGTGCTGTGGAATCACAAGCATTGACTTGAATGGCCACGATCGACACACGGAACGTAAACGTAACTGTAAACATCTTAATGAGGTCACATTTATCACAGAGTTGTCCATGTATTTATGACTGCATGAAACAACACGGTAAGATAGCACCGGGCGATAGACGGGCTCTTTGTCCATCATGGGTAGATTGTAGTTATTTACACGGCAGAACCACGTGACATCACTCACATCCGCAGTCGTCTCCTCCTCACACCTTTCCTTGACCTCATGACGTTTTCCATCAAGGGAAAGTGGTTAGGAAAAGACGGGGGTCATTTTTTTTTTACTTTTCGGCCGCAGCCAGAACTCTCTTAAAGGATTTTAAATATTCACATGATGTAAATACATGAAATCAAACTGAGAGATTTTAGGCTACAAGAAGCCAGATTCCTTAGCAGCATACTGTATTCGCTTTATTGCATACATTAGTGTATGTTTATTTGTATCTCTTACAGCCTCAAGGAGACATCCTCAACACGTGGAGAAATCCAGAGCTTGAAAGACCAGCCGTGCCCAATAATGGTTACTTAGCTATGTAATATCATTTACTCTATTCAACTGTTAAAACATCATTAGACAATTTTAAAGTGGTAATTTAAGAGATACTGCAGGACAGGATGATGGGAACTCCTGATAGCTGGAGGAGTGTGTTGCTGTGGCAGCATGTTAGGCAGCAGTCGACAGCTGCTCTCCAGAGGTTTCCCTCTGCCAGACTGCCATACTGGATAGGTGGCATCGGCACGCACATCGCCCGGGGCTAGCTCGCAAAAAGAGACAAATAATTGGATTAATGGGGGGAGCATTGTGCGGCTAGATAAACGCACTGACCCCTTGTGGCTGGGAGGAGTCTCCGAGGCACCAAGGCTGCAGGCGGGGAGAGGGAGGGGTCCTCAGGGTCCAGCCGGAGGAGCTGGAGAGGAGCATGGATTCTGACAGCTGTCAAAACTCTCTCAGATACACTGTCTCACATATGCTGAATCACACACACACACAGTCACACACACCGCCCCCTCATGGGTCCTCAGGCAGATCCCTCTAACAGCCAGTGATGCTGCCGGCCTTTTAAGAGCACATATGTACACACATGCAAACACAAAGATGCATTCAAAGCATCAAAAGATAATGATGTATTTCAAACACACTTAAATGACAGCTACATAGCTACTCACCACAGATGGAGAGGATCAGAGGAGAGGTCTTTACAGGGATTTTCTCATATTAAGTCTATCATGCTCTTTATTGAATAGTGATTCAGGGCACAGTCGAATTAGCAATAAAGCTGCAGAGGTCCTGCACAGTGACCTCGTCCCAATAGGCAGTCGGTTTGTCCGCGAGGCCCAACAGATGACACGTTATTGAGAGCGTGCTGCTGGAGTGTGAAGAGGAAGAGAGCTGCAGTCTGTCTAATTAGCGACCTGACAGAGGAGACAGTTTGGATAAAAGAGGTTTTGTGCTCCAACACCAACAGCCTGTCATTCACAGAGCACTGAATGATATGTGAAGTAAGAAGTGAGAAAAATGTGTTATGACAGACGAGCTCGGTGCTTGATGAGAAGTGGGGGGGGACGAGTTTACAGCCTGCACACTAAGAGGAGGATGTATGAGGTAAACTCGCTAATATGGAAGCAGGGAAACAGGAATAAATGGGAGAGGACCCCAATGCAGGCTGCTAAATCCAAACAGGTGCTGATTTATTTTCACAGAACCAAAGGTACAAAAAGGCTGTTCGGATGGGAAGCGTTAGAACCACAGAAATGTAGAATCTGTAGGCAGGGGATTTCAGGGACGGCAAGTCCTCTGGTTGTCGTTTGTAGTACGCTTGTAGTCCGAATATATATTGACCAATCACGTATCAGCAGGCCGCGGCGCATGCAGGAAAAACAGTCTGTGAAAAACACTCCCAGCAGCGCTCATCTGATGATGATTTAGCTTCTTATTAATGTCTATAAACAGACATCTGCAGCAAGTTCAGCTAGATCAAAAAGCTGCTCAGCATTCAGATTTCCTGAATTCCTTGAATGCATTATAAATGATGGCTCCGCCCTCCGTCTCATGTTAAAGTAGTTTCCTTCTCCTCTTGAGGACAGACCTGACAAGGCTTCATGTTGACTTGTTCCTAATCTGCATCATGATGTTGTTATTTCAGCAAACTGAAGAGCCGTTAATTAAAGTCGATCACAAGAAAATCTGTTTCTGTTTGGGCTTCATCCCGCTGAAGTAAGCCAGAGTGCAGCCTCTGTGTAACTTACTGTTACAGTGAGACTGAGACTCAGCACAGACAGATGAACGGGCGCTCCTCCGGGGGATGGGACGAACCAAGAGATGACAGCGTTTATTTAGCAGACGTATCTGGAGGGAGAATTTACCTTCACTTTGATCCGAACACACGGTCGCTTTTCAAGCTGCTAACTGGGTCGTAAACAATGCAGCGCACGGAGAAGGAAGTCTGGGCTGGAAGTTGTGTATCACTAACCGCTGGCTGAACCGGACACGGCCGACATGTTCACCATTGTCCCAAGAGGCCAAATCGTCTCAGACGATGGGTTCTGAGATTGAGGCGAGGCAGACAAACACACAAGGGCAGAGTGAGGTAACTGTAACCAGAGAACACGTCATTAACACAAAACCAAACTGAATAATGGAATGAATGAAATATGAGAACCTACAAGCTCGACGAGACTTTGAACCATGAGAGAAAATGTCCTTTCTGATATTCCTCCAATGTTTATTTCTACCTCTGTAACACATTTTGTTGAACATGAGTGAATAAAATGTGGCTCCTCCTGACAGCCGTCTACAAGGTTGATACACAAGACGAGAACAGAACATAGAGTTTTCTGTAAGGGCTTTAGTTTTGTGAAACATCCAGACAAGTTGCGTACAGTCTGAGGAGAAAGATCATCCTCTGATTAATCAGATCTTCTCTCTGTTTCATTCAAAGATTTATAGCTACAGTACTATATTGTATTATTTTCTGGCGAAACGTTAAATGTCTTATTTTTGTTTCTCTCCTCAGACGACGCATATCTACTGACCGGCCTGAACATCGAGGAGATTTACCCGGAGACGAGTAGTTTTATCACATATGATGGATCGATGACCATCCCTCCGTGCTTTGAGACAGCCACATGGATCCTGATGAACAAGCCGGTGTACCTCACACGCATGCAGGTGAGCCTCAGCCCGCACAGCCACACCTGAAAAAGAACTCCCAGAATTCACTGGGGATTGTCTGTCTCAGCCGAGGATTTTCTCCTGTGGAACATGTCAGCCCACACGAGGCTTTAACCCTAAATTCCTCCATACAGTCCTTCTGGGAAAATAATGCAGGGGATCAAAACGACCTGCTCACCTTTAACTCAACGGCTTCTTTTCTGCTTCACCGTCTCTGTCTTTGTCTTAGATGCACTCCTTGCGGCTGCTGAGCCAGAACCAGCCGTCTCAGATCTTCCTGAGCATGAGCGACAACGTGCGTCCGGTCCAGCCGCTGAACAACCGCTGCATCCGCACCAACATCAACTTCAGCATGCAGGGCAAAGACTGCCCTAACAACAGGGCTCAGAAGCTCCAATACCGAGGTACAAAACACGACATGCATCCCTCTTTCCTTCTTGACTCTTTTATTATGTTTTTGTGTTTTATCTTTAATCTAATCATTTGTGTTCGTTTGGGTTTACATTTTCCATTTTTCCATATAGCTCATGACGTTAGCACACTTACAACACACTAACAAGAAAGTTTTACTCTTCCCTGGTTTTCGGTAAGACATACGAAGTCAATGGAGCTGTCAGTAGATCAGGGGCCGGATTCACAAACATATTCTTAAGATAAAACTTTGTGAGATAAAAATCTAGGAAGTTTGTAAGAATGTTCTTAAGTGCAATTCACTATTATTTTCGTAAGAACATTTCGTACGAACTTCTTTATTTTCTTACTTACGAACTTCTTAGATGACATAAGCTGTGTATATAAATTAGGCGTTTCATTATTGACTATAAAGGACCAAAATGTTATTTTAATTTATTAAAATAAGGATCAACAATATATTACAATAAAAGTAATAATAATAATAATAACAATATGTATCTGTCCGTTGATTCATAATAAACCTTGAATGAACTGTAGTTAATTGATTTAATTAAACAGGAACCTTCAAGTACAGGAAATCATTCAAACATTAGTTACTGGCTGTGGTTAAGGCCCTTTAAATGTTAACTGATTTGCTAGCTTAACTTTAGTAGATATGACATGTGCACCATAAACAATAGTGACATGCTAACATTCTGAATAAATATATAACTAAATGCTCGCTATTGTAAGTGAACCTAATAAAACTGAAGTTCAGTGAATTGATCGTCTAAAATATGTTGACATGAATGAATGTCGAGGCTGACCGTTTCACTGTCACAATTTTAAGACATATGTTGGGTCACCTTAAAGTTGTGAAGAAACTAAAGAAGAAATTTAAGAACTTTGCTTTCAAGAATTTCATGTATTGGTAAGTTTTTTCTTATGAAGAAAAATAAGAAGAAAGTTAGGCAAATAAACATAAGAACTTTTTCAGGAATATACATTTTTCTTACTTTTTTCTTAAAACTAAAGTTAAGAAGAAAATTGCACTTAAGAAGATTAGTTTTCCAAAGAATGCTTCGAATCCGGCGCCATGTCGGCTGCAGAGAAGCCCTCAGTTTAGCTGGGTTATCTGAACCGCCTCTGTTTCAGAAGGTCGTTTTAAAGTTTAGAAATAACAAAACAATTCTGATTTACTAATGTGGAGGCGCTTTTGCACAGAGAAGGCTGCTTTCTTAAACTAACAACTTTTAAAAGGAAGATTTAACATTATTATTGACTGTTCACTGATGCTCTGCTACGTGTGCTGCAGACAGTGCTCAGAGGATTGTAAACTACAGAGTCGAGCGCCCTCTGCTGGACAATCTACATGATGCAGCGTTTCCTGCATTAGATGTTCTCTAAAGAAAGTTTTCATATCTATAAAAAAGTGCACTATATCTGTGATAGGCCAATATTGACCCAATAAAATATCAGCTAATTAATGTATACAAATGTAGACCATTGTTTTTAAAAGCATTGCGAGGGAAGGTCTCACTTCAAATCTCTTTATTTGCTAAACTCAAAGTTGTAGAGGCTCCTGAGATAAATATCCACGACTATATACATCCTGTCAGACTCTGAGAAGATGTTATTTTTGGTCAGTAAGCGTGAAAATTATTACTCAGAAAACTCTCAGCTTCAGGAGGGAAATATTGCTCCTGAATGGCCCGGATGTAATTTGTTTTAGATATCACATCCACATTAATTTCAGGGGATTGTTGCTTCAGCTACACTCATAATTAATAAACTCAATATCAAGTTTGAGTGCCGAGCTGGGACTCGGCTCTTGTATGTATGTAGTCTACATATTGAAGTGCGAAAGAGAAGGAGGAGGAAGAGCCGGCTGTAGAAAGTCTGAACACCTGTTTGCAGCTGACTGACAGACCTGGCGGTTGGAGGTAGAAAACCAGCTTGTCACAGCTCACTGCAACCTGCAGCCTGTCATCTCTCCTCTGTTTCAGGCAACATCTATCTGGGCAACTGCTGCACAGAATGTTGAATTTCAGTCCTGAAGCGTAAATATGTTAAAGGAGAAGAGGTACCCCTCCCCCCCCCAGTCCCTGCTATTCATTGTGTTATTTTTGCTCAGGGTTTACTGTACTGTGGCCGACACACACCGTGATCGTCTCTCTGTCTGCATCTCTCTCTCATTCCCTCTCTGTTCTGCTCCACTCCACCCCCTCCCCCCTCCTTTAAAGATGAAATTCTTATTCTGTGCAGCAGTTGTGGGAGATTTCAACCCTCCCCACCCGTCTCAGACCTTCCTGATCGCCGAACAAACGCACACACTAGAGACCTTTGGGGAGCAAAGCTAAAAACAAAAACACACAGAGGCAGAGCTGTTGTTTAATTGTTGGGGGATTTAAAGACCTTCAGGATAAAGCGGGAGAGGAGGTGGGGGTCTCATTAAGAGGGGAAATACGCCTCTTTGGTGATTTGTGTAAGGTCAACCTTCAGAGTGGGAGACACATCCTCCCTCCCCAGAGAGGAGATCATCGGTGTATCTGAATGAGAAATCAGCTCCTCGTGTGCACATGTGTTTGTTTCCTGTTTTTATTTTCCACACCTGAGGAGGAAGTCTGGTTCTGACAACACGCTCCATTAAACTCTGTCTTTACAGAGGTGGGAGTAACACTTGGTAACTGTTCTGTGGTAGTTTTCAGCTATCTGTAGTGTATTTTTCTGACAACTTACTTTCACCATTTTTTTACTTTGTCCATAACGGGCCCGTTACTTTGGCTTTCTTTGCATCGCTGCCTTCCCAACATCAGGACTGATTTCAACCTAAATGGATGGAACAATAACATAGAGAAAGAAGATTCCTTGGCATATTCATCTGTGCATACCACACATGACGGATGAAACACGACAAGAAGAGTGTAAAAGATGCGCCTTATCAAGATAAAACAGACAGAGAGGGAAACAGGAGCGTGGAGAAGAGACGTCTAGTGAATGTGGTGTCTGTGAGCCACAGGGAGAACTTGGAGCCACGTGCATTAAAGTGAAGCCGCCAACATGGCCGATGACCAGCAGCAAGACACATTGGAGTAATGCTGCACGATATTAGGAAAAACTGACATTGCGATATCTTTTTGTTCTGCGATGTTTATTGCGATTTTAAAAATACAGGAAATCACACCAGTGTGTTTTCATGTCCAACAACAATTAACAATGATTGTTAAAGAGGGAGAAGGAGGAGATGCTTTGGGAGGATTTTTACACACGTTTCTTTATAAAATAAATACAAAGACTTGTGTGCTGCAGTTGCATTACTTATGTCATTATATTATTTATAACGGTGTTCTGATGTTTTATCGCCGTGATCAGCCCAGTGACGAAACAAAATCTCATTGTCTCCTACTTCCTGTTTGCACACGCAACCTCCCCCGTGTGTGCGCTGCCGGTGTAGCCGCTGAAAGTAAACACTCTGCGGCACATACGCTCCGTTTATGTAGCCGCAGCATGAACCAGCACCAGAACGAGGTGCCACTGCTAACGGGAATACTCTCACATATAAGCCACCTCGCGCAACGGAGGCAGGTGTCGTGATGAGTGACCGCCGTTAGCTAGAGATATCTAACAATTTCATTTAGCAGACGCTTTTGTCCAAAGCGACCTACATCTGACCGAGCTCATGTTTTCACCGATGAATCTCTGACGAACCGTGATTGTATGTCCCGTCGGGAGAAGAACCAGAGGCTGTTGCTGACGGTGAACCCGATGCACCTTCAGTCCTGCACGGTCCTGGTTTCGACATCCCATCCTGAACTCCATGATATCGCTTGCAACATAATCCTCCTGTCGACAATGAGCACTACAGTAGACAGCATTTTTCGTGACCGATGCAGAAACGAAGTCCCGTCTCTTCATCTGCACAAAACGCACCCAGGCTCGAAAGCTCGCTCTGTTGCTCTTCCTGTCAGGAGAACGGCGTCTTCACACGCTGTGATTGAGATGAGCTGGGGGTGCCCGAACCCTAAGAGACCCGTTATTGTGTGACCTGGAACCGTCTTTTATTTGAAAGCCTGACCCCGGCCAAGCGAAACAGACCCAGCTGATTAATATGAACAAGTTACCGTTAGTCAGCTGTCAAAACAAAACTTTTTGTCCTACCTGTGCGACGCAGCCTTATCCCCTGAGCCTGTCCGTGCATAGAATCCATCCTCCACCAAGAAAGTTCATAAAACACATCTAGCACTAAACTAAACAAAGTTAATGTTCATTATTTGCACATATTGTTCTTTGATTTGAAGTTTAAATGGTTTCAGTTGAATATTTCCCAAATACAGTATGAGGTGAGGGACACGTCTTACTGTATACAGTGAGGACATTAAACAGCCTGGACGCTGCACTGTGACTGCAGTAAAGATGCTTTTAAAGTGTTTTTATAAACAAACTTTTTACTGTTTTTCCACCTGTTCTTTCAAATCACAATGTATATTCATGTTTCTGGCGCCTCCTTGTTTTGGTTGTAATTTTCTCTCTCAAGGCTGCCACTCAAAACACGAAGACACCAAATCACCACACACACCTCGCACCATTCAGCCGGGTGCCATTCCTTTTTAAATTGCATGTTATCGCTGAAGATGAAATATGGTGTGTGCGGGGGGCGGGGGGTGAATAATGCCGGGGAATGTTTGAACTGTGCAGAGTGCTGCATATATAAATCAGAATTCTCACTCCTGTCCTTCTCCTCTCTTCCAGTGAACGAGTGGTTGCTAAAGTAGCCTCCCTTGGATGAGCATGGAGATGAGTGTCAGAGAGAAGGAGCGGGGCGAGGCGAGGAGGTGGAGGTGGAGGAGGAGGAGGAGGTGGAGGAGGAAGGGAGGATGTGAAACTGGTCTGCATCTCATCTCAGATTTCTTCATGGCATTGTATAAAGACACCGGACATTATATGAATTAAGGAACTTTGTACTGCGAGCAAAGAGACTCTTCTTTTCATACATTGAGAACAGTTTGAACCCTCGATCTTACACATGCTAACAAGCCCTTTCCCCCACTGTACAACTATATCTATACGGACATTTTGATACTTTTTTGGGAGAAAACCAAAAAAAAAAAAGACCCTTGGAAATGAAAAAAAACATCCAGGAAGCATTTATTTGATAGCCTCCCGACCACTAGGACAACGTTGGGACTTTAAAGCCTTTGTACATAAAATTGTCGCTATCAGTGGGAAACTCCAAGGACTAAGTCACTGCCCCCATCCCGCCGGTGAAGACGACACTCACATGGACGTTTCATTACAGTCACCAACAAGGCATGCAATCAGAAAACCCTGCAGAAAGGGAGCACAGCCTTACCTTCTCATCTCCAAAACCAAGAGTCATCTCACGGGAGACGAGCATATATCTACCGGCTTTCTTACGGCCTCAGAGCAACCATTGTCTTGGCCTCGTTTGTACATATTATAATTATCAATACTGCAGAAAAATGAATATGTAAAGAAAAGTAATGAATTAACAGTCAAAAGATATATAAAGAGGATTTTAAAAAAAGACAAAAAGTTGAGATTTTAAAAAGCTTGGCGCACTTTGAATTCTGGAGCAGTCTGAGCTGATGCCTTTTTTCTGTTTTCTTGTTTACAATGGTCATACACTGTGTTTGAGTAATGTTATCAGCCCAATAAATGTGTCTGGAAAGTTCACTTTGGAAAATGCTTCACTATATGAGGATCTGACCTAATGTACCTGTACCTGTTTTGTACTGTTCCATATTAAATGTGTTGATATGTCAATACTCCTCCTCAGAGGCATGCTCAATAACACAATGCAGATAGCAGAGAAGCTTGTTGCTCCCTGAGACCTCTGAATGAATGACGTGGGATCTGGAGTTGTTTTAGCAAAGCTTTCATTACAACCTAAAATGTGCGAGCGGATTTCAGTGAATACTCCAGTGCACAGATCAATAGCATCGCCCTTTAGCCTTTTTAAAATACACTTGTTTCTTCTTCTCCACAAAAGCAGCTACTGTTTCAGAGCAAAGAAGAGCAGAGCGCTGTTAGCAAAAAATGTAACGTTTTCAAGTTAAGATAATATTTTCTATTTACAGATTTTACATAAAAATGTAGAAGAGAGGTTTTAGTACAGGAAGTGTTCTGGTTTCTGTTTGTAGTCTGAGTCGTATTGACCAATCACGTTTCGGCAGGCTGCGGTGTATACAGGAAAACAGTCTGTGTGGAGAAAGCTGGCGGAACATCAGCGTCATCTGACAACGATTTAGCTTCTTATTAATCTCTATGAACACACATCTGCATGCTAACAGCTAACAGCTAACAATCTGTTCTAGATCAAAAATTCAACCTGAGACAAATTCCCTTGACGCTGTCACAAAAGCCGTTCAGTATTTAGATTTCCCAACTTCCTTGAATGCATCAAATGATGACTCCGCCCTCCGTCTCATGTTAAAGTAGTTTTCTTCTCCTCTTGAGGACAGACCTGACAAAGCTTCATGTTGACTTGTTCCTAATCTGCATCATGATGTTGTTATTTCAGCAAACTGAAGAGCCATTAATTAAAGTCAATCACAAGAAAATCTGTTTCTGTTTGGGCTTCATCCCGCTGAAGTAAGCCAGAGTGCAGCCTCTGTGTAACTTACTGTTTACAGTGAAACTGAGACTCAGCACAGACAGATGAACGGGTGCTCCTCCAGGGGATGGGACGAACCGAGAGATGACAGCGTTTATTTAGCAGACATATCTGGAGGGAGAATTTACCTTCACTTTGATCTGAACACACGGTCGCTTCTCAAGCTGCTCCTAAAACGGAATGCTAGACATGTTCGCCGTTGCTCCCAGACGTTATATATCGTCGTCTGACTACAGCCACTGAATTCCAAGATTGAGATGATTTAAACTGGTGAAACCTCGAAATAAAGTATTTGTTAAAAATCAGGGTTCTCTAACTCTGACAGAAACAGGAAGTCAGGACATTAGCTTAGATTGTTTCCAGGTGCTCTATTTTAGGGTTGCAAAACTTCAGTGGGCTGAGCCATTTAGTGCAATAACATAACATCAATACAGGGTTAGTAGAATAGCTTACATCTGTTAAATAAAAACATTATTATGTATATATTTTAAATTAAACTAGTATAGAAGTTATATTATCTGAATCAGTATCAGGGGAGAAATAAAGGCTATAGTAACATCTCTAATGGGATAGTTTCCTGCTGAAACAGATGCAGTGTTACAGTCTGGCTTTCTCTCCGTTGTTTGCGTGATACAACTGAAGTTTATGAGCCACGCACAGAGGAAGTTCCACCAGGGTTACCGTGACCTGTCACAGTCTTTCAAATCACTTCAGCGGTCTACAGGGACAAGAGGAACCTCCTCTTCTGTCCTGATGAGGGCACATGCCTCAGAATACAGGTCAAATCCACAATATCTCTCTGCAGCAGGCTGAAGAACAAGTGAGCCATGACTCTGAAAGGTACACTCAGAGGATATCGAAGGTTGAGGCAAAGGGATAAAACACGTCATGTCAGTGAAATAAATTATAATAAGTAAGGATTGGAGCAATTCCTGGACTTACGGTGAGTTTGATGTTCTCTTTTAAAAGGAATACATTTAGACTTCTTGTTTCAACACGATAATGCCCCCGTGAGCAAACGCAGCTCTATAAAGGAATGCTTTTCTCAGGTCGGTGTGGAAAAACCTGACCGACCTGCTCCCAGTCCTGACCTCCACCTCATCCAACACCTTTGGACAGAGATGTGGACTTGAGACTTAGTGACTTGGACTCAAGTCGACTCATCACTATTTTGATGACTTGTGACTTGACTTGACAAAAAATAAATGACTTGAGCCTCGACAGGCTGTTAAATGTTAAATGTAAAATGATCAAATTCAGTGTTGTCAAGTTTCTGTCTAACTATCAAGTATGTACGCAGCGCAAACTGGGAATCATGATTAGACGACTCAAAAAGCTCCCCGGTGTGTGATTGTCATGATTGGATGACTGGCTGTCAGTCAAACTCAAGAGAAGCCTCATCAGTCGTACTCGTTACTACTTAACACGGTCTCAGAGCAGACCATCATCATGGCTGCGTCTGTGCCAAGATAACACAGATACAATTCACTGTCATACTTTTTGGACAGGTTATATAAATTGGCCAATAATATTATTATTAGACGGGCTGCTAACAGCTTGTCTTTTCTCTTTGTAAAGACCGGATAGTGCAGGTAAGAGTGCTGGATCTTGGGTGGAAAAAAGTGACTTGACTTGGGACTTGACTTGCCCAAGAAAAAATGACTCGAGACTTGCTTGTGACTTGGACCAAATGACTTGAGACTTACTTGGGGCTTGAGCAAAGATGACTTGGTTACAACAATGCCTTTAGATGACCTAAACACTGATTTGGGTTATTATTATAGGTTGGGAATGCAAATCTCGAGAGGGTTTGTGGACATTTGAACCCAGAAGTCAGACCAAACTTTTCCTGCACAGCTGCTTCAGACGCTCTGACACCAAATCCATTTACACATTTAAATATACTGCTTCATAATTACATTGTGGTCGACTCCACTGAACTGCAATGCCCCTTCAAATAGGCCTACAATGAGAATCTTCCCCGCAGTTCTTAAGTTATGGCATTGCACTTGATTGTTCTTTCCTAAACAATCAAAGTAGTTACACTGACTAACTCCAGCAAAAGGGAGCGGGATTGTAAGAATTTGTTTTTCCAAAAATTGCAAAGACCGATTGTATATTCCGATCAGCCATAACATTATGACCACTGACTGGTCGAATGAATAACATTGTGGGGCCACAGGTGAATATTTTGTCCTCGAAGTTGACGTGGAAAGAAGTAAAATGGGCAAGGGTATTTTGATGAGATCCAAATTGTGATGGCTAGACGACTGGGTCAGAGAGGTCTGCAGTGGTCAGTACCTACCAAAAGTGGTCCAAGGAAGGAAAACAGGGTGACAGGATCATGTGCGGCCAAGGCTCATTGATGCGGATTCATTCTGATGAATCTAATTTTCTTTTACATCATGTGGGTGGCCAAGTGCGTGTGCATCACTTATCTGGGGAAGACCTGGCACAATGATATACTATGGGAAGGAGGCGAGCCCCAACTGGCAGTTGGCAACTTGGCACAGTCCCTCCTCTGTGACGTCCATCTGCGTCAGAGTGTGTTTTTTGTTTCTTTTCAGATTTTTTAGTGTGAGTGAGGCAAGCTTGTTGTGTTTCTGTTCTCCCCTTCCCATTGCCCTCTGTCTCTTTCACTGTCTCCAATCAGCACACCTGCCTGCCATCAAGCAATCACTACCTCCTACAAGACCCCTGCACTGACAGTCAGTCCCTCCCAGATCGTTGTGCCATACATGGTTATGTATGTGCTGCAAGTCCAGCTCTAGTTTACCCTTTTTGCCTGCCTGTGTCACCTACCTGTTTGTTTGCCTGCAGTCTTTACTTACACCTGTTCTCCCTGTCTCCAGGCCCTCTGTTTTGCCAGCCAGCCCAGCCACTTGAGACACATCTTGTTTTTTGGAGCCAGAAGTGACCATATTTGATTGACAGTTGTTACGCGTTGCTACAACTCTCTCCTGGTTGCTATTAGAGACTTCGACTTCATGCCCCAAAGCATGGCTACCATTGCAATGCCCCCTCAGATAGGCCTACAAGGGGAAACTTCCCGACAGTTCTTAATTTATGGAATTGCACTTGGGCTAGTGAAGGGGTAGCTGGTGGGGGTCCTGGGCTGGGGAGTGATGGAGTGATCTGGGAAGGAAGTTGGCTGGCAAGCGGGTTTGGTAAGTGGCTGGGCTGGCTGGCAAAATGGAGGTTGTGGAGACAGGAGAACAGGTCAAGCCGGCAGGCAGGCAAACAAACAGGTAATATACACCAGGGGTCCGTTTCACAAAGCAGTTTTATTGAAAACTCTGAGTCTGTTTCCCCTGAAATGAGGGAAACTCTGAGTTTTCCGTTTCACAAAGGGAGGTAACTTAAGCTCTCGGTCAGTTACCGTAGTAACAGACTCCATGAACCTAACGTGGTCGCGAGCAGGTTTTCTTCAGGAAACTCAGAGCTTCGCTCTGTCTCCTCCCTCTAGAATATAAAACCCTCATTCGACTTCCTCATTCATTCAGCCCGTCTCACGCATGTGTTTGAGCGGTTACCGAATTAAAAGAAGAAATGTTGCGTCTCTGTGCTGCTCTGACCGCTTTGCAAAAGTCTTTTATATTTATGATAAAAAAAATCAATAGACAAATCTGTGTCGAAGTCATCATTTTTAGATTTTCCACCACCACTACCGAGAGCACTCAGATAAGAAGCCGTGAGTTATCGGATTTTTTTGTTTTTTAAACTAACACATTCAGTTTAATCAACATGAATTATAATGTATGTGAAGTCAGCATCATGTTAGGGATAAAGCTAATGCACATTAAAACAGCCACTGAATGATATTTCATTAGTTTAATATTTAAAATATGATTGAAGTGCTTCCATTTATGTTTTTCTCCTGCTGGATTGCTCCTAAATTAATATAAATTTTATGATTCTATGAGGATTTCGAGCTCCACTGGTGTGACGTAGGAGGACCTCTTTTTGGAGTCACCCCTGCTGGCCCTTTGAAACAGGTCTAAGACACTTCTGTATTGGCTTCACTGTCGCAACCAAGAGGCTTTGTCCACGTCTTGTTTACAGTCTATGGTTCAGACACTTCAGTTGAAGCATACTGAGGCCTTTATCGGCCAACGTCACTGATGGTGCTGTGAGTGAATTGGAACAAATCCCTGCAGGGAAGTTCCTTCTGTTGAAAGAAGAAGCCTCCAGAAGAAAGGAGGATGTCAACGCTTTTTAAACGTCACGTGTAACTATCACATGTTTGGTCGTCCATATTCTTGTGGGACTACAAGTTCAGCGTCACTTCAGCAGAAAGTCAATCCCAAAATGATTTTTCCCTTTTACAGCTGCACCTGACAAACACCAAACTATTACCAGCTATAAACATTTTAGAGTGCAACCTTATATGTTTTGTTTTGTGTTTTTTTGCTATCTTTTATATTTATGGGTCCTGACTTTATTTTTGCAACATTCATAACAAGAATTTTAGTTTCATTTCAATTAGCTGGGAGCTTGTAAGCTCTTTAGCAAACCCTGAGGGTCGACAAAATCTCCCCAGAAACCCTTATTTTCTGTTTGTACTGGGGAAGCTTAATGTTCCAAGATGGTGTACCGTGAATGTCTTTTCAGACGCAATTAGAGGAGAAGAATCCTTGAAATGTTTTGGCTTTTTCAAGATGGTTAACTTGGAGAGATTCACCAAAGCAGGAAATATTCATTTGAAGCAATCCAAATGATCCTCAGGTAACGATTCATTGTAGCATAAAAACACAAAAAGATCTTGATAGATTAAAACCCGGCTGTGTGTGTTAGAGAACAGAAGAAGAACTCAGCCCTGTGTTGTCTGTTTCTGTCAGCAGGGTCCCGCTGCATTGATCCCTCCCTCCTGCCCTCCTTCATTATCTCCCAATCAATTCAGGATGCCTCTTCTTGTAGCCCTGATGTGCAGAGAAATACTGCCTCAAAGCGTGTGGAAGTGCTCGTGCACCTGTGTGTTTTCAATTCGCTATCGGATCTGGGCCTTTTTATCTACAGATCTGTAATAAAAAGATAGTGAAGGGGGGAGGCCACCGACGCCCAAGGTTATGGAGGCCATTATTCTACCTGATGTAAGAGATTCAGGATTGAGCCAAAGCTAGAGAGCGGATAATAAATACGCCAAATGATTCAATGCTCAGACCCCCCCTCCTCCAAGCCACCTCCACGTCCCAACAAATAATCAGTTCAACCCCCGTGACTCCACAGTAGATCTCTCCGGACTGTGTCGCTATCTGGCCCTGCCAAAAGGTGTGAATGTTGCAAGGAGTGTGCGAATCGCTGTGCTCAGATGTTCAGGGGGACATTTAATGATACTACATTAATAAGAGCGTAATAAGGCGGTGGCTTGGGGGGAGTGAGAGAGGAGACCAACAGCTGCTGAGGAAAATCGAAAATGTGCAAATCCTGAAATGTGTGTTGACTCCTGAGACGCACCTATCCAGATGTGTTTGCAGCAGCGGGGCTTTCAATCTGGCCGGCGGCAGAGGAGTCAAACTTTTCTCCTTGATTCAATTAAGGGATGGCTAGAGTCCCCTAACTTAGACCTCACAGACCTTCAAAGATTCCCTCAAACACTTCTCATCTTTAAATCTGGAAGCGCCGACTACAAAGGCTGTTACAACCCACGGGGTGCACGCGACCAAAATCTTATTTTCCTCCACCCTACATTCTAGTTTGACTTACACTTTAAAGGGGCACTGCACCAATTTTACACATGAAAGTCAGTTGAATCATCACACGAAAAGTAGCCCCAAAGAGAGACAGAACTCTGGTGCAGATACTAGAGGATTTACGGGTTTACCCAGATGTAAGATCGAGACCTGAACTAGACGCAGTACGGGTTTGTGCAGGGCCGGCTCAACGCAAAGGCGATATCGGCGCCACGTTCTGGGGGCCGCTGGATTGAGCCTCAAATCTTTTAATAGCCCCGGGTACGATGTTAAATATAAACCTACTATCAGACACTTTCATTTCTCTCTGCGCCGCTCGACCATTCACTCACTGTGCACTTACCAACATAAGTAACAACGAGATTGAGAGGAGAGGAGTTGGTGTTGGAGACCCATTCAGGCCCAGGTGGAAAAACTCAAACTCAATCTGTTCATTGACGAGAGGCTAAGAAGTCCTTCATAGTACCTTTTCAATAATTGTTGATTTGATGTACATATATTGTACATTCCTTAGTTTAATTAGATTGCACTACTTGTCTAATCCCACAGCATTTTATGTGATGCAGACAGACAGGTAGGAAGAGAGACAGCAGCATGTAATGGAGAGAGAGAGAGAGAGAAAGATACACACGATGGAGATAAAGTGAGAGGAGAGAGTAGCAGGTGATAAGAGGTGTCTTGACTTGTCATTGTTTAGTTTTGCATTTAGTATATTGAGTTCCTGTTTTGATTTAGTCTGGTTTAGTGATGCTTTTCATTTAGATCATTTCCTGTTTCACTTTGTAGTCCTGTCAGTCCTGAGTTTGGTGTTCAGTGTTTCCTGTTTTATTTTGTAGTTCCTGCCTTATGTCTTGTTTGACTTTCGTTTCCCGCCTTTTAGATTGTGTGCCCTGCCCTCATAGTGTTAATCAGTTTCACCTGCTGAATGAAGAAAACCCTTTTAATGTCACAATATACTAATGGTAACAAACTAATTTAACTTTTTTTTCTAGTTTAACTCTAGTCGATAAATGTTATTGAGGTAAACATTTTTCAAGTTTACAATTATCACTTTTGTTCCAATTGACCCTTCACTAAGTCACGCCCCCCTTGGTTACTGTTGCTATGCCTGTCAAGTTTTCGCATGTAAGTATTATGGCATTTTCAACTATAACAGTGAGCGATGTTCCAAGGGAAATAACAGCACATTCCTGGAAAAGTAGTTCCCAAATGTCAGAGAGAAGTCGACAGAAAGTGTTGAAGGCAATCATCAATCACATACAAGAAAAACAATGTTGTTGCACAGCAGGGTGAGTCAATATATTGTTTTATTTTAAGCTAATGTTTAGTTATGACTCCCGATAAATTTCATCATCTGATATGTTTTAGCCCGTTGCTAGCAAAACTAAATGATCCCACTTTTTCGTTTTGTTTAAAGCGCCTCAGGATGTTGCTTGCATATCGTGGGCTTGATCCATACATCCATTGTTTGCTAACATGCTAACCTAGCCAAGTTAGTTAGCGTCTTACCTCAGAGCAAACAAAGGAGTTTTTATTGATCTTCAATGGATTAAGCTGCGAGTGAGGTTTTAGTAAGAAAGAGCAAAATATGACGCCCCCCTCTGAACTTTGAGGAAATCTGCTGTTGGACTTGCAGATTCCACATGCACGCCGCTTCGCCATTTCTCCTTCTTCTGAAAGCTTGAAAGGCCTCCTGTGCCTTGTTACGGTTGCTAACGTAGTATTGGACAGTGGCCATTCAAGGGAGGGGCTTAGTGAAGGGTCAATCAAGTGTGCATAAAATTGCATCAAAAAAAAATTTTTTTTATTCAATGCTGCTATGACATTCTCTGATGGGGTCTAAGGCCCCACAACATCATCATGTCCCAACACTTCAGAGTAAGCTTGATCTTTATTGAAACATCAAAGTCCGGTTGCTAAATTGCATGTAATACATAAAAAATGATATTGTGTATCAGAAAAACTGATTTCATACCATATGAAGTGTATAGAGCACCAAATCCTTAGCTCGCCTAGAGAACCAAAATGGCCTGAGCCGGGCCTGGGTTTGGGTCCTTCTGTGGGTTAGAGTCAGGTTCTGGTCCCCTGTTGTTGTTTCTCATTTTGTGCAGAACCTGATTGGATATAAGAGGTCCAGTAAACTGCATGGATCATGAGAGAAAGTTCTGTGTGTGTAAGTTGCATGATAGTTACAGGGGAGAGTGTAAGGTGTGAAAGTTGAGCAACAACATCAGCGAGTTGGAGGATCCTTCTTCACTGGGCTTCACCTCGTTTTGCAAATTGTGTACAAAGCCTCCAGGCAGCATCTGAAAAACGTATGAACCATTGAATACACGGTTAAATACATTGTGTTGTATCCAACATGCAGGCTGGCAGGTTCGAGAGGAGGTCAGTCCAGATGAAACTTTGGCTGAGGGCCCTGCAGTAGTTACATTTAAAGAACTTGAAGTCATCGGTATAAGTGTACTACATATGCTGCAATTTATGCAAATGGATTTAAATATTCATCCAGCATGTTGAGATGACTTTGTGGGCTGCACTGCTGTTAAGAAACAATCAACAGGAAGACGGTATTTCAGTGAATTTTCAGCACTCCATAATTCCACACAGAGTGATGAGTGTGGATGAGCTCTATAATCTACTTACTCCATAATCACCCGGCTCCTCTGAGGCTCCAAACCTCTGAGAGCCATAAAACTCACCCTGGACCAGCATCACACTGTCTCAGAGGACGCTAATTAATTTCACCATTCATGTACTCTCTCTCCCTCTACAGCTGGCTGCTATTCAGACTCTCTTTATCCTCCAAGACAGGCGTATTACATACATGGCTTCCTTAATTTGACTGTAGTGAATTTAGCTCCCATGGTGCAGCTGCTTTGTGCTGCTTTGACATCACATATTCGACAAGTTGAGACCTTCATTTCAGGATCCTGAAAGCAGAGAAACGTTTTCCTAAATGAAAGTAAATTAAAACAGGAAATTACTTTTACTTAAAAAAAAAAAAAAAAAAGAGACACTGATTCATGTACCGCTTTTTCCCTGTCAGTCTACAGACACCCAGTCAACCTTTTAAGGCTGGCATTGAGGCTCACACAGCACCAAACACAGAGATTAACCTAATCTCTATCTACAGATTCTAGACATGTAGAATCTGTCGGCAGGGACGTGTATTTCCAGGACAGCAAGTGTTCTGGTTTCAATTTGTAGTATGCATGTAGTCCGAGTAATATTGACCAATCACGTATCAAAAGGCTGCGGCGCATGCAAGAAAAAAAAAAAAGTCCATGTGGAGAGCTAAAGCAGGCGGAAATGTAATCCGCTGTGATGACATCCCGGCTCCCATCAGCTTCTTTATAATCTCTATAAACAGACATCTGCATGCTAACAGCTAACAGCCACCGGGAGCAATTTTGGGATTCAGTGTCTTGCCCAAGGACACTTTGACATGTAGCCTGAGGGAGCTGGGGATTGAACCTCCGACCTTCTGATTGAAAGACGACCGACTCTACCACTGAGCCACAGCCGCCCAATTTAGATTTACTGACTTCCTCAAATGCATCAGAAATGATGGATCCGACCTCCGTTTTCTTCTCCTCTTGACGACAGACCCGACAAAGCTTCATTTTTAACTTGTTACTAATCTGCAACATGACGCTGAAATTTCTGCAAAGGTAAGACCCGTTAATTAAAGTCAATCACAAGAAAAACGTGTTCTTTTGCTGTAAATAATGCAGCACACAGAAAAGGAAGTTGTTTATCGCTAACCGCCGGCTACATGTCCCGGCATGGTCACCGCTGTGCCCAGAGGCCATATCATCATCGGACTATAGCCGATGGGATCCGAGATTGGGATGAACTCTCCTGCTGCTTCCAGCTCCTTGAGGCTGACCAGTGCCCAGTGTGATGAGCTGTTAGCTCGGGTCAGTACCAGGATTTCTCTGATGGACACCAACTACCGGCGTTCTGTTTCAGCTGTGGAGCGCCTGTCCATCTGTCTCCCATGAGGGGCAGTTTCACTTTATCTAGCAAGTCACACAAGGGCTGAAGTCTTACTACAGCGCTATGAAGCCAAAATAAACAGATGTTACTGAGGTGGTGTCGCAATAAATGGGTAAAAAAGATGCTGAAATTATGCAGGTTTGTAAAACATCTGAAGTCATGCTTTGTCAGGTCTGTCTGCAAGACGACAAGAAAACTACTTGTAAAATGCTCGTTTTCTGAATGGAGTTTGGATCGAGCATTTCTGATGCGATTTCAGAACCCTTAATGCTGGTAGGCTTTCATGACCCAGCACCAGCCTACTTTCTTTCTGGAGGTGATTTTCTTCAACTGTGTTTCTTGCACAAGATTCTTTTTATTTGTGTTGCCCTCCAAAATTAATGTCTGTGTGTTGACTTTGTCTTTAATTGCTTAACTCAAAAAATGTGCATCTTCGCCTACCTTTAGGATGAGCCCCGGCCCCCTCCCCCAACAAGGGCTCATTTTAGCTTCAATATATGATTAAGCATTAGAGGGCCTGGTCAGCGCTGCAGACAGACCACGTTGTACATTAACAAGATGAATTCCTCTGCAGTGTCAGTGAACACACCACAAGGCTTGCTGAATGCAGAGTTAGGAGCCTAACAAGGTATTTAGGGCTGAGAAACAGTAAAGTTTACCCTGATAAACACTGAAGACCCCCCACAGACACATACACGTGTGATGGAGATAGTAGTAATCCAGATACTAGCAGTGACTCTCTAAAGGGCCTAACTGTGCTTCTGGTGGCTGTAAGAGCTCAGTGAGACTCCTTGCTCCTCCTGCAGAGACTCTCAGAGTCTGACTGCAGCTTCACATGGACAGTGTTATGAGTGTGTTATGTCTCTGTCCATGCTGTACTGAGCACTGGTCAGTCAGTCCCTGACTCTCCACATTACAAACCCTGAAGCCACGAGGCCCCAAGCGTACAGATGTGTCTCCTATGCACCTTTGTTATTGTGTTTTTAATAGACTGAGAGGAAGTTGTTACCCTTTAAAGCCGCTGAGATGCTCATAAATTACATCTTTACCATTACTTTAACTAAAAGAAAATCCTGCTTTGAACCAAATATTGAACATTACCAGTGCCACACTGCACACATGCACACATGCAGAAGCCATACGCTCCAAAATATGATGATCTAGATACCATCCATCCATTATCAATACCGCTTATCCTCTTCAGGGTCGCGGGGGGACTGGACTGGCTACACCCTGGACTGGTCGCCAGTCAATCACAGAGCTGACACACAGAGACAGACAACCTTTCACGCTCACACTCACACCTACGGGCAATTTAGAGTCACCAATAAACTGTGGGAGGAAGCCGGAGTACCTGGAGGGAACCAGAGGGAGAACATGCAAACTCCACACAGAGAGGCCAACTTTGTCCAAACCTAGATACCCATCTATCTTATGCGATAAGCCCGATTACACTTCTAAAGGCTTTCAAAATAAAGCTTTGAAGTTAGCAATATATCGGCGACGTCTGTTAAGGACTTGCAATGATAATTAAGATTTGTTAAAATTTCACTTTCAGGGTGCTCGTTTAGCTCGGGTGATAAAGTGGGCTCTCTGCGTACAGAGGCTCCCAGCTTTGGTCCAAAATAAATGATCTGGTTTGGTTATGTTCAGGCAACAAAAGCACTTGGCTGGGTTATGGAAAAGATTATGGTTTGGGTTGACCTGACTTCACAAATGTATGTGCGAGAAGTATTTGAATTAAACACAAGTTAATTGTGCCGTAATGATGAGAATAAGCGCTCAGTGAAGAAACCTCTTCCCTTGTACCCTTATGCCAATACTTACAATTACTCTAACCTACCACCATAACCCAGGCAGCACCAGCAACTTCAACAGACACAGGCTCTGTTCATGCGAGCTCCAGGTATTGACACCGGTGAGAGAACCTACTTGGCTTCTACTGGCCCCCACATTTTAGTTAAACACACAAGAGAAAAATAGAGAAGAGTTGGTAGCAAGAGGCGTGCCCCCGCTGGGCTAGGCTGTACGCTCTACCTCCCCCTACTCCCCTGTTTTCATGAAGGAAGAGAGGAGAGAAGAGAGAGCAACTCGGAGAAGGCAGAGATATGTAAACAATGCAACTATTCCTGGTGCCAGTCTGAAAAAGGAACGGCAGAGAAGAAGGAAATCTATAACATTTGTTATCTGACTTGTTCTAACCGCTCTGTCCACGGCATAGTTGATCATGCTATGAACCCTCTGCATCCCACTTCTACAGGACAAACCTTCCAGTACACTGGAGATGACGGAGGGGTTCAAACACGGTTGTATTTTGCAGCGCTTGGCTAATGACCAAACTGCTGTCTTTAATTAGTTGGGAGTGAGAACAGGCCGAACAGTGACACCAGCTGTAAAATGAAACATCTCATATCTCCTTATTAACATATGAAAGACATCAGTACACCTACACTTAATCTGAATGAGACGAGGAGCTGTTAGAAAGGATGAACAGTCACATACCCACTCAGAGCACCGCAACAGTCTGTATACACAAAAAACTTTAATGCAAATTGGGTAGAAGTACTATTGGGTAAGAAGAACCTTATTAAGTACTTATAATGTCTTATGTGTTTTTTATTAGGACACCAGGCTCACAGCAGCTCTCAGCTCAACATAATGCTTTATTTATGTGTTTTATTGCATCACTCAGGCACAGATATGTGCTTTGGGGAGAGAGGAGGTACTGAGCATCACATCCAGACCTCCTCTTTTTATTTCTGCTTCTGTTTCCACAGATGGTGCTGGATGTTTTCAGAGTGGCCACGACAACCAGATCCGCCTGTAATGAAAACACTGGATCATCTCGCTGGGCTTGTGGAGTAAATGCAGCCCAAAGTAACGACACTTTGGTGGGTTGTCCTTCAAAATACGTGTAAAACACATGTAATGGGTTATTACACAGAGTCTCTCCTCTGAGTCTCTCTCTCTCACACACACACACACACACAGATTACAGACTCTAGATCTCTTAAACAAGCCTGTTCTATTGTTGCGTGC